>NC_138568.1:11059782-12327787 GCF_947561715.1 Ascidia mentula
GGGATTTAATTGAGAGATGCGGCCTTAAGGAAAAAATGAGAATTCTAAAAATGGCACAATATAGGTCTAATTTTTCCTAAAGTGTGTAGACTTATGTATTTTGAAGAACACAAACTGCTTTGGAAGCTGCTCCAGTCACTCATTGCCACCTAGTGGGCACAAAACAATTTTTTTCTGATTTTTGCACATAAATCCTATGGTTGATTCTTGGGGCGCGGACTATTAACAGGCGAAAAAAATTGCATGGCAGGCATGTATTCCTTGCATTACCATTCCGCAACACATTGCGCGTTTAATTTGTGTGAAACTTTGTGTGATATGTACCTCTTCCATCAAGGCATTGTGTACATATGCTTTCTCACCTACCGTGGTGTTTTGTCAGTAATCCATGCTTGTCAAAGTCCTGAATTAACTGTAAATAACATTTTGCATGTTCATAACCAATGAAATGACATTATTTTGTAAATTAATCACTATATTTATTGCCACAGAGGGCAGTCGCTGCATTCAAATGTTGCTTCATACTGAAAAACTGAGACACTTGGACCATCAGGACTGATGCAATTCATCATCACATTGTAGGTCTGTATTACACTAGCTTGTCTGTAAATAATTTCTAGTGTTGCTGTGCTATTAACTTTTATTAAATACACACTTGGCTTGTGCTTTCAGGCCACTTAATTGCATCACTTTCATCTTGTTTTCATGTTTTTGAGACACGTATGATTTTTTACCATATGCATGTACCTGACTAGCCTTTGGATTTTGGCTAATTACCATTTAATTACTTTAATTAGGCATGAGTACCTGCATGTGAGTGGTGCCTTGCAAGTTCTAGGATATTGTTGTGCATGTATATGAATGACTTTCTGTTTTGAAAGCACATCTTTCCACCCAGAACACACACTTGCTCTAAGGCTGTTGACTGGGCCATATACAGCACTGTAGGTGGTGTCACAAAAACAGCCGAAACTCTGGGCCCGCTGGTCAACCAGGCATAAAACTTCACATGGTAACCAATGAAGGTCCTGTGTTTTGTATTTAATAGGGAATTTGAGATTCTGGGAAAATGGCCTATATTGAAGGCCGCATCTCTGTATTTCTATGGAAAAGACTTTCCCGGTTGGGAATTGCCCTTCTCGAACTCCTGCGTAACAGAGTAAAATTGTGTGTAACAATGCAATGGGTCATGCATGGGCGCCAGTGTTTTGGTTGAATGAGCGCAGATGAACAGGCTGTTGCCAGGGCGATTTTCAGCGTGTTTGGGGCAGTTTTAGTTTGTTTTTCAGGGCTATTAGTCAGGCAGTAAATTGGTAGAGGGTGCTGTTGTACATGTAGCTGAAAAACTACCCAAATATTGAGGTTGATTTTGTGAAAAAATGAATCACAGAAAGTATGTTCAATTTGTGATTTTCTGTTAGTGCGGACCCTTGGCAAGGAATTGTGGCCAAATTTATAATCAAAATAACTACTTAAACTGCTCCCCCGGGGGCATTTTGACCCTCTGTTGGCCATTATTTTGGTCAAAAAAGCAGAAAAAAGTGTAGGTTTGTTTTGTGAAAAAATGAATCACAGAAAGTTACCTCCATTTGCGATTAAGTGAAGCCACCAACCCTCCTCTACACAATTCATGAAGAATTAGATGTCTTGTAATTGTCTTGGGGCCCCACCGGGGCTGTTTGTACACCCCCTAGGACTGACAATTTAGCAGTTAGCCTTTGCAAAACCCCCCCAATGTGCTGTCTTAATGCAGCTGCAATCAATTTTTTTTCTGTTCAGCAATAGTAGACCCCCTTCATGAGTCATCAGACCCGGCAATTGTTTTTGGCAAACAAGAGAAACTGTAACCAGGTGCACAATAACAAATGACTTCTAAAACTCAATTTTTGGGATTTAATTGAGAGATGCGGCCTTAAGGAAAAAATGAGAATTCTAAAATGGCACAATATAGGTCTAATTTTTCCTAAAGTGTGTAGACTTATGTATTTTGAAGAACACAAACTGCTTTGGAAGCTGCTCCAGTCACTCATTGCCACCTAGTGGGCACAAAACAATTTTTTTCTGATTTTTGCACATAAATCCTATGGTTGATTCTTGGGGCGCGGACTATTAACAGGCGAAAAAAATTGCATGGCAGGCATGTATTCCTTGCATTACCATTCCGCAACACATTGCGCGTTTAATTTGTGTGAAACTTTGTGTGATATGTACCTCTTCCATCAAGGCATTGTGTACATATGCTTTCTCACCTACCGTGGTGTTTTGTCAGTAATCCATGCTTGTCAAAGTCCTGAATTAACTGTAAATAACATTTTGCATGTTCATAACCAATGAAATGACATTATTTTGTAAATTAATCACTATATTTATTGCCACAGAGGGCAGTCGCTGCCATTCAAATGTTGCTTCATACTGAAAAACTGAGACACTTGGACCATCAGGACTGATGCAATTCATCATCACATTGTAGGTCTGTATTACACTAGCTTGTCTGTAAATAATTTCTAGTGTTGCTGTGCTATTAACTTTTATTAAATACACACTTGGCTTGTGCTTTCAGGCCACTTAATTGCATCACTTTCATCTTGTTTTCATGTTTTTGAGACACGTATGATTTTTTTACCATATGCATGTACCTGACTAGCCTTTGGATTTTGGCTAATTACCATTTAATTACTTTAATTAGGCATGAGTACCTGCATGTGAGTGGTGCCTTGCAAGTTCTAGGATATTGTTGTGCATGTATATGAATGACTTTCTGTTTTGAAAGCACATCTTTCCACCCAGAACACACACTTGCTCTAAGGCTGTTGACTGGGCCATATACAGCACTGTAGGTGGTGTCACAAAAACAGCCGAAACTCTGGGCCCGCTGGTCAACCAGGCATAAAACTTCACATGGTAACCAATGAAGGTCCTGTGTTTTGTATTTAATAGGGAATTTGAGATTCTGGGAAAATGGCCTATATTGAAGGCCGCATCTCTGTATTTCTATGGAAAAGACTTTCCCGGTTGGGAATTGCCCTTCTCGAACTCCTGCGTAACAGAGTAAAATTGTGTGTAACAATGCAATGGGTCATGCATGGGCGCCAGTGTTTTGGTTGAATGAGCGCAGATGAACAGGCTGTTGCCAGGGCGATTTTCAGCGTGTTTGGGGCAGTTTTAGTTTGTTTTTCAGGGCTATTAGTCAGGCAGTAAATTGGTAGAGGGTGCTGTTGTACATGTAGCTGAAAAACTACCCAAATATTGAGGTTGATTTTGTGAAAAAATGAATCACAGAAAGTATGTTCAATTTGTGATTTTCTGTTAGTGCGGACCCTTGGCAAGGAATTGTGGCCAAATTTATAATCAAAATAACTACTTAAACTGCTCCCCCGGGGGCATTTTGACCCTCTGTTGGCCATTATTTTGGTCAAAAAAGCAGAAAAAAGTGTAGGTTTGTTTTGTGAAAAAATGAATCACAGAAAGTTACCTCCATTTGCGATTAAGTGAAGCCACCAACCCTCCTCTACACAATTCATGAAGAATTAGATGTCTTGTAATTGTCTTGGGGCCCCACCGGGGCTGTTTGTACACCCCCTAGGACTGACAATTTAGCAGTTAGCCTTTGCAAAACCCCCCAATGTGCTGTCTTAATGCAGCTGCAATCAATTTTTTTTCTGTTCAGCAATAGTAGACCCCCTTCATGAGTCATCAGACCCGGCAATTGTTTTTGGCAAACAAGAGAAACTGTAACCAGGTGCACAATAACAAATGACTTCTAAAACTCAATTTTTGGGATTTAATTGAGAGATGCGGCCTTAAGGAAAAAATGAGAATTCTAAAATGGCACAATATAGGTCTAATTTTTCCTAAAGTGTGTAGACTTATGTATTTTGAAGAACACAAACTGCTTTGGAAGCTGCTCCAGTCACTCATTGCCACCTAGTGGGCACAAAACAATTTTTTTCTGATTTTTGCACATAAATCCTATGGTTGATTCTTGGGGCGCGGACTATTAACAGGCGAAAAAAATTGCATGGCAGGCATGTATTCCTTGCATTACCATTCCGCAACACATTGCGCGTTTAATTTGTGTGAAACTTTGTGTGATATGTACCTCTTCCATCAAGGCATTGTGTACATATGCTTTCTCACCTACCGTGGTGTTTTGTCAGTAATCCATGCTTGTCAAAGTCCTGAATTAACTGTAAATAACATTTTGCATGTTCATAACCAATGAAATGACATTATTTTGTAAATTAATCACTATATTTATTGCCACAGAGGGCAGTCGCTGCCATTCAAATGTTGCTTCATACTGAAAAACTGAGACACTTGGACCATCAGGACTGATGCAATTCATCATCACATTGTAGGTCTGTATTACACTAGCTTGTCTGTAAATAATTTCTAGTGTTGCTGTGCTATTAACTTTTATTAAATACACACTTGGCTTGTGCTTTCAGGCCACTTAATTGCATCACTTTCATCTTGTTTTCATGTTTTTGAGACACGTATGATTTTTTACCATATGCATGTACCTGACTAGCCTTTGGATTTTGGCTAATTACCATTTAATTACTTTAATTAGGCATGAGTACCTGCATGTGAGTGGTGCCTTGCAAGTTCTAGGATATTGTTGTGCATGTATATGAATGACTTTCTGTTTTGAAAGCACATCTTTCCACCCAGAACACACACTTGCTCTAAGGCTGTTGACTGGGCCATATACAGCACTGTAGGTGGTGTCACAAAAACAGCCGAAACTCTGGGCCCGCTGGTCAACCAGGCATAAAACTTCACATGGTAACCAATGAAGGTCCTGTGTTTTGTATTTAATAGGGAATTTGAGATTCTGGGAAAATGGCCTATATTGAAGGCCGCATCTCTGTATTTCTATGGAAAAGACTTTCCCGGTTGGGAATTGCCCTTCTCGAACTCCTGCGTAACAGAGTAAAATTGTGTGTAACAATGCAATGGGTCATGCATGGGCGCCAGTGTTTTGGTTGAATGAGCGCAGATGAACAGGCTGTTGCCAGGGCGATTTTCAGCGTGTTTGGGGCAGTTTTAGTTTGTTTTTCAGGGCTATTAGTCAGGCAGTAAATTGGTAGAGGGTGCTGTTGTACATGTAGCTGAAAAACTACCCAAATATTGAGGTTGATTTTGTGAAAAAATGAATCACAGAAAGTATGTTCAATTTGTGATTTTCTGTTAGTGCGGACCCTTGGCAAGGAATTGTGGCCAAATTTATAATCAAAATAACTACTTAAACTGCTCCCCCGGGGGCATTTTGACCCTCTGTTGGCCATTATTTTGGTCAAAAAAGCAGAAAAAAGTGTAGGTTTGTTTTGTGAAAAAATGAATCACAGAAAGTTACCTCCATTTGCGATTAAGTGAAGCCACCAACCCTCCTCTACACAATTCATGAAGAATTAGATGTCTTGTAATTGTCTTGGGGCCCCACCGGGGCTGTTTGTACACCCCCTAGGACTGACAATTTAGCAGTTAGCCTTTGCAAAACCCCCCAATGTGCTGTCTTAATGCAGCTGCAATCAATTTTTTTTCTGTTCAGCAATAGTAGACCCCCTTCATGAGTCATCAGACCCGGCAATTGTTTTTGGCAAACAAGAGAAACTGTAACCAGGTGCACAATAACAAATGACTTCTAAAACTCAATTTTTGGGATTTAATTGAGAGATGCGGCCTTAAGGAAAAAATGAGAATTCTAAAATGGCACAATATAGGTCTAATTTTTCCTAAAGTGTGTAGACTTATGTATTTTGAAGAACACAAACTGCTTTGGAAGCTGCTCCAGTCACTCATTGCCACCTAGTGGGCACAAAACAATTTTTTTCTGATTTTTGCACATAAATCCTATGGTTGATTCTTGGGGCGCGGACTATTAACAGGCGAAAAAAATTGCATGGCAGGCATGTATTCCTTGCATTACCATTCCGCAACACATTGCGCGTTTAATTTGTGTGAAACTTTGTGTGATATGTACCTCTTCCATCAAGGCATTGTGTACATATGCTTTCTCACCTACCGTGGTGTTTTGTCAGTAATCCATGCTTGTCAAAGTCCTGAATTAACTGTAAATAACATTTTGCATGTTCATAACCAATGAAATGACATTATTTTGTAAATTAATCACTATATTTATTGCCACAGAGGGCAGTCGCTGCCATTCAAATGTTGCTTCATACTGAAAAACTGAGACACTTGGACCATCAGGACTGATGCAATTCATCATCACATTGTAGGTCTGTATTACACTAGCTTGTCTGTAAATAATTTCTAGTGTTGCTGTGCTATTAACTTTTATTAAATACACACTTGGCTTGTGCTTTCAGGCCACTTAATTGCATCACTTTCATCTTGTTTTCATGTTTTTGAGACACGTATGATTTTTTACCATATGCATGTACCTGACTAGCCTTTGGATTTTGGCTAATTACCATTTAATTACTTTAATTAGGCATGAGTACCTGCATGTGAGTGGTGCCTTGCAAGTTCTAGGATATTGTTGTGCATGTATATGAATGACTTTCTGTTTTGAAAGCACATCTTTCCACCCAGAACACACACTTGCTCTAAGGCTGTTGACTGGGCCATATACAGCACTGTAGGTGGTGTCACAAAAACAGCCGAAACTCTGGGCCCGCTGGTCAACCAGGCATAAAACTTCACATGGTAACCAATGAAGGTCCTGTGTTTTGTATTTAATAGGGAATTTGAGATTCTGGGAAAATGGCCTATATTGAAGGCCGCATCTCTGTATTTCTATGGAAAAGACTTTCCCGGTTGGGAATTGCCCTTCTCGAACTCCTGCGTAACAGAGTAAAATTGTGTGTAACAATGCAATGGGTCATGCATGGGCGCCAGTGTTTTGGTTGAATGAGCGCAGATGAACAGGCTGTTGCCAGGGCGATTTTCAGCGTGTTTGGGGCAGTTTTAGTTTGTTTTTCAGGGCTATTAGTCAGGCAGTAAATTGGTAGAGGGTGCTGTTGTACATGTAGCTGAAAAACTACCCAAATATTGAGGTTGATTTTGTGAAAAAATGAATCACAGAAAGTATGTTCAATTTGTGATTTTCTGTTAGTGCGGACCCTTGGCAAGGAATTGTGGCCAAATTTATAATCAAAATAACTACTTAAACTGCTCCCCCGGGGGCATTTTGACCCTCTGTTGGCCATTATTTTGGTCAAAAAAGCAGAAAAAAGTGTAGGTTTGTTTTGTGAAAAAATGAATCACAGAAAGTTACCTCCATTTGCGATTAAGTGAAGCCACCAACCCTCCTCTACACAATTCATGAAGAATTAGATGTCTTGTAATTGTCTTGGGGCCCCACCGGGGCTGTTTGTACACCCCCTAGGACTGACAATTTAGCAGTTAGCCTTTGCAAAACCCCCCAATGTGCTGTCTTAATGCAGCTGCAATCAATTTTTTTTCTGTTCAGCAATAGTAGACCCCCTTCATGAGTCATCAGACCCGGCAATTGTTTTTGGCAAACAAGAGAAACTGTAACCAGGTGCACAATAACAAATGACTTCTAAAACTCAATTTTTGGGATTTAATTGAGAGATGCGGCCTTAAGGAAAAAATGAGAATTCTAAAATGGCACAATATAGGTCTAATTTTTCCTAAAGTGTGTAGACTTATGTATTTTGAAGAACACAAACTGCTTTGGAAGCTGCTCCAGTCACTCATTGCCACCTAGTGGGCACAAAACAATTTTTTTCTGATTTTTGCACATAAATCCTATGGTTGATTCTTGGGGCGCGGACTATTAACAGGCGAAAAAAATTGCATGGCAGGCATGTATTCCTTGCATTACCATTCCGCAACACATTGCGCGTTTAATTTGTGTGAAACTTTGTGTGATATGTACCTCTTCCATCAAGGCATTGTGTACATATGCTTTCTCACCTACCGTGGTGTTTTGTCAGTAATCCATGCTTGTCAAAGTCCTGAATTAACTGTAAATAACATTTTGCATGTTCATAACCAATGAAATGACATTATTTTGTAAATTAATCACTATATTTATTGCCACAGAGGGCAGTCGCTGCCATTCAAATGTTGCTTCATACTGAAAAACTGAGACACTTGGACCATCAGGACTGATGCAATTCATCATCACATTGTAGGTCTGTATTACACTAGCTTGTCTGTAAATAATTTCTAGTGTTGCTGTGCTATTAACTTTTATTAAATACACACTTGGCTTGTGCTTTCAGGCCACTTAATTGCATCACTTTCATCTTGTTTTCATGTTTTTGAGACACGTATGATTTTTTACCATATGCATGTACCTGACTAGCCTTTGGATTTTGGCTAATTACCATTTAATTACTTTAATTAGGCATGAGTACCTGCATGTGAGTGGTGCCTTGCAAGTTCTAGGATATTGTTGTGCATGTATATGAATGACTTTCTGTTTTGAAAGCACATCTTTCCACCCAGAACACACACTTGCTCTAAGGCTGTTGACTGGGCCATATACAGCACTGTAGGTGGTGTCACAAAAACAGCCGAAACTCTGGGCCCGCTGGTCAACCAGGCATAAAACTTCACATGGTAACCAATGAAGGTCCTGTGTTTTGTATTTAATAGGGAATTTGAGATTCTGGGAAAATGGCCTATATTGAAGGCCGCATCTCTGTATTTCTATGGAAAAGACTTTCCCGGTTGGGAATTGCCCTTCTCGAACTCCTGCGTAACAGAGTAAAATTGTGTGTAACAATGCAATGGGTCATGCATGGGCGCCAGTGTTTTGGTTGAATGAGCGCAGATGAACAGGCTGTTGCCAGGGCGATTTTCAGCGTGTTTGGGGCAGTTTTAGTTTGTTTTTCAGGGCTATTAGTCAGGCAGTAAATTGGTAGAGGGTGCTGTTGTACATGTAGCTGAAAAACTACCCAAATATTGAGGTTGATTTTGTGAAAAAATGAATCACAGAAAGTATGTTCAATTTGTGATTTTCTGTTAGTGCGGACCCTTGGCAAGGAATTGTGGCCAAATTTATAATCAAAATAACTACTTAAACTGCTCCCCCGGGGGCATTTTGACCCTCTGTTGGCCATTATTTTGGTCAAAAAAGCAGAAAAAAGTGTAGGTTTGTTTTGTGAAAAAATGAATCACAGAAAGTTACCTCCATTTGCGATTAAGTGAAGCCACCAACCCTCCTCTACACAATTCATGAAGAATTAGATGTCTTGTAATTGTCTTGGGGCCCCACCGGGGCTGTTTGTACACCCCCTAGGACTGACAATTTAGCAGTTAGCCTTTGCAAAACCCCCCAATGTGCTGTCTTAATGCAGCTGCAATCAATTTTTTTTCTGTTCAGCAATAGTAGACCCCCTTCATGAGTCATCAGACCCGGCAATTGTTTTTGGCAAACAAGAGAAACTGTAACCAGGTGCACAATAACAAATGACTTCTAAAACTCAATTTTTGGGATTTAATTGAGAGATGCGGCCTTAAGGAAAAAATGAGAATTCTAAAATGGCACAATATAGGTCTAATTTTTCCTAAAGTGTGTAGACTTATGTATTTTGAAGAACACAAACTGCTTTGGAAGCTGCTCCAGTCACTCATTGCCACCTAGTGGGCACAAAACAATTTTTTTCTGATTTTTGCACATAAATCCTATGGTTGATTCTTGGGGCGCGGACTATTAACAGGCGAAAAAAATTGCATGGCAGGCATGTATTCCTTGCATTACCATTCCGCAACACATTGCGCGTTTAATTTGTGTGAAACTTTGTGTGATATGTACCTCTTCCATCAAGGCATTGTGTACATATGCTTTCTCACCTACCGTGGTGTTTTGTCAGTAATCCATGCTTGTCAAAGTCCTGAATTAACTGTAAATAACATTTTGCATGTTCATAACCAATGAAATGACATTATTTTGTAAATTAATCACTATATTTATTGCCACAGAGGGCAGTCGCTGCCATTCAAATGTTGCTTCATACTGAAAAACTGAGACACTTGGACCATCAGGACTGATGCAATTCATCATCACATTGTAGGTCTGTATTACACTAGCTTGTCTGTAAATAATTTCTAGTGTTGCTGTGCTATTAACTTTTATTAAATACACACTTGGCTTGTGCTTTCAGGCCACTTAATTGCATCACTTTCATCTTGTTTTCATGTTTTTGAGACACGTATGATTTTTTACCATATGCATGTACCTGACTAGCCTTTGGATTTTGGCTAATTACCATTTAATTACTTTAATTAGGCATGAGTACCTGCATGTGAGTGGTGCCTTGCAAGTTCTAGGATATTGTTGTGCATGTATATGAATGACTTTCTGTTTTGAAAGCACATCTTTCCACCCAGAACACACACTTGCTCTAAGGCTGTTGACTGGGCCATATACAGCACTGTAGGTGGTGTCACAAAAACAGCCGAAACTCTGGGCCCGCTGGTCAACCAGGCATAAAACTTCACATGGTAACCAATGAAGGTCCTGTGTTTTGTATTTAATAGGGAATTTGAGATTCTGGGAAAATGGCCTATATTGAAGGCCGCATCTCTGTATTTCTATGGAAAAGACTTTCCCGGTTGGGAATTGCCCTTCTCGAACTCCTGCGTAACAGAGTAAAATTGTGTGTAACAATGCAATGGGTCATGCATGGGCGCCAGTGTTTTGGTTGAATGAGCGCAGATGAACAGGCTGTTGCCAGGGCGATTTTCAGCGTGTTTGGGGCAGTTTTAGTTTGTTTTTCAGGGCTATTAGTCAGGCAGTAAATTGGTAGAGGGTGCTGTTGTACATGTAGCTGAAAAACTACCCAAATATTGAGGTTGATTTTGTGAAAAAATGAATCACAGAAAGTATGTTCAATTTGTGATTTTCTGTTAGTGCGGACCCTTGGCAAGGAATTGTGGCCAAATTTATAATCAAAATAACTACTTAAACTGCTCCCCCGGGGGCATTTTGACCCTCTGTTGGCCATTATTTTGGTCAAAAAAGCAGAAAAAAGTGTAGGTTTGTTTTGTGAAAAAATGAATCACAGAAAGTTACCTCCATTTGCGATTAAGTGAAGCCACCAACCCTCCTCTACACAATTCATGAAGAATTAGATGTCTTGTAATTGTCTTGGGGCCCCACCGGGGCTGTTTGTACACCCCCTAGGACTGACAATTTAGCAGTTAGCCTTTGCAAAACCCCCCAATGTGCTGTCTTAATGCAGCTGCAATCAATTTTTTTTCTGTTCAGCAATAGTAGACCCCCTTCATGAGTCATCAGACCCGGCAATTGTTTTTGGCAAACAAGAGAAACTGTAACCAGGTGCACAATAACAAATGACTTCTAAAACTCAATTTTTGGGATTTAATTGAGAGATGCGGCCTTAAGGAAAAAATGAGAATTCTAAAATGGCACAATATAGGTCTAATTTTTCCTAAAGTGTGTAGACTTATGTATTTTGAAGAACACAAACTGCTTTGGAAGCTGCTCCAGTCACTCATTGCCACCTAGTGGGCACAAAACAATTTTTTTCTGATTTTTGCACATAAATCCTATGGTTGATTCTTGGGGCGCGGACTATTAACAGGCGAAAAAAATTGCATGGCAGGCATGTATTCCTTGCATTACCATTCCGCAACACATTGCGCGTTTAATTTGTGTGAAACTTTGTGTGATATGTACCTCTTCCATCAAGGCATTGTGTACATATGCTTTCTCACCTACCGTGGTGTTTTGTCAGTAATCCATGCTTGTCAAAGTCCTGAATTAACTGTAAATAACATTTTGCATGTTCATAACCAATGAAATGACATTATTTTGTAAATTAATCACTATATTTATTGCCACAGAGGGCAGTCGCTGCCATTCAAATGTTGCTTCATACTGAAAAACTGAGACACTTGGACCATCAGGACTGATGCAATTCATCATCACATTGTAGGTCTGTATTACACTAGCTTGTCTGTAAATAATTTCTAGTGTTGCTGTGCTATTAACTTTTATTAAATACACACTTGGCTTGTGCTTTCAGGCCACTTAATTGCATCACTTTCATCTTGTTTTCATGTTTTTGAGACACGTATGATTTTTTACCATATGCATGTACCTGACTAGCCTTTGGATTTTGGCTAATTACCATTTAATTACTTTAATTAGGCATGAGTACCTGCATGTGAGTGGTGCCTTGCAAGTTCTAGGATATTGTTGTGCATGTATATGAATGACTTTCTGTTTTGAAAGCACATCTTTCCACCCAGAACACACACTTGCTCTAAGGCTGTTGACTGGGCCATATACAGCACTGTAGGTGGTGTCACAAAAACAGCCGAAACTCTGGGCCCGCTGGTCAACCAGGCATAAAACTTCACATGGTAACCAATGAAGGTCCTGTGTTTTGTATTTAATAGGGAATTTGAGATTCTGGGAAAATGGCCTATATTGAAGGCCGCATCTCTGTATTTCTATGGAAAAGACTTTCCCGGTTGGGAATTGCCCTTCTCGAACTCCTGCGTAACAGAGTAAAATTGTGTGTAACAATGCAATGGGTCATGCATGGGCGCCAGTGTTTTGGTTGAATGAGCGCAGATGAACAGGCTGTTGCCAGGGCGATTTTCAGCGTGTTTGGGGCAGTTTTAGTTTGTTTTTCAGGGCTATTAGTCAGGCAGTAAATTGGTAGAGGGTGCTGTTGTACATGTAGCTGAAAAACTACCCAAATATTGAGGTTGATTTTGTGAAAAAATGAATCACAGAAAGTATGTTCAATTTGTGATTTTCTGTTAGTGCGGACCCTTGGCAAGGAATTGTGGCCAAATTTATAATCAAAATAACTACTTAAACTGCTCCCCCGGGGGCATTTTGACCCTCTGTTGGCCATTATTTTGGTCAAAAAAGCAGAAAAAAGTGTAGGTTTGTTTTGTGAAAAAATGAATCACAGAAAGTTACCTCCATTTGCGATTAAGTGAAGCCACCAACCCTCCTCTACACAATTCATGAAGAATTAGATGTCTTGTAATTGTCTTGGGGCCCCACCGGGGCTGTTTGTACACCCCCTAGGACTGACAATTTAGCAGTTAGCCTTTGCAAAACCCCCCAATGTGCTGTCTTAATGCAGCTGCAATCAATTTTTTTTCTGTTCAGCAATAGTAGACCCCCTTCATGAGTCATCAGACCCGGCAATTGTTTTTGGCAAACAAGAGAAACTGTAACCAGGTGCACAATAACAAATGACTTCTAAAACTCAATTTTTGGGATTTAATTGAGAGATGCGGCCTTAAGGAAAAAATGAGAATTCTAAAATGGCACAATATAGGTCTAATTTTTCCTAAAGTGTGTAGACTTATGTATTTTGAAGAACACAAACTGCTTTGGAAGCTGCTCCAGTCACTCATTGCCACCTAGTGGGCACAAAACAATTTTTTTCTGATTTTTGCACATAAATCCTATGGTTGATTCTTGGGGCGCGGACTATTAACAGGCGAAAAAAATTGCATGGCAGGCATGTATTCCTTGCATTACCATTCCGCAACACATTGCGCGTTTAATTTGTGTGAAACTTTGTGTGATATGTACCTCTTCCATCAAGGCATTGTGTACATATGCTTTCTCACCTACCGTGGTGTTTTGTCAGTAATCCATGCTTGTCAAAGTCCTGAATTAACTGTAAATAACATTTTGCATGTTCATAACCAATGAAATGACATTATTTTGTAAATTAATCACTATATTTATTGCCACAGAGGGCAGTCGCTGCCATTCAAATGTTGCTTCATACTGAAAAACTGAGACACTTGGACCATCAGGACTGATGCAATTCATCATCACATTGTAGGTCTGTATTACACTAGCTTGTCTGTAAATAATTTCTAGTGTTGCTGTGCTATTAACTTTTATTAAATACACACTTGGCTTGTGCTTTCAGGCCACTTAATTGCATCACTTTCATCTTGTTTTCATGTTTTTGAGACACGTATGATTTTTTACCATATGCATGTACCTGACTAGCCTTTGGATTTTGGCTAATTACCATTTAATTACTTTAATTAGGCATGAGTACCTGCATGTGAGTGGTGCCTTGCAAGTTCTAGGATATTGTTGTGCATGTATATGAATGACTTTCTGTTTTGAAAGCACATCTTTCCACCCAGAACACACACTTGCTCTAAGGCTGTTGACTGGGCCATATACAGCACTGTAGGTGGTGTCACAAAAACAGCCGAAACTCTGGGCCCGCTGGTCAACCAGGCATAAAACTTCACATGGTAACCAATGAAGGTCCTGTGTTTTGTATTTAATAGGGAATTTGAGATTCTGGGAAAATGGCCTATATTGAAGGCCGCATCTCTGTATTTCTATGGAAAAGACTTTCCCGGTTGGGAATTGCCCTTCTCGAACTCCTGCGTAACAGAGTAAAATTGTGTGTAACAATGCAATGGGTCATGCATGGGCGCCAGTGTTTTGGTTGAATGAGCGCAGATGAACAGGCTGTTGCCAGGGCGATTTTCAGCGTGTTTGGGGCAGTTTTAGTTTGTTTTTCAGGGCTATTAGTCAGGCAGTAAATTGGTAGAGGGTGCTGTTGTACATGTAGCTGAAAAACTACCCAAATATTGAGGTTGATTTTGTGAAAAAATGAATCACAGAAAGTATGTTCAATTTGTGATTTTCTGTTAGTGCGGACCCTTGGCAAGGAATTGTGGCCAAATTTATAATCAAAATAACTACTTAAACTGCTCCCCCGGGGGCATTTTGACCCTCTGTTGGCCATTATTTTGGTCAAAAAAGCAGAAAAAAGTGTAGGTTTGTTTTGTGAAAAAATGAATCACAGAAAGTTACCTCCATTTGCGATTAAGTGAAGCCACCAACCCTCCTCTACACAATTCATGAAGAATTAGATGTCTTGTAATTGTCTTGGGGCCCCACCGGGGCTGTTTGTACACCCCCTAGGACTGACAATTTAGCAGTTAGCCTTTGCAAAACCCCCCAATGTGCTGTCTTAATGCAGCTGCAATCAATTTTTTTTCTGTTCAGCAATAGTAGACCCCCTTCATGAGTCATCAGACCCGGCAATTGTTTTTGGCAAACAAGAGAAACTGTAACCAGGTGCACAATAACAAATGACTTCTAAAACTCAATTTTTGGGATTTAATTGAGAGATGCGGCCTTAAGGAAAAAATGAGAATTCTAAAATGGCACAATATAGGTCTAATTTTTCCTAAAGTGTGTAGACTTATGTATTTTGAAGAACACAAACTGCTTTGGAAGCTGCTCCAGTCACTCATTGCCACCTAGTGGGCACAAAACAATTTTTTTCTGATTTTTGCACATAAATCCTATGGTTGATTCTTGGGGCGCGGACTATTAACAGGCGAAAAAAATTGCATGGCAGGCATGTATTCCTTGCATTACCATTCCGCAACACATTGCGCGTTTAATTTGTGTGAAACTTTGTGTGATATGTACCTCTTCCATCAAGGCATTGTGTACATATGCTTTCTCACCTACCGTGGTGTTTTGTCAGTAATCCATGCTTGTCAAAGTCCTGAATTAACTGTAAATAACATTTTGCATGTTCATAACCAATGAAATGACATTATTTTGTAAATTAATCACTATATTTATTGCCACAGAGGGCAGTCGCTGCCATTCAAATGTTGCTTCATACTGAAAAACTGAGACACTTGGACCATCAGGACTGATGCAATTCATCATCACATTGTAGGTCTGTATTACACTAGCTTGTCTGTAAATAATTTCTAGTGTTGCTGTGCTATTAACTTTTATTAAATACACACTTGGCTTGTGCTTTCAGGCCACTTAATTGCATCACTTTCATCTTGTTTTCATGTTTTTGAGACACGTATGATTTTTTACCATATGCATGTACCTGACTAGCCTTTGGATTTTGGCTAATTACCATTTAATTACTTTAATTAGGCATGAGTACCTGCATGTGAGTGGTGCCTTGCAAGTTCTAGGATATTGTTGTGCATGTATATGAATGACTTTCTGTTTTGAAAGCACATCTTTCCACCCAGAACACACACTTGCTCTAAGGCTGTTGACTGGGCCATATACAGCACTGTAGGTGGTGTCACAAAAACAGCCGAAACTCTGGGCCCGCTGGTCAACCAGGCATAAAACTTCACATGGTAACCAATGAAGGTCCTGTGTTTTGTATTTAATAGGGAATTTGAGATTCTGGGAAAATGGCCTATATTGAAGGCCGCATCTCTGTATTTCTATGGAAAAGACTTTCCCGGTTGGGAATTGCCCTTCTCGAACTCCTGCGTAACAGAGTAAAATTGTGTGTAACAATGCAATGGGTCATGCATGGGCGCCAGTGTTTTGGTTGAATGAGCGCAGATGAACAGGCTGTTGCCAGGGCGATTTTCAGCGTGTTTGGGGCAGTTTTAGTTTGTTTTTCAGGGCTATTAGTCAGGCAGTAAATTGGTAGAGGGTGCTGTTGTACATGTAGCTGAAAAACTACCCAAATATTGAGGTTGATTTTGTGAAAAAATGAATCACAGAAAGTATGTTCAATTTGTGATTTTCTGTTAGTGCGGACCCTTGGCAAGGAATTGTGGCCAAATTTATAATCAAAATAACTACTTAAACTGCTCCCCCGGGGGCATTTTGACCCTCTGTTGGCCATTATTTTGGTCAAAAAAGCAGAAAAAAGTGTAGGTTTGTTTTGTGAAAAAATGAATCACAGAAAGTTACCTCCATTTGCGATTAAGTGAAGCCACCAACCCTCCTCTACACAATTCATGAAGAATTAGATGTCTTGTAATTGTCTTGGGGCCCCACCGGGGCTGTTTGTACACCCCCTAGGACTGACAATTTAGCAGTTAGCCTTTGCAAAACCCCCCAATGTGCTGTCTTAATGCAGCTGCAATCAATTTTTTTTCTGTTCAGCAATAGTAGACCCCCTTCATGAGTCATCAGACCCGGCAATTGTTTTTGGCAAACAAGAGAAACTGTAACCAGGTGCACAATAACAAATGACTTCTAAAACTCAATTTTTGGGATTTAATTGAGAGATGCGGCCTTAAATAATTTTGATTCGTTCTTAAATGCATCCGCCATCTATATGTTGCCTTTTCTTGAGTGGTATCGCTTTTAAATATATCTACTCCCCTGATGAGTGCGCTCATGTGATAAGAATGACCAATCGCTCAACGATCATGCAATAACTTTGGCGTGCAGATGCAGAGTTACCATTTCAAAGTGATTTGAATAAATTCTTCGCCAGTTGTGTATGTTGGAAAGTTCCAAACTTCACATAAATAAAAGCCGGAAAATAACAAAAACAAGGAATTTGTTATGTAGCAAAAACGGTATTTTTATTGTGACACTTTTCAATACCCCGCCCAAATTAACTTAAACAAAAAACAACAAACGTATCACGTCGGAGGCTTCGGCTTATAGGCGACCAACAAAACACAATTATATTCGTACTGTAACATTGACCGACTGCTGTTGGTATAAGTTCCTTTCACCCAATCTTCTTTCTAAAAAAAGGGAAATTTTAATCTCTCGTTTTCTCAGCTCACGTAAGTTTTGATACAGTCAAGATTACCATAATTTTGAAACCAATTTGCTTTGCAACGGAAAGAACTTCCTCATAAGAAAGTTCAACAGACGGCTCATTGGCCATTCCAGAAAAATGATAAAGTAAAGGCCCAAGATTGACCCAAAGTCCTCCTGGTTTCAGTATGCTGTATATCCTTTCAAAATATTTGATAATGTTGTGCGCAGTATCAATGAAATAGCACGTGGCAACACAATCCCAAACACCTGCACAAAAAACACTCTTGAATTTTAGGAATGATTGTGAATTATTTGTCCACAAACTGTAAAAAATTTTCATAAACACTGAAATATCTCACTCAACAGACATTTATAGGTAAACAATAAAACAGTTAAGTTGTGTATACCCGGAGATGTGTATACTTCCAAAAAATCTCCTGCTGTCATTGAAAAGCAGTTGGAATAAGATAATGAACCAGGATGGACGTCAGGAAATTTTACTGGCTTTAATGAATCATCCCAAGATATATTGTTGCATGTTTTGTCTACCCATGGATAAATGGTGTATTGGTGATAATCCTCAGGTGAACCAGGTGTTCTGCAAATAAACCACTTTTTGTTGAAATACACCAATCTTTGTTTCTTTACTAAAAAAAAACTGAGACATCACTGCATTTAAAAAAAAATCAGTTTCCTCTGATTGGGTTTAATGGGTAACTAAAATATTTAAGTAGGGTTTTTACTGGTTTATGATGAAGCTTGAGGTAAAGAGCATATAAAAGCTGAACTCGTTTCCTTGTGTGACATAACCAAGGTTTGCCAACTCCCACGCAAGTCTTCCAAGTCCACATCCAGGAACCAAAACTGATACATCTCTGCTGTCTCCATGTTCCTATTTTGGCAATAAACAATGGCCACAACCAAGACTAAACTGTTTAGCATATTTACAGTAAATCTTTTATAATCTGCTGCCAACAATACACAAAAGTAGTAAACCTAGCAAGCAACATGTTACTTGCATTAATGTGAAATGGTTGTAACCGGCTTTTGATTTCATCAATAATAGGTTGATATGACATACGGCGCTCTTCTGCCCCATCTATTGACCAATCTCGTGCTATCTGCTTTAATGTTGACTTTACCTTGTCTGAATCGAAAGATGAATGAGAAACATGCTCCTGTATCTTAACAAAAAAGCTTGGACATAAGTGATGAATATCATTTCCATCAAACTCAAGGTAAAAATATATCATCAAATTGTCACTTTTTTAATGCTTTTTCATGCTTAC
The DNA here is from genome assembly GCF_947561715.1 of Ascidia mentula. Classification (NCBI taxonomy): domain Eukaryota; kingdom Metazoa; phylum Chordata; class Ascidiacea; order Phlebobranchia; family Ascidiidae; genus Ascidia; species Ascidia mentula. Next base: position 11,078,563 of record NC_138568.1, read on the forward strand.
ATATTATCTTCATACATAACTAAAACTTTAATTTCTAGGCACATCTAAAGAATGTTTTGATTCGGCAATTGAATTAGTCTAGTCAAACATACTTGCATGTATTTCTTGTTTTCAAACATATCTCCACAAGACTTGGTAATTTCATTTATTATAGCAGCATTGCAGTCAATGCACATTCTAATGTCATCAAACACTTTTTCGTGATTTGGCAACATCGCTTTGTGAGAGTCAGATAGACTTTCAAAGTTGACCTCCCTTGCACTGAGAGCATGAAGGGCTGTTCTTCTGTAGAATGAATATATGTTACATAACCCTCAACAATACAAAAAATGGTTCAGAAAGTACAAATGTGACATTTATGCATACAGTGTTGCAAGACAAAGCAATAAAAATGACAAATTGTGGAATTATGTCTTTACCTATAAGCTTTAAAAGCATTTGTAACTCTCATAAAATGATATATTTCTTCTTTAGTGTCATCTTCCTTGGATGATTCTTGAATTATTGTTTCCATTACAGTTCCAACACTGTTTAGTCTTCGTAAGTTATGCCATGTACAGATAATTAATTAGCCTAATCATCAATTGGCACAAAAATAAATCAAATTATCCTAAAAGGCAATGTATCAAAACATTTTAAAGGCAGACGGTATATATTTGACAGTACCTTAAAAGACTTTTGAAAATCTAGGTTAGACCTTAAGTGCATAAAAAAAATTACACATATCCACGAAGCTGCCAGGGGTCTGGTGTTCAACTAATCATAATCATACTGTTCCAAGAATTGGGGAAACCCCAAAATACATGCCCGCATAGAGGCAGCTACAGTCACAAGAGGGATCCCAGTTACAAAGTTCATAGACTGAACTTTCCAACGATATGAAATTATGAAAAATTACATGTAAATTTATATTTATTTATCACCTGCTATTTTGCTGGGCTTCCTCAGGCAACAGCAACATAACATTACGTGGTAATATTCGAGTATGAATATGATATCAATACCTTCTTACAACTTTCGACATAAACGTTAACCTAGCAATTTCTCTGGACCAAACAATTGCGTACTGCCCTGCTTTTGAATAATATCAAATTTAATTTCATATCGAGGGGCTAGCCTGTCAAATAAAACGATACTTGCACACCCTTGCGCGCTCTAGGTCTTATTCAGCGGTACAGACTAGGGTTCCTTCCCGGGAATGTCTCGACGGGATATTCCCGGGATTTCTCGACAATATTCCGTTCCCGAATCCCGGGAATTTTGATTTCACTTCCCGGGAATATGGCAACAAAGCAAAATAGATTAAGAAGTGAATAAATTTCCCTTTTTTTGCTATTTTGGATCCTATGAATCCAAATGATGACCCTGTTTTGTGTTTCTCAATCAGTTTTATGGCGGAAACTTACACGATAAACGACGTTGGTACGCATTTGTAAGCACAACGTAAAAATTTTTTAGGGCGCAACCTAGCGGAACAAAAATTCTGTTTATTTTTTTTACGTTTTATAGCTTAACCTTGGCGAATGTGATATTACTTGACGGGAACTTGCTAAATTAAATGTTTGCGGGTGTAATAGACAAATTTTAGTCGTTTAAATAATGCAATAACGCACGAAAAAAATGACAATTTTTTTGTCGGGATCCCGGGAATCCCGGGAATTTTTTTTTTCATTTCCCGAATCCCGGGAAGTAAAAAATCCGGGAAATAGAGGAACCCTAGTACAGACACTTTCGGCTATAATAACCGTAACAAAATTTTTGCACATAAAATATTCCTAAAAACTCGTACCCCATTAAGGGCATAACATGCAGTTTCACTTATTGCCAATCATTTCAGCTTGCGTCAAAATCAACTTTAATTTAGCTGTGACAAAATAAGTCGAACATTCGCAAAAAACAATGATCGTAAACACCCCTGATACATTGAACCTTGTGTAATTGACAAGAAACTAGACCTTGTGTGTCCTTATGTGCACATTTTTCGCGACACAAAATATGGCGACCGAAACTAAGGTCACAGCCCACAATTTGCAGACCCTTGTCTGAATTAAACGAGAAAATTCTTCAAAATGTTTACAGTTTGGCATAAAACTCTGTGTTGCCAGAGAACACATGCTATTTTTTTAAGTTCTGTAGAAACCTGCTTCTCAGAAAGTTATAAATTGAGAAGTGGACAGTTTACTCAAATCACAATTTGAGGTAAAGATATAATAATTATGTAATGGTTAGAACGAACTGTCTACCTTGTTTACAAGCAATCAATCTCTTTTGCAACCTTTTATTTAACTTGTGGACGGTGAAGTTCTTTTCACAAGTACCAGTAGATAAAAAAGATCAACAGACGTAATTACATATTTTTAACCAATTAAACAAACTTCTTGCGCATTTTAAAATCACAAACATTTTGATGCCGAGTAGCCTACAGTGCGTTTTGAATACAGGATTTGATTTACGGAAGAACAAGAAACAATGGAATTGTCACGGAAAATAGCAATATGCCAAACACACAGAAATGTAATATTAACATCCAGCTGGTTTTAACATTTACGTTAATTAAGTTTCGTATTTTTTGTAAACATTTTTGCAAGCATATTGTGCGCATCAGTAACTATGTACACGTCATGAACATAGTAACGCTCGTATGATAGTCTGCACGCACAGTCAGAAATAACCATACGTAAACTATTACACCAGAGGAAAACTCAAAAGGCCGAATACAGATAACATAAATAACAGCAAATTGTAATGATTTACTGAACCACCAGAAGTAGTGGTCATCAGGCCCAAACCACTTGTACTACTTAAATCAGAAGATTGTGGCATTGAGGTGGTCATACTCATGGAACCGCCATTTGTTGATGAAAAGCCGCTTTGTGGAGACATCACACCTCCCGGGGTGCTTGGACTTGGATTGGTGCTGCCTTGGGTTACAACTCCAACCCCACTGTTTGTAATGGAACCCCCGGAAGTTTTCGCTGTTGCCATGACGACTACAGTGCTTGATGCAACCGCGCTGCTGGTTACGGCGGATGATGCGTTAGGAACGGACTGATTACCTGAAAGGCTGGTTGAGATGTTACCAGAGGGGTTTGTTGGTGGCTTTGTTGGTGGCTTTGCTGGGGTCCTACGTGTTGAAAAAAAGAAGCCTGGTATGACACCCCGGGGAGGTCCCAGCCCAGGAGGAAAAAGACCGCCGAAACCGAATTGTTGAGCCGGGTTTGGTGGAGCCGGCGGGTTCGTTGGAACCGCTGCGTCTGCTATGCCGGTTTGCTCAGCTATAGTAACGTTGTTGCAATTATCGGTTGCACAACAGTTTGCTCTGCATGACCTGTAGGTAAAAATTTAAATAAAGTCATATTTTTGCGCGAAAGGTGTTCTGTGATTGTCTACATATGTATTCTCTTATGTATTAGGTGCGGTATATTTGAAAATGCAATATAGTTAGTAGTTCTATAAATAACTTTTGTTTCAAAAAATCAAAAAGAAACGAAGAGCATCTCGATGAAGCTCTACGTAGGTAAAATTAATTTATTCAGTATTTTCAAGAAAAAGGCTGAGATTAATCCGAAGCGTGCCTGTTGCTCCTGGTATCCCTGGTTACCTTTTTTGAAGACCCGTGCGTCACCACTACTGAATTTTACTTTAATTCATCGGTTACATTTCCCATCGAACGCAGATTTTAACATCAAATTCCGGACCGGAAAAAACTGCATAGTTTGCGTAATAGTAGATAACTTACATCATACGAGTAAAGGGGTTCGAATTACTAAGCTCTTTCGTGTAGTTTTTGCAATCAATATTTAAGCACGAAGAGGCGTTGACGCACTTGCCGTAAACCCACTTGTCTTTCCCTGAAATAAAAAGGTGGATCTATTGATTAACAGTTGGAAAACAAATAATATTGTGAAACATTTTTATGGGAAAACTTTTATAAATAACAAAATGTACCAATCACAGACCCGCAACAAGTAAAATGCTTCGATATTCATTTATTTTACTTAGTGCCTTTGCAAAACGACAATACTAATAAAACTAACTAGGAAAAGTTATCTTGGTTGCTTTTAGTGGTAATCAAATCTGTGAATTGTTCGAAGTCTTACCCGATTGGCTGATGACCAGAGCATGCAAAGTCGACTCTACGCGAAGACATTGCATTGGTTCGGCTCCTCCTGATGGACATGGAGCTGACATGAATCTGTTGATTGGATTTATGTTTGGACCGTTGAGAGAATCGTTTTGAAAGCAATTTAAACTTTCAGCATCGCCCATCAACATCAAAATTGCCACAGTGGCAATAAAAATCTTCGACACAATTCCAGACATATTTAAACACGCCTGTTATGAGCAAAATAATTGAATTTAAATCCTATGCCACTTCGCTTTCTCATATTAACTGTATTTTTAAATTATTAAAGGATATTAACATCATAAGTTTTTCGTTGACAAAGAACTGCTTTCGAAGATGATTTGCATTTTATTCGCCTAAAGAAACATTTATTTTTTCTTTTCCCAATAATAAAACTAAATTTAATCAGCGCATGAGGTTAGTCAAGTCATTTCTAGCAAAATTTAGATCCATACGGTCTGACGACCTTTTCTATTCTGTCAAACAGTAGATAGGAACGTGGCAACAGGGGCCGCGCTTCCTTAAATAAAGTTTGCTCCACGTTAACACTAACGATTTTCTTGTTTTTATATTTTACGGGACCTGGAGTGACGCACACGTCGCAGAAATTACTGTTTGTTGACACGGATATTCGTGCTACACGAAGCCATATTTAAAAATTGTGTCGTCATGGCGGATATCACGCGGGGTTGGCCGGAAAATATTGCACTATGTTGTATGAATCTAATCTCAACAAAACTGCCATATACTTAACTCTAATTGGGTTTTATATAAAAAAAAGTTCTCATTGCTAGTATTTTTGTGGTTAAGAGTTTGACGATCCGCAATACTTTAATATTAATCATTCAAAACATTTACTTGTCGGCTGTTGTATTGACTGTGAATAAAATCTTTGTATCGTATTTAAAGTTTTTCGCTGACCACGAGTGAAACACAAGACTTTCAAAGGAGTCAAGCTTTTGTCGTAATGTTTATTATCGAGACACCAATGGTTTTACAGGTTCGATAAACCGTTGTAGTTCTGTTGATCTTTCTGATGCTAGTAACTCAAACGATGTCTGCTCAGACAAAATGTAAAATAGATCTTGCTGGAAAAAATCAGTACAAAATATGTTAAAACATCTTGCAATACTTAGCATGAATAAAATGTGTTTTTGGTGTATGACATATACGATACCGATACACAACACGACACGAAAACTACTTTTAGTAAATTTAGGTTGGATGATATCATCACTAGCTAATACAATCCCCCATACAGTCTATAAATACAAATATCCGTTTCCTGTTATGAAGTGTCTACATATACGATCCTACGTGAGGGCTTAATCCGAGAAAGCATGTTACGGTCAATTATTCAACACATGCTTGGTCTTTCTCCCACCCCATCCCCAAACATACTTCCGACCTGTTCGTGGTTTAATTGTTTAGGATTTTAGAAGAATTTAATTGTAGCAACGTGATTTTAATGACTAAATCTTTGTTTTTGACCGTTTAAGGTAGGACGTCTCAAACTTTTGCTCCGTCTCTGTGAAGAAACCGCTCATTGAATATATTAACAGTTTATCACTCAAACCAATTATAATTGAAGAACAATTTAAACCAAGAACTACATAAAAGGCTATCTTTTTTAAAGATATACTTTGGTGTTGACATATATTAATGATCAGAGCACCTGGGAGAAATAAATCTGCTGGTGCGAAACGCTTATGACGCTATCAGAATTATGCATTGCACGCACCCCGTCTTTTAATATAACATCCGTTTCTTATTGTTAAGCGTTTGCATTTACGACCTTACGCAACGTAAGGTCTTACGAAAGACCACTTTGCAGTAAAGCGTGTTCTGTATCGCAACTTGAGGTTCCGTGTAATCGATATTCAGCAGGGATGTTTATAAAATCCCTTTAAGTTACATAATCTACAAAACAGAAGCCTACAATTACTTTTTTTTTCTTTATGTTATCATTTTTTTAGAATTTCTACAAGACACATTAGATTTTAATTCCCTCATTCGTGTTTGAGTGTAGAAATCTTACTTTGTAAGAAAACGATTTGCAAAAGTATCAACGTGTGTGTATGGTGTGATGCGTTCTTTAAATCAACTAATCGAAGAACATTTTACAACAGACCACAAGCACTTATTAATGGCGCGATCGTATTCTTAAACGCATATAAAAGTTTAAAACCCGGGGAATTAACTAGAACCCTGCCTGTATGCCACAAAACGATTCTTGGTCTGCGTCACAATTGTGCGTCACTGTAGCGCGTGTTGCATCACAAACGACGTTTGTAGGGTCTTGAAACAATAACTTGTTTTGTCTCATAAATTTGCTGTGGATGCAATGTTGAATGCGTAGAGAAGTAATTTCGTAAAATTAAATTTGCGGACGAATCCGGTTAATCGCATAATGCCATTGCTTTGAAAGCAATCCCCGTTTCCAGCTTATTTTTGCAAATTTATCAACTTGTGGTAAAAGCCTTTAGATTTGTTAATGTTTAATACAGTCAAACGTTGTGCTATTTCAAAGCTTGTATACCAATGTCAAAATATTATACTCAATACAAGTGACACAAGGTTTACAACTGGTTTATTTGAAAACAAAATGGAATGTTTGTTTTATTTCAAATGCAGGATAACAAAGTTTGTTACATTGTCAAACTGAAATGTATACTGTATATTTTTAATCTCATCCTTAGGCCGCTGTAGTTCTCGCCGGTGACCACTATAGCCTACAAGCTGAAATCTTATTGTCGTAATATATTGTTTTATTATTGTTATTTAAAAGAGTTATATTTGCTTATAGGTTACCAGACACTTATATTGCGTGTGATCAATAGTCGGCTGCGCTAGGGATGGGGTATGGTGACTTCTTAGCTTTACAGAAACAGGAATTACTCTATGAGCACATAGCTGCTTTAGGTGATTTCTATGCCACGGTTTTCCAAAGGTAATTTCCCTTTTCGACTAATTGTTGGTTGGTGGATGGTTTGGTTCTGCTTTGTTGTGAGTAAACTGTAATAATTGTAAAGTCTGGTGTATTCTAGATGTGCCAAGGCGAACACAGTATATGTGCTGTTTCGCATTATCGGTAACGGTAAAACAGGTGTTGATTTCGTCGCTGGTTTATTTGGACGAATGTACAAAACGTAACAAAATTAACGTTTCAGTTGGAACGAAATGCCGATCACTTAACGTGATACAGGTATCATAGTATTCATGGGTGCAACAAAGTATAAGCTGATTCGTGAGTGTACATAACTAAAGCACAAACGTGTATTTGACACTTTGCAAAACAGCTTCAGTCTTGCGTTGTTTAGAATTACAAATATTCAATTGAAATAGACTACATTATTACATCATAGTATCGTATTTTCCCATTTACCAGCAGTATTTTCCCTGTTTATTGCTTCTTTAAACTGTGAGTGGTGTTTGTAATCCCCGCTATTCTTTTTAGTAGGTGTGTATTTCCTCATATGTATTTTGTCAACTGGTGATTAAAATGACATCAACGGCCACCCCAAAAATGCTTCAAGCTTATGACAATACCCTTTTGGGTATTCTTCAGCATGAAGCTGGGCTGGAACCATTCCTTGATGTGATTTTTGGGTTTTTAAGTCGCAAAACTGATTTCTATCAAATTATGACTGAACCCAAGCAAAAATATGGCTTTCCAGTTGGTGTTGCAGAAAAAATGATTGAAAAGGTACAAAAAAGGATTATTGAGCATCTTTATTTATTTATTTTGTGTCATAGACCACATGAATCACATTTAATTTCTTTCCTTGTTGTTATCTGATACCAAGTATTGTCTCTAACTTTTGTATGTACATTTATAACTAGCATTTCAGAAAGTACCAAGACATCGTTATTGAGGCACAGTCAAAAGCCCTCGAAAAGCAGAAGAAAAATGAAACCAGCATGCCAAAAGAACCCAAGGCAAAGGAGGATTCAAGTAAAAAAGAGGGAAACAATGATTTGATTGAATCTGATCAAACAAAGACTGCAATTGAAAATGCCCAAGAAAGCAAGAAAGATATATTGTCTTCAGAAGAAATCACTTCCCTGGCAAAAAATCAAGATGGCTCCCTGAAGTATATTTTGGAAATCTTGTTTAAATTTTTTTTTTGTGTTTAACTTTATCCAAGCTAGTCCCCTAAAGAGCATTTGAATTTAATTTTGTTGAAACAGCTTTCCTTTTACAGCCAATCTGCCTTCCAAGATAACCCCGACAGCTACAATGGTGCAGTGATGGACAAATACAGTTGGTCCCAAAACTATGATGATGTGGATGTAAAAATACCAGTGGCAAAGTCAGTTGCAAAAGGGAAGCAGGTCAAAAATATGTTTTGATTTGTAAACACGTTTAAAATATATCCTCTATTTAATATTGGTCTGAAGGCCGCATCTCTGTATTTCTATGGAAAAGACTTTCCCGGTTGGGAATTGCCCTTCTCGAACTCCTGCGTAACAGAGTAAAATTGTGTGTAACAATGCAATGGGTCATGCATGGGCGCCAGTGTTTTGGTTGAATGAGCGCAGATGAACAGGCTGTTGCCAGGGCGATTTTCAGCGTGTTTGGGGCAGTTTTAGTTTGTTTTTCAGGGCTATTAGTCAGGCAGTAAATTGGTAGAGGGTGCTGTTGTACATGTAGCTGAAAAACTACCCAAATATTGAGGTTGATTTTGTGAAAAAATGAATCACAGAATGTATGTTCAATTTGTGATTTTCTGTTAGTGCGGACCCTTGGCAAGGAATTGTGGCCAAATTTATAATCAAAATAACTACTTAAACTGCTCCCCCGGGGGCATTTTGACCCTCTGTTGGCCATTATTTTGGTCAAAAAAGCAGAAAAAAGTGTAGGTTTGTTTTGTGAAAAAATGAATCACAGAAAGTTACCTCCATTTGCGATTAAGTGAAGCCACCAACCCTCCTCTACACAATTCATGAAGAATTAGATGTCTTGTAATTGTCTTGGGGCCCCACCGGGGCTGTTTGTACACCCCCTAGGACTGACAATTTAGCAGTTAGCCTTTGCAAAACCCCCCAATGTGCTGTCTTAATGCAGCTGCAATCAATTTTTTTTCTGTTCAGCAATAGAAGTCCCCCTTCATGAGTCATCAGACCCGGCAATTGTTTTTGGCAAACAAGAGAAACTGTAACCAGGTGCACAATAACAAATGACTTCTAAAACTCAATTTTTGGGATTTAATTGAGAGATGCGGCCTGTATAGATCAGTGTTTCACAAACTTTTTCCAATCACGTACCGCTTATTTGTTTTTTGAAGCACTGTGTATTACTATACCATAACTGTTATGACATAACACCAATGAACAACAATTTAGCCAATATCACCAGTTGCTTGGATTTCTTTATTGTGCATTTGTGACGCAGTAGTATCAACGTGAAATTGTTGCACAGTTGAATACACGATGTCAGAATTACTTCAACAGTGCAACAATTTTACGTTGATACTATTGCGTCACAAATACACAATAAAGAAAACCGACATCATGTATTTGCAGCGGTTTTGGCTTCTGCAAAGTGCGGCAAATTGTATAGAGTAGAATAAATCGCGTACCACTTGAAAAGCTCTCGCGTACCACTTGTGGTACGCGTACCACAGTTTAAGAACCACTGGTATAGATGATAGTTATCTTAAACAGATAGTACTTGAAATGTGTCTTAATAGTGAAAATTGATTGAGTTGTAAGTTCAATTTTCTGCATAAAACAGTAAGATTTATTTAAAGCACCCAGTACTTTACATGGTTCATGTAAATAATATAGAAGCACAACCAAAGATATTTTATTGAAAAGGTTTGTGGGGTGTTTTAAAGGTAAAAATTGAAATTCAACGAAAGCATTTGAAAGTAGAAGTGAAAGTGAACCCAACTGACAGTAAAATGGAGACGATTATCAATAATGAGTTGCAACATGAAGTTAACAAAGAAGAAAGCATGTGGTCACTGGAAGGTGGAAAAAGTGTTGTGGTGAGAATATTTTTGTTCACTGGAAGTTAATTGTATATAAGCTAAGAAAAAGCAAACTTTTTAGCAAAAATTAAACAATGGTTTTTATTGTACTTAACAACTGTTTATAATCCATTTGTTTGATGTTTTTCCTGGATATATATTTCACCTGATTGCTGGCATCAACGTTATCGCTAAAATCACAAACAATGCAGTTTAAAAACCAACATAAACAAAGGAATGTAAATGTAAAATAACTCACAAACTGACAATCAGATGTACAGATTGAATGAGACTGTCGATTTCCAATGTAAATTAAGAGACACTCGATAAAAGCTGGTGTTATATTCAACAGTTATTGTTAAAAATGAAACACCCCAAGATTTCATCTTAATTTGACAATTAATTTAAACGTTTGTAGTATCATATGGTGTTTGTTACATGAACAAGTTTGCATATTACGACAGCAGTGAATCTCTCTATTTACCTGACACAATCATTACACTGGAATGAACGCTTAATGTAAAATAAACAATGTAGTCCTGAAAGGAAAGGAAAAGTGCACCGGAATACAGGGATAGTAATTGTCATAATGTTACAGATCACACTCACTAAAGATAAGAACATTTGGTGGACAAAATTACTGGAGAACGACCAAGAAATTGATATTCAAAAAATTTGTCCTGAGAGATCGATGGCTGACATGGACGAGGAAGAAAAAGCAGTTATCAATAAATTACAATTTGATGAAAAACAAAAACGTCTTGGATTGCCTCAAAGCCATGAATTAGTATGCGGGGTTTTCAATTTAACTCTTTTAAATGTATTTACATCAGTGTTGTATCAAATTACTACTATTTGTAACTGATGCTTCCAGGCATATTATCAATACAAAAAGGCTATTCTGGCAATAATAGTTATAAATACCAACGTTTTGCAAAACGCTTTGTGCTGTTACTGGTATCCAAACGTTAAATTAAACTGATTTTGTTTCAGAAAGTGCATGAAATGATAAAAAAGGGATGGGATGCCGAGGGATCGCCTTTCAAAGGGCAGGAGTTTGATCCCAAAATGTTTAATATTTCTCCAGGATCTGTTGGACAGTAGCCATTTTGTTTCAAATTCTTTCCAGTATGAATACCGATACTGAACTTCTGCTCGCCAAAGCAATAAATTTTTCTTTTATATTTTAATGCTGGTGGATTTTGCATGATGTTACAATTAACTGCAGTAATGAAATATTGACGTTGCCAAGTTTGCATGAGAGAATTATAATAATTAAACGTCCTGTTAAGAATTTCAATTCAGATCCTGAGCTTAAATATACTCTTCCTAATAGCCGCAGCTATTCAGGGCAGATCTTTTATAAAAACTTAATAAAGACATGTAGGAAACTGAAAAAGGGGCTATTCATAACGGCAGTTTTGTTGTCTGGTGAGAGAACACGTCGCAAATGCCCTCTGGCACAAATTGAATTCTCTGGTAATTGCAGTCTGACTGGTTGAAATGACAACGTACAATTTTTAGATTTCATACATAAATTTTAGTTCAGTTAAATGTAGCGAGACAATAACGTATTATGAATTAACAAAAGGTTAATGAGTTAAGCATGAAAGCAAATGATACCCGGTATTTCGGAACTGATGAGAAGTTCGAAGTGGAGCCTTTGTGCGTAGCATTCAGCACTGAGTCATAATCTGATTCCGGAAAGCAGCTGATTAGATTTGTCAACACAATGTGTTAGTTGTGACATTTCAAAAAAATTAAAAACGTTTCATACGCGTTAAGAGTAGAATACGCAAATTGTCTTTATGGCCAGGTTTACACAGAACAGAATAATTACTAATATTTTGAGCATTAAAAGAAAATTCTTCCTGAGCCTAAATACCCCTTGTAGGCATTTCAGTATGTTAAAGACCAATATGTATGTGAAGTGAAATACCAACTGTAACTAAAATAGGAAAATTAAGGACAGCCTATTTGAACTTGGAGATTTGGCAAATTATGTGGAAATATCTTGGAATTCTTTTGATTACATGGGTGTGTGCAGCCGAAACCTCACAAAGCTATGTTTACAATGTAAAAAACAAGTGGGGTGCAGGATTTCAGGTACTATTTTCTGTCATACATTTCACGTTGACGCATATAGTCAATAAACCTTCAAAATATTAACTTGCACAAGTATTGATTTAACCCAAGCAGTAGGCTACACATGAGGTGTAAAAAACACACATTTAAAAATCTCAATCTTTAGCTGTTTTTTCTTCTGCAATCTAGACTTTTGTATTTTTTACTGGACAACACTTTAGGAACTGTAGTTTGCCCAACATAAATAATGAATATAAACCTATTTTTCCCCATTTCTATTTGCACCCAATCACGTTGACTTATCGGGTTAGAATAACGTGTTGCCAATGAATTAAATGGATGTTGATCATTTTTTTAACATTTAATTTTCTGTGACAGGGTTCCTTCAAATTTACGGCCCGAAGGAAAATGTTTGCTTGGACTGTCAAGTTCCATTATCTCCAATCAATGTTATCCAGGTTTGAGGTAAACGTCCATTGAGTTTCACATTAATTAACACATTAAACGTTATCGTCACAAAACGTGGTCTGCTCGAATTGAAAAAAATTCCATCCGATTGGTTTCAGATGTTAAAACGTAACAAAACGTGGCTATTTAGGAGTTTCGGAATATTTTGCTCATCCAAGTCATGTTCCTTTAATTACTTTTTGCCAAGCCAAATATCTTAAACATCGTACAAAAGAAATAATGCTATATTCCATAAATATGACTTATCAGTGTTTGGCGTATAATAACACATTTTAGGTTGGAAAACTGCGGGGCCTTTTTTTACGAGCCCACAGGACCGGATTTGTTAAAATTGTGGCCAAACGTGCCTAAGGGCTCTGTGTATTGGATCCTTATAATAAGGTTGGACGCACCTGATCCAAGCAATTAGCATATTTCAATAAATAAACTTTTAGACGAAGTTTTTTAACATATATTACAAGAAAATACCTGTGTATTGATTTGTAGTGCTGGGGCGGTGTTCTAGCAAGCAGCACAGTCGTTAACGGCGGGAAAGAGTTTGTTGTCAAGCATCCTGACTTCAAGCCCGACCTAAACCGTGGAGAATCACACGAGGTATGGAAAATATAGGTATTAATAAAATCTACAGAACGCGGACCACATACGACACACGCCTGCTTCCTACTTATGGACTGTACGTACTGTACTAAATTTGTGTTTGTTACCGCCTTTTTTCGTTACAGATTGGTTTTATTGGCTACTATGAGAATCAAACAGCCGACGCCAGCCCGCCTCCAGTGGTGATCAAATTGCAGGGATTGATCGTTTACAAAAGTTCCGATCTCAATCGTCCAACATTCAGGCCTAATCACGTGACCACAACTGATATATTTTTTTTGATAAACAGGTAATGAATCCCCTTTAATTTCATCTTCATTTCAGTTAAACCAACTTGAGTCTATTTTTGCAGTTTAACCGCTCGCCCGACAACGAACAGTATAAGCGACAGTTTTGACCCTTTTGATTTCGAAAGAAACAACAACGATAATGACAACAACATCAACGAAAACAACAACAACAACAACAACAACAACAACAACAACAACAACAACAACAACAACAACAACATCAACGAAATCAACGAAATCAACAACAACAACAACATCAACGAAAACAACAACAAAAACAATAATTCCATTCCACACAACACAGTTAGCTCTGTGGAAGGAAGTGGGGATGCACCAGAACACGTTGGGTCAAGCACCACTTTATCGACTTCGTTGGAAACGACAGAAACACCGCGCATTTCTAGAAAAACAATCAAAGTGTATAACATTTCCACAAAATATGACTATGCAGATGTCCTGCACAAGTCTATTTTGTTTTACGAGGCCCAGAGGTCTGGTAGGCTTCCCAAGGATAACAGAGTGGCGTGGAGATCAGATTCAGCTCTCCGAGATCGCGGTGATTTAAACGAGGATCTTACTGGTATTATTCTGTTTATATTCAAGTATCCCTACATGAATTTTTAAATTAAATGTTAGTGCAACAATTAAAGATCGATCACAATCTAAACACTTTTATTAGGAGCGATAAGTTATCTCAGCAGTTGAAGTGCAACGTATCTATTTTGTTGTTTGGGTAAATATGCACCATTTGTACAGGAGGCTACTACGACGCGGGTGATCATGTTAAGTTTGGTTTTCCAATGGCGTCGAGTCTAACCTTGCTTGCTTGGGGTGTAATTGAATACTGGGATGCATATGAGCAAACTGACGAACTCCGTTTCGCTCTTGACTCATTACGATGGGGAGCTGATTACATCATGAAAGCACACGTTTCCCCGTTTGTGTTATATGGCCAAGTAAGTTGAAATGTTTTAGGAAGAATATATCATGGGTAATACGCAAATTGTCTTTAAGTAGTTAATTGTTGTTTATTGTAGTTAGTTTTCTTATAAGTTGAATGTAGACGATTGTAGTTTAAAAATAATTGTCCAATCCTATAGGTGGGAAATGGAGAACAAGATCACTCAAAGTGGGAGAAGCCGGAGAAAATGCAAGAATGGAGACCTGCGTATAAAATAACCAAACGGAAACCTGGATCCGACCTAGCTGCTGAATCTGCTGCTGCTTTAGCCGCTGTGTCACTCGCTATGCGCCAAGCCAACGGAGGTAGGAGAAGAACGTAATACACACTACTTCCGCCGCACTAAATTTTCGAATTATTTGTCGTCATTCTTTGATAAATTTCTTGCTGCTTATCAATACCATCTTTCTACTTTGTACCAAATACCTTTGCTCGCAATACGTAAAGACAACAAACCTTAACCCTGGAGGTGCTGTGTTTCCTTCTAAAGCAACAAATTATTTTGGTTTTAGGCAAATTTAATTCCTACGTCGGAAAATTGTTGAAGCACGCAAACAACTTACTCTTGTTTGCCAACTCATTCAGTCGCCTTTACCATCTTTCCATTCCCGATGCTGCGAAATATTACAAGTCGACCAGTTACAAGGACGAAATCGTCTGGGCAACAGCGTGGATGTACCGAGCCACAGGAAACAAAGAGTTTCTTAAAGCGGCAAGTAAAATCTTGTAAACTTTTAAATAAATGTTTGCCATAGGCCTTTAGGTCGGTTTTACGTTAATTAGCAAGGAATAATTTTAGTTCAGAAATTATTTGCCAATTCTGTAAGTTATTTGCAATAATAAACTAGCATTGTAGCTTTTTTAAATCTACCTTTAAAACGTTTAACAAAAATTACTGTGCGACCTCTGTGAAATAATTCCTATTTCTGTCTTGATGTCAATTGCAACCGTATATTGAAATAAACATCATGTGATCTTTTAGGCCCAAGGGAAATACATGAACTGGGCACTATTTTCAATGCCACGAAATCTGCGATTTTCTTGGGATGAAAAGCGTCCTGGTTTACAGATGCTTCTGACCCAGGTAAACTACACTAGAAAAGTGAAACGTGTTGTTTCAACACGGCAATTCTGTAGCCGTATACAACACTGTACACGTGTTGCATAACAGCCGTGTTGTTTCTCCCTGTGAATGTTCTGACACACCTAACGTGTTGTTTTGCCGTGAAAATCTGCGATCCTGCCTAAACAACACGCGTGTAATGTGTCGTATACGGCTACAAGCCCATTACACGGGAAATGCGTGTTGTTTCAAACCACACAGTTATATATGCACCAAGTTGTATTACAATAGTAAAGGCAATTGAAAAGGACTGGAACGAGATGCAGAAAAACAAATACAAATGTGAAAATTTGTATATGGCACTAACTATAACCAAATTTGAAACCATCAAGTAGCATAAGTAGTTGAAATACATATCATGCACATTTTTGTGTTGAACATGCAAAATGTCAAAGTCAACAGTTGTTTTAGAAATTTGTCTAAGGCATTAACTTGAACTATGTTAACTTTTTATGGCTGCAAAGTACAAAATCAAACTATAATGAACAGCCAACCAAGCAAATATGTTTGGTAGCTTTACTTTATATAGAGATATCCACAGCAATGGACATCAGTCCAATGAACCCAACATTATTTGTATTGATTACAATACAAGCATGGGCTAGCATCTTGGGCTGTTCATTCTGAAAATAAAATAAATAGGCATAAGATAAAATGTATGAAAATAGCATTGACATTAACACAATTAGTTATTTTTAAAACCATGTCAAAATTGAGACAACAATACAACTTTGCCTTGAAAAGTCAATGTATGAATATGAATTATCACCAACATGTTTTCAGCCTTCGAATATGCGAATTAATGGAAAACAAGAATGCCATATAGTAATTTGCTTCCACAAAATGAGCATTTTCAGTAACTTGTTTTTGTAAGCGGCTTCATACATACTACTTACAAAACTAACTTATAGTTTGTGTCTTTGTGAATAAAAAAAATATTTACCTTCCTCAGAACAAAAATGGCAGTAGAATGCTTGCTGATATTACTTTTTCCTTTGTATCCTCATGATGTCCACCCCAACATCAATTAACCTAAAAGGAATTGTTGTTGAAAAGTTTTATTTGCCGAAGGGCAAAGGCGAAATACAGAACACAAAAATGCTATATTTGTTACTTTGATAAGAAATGACAATACTTACTGAACATTACTTTTCATGTGTCAACATATTCTTCTGGTATCAGGCCCAAACCAGCAAGTAAGACAATCTACAAAACATTCAACAACAAAAATAACATCTGCACAACATTTATTGTTATGTATGTTTTAAAGTGCCTGGTGTTTGGTTTATTGTACATGCAATTGTTAATGAAGTGAATAAAAGCACATGCTTAAAAAGGACACATGTTGATAAAGTGCTTGAAACTAACCTCAGGGTGATCCATCTAATCCACAATTTGTGTTGCAACAAGTTGATCAACAGTATACAAGGACCTAGTTTATACAAGATAACCTAAAAGAATTTTGCAAACCAAACAGCTCATATTAAAAATGGCAAAATACACATTTTAACATAGCTAAAAACGAAGTGGCACGACTTACCCTTGTAGTTGAAACAACATAGTTAACATACAAGCCAACCTGGCAAGCTGCTTTGAAACATTTCGCCACAAATTCCCGCCGAAATATTTTCAAGGCAAGGGGTAAATAAAACCTTGTCTACACAGTCCCAAAAATTCTCAGCTTCCAAGTTTATAACAATCTGACATTACAAGATGTTATTGTATTAATACAGTTTATTTACGTTTAAAAATAATGGACAAATAAGTAGGTAGTAATTAATTTATACTTACATTGGGTGGATCCCCATGCTTCGGATTGTGCGTTTTCGAAACGTGGGCGAGAGAACCTAAATTTTACTCGCAATGCCCTTAAACGATAGGAGTATAGTTTGATAATATCTAACTCAAAACGCTCTTAATTATGCACTAGCAATTGCGCATACAACTGTGCTTAGCAGTAAAATCAGCATTAATGCATTTTACTGATTGCTTGCTTTATGACGTAATTTAAAATACATTATGACAGAGGAATACATGTTGGGCATTTCCCATCGCCAATACTTACTTCAATAGAAATATTGATATGCAATACAAAACACTTCTTTAGTAATTTATCTTGTCACCAGCCTTCGAATTTTGACCGTAAATATCCTATGCAAACATAGATGTCTGATGACAACACGGAAAGCGTGTTGCTAACATTAGTGCATATAACACGTTGATGTGTTATTATGCAAATTTGCAACACGTTTGCCAGAAACTGCCGTGTTGTTTCCAAAGAACACACGTGTTGTTTGCAGATTTTAACGCTAAAACACACACCGCCGTGTTTGAAATACACATCAAGCGTGTTGTTTTCACTCGGTGCTTATAAAACAACACGTTTGGCAACACAGAAGTGTGTCATTTCAACACGTAGCAGTGTCAAAACAACACGTCTAATTTTCTAGTGTAATGTTAAAAAATCAATTTTGACTTTTGTACCAAACTATATGCGGGTTTAGATTGACCCGTCAAGGAAAACAAGATACGAGACTGACGTGAAGGCTTACTGCTCAGCAGTAAGGTCACCAACACGGGCCAACTACACAAGGAAGGGATTACTTTATCTCAGCGACTGGAGTCCGCTACGATATGCAGGTAGATTATTTCACTTTGGCACGAAATGTTCACATGTGAAGCGCAAATTGAAACAACCTCGAATAGAAATAAACAACGGTTTCACGTTTTCAGCAAACGCAGCGTTTGTCTGTCTTATGGCGGCGGACGCCGGTTTCGACTCAGAGATTAACAGAGCGTGGGCAACAAAACAAATTCATTACATTCTTGGTGATACTGGAAGGAGCTACGTCATAGGTTTTGGAAAAAACTTTCCGCAGCGACCTCATCACAGGGGAAGTTCTTGCCCTGACTTACCTCAAAGGTAATTTTTACCACTTCTTGTATGTTTGAGCACGAGCCTGTTTGACAACCAAAACAAAACAACCAAAGAAAACTAACCAAACCAAAATTGTTGAATCGTGTGGGCAATAATTCTTGACTTAATTAATCTTTATCTTAACTTTGTAGTTGTGGGTTCGGCTACTCGCGAAGCAAAAAACCGAACCCAAATATTTTGCAAGGAGCATTGGTGGGAGGGCCAGATTATTTTGATCGCTACACAGACGACCGGATGAACTACAAGCAAAATGAAGTGGCGCTTGACTACAACGCTGGATTTCAGGTTTGAAAATGCGTTGTCACCCTTAAATTTTGAGTAATAAATTCTTAAAATGCAATACTTGTAAAAAAATTGAACAAAAGACTGATTTTTTATGCACGCGCACTAGAGCTGTGCTTCTCAACCTATCTGCTATTTGTTATTTGCAGGGGTACATTTTACTCTGTTATTTACTGTGTTAGCTTTCCTTATATTTACTGAGGCAATTTTTATCACACCTTTTACAGGTACTTTTTGGCATTAACCTCTTTTTGACATAAAACAATTTTATTCTATTTTCGTACTTTCCATAAATTACAACCGCTGGGTGCCCCATAGTCTTTATGTTTGTGTCGAGTCGTAGTCCAAAAAAGTCCAAATAAGACGGGTGATTGGCAGCATAGGTCAAGCGCCCGACCCATAAACCAAGAAGAAAACCTGACCGGGATTCGTGCCTAGGATACCCTGGGTTCAAATCCCGGTGTGGTCAAAAAAAGTCCAAATCCCGTTGTGGTAAAAAAAGCGGACCCACCACAAACCAAGAAGATAAACTGATCGGGATTAGTGGCCAAACATTAGAGTTCGTTTCCCGGTGTAGTCCAAAAAAAGTCATTCATCGATGAAGGGACTGACCAATATACCCAGTAGAAATCTAATCCTGTAGGTCTGGGTTCGAATCTCAAAACGATAAAAATGGTTCGAGACTACGTAGATCTTGCACTTCATTTTCGCAAAATTAACATATGGTTTGACAATCGTAAAACACACATGAAGAGAGAAACTTCTTTAAAGTTTAAATAATCTTTAAAGAAATACTACATCCTTACTTCTGCATACTGTAACGTTTTTCTTTGCATCGTAGGGTGCAACAGCAGCCTTATTGTACCAAAAATTGTTTCGTTCGCCGCGGATTGCAAAATCGCATGAACCATGGTTTGCCAACACACAAACCGAGGCAAATGACGTCAAAGGAACAGGGGAATCCCCTAAACACTATCCCCAGTCTGTTGTCATTTTTTTTTCTATAGCAACGGCTGCATGGGCGAGATATTTATATGAATAAAATATATAGAGTTTGTGTGCGTATACGCTGCTGTGTGTCTTGCGTTCTTCAAACTTATGTGATGTGTAATGAGATTTTGTATTCTCCTTTGAAGTACACGTCCTTTCCGCCTCTTGCCTTTACCTCGATGAAATGGTCAAGCAAACGTTTTTTTGCATTTAACTTTCACTTTTCTTTCACACTTTTTTTTAGTTGATTTTACCACCAACGTATTATTTGTTTTCCGTTTAGAGATATGGTTATGTCTCTCATTCACTTGATCGAACATGTGGTTTGGTAAATTAAAAATGTCATTCATGAAATTATCGAACACAAATTAATTAAGTTGTGACCAACTAGTGCTGTATTGGCCGTTGGACAAATGGCTTTATGGCTTACAGTTTGATGGAATATCAAATAGTGAAACGCTCGGTACAAAATTATTACTCCCGCATGCATTACGTACGTAGGCGACTTTGGTGTTACATAGCAGATCAGGTTAAACAGGAATCGTGTATGAATCATCGTAGTATAATGAGAAAGATACTAACCGGCATGGCGGCACAAGTTGTGGTCATATTGCCCGGGGGCAACTGTGGGCAGCCTGACACATACAGGGGCGCCTGGCAATACCGGCTTCGTAACGAATCGTGTGATTCACAATTAATAGCCCGACAAAAACCACATTGATTCAATTTACTCCACCCAAAAAGTAGTGAAAGTATCCAGAAACTATACTGCGCCTGCACACAGACGCTGTTGTTCGTCTGAAACAGACTTTGCAGTTGTAAGTGAAATAAGATTGGGTTCATAACTTTTAGACTAAGTTTTTCAAGTTACGTTTTGACAAAGACATGTGTGAGCTATGAATTTAACCAACAATGACCAGTCGAGTTTTGCGTGATATAGACAGGCTATTAAGTGAAAACAGATTCCTTTTTAGACTTTGCCATCGAGCACGGCAAATACAGGATTGTTTGTTATTCTGCAACAGCACATTGCATCTCAAGTGTGATGAAATAGCTGAAAACACAAGTTTTTCTTGCATTCACAGAACATGTAGAATTCGCAAAAACAGGTTGGTTTCACGCAAATCATTTTACTTTTCGTGAGTTCCATAAAAACAAAACGAAGATGCTGCTGAACAGAGAACTACAATCATAAATCCTCTCCCGCAATAAAGAATGGGGCTCACCTCACAGTTTCTGTGGTTGCCATGGAAGCAGTTTCATTTTTATCGACAGATGGTGCTAAAGAGAGTGTGCTGGTCATCAAGAATCGTGGATGTGTTTTGAAGAAGACAAAGACGCTGTTTTGCCAATGTTCATCATGTACTACTAAGTCCATTTGCGTTTGTAAATGATCGTTCATTTATACATATATGTATCTCTTAAAGGATCACTTTGCAGTATGCAAGCAACATATCATATGTATTTTATGCTTGGCTTTTATTTTAAGCAGTTGTGTAAGTAATTTTAATGTTGTTTTTGCGTCATGCAACAGCTAACGAGTATCTAAAGCAAAACGTGCTCTTTAGCATAAAAAGGCCTACTGATGTCAAATTAATTAATCAATTACCCTCATATCAAATTAAAACTGGTTTACGTGGCGTTGTCTACAATTCAATCAAAATTCAAATAAATTACGGAAAACGGAACTGTTTGTCTTATAGCACCCATGTTTCCTGACTTAACTCCTCACAAAACTAGAACGCAAACGGAGTCAGGCTTTCCTGCAGAAATCTCTCGGCCTTCTGGCATCCGGCCGGACGACAGACCTTTCTTAAATCCTATGTTTCCCGTTTGCACATAACACCAAACACCCGACTTTAACTAACAAACTGACACACTGGAACATTAGTATCAGTCCAGTGCTCACTCACTAAGTCCAGTTACTTGTTTCTCGCTTGTCCGTACGCACGCTTGGTCACTAACGCCAGTCGGTCTTTTCAATTCCCGCCACCTGATATTGCAACGTGTCTTTCAATTTAATAAAGTAAGTCTGCTCACAGAGTAAAATTAGTTGGTTGTAGTCAAAAA
The DNA here is from genome assembly GCF_947561715.1 of Ascidia mentula. Classification (NCBI taxonomy): domain Eukaryota; kingdom Metazoa; phylum Chordata; class Ascidiacea; order Phlebobranchia; family Ascidiidae; genus Ascidia; species Ascidia mentula. The sequence continues at coordinate 11,100,468 of NC_138568.1, forward strand.
ATACGCAAAGCAGACTTAGTTCAGTAACAGCACCCATCGAAGCAACGCATTTAAACGCTGCAGTCTTATTATTTGGTTAGAAGGGGAATACCCTTACATTTGTTTTTCTCGTGGCCATTTCGCAGATAATCAAATTTTTAAAATAAATACTGGACTTTTTATCAGACTGCCCTTTTAAAATGATATGAAATATAATTTCATCCAATAATGAATAAGGTAACAGAAAATACACTGGATCAGTGAACCAAGCTACCCTGGCGGGCTGTCGATCTATAACTGTAAGAGGCTCTCCAGACGAAATGTATTTTTCTACGATTAAACATCTACGAGCTGTCTGCTTGATTTATATTTTCAACATTACACAGAAATTAATCAATCCTTAATGTTTACTGACATACTGTCAGTGCAAATATAGAATTATTCATTTTGTGTGCACTACCTAAAACGTTTTTTGCAACCTAGTATTGCTGGTGGTTTATTTTAGTTCATTACTTCTTAAATAACTGTTTTGTAATGTCAGCCGTACATATACGAAGCGTCCTGTTAACGAATTATCGCAAAATTATACGCGATAAGTCAATGATTATACCAGTCGGAGAATGTCAACACAGGCGCACACAATGTTTCTTAGCACATTGCCAGTCTCCTACACACCTAGTGTCTCTTTGTTCAAGTCTTTCTGTTACGTACAGAATGTGACAGATTGAAGCTGGGTGCTGAGTAGTATAATTATTGATCTTTTGTATTCTGCAGTTATAAAAGAACAGTTGTTGATGTCATGCGTGACCAGTAGTAAATAAAAATATACAGTATTTTCATGTTCACATCAGGTCCTCTTTTGGAGAAAAATGAGCAAAGGTCAAAGTAAGGTGAACTTGATTAAATGCCGAAATTCATGTTCATCTATGGTTGGGTTGACGTACGCACTTATCTCTGCTGTGTGTTATGCAACGTCTGGACTTATAATCAAGTTTTTGCAAAACGCTGGAGCTGGTGAAGCATTATTACTTCGATATTCAATGCAATACTTTGTTATGCTACCTTTCTTCAGCCAACAAAGGACGTTGTTCGTGCGACGAGAGGAGAGCAGGCCTATGTTCCTAATTATTACCGTGACATTTTGCACAATAAGCGTCATGGCGTTTTTCTTTAGCATAACCATGCTGCCGCTGGGTGACGCTACAGCCACTTATGCTGTTCACGTTGTTTTGGTGGGAATTGTCTCCCATGTGTTTCTCAAAGGTAATTTGATGTAAAACAGTGGTTTAAATTATCGTTTTCTGAAACAACACGACACAACTTGATGTTGTTTACTTTGGCTTTGCCATAGCGTCGAAGTGCCGTGTCAAAGGTCAAATAATCATTAACCCAAACACTTTGTTTAAACTAGAATACATTTTCTTCGTTAAGAATCGAGTTTATAATTTAAACTACTACATAACAAACAAAGATTAAGAATTAAAAGTGGTCAAAAAATTTTGACAAGATATTTTTCACTTTCAGAGAAAATCAGAATCTCCGGAATCTTTTTTTCAATTGTATCAATGGCCGGGTTGGTTTTCGTATCAAGACCAACTTTTATATTCGGACAAGAAGCTGAGATTTTTGACAATGAAAACAATCGGACTTTGGGAATTATTTTGGCATCAGTCTCGGCAGTTATAACAAGCGGAACTCTTGTGGCCATCAGGAGGCTAACAGAGTCAGTAAAAGTCACCGAATTCCTCTTTTACTACGCTATATCTGGAATCGCGTTTACAGCTGGGTACCTGGCAATCACACGGAGATTCAACCTTCCTTGCCTAAGTGACGTATTAATAATGTGTTTTTCGTCTTGTGGAGCATTGTTAAGCGCCACATTTAAAACACTGGCACTAAAATGCGAATCTGCAGGTCCGGTCACTATTGTTACATCCACCCAAGTTATATTCGCATTTCTTTTGGATTATTTGATTCGTGGTTTTCAACCAGCTGTTTTCAGTCTTGTGGGTGCTGCTTTAATCTTGTTTAGTTGCATTTCGGTTACTGCGATTAATATCCATCGAAATCGACCTCACAACTCTGTCACCACTCCTTTGCCAGATAACTTTGACAAGTTTTCTAACGTTACGTAAAAGATACTTTTAATTGTTTGTAGTGTTTGTACTTTTCTACGCATTGCGACTAAAATAACCTGAACATTTGTTCACTCGCATGAACTTCAATCGCTTCACATTCATATTTCTAGCGTTTCCCAGTGACATCACAGTGCTGGATTTTCCTCTCAATCATGCTCTGGGCAAAATTAAAGTCACTTGTAGTGCATTGCACTAACAATCTTGTATAGCTCAACAAATTTAAGTAGCGGAAATCAAATTCTATTTCAATAAAAGAAAAGCTTAAAAATGGTTAAGAATTGGTTTTACTTATTTATGTCAATAGTTTTATCCAACTCCTGCAGTAGTATAAAGCTCGCTGGACCCAAACTTTAGTGCGCGCATTTCATTCTGCCCGTGAGTTTGTCAATTAGTTTTGGTGAGGGTTGATTATATTTAAGACAGGATTGGCTCGGATTTAGAACAGATTATAATTTGTGGGTGAGTAAATATCTGTTTTTCTAGAATCTAGACGAATGTGGAAATATATTTTGGTAAAAAGGCCCAGTTGGTAATAGTCCCACTAGCCATATTTCTCAATCTACAAGGAAACATTGGTTTCTTTTTATCCTGTTACAAATTCTATGCCTACTCTCGACTATTGACGAGGTTTGGGACAAATTCATTCTGTGTTAAAATAGTTATTTTAAAAACAAATATTAAACCATTCATTTACGACTTGTTATTAATTCAGGTAATTTTCGCTTACAAAATTGAATGTTTTGTTTGTAGAATGACTTTTGTAGAAAAGTTTATTAACACATGTCAATACGAAGGTTATAACTGCTGATGTAGATTGTAAACGTTTTAACTGCTTATGTCCTTTAAAATAAAGTTAGCGTTTTCAATTATTTACACGTCATTTTCAGAAAATCACAATTTTAAAATTTAACATTGAAGTGACATTACATATTCTATGTATGGGCAATTATTCAAAAATTTGGGAATTGCAATGTGAACAACTTAATTAAAACAGCGTAATCAATCATATTGTAGTCACACTAAAACGAAATATAGCTAGCTAAGACAGAGATGATCCATAAACTAACACATATCTTCATCTTTGGGGCAACTCCATTTCTCTTCATGTTACTTCCCACTGACTTGTAGTTAATATCAAGTGGTGCCGAACCTGTAGATTTGACCCCAAAAAATAATGGTTTCGGTTCGTCGGAAATTGACCTTTTGTTGCGAATGTTGGAAGATTGCACCAGACTGACTCCAAGCAGATCGTCGTCGTTAATTACAATCACAGTAATTCCCTGTGAACACCAGATGACACTGTTGCCATATTTATTGTTTTAAACGCTAAACACATGTTAAATTATTCTTACGAATGTGATTTCTATGGATATGTGATGCAGAGCAGGGCTTGGATTGACAAAGTCTGCAGAAAAGTAAACAACTCCAACGGCGCTGAAGCTCGTTACTTCAAAGGTCAGTTCAATTGATCCGTTAATTGGGAATTGGGCAGTGGAGTAATGTGTGTCTCCAGGTACCACCGTTGTTGAAACAGTTGTGTTGTCCTATAACACAGAGAAAAGGTTTGTTTGAAAAGAAAGAAAGTTCACGTTGCGGTGTGTTTCACAAGAATTTTTACCCACAAAACATAAAAGCTTTATCCGTTTCTTGTCAGTCTGCATGCACAAAAGATTTTTATGTGCGCACAAACATCAAAGGCGGGCTCCCAAATTAGACAAAGGTAGATTGAAAACACTTTGAAATAAAATGTTAACACCAGTGACGCAAAACTTTAAGCACGCATAAACTTCAAATGCGGTAGCATACCTTTCCCAACAAACATAGCAGTAAAAGAGTTCGCTGAAAGTAATGGCCCGTTTGTGACTCGACTTACATCGCAAAAGCATGGATAAAAACGCCATCAATTTTATTGACTTTAACAAGTTAGGACATGACCAAACTCTGAATAGGAAATTTGGTTTCGACTTACATGGTGTCATGCAGCAAAAGTTGCCTAATCATAAAAATATCTACAATATGTCTTCGCATTCAATTTTACATTGTTCTATGAGCAGCATTTACATGCCCAATTTGTCGTGTATTTACACTGACCTGGATTTCGACAGATATTTGACATGTCTGTTCTTCGACTGATTGCATCAGAACGTCGCGAAGCTGAGTAAAATCATTCAGACTAAAAGCGAATGCACTGTCGGGATCATTTGCAATCTCTTTTATTTCATCTTCGTCAACTCCAGAACCGATCCCAACACCAAACACTGTAATCATATTGTTGCGAGCCTGAAAACAAATGTATTTTTAAGCTATATTAATATTGGTTTGATTCGGAAATTTCTGTCAATAGTTTCTCAATGTGCTATGGAGCCCTTGTATTCGTAGTCAACTAAATCTTTTAAAGGTGTATATTATGATATGAATTGCTCAGATTTTCCACTTTTTGACAGTTATACAAATGTTTAAAATAAGCCAAACTTGTCAACAAAATTTAGATGCTAACATAATCAGCCGGAGTTAAAACATCGTCTCCACTCTGTCCATCAGTCATCACAATTAAAACCCGCGCTACTCCAGAGGACAATGGTCTTGCTCCTGCGGTAATACTTAATCCGTTGTCAACAACATCTTCGATTGCTGCTCCAGTTTCTGTACTTCCTGTGTAAAAGATTCAATAAAAACTATATTTTGGTGTTAATAAAAACAAAGAATACCATTAGGTTTTGTTGTGTTAGTAACAACATTTGAAAATTCGACGTTGGTTGTGTGATCGTTGAGCTTGCTTATAAAAGTGTGCGAAGATGAATAAGTTGAAAATCCTGCTCGAACACCGTTTGGGGCGATATTAAAGTGCCGCGAAATTTCATCTACAAACTGTAATGATGTGGTGTAGTCGCTTTGAGATACACTACCCGAACCATCCAACAGAAACCATATGTCCATCTTGTCGATTGTACAACCTGAAAACAAATGTCTTTTGTCTCAACTAGCTCGAAATATTTAGGTATCATAACTATGTACATAAATAATATTTTTTAATATGTGTGCATTTAATGTGGAGGCCTCTTCATGGTGATTTTCGTTGTAGGATATTATGAATTCACTAACAGATGAATATGAAACCCGATCATAGTCAACAAGATTAAACCTGGTCAGTGCTATTTTTAATACTGTACATGAACGACTGTTAAATTTTTCAAACAAAACAAAATTGTTTTGCAAACCTGATGAAGATTCGAATTCTGTTACTCGAGTTTCAAAGACGTTAGCGTCTCCATTTGTATTATAACTAGTGCTCCACCAAATAGCTTGATTGCTAATGCTTCCAGGGACGTCCTGGTTGTTTCCAAAGGTTTGTATGTAAATATACAGCCGAGCGGCAACTGCCGAGCGCAGGGGAACACTGCATGAATGATCAGTTTTACTTTTAAATAAAGATGGTTGTTTGAGCGATGTTTACCTGAAGTCAGAGCTGGCAAAATTGACCATGTCCGCACCAAACGCGACATCTATGGCAAGCAACAACAAGCTAGGAAACTGGTATTGCTGCAAAAGTGCCTGAATATCTGGTGAAATCTATGTACAATGAATACAAATAATGCTGTGTAACATCAACAGGAGAAACCTCACACTTAAGTTTACAACACCTGCCAGATTCCACCAGTTGGGTCTGCGATGTTTAAGCCAAAATTGGTTTCTACAAGTGCGATTCTCTTCGTGATACCAAAGTCATTCAAGAAGACTTGCAAGTTGTTTATTTTGAGAATACATGCATCAACCACATCTTCACCGCTTGCACCAGGTTGAAGGGTGAGATCAACAGCACGGCTCTTCACTATCCTGTATATTCGTAACATCGTATCTATCCGCTTTTACAAAATGATGCGTCTTTTTTTCATAAAAATTAAAATAATACGCTTTTTTAAACTCATTTTTTGCAAATAAATCAACAAGTACTTGCTTTTTAGGCTAATAGTTGTATTTTTTAACAATCACAATAAAAAACGATACCAACCCCGTAACTGTTGATGCGAGTGCCTGGCATCCTAACAACAGTGGCAGCAGCAACAATTGACAAGAAACAAACTTCATGCTTAACTCGATAGAAGCGTCTGGAAATGAAAGCTTTCACCGATTGAAAAACCGATTTTATTTGCTAGCGCGGATGAATTCGCTCTCACCGCTCATTGTATACTGCGTCGACAGAGACAGGTTTAGTATTTGTTTATTCAGTTCTAATCAACCGGAGTCAGATAGTGTTGTTTTGTCTGTCCTTTAATTCGTGGTTATGGTTATGTATACGATTTTAAAATTTGGTTACCCAACGCAAAATTGGAAAAATATCGCGCGTAATTACAACAAATGATGTTCGTTTGTCAAACTCCTGTGCTTGGTTTAAAAATAAAGTGCCTCAAGTTATTTTAACTATCTCGGTTGAACCTACTGATACGTACTTAAATCATACACACAGAATGAGATGAATAAATTTAGGTATAAAACTGTTTTGAAAGCTGAAAGCATGTGTTGTTTGGTGGTCACAAAAAGAACATTTTAATCAAACTAAAGTACGTGGTGGATTTGTTGGTCTGTTGTTGATGGTCATGGAGTCGTAATTTATTGTTTTTACATTCAAATGCCACTGACATCAAAGTAAAAAAAGGCCCGTTGTATGCTTGAAACCAAGTTTTTAAAACGTGAAATTTAAACTGTAATGTAATATATGGAAACCGAAAGACAGTTTTTATTAATTTATAATTATTTCTTACAGAAGCTATTTCGTCGTCGTGGGCCAATTTATCGCATTTACATTGGGGTAGAAATACTTTTTTTTCAAAACAAAAAGTTTGATCCTTTCAAAAGACACAAATTTTTGCAAGTAAAATTAGTTGCGACTGAGGAAAAATATTTAATATCTTTCACGTTTATTGAGGTTATAATAGAAAACTACTGCTTTCACAATTTACCAGGAGTAGTAAGAAAGTTTGTAAATCTTGAAAAACAGGCACTGATAAATTTTGGCAACACTACAGCAGCACCATGGTAACAGCGCGTTAAACAGAAGTGTTAAAATGTGCTTCCTTTGTGGAATGTGTTCCCTAATATTTGCGAAAGGTTCGTGACAAATGTAAATGCGTCTTAAAAACCACAACAATCAAATGACGTGAAGGCAAATACGGGCACGGACGCACCCGGGCGGTGCAAGGTTGTACAAACAAACTGCACCCATGAGAAAGTTTGTCGGAATAAAGTCCAACTTTCACAATTCAAAAACCGTTTTTGGCTGATTCTGTGTTTACAGGGTTGCCATGGTTACCATAGAAATCTATTTAAGAGCTGTTGGTTTTGTGTTTTAACTGTTCCTGTGACATAAAGTTGCGAGATTTCTATTACAACCGACGTTTCGATTCGTTGCTGTGGAGCGAAGAACAGCTAATGGACGGCAATAGCGAAGCATGTTTCTCGGTGGCCGAGTGGACTATGACGAGGTCCGAGTCCTATCATAATGCTCCACATCCATAAGAACAACTATTGCGTTTATGAAAAGGATCATTGTATGTACTTTCCAGCGGTTTACAACAACTTGTTGTTATTGTTGCGCCCCGTTGTACAACTTGTCACGTGACGCTACAAGCAGTGTCAATGTTGTTTACTCAGACACTTTTACTTGTGTTTCTTGCGTTTTTCGTGTTGCCACATAACCCTAAATAAGTCTCAACGGATGGTAGACGAAACATCGGTTGTAATAAAAAATAAAAATAACCTTGCGCTAGAAGAACAGTTCTTTGAAATTCCAATGCCTGACAGCAAGAATATCAATATATGGCTTGTGTTGTTTGCTATTTGCACAAAGAAACTTGTCAAAATAAGTGGGTAGTGGGTGAAAGTTGGAATGCCTTGCACTATTTTGTTGTTTCAAAACATGCATTTTCCTAAAAGATTTCATGCAACCGACCATGTTGCTATTTATAACCTACACAACAAGTGTCTGCTGCCTTTTTCTTCTATGTAATTTATCCAAACTTTCTTCAGCAGGAATAAGTACATGTTCAAAGTTTGCTGGCATTTCTTTTATCAAATCTAAACATATGTCATTTAAATTTCTATGAACTGGGAAAGGAACGTGAATGTTCAAAGGTAAAGACTGAAACTTGTAGGCAAAACACAGAATAAAACAGTTTCACATTTGGTAAAAAAAGATCACAGTGCGTTATTTGGAACGAGAACTAGAGTTAGTTGAAGTATTTTTTTAAATATTGAGGCTTACAAAAAACGAAGGCAAGCAATTTAACATTCACATCATGTTGATATTTTTGCAATACAGTAGGTAGGACATGTGGGTGTGTGCGTGTTTACAATTACGAATATTTTCCGAGTCATTCATGGAATATGTGGGTGTTTTATAAGGATAACACTTTGTACAATCAGACAAACTACAATTGTAAATCACTATCTTTGCATTTGAGATAGACTCTGTTAGCGAATAGTAAGCATTAAACAGTGGCATTACTCCGTATATTAATGAACATATATCTTACGCAAAGTATGAAATCCGTCGCTGAGTACAGTAGGAATTAGGCAAGAATAATGTTGCTAAAAAATAACGAGTTTATATGAATTAAAAACTACAACTCATCAAATTACCACAGTATCTTTTACACATATATTAAAGTTAAGAGGACTCAAACGAGATAATACCCCAAACTTACAGCATTGTTGGGACATAACCCAAATACAGTCACTGTAACATAAAATAATTATTAACCCTTTTAGAACAGACAAACTGTCTAAAGGAAGCCAAATATATATCCATCCCTACATTTTGCCTATACCACACACATATAATAAGTTTAAAATGCCAATATAGATGGCTTGAAACTTTATTATAAGAATAACTTTCTATTGACACAAATGTCATTTACTTGATAAACTGTATGACGTCACAGGGTTTCGCGTTCGCGTCAAGGCCTCTTTGCTCGCTTCGTATATTTCCGCACCAACTTCTCCGCGTAAGCTTGCTGATTGTCGCTAAGGCCAAGACGAACCTCTCTGTCCATTTCCTCGTCATCGACTATGACGTCGCTATTGACGGTGACGTCACGCATAAGAGCTGGCATTCGGACGCCGGTGTTGGTCTGCAAAAGTCGCAAGAATTCAACGCGTCCAGCGTGATCTCGAACTGTTGAAATGGATGAGTGCTCCGTGGACTCTGCGTCTTCTTCTCTGCGACCTGGATTCTGTGACGTCATTGGAATCAGCTGAAGTATAAATGTGGGTTGTAAGAAGTTGTAATTTTCTATTTATCACTAAATTTTATTTGGTTGTCAACTAACGATGAATAGTATTTTCGTTAGGGTTTAAGAAAATTGAAATGCACATTTGGCGCACGAAAGATGACACAACGTAGAATTATTCGCTACAGCAAAAATACATACGGTTTTACAACTACGAAAGTTAATGGCGTCATAATATATTCGAATTTGGCCGAAATCGAATCTTTTCTGTGTTGGCACATCTGTATTATCTTAGCAGTAAAACACTACGCAAATTATTCAGTTTGAAGCCACATTAGCCTGAAGGGTGTACGAAGGGAATAGAACGTTGTCTTTAACGAATATAAAAAATAAGTCAATCTTAACAATTTCGAACCAAATCTTAAAGCGAATAAGCAGAACGTTAATACCATAACTAACCTTCGTATAAGTTTCCTGCGGTAAATTACGAAAAATTTCTGAACGAACTCCAGCTCCAACGCGTGGTGCTACAACATTCGGTTGGTTCGTTGTCGTCGACCGCCCTGAAGTTGCAATTGATTTTAAAGCAGGTTGTGCAACAGGCCCCATCGGCAAGGTGGAAATGTGGCTGTCGAAGTTGCGGAATTTTTCATACACCCCCTCCTGCTCCGACGGAAGATCAGAAAGGTGGAGACTGCGTTCTGATGCAAAGGAAGAACGATTCTTGCTCTTTTCTACCACTTCCTTCGTCTTTCCAGGAGAGGAGAGTGGATAAGGGGTAGTTGATGATTTTGTGGGAGATGTCTCTTTGGACTCTACCGGCCTGATGTCGCTGATCCCACTCAACGAAACAGCTCCGAGCGATCCGCTCTTCTTAAGGATGCTTTTTCCAGGAGAAGAGGAAGTCCTAGCTGCTCCACTGTTCGTGCTCAAGTTTACAACCAAACGCACCCCGTCCATGTTGCGCAAATATTCTTCCGAATAAGGGGATTCCCCATACGCGACACCAGGTGACGACTTGTCGGAAACGATGCGACAGCGTGAAAGGCCCGGTTCGGTCTTCGTTCGACGACGGACTTTCGGTTTGCCGCTAGGTGGAAGCAATGAGTTTTCAGCAGATTCACTTGTTTTGTTTGCAGATCTGTCGGAGACGGAAAGAAGGCGGTCGACACCGTCCATATTTTTCATATACTCTTCTGTGTAAGCAGTTTTTGCCAAGTGACGCACATCAAGAGGAGAAAGGCTGCTTGAAAGTCGGTTACAAAGATCTCGGGCTCTATCTAGCGACGCAAAACGTGCTGAACGACCGTCACGAGATGGCGTTGCACTCAAAGAACGCCTTTCCAGGGATCTTTTAGTTGGTTGGCTTTCAAGACTTAAACGTGCTGTTCGGCCTGGTAAAGTGCTTCTAGGCAATTGTTGTTGTACATTTGAAGAGCCCGACGAACTTCCATCGACAGTTCCACAACTCTGTTCGCATGACAGCAACCTATCCACTGTGTGATGTCTGTGGTGACGAATAGTGGACGTCAGAGGACCATAATAATCACCTGTAGCGGATCTAGTCCGCATATCGGGTGTTTGGGTTTTGTGGTTTGGCACAAGGTCGCGAAGAGAAGTGGCGTTGCGACTTGTGTTGTTGTGATTGGTTGATTTATACGGAAGCTTCTCGACATCGTCGGAAGTTTTTCCCACGCGTTCTAGCAGTTCTGCGTATCTTTTCTTTAGCAAGTTGTAATCTTTTTCAATCAGTAGTTTGTCCATTGTCATTTTTTGTAGCTCTGTGAGTAAAGTGAAACGTATATTATTAAGTGTTTCAACTTTCTGCATTTGAAATGTTGGTTCAACATCTGACGTCATTTTTTGGGGGAAAATGCTACGATTGCGTTCACATAGATAATATTATCTGAATTATTCACCAATCTGCATTCTTGATCGAAGTGGTTTGTTTTCTTTCGCAACATTTTGTAATGAATTCTCGAACGCCCACTTCCTCGTCACGTCATCGCGCTCTTTCTTTTTGAATTCTTTCAATTCATTTTCCATCCTGCAGAAAACAGTTTACAAGGTGGTAAATAACGAACAGCATACAATTACAATGCAAGGTGTTTATTAACAGAACGAATGGTTCACTTCCCTTTGTAATTATGGAATTGTTTCAGAGGTGAATGAAAAAGGCAGATTGGATGAATTTTTTTTTTTTCGGGGTATCGATTTTTTTATCCAACAAAAAAATGGGTGTCGGACTGGTGGTTACCACACCTCCATAATTATCGTCGGATACCACAATGGCCTGATGAAAGATTTGTACTTAACTTTTGCTTGCGACAACTGATTTCTGCGACCTTTGACATTACCTCTAAAAATAGTCGCAAAAAAAATTGCCGCAAAGTTACAATCCACAGTAATGGCTGAACTTTGCGATTTTAGTTTTTCGACTTACTGTTGTTTGAGGTGAAACTGCAGCCGTAAACGAATTCGAGTCTTATTCGATTTTACATGCAGTAAATTTCTGTAATTAGGAGTGCGAGGTGCGAATACATTTGTATTGTATATCTTACTCTTTGTAGGCTTTTTTCATTTTTTCAAATTTGTCACAAAGTTGAAGAACTTCTTTCCGCTTGTAAACATCTTTCTTCTCCAAATCTTCACAACGAGAGATGGAAATACGATTAGCGTCACTCGTACTTTGTAGTTTTTCTGAGTGATAAACAATAAACGTCACGGTCCAATGACACTTTTATAATACACAGTAAGTAAGATACAAACATTTTTACATTGGGTTCGAAGGTGGTAGCTCAAAATTTTTTTGTATGTGAGTTGTTAAAAAAAGTAAAATGAGTACCTTCCATGGCAAACATTTTTTCGTCTTTTTCAACCAACAAACTGTTGAGATCGTTAAGACGAGTTGTAAGACTTCTGATCTCTGTTTCTGCTTCATTCCGTTTTTTCATTTCTTCCTCAAGTTTTCTGTGGCATAAAATGATTGTAAATATATATATGTATAATAAATATACATGAAATAAAATGAAAGCTACTGTTTAATGTATTTACAAACATTTCTGTCATAACTTACATTTTATTTCGTTGTAGTGAAATATCATTTTCAGGCAAACTTCTGGGTGTCTGGAAGGTTTAAATGGTAAATGGAACAAATATTTAAACAAAGATTTTAAAAGTGAACAAATTAATAACTGGAAATCAAACATAAGGAATTTGACAAAAGGTAGATCTGTGATGTTAGGATCAGTGTTATACCTCTTCCTTGTCTTCCAATATCAGCAGTTGATTGTGAATCCTTTCTAGTTGTTGGTTTAAAATCATGTTTTCCTCTTTAGACTTTCTTAAAGCATCTTCTAAATGAGCATCTCCCTCATTTTCATTGATGGGTAATTTTCCCTTAAGTTGCCTGTTTAGTTTGCAATCAAATTTCTATTCGCATGAACAAACATTGTACATAAACTGCTGTAATTTTAACCTGTTAAGTTTTATGTTTTCATCTTGTAGTGAAAGCAAAGCATCCTCGAGCTTTTCACACTTTGCTTTTAAAACTTCTTGGTGGGGTGAGGAATTTTCAGTGGGTGACCTGTGGTTAGTATTACCATGGAAACCATTTTGTTGACTCTTGAGCTGTTGAATCTCCTTTAAAAGTATAGACTCTCGCAGTCTTGCCTCCTGAATAAATTTAGGAAGAGGATTTTAAAACAACAGATTAAAGAGATAAAAAGATGACAAGTTTAACCTGACCTGCAATTCAATCTTCAGCTGTTCTCCAGTTTTTGCAATTTTTTCCAACAATCCTATCAGTTCATCGCTGTTGCTGCTAAAACTTTCTTGACCACTTGCTGTGCCATTGAGAGCACTGCTGTAGGCCAATCGGGCAAGCACCTCGGACAAGTTCATGCATCCACTTGAAGGGGCCACAACACTAAAATTCTTTGATGATGGACTTTGAGAGTTTTCAGGCTTGTTTGCTACATTTGCAAAAAATGTACTTATGCATGGTTCAGTGACAACTTAGATTAATATTTCTACATTATAAGTGAAATAGTATCTAAAGAATGCAGAAATCAATCTGTGCAACTTGGAGTTGATGACAGATATATCTTTTACATATCAATATCCCGGACACTGAAAAAAAGAGTGACAGACGATCAGCATCAGTTCGACATTTTAATTCAGGATTGTCTTCCACTCATTCTCAGTTTCCATGATTTTTCTTCACTATTTATTTTGGCTAAAGTCATTCACCAAGTCATTAAAAAAACAAACAGTTAAATGCCACTTACCAATCAACGGTACAGTGCAATCCCTCATCAAATCTGATAATGGGGTAGGAGGTAAGGTTGTAGACTGCCAAAAAACATGTCGTTATCATACATATACAAAACATTTCAACACTATTTTTTGCACAATGCAAATAAAGTAGATTTGGAAATGTAAAGGCATCATCAATAATTAAACCATAAAGGTTGTGGAGCAAGCCACCCATAGACATATGTTGAGGTTTCACTATTGAATTTATAACCATATCTGTTCAAATACACTATTTATTAATTTAATTTGTTTTATTTTGGACATTGTCATTGAAATATACAATACAAATTGCAAAAAAAGAAATATTTGGTGAATAAAACAACATAATTTACAGCAAAGCTATCTCTTGTTGTTGAGGTCAGAATACTCTGGTTGGGTGGTTTGATCGGAGAAACTGCAGTCTGAACTAAATGATCATATGCTGTTCTGTCAACATCCTCAAACGTTGGTAGTAGGTTCCGAATCACAGCCTCATCTGCAATCACAACTTGTACCATTATTCAGTTAAAATACTTATGCATCAGGTATGGATAGACTTCATGGAAGTTTTTGATGACAGGATTTGCAACTAAAATAAAAAAAAATCCACAGAATTGACATGTTCGCCATCAAGTTAAATTACTAGTGAGTTAAATGCAAAATACATTTATACCGTGATATTTCTTGCTCAATGTACTTGTTAGCAGTTGGGAGCTTTTGAACTTAGTGTCGGGGGTTTTAAACAAGTTCTCCTTAGCAGACAAATGTAGGCTGTTTGTAGAATTTTCTACAGCTTTTTCATTCTTCTCAGTCTAAAAATTTGTGTAATAATTACATGAGGTCAAGGTTTAATTACCTGCATAAAATCCTTCAAGTTTTATATACCTTCTAAAGCCTATTAGGCATAAAACAAGGTAGATTTAACTTATTTATGTGTAAACATTGTTTAAATTAAAGATAGCGTTGGTAAACCACTGTAACCAGGTTACCATTTTAACCAACAACAAGTATGACTCTACAACAATCATTGTTTATGAGAGAAAGCCACGAAGTTATTGAAAGAATCTACAACTGTAACTATACACCAAGCTGGTTGACAAAAGAAACATACAATAGTTAACAGACAAAAGATGTAGAGACAATTACAACCTGCTCTCATACACGATGGCAATTTCACCAACCAACAAAATAAATTGTTAACATTGAAATTGGTGGATTAGGTTGATTAACATGGACTTGATTGAGAGTTACACATTTACCTAAGTAAAAAAAACACACAAGACACTTACCAACAAAAATATTTCCTTTGTGCTATTTCTGATTTGCTCAAAACATTCTAGTTGATGTTGTAATGACTATAAATGAAAAAGTATATATTTAATTTTTACATCTTCAGTACAGACTACAACAACTGAAACATAATACACTTTCAAACATAAGCAACTTGTTTAATACCTGCTGCAAAACTTTCAGAAAATTATTATTGAGCATCAAGATAAAAAAAAACACTGATAACCGTTTCAAACGACAACTGTAGTGGTTTTCAAAAAGTGCAACTGAGTGAGACATCTTCAGAAAAAAAATGTGTCAATCAAACCAGAAGTGTTTTTATTCCACCAAGAGTGGTATGAGCCTATGAATAGAGGATTATTTATCTTTGTTTGCACAGGAGAGCCAGGAAAAGCCAATGTTTAGAGAGTACCCACAGAAGCGTGGACAAATGAATGGGGAGGTCTGGTTGTGCTCAGATCCATCCATTTGTTTGGGACTTTATCTCAAGAGTGGATATGTCACAAATAATTTATGACCTCAATCCTCAACACATATAACAGTCACACTTGAAGGGAAACATGTTGTTTTTTATTTAGTGTATACATGAAATTGTCAATATTTTTTAAGCAAATAAAACTTTAAACTAAAGCAGCATTGTATATCACAAGTCATACAAAATAACTACTAAATAAAAAAAAATGTAATTAATAGAAAAATAAAAAAAACTTTAAAACAAAACTGCGGTAAAATGTTTAGTGGCATGAGTAATTATTTACTGGTTTTGGCGGAAATGAATGTTTAAATTAAGTTCTGCTACAATGACTGCACACTCAAGTGGGACCAAATCTACAACATTCCAAACTGTACGGTTCAAGAGACTTGGACAAAGCAACTACCTTGATTGCTGCTTGTGTTGTTGAATGGTGCTTCATAGCCGTTTCAATAAAACTTGAGTTGTTGGTTTCTGCGTAACAAAGCATTAAGTGGATTAGCTGCCAACCACTTCAACTGGTAGTTTTCAATATACTTCAAAAAACTATTTAAAAAAATTAACACAAAGTTTTTTGAAGAGGCTACATTAAACACAATACAGAACAGAACATATTTATCAGATGACTAAGTTTGTCATAAGGCATACATACCATCCATAGCTTAGTGTTGGTTGTTCCACAACATGAAATTGGTAAATGGTCATATCAGCTCTACACAAACGATTCAAACCTGTACTAATATTTAATTTGTTTTATTTTTTTAAACAGAACTAAACTATTTGAAAAATCCAAGGTTGTAGTTACAAGTATATTTTTTTTTATGTCATACTTCATTAGCAAGCCTGCAAAACCGTACTTGGATATCAATGTAAAAAAACATAAATTCCATCACGATCGATCGTCGATCGGTTTGCACTTTTACTTGTTTTAACTATTTGCACTTTTTTATCATAAAAATATTTAGTTGGAACTAAAGCTGTACAAACTAAATTGTTTGTTTTTACTTGTGGAACACGGTAGTTAAACCGAAATACTCTTTTTGCCAACAACTCAACCTCCGCGACCACCAACAGAAAACGAAACACTTGTTTTCGAACAAGTCTACTAAAGCATGACGGGCAAAACGCACGTGCTTGTGTGGGCAGTCAACCAAAACATGCCGACGTGACTAGTCAAAAATTATAAATTTGAATTAGCAATTCACAGTATTTAATCTTTTCGAAATAATTTTGTAGCATTCCAAGGTTTAGAAATATTTTTAGTTAATGGTTAATTTTTCGTTCCGATTTAACATGATAAACACCTACTTAATAGGTTCTATTTTCGTGACTATAATAACATCAACCCGCGACTTTGTATGTGGGTAGTTATTACTAACAATTACACCCTTACTCTGACTTGTGTATTTTAGAAAATACTCGTGCTGTAGGCCTGGTTTGTAAAATTAACACCTCATTCTCATGTGATAAAATGTTCGTGCACCTTTATTTCGCAACACTTCTGTGGCGCATATATAAGCACAGTTTCTCAACATGCAGCAAACTTTCAGAAATAAGTGCTTTCACTGTGAGCTGTGTGGTGCACCTGAACATCTTTCAAATCAAAATCAACATAATGATGGAGGTCGTGCCAAACCTTGATGACAACGTAATAGTATCTGTGAACTTGCACCTGCGCATAAGGATAAAAACAATTGCTTTCACCATAAAAACGTTTAGGTTATCTTGATATCTGTCAAAACAAACTATTTCAGAAGAATGCTGCAAAAGACAAGTTAGTTGTAAAGTTGGAATAGGAGTTTATATTATGCTGCAAAGGTTTTCATAAATAAAAGGAATTTTTTTTAAAACGGTTTAATTTTGAGAACATTAACAATAGAATATAATCAATCAAATCGAAAGTATACTTGCCTTCATAAAATATGATGATCCATCCAAGTAATCATGTTCCAATTTATAATTGTGTGCGCGATAGAAGAGAAATCGCAGGTACAGATGGACAAGTACATCTGAGTTTACCTAAGTACAACTAAGTGTGGTTTGTGTAAATTTCGTCTCTACTAAAAACTTTCGTTTGATCAACCGATATGAAACCTGCATGTGAGTACGGTGTATAAGCACAAAACATGAAATTATCTACAATCTTCGGTTTTGTGCCTATACCCGTACCATAAAGTGGGAAAACATGTTGCCTGGTACATAACGCATTCCGTGGTTGTTTTGTAAGTGATATCGAAATGGTTTCCATCCGATTGCCTATCTCGTGAGGTATTTCAGAGCTATATTAAAATTTTGTATTCATAGACAATTTGTTTTTTCGCATACTCTGCTATTTTGCACAATTGACACCCAACGACCAGCGGAACAACAAGTTTAATTGTTAATTAAATAAACAATACACGTAAAAGAACTTTAAAAACGTCAAAGAAAAGAGAAACAAAGCAAAAGCTCAAGAAACGTACGCTAATACACAAATCAAAATGAAACGATCTTTTTTTTATGTAAATTTTTTTTTACCACACCTGGATTTGAACCCAGAATATCCTGGCTACGAATCCCGATCAGATTTTCATCTTGATATATGGGTTGGGCGCTTGACCAATGCTGACAATGTAAATTTTTTTTTATAGTTTTTTTTACCACACCGGGATTTGAATCCAGTATATCCTGGCCACGAATCCCGATCAGGTTTTTTTTCTTGGTATGTGGGTCGGGCGCTTGACCAAATTTATTAACACGAGAAAAAACTTTCTGTGACCTGACGGTAAAACTTTTTTTAGTTTGCCCACGTATTTCTTCTCGCACAGCGTGCATTCAGCCAGATATATGGCATAATCCTGGCAAGTCTTTTGTTGGAGGTTTGTTGTACTGGCAAAGAGACATACAGAAGACGTTGTTGGAACCATGTCTTTTCCGCTACCATGGTGGACACATAAAGTAAATGCCGACAAGGAAGCTACCGCGCACAGTAGCTTAATCATCTGAGAGTGCAAATTTTTTGGAGTTTGTTAATATACGTGATAGTGTCGGCGGCCTTTTATAAGCAATCATTGCAATGTGTTTAAGATTTCTCTCTATTTTTTGTGAGCTTGAGGAGTCATGGAAACCATGTCGCCCATGCGCAGGGATCGCCCATTTGTGCGCAGTACGGATATTTGTGTTGGTGCCATCATTTTTCAACTGTGGTGCCTTCACAATACCCAGTCTGTTTGATGTTATGCATTTGGCTTCCGACCATTTTAGCCTATCGCGAAAATCTTGGTCGCGTTCATTGAACCTGTCTTTATTCCAAGCGTTTTTTTTGTTGATAAAGGGGACGATGACATAGTTTCACCCAATCACTATGTAACTAAGCACAAATCCACGTTTGCAAATCAACCGAACATTGCGGATTGTTTCTATTTAATATTTGTAGAACAACAACATTTTCGTGATTTGGACATGTGTGAGGCAAAGTGGCTTAAATTTATCGGTGCCACTATTAACATAAAAAAAATGATATTGAATGCGTTGATGCCTTTCAAGATTTTAAAACGTTTTATTTTTTTTTGTCTGTTGGTAAACCAAACGATAGTGAACATTTATATAATTTACTCCAACGTTTTGAATTTAACTGTAACTTATTATTGCCATAAATCGTTTGCAAGTACCGGTAGCTAGAAAGGATAGATAAGATCATCCCGCAATCAGACCGTGAACACACTTCAGCTTATTTTTTTTCGCTCTCATCTAATCTTTCTCCACAAACTAAACTCAAAGAAACAACAGTTGTATATGACGTCACAAACAGTAAAGAATCCGCGATTTTCTTAATATGGCCACGTGAAACAGAGCTGTTGCTTACCAAAGTACTTGTGGTTTTAAATGCGTTATACACCTGAGAAGGTATATTTCAACATAGTTTGAATCTTTAACGTCAAGTTGTTGATTGGTTTAACTTTTTACAGTAATGTAACATCCCTGACTTTTATGTATTTTGGTAAGTTTGTTTCGTATTCCAACATGAATTCAATCTCCAACAAACTTTCCGTAATATCAACTTTATTAATAGATTATTGCTACAAGACTGGGAAGAAATCTTTGCCATCGAAAAGAAAACAGAATTTGTTCATCCCATAGGTGGATAACAAAACATGATTAAGAGGAACAGATCGAGGCGATCAGTTAACCTGGTGAAAATATCTACACGTTGTATTCAGCTATTATTAGTTTACTGATATTCTTTGACGCCATCAGAAATAGTTAATATCATCGCCTGCAGTGTGATTTTCTTGCATATCCAAAAATTCATAGCCCTCATTGCCCAATTTTTTCCACACTTTTATAACGATGTAACCAAGTCTGTCAATTTGCACCTAATTAGAAAAAAAATACGTTTGTGCATTATTGGACAAGTTTATTGGTTATTCGTGTTTACCTACTTAGAGTCATCAATGACGTCACAATGCTACAGATCAAGATTGACTGAGACG
Organism: Ascidia mentula; assembly: GCF_947561715.1. NCBI lineage: Eukaryota > Metazoa > Chordata > Ascidiacea > Phlebobranchia > Ascidiidae > Ascidia > Ascidia mentula. The sequence continues at coordinate 11,120,341 of NC_138568.1, forward strand.
TATTGGTTTGGGATTCTTCAACAAACCGCGTGTTGCGTAGCGATTAAGACTCGATCGTACGAAAAGCAAATTTCCAAAAAAAATGATTTACCTGTGCGCTACACGCATTTTGTAAAACACTCCCAGTCTCATCTTTACCTGTCGCATTGTGACGCCAGACCCGTTGATGACGCGAAATTGGAACCATGAATTGGTTGTTAAATACGAAATATATTCCTCATAAAATTTATTATGCAATTCATTACAGCTTATAAACCAGCTTCCAATGTTACGTTTTACCTTTATGAAATATAGCTCGCCTGCTACAAGAAGGGTTTTGTAAGAATGGGCGCGAAATATGACGTAGGGACTAAGCATCCGAGTAAGTGCTGCTGTTTTAACCTATAAGAACATTATTTTGAAAATTCTTTGACATTATAGAATAACAACCTGATTTTATTACCACATTCGCAATGTTCTGAATTTGGGCATTGGCAATTTCCATGACGCTGAGGCCAATCAGCTAAAAAAAAGATGACAAATATATTTCAGCATAATATCACAAGACTCATGGCAACTTCGCAGGTAAAAACAAAAAATGTTGTACATGTAATTGCGTATAACATGGTTTTATGATAAGATACTTATGATTATACTAAGATTTCTTGAAATGACAAACACTAACTATATATACCTTTGTTTGAACTTCAGGGATCTCTGACACATCCAAAAGTAATGGAACTTTTTGCTCTGAAACTACCATTTCCAAAGTCAGAAAACATATGCCTATGCTATATATGAGCATGTTGCTAAAAAAATCAACAAATAAAGTTGTTATTCTTGTAGCAAGCCCAAATCGTTTTGCCAAATCAACATACATCATCCAATATGTTTTGCTAAATTGTGTTGCGTAATTTGCATTAAACAGCGCTTGAAGGGGTACAACTATTGAGCAACCGACAAAGAGCAAGGTTCGCATGAACAACATAAATGATGCTTTTTTGTTTATATGCTGCAGTTATACGAAATGCTCACCCTTACATGTGATCGACGTTTCAGCAACTGAGAAACCGCGGAAGCTGTTTTTTCTAATGTAGAAAGGTGCTGGATTCTTAGCCATCGATACGAAATGCCGAACAAAGAAGTTTCAGTTGATTTATCGGCATTCTATTATAGGAATCGAAAGTCGTCGGACCTAAATACAAACACTCTCCTGCCATTGAATCCTTTGCAAGATCAGCTTGTTATAAGGCCTGCAATAATCACGTGATTTGGGCTGCAAGTCGAGGTCCGCTGTGCAGAAACCGTTGTATTTGCATTGACCTATTGAAGTTGTGTTCTCAGCGTAATAAAATTTTTCGTGGGGTAGGTGTGTGACAGTGGCGTGGGGCAAAGTACATTTTCAGGTTTGACCTTCTTCAAAAATAACGTGGTGTACCTTTTAATGCTAAAACTCAACACGGTGTTTTTTTACTCCAAGTATAAAATGCATTTGTAATTTCATACATTGCTTTGTTTGAGACAGGCGTTTGTGAAAACAACTTCGTGAAACAAAAGTTATTTTGATACCTCGTAAATCGCACAAACCGTCACAAGTTACTCTTAAAATTACAGCAAGTAGTTAAAGCCTTGTTAAATAACAAGTAAACCCACATTGTGGCATAACCCCACAGATTTGAAGTCCCAAACGTTTCCGCGACTATTCTGACGTGATCATAAGAGATCCAGCACAAGGAGATGCGTGCCATGCACTATTGCAGCAAAGTGTTCCGAAGTGTGTCCAACAATTCCGAAATTCTTGCTCGTCGAGTAAAATCGAGCACATCCTATCACAGCTCAAATCAGCACAGGCGCGCACAATGAAACAAACAGGGAGTCGACGGTAATGTAAACGGCAGTAGCCTAATAGTAAGGTATTATATTACGGACAAAATTAAATCTATAGTGTAGTCTACCAAACAAACCACGCACCCAAAATGAAACGTATTTTATGGTATAAATGACATAAATTTATGGTATGGTATAGCTCAACTTTCAATGCAATATTTTGCCAAAAAACATGCACCTAAATTATATGCACAAAAGGGCCATAATAATCAATGAGAGCTACAGACAGGTGTACACACTGTTTCAATCTAAGGTCTCATCAGTGCAGCTGGTGACTGTGGCACAGGGCTAGCTGATGGTAGACCAGCACTTTAGGTTTTAACACATTGACGCGTTTACCAACACAGGCGGTCGCATATTCAAAACATAATCTACACAAACATTTTTATTTTTTTTTAATATGTGCGGCGTAATTAACAAAAACGGGCACAGATCAAATCAATCGGTTCCGAAGTATTAATACTCTGCAGGATATTTTCAGATGATCTGTTTATATTGGAAATCGTGACAAGTCATCTTGGTAAAATCATCACAAGGAAATTGCTCGAATTATAAACAAAAGGATGCTGACAGTTTTTTAGCGGAAAAATTATTTTCAGTCAGGTCACGATGACCCCGTATAACTTTCGCAAAACACTGAGTCACTCTTCCTCAAGGATTTATATAAGAGAGACACGGCAGTTGCTTTATCATGTCAATGAAGTAACAATATGGACAAGAGGTTTTTAGTACTTCTACTTGCTCTGTTGCTTGTGTGCGATGCAGCAGAAAATGGAAAGAAGTGGAGATGAAGGTGGAAGAAAAAACCAAAAAAATTCGTTGACCCAAGATATTTAAACCCTGTTGGTAAGTCAAAATTGCACAAAAAATATTGTGTGGCGACATACGATTATATTTTCTTGACAACTTTTGCATCAATTAACTTCCTATTTTTTAGGTGACAGTCATACGGAGTTTGATGGAAGAGCAGACAGAAAAGAAATCTTACGCGAACAAATTGAAGACTTGTTCGATTTTAGTGCTTAACACGAAAAAAGTAATGGGTTACACTTCAATAAAAACATGGCAATAAAATATATTGTTTGTTTTGACTTATCATTTAAAGTTCTATGTATATATATAGTTCCTACGGCAAAATGGGTCTTTGTATGGATTTAAACGGAAATTAATCCATGGGTCTTTGTATGGTATCCAAAATTTTATGCCTTATTATCGTATTGTTAGCGAATATATAGGATCAGTCCTTAAAATCATCTTTTGGTTGATGTTGATATATTTAGTTGCAGGCCTTGTAATGTAGCGCCTCAAAACAAATTTCAACAAAAAAAAAAAACAAATTGCGGTTCATGTAGTACAGCATTTTATTTTGCCCACTTTATACTCTGTCTGGTTGATCTGGGAATTGAAGCAAAACAAAATGAATTGTCAATCAATGCATGCAGTTAATATTTTTACTGGTTGCTGAACATAAACCAACTCATTAACTTGAAGTTCTTACTGCTGTTTTAGAAGTTTTGTGGTGAAACGCAATGATCTTTAATGTAAACATAATCTTAGTCAAACTCCAATGTCGTTAAACGTGGACCGCAGACTTACACAGTTAACCTCAAATCAATAAAAGACAGCAATATAAAATCAAAAACCTTGCGATGAATTTACGTAACTCTAAACCTGAGGATTCTTTAGTTGTTGTAATTTCAAGTTCTTTCTCGTCACTAATGAAAATAAAACACGTGTTCTGATTTTCTTTAATGCGTTTATTAAGACACAACAAAGCATGTGCGACGATAAAATAAACATGCATTTGTTTTTTGTGCAACTGCATTGGTAGAAAATAAAGATAATATTTTTAAATAAAAAAAATTGAAAGGTGTTTGACCAAGACATTAGCACACCATTGCAGCGCGAAGTCACAGTTATATGCGAACGTTTCGAGCATCAAAAACAACCAGGCGATGAAACAATAAATAGTCGACAGATTTTTCCTCTGAACACAGCACAAGAATAAATAAGAATAACACAAGTGCCTAAATATCAAAATACAGAATAAGAATACTTAAGCAAACATCCGTTGTTGAACTTATGAACAAAAGCTATTTTGTTCGGTAATTTTCACTTAATCCGTAAATTTAGCGCGAACAACCTAGAGAGTATCCACACTCTACTCCCATTAGAAATCAAAACAGCGAAAGTAATTCGCAAAACATGAAAAAACTCAGGAATTATCGAATCGTACATTGAGCATACAGAACACTGGGATGAGATGAGAAACTTGCAGATGGAGTTTTATCGCTTGAATGCCCCCTTCGCAGCTGCCTGCAGAATGAAGTTAAGCATCGTGTCTTTGTCAAGCATACGGAAGCTGTCCGTCTGTACCACGCGGGTCATGTGATTAAGACAAAATTGGAAACAGAAGTCCAGCAGATCCTGCGGGAGCACGGAGAGTTATTAAATTGTATTGACAGTTTGTGGCAAAGATTTTTTGATAAATTTAAACATAGTTCTTTCTTTAATAAATTTTGATTTAGTGATCGGAATAAAACAAATAAAATTGTCCTAAAATAACAACATCCGTTAAACTTATAAGGAGTTGTTTGCCGGTTAGAAACGTGATAATACTGACACCCGGAAAATTCTCTAATCATAAAATAACAAATGCCGACATCCTTACACAGGAAAAAATAATTTTCGTAAAGTCACGAAGTCCGCATATAACCAACACGCAAAACAGCACGGCTTGCGTCGGATGGAAGGATTAAAAATCGGAAACGGATGATTGTATATCAGCACAGTGACAATATGGACATGGGGCTGTGGAACAGTTTGCTCAGTAAATTTTGTACTTATTATTATTAAACATCTATAAAAAGTAAATGTGCAAATCTGTTTTTTTTGTGTCATTTGTCTGTCATTACATAATTTTTAGAAATGACACAAAAAAGCCGTTTCGGACACAATGTCCTAAAAGAAATTGACTGGTAGTTTATTGGAGCGTCTCATCGCTAGGCGAAAATGCGCTTTGTGTTGCCCCGGACGTCGCGTTTATGATTCTCGGCGAATCGTTTTCGAGCGGCCGACGGTCGATAAAACCCAGCAGGATGCGGATTTGCGACTATTATGCGATAAGAATACGGATACAGTTGCATGGTTTGGTACATTATTTGTAATTTAAACGACCGATTTCCTGAAAAGAGAAGTGATTCTATCTTTGGCCATGCGCAAATTTTTGTGCCAGACAATTTTCCGATAAACTCTGATGATATTATAGCATATGGCAATGATAGCATCAGAGCTTTGGCCGCATTTTATAAATTGGACCAAAATGATATCCAATCAGAATGGTCAAACTTTAAATTAGAAATAATGCGCAATTGCCAATCAGAAGATGATTGGCGTAAAGTGCTCAAAATAGCTGCTAAGCGGGATAACGATTGGCCAAATCTTTCGGTAATTGCAAATGTGTTACTTGTTTTTAATGCGGAAAACGCTACTGTTAAAAGGGGGTTTAGCTTATTAACACGCTTAAAAACCCCAATAAGAAACCGTTTGCAGTATTGCACCGCCGACACACTTATGCGTTTGAGGCTCAACGCATTATCGTTTAGAGAATTTGATTACGACAGTGCATATGCGCAATGGTCAAGTAACGCGAAACGATTGCGCTATAAATCTGATGCGTAGTATTGTGTCTTTGATGTGTTGCAAAGTTGTTGTTAATAAAGAATGCGTTTCGTTATTTCTTTTTGTTATATCGGCAAATTAAAATATTATATCGTAAATGACCAAAATAAATTGAAAATGTCCTAAATTTTTGATGGCATTTTGGTCATTTGACAGAAATTTTTGTAATGAAAAAAAAAACCCACTGCGAATGACAGCAACCTGTTCCAAAACAAATGACAAAATAATTTGAGCTGTTTGCTTTTTGGAAGTTGGAACTTATCAAATCCACTGCAACTAATCGAGTTTAATTCTCATCTAATTAATCGCTTAATGGAAGAAAAAACAGGTGGAAAAAGGTGCTACAGAAAAACAATAAACATGGATATATTTTGTCATATATTGGAGATGATTATATTTAATAAAAAAAAACAGCAATTTGCTTTTAAAACAAAATGTGGGTGACCTTTTTAGGAAAACAGCAGGAAAAACACAAAAATCTGATTCTGGTCAGTTTGTGGATGATAAGCAATACCGACCTGTGCTTGATACTTTATAGCAGCGGCGTAGAGAAGAGCTGCATTTTCCTCATTTATTCCTTCTTTGATAAGTCGCTGGCATTGAAACTTCAATCCATTTTCACAATACGAAGTGGCAAGATCAAGAAGACCTTTCAAAAATGTGTCAAATGATTATTCATGAAAAATTTTGAATGTGGTGGTTAAATTAAAAAAAAAACATATCACTGAATAAAGACAATTTTTCTCACAGGAAATGACTGACCTATTGCATCTTCAGGTGGAAGCTCAACATGATCTGTGTAAAGCCATTGTAAAAAGGAGAATACAACCGAGTAGCTGTAACCACTAATCTCAACAGTATCTTGGTCGTTCTCACCCCAATGGGACTGGAACATTCGACGAAAGTAATCACACCTGCAAGGTAGTTTCATAGTTTCGTTACAGAGACTTTTTGTATATGTCACAAGTAAAAAAGCCTAATGCAAATATTAACATGTTTTTTTTTCACTTAATGTTTACTCTTTATTCGCCAATATAGATCACCTAAGTCTACTTGCAGTAACGATTTAATGGAAATATGTATTTCATGAAACGCGGTTTCTAAAAATTTGAGCAGCAACAATGTTAGCAGACTAAGGGTCAGTAATGTAACAAACCTAATTTTTAGTAGTGCCTTGTGGACATATATCACTTTTCCATCGCTGACAATTTTTAAATCAGAAGTTGTCTCGTCATTAAAAGCAGCTGAGACACTCTGATGAACAGATGGTTCCGCCTCACTGCACACAAGCATTGGCCTCCAGCTGATCTTATGAAATAAAGGGTGTTTTGCTGTTTGTAAGTGAAAAGCATCACTGAACACATGTTATGAGTGTATGAGCAGTTTCAACACTTTATTATAGGTGTGCATGACTACTAAAATTGCTTGATTTTTTGCTGTTTTCATATTCCAGTTTGAAGCATTTTTTTAACATTCACCATGTACTGACATAACCCTATCAACCCAGCAGAAGTTTTGCAAAGCTTAGTCAACAAATCGTTTTAAAACTATTTGTAACAGAAAAAATAGCAAATATACCATAATGGATGCATGTCAGACTTCCATAGAATAAATTTTGAATAGCTATCCACTTACTGGTGGTCCACTAAAATGAGCAAACACAGCATTGAGATTAGAGAATGACGTCAGTTTGGGTTCAGCTGTTGGCTGCTGACGTAACTGCCCCCACATCCACACCTATTCACACAGTTTAAATTTTAGGACTAGAATCTAATAATCAAAATATATTTTGTTTGACTTCACAATTTTATGTAACTTCTACACCATAATATGCTGAAGAGAAACCAATTAAACACAAACACCTGTCCATTTTGATTTTGTGCTGCTGAACAATGGGAATAATGTGAAGTAGCAATAGTCACCACTCTTCCCATATTTGTGGCCACCTGCAACCAAACACAACACAATATATAAATATACATACAGATGTAAATGATAGGTGAGCAATTGAAAAAATATCCTGATATCCTAAAAATGCAAAAGCTTGCAGATTGTGTAAAAGTTAGTTCAGTTCCTGTTACTTTAAACAAAAAACTGACAGCCTTCTATTACAGCAAAAGCTAACACTTTTTGATTGTCAAGAGATAAAATACCTGTAATTATGTGTACCATGTGTGGCAAGTACCAGCATAAAAAAAACACTTGATATTTTCATGACGAAAAAACAAACCTGTAAAGGTGTAACAGTATTAGCTTTGTTGCCAGATCCAAGTTGCCCATAACTATTGGCACCCCAGCCAAACACCAAACCATCATCTGTCAATGCCAGTGTGTGGGCGTAACCACAAACAATCTGCAGAAAAATAATTAATAACATTGCCCTGTTAACAAGATGCACAGTTGAAGTTGAGCTTTATGCAGCATTACCCGACCAATAATATATTTCGTACAGGTTGGTTTTAAATACAATTTAAAATTTTTGTATTTATTATAAACTAAAATGCTGGCAACACAAGCATAACATGCATGCAAGGATAAACCTGTTGTATGACAACACCCTGCAGAGCAGCAATACGGCAGGGATTGGTTTGATTAACATTATTTCCTACGCCCAACTGCCCGTTTCCATTGTATCCCCAAGAATAGACTTCACCTGTATCAGTCACAGCTATGGAAGCAGTCTGCAGATAATTTTGAAATCTTTATTGCTAATAATCGGTAAAGACACTGAAAATGCTTTTTCTCCAAAGCGAAATATATTTGTCTTTTATACCAAGACTTGGTAGTTCACACTTCTGTGATTGTGCTAATAATCAGAACAAGAATAACTTTTCAAATCACAACAAAAGACTCACCTGCCCACATCCAATATTAACAATTCTTTTGTTACCGATACAGGCAGTTACTTTGCGAGGTGCACCTTGATTTGAGGTTGAACCTGAACCAACCTTTTCAACAAAGAAAATTAGTAATTACACTCCCGAATTACTATAGAAACAAAGTTATGCTGGAGAACAGATTATTTTCAATATCCTCCAATACATCCTGTATAATTGATATAAATTTATTCTGACACCCCTTTTCTTATGTAAGAAGTCAGCTTTAGTGAATAAACAAATTGATTTATGAAAAATCTTCTTTTTCAATCATAATTTTAGCAGACAAATTAAAACTACATATGATGTACCTGACCACAATTGTTGTAGCCCCACGCCCACACTTCCCCATCTACAGTTAGGACCATAGAGTGGTGACTACCACAAGCAACTTGCATAACTTTTCGACAAAAATGACGAGTAAGCAATGATGGAGTTAAACCAGGAGCAGTTCCTCCATTGCCAAGCTGCATGTAACTATTGTGACCCCAAGTGTAGACATCACCATCTGTATGTTAATGTAACAAAACAAAGAAAAAACAAATTTGTATAGATATACAGATAAATTAAAAAAAGAGTCAATTAAAAAGTATTGCAAAAACATACCCTCAGATAGGACAAGGACATGTGGTCCACATCCAGCTGACATGTCCACAATTTTCTTGCCATTAAAACACTCAATACAACGTGGTTCAAGTGAATTAAGGTTATCACCAACACCAAGACATCCACTAGTATTCATTCCTATTCCGTATGTCTATCACAAAATTCGAAAACTTTTTACATGTTCCATGTATATGAATTTTTCCTTTGAAGTCACTAACCTTGTCATCTAAAGTGGTGAAAATTAGTTCGGTGCCAAATTGACCAAATGTGTAAACACGACAGATCTTCATTCGGATTTCATTTGGCACTAAAGATAACAAAGGCCACAGCTCCATGTCACGAGATCGGCTTGTTCCGACCAGTGGAGTGCGCGTTATTTTGGCTTCGGCCATACCTTCAGTGATTGTTGGTTTGGATGACATATTTCTCTTATAAAAAAAGCAGAACTATGTCGCACTTTTTGAACATTCAAAAATACTTGGTTGATATAACTTGCTTTAAAATGTTTAGTCTGGTTTGTGAAAAACTAAGAAATTGCAATCATACCTTAAAATATTTTCTGTCAGTTCATGTCAGGTATTTAACTGTCTTTTTCATTTGTACGGAAATAAGTGATAAGGTTGAAGAAATTGTTTGTGTTACATGTGTTTCCTAAATACCTAATGATAAACAAGCTTTAATATTTAGACTATGGTTTGGGTAAATAGTTTTGTGCACCAATACAAATAATGAATTTAGAGAACTATAAAATGTTATCACAAATTACTATTGTTATTGCTTAAGGTGAATTCTAAACATAAATTTTTGACAACACAAGCATATCATAATTGACAGTCACAACATCAACATATAGCACCAAATCAAACAATGTCCAAGCTGGTTACATCACAACAGCTGTAAGTGTTAATGATACCGTGGCTGTCGCAATGTATCTTGAATAGTTAGGCTATAACTGTAAAATTAATTAAAGCACAAAAACAACAGAATATTCAAACACACTTCGCTGGAATGCCTGACAAAAATAAAATTGCACAAATCATTTGACCTAATTAGATCTAACTGTATAGAAGTTTTTGCACAATAAATTTCATCTTTTAATTTATTAAATTCTCCACCATCACAACTTTAATTTCCTTATGTCTTCTGATTTAAAGTCAATTCTCAAGGTAAGAACCTGTCTCACTTCAGCAGGTGTCAACCTCCAGGTCAGCAAACCAGCATTGTGTCCCCAATAGTCTTCAATTTCAGATACCTGCTCAAGGTTTAATATGGTGGAAACCTGTGTAAGTCTTGCAAAGCGGTCTCGGACTGTCCATGATGTTATAGATGTCAAGTAACTCACTAAAAGACGAATCTCCTTGTCAAAGAACAAGGCACCCAGTCTATTGTATGTTGTTTTAAAAACAGCCTTTTCCAGCTGGACAACAATTTCATTAACAAGATGGCTCACAAGCTGGTCAAATATGACAGTTGACAGTGCAGCTTGAAACTTGTTGATTATCACCTGTAAGTTGTACACAACCTCTTGCACCCATGGATCATTTGCTTCATACTCCAAAAGTTCATCATCACCAATACTGTGACTAACTGACAGGAAATTTGAAATTAAAGGCTTGACTTCGGGCTTTAAGGAGGAAGATGTCAACTCAGTCAAACCATTTTGTAGAATTCCCTGAAATTTAGTGGACAAAACAGCAAGATCTGAAAGACAACTTTCCAGCTTTGCTTTATCTTGGTCTGAAATGTGGGTAAAAACCTGGTACACTTCAGCCTCCAGACTCTTTTTAAGTGTCTGCACATGTTCACTGGCCACTTCACAGTTGTTTAAAGTGCACAAAAACTGCTGTCTCATATCTCTGGTCTGCTCGTCGACACTCTGCAGCTTTCCTTGTTGAAGAGATGTCTGCATAACATTGTACGCCGAACTGATGTTATCCAACATTCCACCAGAAGGAAATCCAACTTTTATATGGCTGACCAGTTCATCTCGGAAGTTGAGGTCCAGGACACTAGTTGCATGGTTTAGCATTGCACACACACAATCAATAGATGAACTTGTCATTGAACGCTTTATGCATTGCTTAAGAATGAAGAAACTGTCATCTGTCATACTTGATGTCAGATTACCAGTATCAATAGCATCCATTTGTATTGCTTTCGTAATAGACTCTCTCATATAAAATTCCTCCATTATAATATAATATCCAATCATCTCTTGAATAAGGTGACTGACTTCACACTGACTCAACCAGCTATTTAACTCTTGTCGTTGAACTTCTTTGACTTCCTCCGTGGGAAAAACTGTGTCAATATCCGAATAAACTCTACGCTTTATGAATCGCAAATACAACTCAGTTCTGGAACTTATCACTGTAACCTCAGACAGCAAGACTTCAAGATTCCTTGGGTCAACTCGAGTGGTTTCCTCCAACTTTTTGTTTGAAAACAAAGACTGTTGTACTTGTTGAGCAGTTTCTTTGAATTTTCTTAGTTGCATGAATTGATTTAAAATTTCCTTCACTTGTTTATCACATTCAGTTTGGATATTTTTAATCATTACAAACAATTTGCCTGGACCATAGTAAGTTTCCACCAGGGGCTGTTGTTTTTCAATAGTTCGGGCAATGCCCTCAAACAGCAATGTCAGGACATCGGCAAATAAAAGCTTGTACCTTGGTTGACTCGAATCCATGCCAAGTGCTTGATGAAGGTTTTCTTGCGAACTTTTTGATATTTCGTTACACAAGTATTTGGAAAATTTTTCTAAACCCTCATCTTCCATTTTAAGTAAGGGAAAAATTTTGAAAAATCTTTCAACTGACGCAAGATTACCTTCGTTGACAGCTGCATCAAACTGTTCAGAAACAGCTCTTGAAATTTCAATTCTTGCTTCCTTCAGCACTTTGAGTGAAGCATTAATACTTGAGCTTTCAGTTCCATCATGAATACTTTGTTTGATAACATTTTCATCCAAACATAAGTAGCGATGAATATTGGCGGCAGCTTTTTCATAATCATTAGTTTCCATGGCCGTTTTTACTCCATCAGTGCAAAACTTTAAATCTAGAATATCATCAACTCTTTGAATTGCCTGAAAGACCCTTGACTTGGCGACATCAAGCACCCGCACCTTAGAGCTTACATTTTCAGCTAAAGTGCATGTAAAATCTATGATGCCACAGAGATCACTGCAGTCCGTTTCTAGTAGCTCCAGACTAGGTAAAAATTTGTTTAGACCTTCGACCTTATCAGACACAGACAACTGTGCTTGGAAGAGTTCACTTAATTTTTTGGCCTGTTCTTCCTCGGCAAGCTTTGCTGTTTCAAAGGCCTTTTCAATTTCTTCAAGTGTAGTCAAATTACACACGTCAGTCTCTTGGCTCATGACTATTTTAATGTTTAATTAAGCAAAAAAAAAATTGTATTTTCCTTTATCGGTGTAACTACTGCGGATAAATGTTCAACGATAAAACACATTTTATTCCCACCATCAAACTTAAACCACACAATAATTTTTTACCCTAAAATACTTTATCTAAATGTCTACACTATTGCATGTCTGGTGTACAGTTTTCGTAATTCCATGACGAAGAAGCAACAGAAACAAACCAACCTGAGTTTGCAGAACATGATGTGCAACGTCACATGACGTCAGTGGCAATAATACATTGCAAGTATTTTAATCTCTACCGCCAACTGGCGGTCATTTATTAGCTATCCTTAAAGTGCATATGCCACGGCCATGACAACTTTGCGTAAAACTAATGGTACATCTAAAACAAACATATATCCAAAGTTTTTCGGTTCTGCGTCAACTATAAAATGTAGAAAAATGCACGAAAAGTAGCGGCGACCAAAAATTGTAAACCTTTTTACGCTGTGGCGTAATTGACATCACATAATGCGCTCGTGTCGAAAAAATGCATGGTTTACATAGGAGAAGGCGCCTTATATTGCAGATATCGAATAATTTCAAACATAGGAGAATCCACAGATTACGTTACCCCAAAGGTTAAGACAGTGCTTATCAACCTTTTCAAAGACTATCCGCACTTTTCTATGGCACGAAAATTTCATTCGCACAATGCGGCCAAACGTATAAAATGTAACCAGGGCGTCGATTGTTTAATGCGTGTCGAACATCCAAGAAAAATTGTCGTGCTTGTCGCAAAAATGTTGTATCTGGTAACTAACGCATGAGAAAGACCAGGTTTATTTCGATTACAGGATTCTTGTACTTAAATAAGTTTAGAATACAAGTTGAAATAACGACAAAAATTAAAAACCTTGCATATTGATGGGTGCTATGTCTCTTTTAACGTTCGTTCGATTGAACGAAAAATGGTACTTGTTTCGTAACAATGACACGTGTTCGGTAACAATGCTCCATGTTTGGAAACAATGGTAAGTTTAACGCGCTTATTCGCCGAACGTTAATACAAGCGTTGGGTGGTTTTTCATGGATTTTGTCCTATAATTTATTGTTGTTGCGTTTATTCAGTTGTTTAAACAGACACATTTTTGGGGTGGGAATCCCGAACGATGATGCCATTAAGTTTTCAACACTACGTAACCGTTCCAGTTAAATACTGTTGTTTGATATAATTTCTCTTTTAAATAATTGTTTGCGGTTTGAAATTAAACGACTTATACTGGCACCAACGTCTTCGAACCACTTTTGCCACCAGCATGTACGGCAAAAAAAATTGATAACTACATGTGAATAGGAAAATCGTCCAATCTTCTAAAAAAGAAAACTAGTAAGATCGATGTAAAGGTTGCAAGATTGGCGTGACCGATACATTAGGCCTAATTAAGTTATTACAGTAATTCAATTTATGGACTTTTGCAGATAAAAATAGCGTTGGTCTGTTCGTGGTACTGCATACCAGTATAACTCAACATTTATTCACGCCGCCCGTGTCGAACAGTGGCGTCGCGTGTCGAACAGTGGCGTCGCGTGTCGAACAGTGGCGTCGCGTGTCGAACACTTAGAATGGTGATAAAGGCATGAATCGACACCCTGTATGTAACTGATACTAACCTCCAGGCGGCATGATAAATTGCCCTCTCTTGAGCGTTTCTGCTGTGTAATTATATCGTTTTGTGTCCTACAGTTGACCGAACAAAGGGCGTTTTAGATTCACCGTGTAATCAACATGTGTTGCAATGTGACTTGCGCCTGTGGAATTACTGCGCGCCTCAGTAAGACTTAATTGCGTTCCTGGCGTTATTTGCCTGTTGGCTTTGGCTTTTAAACCTGCGCACCGTATTGTACAAATATATTTCTACTGTTTGTGATGATAGGGATGCAACGAAAGTTCGGTTTGCCGAATTTATTCGGCCGAAACCGAAACTTTTTTGCTGCATGCAACACTGGTACGCAAAGTTTAGTGTAGTTTGGAATCATAGTTCAAACTGTACAAGTGTGTTTTATTTGTATTAACTGTCATCGAAATAAACTTTAAGCAGTTGGTACAGCATTTTTTAAGTGCCAATAAAAGGTTGTATGATAGGATCAGATGCATTCCAGCACATGTTTTGTTTGATTTTAAGGAGATTTATACCAAAATTAGTTTCGGTATATTCGGCCGAATAAAAAAATGCTGATTCGGTGCATCACTAATTTGTGACTCAAGAAAACAACAGTTTCGAAATTAAAACGATTGGAACCGACGATTCCAGGGGAAGGATTAGCGTTGCTTATGGAAGCGAGTGTACGTAACCAAAATTATGAAAAATTCTTAGACTAAAAAACCTACTTATCAGGCGATTGTCATCCGCACTCATCCGCACCATGTTTGCCATTCGCACCACAAATTTTCATATCCGCACCAGTGCGGTGGTCCCACAGGTTGAAAAGCACTGGGTTAAGACATCACACAAAAATATGTCACTACGACGCTGTATCTGAGAAACCAGTCGTCGTATCAAGCTACTTTTTTCGCCAAAAATGTTTTAAAAGTTATAAAAATCTCTTAGTTTAATTATTAACATGTTTTATTTTTGCGTGTCACATGCACTTCAAGAAAGACATCCATCAAATAACAAAACGGGGTTTGCTAGATAAATTCCTGCCATATCTTAGAGCAACGAGTAGACATCGTAGAGACGTATACAGAAACTATAAGGTAAACCTCAGGACTAGAATTTAGCCTACAAGGATCAACTGCCAATTGCAAAGTGTTCTAGACTCGTAACCTTGTGCCAGAAGAACAGTTCTTTAAAAAGACTAAATACATTACTATACAATATTCCTCCTGCAAGTTGAACAATGCAGTTTCAACAATAAGTATAACAAAGCAGGATTCGTGAGTGACAAATGTATGGAAAACCTTTCATTTCAAAAAACCTTTTTATTGCGAACAATGATTCGTTAATTGTAATGTAGTTCAGCTCTAGTGTGATATTTTCATACGTAATCATCTTTCGCATGCTTAACAATTGTGCATGTGTCGCCGCGCAACACTTATATATACAAGAATGGCTCAACACTTGTAACTATATGTTATGGCCGAAAGTTAAAACGAAAGTCATTGTAATTACGCGTTCAACGCATCTCCAAGTGGTGATGTCCAACAAAACGACGAAAAACCAATTTCTGGTTTTGGTGGTACAATTTAGCAGGAAAAACTTGATGAGCTGGTGGCAGGTGAAAAAATGCTAGCCAGTAGAGGCAGCGAAAACCATGTCATTTAGGCAAACAAGCCATATAGGTAACTTAGGCAACCAAACTAACTAGGCTACGTAAATAAAGTTAAATTAAAGATAGGTATATTTTGGAAAATAATACATAAGGTCAAATTAAACATAACTACATTTCAACTAATCGGATAACAAACCCAAACATAAAACAACGTAGTTGGGGCACTTAGGTAATCAAGCCATACATGTAACTGACGTAATCGACCAAATTGGTAAGCAAGTTCAAGTTGCATTCAAGTTACGTAATAACTCCATGTTAGGAATAAACACGTGGCCAACCGCGGACTTTTTAAGCAGAGCGACTAGCGCCTGCTCGATTATAAATTAATAAACAAAGGACTAGGCCTACTGTGAGGGTGTAGACACCAAACCACTTCACGGACGGGCGAAACGGGATTTCCCCGGTTCATCGTGATATGGTTAAACTAGCTTTTCTGACATGTTTGTTGGAAATATCATTCTTTCTGAACTAAAATAGTTATCAAGGAAATGTATAGAGGTGTTTTAAAAGCAAGCAAAACATATTCCATCAACGAAACGTTTGTTTCGTTCACCACGTGCTTCGGCAATGCTACACACGTTCTAAAGTATCAAAATTCTTGGTCTTTAGGCAAATCTACCAAACAACAATATGCTCTTAGTGTGTATCGACGTTTTTGCATAAACAAACTAAATATTAGAGTTATAACGTTATAATATTGCAAAGTCTTCGTGAAAACTAATTTTGAGTAGCCACGCATGAAACGGGGAAATCCCGTTTCGCCCGTCCGTGAGGTGGTTTGAGCATAGTATAAGAGTATACTATGGTTTAAGTGTCTACCCACTGTGAGCAACTTCTAACACGCTTATTTATCATTGCAGATAGATTTGTTACACAATTCGCACCTGTGTCGGTGTATCAAAGTTTATTTAAAGCATTGACATGGACCTTAATTCAATAAACAACAAGAAACAATACAAATGCGTTTTTCGGACTCGCGGACTTTCCCTCATATAAAACCATCGAAAATAGTTCTTTTTGTTTGTTTTGCGTCACTGCACAGATTTCCAATTACAAAAGAACCGGATGCCGTTTCTTTATGGTTACAAATTTAAAATGCAACGTACGAGAGATAATTTTCAAAATAATGACAGTTTCGAAACATAACGATAATATGCAATCTAAACATACGTTTTTTTACAACAATCCATCTTGCCTAAACCGTCAAGGCTACAGGATTGTAAAATTCCAATTTGGTTTGTCTTGTTGTATTGTAGATTAACAGTCGTTGTAGGAAACGCAACAGAAAGAGACAATATCCATCGACATAATTTTCTAGATGGTAAGACATTGCTTTGTAATTTTGGTCAAAAATTTTCATCATTACACCGTTTGTGTTTAATTTTTTTTATTATTTTTTTATATTTCCAAACGTGATCATGCCATTCTCTCGCTTGGAAATGTTGTGTGGTAAAGCGTAATATAAATATGCAAAAAGTTAACGCTCAAAGACGCCAAACGCATGTGCCGGGTATATATAAAGCAAAGTTCCTGCTGAGACGTCCCAGTCAGTTTTCGAGATCGGTTTGGAGTTTGCTACTGGTTGTCTATATCTTCTGAAGTGAATATCATCTCATATACTCTGCAATGTCAAATGTATGGTAAGTCAAGCAAAAAAACTGTAGCCCTCATATTTCGTCCATTGAATAAAAGTGGTTTCATAAACGGAAAAGTTTGTAGTAAGTGAACATTGCAAACATTTGCACCATTGCTTTGCATTTAGATTTGCACTGGTTCTACATTTCACAATAAACCAAGTGCATTATTGCATTGTGCCATAAAAATTAATTCAGAAATTTGGCATTATAAACCTTTTTTCAATTTGCAATGTAACATCCCTTTGCAAGAAAAAATTGTGTATAAAACATTGCTAAATTTGTTTGACTGTGCTCAAACCCGTTTTTTAGCAATAAGTGCTTATTTGTTGTTCCAAAAATAAGTGAGACTGCCAAAATATACTTGAAAACAAAAGAATGTCCCTCATTATACTTCCCCGCAAGGCATTTCATTGCCACATAGTATACACTGGGAACTTCCTAATTTTAATACAAAATTAACAGGTTTATACGGTACCAGTTAGTTTTCACACCAGGCTGCAAATGCAGGAGCAAGGTTTTGCAGTTTCTCCACAACCAGTTTTAGCAGTGCAGACAGATAGCCTGGGGCATAACAGGTTTTAAGGCTTTGCTGTTAGTGTTCTAGTTTAGTTACTTTGCTGAATGGTGTCTGCTTTCAGGTTGGTTCCGATTTCACAATAGCAGTTACAACAGAAAGATAACATAGTTAATTACAAAGAAATAAATTAATTAATCACAAAAATCTGTAGGTTTTTATGCAAAGCTGTAGTTAGCTGATTATGTTTAAGACATAAGTATCTGATGTATATCAACAAAATATCTTTGAGATGGGTTCAATTATAAGCTCTTCTGAAGATGAAGTAGTTGAAACACTTGGAGATTATTTTTCAACAAGCAGTGAGAGTAGCAGTAGTAGTGAAAGCGACTTTCTGTTTGGAAGTGACGATGACTCTTCAGACAATGAAGCTGAGATTGCAAAAACAAATTTTAAGATTAATTAGTAAGTGTTGGAAAGTGATAAAATCCAACTCAATGTTGTCATATAAGGGAATAATAATTAAGTATCGCTTATTTACATTTTCAGTGATGGAATCCTGTTTGGCATGGGTAATCCTCTTCTGGATATATCAGCTCCAGTGGCCAAAGAGTATCTTGAAAAGTAAGTCACATATCTGTTGGACAATAAATAGTTGTACATACATACATTGTGGTGTTACTTCAGGTTGGAATGTCTGGAGAATATTTGAGTAAATTGGTGATGAGTTTCTTTCTTAATTAAATGCACAACTTTGTGTCTTTTGAAGGTATGGATTAAAACAGAATGACGCTATCCTTGCTGAAGAAAAACACAAACCAATGTATGATGAAATGGTAAAAACATTTGCTGTTGAATTTTTAGCTGGTGGTGCTACTCAGAACTCCATCAAAGTCGCCCAGGTTTGTTTAAATTCATTTAAAAAATAGAAACAAAACACACGTGATCGATTTTTTTACATGACCCGAATTGCATTAACTGAAACAAAAGCTTTCTTTTTAAAGTGGATTCTCAAAAAGCGCAATGCTACAACATTTGTTGGGTCAATTGGAAATGACAAGTACGGAGATATTTTAAAGGATAAAGCGGAGGTGGTTGGGGTAAGAACAGCTTACTACAAGCAAGACAAGGAACCAACTGGACTTTGTGCAGCATTATTGTGTGGCCACAACAGGTAACTCCAAAAAAACTTAAAAGCGTAACTACCTTTATGAGTTTGATTGCCTTTTATGTAGTTAACATGTTTTGTTCTCAGATCTTTATGTGCAAACCTTGCTGCTGCTAACGAATTCAAATACAGCCATCTTGAAAAACCTGAAAACTGGGCTCTTGTGGAGCAGGCTAAATTTTACTATATTGCTGTGAGTACTGCCTTGGGGGTGTTAATTCTATCAGTAAATTATCAGAAAACTAAACTATTTTTTTGATGTATCAGGGTTTCTTTTTGACTGTTTCTCCTGAAAGCATCCAGGCTGTAGCAAAACATGCATCACAAAATGGAAAAACATTTGTAATGGGACTAGCAGGTATCATCATCTACATATGATTTATTTAAATGTTTTCTAATTTGTAACTAATGTTTGTTTGCTGCACTGTATTATCCAAGCTTCTTAACTTTTGTTTCTGTCATAAATTCAGTTGTCAGTTAGGTTTATTTTTAATTATTTAATTGTTATAATGTTCATATTATATAATATGCTGTATACATAGCCCATTAATGCCTTGTCTGCAATATTTTTTTATTTGCCATTTGCCAACAGTGCAATAGTGGGTATGTGTGATGCAGACCTCAAATATTTGTTTTTTTGAGCACTTTGTACAACGCAGAATGTTGGCACAAGTGTGCTGGGATCTGTGGGATTATGTCCAGCCTCTGTGCTCTCTATTCACCTATCATACTAGTGATGATTTCAATATACTTACCAGTCCTTCTAACTTGAACATTGTTTTACAGCCCCATTTATCAGTCAGTTTTACATGAAACCACTTATGGATGCAATGCCATATGTCGACATTTTGTGTGGCAACGAAACTGTGAGTAGCACATAGTAAACCTTGTAAAAAACAGTTTATGTTTTATTGAATTAAACTGGCAAGCAAAACGTCTGAAACAAATTTTGAAATTGACAAAAAGTATGCTTATGTTTACAGTGTTTATATTGGACCAACAAAACGCCACATCCCACAAAATCTGTTTTCTCTGAATTTAAACTTTTTCATTCACAGGAAGCGTGTGAATTCTCAAAAAAACAAGAGTTTGGGACCGAAAACCTCGAAGAAATTGCCAAGAAGATTGCTGCTTTGCCTAAAGTGAACAGCAACAAACCGAGGATTGTGGTTATCACGCACGGTGATCAGGCTACCATAGTCGCTAACGGTTCGTCAGTTTTCATATTTTGCTACATTTTTTACCCTCCGTGAAAGCAATTAAGTGTTCCAAGCACATATGGCAATCACAAATCGATTACTTACATATAAAAATATTTGTTGAAAGGTTTAACGCAAATTTTATTTAATTTCATTTTGTCTCGAGTATAAAAAGACTGGTCCATATTGCCATTAAAATTGCCATGTCTAAACTGATGATGACGACATAAGTTTTTGCCGAAATGTTTTTAAACATGACAATGTTAATAGCAATATGGGCCAGTCTTTTTATACTCGGAATTTTGAGGAAATCCGTGATTTGTGTTCCTTCGTTTTGTCTTATTGTTCCAAACATATGCAGGACCAAACGACGTTAAGTTTCATCCGATCATTCCATTGAAGGAGGATAAAATAGTTGACACAAATGGTGCTGGTGATGCTTTTGTCGGAGGTATATTCTTTGCATATAGGTTTATAGGCGTCACACCCCAGGCATTACAGCGTAGCTGGATCAGCCACTTTTTCCTGACAAGTCGGAGCGAGATTTCAAGCCCTCGATGAGGTTTGAATTCACGACCTTGGGCTAACCAGGCTAATCGCTCTACCAACTGAGCTACAGGTGCTCAGCGGTTTCGTGGGTATATTGTGGCCAATGCACACTTTTCCAGGAAAAAGTGGATGATCCAGCTATAGGCTGCAATGCCTGAGTTGCGAAGCCTGTAAACCAAACTTTTTCGTTACGTTATTGTGTGGTTGCGTATCAGTTGGGTATCCGTGGTAAGTTCTCTCAACCTGTTTCCACAATCTGAACTTATTCATAAATTGTGACCAGTCTGAGAAATGTTTAACATCGGCAATACATTTTAATGTGTGCTATTCACAACACAAATAACTATGTTTTGAAACTTTGTACAGGTTTTTTGTCTCAACTTGTTCAAGGCAAACCGCTCGACACATGCGTGGCATGCGGTCACCACGCAGCAAATATCATCATTCAAAGGTCGGGATGCACTTTTCCTGACGAATGCGACTTCAAAGAGTAAAAGTCGAATGATGTTTTTTCGTTCGTTCCCTGATCAATCTCGGTTTAGGTTAACCAGCAATCAAGTGTCATAGATATAATATTGTCAGTCATATGCCTCCAGCAAAGCAATGTGACATTTTTTTAACCGGTAGTCAATAAATCTACCCTATGCAAAGAACTGTGGTTAGATCAGTCAGGACCCTTCCAAAGACAAAGTGTGTCGATAAAAGAACTTTTTTCTCCTGGGCCTCCTATGAGATTAGAGCATAGATTTTGGGATTGGGGCCTGGAATCGTCCAATTTCAATTTGGGATTAAATGTGGGAAAACTGGCCTTCGCAGTGGTGGTCTGCAACACAGTCATAAAAAGACAGCTACATCCAGAGTTACCATATGTAATTCTATGTTAAGTTCAACACAGCATTTTTCTGGATGTCGTAAGTTTTAAATTACTCCTGGGTGCGGTGTTGTACCTCGTTACTTGGTTTATTGCAAGCCAATTGTACCTTTTAGGACCTATATTGGTAGTTCTATCAAAATAAGTTTCGCCGGCGGGAAATGCCCAACTTGTTTTCTGTCCACTGTCGTAATGGTAGGGGCACACGTCACAAAGCAACCAGTGATGCATAGGGGTGAATTTAAAAGTTGAGTGAGTGCACATACGTGTGCTGTTGCTGGGGCAAATTTGAGCCAGTTTCGGGCAGTTTTAGTGGGATTTGGGCGCTTTAAATCATGTAGCAACTTGGCGTCGGATGCTGCAGAAAATTGAACTGAAAAAACAGCTAAAACTTCGGGCTATATTTTACAGAAAAATAAACAAATTCATTTGCGATTTTATGAAAGATCCATCAGCTACACATTCTGATCAAAATTGGTTGCCGGCCCGGTGCATTTTTGGTCTCTGGGGTCATTTGTTTGAGAAACAAGCGGAACAGTCGCCAGGTGCATTATTGGATTTCTCTGGTTTAATTGCCATATAAGTCCTTCAATGAATTTGGCAGAAAGCATTCGTTTGTATTTGAGTAGATAACGTCGAGAGGCTTCAGACAATGCCAACCAATTGTGGTGCAGATTAGCGTACTGTTTGTGGTACATGCATAACTGTTTGTTAATTCAGGGTTGCCTTACCGTTATTTCTAAAAATTATTATTAATTCAGAGGTCAACCTCTAAAAATAACGAGCGTCCTAATTTTTAGACGTATTAGTCGTTTTTTGGCCATAAATTTGTTTGCATTCTCATCGATAACAGCCCTGCATATATCATCTCCTATGAAATATAATGAAACTTTATTTGATCAGACAACAATATTTAGGACGTACGTGAAAATAAAGCAGCAGGAAATTAAGTGCGAACAAAAATGAAACAGGAATTGATGTTGAAAACAACAGTAAAGCACACAGTAGTAGCGGTTATCGGCAATTACTGGGAACTGGCTTTCACATTCCTTCTGCTACCTATTTATTGTTGAATGTTGGTGAAAAAACACGTGGAATGACGTCAGCACTTGTTCCTCCAATCAACGATCTGTGCAGATTGCGAGGTGATTGTATGAACGTGGTCGCAACTCTGGTGAAACAACACAAAATATTGTCACACATGGCTGTATGTGATGTTTTAGTTCAACACAGTGGGTCTGTTGTTGATTTTTGCCATTCATGCCATCCGGAATTAATCACCAATAAATATCCTATCCTTTCCCTAAAACTCTTTTTATGATCAACAAATCCTAATTAATCCTTATTACCTTTTGAAAACTTTTTTTGAATTGAACCAACTTAATTTGCTAGTATGTCAAAAAGCAAATTTCACATTAAATAGAATTCATTAAAAGTGAAATACATATCTTGGGTCTTTTTATCATTTCATTGCAAGTTACAGCAGCTTTCGTTTAAAATGGCTAGACCATAAAGGCCGTTTCGAAACTTTACACTTTGAGAGGTTAAGAACCATTGATAAGAACTGTTGACAAGTAAAATGAAAAATAGAAGCACCTCAAAAAGTGCAGGATTTGTGTTGTGTGGGTGAAATCCAGCTTTTGTACATTTTCCAATCACGTTCATACCATGATGTGGTGTCAGCATAAAATACCCAATCTGATAAATGAAGTAAATGAAATAAAATGTCCACAAAAATCGCAAGTCAACTAGAATGTAAAAAACCCTTGCTGTGACCACTTGTCTGTTAAAAAAAATGTAACCTTTGTTGCTAATGCTGCCAGGCATATTACTCAATAATTTAAAGCTCTTCTGGCAAAAAAACTTGTTTGGGCGACGTTTCGGTCGTTATTTAACAGAACTTCAACATGACAAGTGAAGTAAAACGCCAACACGGCGATAGATAGTAACACGTATAAAAGACAAAAGAAGTTGTTTTGCCAGAAGAGCTTTAAATTATTGAGAAACTGTAACCACATCTATGCTGGTTAAAATATTGTCACATTTTACACTCTTGAAGAAACAAAAGCAAATTCACCTCGTTAAATTTTCCCGAACAAACGATGGCAACAGATTCTGACATGAGACACTGGTAGGGGTAATGTGTGTGGAGATCAACACTTGAAAGAAAAGCTGTCTGCGAAGGGTGAGTCTGTCAGAGAATACATGAATAAGATAAAGTGAAATTATTCACATGATTATGTTGTTCAGCAACAAGATCTGTAAATATAACTTACATGGATCCAACCCAAACATATTCCATCATATTGGTCCTGGAAGTCCCACATATCTTCCTCTCTGGTTGTGTCACAACTATCAGGTGCTCCCTTTTGATGGGGCAGCAGAACATGGGTGATAACAAACACTTCATTTGCCTGCGAAAGATTCAAAAGAAGCGTTGCAAAGGGTTATGCACATATCTTGATCAATTTAAAGAAAGGTTTTTCATTTCCAGCCAAAACTGTTTGTATTGTTAGCTCACCAGTTTGCCAAACAACACACCACATGTTTCTATATTCCGGTCGGTGTTGGCTTTTGCATATTTCATGAATTCCAACGGTAGGTTGCTGGGACACAGAATTGTCCTTAATCCATACTTGTTTTTGGTTTGCGTCAGTGAACTGTAATCACCATTCAATGTCAAATCTTACAGCAGTTAAAAATCTTTTGCAAGGTTTTTAGCAATCAGGGCGCTTTACAGGTTAAAAAACAAACAATACACATTTACAACCGTTTGAAACCATGTGTTTCTGATTACCGTCAGTCAGTTAATTTATGAAATACGAAAAACCGATTTCGCCTACAAAGGCATCATCAGTTTCTGCAAAAAATCAGAAACACTTAGTTTCAAACTTTTGCTATCCGCTAATTGCTGTCGCTGGTTTTAAGACAGTGCCACATCAGCCAAAAAATGTGTAATATTATGACATGGGTACTTACGCTGCGAAGGCCATAGATGATGTGCCCGTATCATCATGTGTTTGAGTATCCAATGGTTTTGAACTTTCAACACCTAAATTATTAGGCTTAAGGTTTCTGTCGAAGGATGGACGTGGTGCTTAAAAGAGAAACAAATTAACAATTAGATTAAAACCACCCGTAAATTGAAGAGGTTTCATATAAAAAGCAGTTCTACCTGCTATGGGTGCAACTGGTTCATTACGTGCCTGACTTGGTTCAGGTAGAGATGGAGGTGGCGCAAAGTCGACTGGTAGTAATGGGCCATTGTCCTTAATGTTAACTTTTTCTTCAAATCTAATAAATGTAAAATTTGGTGTAAAAACTTCATCAAGCTTAGAATATTTAAACAACTAAATCATTCCAAAAACCTCACATGTAACACAGAATATTATAAAACAAAACATAATTTCCCAAATTTCGCTTTTAGTTTAGCACTGTGTAAAAAATAATCTAAATAACACAATTTATGCATAATATATTCACCACATAACATGTCTACGCACTGTGCTTCAATTGCAAGCCTTTCTTTTTCCAACTCCTCCCTCCGTTGTTGCCGGACAAAAGCATCCATATGTTGCTGCTCCAACATTTTGATTTCTTCCTCCTTCTCTCTTTTCAGTCTCTCTTCCTCCTGGCGCAACCTTTCTTTTTCTTCTTCTGCTAATTGTTGCAATCTTTCCTATTAAAGCACGAAGCAAAATTATCACCATATTTGAGTATTTGAGAAAATTTTGAATAACAAATGCTGGTTAAATGTATTCAGTTAATGTTTCAAAAAAATTATTAATGTACTGATTAATGACCACTCAAGAAAATTTCCATCAAACTATAGTTGCACATATATACTTGTTCATCGAGGTAGTTCTTATATTCCTTTTCATATTTATCTTTGAGAAACTTTTTTAGCTTCTCAGCTCTTTCCAAAGCAGGTTTTAGGGCCTTTTTGTTGGCATTTTTTTCAGCCACTGTCACTTGGCTAAACTGTGGATGGGTTTTCAGTTTCTCCAGAGAAAGGCTAAAAAAATTCATAAATTTTAAATTTAGTTGACCAGACGATAAAAGCTTAAGATGTACACTAAAATTGTTGTTGATTTAATTAATGATGATACATTCAATAAACAAAAGGTTTTTAAAAATTGAGTTCAGTTATAGTTGAGCCAACATTATTACACTTACATGAGGAACTTTGCATAAAGTACATATGAATTTTCAAAGTTCTTTTCTTCAAAATAAACCTCTGCCTGTGAAGAAAGGGTGCAATGTTTAAGGTGGCTCCATAAATTGGTAGTCACAAGCATTTAAGTTTCTACATTTCTACTATCTAGGTATACTGTACCATTCTCATAATTTCTTGGCAGGATCTGAAGTACCTCCTAATAGGAACATTTTTGTTCACTTCTATTTGGCCCTTCTCAAACAAGAGACGAAGTCTTTCATTTGGAGTAGTTGCACCACTCTCCTTCATTTCACATTAGTATTGTTTCCACTTAAAAAGACATTGAGAAAACCTTTAAGCAGAGCAGTGATTGTTTGTTAGACACAGCAACAAAAGCAAATTAATCATTTGGCAATGGCACCAAAAACTCAAGGTACGGTATGGAACAGCGGATAACAACTGCAGGAGCACACAAAAAATCATGGCACATAGACATCTCATAGACGTATGTATTACATGTCCGAGTAGATATAAAAAAGTTAACAGTTTGAAATCCGCAACAAAACATATTTGTTTAAATTACTACTGAGCACAATATACAGGCAAAACCAGCACACTGTAATTGGCCGTGAATTGGCTAAACACAGTTAAAAAATTTTAATCCAAATATACAAAAGCACTCACCATAGGTAACACTAAAGCCATAAACAATTTGTAGTATTTGACGAAACAACTGTTATTTAGCAGACATGTACAAGTACAATGTTTTTTTTTATGATTTAAAAATGCACAACATAGGTCCCACTTACCAAAAAAACTGAAACAAGATGTATTGCTTTAGTTGCATTTTGGATGTCTAATTATATTTTACAAACATAAAAACAATTTAAAATCAATGCTGCGTAGAAGCAGAAAACATATATATTTAAATACATTTAAATCGTCATAGGATTATATTTTAAAACTAACAGACATTGTTAAAAACTAAATTATGCACCTAAAATGTGTGTGTATTATCACTTTTTTTTATAATATACAACATACACTATAACATCAAAATACCTTAAAGAACTGTAGGGAAGTTTGTAGAAAAAAACAGTATTGTAGTATGTAGGAAAGAAAACAAAAGTAAAATCATGCTTAGCATACTGTAAGTAAATGTTGTAACAGTTTTATTGCTACAGATTTGGAACTTGTAAGGTTCAAATAAGGTAAGAATTCACAGCCTGGCAGGTATGAAAATTCAAAACACACAGAATTGTTACATTTATTAACTAGGAATTATTATTGTTATACAAGCAGCATTTTACTTGCCATTATTACTGTTAGTGAGAAACTTAATGAAGCCTAGGTCGCTTGTCTAATGGGCTGCTGCTTCCACCACCACCACCACCACTACCAGTTGATGGATGCTTGTGCTTTGGACCTGAAACACTCTGCATGGACTGCTGCATGTTTCCACTTTGTCGAGCTTCGACCTGTGCTCGCTCATCATCATATTCAATGCATCCCATGCCATCCAAACGATGTAGACTGACCCAACCCTTCCAGCACACACATACACCATTGAGAATAAATGGGGCTTTAAGATGAACTTTTCCTGGTTCTCGCTCAAAGTTGACATATTCTTTTGGAGGAGGGATCCCCTGTGTATTTTCAACAGTCCAAGGGTAAAACTGCAGCGTAAAATTGGTGCCAGAGCTAACAAAAGCAATCTCGGCTTTTCCAGAGCGACAACTGCTTTGAAATCTAAGTTGTCGTTCTTCCACTGCCCGATCACGATAACCGGTATATTTTATTTCAGTTTCTCGACTTAGTCGCCGGAATAGCTCATTTGATTCATACGCAGCACGTTGATCAGACACTACCCTAGGCATCTTTGAAGTGCCTGTATAAACAATGGACAAATAACCAACATTTTTTTATAACTTTAACATGTTTTTGCCTATTAGCTAAAGCTTGAAAGCATTTATACATAATTCAAACAATCTTAAGTCAACACAATTTTTATACAAACCAATCGGCTTATTCTGGAATCTGGTTTTGCCGTTTTAACGTGTTTTCATCGATGGATGCATTCGGTGCAAAGCTGTTAATGGTCAAAATTTTTAGTTAACCCTATTTATAAACGAATTTTAAAGACTTTGACAAAAGAAAGTTAATTTTAATAGCCAGCACAACTTACTTTTAATTACTAATAAAACAATCACATTACTCATTTTGCAAAACTCCAAAGACAACACTTGTCACGCATCAGTAATTTTTACAAGTCACGTGCTTAATCAACAAATTTCGACAGTCACCTGGTAATGAAGTCATCCAATTTTTTAAATTTAGAAGAGCCAGGGCACAGACAATGATTTCAGTTCGTAGTGGCAACGTAAAAGTCATTTTCTATCTCTCACATAATTTAGGTTATTCACTAATAATAAACAAAAGCATATATAACAGTTCCAATGAAAATGCACGGAACGTTTGTTTAACCTGCGATAGACCTGTAGCCTGGTCCGTTACCAGAAAATTACTGTTCGCCATTGACCTACAGACATACTTGCGCTAACGGCACGATGTAATGTTATTTCATGTGTTTTAATTAATCTTTTTTTATCTCATTAACAATCTTATTAAAAAACTTAAATACCAGGTAGGCCTATAAATACAGCCATAGAATACTGTTTTAGTATTGTATGATGCAGTAGTGATGTTCCCAGATCAAAATTACCCGGCCGGATTTGACTGAAAACTATCCCGATCCGACCGGACCGGGTAATTTTGATCCGGCAGTTTGTTAACCGCAATTCAAGCGTGCATTTGACCGGCAATCAACGTAGGGCGTTTAAAGTGTTTTACTTAGTTAGGCACAACACGTCACGAACAAACTTAGTAGAAAACAACCTATAAATCGGAAGTCGGAATGTATCGTTTTTTTTGCAGCAGGATCACCAAAACGAGTAATTTGCAAATGCTTGCACGTTCAATGTCAAAAATGCTTTCCCAACTATCCGGTAAAACAAGTGTATTATCCGGTCGGTTCGGAGTATACCCAGATCCGGCGCAACACATCCAGTGGTGGGATTAAAATTTTTTAGCATCCGGTTCTCTTACTAGCATCATGCCATATAGTAACCGCGGAAAAACATTGCTCGAAGTTAAATAAAGGCCTACACATACGATTGTTAACAACCGATTTGCGTAGGGCATTAAATGCCAAGAACCGGTTCGCACGAATCGGCTGAATCCCACCACTGAACACATTTCTAAAACGCAGCCTTCTATGGTTGAGATCTGTGGTTCTTAACCTTTTAGCACTTGCGGACCGATAGAATTTCAAAACAGCTTGACGATTTTTAAAATCTAAACTTAATATCACATTAATAACAAAAAACTTGTAGCAGTTTATTGCACTTCGCACTTAAAGAGATCCATTTCAAATAAAAAAATACATTGGTGGGGCGTGACAAATTGCGGAGCTACTATCGGGCGTGGTGCATTTTAGCATCGAGTTTTCATTACTTTTAAAATAATTGCTCTGTGACTCAGGGTACCAGTTTATATAATCGGTAATAGCGCACCGTGTGGTCAAATGCATTCAAGGGTGAACGGCATTCCAGATTTGTTATGTTGTCGTGGATACTACAAGCTAACTGCAAGTCTGAGTGTCTACAGGAAATTATCCCCACAAACGTAGTACCGCATCATAACAAGATGTCGTTTTGAAGAAGATGTTAAAAATTGTTTGTTTTTAGCTTTATTTTGTCTTTTGTTGATGTACCGTAGGTAAAATTGATTTTTCCGGATTCAACTTATGGTTTCCGTGTCATCAACGGGTCTGACATCACAACGCCGCAGGCAGATATTGCCTAAAATGCATTGGTTTGGAAAGGAGTTTTTCAATAAAACATGTGTGGCGCAGCGGTAACACCTTTTTGGGAAAAAATTTCACGTTTAGGCAATGCAGGAATTGCCGAGAAATATAAGCACCAAGTTCCGAAATAAAACGTTTCATCAAAGAAAAGCACCTTAAATAGTTGAACGCACTAACAAAAAAACATAATAGACAAGCTTTAGTGTTTATCTACTCTAATTTTCCATACGATCAAGACTCGCCTCAGTAAAACGCACACCAAAACAGCTTCCAGATGCTAGTTGCTGTTAAATTCCTAAACGTAAAACATTTCCTACAAATTGATTTAGTGCTGTGCGACACATGTTTTATTGAAGAACTCAATCTAAACCAATGCATTTTCAGCCAATCTCTACCTGAAGCATTGTGACATCAGACCTATTTATGACGCGATGTCGGAACCATGTATAACCTAACTGATACTAATCCTCGATCCCAAGCATTTTGTTTCAGATACTTGTAATACCTATCTTAATAAACTTGTTTCGTTGGTCTTAGGATGATGCATAATCTTGATTTTGTTAGATTTAAGGAGCTAGTGATACAATACAATAATTCTGTTTAATTTTGTTTGTGAAGTTTGTTAGTTAGGATTTATTCAATTTTGCATAGCATTTACAAAATGCAGTATGGGTCAGGCAACTATGACATTCCACGAAACTACACTTCTTCACCTGTGCCTAGAGTTCGACCTGAAGCTACAGGCATTGCAGAAAAACACAGGGGCTCTGCAATGTACACCTGCTTAAATCATCCAAAAAATTCATCTTTTGGAAGACAACAAGGTTGGACAATGCCATGTTTTGCCAAAATTTTCTATTGACAGATAATATTTGTGTATCATTTTCCAGAATAAAATTTAAAAACTTTTACATTGCATATATTTAGAACATGATCTATGAAACAGGCCTAACAATGTAAGTAATGTCACCAATTAAAATTTTTACCTCAGAGCAACCTAATATGGAAAATGGACCAATGCGGCATGTTGGAGTGAAATCTCCAATTTTGGTTGATCCTATTTACAATGATGGAAAATACTCAAATCGGTCAGCATGCCCAGTGCCTCGAGTTCGTCCTGAAGCAGCAGAGGTGGCAGAAAAATCCAAAGGCTGTATGGGAATGCTCTTTGGTAACTATGGCAAACCAGATCCATGTAAGTTACGTCAATTTTAATGTGATATCATGATGCACTTTCATTCAAACTGCAATTTATTTTTTAAGAAGTACTTTGTTAACTTTCATATTGTACACTAAAAGAACATCAATAGAACAATTTTAACATGCCAAAATGACTTTTTGTGCGTTTTCGTTTGGCATTTTTCCATATTAAATGGTCCAAAAATTTGGCTAAACATAAACCCAAATGTTATGTTCCCAACAACTTGGTCTAGTGTGGCATACACCCAGTGGTGGGATTCAGCAAACCGGTTAGCATTACTGGTTACTGTCAATGGATTGTTGTAACAGACCTGGCTGAAAAATATGACTTTTGTAATAGAACCGGATAACAAATAATTTGAATTCCACCACTGCATACACCTGATTTTCATCTATATGCTTGTAGATGAATATCAGTATAGAAGAGATGAAAATATTGATCCAAAGAAGGGCCCCATGCGACAGGCTGGAGTGAGGAGTCCGATCCTTGTGGATCCTGTTTATACCAAAGGCCAATACTCTGAAAGAACCCCAAGGCCTGTTCCCCGAGTTAGACCTGAAGCAGAAGAAATAGCAACAAAGTCCAAGGGATCTGTAGCAAAACTGTTTGTAACTGAAGAAAAACGTTACTATGAGTACACTAGTCCAAGTAAGAATTGACATATTAATAATATTAATTTTTTTTCAAAACTTACGCCATGCTGATAGACCCTACTATTATCAGGTAATCTTTGTGATTACTGTGTTTCAATGAAAAATTTACAGAGAAAGGCCCTAAAGATCATGGAAATGAAAATGTCAAAAGAATGAGAAGAATTCAACGTGAAGCAAAGGCAAGGCAGAGTGAGAAAAACACACCAGTTAAAGCTATGTGGAAATCATCTCAATACAACAGCGTTGAATCAAGGGTGAAAGAATTCATGCAAGTATGTAGGAACTATAAATACATTGGTATGGTTTCTAATTTTCCACCTACCACACTTCCTATTTAAAAATGTTTGCAGATTTGCCTGACCGTAATTTCTTTTTAGAAAATCACAGTTGTAATGTGAAAAATTTTGTTTTATTCATTTAAAAATTTTTAGGAGTATTTGTAATACATTGTTAAAAGCAGGAACAATATTTTATTTGTCAAGGATCCACCAAGAGCACCACGTCCTGATAACCAACCGGAAAGACCTCAGTCAGCACCAGCAAGGTCCAATCGTGTTGACGCTGGTGAATTTAAAAACAAGGAACCATACCAGTCATTGACTCCACGTCAGGTATTAGTAAACTTATGGTGTTTAAAAAATCCAAAGTCTTTGGGGCGTGAAAGCACAACGTCTGCTTTGTGGAAATGCTTTGGTCTTTGAATGCTTTTCAGGTGGTAATTTGAACTATTTCCAGGTCAAAAAATCCCCAGTTGATTTTGTTGCACGTAATGCAAGAGTGGCACGGTCTTATGAGATTCAAAGATCAAAACCACAACTTGCTCTTCAAAACTCAACACAAAAGTATAATGATGGTCTAAAAAAATACAATCTGGACGTTAAAGGAAAAACACCTTCATAGTAAGATACTAATTCTTTTTTAGGTAACATTAAAGATTGTTCTCACAAATTTGGTATTTTTCTCCCACTTTTGTAAAATGTTTAATGAACTTTTACAGTCTGCAAACACGTCAGAAGCAATGGGCCAGAAATGAGCAGGAGAGAGTTAGAAGTATGCCAGACCCCTCAGTACCAGAAGGACACACTGTTCTACCTGATTCAGAAAGAAGGGAAACCTTAACTACTTTGAGAAGTAGTAAGTAATTACTGTATTATCAAACATTTGTCATAACTTTAAAATATGGTGTTCTTATTAGTTTGGTAAATAACAACCAAAACCTTTGAATAGTTTTTGCCAGAGGGCACTAAGCAAAATATTTTTTCCTGTTTTTCACAATTTTTCCCCAATACGTGCACAATATTCAACAAGGGGTTTCATTTTGGAAAGCAATATTTTTCAGCTGCAGTCGCATATTCAAATATTACTGAAAATGTTCAACACCACACCGATTATGATACTATGTACATCCCGAAAGAAACAAAAACATATGAAAATTGTCAAGCATATTATCCCTTCCATTCTGAAGAAATAAGCTATTTAGAGCAATCAGATGAATTCAACCCAGAATTTTATCAGCAAGTTTCTCCAAAAAAAATTCTGTCAAGGAGCTTTGAAAATCCTTCCAGCATTCATCAAAAATATTCTGAAAATGATTATGACCATGATTTATTGCAAGACTATCCTCTTGATCACTATGGAAACAACAATGATAATTTTGCTAATGTGGGAGGTTATTACAGCATAGAACCTATACCTAGAAGTCCTTTTAAGGAGCGTAAATCTTCAAAATGTAATGCCAGTCCTATTATTTCCATCAAAGCGAAGAATGGAAGTTCTGTGTATGTGTATGCTCCCCAAAATAGTGGTGACATGGTCACCAAAGAAGATGCAACAAATGATGGACCACATCCTCCAAACTTTCAAATGCAAAATTTGTCAATTGATCCAAGAAATGGTGATTATTACACCACCCCTCAAACCTACAGTGCTTGTCAACCAGAAGTGAAAAAAGCAGTGTCATTTCACCAGCCAGTGGTATCAATGCGAAAATCTTTTACACCTGATATGGATCATGTGACTGCTTCACCTTATAGATGTCAGCGTATGCGAACTGCTTATAGAGATGCATTCGAAACTCAGGAAGAGGTTTAAGTTCAAGTAGTTGTGCAGGAACAGTTGGGACAATAAGTACAGTTTCTTTTGCTTAGGCACTGTTGTGGTGTAATTTACCTTAAACTGAGAAAAATTAATTTCTACAACCCTTTATTTACATTCACATGGGATACCAAACATAATTTGTTTTACTTACTTTGGGAAAATATTACAATCTATGATAATATTTGTTTCCTTATTGGAATTCAAAGGTAAAATACTGTGAAATACCAAAAACAACTAAAATGTTGTGATTTTGTTGGTCTCGTAGAAGGTAGTTTAAACATGTTAAATTTCACACAAGTTCATTGGGCCAACTTTTTACCCATTTTGTGACCATAATGGCTTCAAATTCACAGCTGCACAAGTGCTTAGTTGGGGTGCATTAAATATAGTTAAATCACTATAGTATGCATTTGTATGACTATATAAATGAGTTTACTCAATCTGTCCCATGTTTGGCAATATGTGATAATGAAATGTATGGCAAAAAATGCAAATTTTTTAGATATTAACAGAAAATTTTTATTTTGTCCCAACTGTCCCGTCACATATATTCATGCATGGGATGATTTAGAGAACAATCAAATGCGAAGCATGGACCACTTTTGATTACTGCATTTTTATTTATCAACTTTTCTCTGCTACAAATAACATTGAATTTAAACACTTGAGAATATAAAAAATGTAATATTGTTTGGTCATACAGACTTGTCAATTTATCAAACCACACTTAACATTTTCAAACTATCACTCTTATTTTTCCTTCCACCAGGTACTTCCAAAATTCCTGAAATTGTGACTACCACTTATTAACCAAATATATTGCTGGTTGAAAACACAGTTTTGGTTATTATAGTAACTAAATCCTAATCATAACAACGTTTTAGAGCAACAAGAGCTTCTGGAGCAACACCGGTTATTACCAGTCCGTTCAGCCGACACTCTGGGAGTACGAAACAGGAAGACTGAACTGGAGAGACGAATAGTGGAGGTTGATGAAGCAATTAAAGTTTTTGAAAGACCAAGGGTCTTTGTCAAACTGGGGGAATAATGAACACTAAATTTTTAATCAAATATTATTGCTTAATGCATCTAAGTTTGTCATTGCAAGATCAGTGGATTGCCTTGCAAGGTTGTAATGTTGATGGTACAAGTCCAGTGGCAATGTGCAACATATTGTATATATATCACATTTGCATACATTTCAATAGCAATGGTACGATCTTACACTGTGGTGCTTGATTTTGGGTTGTATAGGATAAATTTGTAAAAATTAATAGTAATAACACACTGGGCTGTTCAATAGGATGTAATGTTACCTGCACTGTACTAGTTTTACAATATAACAAATAATACGTAAACCATGGTCGTGCACATTGCTTTTTTTTTAAATTGCGTACTATACAAACTACATACCTTCACTAATCAATCGTGTGCAGTAGCTTAAAAATATTTGCATTTGGAAAGTTGTAATTTGTTATTTTGCACTTTTCAATACAACATAGAAATTATATTTGTCATTTACAATTTTGATAACGGAAACAATCTTTCTGTGCAATGAAACAAGCATACTTCCAACCAAATAGTTTAACTCAGTTCTGGCACATATATTTTAACTTTTCCAGTTGCAAAACACACAGCAAAAGTGAAAACAGATTGAATGCAAAAACTAATTCATTACAACTAATTTATTTATTGGGTGATTTAACCAATGTTGTGAAATGTCATCAAGATGGTTGTCGAAATCAACAAGATCTTTGTAGACAGAGCGATCCATAAGGGGCTGCAACACATCACTGCAATCATCATCAAACTTTATGCTTGATTTAACCTTTTTCCATTTTCCTTCCGATGATTTTTCATGAAATACCAGTGACTCTGTCAAAGGTACCTTACTATTATCAACTATTACCAGCTTGGCATCAGGACAATATGCATTTATTTTGTCACTGATGCGAATTGAATATGGTGTAGGGTCAGTTGAGGCATTCAAGTTCTCTGGAGCTTCGTAATAGCCAGCAATGCAGAGCTGGTTAATGTCGCAATGGGAGTCAACATTAGTCAGTGCAATTTCCAGCATAGGAGATAGTTGAATACATTGGTGAAACAATGGTATGACATCCACTATTTCTAGAACTTTTTCAGATTGCAATCTTTTTTTGCAGGCCAACAACAACCCATTTACGCTACAGTGCGGATACTTTGCTAAATGAAGTTGCAGTTTTGTAAATGCACGGCATGTTATTTCAATGCCTCTTGAAGTCATGGCCAACCACCTGCTACTAAAAAAAACACAGTTATGAAAATAAAGACAAGGTAATTGAAATATAAAAGGATGAAATGGTGGTTCTGTCACCACTGGCCCTGTCTGCGGCTGCACTGCACATATCACATTTGGATCTATTTTGTTTAATTAACAAGGCGGAATATGGAAATTAGGTGCAGGGTTATGATTTACTATTAAGACTGCTTAACAAGATTTGCGAAAATACAATTGACAGACATCCAATTCCAAGCCAACCTGTGCGAAATAAAAATCACTCCGAAGACCATGTATGCGGAAAATACTACTACACCGGATCACAAAGTTTTTTCCAACCTTGATCCACGTATAAGTCTGTGTAAAACAGAAATCTGTGCGAATTTTAATGATTAGGTGTAAACAGGGCCACCACCTGTTATTTTTGTTTACAAATTTGAGTTGAAATACTACACGAAATCATAGCGTTAATATTTGCACAGATTTCTATGTTACATAGGCTTATATGTGGATCAAGTTTGGAAAAAACTTTGTGACCCGCTGTAAAAGTATCTTCCATGATATGCGGATTATCTTTCCGCATGACTAACCATAACTTACAAATTCACGCTTTATGCTTGTACTGTTTTCTATGGTGTGCAACCATAAAATACTAAAACGTATTCTATGGTACAACACAGAATATCTCGGCTGTTTTAAATTGATGACAACAGTTTTATTTGTACCTGGTTAAACATTCATGCAAAAGTTATCTAGCAATAAATATTGAAGATATATTATGTCATTGGGTGTGTAGCGAAACTCTTTCCTTTGCAATTACTGCACAGGTGAGCGAGAATGCTAATTCAGAAAAAAAATACCTGTTTCGGAGCAAGATGGACAAAGATTAGTTGTTTTTATACGCTTACCTGTAGGTTTACGTTCTTCATGTATACTTTTTGTAGAAAACATTTTGCCTGGCGACCTCAAGTGTCAAATCGTAATTGAAAATTCAGCATCCGAATTGCTTGACGGCAAGGAAAATAACAATGATGTGGAACAACTATTAACTAACATGTTAATTTTAGTAAATTCGCATTTGTCGCGCTCGTGGTCAAGCACATAAAGTGCATGTTTGTTCTATTATATTGTTCAATTTAGACATTCATGAAAATAATGTGTTTAGACATTTGTTTTAGGCCAGTTGCGCAGACGCCCATCGTGGGATAAACACTGGGGATTCTTGAATGAGCTAAGGGCAGCCTTTGTGTAAAATTTATGTATAGTTTTTCACTTCTCTTTTTCCCCGTTTTTGTATATTTTCCAATAATTGTTGATTTTTTATCTGTAAGGTCTGATTGGAAAGAATGATGTGCGCGGAAGATTTATCCACGCGAATTTTCACAATTTTATCAGCAAATTGTGCAAAAACAAATAGCTAATGCATTAACATACGAAAATGGCAGTTTACTATTCAAAATCTGTTCAATTAACATTTGACGAATAAAATTACTATCCGCAAATTACAAACTTTCCAATCTGGGCTGTAGGTTTGTTTACCTACAACTTCTGCCCTACATATAAAGGGGCATTGAAAATGGGAAACAGGTCCCAATGCAAAAAAGTAAAAAATATATATATACCATTTGTGTTCACGCATGATTTATCTGACTATTAGCAAACATGAGAATAAGTATGCCAAGTAAAGTAAAACCACATTCACAGAAACGTTAATTTCCTGGCTAAAATCTGTCAGTCAGAACCAGGAATCTTCAGGGCCAGTTGCAACAGAATGTGGAATGATTCCCAGAATTACTTAACAAGAAGTTATGTGGTTAAGTTATGCTGAAGCACATATTACACAAGTGCACAAATCCACATTTGCTAAAAATATCCTCCATGCGAATTACAAACTTTCTAATATGGTGACTTGTCATATGTTTTATATGAGTGTTTAATTGTCAGAAAAGCATTCTACGAAAAATAAAATCCTATTTGTATTTAAAATTCTTCAACCAGACCTCTGTCTACAGGTGTTTTGTTTGAATGCATTTAAAAACCAGGTGTGATGAGAATGACTGAAGGTGGCCCAAAAAATCGGCATGAAAAGTCTTTGGGTCTTCTGACAACAAAATTTGTTTCCCTTCTCAAAAATGCAGATGATGGAGTTTTGGACTTAAAAATTGCTGCTGATCAACTAGCAGTTCGGCAGAAACGCAGAATTTATGATATTACAAATGTTCTGGAGGGTATTGGATTGATCGAGAAAAGGTCCAAAAACAGTATTCAATGGAAAGGTGCTGGGCCTGAGTGCAATAACACTGATATGGTAAGTCGACTAAGTATTCTTAGGGAAGAAATTCGAGACCTGGAACAATTTGAGAAGGACCTTGATAAACAAAAAATGTCTGTCCATCAGAGCATTCGAAATGTGACAGATGATGGTGATAATAGCAAGTTAGCTTATGTGACTCATGAGGATGTATGTCGCTGTTTCAAAGGAGAGACCCTGCTTGTAGTAAAAGCACCATCAGGCACGCAACTAGAAGTGCCTGTACCAGAGGATATGGATTTAAAAAAGAAATACCAAGTGCATTTAAAATCATCTTCAGGGCCTGTATCAGTGTTGTTGGTCAATAAAGATACAATGTATCCACCAGTGGCTGTTCCTGTTCCTCCACCAGCAAGTCCCAAGATTGAAAAACCAGAAATTGCTGAACCGATGACATCTATGGAACCAGACACAAGCCTGTTTGATGAGCTGAATTTTTCAGACACTCTGGAACCTCTGTTGAGCTTGTCTCCTTTACCATGTGACCAAGACTATTACTTCAACCTTGATAATAGTGAGGGTGCCTATGATCTTTTTGACATTCCAATTCCTGAATAACTTAAACAATTAAGCCTTTGTTACTTAAGCAGATTTCTTTCTGAATATTGTGTCCAGAATTTTCATGTTGTGTCGTCCTAAATAAGATTTGTAGATAATGTTGTAGGTTATTAGCAAATGGTTCTGCATTATAGCTCTGTAAAAACATGTTACATTTCTGGATTTCTTTCTGTTCTTATATTTACTCATTGGAAAATTTAACAATTTATACCTAATACCAGATTTTACAATTGAAATATTGAAAAAAAACAAAAATACTTTATTAATATAATATTTCAATTTTACACATATGCTTGGCAAAACGTCTACAAAAGGTAAACATGTGAACAAAAAGTTACAACAGGCTTATATATTTTGAAAGCCCCACAACTTGTTTGCATGTATTTAAACAATTATGTTTGCTCAATTTATCATGTAATATTTATCGTGTAAAGCAATCTTACTTTAGTGTGAAAGATCATCACTTGTATTGTTTAATGCTATTAGAAATACCTGTGATTTGCACTGCCTTAAGTCTATGGTTTATGTTTTCTTTCTTAGGTAAGCAATAGGTGGTTAAAAAAGTTTTTTTCATGCATATGCTTTAACCAATCAATGGTGTATTTTTGTTAGGTAAGTTCATCGTTTTACAAATTTTTTGTTGTAATATATGACTGTTTTGGCTGTAACTAAGCTTGCTAAGATATTTTTACATTTTTTTCAGGAGCATCATGTTTGGAATGACTGGTTAGTGTACAAAACTACAGTGTCTTAACTGAAAATATTGTTTTAATGCCCAAACTAAATTTGATGGGATGGACATTCGAATGTGATACAGATAGCCTATAACTACTAGTATTAAAATAAAATTTATGACTTGTTTCTTTTAGAACATAAACTTTTGCTAATAACACACCAAGTAATGCCATTTATATCCATCCAATGGTGAGCATGTCATTCAAGAGAAAAAATACCAAACCTACTCGGGTTTCGGAGCCTTCTCCAGGGTTTGAAGTACAAGATGGATTGTCTCCTGTTGGCCTCGCAACCACCTTATCTCCCAATGACAGTGGGTCTCTTTTGTCTATTAGTGGTTTACAAACTGGCTTCTAAACTTGTCATATTTTCCATATTTAGGGCGTTTTGACCATTTTTTTCACCAACATGCAATACATAAAGCACCACACTTCAGTTACAATGAAATGGCAGGTATATTGTAATAAGTAAAGTAATTTTATTTGACCAATAAAATTTGTAATTTAGTTTGTAAAATTAACATTGTGTTACTTTGAGCTGCAGTGACCTATTTTTTTTTCAATCCTTCGATATGCTTCCCAACAGTATTTGTTTGACTGTAACTCAATGTTTTGCAATTGTTGGATATTTGCACTATCTTATTTTGTAGCACACATGCACACTGTTCCATTTGGACACAATCACAGATATCCCCCTCAGCCACTGGGTATGACTTTAGACCAACAAGCTATGGATCATGGCAAGTTTTGTTTGACCATTTTATTGGCACAACTGGTTTCCATGAAATACGCGACTAAAGTCTCTCCTGTGTGTACAATATTTTTTATCTACTTGAAAATTTGAATATTTACCATTCAAGAATGTAAATTTGCAACAACTATTTTAAAAAGTTTTGCCTCTACCGGTAATGACTTATACAAGTGATAACTCACTCAATTTTTATGTGTGAGTAATGTTAAAGTTTGTTTATTGGCTTTGGTTTTTGTGGCTGTTAAATACAAAGTGCCAAATTGTATTTCCTTCAGGAAATCCCCCACCCTGGCAAGTTTCTTTGTCATTGCCTAACAATCTTCATGATCCACCAACCATGGTTCCTTCAAGTAATGTTGGTAACACATCCAAGTGGCAAAATCCATATAATGGAAATGAATATCGTGGTATACACACAGTTTTCACCTAGTTAATCATGCATATTTGCATGTGAATCAAATTCTATTTTTAAGCAACTCCATTATAAATTGTGAATTTCTCTATGCTTCCAGACCACAATGCAAATGAAGCACAACCTCCTTCCTCCATTCCTCATTCTGGAGCTAGAAATATGCAACAGGATCCTAAGTGGGAATTTTCCAATGGTACTTTCTAAAGTGCTAGTTGTTGCTGGCAAAACATTAAATTTGCTTACTATTTGCATAGTAACTCATCTAACTTCTTTTATACATACCGAAACAAACCAAATATTGGTGTAATTGAGCTGCAGTCAGTAACATGCACACTGTTTTTTTCTGTTAGGATTAGTGCAGCTGGTGACTGTAGCACCGGACTTACTTTTTAAATAGAGAGCATGGAATATTCCACCTTTCATATCATAACAGTGCTACATTGTCTTTGCCTGTAAATGTGGTGTTAATTTGTTAATCATTTGTTAAAAGTATGTCATTTTTTTCCGTTTATGCATGAATACCCTTAAGTGCCATGACCAATATCTTGTTTCTTTTTTGCATTATTGGTTGATTCATGAATATTTGTTTCAGCAAATCCTTCTGTGAGACGAAACAGTAGTGTGACATCACAACCACCTTCCATGAACGGAATTGATGAAGTTGAATCCAAACCCACACCCCCTCCCCAACCAACTCAACCCGCTGCAAAAAAGTCAAGAAAAATAAAATTTAAATATCAAAACAAATCCACTGTAAGTCCCTTCAGATTTACTAATTATAAATATTACAACATGTTTTATCATTAAAAGGTTGATGTGAAGTACAAATGTGATTCTTGTGAATATTGCACCAACCGCAGTGATCATTACAAAAGGCATCTTTTGACTCATTCTGAAGAAAAACCATTGAAGTGTGGAACGTGTGGTTATGGAACAGGCCGTTCCGACCATTTTAGGTTTGATCATAATTATAGAATATTGTATACAGGTTGTCATTTTTGCCAGCAGATTAACAGTCCAGGCAAACATATGGAAACTCCCCCTCGTGTAACTTCCCTTAATGCATCAAATGTGTTTCTACTGATGTTCCAATCCATGTCAATTCACTCTTTTAAAGTTTTTCCTTTTAGATTGTTTTGATAATTTGTTATGCTTCACTGTGCACTGAATAATTAATTTTCATTAAGATACAAGCAGTTGCTTGTTGTGTTCATGTATTATTCTGGTGCTAATACTTGTGTCAAACACTCTAACGCCAAAATCATACATTTGACTATTTTATGATTCAAAAATATAATTGCTTTTGTATTTTGAACAGGCGGCATTTATTAAGACATGGTCTTAATAAGGATGAAATTGTGATACAGTGTGAATTAAATGGCATCAAAACTGTTCCTTCGTCGCAATCCCAGTCACCACAAATCAGGTAAATATTTATTTAAATGTCATTGACGCGTAAAAAACATTATGTAAAAAATTTTTGTTTATGGCTCTGGCATAATTTTTTCATGCATTATGACAGATCACAGTTTATATTGTTTTTATGGTTTATTGTGGGAGTGGCTTTCTCTTGCCACAACCACGGGATTGCAGTGTTTATTCCATTCTGTTTTACAGAATTCGCCCAGCCCCCAAAACAGCTCAAGACACGGAAAACCTCGCCACTTCCTACGAAAACATGAACATGGTTTCCACCCCCAGTGATGCCTTAAAGAAGTTCCGCTGTGACGTATGCGGTTACGCCACTGACCGAAGCAGTCATTTTAATCGTCACCTGAAAACCCATTCAGACGACAGACCTTACAACTGCGATAAATGTGGCCGAAAATTTAAACTTGAAACTTATTTACGCAAACACCGCTGTACGTTACGTCCCCTCGATGACGAACAACAAGCGACAATTATTCAACCTGAGGTCGCCGTTTCACCCAAGCTTCCCCACCACGACCCATCGTTGTTTCCACGTCACCCCATCGCCAGCACGCCCATGTGTACTGCCTGCGGAATGTGGTTCTCGAGGCTTACCGATTTTTCCAACCACATTTGTCCCCATTTGATAAGCATGTAAATGTTATGAAGCCATTTTGCATGAAACAAGCTGATAATATTACAGTCAAGATCACAATGCTTCATTGTTATCACCAACAGTACTTCGAGGTAATCGCATGTGGTAAGTGTCACATTGGTTTGGAAAGTATTCAACGTTCATCAACTGTCTATTGTATTTAGACCCCGTAATGTGAGCAATTGTCATGGACGGCTAACCAATCTCTGTTGTCCATTTTGTTTGTTTTTTCTGCTACACTAAGACCTACTAAAAGCCCCTTGACTGTTTCTTTTCAATGGCAATTTAATAAATGAAATCATCTTAAACCGACAAATCTAACTTGCAGTATAAAAACTGACTTCATCACAACTGACGATGCGTGAATTGCATTTACTCGTGATATTGGCGTTGGGTTTGTTTCAATTAATAAGCGGTTCATGTTGCACTAACTACCTCATGCATGTCGTTGTGTCAATACTGGGTTTGGTAAAAACTTGTTCAGCTTTGTAACTGTTTTAATACTAAACTTTTCAACGTGCCTGGGTTGACACTTTTCTTTGACTTGTGTCCTGTTCAACGAAGCGTAACAATGCTGGGTATATCTTCCGAACCGTGTCACTGGTTTATTCCTTAAATGCGACAAAGTACCGTTTATTTGCTAGAATGACAATTACATGCACGACATGTTATTTTTTCGTTACCTTCATACCTAACGCGCGGTGATCTTCACCAATACTTAAAAGTTACTTATTGCACTGTGCCATTTTCTATGAGAAGAAAAACCTGCAAACTAACTTCAATTTTCATGTCTTTCAAATTTTTCTGTGAGAAAAGTTTACGTCCACTTAATTCTTTCGAAGCTGCTTAACAATTTGCCATGCAGACAGATCTCCGCTTTGAACTAATTATTTCTATTTGCTGGATATGTACATAAACCCAATCCCCGTGTTTTTACCTACAAGCTGTCGTGAAGCACTACAACTTGCTCATACCACAGGCTGTAACTCCTTTGTCCTTGTTTTTAGAAAGTTTCACATTACATTATTTTTTTTCGAGTACCTTTTTTGCGGTTCATCCAATTACACGCAGTCATTGCGTTTTTTGTGCCCACTTGTTAAAAACCTTGCTGCATCGGAAATGAATACGTTCGTTTGCTGTGGAACCTAAACGGCCAACACTGTCGTTTTGTTTTTGTGTAGCAAACCAACAATGTTGCAGCTTTTTTCCCGTTTCTTGCCTTTCACACTTGTTGTCTTCAACCGTTTGTTTGCGTTGGTACATTAAACTTTATTTCGCGTAACTCGCAACTTTTCACCAGATTTCGTTCTGTTTTGTTTTTTAGCTACAGATTTGTTCGCTTTTAAGTTTTGTTAAAAACAAACTTGAAGTCATTTTTATTTTCCTTTCAGGCAAAACGTGCGAAAGAAATAGTATGTTACAATATGAAGTCAGGACTAACGGAATTTACCACATTCGTTAAAATAAGTTTTGCCTCTGTTTGTACAATCTATCTGTGTTGCAGATAAACCATATCCCGGTAAGGTAAGTTTTCAAAAAAATTATCTGCACAAGATCATCAAAAAATTGCAAAAAAGTCACTCAATTGATTACTTAAACTCTACTTATACATCTACTAAGGGAAGTTTCATTGAGGAAA
This sequence comes from Ascidia mentula, assembly GCF_947561715.1. Classification (NCBI taxonomy): domain Eukaryota; kingdom Metazoa; phylum Chordata; class Ascidiacea; order Phlebobranchia; family Ascidiidae; genus Ascidia; species Ascidia mentula. The sequence goes on from NC_138568.1 coordinate 11,164,713, forward strand.
TTTTTGTATAAGGTAAGTTGCAACTCGATACAATTGGTTTCTTTCTGATACGGATAAAAATTGTCACTTTTAGCAAATAAAAAGAGCTCGGAGCACGCCTGTCTTGACATAAATGAGCAAAAACGAAAGAAGCAGAGCAATATCTTTGTTTACATCGAGCGATCAATATTTATCGACCACTACACAAGTCTGATGTCATCTATTTTTACTTGAATAAAGCAAAATATGACAAATCAAAGTTGTTTTGGATCGCCGGTTGAGCCTGTGGTAAACAACTGACACAAACACTTAGTATGATGTTGAAAGTCCAACGCACAACACGCGATAAAACATCTTGAAATAATTTGCACAATGGTACAAAGTGTTTTCAGTTATTTGTGTTTTATCTACTTTTCTCGTTTGGTTTCGCCATTCGTCCCCAACTTCTTATACATTTGTGTGACACCAATATTTTTTTTAATCTTGGCGCTTTTGTCCATTCTCCCGAGGAACATTGGTGCGGGAATAATAAAAAAAGGACATTGCGATGACGAGAGATCGAATTGTGACGTTTAATATTAAAACCGCGCCTATCGAAGACCACGTGGAAAGGTTGTGAGGCGAAAAGCACGACGAAATGGAAACTGAAAGCAAAAAGGAAGATGTTAATTTTGGAACGAATTCCTTAAATTTTCTTTGTTGGAAAATGCAACATGGGTCTGTCAAAACAATCCGACAAAATGTTTTGATAGAACACATGGCAAAACTGTTTTAACTTACCCAACATTTCTGCAAGTAGGTAAAATCCGACAACAAGCAACGACAGCCTAATGCATCTGCGGTTGCTGCGATTCGCCAAAGTGCACAAAAGAAAGAAAACTGCAAGGGAGAGCATTGCCACACCGTACAACCGCACGGGAAAATCCATCAATGCCTACAAGGAAGTTACTTTGTAAATACTTCGATGAGAATTTTTAAGCGCCAAAATCTAATACAACTTGACCAACCTGTCTGGTATTTTTTTAGATATTTAATTTTTCAAAAAGTAACTTTTTTGCTGTAACTTAAGTGTTGGAACCACACGACAGGCAGGATCGCCCTACAGCGCGGGTCATTGCTTGGCGAGCACAGCTATCGAGATCAGTAGCTTTACTGACTACAAAGCTGGTTGGAAATCATAAACCTGTCGGGGGAAAGTGGCCGATCCAGCTTGGCTGCAATGTGTTTGCTCCGTATCGAATAAACCTAGTGATTATTTCACTTATTGTAAGTTGTACAAACGCTCACCAAGAGGTCTCGCATATCTTGTGGGGATTGGGATGTGGCGTCTTGGGAAGTAATTGCCTGTTCAACATAACTTCGTGACACTATTTGATGCGCCAATGACTTGGCACCGAAATCCCGATGGACACCGATATACGATGAATGAAGAAAAACGTATTGAGGATTCCACACAGTAACCTGCAAGGGAAAACACAGATTCGCATAAATTTATTTTGTGTATGTCTATCGTATATGTTTTAATGGGCCTTTTGGTGATGACTTGCCAAATTCTCCCGAGAACGCGCCAATTACAGCATAAAAAGCGACTTGTGCTCACTTACAGGATATTACATGTCACAAAAAAGAAATTAAACTAACGAAAAATGTCACGGGCTTGAAAACAAATAACATATTTTACTTCACGAAATCAACCTAACCAGCAATACTTTTTTGGCATGACACAAGTGAAACTTCAATGTCAATTTCAAATATTACTGTAACAAAGTTCTTATAGTAGTGTTTGGAAACAATGGCAATTTACACACAATGCGGTTTTAGTTTTTGGTTACACGGATGATTTGAGAATAAAATATGATTGTGCAAACCAACAAAATCGTTGGGGGACTCCCCTGACACTTTGTACGCCCATGGGACCCCAGCATATAATCACCAAAATGGTTCTGTACGGTATCTCTTAACAAATTCCGGCAAATTTGTAATTAAATGAGTGCGGTCCGGATTAAACCCTTGAAAGAGAGTGCGGTCCGAATTTGGACCGTGGTTCGCTATGCAGTTGAATGCCCCTGCGGGTGTATATTTATGTTTTAAACAGCGAAAACGCAATGTTAATTTAAAAAACATGTTGTGCGTACCAGACCAATAAGTCCGAAATAAATGCAGGTGATCCATTGGAAAACTCGCAGTCCGACAGGGTAGTTGTCTTCTGGCAATGTCCACGGCTGGAGTTCGTTTTGACCGAGCAGTTGACTGATCTACAACAACATTTTAACGGCCCTTTAACGAACGGCAAGAAAAATACAAATATGGTCAGGAAGGAAAAGACACAATAACTGACATTTTGCCAAAGCAATGCGACTCTCATTAGCTTTCATTCATGCCATGTTTGTAATGGAATTGAGGTCACATAAGTTGAACCAATTAAACTTCCTTGTAACGCCAATACAGCTTGGACATGCAGCAACTGCAGACACTTAGAATTATCTAATTTGGACATCCAACAGAGTTGAACTTATATACTAAATACTTCAAGATAGATAGATTTTGTTTGATAAGAGTTTAAAACAGCTCATAGCACTGTCTGTTGCGGCGTTAACCCACATTTTCAATTGTCCTGTCCCCAATTTCAAGTAAAGTTGTGAGAATAGCGGAACCGCCGGACAACTTCACGGCCACCAACAAAAAAAATGACAAAAAAACACCCAAGGATTACGTAAATCACTCAAACACAACACTTGGTCCAATAGGTATTATTATGAAACTGCTGATGCTTATTAGCAAACACATAAAAACAACAAAAATCCAGCTGCACATGTTGAACAACGGAAATTTATACATTTAAGCTGTAAGCTTGTGGTTACATTCCACAACTAAGTTCCGCAACCAACATAAATGTTTTTTTGCTAAAATTTCAGATAATGCTTGCAAGGCAGGGGTCCGCTGCAACTATCATGACTTGCATAGTTTTATTGCAAAAGTCAATTTTTTTTTGTTACCTTTGACCTCGGGATATTTCCGTCTGCACATTCACCAACTCCCAGAACTTTTCGACTCTTTAGACGACTTTGAGCAGTTCGTGAAATGCTTGCCATGATGTTACACAAGGATGATGCAAGTTTATTTATGTCAGCAACAACTTGGGCAACAATCCCACCAAACTTAACATTAAATGATATCACTGCAAAAAATTAGTGAAAAAAAAAACGATTTCATTTGTAACCGAATTAGTCATAACCAGCCACACCGAAACACGCCCTTGCATATGATCCAAAGTCAACCTGGCATTCTTATACGCATTACAACTTCGCGAAATATTTTGTAATCTAAAAAATCTAAAAAACGGTGACAGGGAAAGTTGAACTCCAACTGATGAACCCACTGTGATTCAACCGAACGTGTGAGCGGGCATAACACGTCAGCCACTAAATATGTTTCTTTGCGTATGTACATAGTATTATCTCGCCTTTGTTTGTATCTTTATTTGCATTCCCTGTAAAAGGGCTTTCACCTTGGTTTTTACCACATCCACAAACCCTGTACCATGCAGAGTAATACACCCTGATGCAGAATTCGATAATGCCTGAGCTTACTTCAACTCTCACTTTCCAATACGAACGCAATGAAATAGTATTGTTTAAACGCAAATACAACAATAAAAGAAGCGGCGATCAAAAATCGTAAACCTGTTTCGTTGCTACGTCATGCAAGGGAGTCGCATCAGAAAAAGGCTTTGTTTGCATAGGAAAAGCGCCGAAAAAATCTGGCTGAATTAATCATATCATTTATGACGACACACGAACCCGAAATTTAAGCTTTTGACATAATAACATGCTCCCAGACAAGCAGTGGTGTTATGACAGAATAATTGTGTTCCATATTTGCTAGCAGTTCCTACACGACTCTGGCGCCTTTTATGACCTCACGCAACAATTATCTCTTTCACAAGAACTCGTTCACAACGTTTTAAACGTAACGTCGATCAGTTGTATCTCAAAAACCTGTGTCAGTTTCAAGCTACTTTTTTTCGACAAAATTTGTTTAAACTTATGATCAATCATGTTTTATTTCCTTTCCACGTCACATGCATTTTAAGTAATTATTATATGAATGCATCACAAGAATCGAATTGAAATCTAGCGTGGGCATTGAGACGAGTCGTCGATATTTACTACACATTTTTTTCAAGTCAAACGCAACATCCTGTTGCGACGTTAAAAATAGTTTAACCGAGGTATGACACATGCTTTCGCCTTTTTTGTCACGCCGTGTATGACGTAATAAAAACAGTACAAGCAATTTTACTTGGTGACAAACCAACACCCATGTGGCGTTACCGACGTTCATTTATATTTACTTGTATAAAGAGCACTAGAACGGTATTTCAATTCAATACATTCATCGTTTTTTACAAGATATCTGTTAAACGGATGCAGACAATATAAAAATTTATGAAAAACTGGACTGAATAAATTTGTTCAAGTTAAAAAAATTTGTTTCCTGCATGATTATATTTCAATGACTCGGTTAGTTTGCACCATTGTTATTACACATATTAGCGGACCGCAGCAGCAAATAGGCTACAACCACCATATATTGGCGTAATGAGAACCTACTGTGCTGCTGGTACAAACGATACTCTCTTTTTACGCACCGGAAGGTAGGCCTGCCCACACGTAACGCAACTGACAAAAATAGTTTTTAAACTCTATTTTCTGCTCGGTGACAATGTCGACTTTCACTTTATCATTACGTGGTAGACGATTATTTGCATAATGGCAGTTTTACTTATGCAGACGTTTAGTACGCGATTCCGCTTTTTTGGGAGCCGTTTCATAAAAGAAACAACTAAGGACGCAAACTCTTGAAAAAGCTTCCAAAGTTTTTCAAATTCATACGTTTTTAAAAGGCACCATTCAAAAATATTCACCACAAAAGGTTAAACGCATCGCACCAGCTTCCACCTAACATTGTCTTCCAGTTTCTTCTTAAATGTTTGTTTTAGGTTTAGTAGTTCCGCCCATTTTAACAGAAACGCCCCGTGGTCCGTGCAAGGTATGTGTATTTTGCGACGCAATTATACCGGCATGACGTATAATATAACATTCATGCAGCAAGCAACCATGTAACACGTTAATGTCAAACAGTTTTTGTCAGCCTTTTGTTGGTAAAAACTATATAAATGAAATCTTTTGAAGAATTATTCCTGCCATAACACATGTGACAGGGTAGTTATTTAACAAAGAAAACCTTTGCCAAGGCTACATTATGTCAAGAAGAATAGGATTGTCATGTTATTCAATTGCATTTACTTCCAGAGCTGTTTGCCCGTTGTCAAACGCCAAGTTCCGAACAAGTTAAGTTATCTTCATGAAATCAGCATTGATTCGATGTCTTTTAAAATCTTGTTTCGTTTCTACGCTAAAAGCTTTACTAGCGGCGTTTAAATTGATGTTGGGTTTTCAGTTTTGTAATACATTCTTACAACCACACGTGTTATGCAGATAGAATTGTGCTGCAAAAGCAAAGCATCTCAGCTTTCACCTAAAACGTTTTGGGAATAGACAATAGTGACTAATTGTTAGCTCCCAAGACTATACAACTACCTCACTTAAAACACAGCACTTTCTCCTCACCTACTTTACTGTCTTGCTTTCATGTATGTATAAAGTTTCATGCAGATTCAAATCATTTGTCATACTAAACCAAGACACGCAACCAAGGGCTTAGCACAAGCTAACAATCTTGACAAAACTGCAATCTACTAATTCACCCTCACACAGTTTCGTAGAAAGTGCTTCCTTGTAGAGAGTTTAAAGCACTTCACAAAACTCAACACAGCTTACACATTTGTACTGGCCACGTAACAACACGATGGAAGTCTTTGCTAGACATCTCAGAGCAAACAATCACTCCAAGCAGAAAGTAGAACTCGAGCTTCGTTGAACTGTTCGGCGCTAGCAGAGACTGCAGTCTGGCGGGACGTATTGGTTGCGGAAGTTATTGGCCGCTTTTACTTTGCGCAGGCAGAGCCAGCGAGCATAGCAGCTCTACGCTATAGTACGTAATCAAGGTCCACACAAGAGGGTGTGTGCCCCGTTGATCGATCTGATCTTAATGATTCGCTAAAATGACACTAAACTTAAGCATGGGGCAATCTAAATTTTTTTGTTTTTCCAGTGTTTTATTGTTATTTATTTTAATAAATTACGGTTTGGCAACCCTCGAAACATGTACACAAAATCATCTTTCTATTTTTTACATGGTGTGTTGAAATTGCCAAACCAGATAGTATATGGCCAGGAACAGTTTCCCGGCTATTCACTGGCGAAACAAGCGACTTACTTTGTTTCACAACTGCGGATAATAACAGCAGTTTGCCAAAACTTTTAACTAAAAGCACAATACTTATTTGACTGTTTAGTCCCACATGTTATTTCTTTTGGATATGCTTTTCCTTTGCTTGAAACAGCTGCTTGATGCATTAAAACCTTCAGGTAAGCAACTTTTGTTATTAGCTGACCAATGATCGTTTTTTACGTGGTACAGAGCAAGCTGGCGCATGACAGCTTCACTCGGCACTTTAGTTAGTTCCACACTTGCCAGGGAAGGAAACATGACAGGAAAAATACGAGTATTCGTTTCCTACGCGGAGGAGAACGACCGATTTCCGAACAAATCAATTCGCTTGCCAGTGACGCTGTACATCGTGCACGTGTTTTGGTTGGAACTATAGGTCATCGCGTCTAAGCCTGTTTACTGCACCCCCTTCTGATTGACTTAGAGTATTAAGATATCGATTTTTCAACCTAAGTTAATGCAAAGCGATTTTAGCAAGTTAAATTCTTACCGTGCCATTCTAAAATAAGCTAAAATTGACAAAAGAAATCTATGTAAAAACTTTGGTATGTGAAAATTTCGAAGGTAAACTCCTTTACTTAATGTATCCTTGCCTGCGAACGATATAGTTGTAAGTAAGATAAAAGCATATAGCTCTACTTGAGCCACTCAACCACATGAATTATTATCTAACTTGGACTAAGGATAATCAACACTATTGTATATATTGCATACAACATATACCACAATGTGTCAATGCTACAAAACTAAAGCTACTGAGGTAAGAATTATGCCATCCGTGTTTATGAAGCCGGCGGGCTTCTTACAAGTGTCCTGTAGTAAAAGGTCCCATTAACCCAACGATAATTATACCACGCTCCTGTCTACTAAACGATCTGTTAGAAGTTTCCAGTCTAGTTGCTCGCGTGGACAAACATTCGCATGTATAACTACACGACCCCATTTGCCGTATATATTCAATTGTAGTTGTTCCATTCGACATCAGTCACCCTGTTTATTTATCTAATTGATTGATGTCGTGTTGGCAGGGATAAGTGTTTGCGTGGAGGCAATTTGGCATCGTTTGCAATTCATCACAACAAACATACAAACTAAATTAAATACATTTCACTTTGCTTCCAGCACACCGTTGACATTTTTTTCGCAAGCGAGCTTGTTATTTATGATTTGTGACAGCACACAACATGTGTGACAAGCGAAGGCACCAAAATAATTTTCGATACAAAACTTTGAAGATATATTGCAAAAAATGCAGAGGCAAAAATGTAAAAGTAAGTTGGCAATATTAACTATGCACGTTACGTTTCGCATTATGTTTGCGTGTAATATTATATCGTCTTCCCACACGCACCAAAAGCACCGACGCCAATTCATTACAAAGCAAATTACACAATCAAAGTAAACTGTGTTTTAGCTGATAGCAACCGGTCCATGCATAGAAAACCAAAAGGATTTCGTTGAAAAACATTTTTTCTGTTGACTCTGTAGCGACACTTGGTGGAAAAAGTGCTTTGCTTTAAACTCGTCGCTGGGTTTCGTTTTTAATTTCATTCTCCAGCCGAAAGATTTTCTTCGATCTGCTCATATAAATTTTATGTAAACATGTAAATTTTATCCAGTACTGTTTAATGTGACAAAACTCATTGTGAACATAAAGTAGTTGTGTGTTTGCAACTATTGGAAAGCCCTTAGCATCAAAACGTTTATGGAAACTAACATTAAATTTTAGGTTAAATATATTGGGGTATATTCCTAAATATATAAACATAATTGCAAACCTGTTTTTTAACAGAATTAAATTGTTCGTTCACTGCCTGGAGCGTTTCTTTCCACTTATTTCGTTCCTGCTTCAGTTTTTCAATATCTCCTAAAACGGACAAATAAAATGTAAAAGCAAAACAACAAAAATTGCTTGGTTTACGAGGCGTCATATCACTCACCTTTTAACTTTCCTATTTCCTCATCTTTTGCTTTAGTTGCCTCTTCGACGAGCAAGGGAAGCTTTTCGTCCACCTTAATATTAAATAGCTCCAATATTATGAGTAACCGTAACATATTATCATTAAAATGTATTACAATAATTAATTAACATATTGTCATGCCTAATTATGGCAAGTGAAAAGAAAAAAGGCGCAAGCCGTCATTTTATTACTTCTTTGCAGCCTGGGAAATAAACGTAGATTGTTTTCGTATTGTTGCAAACCTTTTGTTGCATCTGATTTTTCCAAGTTTCGATGGTTTCTTCAACTTTTCTGTTGTATTCGTCCTTAATTCGAGAAATTCTCTGTTCTGTTTTGGCGACTTCGTTCTTTTTTTCCCTTTCTAATGCACCGGACATCCCTGCGAACCACATGATTTTAAACATCAACCCAGGTAGTTTGTTTTCTATATCGCGATATGCAAGCAACGCACAGTGCACAGTAATGCAAGAATTTCTAGTAGTAAAGTATTTCTGGTTTTTATTGGGAACTTACAGTTTGCAAAAATACCAAAGACGACAAAGATAACCAACGCCGCCACCAAGACTTGCATCATCCTTTCACAACCAGCCATATTTAGTTGCTATTCGTTTTACCTTCAAATTGCCTGCAAAATCATAACAGGTGTGGTTTGAGGTAACTTCAATTTCGTTTCATGGAAAACATACATTTAACAGTCTTATTTAAACTTAAACTAAAGTTTACGCATGGTTTGGCAAGGACCGAACTTTCTGAACAGCACACGGCTCTAGTTAACACAATATGTACGTTGTTGTCAAATATATTTCAAACGGTAAAACAGTAAAGTAGCATTAGTTTTAGTCTACAATTGTCTGTTTATCACTAGGCTTACAACATATGCAAAAAGGTTGTTCCATTTCTAGAAATAGGAAGGTTCGGTTTAAGGTAAACCAAAAATATTGAAGTCAGGTAACCAAGAGAATTGTGAAAACTGGAATATTTTCTCTCACTTTCTTTCCATCCTTTCGTAACTGTCTTTCTTTAACGCCTGAATGTCCACAACAATGCAAAATCCAAAACACAAAACCTGAATGGTCTGAACTCGAATGGTTGAATGAATGGTTACGCTACAAAGTGTACTGGGGCGTTAACGTCTCTGCTCGCTTCGCCCGTCGGGAAAATATGCCTGCTGTCACTCTTTCAGTAGATAAATTAAATACTCGGGGCAAGAAAGAATTCTTTTAACAGAACATCAAGACAGAAACAACCTTATCTTGAATATACTTGCAATACAGCATACTTGAATTGTGGCAGGAACAACTAAAATCACCGAGTTGCCCAAAATATAATTACAGTGCACGCGTTAAACGTTACTCGTTTATCTGCTTTATAATAAACATACGCACTACGAAGGTAAATGTGCTTAACTACACGCTAAAGTGTTTGTTCACATAACATACAGCCACACCCCCTACTGCTCCGCACAAGTTTTATCACACAAGCAAAAGCATCACCATTAGCAGCAAGATCGTTGAAAACGGTCTAATCGAATCGACTTGCCAAGCGGTCGGCTACTAGAGTAATCGAAAAGAAACACTTTACATTAGTGTAGGAGAGTACCCGTTCTCTTATATAACACATCATAGCTGTCTAAAATGTTTGTGACAATCGGCATTTTCAAAATTTGGCCTTAACAAGACGATTGTCGCAAACAAACGGCGGCACATTGTTTTCAAAACAGTAACATACTGGATGATTTTGTTATTTTTTTCAAATATCAAGAACTGAACAAACGTACTATTGTAACTATGGTTTACTTCGAAGAACATTCTAACTTTTAATTTCTTCAACTCCCTACAGATAAACTCATAACACACGCCCACGGAGTCTCAGGTTCAAAAGCCACCAGTCTATGTACACAACGTTACTGTCTTACAATAAATTTAGCGGATATATGCATTATTTATCAACTGCTCCAAACATAGGAAGATGGTCTATGGCTGTTGCATATATGATAACAAAGTATTGCCTATGGTTATTTCCTGTCGTACCAACAATACGTTTCTATACCTTTTTCAGTTCGTCTCAATAAATGATCAACTGCCAACTTTAAACAAAGTTATTTTTGTCGGCGAACCAACGTGTACATTCATGGGAAAAATAAATCATTTGAACAATCGTGCTAGTTAAATATCAAGCAATGGTCTGCGCAGTTTGTCCGCTCAAGGCAACGCTGTGGCTGTATGGCTGTATGTGTGTGTGCGCGCACGCGGCTCTGCCATTCAAGCGAATCATGCTCTCACGTGCGACACGCAAGGGTAGTTACTAGAACGGCGGAGCGAAAAACGAAACTTGCAGAGGAATTGGATCGAACTACAAGGTTGTGCTGATGAAAGGGTGAACTTCGGTTAGTTGCGATTTGTTAAAAGTTGGAGGTATGCCTTTGACGTTACCTAGGTATCAAAATGTTTGTTAAATTGGTTGTAGTAGTATTCTCTTTTTTCGATAAAATGTAGAAAAACTGCGTAAAGAGGAGACTTAAATTTTGTACAGGCATTGACATCATACAAAACATTTGTAACTCATTTTTCTTGTTTTTCGTTTATCTTGTTTTATGTGTTGTTTTGCTCTTTGTTTGTACTTTAAATCCACTTTCATACGTATTGCCGGCGGCTATGAAATGCCGGCTGTATATTAGCTTTTTGACCTCAAGCAATTTAACTGCCGTTAATTTTCACACCAGACACATCGAGATAGGTGACTTGAGAACATAGTGTGTTATGTTTTGGATTTACTCTGCCAGATACTACTGTCGCTATTCAGCATACGAGCGTAAAACACGATCAAGGAAGTGCTGAACAGGGTAAACACTGGTCTATTGTATGGCTAACGAATACTAGGTTAGTTTGCATGGAACAAGTCTGGGTGCGAGTTCGTTTGTTTATACAGCAAGTGGGTTTAGTGCCCACTATTTATAGAGAAAATCAGTTGTGGTACTTAGTTGTAGGTTAGCAAACCTAGCAAAGTAGTGGATAGTCGATTTGTTTAATGAAATAAAGTAAGGTTTGTTGGTTTACAGCTGTAATGATTCGTTTGAATGTCGTCTGGTGGGTTTTCACTTGTTTGTCAGCAAGACTTCAGTTTAGTTGGGTTCTCCTCCACCTACAGCAAGAATATGGCATTCTGTATTTGCCTTGGTAGAAAGATGTCTTTTAAGTAAAAAGTTTCTAAAGGATCATGAAAAATATTTCGAAAATTTTGTTAATTGTCGAGCGGAATTCTTTTTCAATTTGAAAATCTGTTTTGTGACTTTTTAGCGTTTGTAAGAGTTGAGGAAATGCTTTTGTTAAAACACTAACTTATTGCTTTGCAATAGTTCTCTAACTTACTGAGGTCACGGCACACTTAACTTGGTGTTGAATGTGTGATGAGTTCACCCTCAGGTTTTTGTCCACACCTTTTGGTTCCAAACGTGGTTTGTGCTTTGTTAGTGTTATGTAGGAAAAAGCCGATCACAGCAATAATTGCCGTAACATACATGCGCTCATGTATGATATTGTGTTATCATATTTACAACTTTTCACCACAAATGCCGAAAGGTGTTTAGGTTATTTATTGAATCCTTCGCCGCAAACCTTGTTGTCCGTTTCCTAGGCATTACTCACTGCTTGAGTAACCCTTCGCTACACTAAGTTGCTTCGATCTTAGAGACTGCAAGCACAATAAAAAAAACTACAATGTCAATAAATAGGAAATATTTTAAAGTGATTATCAGATAATAAGTTCGCAAGTGTCACTGAAAATCTTTAGTACCGCTTATTATGTTTTGTGTACGTCGAAGGGTCAATTAATCCCACAATTTGGGTTTTGCGGCTTCCGACTTGTTATACTAAGTCCAAAAAGAATGTAACTAGCTTTTAGCATGCCAAATGTTGCCGACCGCTAAAATTAGAACAAATGTCATTGATAAACACTGAAGGATAGTGGTCTTCCAAGCCTAACTGGAAACGCTTGTAAACAGCAGTGTTGATTGTTTGTCACATGGCATGACTTCCTAGGTTTTGTGCGTAGTTCAACTAGAAATGCGCTTTCAAAGGAAACTTGCTGTACTTCTAATGGCTTAATAGTGACGTTCTACCATAAGCAGTATTTTGAAAAAGTGTGAATCTAGTAAGTTTGGTAAATAAATTCCAAACATTTTGGCATTTCACATCTCATTCGGGTAAAGAGTCATGTTAAACATAAAAACTTAATCGACTTTTCTGCTTGCAGAGAAACCAAAAAACGTTAATTGCAATTTAAAAGGGTGGTGCTCTTTGCGTTTATTAACGCTTATGCATCATGGCTCGAGTTCACTTGAAGTGTCCACGTCCTTTGGTAAACTTTGTTCGTAATTTGGATGGGATTAGAAAGCAAGTGCCAGTTGTTTTTGACGTCATGGTAGCCATGTTGATTCTGTGTACCCTTCTTTTAGTGGGTAAGTATGTTGCAAATATATTGTTTAGTATTTTGGTATTTAGCATTGATTATACTGTTGTCTTGTAACATAAACAAAACTTGTTCCAACAGCAATTCTATGCCGATAAGTCAAGTGCCAATTTTTGGTTTATGACGTAATACCCCATCGTTTAACTGACTGTTCAGAAGAACATGTAGTTGAATTTAAGAAATGTTTGGTAAATTTTTTCAGTTATGTTCTCCCATACTCAATAAAATGTTTTCACTTCATGAAATCCACCTAACCAGCAACACTTCTTTCGCGTGACACAAGTATATACCTTTCATTCAATTTTAAATGTTACTGTGTCCACGCTTCTAGTTTTCGAATACATCTTCTTTTAGAAAAATAATCAAGTTTGCAGTATGTCATTCACGAAAATGTTTTAAACTGCTGTTAATTTTTGTGCAATATTTGTTCAGCCTGATGGTCTAATACTATTTAGGGGAGATGTCAAAGGTAGCAAAACTGTAGTGAGGTATGTGGTTAGGAAATTGCTTTGAAATCAATTGTAGCAAAACAAGTATGTGCATGATGAACGTGGGTAGGCGGTAACATTTACGACTGTTTCTGAGCCCATGAGCAAACATTTCGATGTAAAACTCCGTGAGTGATTAAAATCGTGTCGGTCGTTTTTGCCATTGTCAAAAAACGAGTGCAACGCAAGTTTTTCGGACAAAAACCTATCGTACATTTGCACAACACACAACAAAAAAACATTAGCAATAGTTTCACTCAATTCAATTGGAAAATGCTCATAAAATTTTAGTTTATTGGTTTAAACAGAATTTACTGCCCTTAAAAAAAGAGAAACCATGAAACACAGCAATTCGATTGCAAAAAATTATGTTTAAAAGAACGTTAGTGTAAGACACAAACGCAAACAAAAACAATTCTTTAAATTAGTCTATACGCACACCGAAACTTAACGTCCTATTTCATTTTCTTTAATGTACATTTTTTATTTCTTGTTGTAGATATTATTTGGTTGGGCCAGGTTCACACCCGCGAGCTTCAGGATTTGGAAGTATTGCACGCTAAAGACCTCCAGAGATTTAGAAAGCAATACGACTCACAAGTGAGATACCTTGTTTAACATGATCACATGATGGCCGAACAGCGACCGAAATTTTGCATTTAGTCAGTACCTTATTTCTCTAGATGCATGATATAGACACACAACACCGTAAACTGGGAAGCGACCTGGAGTCTGCGCATGCGCAGGAGGTTGACCGCCTTAAGCTCGATCACCACCAGGAACTTGAAAAGAAGATATCCAGTATACAGGATGAGTTAAACGGACTTTTGTCATTGTCCAAAACTTACTGGGAGAAACACGCCGACCAACATCATGTAGCCATTGAGTTCCAGGCACCTAAGATTGTGGATAAAGACGACACGTAACGAAAGCTTGCCTTTTTGGAACACTATTTGAAGACAAGTTGCAAAAGTTGTTGTTGTGTTAATGGTGGTGACATGACTGCTCAAAACCTATCATAACATTGCAAAAACTACTAGTTTTTTTCACGAGATTCAACACTGTACAACAAATGATTGCAAGACGGTTGCTATGCTTAGTATATTGTAGCTTTAGAACTATTTTTCCGTGGTTTAACATGCGCTATTCATCTCATATACAACGTACTGAGAAAATAATTTGCTGCACATTTTAAGATAAAAGTTTGCTGTGTTTTTTTAATTTGATGGCGCTTGTTTTTGTACATTTTAGTTGTAGTTTTTTATCTGTTGATTCAATTTTAATTTAAAAAAAACGTAGTTATTTCTTTTTCATTTTTGACCGAATATTGTCTGCTACCTTAGCCCGAATCACTGCTGTGCAAATAAAAAACATACCTTCAGGTTCGAATGCAGTGGTGTAAACTAATATTGGTTTTAACATTTAATCAATCAGCCTTTTTCTGTCATTGACTTTTCGTATACATTATCCAGTCGCATTTTTCAGTGTGGTTTGTTAGCACTGTTGACCGCATATTGTTCTAGTGGAGTAAGTGTCGCTGGCGGAAATTGCCACTACAGTTGCTGATCAGAGCTCTTCTGGCAAAACGACTTCAGTAATGCATAAGAGTCAATTTCACGGTTTAATGAGCACTGAAGCTTTATGATGTTATGCATTTTTAGTCAACTATTTATTTGGAGTGTCGTGAACAATAAGATAAAAAAAATCAGAACAAAATTTAATATTTAACAAATATTCGCATTCAATGGTTCTTTAAGTTTGCCAGACTGCAGTACTTCACTGAACATTGTCTTTCTACCAGTCTCCCATTTTTGGGGAAAGGAAGTTTTTTGTTTGTGATAAACCAGCAGACTTCAATCTGAAACGTTCTGTGTTTAATTATTAACTTACTCGCATTCATTTTCGTTTACGTTAAACCTCTCCTTCCTCACTCGCAATATTGTTAGTTGCTGAATAAAGGCTTTGGCATCGGTGAATTGATGTAGACGCCAAATCTGTTTTGTTTTATTATTTAATTGACACGTTGGGCCTGCTGAAAACGTTCATTTTGAAATCCGTAATCACAAATCTCGTGGAATTTCGTGGCATTTGTGGTAGCATGATTATGGATAAGAATATGGACCACAAAACTTAAACATTCGATTAAATGTTAGCGGATGATCGAAAGAGACATCATTCATTGTTTCGGTGGCAAGTGTGTGTTTTTGAAATGGGAAAAATTGTTTTATTGCAAATTTTATTTGATTTTTCGAAAGCGACCTTCACGTAATATAAGGAAAACAGAAGAGGAAGCACATATGCCCTAAGAAGTTCCTAGTGCCAAAAATCTTTTCAAAACCCATGAACTGAATCAGCACATGATACGTTCCATTTCCCAACAGTGCAAATTCAATGACGTCCATATTACTTCCAATAAGCAATATCATAATCTACAAGTTAAACTTCAAAGAGAAAGGTAACATGTATAAGCTTACTAAAATTGTATATTGCACAACTTTCATGTTGTTGGTACTGGGATTTAAACTAGATTAAAAAACATCGGGATTCCGCCCACATTCCTGCAATTGTCCGTTTCTGGCGAATCTGTAGGTCGGAACCATCTCACTGCCATGTCTGGCTACATATTTGTTCGTTAGCGGCCCGGTTCTTGTCGTTTGGTCTTGAATCTCCCTGTGATAAACGGGTGACGCAATGCTTGATCTGACGTCATCCGCTTTTGATAATCAAGTCTAAAAAAGTTGTTTCTTTGATGCAAACCTTAAAATAATTTACATACATTTGGAAAATTCTTACAGGAAGCATTTTTCTATGAAGTCATAAAGGACGCGAGGCATTCCCTTCAACACACCCGACAAACTTTTTCGGTATGGAGTTCTCTTGAACCCGTTCTCGCACACGTAGCATACAGCCTCTGCAGGGCAATAATGTAGCAGGATTCAAACACTATAGAATTTATCAAAATTTTCTACATTTACTTTGGTATGTACGAATTCTTGGCGACTCCTCGACCATGTAAGGTGGAACAAGCCCCATCACTTCCATTATGGAAGCTAGCTGGTCGGTTGTGGATTCCCCGTAGAAAGGGACTTTGTCCATGTACAATTTGGCCAATATAACGCCCAAGCTCCACATGTCAGCTGTTGTATCATAATCCAAGTCCAAAATCACTTCTGGGGAGCGATAATGGCGGGTTTGAAAATAACGGCCAGGACACGGAAATTCTGCAAAAGATTATCAGAGAACGTTTTTTGTGAAGGTCAAGCGATTCAACGTGGGTAATTTTTATTAAATTGATTCCTGGCAATCGATTAGACCCTGATTTTAAACTAAAACAGCATCACACTAAAACCTATAAATAGCTTACACGAAACATTATTAAAACTAACAACTGGTTTCAATGTATATCTATTTAATGCAATTTTTTCAGTTCAGAATTTTCTTTCATCGTAAAACGTTACTCATACTTTTCGAATTTGGAACACACGCCAAGTTGAAGTCGGCTACTTTGACGTATACTGGGCAGGACAAGTTACATCCTCTTGCAAACATAATGTTGTCCTGTAACACCAAAGGTTAAAAAATAATTCAGGAAGCTAATGCGATGTTTTTTTACTTACTGGCTTAAGGTCTCCATGGATAATATTTTTCTTGTGAAGTAGAGCAAGGCTTTTCAAAATATCTCTTGCATACTTTTGCAGAATGTTTAGATCTTTTATCGCACCTTCTATCTCTTCGTCCAGAACATTTCTGAACAAAAAGTGTTCTTTACAGCACTATAGCACTTTTGGGCATCAATATAATAAACTACAGCTACGACTGACGTAAATGTACCAATACAAATACCTCCAATAAACTACCTAGAAAAGAAATTCCGCGTGAGAAAAATTGTGTAAATACAAAACCATACGTACGGTTTGAAGAAAAAACGGTTTTGTGCTCACCCTAACAATTCGAATACAATGCAAAGGTGATTGCGAAAGAAAAAACTTCGGAGGATTTTGGAATATCGTTCGGGTGCTTTCGTTTCCCGCATCACGTGACGCGTTATATCCAATTCCTTTTTGAAATATTTTTCCCTGCGGAGAAACAAACATTGAACGTCTTGCAGCCTCTAAAGCAAGAACAAGTTACACTGAGCTGTCGTTGTGCATTATCTTTACTGCCACCATGCGGTGTGGATGACTAGGAGGTAAGGCCATATCTTCAGCGAGGACAGCGGCCCCAAACGACCCAGCACCTAACTTGTGCACAATTTTGTAACGATATTCGATGTGATCTCCCTTTACCTGTTTAACAATTGATGATCACCAAAAATATTCTTAGAATAGTTTCCAGTGTTAACGAATTAACCAGTTTTACAAATGTTTGTTTAAAAGTCCACTACTCAAATAGATTTTCTCGAAAAATTCATTTCATCGAATCTTACTATAATATATCGACCCTCGTGGTTATCATCGCTGGCATAATCAAAGCCGTAATTCCACGAATTTGACTTGTTATATCGGGTCTTGTTAGCTTCGGCACCAACAAACCAAATGCGGGGATAGTGACCCAACTCACTTATTTCCCACCATGGCAAAATTCCAGTGAACTTCGCTTTAGCTTCTGCAAAAAGCAACAGTCAAAAGTTTAGTGTTGATGATTTCTGTTGAAATTATCTGTGATACGAAAAACAACATGTAGTATAAAGAAGTAGAAAATGTTGGTCGACAGCTTACATTATATTGTACTTAAAGTAAGTCATAATACGCAATATATTTACTCATAATAAACCTAACAAAAGCCGCCCAACGACACCTAACATAATTTTCTACCCCTCGTCAATGGAAATTATCTGCCGCGTAATAAGTTATAGTTATGTAATAACGTGTCATTAAAGCGGTGGCAAATTACCGGTTGGCGTCAGGTGGCCCAAAAGATCAGCCTCGTTATCTTCCAATTCGATGAGGTATCGCCGACGAAATTCGTCATCAAGTGTAATGTTGGAATACAAATTACTGACGTCAGTCTTTTTATTATGACGTTTTTCATCATCTTTATCATCTCGGAAGTTCTCTTGATCAGATTCGAGTTGTTTGGGACTCGGTAATTTTGTTCCTTCGGATTCGTTTAAGTCCACAATTCTGAAAAGTTTAATTTGTATACTTGAATTAAAATCATTGTTTTGGTGTGAAGCTAAATCCAAATATGCAATTATTACATTGTTCTCTAAGCATGCGTTTGGGGCATTTCTAACATAAAACATTGATAACTGTAGCTAAGTTAAACAGTTTATGCACATTTATCCCAAAAGTTGTCATGCTGAACTTACAACAGCATTTAACAAAGCCGCAGAAAGCGTTCGGTTTCGTTTGTCTGACGTAACTCAGCCTGGGGGCTCGCAACGCTTCAATGCCTTTATCTGATTGACGTGTGGACATTG
The DNA here is from genome assembly GCF_947561715.1 of Ascidia mentula. Taxonomy (NCBI): domain Eukaryota; kingdom Metazoa; phylum Chordata; class Ascidiacea; order Phlebobranchia; family Ascidiidae; genus Ascidia; species Ascidia mentula. The sequence goes on from NC_138568.1 coordinate 11,183,387, forward strand.
ATTACCCTTATTTTGTGGCTGATTTATAAACTAAGCGGTCAGTTAAAACGTTGTTTTCGTTTTCTTACCCCATTTCTTCGAAGTCGACTTCCTCCGCGTTTTCCTCCTCCACTAAAATAACAAATGCAAACAAAGGTAAACGCGCGACGCCACATTAGTGATTTTATAGCTAAATGCATATATTTAGTTGTTGTGTATTAAACGCGACCACAAACGGTTTATGTTGTGGTCACAGTCACCAACCGACAAGCTTAACTTCTTTATCACCATCTTCTTCATCATCTTCTTCATCATCATCATCTTCTGCTTCATTTTCTGCTTCGCCTTGATTTTCTTCATCTGCTGATTCTTTGACCGGAGTTTCTTCAATTTGTTTATTGTTCATAGAAGATAGGTCAATTACAACCAATGGCCCTGTAAACGCAAGGTGATGTAAGTTTAAGACAGTTCATGGCTGGTGTAATTTGGATGATGATAAAAGTAGCTTTAAACCAACACTTACCTTCGTGTTAATTCGTACTCAATATTTTACATTTTTTGTGGGCTTCCAAATGTGCGTCTCATATTTGTTGACATCATTCTTATTAGCGTTATTTGTTTTAGACAGGGCACGTGTAAAACCACAGTGGTGTTTTTGTCACCGCAAACCAATTAAAAATTTGTTTGCTTATAAACAGATGATATTTATCGTTATCGATAAGTTACCAGGTTTTGCGCAAACCAAACACTCATTCTTTTGACTGTTTGAACAAAACTTTAGTTGATAAAGGAACTTTGTTCTTAGTGCGTAGCATTTAACAGGAGAATCATTCATCAGCCTTGCGTGTGTCGACTTCGTTGTGAAGTTCTAATCCGATTAGTAACCACATTTGTAAGAGGGTGTGTGAAGAACTCAGTTTTCCACGATTGTTGTATATTCTCCATTTTTCTCAAATTTGTTATCCTCATACGGTATAGGTCGCTCATTCTTACATAAATAGGAAATCAGGTCCTTTTAAAGAGGTCTTTTATATCTACGCGGTTTCCGTATAATGGTTTTTGTTGTGTTGTGAATACGTGTAACCGGATCGGAAGAACATTTGAGATTTCATATATCCTGTGGTCAGCAGGCTAATGGGACGGAGTGCGATACAGTATATATTGATCTAAATAGCATGTCGATACTGATCGAAAGTGGATAATTTGCGGTGTAGGTTTGATTAAATCGCTTTTGGTTCGATACCACATGTTATTCAGAGCAATTTGTAATTCATTTTCAAGTTATGATTCATGATTAATAAAATCCCACTAAAACTCTTTTGCCTTGCTCTCCAGAAAGTAAAGATCGCATATTGATAAGTTAAAAAGATAAGGATGACTTTTCAAACAGTTAAACTTTGCTTTACGCTTATGATTTTAATCGCGGAGAAAATTACTCGTTAAATTATTTTGAACCAATTGTATATTGTCACAAAACATTAGTGAGGTTAACAAGGGTAAACAAACTATATAGTTGGTCTACGCATCAATGTCCACATTTCTTACCTGTCGCCGTTTCCTCTTCATAATCTCTTTCTTCCAACCAATTTCTTCCATATGTATTTTGTTCGTTGTTAACGTTTTCAGCCATTTTTGCGCCAATATTTTTCCCAGAATTGCCCTTCCAGTGTTTATCAATTTCATTCGTTTTTCTGTTGTGCAACAACTCCCTGCCGTTCATCAGCTTTGGTCGTTGATACGCGACCATCCTTTCTTTCGAAGGTTTAAAAATCATTGGTGTTTGCCTTTCGACGCCACAGTTAGGGAGGAAGAGGTAACCAAGGATCACAGTTATAGTTGCCATTGCAGCAAACATGTAACGGAGCTTGAGTTTCGATCTGTGCATGCCAAGAAAAATGCCGCCCAAAAAGCTCGCTGCGGCCACTATAAAAACTAAGCATGTCATTTTCTTGCTGTCGCAAAATATCGGAATTGTATTCACGGTTGCACTGCCAATGATTGCAGAAGAAAACTAGCCCTGGATTTCTATAGTCCTTGATGTTTGACCGGAATGCCTGTATAAGTTTCCTTCCTCAGACAAAAGCTTTAGGTTCAGAATGTCAAGACAAACTCCAGTATGTTGTGCGCGGTCACCTTATGAGAAAAAGGCAGCAATTGCTGAGCGTCATATGCCAACAGCACTCCGATAACCTGAGCTGTGTATTACCTGGCGTAACACAACGGACCTGGCAATTCTGTCCAATTAAAGTAAAGAGGAGATCACAGTGCGTGGGTTTATAACGACTTCGGTTATTATGAGGGATACATGTTGCATGAACAATAAACCTTGGACTACTGAACTGGACGAGTAATTGTCGCAATTGGTGGTCATAAAATCAATTTATAACCAAAAGCATCCCGAAGAAGAAAACTCCACCAAGCACATGACGTCTTGCAACATCTTTCATACAAACGGCGATGTGTATCCTGTTTGCAAGAAAACCCTAAATTTCTGTAAATGATAACTTTATTGCAAATATTGCTGATGATCTCTTTAATAGTGAAAACTGCGCGTAAACTACATGCGATCAAGTTCACTTTACTTGATAGTGACACAACATTCACTAAAACTCGGGCTTCTCACTGTTGGACTAACATAGTTAGGAATGATAACAGTAAATTTGTGAAGTGCAACATTGCTCTTTTCCTCTCATGGACTGGTAATTAACAAAAGACACTGAATCATAAAAACAAAACAGCATAAAATACAGTCGTTTGGGCAAGTATATAAACTCTGCATCACCTCATTTCGAAAATGTCAGACAAACCGTGATAGAATTCGCTGTCGGTCGGGCACGATCGTAAGTCAACGCCCCATTCCCAAACAATTAAATGTAAACAGTGCAGCCCTAAGCGTATAGTTTGATTCGGCTGACGACGCAACAAAGCAGAAATACGTTTATCCATTTCGAAAGATTAATTCCCCTACTTTACGATAGGCACAAAAAACCTTGATTACACGTTCTTTTATTCCAAACCAGCTAAAATATTTACCCACACAGAACTTTGCTGTCCAAAAGAAAACAATTTGTAGCGTGGGCGATGCACGTGTTTGTAATTTGTTTGTTCCTCGAGGCGTCGCATGTTTTCAAGTAAAGAAATCAACAAACGAAATGTTATTATGAAAAAAAAATTGTGATTAGTGTAGCGTAGCGTAATTCTGGAATAATTATTTCTATGGAATAATTTCTATGGAAGAAAGTACGAAACAACACCATTAATAATCTAACCATTTTACAGATAATATAAATCTATAATTAAGCTCTACATCAAAATAATTACCTAGAGATTACTTTTCACAACGTTAAAGACTACTTTTAAATACATTGTGCTAAATCGATTTAAACATTTTTATTTGAAACAGATTCCTTTAAAGTTGTTAGGAAGCAGTTGCATGGCAACAATGGGCGTCTTCTGCTTGTTGTAAGAATGTGAGCCACTGTGCGTCTGTTCACTCGGTTCTTGACATTTGACACCCAATAAAAGAAAGGAGGAGCCCAGAACATTTTCTAGGTTGCTCCTTATTGTTTATTTTATTTAAACCTGGTTTAAAGGAGTTAAATTTCGATGATTGGTAACCCGTTCTGTCTTCCACATTGTTTTCTTCTAAAATTCTGTGGAAATGTGGATGTACAACAGAACGTTAGAATGTTTAAATATTAATTGCCCCATTTTCGATTTATTGTTTTAGTATTGTTAGATGATAATTGCTGCAAAAACTTGCACATGTCAATTGTATATATTTTGCACCATAACTTTTTGGTAATTTTCAATGTTTTGGTCAGAATTTTTTTGCTTAGTTTAGTAGGATAGCATGGGCAATGTTTTTGTTCATTACATGTTTGTTTGTAGTGCATATATGGAAAATGATTTATAACTCTTAAAATGTGAATTTTTGCAGAGTTTATTGGTGTTTATTTTCAAAATGGCAAAACTAGTGCAGGCACCTCCCAAGTTTACACCACCAGAGTGGCATACCTCTAATTTCATAAAATATGATAACGCTGAAGATCAGAGGTCTCGTTCTGAAAGATTGATTGATGAGAGCAGTCGACTCATTGATGAAGTTGAGAAAACAACAAGAAGAAGCCAAAGGGATGTTAACAAGAAGATAGGTATAGTTAAGTTTACTTAAAATATGTATTTATGTATTAAACGTTTGCTAAGACAAGGATACTCGTCTTGCTCAACATTCATCACCAGCTGAGAAAGTTTTTGAAAATACTTCTGATGGTTTATTTATTGTAGTATGTGCCAGTATAGTTGCTTTGTATTGTAAAAATCATTTTTGTAAGAAAAGCAACTATATAAATGCAATTTACAATAATTTTTTTGTACAAATGAATTGTGTGGTAATCATAAATCTATAAAAGTCAAGTCCAAATCTAATGCAAAAAAATGTTAAAAAAGACAACATTGGAAATGCTGTAGATCAGTAGTTCTCATGTTGGAATTCAGTGACTCATAAGGATTTTGGGAATGACTAAGACAATCCTTATCATTAAAATTACCCATAGTTTGTGCTTTTTCTGTTTTCCCATATTTGTTGTTTAGTAATTTGCAAATAAATTTGGTTTCTGATCTTTTCCACCTATCACAATCATTATTGAAATTAAAGACATGTACAACTTATTTGGTCACTTACTGATAATTGTTGCTGTAACTGGTTGATAAACTACTTCGATAAAAAGTAATCTAACCAATATTATGTATAAAAGTAGTTTTTTGTTTTCAACGAAAATATATATATAAATTTAGCACAAAGATTGGAAGATATTAACTTTTGGAAGTCTGAACTTGAGTTAAAGCTTGCAGAACTCACTACAGAAAATGATACTTTACTAAACTACAAAGCTCGTGTGGAAAAGGCATTGGCTGCTTGTGATGAGCCACTTGACATATCTCAACAATGCCTTTTACACAGGTTAGTACAATAACTATAGTAATTTCCTACATACTAATAATGTATACTTTATATTGTTTTGTATGTAGGGAGGATAGAGTTTCGATTGACTTGGTACATGACAATGTTGAAAAAGAATTGTTAAAAGAGTCGGAAGTTGTCCAAGGGGTAATTGCTTTACTGAAGCGCACTCATGAGCAAGCAGTTGAACAAATAAGGTCAAATCATTTACCTGTAATATTGTGTTATGTTTACATAGTTTGTTATTTTAAGCAGTAAAAATTTATCAACCTGCATTTATACAAAGACTGACAATCGAGGTTTTTAGGGATAATATTGGAATAAGGTAATAAGCTTGAAAAAAATTTCTTTTCAATCAGATTATTTTTGAGCCAACAACTGCCACTTCACAGGTGAACAATGAACCTGAGAAATAAATGCCATGTTCATTAATAAAGCCACAGAGATTGTTTATCTAGGCACCTATGGTTTTATATACATGCCAGTAATATGCAGAACAGATCATAATAACCTTTTGTTTGAGGGATTTGTCTGGTATTTTTTAGGCTTAACAGATCGGCTAAATATTATTTGGAAAAAGATTTAAAGGACAAGGCAAGTGCTCAAGGCATTGATACATTTTGCTCTGAGTTGCATAACAACAGTGCAGGAATTGGTTTCAAACCCAACGTTGTAAGGATTGAATCCAAGTAAGTTAACAGAAAAAAGTAATTTGACTTTAACTTCTCTTTTCCTAATCAACACTACTTGTTTGTTAACTGCCTTTAATACAAACTCTTTTATTTTTTTAAGTTTGGTCACACCCCAAGAATGGGCAACTTTTAGCAATGCCAACCTTCAGAAGGCTGAAAGGGAACGAAATAACTCTGTAGCTCTGCGTGCTTCAATTGATGGAATTTTGAAGCAGACTGCTGATGATATGAAGACGCAGTGTAATGCTGTCAATCTTTCATTTAAGGAGAGAGTAACAGAAACAAAGAAGGCAAAAGATAAATTGGAGCAACATCTGGACAAGGTTTAACAAAATCAAATTCTTTGCTGGAATTGGAGGAAATATTAACACTTGTTTGTCATAGGTTTTGCAAGAAATAAGCACAATGGAGAAGAATATTATTGAGCTGCAAAAAGCCATCGAAGATAAAAATGGACCAATGATGGTGTCACAGAGTCGATTGGATGAACGTACACATAGACCCAATGTTGAACTCTGCAGGGATCCAGTTCAGTATAGACTCATTGACGAGGTACAAAAACTGTTCAAAAAAGTATGGATTTATCGATATGGCACAAAAACTGTTTCTTTTTTCTGAAATAAAGGTGAATGAGATACAACTGAGTATCAATCAGCTGGTTAACACTCTTGCCCAGGCTGAGGCAGAATTGAAAGGGCTTATTCGCAATCAACTGCTTCTTGAGGAAGACATACAGGTATATAAATGGATGGTAACTATATCTACAAACATTTTGCTTAGTTGTCCAATAGCTCCGGTTATTGCTGGAAAATGCATCATTAGCGTTAAGTAATCCCATTTTATATTTACCTGAACATTGCAGGTCAAGTCCAACTCACTGTACATAGATGAAGTGCAGTGCATGCGCATCCGTGAGGCCATTTCCATCAACTATTTTTGAACACTTTGAGTTGTGTTGTTGTAATGTGATTGTTTGCCGTAATGTTCCCGCCATTGAAACTAAATTATTTAGCGCAAATTTAACGACCTGATTGGTTAGTTTTTGTTTTGTACATTGTCACCATTTTCGAAGGTCATAAAAAACAGCAATGTATTTTTCTTCACCACAATTAGTTCTGCGCAGACTTCATTGCCTTTCATGCACTTTAGACTGTATGAGATTTTCACACCCTGGCGCTTGTCTGCCCATGAAATGCACTTTTATGGAAATTTTAGTAAGATTGACCTGTAAATCTATTTTATCAGTCTGCCCCCTTTATAATGAACAGGACACAAGTTTCCATCCTATCAATGTTTCTTTCAAGAGGGTGGAAACTTAGCTCTTGAATCCTTACGTACAATATACCAAGAAAATTGACTTGTGTGGAATATATTTACTGGAGCAAGTTTGTCTTGTGGTGCAACCAATCTTTTGATCACTATAAACATTTTAATCACAAACCATGCACAAAACACAGACACAACTAAAAAATATAGTCATCATCTGAAACAAATTAATGTAGTTTGAACAAATGATCTTTCTTTTTGCTGCCAACAGAGATATGATTTTTTACACAACATTTTAATATCATAAGAGTAAAGAAATATTCATGTGCTGCTTGCGCAACATTATGAAAAAAATGAATCCATGTAAATAGTTGATAATTCAAACTAAACACACCAACGACCTAATGTCATTTGTTGTAAAAAAAGTTTTCACAGAAATGTAACCAATACATAAATCGCAATAACCTGCTTGCAATGAAAATTAAAGTGGTATAGATTTTTTTCAGGGTAATAAACTACTCAAAAAATGTAGGACATGCATGACTTTGGTAGGGTGTATTTGGCTATTAGTCTTCGACTATCATGAATCTGCTTTTGGCCCAGTGGTTTTTACAAATGTTGACATACTGCCTGTAAAATTATTGATGCAATGGTGAAAAAAACAAGATAAATGTTTCCTTTGCGGTTGTTGGCTCCACATGTGGTTGATTTCACCGTTGTACTGGTCGTTACTGCTCCAACCTTCGTACTGGTCATTACTGCTCCAACCTTCGTACTGGTCATTACTGCTCCAACCTTCGTACTGGTTGTTACTGCTCCAACCAATGTACTGGTTGTTACTGTTTTAACCGTTGTACTGGTTGATACAGGTTTAACTGTTGTACTGGTCTTTATTTGTTCTATTGTCTGTTCGTTGCACAAATTGCTTTGACAGCAGATAGATGAGCAGTTTCTGAGATATACAAAATAGAACCATAAAAGCAAGCCGAATGAGTCAAAAAGAACAAGCAAAACACTGGACATGAGTTTGTTAAAAAAAACATTAATTATTTTTGTAAATAAAAGGCTTGTTTCAGTGTCCCCAAAAATTCCCAGTAATATTTACCCTGGAGAAGTAACCCTCCATTTCCATTTAAATTTTCTCAACTTTACGTTTACAGCATTTTACTTTACAACTGTACTCATGAATATTGCACTTACAGAATTGAATATCCTAATCCATTAACAACAGATTCAATTCTGGGGTCAGCGCTGATCATTAAAGCAGCAATTTCACTGCAGTTCCTGCTTTCACACAATGCTCTTGAAACACATAATCCCGCATCCACATTACCTTGATGAAAAACACAGTTAATTTGGGAACTTAACGTTCACTAAAATATCTAATAAGATTTTGTTGTTTAACAAATGAAAATATGCAATATCAGCAATTTTCTATCATGATTTACTATTTTAACTGTTTTTTGACATCCAAATAATTAATAAACATGAATGTTGACTCATGGTCAATATTAGAATTCGGTGTCCCTATTTGAATTGGTAAAAAATTGAAATTGTGAAATACTCGCTTGGAAATGTGCTGGCAACAATAACATGTCCTCTGGCTCTGATGCAGTAGTTGTCATTTCCAGTACACTGGCTCACATTCCACTGACGACTTAAATCAGTGTTTCTTAGGAGTTCAATGTCAACCTCATAACCCCTGTTACATGCTAAGCCATTAGGAAGATTGTTGGTTGGTGTTGTTGGCTGAGTTATCCCTCTAGTGGGAGAAATGATGTTGGTTGTTGTGGTAGTTTGAACTGATGTTAGATCTTCGTTACACAAATTTTCTCGACAGCAGGTGAAGTTGCATTGCCTACACAACAAACAATGTGCTCTAAGAAACAATGCTCTTTGTTTCCTTTTATCAACTATTGTGTGGGCACATGACTGATCATGCTTTGTTCAATTTAATTTATACAAACTTTTGGGCAAAGCAGAAGTCTTGTTGTTTATTCTTACTGTATTTTATCAGGAACTGATCGGGATATTCCCACTTTTGGTGTGCTGATTGCATCAAGGATGTAATTGCAGTTTGTAGCTTGGCAAACTTCGTCACTCGCACACTTTCCGACAATAACAGTCGCTGTAGAAAAAACGGCATAGTAACAGCAAACCTGGTAATTGTGTGATGCAAAGATTATTAACTAACAAGAATAACAATTTCACTTTTTTCAACTAAAACTATTAAATGCAAAAATATCCAATCCCCCGTTTAAAGGTGTTTTTTTGCTGGTAAACATACATATACAAATAAATCAATCTATGGGTGTATCCACGGGTTTAAAACATACCGTTGTGATAGCCGTCAATGAGTACATTTCCTTTGAAAGTTACGCACTTTCTATCCGCCCCTGTGCAATCGGTGGCGTTCCATTGAACTAAATCGATTTCGCTAGATTGAATGTCGAATCCTTGAAAGCATTGTACGCCGTTGGGTGGCGCTACAGTGGTAGTTGTTGTCGTTGGTTCCCGGGTATTGAAACCAGACTCTGTGGATATGACTGGAGGAGATCCTGGAGTGTACAAGAACCCATTGGTTGCTTGCACTGTCGTCAGATTGTAGTTACACAAATTTTCTTGACAACAGCCAAACGTACATTGCCTGCACAACATTTTCTTTTAAATTGTAAAATTTTTTAATATTCCACATTTGCGTGATGGACATGTAACAAAATAACATCGATTAATGTTTTTTTAATTGCACGTATGTGACTGGCGTCAGATTTTGACGTTATTTCGGCATTTTAACATACAATTATTGTAGCAATATTGTCGCTATAATCACTAGATATTCAAACTTACAGAAAGAAGGAGGGTAAAGCAAGAATGGATGCAATCTCCGGATTGGACGGAAACAAATCGATCTGTGCATTACAAGAATCTGGTCGACAGGTAGTTTCGTTACTGCAACGACCGGCACTCATTTGCACTACAAAAGATAATACAATTGAAAATAAATAATTATCCGAATAGACATGTCTCAACAAAATATCGCGAGATTGTGGGAATATATTCAAAATCTGTTTCTTACATGCGGAATTGAAGAGCGTAGCCACACTTGTCGAGAAAAGACAATAGGGTGTCGATGCAGCACATTGTACGTTTTGCCAGGTGCTTCTGGTATCAAAACTCGACTTTATTTCAAATCCAACTCTGCATTGTACGCCTAATACAATGGTAACCCAGCAGTTCAGCACTGCGGTGAGAAACAAAGTCTTCATTTTTTTTCTAAGATATTTTACACCTAAACCTTTTAAAATATAGAAAATAATGTATAGAAAAGAACAACTCAATGAGTGGTGATAAACTTAAATGTAATACATGCCGATAAAAGCACAAACACGAAAAACCTTAAACAACGTGTAGGCCTACCTACACACCCAATTTCCGATATTAAAATCTGTCTCGAGAGCAACGACATTTATCTCCTATTTCAGGTGTTCCCAAATTTTATGTCGCTTTTTGACATTGTTTAGGCGTAGAAAGCTTACTTCTATATCATTTCTACTATGTCTGAATTTTGAAAGAAGCTACACGAGTTTTACTTCCTTTTGGGAAGCTGTTGTTGCAGCTGTGGCAATGATAAACGAAGCAGCGTTCAAAGATTTCGAGATTGTTACCTTACGACTTCATAAAAGTTGAGAACTACTGTTATCTATGCTAGGCCAGTGTTTCTCTTTAAAAGGATCTTTAAATATTTTTGAATACTTTTATCAAAATCCGACACAAAAAAACATTCAACAAAACGTCCGGAAAAAATGTTTTGTTAAAGTTTGGTAGTGACAACATCAGATTGAACTGTGTGTGACATTTTATGCAAGAAACTTTTTAGTATTAACCTAAGTTCAAATCTGCGCCTGGAACAATATGCTAAAAAGTGTCGGAGATTTGAAATAATACATTTTGTTTCTTGCGATATGTCATACATTTATTTCAAAATACTGAGTATGAGGCGTTGCGGATCTATTTTTCAAAAATGGTTAGGTTTGGGCTGCATAACTGGTCAGCATGGCACAAATCGGACAGGGATTAATCAGATATGGTAAGCCTAAGTTACATGCCATATAAATTTACAATTACCTTGTATATTTAATATATTTTGGAGTTCGTTATGTGTATTGCAGCTTTTATGTGTGTGTTATGATATACTGTCAATGTTATGATAATAAACTAACACAGGTAGTAATTCAATGCTGTTTACAAACAAACTTGGGTTGAATAATTCTGTGGATCCTGTGGTATTAAACAATGACGTCATAAATGTGGCGGCAATCGGGAGTATGGCATGGGTTGTCTGTCGCACAAGTTCCAAGAGGAAACGTTACTATTCATTGAATTACTTTCATGATATTTAATCGCAACAGTGTCCAAACTATACTGTTGCGTCATCGAATGTCTTCTGGCATAATATTGCAATGAAAGTTGTGATTTATACGTAATGTAATTTTGCACTTTGAGGTACACAATTGAGCGTAAATCTGAGAATAAAGAGACCGGCCCATACTATTGTTAACATTGTCATGTTTCGCATGATGATGGAGCTACACCAACCGACCAATTCAAACTGACCATGACATAAGTTGTTGCCCAAACGTTTTTTCGTACATGAAACATGACAATGTTAACAATAGTATAAATCAGTCTCTGTATTCTCAAAATTTTGAGCAAATCCGGTAATAGTGTTCCTGAGTGTAAACTAATTCCAACTATTATACTTCACTTACTTACTTGATTTGTTGCTGGTTTAGCCAATGCCGCTATCTTTCAGGATCATAGAGTTTGCCCTTTAAACCTATATAGGCCTAAGCATGCAAAGTTCATTGCCGTATTGCTGGCATGCACTTGACCGCATAAAATTGTCATACCTGGCATTACTACCATTTAAATTCACGCAAAAAAAGACCTGGAAAAAGTTTTAACAATCTGTCCTATTTGCTGCAAATATGACATTTCCATGCTATGGACGTGGCAATTAAAGTGATGTATGAAAATATACGCGATCTATACTGCAACGTACAACGGATCAAAAAGGACAAATGTACCATATTTAATATGACGAGGTAGTGACGCAAAAGGCCAAAATAAATTAAACACTTAAATTATAGCTTAACATAAATGAAGAAATGAAATGTTTGCAATCTACTTTTAACTAGAAATGATAACCAACGTAGTTTGGCCAATTGTCTTCAAAAGTGATTCTTTTCGGTATTAGCAGAGTAAATGAGTGAAATTTTACTCGAACAAGATTTGTTGTCATACCAAATGGCGTATTATATGCAGCTTGCATGCAAAAATATTCATGAGAACGAAGCAAACACCATTACCTGACGTGAGTGATGTGATTATAAGTACAAACAGAAAAGCAAGGGTACATTATGTAATACCCGTATGAGACAAGTTAAAGATAAATTTAGTTTTAAATGCAATTTGAACAGCCACATACTTATCCGTAAACATAATTAAGGTCAGTCTGTAAAAAATCTAGAAAATACTGTCGAAATCTCTGACTACAAGCAAATCATGTTTTAAAGTAACGCTAAATTTCAAAAATGATCGACGCTATGCTGTTTATCCTAGCTGTCGTTACAAACGCTGGCATAATGCTTTCAAAATGAATGATGCAATGATGCAAACCATAAAATAAAAGCTGAATCCTTTAAGGTTCTTCGCCCTACTCGTGGTTGATGGCGTGGATGTAACTGTGTTTTCAGTTGGATAAACTGCATCAACTGTACCAACGGTGCCAGCTTCACCAGCTTCACCAGCTTCACCGGCTTCACCAGCTAATTTCGGTTGGTTGCACAAATTGTTTTGGCAGCATGTTGTTGAACAATTTCTAAATAACATAAAATACAAGTAATTAGTAGGCATTTGTGAAAAAATAGTCATAATTATTATTTGAAAACAATTTTGTAATTACATTTTTTGTGTATTTATTGTGCTTAAATAATTAAATTTTCGTTTAAATGTCAATGTTTTTACTCGCCGCAACATGTTTCATTTTAACTTTCACAAATATTTTGCTTTCAACCTTACAGCTAAACTTAAATCATTGCCCTTACAGAATTGAATATCCAAGTCCATTAACAACAGATTGAATTTTGGGGTCAGCGCTGATCATTAAAGCAGCGATTTCACTGCAATTCCTGCTTTCGCACAACGCACTTGAAACACATAATCCCGCAAACACATTACCTTTGCAGATAAAAGAAGTAAAAATTACACCTGAATATTTAAGTTTATTTAAGTAAAAGTTTGTTGTTTATCACGTGACATTAAAAATGGCGGCAAATTTCTTTCATACCAGTTAATTTTACTATTTTTTTACAAACTCAACGATCTTGGGTGCAAAATAAGTGGAGTTGACATTTGAAGGGAAAAGCCAAAGCAAAGATGCGGTTAATCATGTTAAGTACGTTTACTTAACATGATTAACAGCATCTTAGCTTTGGCTTTTTTCTTTAACGATCTTCATTTGCAAACAATGATAAAATAGTCTATATTTATTTAAGTTTATTGCATTTATGAAGTACTTGCTTGGAAACAAGCTGGCAACAACAACATGTCCTCTGGCGCTGATGCAGTAGTTATCGTTTCCAGTACACTGGCTCACACTCCACTGACGTTTTAAACCGCTGTTTTTTAGGAGTTCAATGTCAACCTCATAACCCCTGTTACACGTTAAGCCATTAGGAAGATTGTTTGTTGTTTCTGTTGCTTCTTTTCTTGCAGTTGTTGTTGTTGTTGTTGTTGTTGCTGTGGTTGTTGTTGTTGCAGTCGTTGTTGTTGTTGCCGTTGTTGGCTGAGTTATCTTGTTAGATGTAGTGATTCTTGTTGCTGTGGTAGTTTGCATCGCCGTGGTTGTCCGGTTGTACAAGAACCCATTGTTAGCTTGTACTGTCGTCAGATTGTAGTTACACAAATTTTTTTGACAACAGCCGAACGTACATTGCCTGCAAAACAATACATTCCCTGATATATTGCACCTTTGTGCACCCAGTATTTACCGAAAAGTAACAAGTAGATGTTTCCATATTGCATCTAAATTTGCGCTGATATGATGTTTAGTCACAAATGTTACATAATTAGCGGATTTGTGTAGATAGGCAAACTCACACAAAGGTTAAAGGTAAGGAAAGAATGGAACGAGTCTTATCATTGGACGGAATCAATTCAATCAGTGCATTACAAGAATCTGGTCGACAAGTAGTTTCGTTGCTGCAACGACCGGCACTCAGTTGTACTGGAATAAAACATAATTTTTACCAAATTGAAATATTTCACCAAAATATCGTCAGATTCTCGGATGCTTTTTACTGTCACTCACTTTTGGCGCTCATGAAGGTTGTCGCACTTGTCGAGAAAAGGCAATGGGGTATCGATGCAGCACATTGTACGTTTTGCCAGGTGCTTGTGGAATCAAAACTCGACTTTATTTGATATCCAACTCTGCATTGTACGCTTAAAACATTGGTAACCCAGCAGCTCAGCACTGCGGTGATTAACAAAATCTTCATCGAGTTATTTTACACCTATAAGCTTTGAAAAAGAAAAAAGAAAGTTGATGTGGAGACGGGCGATAAACTAAAGGTAGAACACACCAAAACAAAGGTCCATTAAAGCAAAATAAAAGATAACAACCTAAAGACGTCTACAAACATGCAAACCTAACTAAAAATAGTAAACAAAACCAACTTCTAATTGAAAAAGGCCAACTTAATAAATACATACATAAGACATTTTGGCGGAAATGGCAGGGCACTCTAAAAGACATTTTGGCGGAAATGGCAGGGTAACATGGTATCTTGATTGCATATTACTACAGTGATTTAGCATATTGTTACCAGTGAAAATGTCACAAAGAACTTTAAAAATATTTTGACAAGACAGAATCTTAGGATATGATTGCGGATGGGCGTAAATAGTAGTTTTTTTTTAATTAAAAGATCATTGTAACGTTCATCGCTTGCCACTCTGCCGTTAGTTCAACTATTTCTAATAAAGAGGAAATTGAAACCACACAAACACAACATACACAACAGGGTGAACCATAAAGCTCCGTGTAATGTATTTTGTTTGTTGCACGGTCTTTGCTGACAGCAAGAGTAGTTACATGACCTAAACATAAATTTTGGTGTCAGTGAAAATGTTAGGACATTTGTATTTGCATATTTACTTTGCCCTAACGTTTGAAATAAAACATATTTCATTGTTTTCTGCAATATGGGGAAGTCCCTTATCATCAGAATTGCAATTTGACTGTTTTGTGAAATTCCTTGTAATACTAACATGTGATGTAAAAAGGAACTCATCAAAATGAAATAATAAAAGAGTGTAGACACTTACTTAATGTCGACAAACAAACTTGGGCTGGATAATTCTGTGGATTCTTTGGCAAGTAATGACGTCACAAGCTGACGACAATCGGTAGTATGGCATTGGCTGTCGGTCGCACACATTCCAAGGGAAAATGTTACTACATATTTCAAGATGTTTGTTATCGACAAAAAATTACATAAAACTAAGAAACATTTGACACAAAAGCCCGATATGGTCTTGATTTATTCGGTACATATGCTGGCGTTATCAATATATTTGGAAATTTCTGAATATGGCGTTTAGCCGTTATTTCTCAATTTTATGAAAAACAACACCTAAAAAAAGTTGCGTCGGCGAATATCTTTCCTAAACATGTTAGACAACCGAGGATATGCAATAAATATATATAGCGCATGATTGAAGATTACGTAATCGCGGTAATCGCTAACATGCGACAACTGTGACCTTTGTGAACAACCCAAACAGCAAGTCAAACACGATTTCCAAATAAATCATCACGTCATTTTACACCAGCCTATAAACTTGGTTATGGTTAAACCCTCATTCTCCCTCAGACTTATATTTTCATGTTGAAAATCATTTTTAGCAAAGTTGACCAGATGTAGCCTATAGTAATTTTTTCGCAAAATATATGAAGACTAAAATGAAACGAAACTGCAAACAACAAAGAAACAGGAAAAATAGAGTATTTTAATTCTACATAAAACTTACCATTTGTCCCAAACGTCTGAAGTAAGCCGTCAATGAACATACAGTGCGTGCTTGAATTTGAACAAGTTTTATCCGAATATTCCGAAGTGTTGAGAAAAACTGAATATTGTTCGTGGCCTTCCTTGCATATTAGGCAACAACCAAGTGAAGGCAAAACCACGCCGAACCAAAGACCAATAATTATCATCACCAATTTACAAAAATAGAACTTCGTTTTTCCTGAAACTTCGAATACATATTGTGTCTGTTTCCAGCAACTCAGCCCCAAGGATTATTACTGGCAGCATGCATGACATATGCTATGCACTATCGTAGCGTTCGTGGTACATGAGACGATGTGCCGTCAGTAAATGCCATCCGTAATGACATTTAACGTCAAAAATCGTTATTCATCTGTAATACATTACGTCACTTTGCAGCAAACCACATCGCACGCCAAATTTTTTTTCAATCTCAATTTTTTCAAACGAAAACAGTAAGAATTGTATTGATAAGCTGCTGGGCAACATATCAATGCAGGACAAACAAGGTCATTTGGCCGCCTCTAACTAATTTGACGATAGCTTGCCTATATTTGGCAATTCAACTCGGACAACTTATTACATAAAGAATAGTTTCTACAAAAAAAGGGTGCAATTAGACTCTGGTAATTGCATCGCTTTGTCATAATGCCAAGGTTCGAGATGACTTATCTTTTTGACTAGCGCCTTGTAAAACATTTTTTCTTCTAAATCTAAAAGCTTCTGGAAAAAGGCGATCATTACGTGTCAGTTAATTGATGTCTACAGGCAACAACCTCAGAAGATTACGATGCCTCTATAGTAGTTTGTTATGACTTAAAAAAAAAACTATTTTAAAAACTTTCGCCGCCGTCTCTCCACCGATCGCTGGTAACTGCGATATGTGGCAAACTCGACGATTTACTTTTACTTCTGTATTTTATGGCTGCTAAATTGCACCCCGAGCAATTAGAGCAAGTCCAACTGCGATTTATGACCACTGACCAACTGGTTGTCGCAATATTTCGTTTACGCCATATATTCTTTACAAACACTTCGTTTCACAAATTTAATTATTTCTTTGCAGCATTGTTTACCTTTCCTTTATGGTATAATGAACGACTGCAACTATTTATATTTATGTAGATGCTTTTTAGCAAACTTTTATGAATTTAACAACATAAAGCCGTGGTTCTGATAATGCCCGGATGTACAACAGTTTCTTCGTCTGTCTGCCACAAAATGCGTACTCTGACCGCGTGATACTACGACCACTCGATGCCATTCGTCATTTTGATTGACATTTGGCAAAGAAATCGTGCCACTCTCGCCTGTTGGTTGACACTCGGAAATTTGTCTTAAACGTCACGAATCGTTATTCAGTTTGTAATATGCTGCACAACATTTGTTTATTTTCGTGTTGGCCAACACGCACCACTACATAATTTACGACAAACCAAGGGAGCAGTTTGTCATTTATTTATGACAGGCTTTGGTGAAACAAAAACAACTTGTATTTGAAAAACCATCTAATTATTCTACTATGGCACATATGTCACACCGGTTTTTTAAGGTGACCAAAGTACATTACATTACTAATTAAGACAGTATGTACATAACTACAAACATGCCCATGTAACATTTGAGGTGACCAAGCATAGTCCGATGACCTTTCACAAATTAGCAGTTCAACGATTACAAAGTAAAATTTCCTTTTGTCAGTACATTTGTACCTTTTTAATCATCGACTATCTTTTACCACTCAAATTACAACACACAAGACAAAATCTAAATTTTTCCTCCTTTGAAATCTTAAGATGTAACTATGTGGCACTTATTTGAATAGAATCCAGAATGGGCAATTTTCTCCAATGTAAATGTGGTTTCAAATAATTTGATTCATATCGTGTGTTTTTATACTATTTTTACAAACATTATAACGTTACACCTGTCGCTGTTTATTTAACTGTCGGCTTTGGCTTATAAATTAGTAACAAATAATCTTAAGACGAAAGCCATCACATATCGTTTTGTGCAGAAGGCCCCAAAGCGAGTATTTTGCAAAATTTGTAGATCGTAAATGCTGTTGCACCTATCCGGTAAACTTAAGCGTCGGACCAGGAAACCGAAGTTTGGTCAATATCCGGCAGGGTCCAGGTACTTTTGTAACGAGTAAATATTTATTTTAAACAGTGGGTTTTGTTGTTTACTGCGTTAATATGAACATCGCAAAATAGCAACGTGTAAAAAGCTAGTCAGGGCAACCGGTAGTGTGTAGACCAACAAACTAATTTGTAGCTTGAAAAAACGAGGTTTGCTTTTTAGGACTTGTTTTCCTGGCGCTTGCGCTCTTTATTTTGTTGCCACATATTTCATGTCGCATGCATACGCTATGCCAACTGAAAACACACAGACAGGAAGAATTATCAATTAGTCTTCTAACGCCGGGTATTTCTTAGGACATCATGACGCGAATGAGCGATCGATCGAGGGCGTGCTGCACAACAATGCAACATTTCCATTTTTTCTAGTTTCCTAATGATATCGTGGCCGTTTGTAGGGATATATGGTTGTTGATTGAAAGATAATTTTGTCAAACAATTCCAAAAAGCTACTCTGAGATGCTTTACAAATCACTATCTATTACATTTACATTTATAAGGTTTGCATTGGGTTTAACGCAATGCTTAATTGATACGAAAATCTGTAAATTCATAATAGTAGATAATTACATTTTCAATGAAAACTGAGACATTGTATTTTGTCTGTTTAATATTTGCAACAACTTAAGAGCGCCATGGCCAAGATTTTGTACATGAACTTAACAACGAACGCCACAATGAAAATAATTCCTTGTGAGGCAAGTCAGACCGCACTGGGAAGGGTAAAATACTTGAAACTCGATGGTTTCCCAGAATGAGATTGTACGTCAAGCAACGAGCTCCCACTAGCTTGTTGTTCGCGTTATGCAATCTCGACAGCGTTTTGCGGTCAGCCTAAATTTCTACGGAGCACAGTCGACAGTACGGGTGATGTACGATCGAAAAGTCGACATACATTGCGGTCGAGCTCACAGCTGGCAAACACGAAGTTGAGTTGCATTTGTTATCAATGCCAGGTGCAAAGTCTACTGCTGCACTGATGACAGTTGGCTCACAGTCGACCCAATTGCAGTTTAAATGTTTTCAGCGTTCACTTTGGTTAGGTGTAATCGATATCAATGCAATGCTTCCAGATAGCACTGGAAACTTGCGTATAACAGTAACACCAAAATGAAATGTTTTCAGATAAAGCATATTTCTGTTTAACTAGCCAGTTGCTGTTAGTGGACATGCGATTAAGAAACAATAATTCCAAAGTATTTGGTAGTGGAAGCGCGGTGAATACTACGAAATGCTTACAGTACAGTTCAAGAAAGGACGGCAACAAAAGCACTACCGTGGAATGCAAATCGGTAAGTTGTTGTTTATTGTCCTTCTTCGAGTTCTTTTTTCGAGCTAGGAAAGCACTTGAGAATATTCCCAGGATCCGCGTGTTGTCGTCACAGCTAAGCGATATAATTGGTGGGTAATGTTTTCTAAACTACGTCCGAACATTACATGTTATTCAAAATCATAAATGTTTAAATGTTTAGGTCGTTTAAAACGCAAATTCGGACAACTATTACATTATTCATTTGCTCGTTGTGGTTTGCTTCAAACAAACTAATTGTTTCAGACGTGTAAAGCTAACTGGCATGCTGTTGATGGGATTGTAAAGAAAATTACAACACTTGGTGGGTAGAAATGGTCAATTTCTAGTTTTTTTATATCTTGCAATAATACATTCGTGTAGGGATTTGCTATTGTCCAAATGGTAACTAAACTGTCAGAAAATACATTTTTTCGTATTTTGTTTTTTACCTAATGAAGAAGAACGACATTTATTCATAAAACTGCCATCCATAAGCACAATTTAAACTCTTGTTTTACTGTGTTTATTTCAAGTAACTACTATTCCTTTTCATAGGGTGCTTTGATAACGACATTTACAGTTCCAAATGTGGCAAAGGTTTTTGCAAATCCTTTATCAGTGAAAAAATGAACAGAAAAGATTACAGAAAACATGCACCCTACGCGATGCCCAACGAAACAGTTCAGCTTCAAATGTGTTGTTGTTCCGGAGAACTGTGCAACGACATGTTGCGGTCTTCGGAACACAAAATCAATGCGTTGCCAATTACTACGTCGCCCCAACTTCCTTTGAAAACAATAAGTACACTCACTGAAAGTGTATCAGGTAAATGTATGTACCACCGACCACTGTACTGAGTTATAAACTTTGCTGGGACCTTATTGAAAAAAAAAATTTTTTTAGGTTGGCTTTTCGGTTGTACAAGATAACACATGTACTTACAGCATTAGCACATTTCTAAAACTCCCAAAATAATCCAAAAAATATTGGAAGCTTATTTCGGCATGAATTGTTCTCATATGCTGGGCTTCCACTGGTTTGAAAAAGATGTTCCTCAACATAAACAACTTGGTTGATACGTAAATATGATCACTAAACTATATCACAACTTTTTCAGATACTGCTGGAAATACTGAAATTCCACTGGTGGTTTTTGTGTTAATCGCATTGGGAATTGGGCTTGGAGCAATAAGCTTTCTTTTTAAAATAAGTAAAAAATGTTTCCGATTTTATCGGAAAGTTTTTTGATTTACTTTTTATTTGCAGTCTACACACATTTACAATCCACAGAAGCTGATTTCAAAGAAAATCTTTTGCAAGGCTTTTACAGGTTTAAATTTTTATATTTTTGGCTGCTATGGTTTGCATTGAAAGGGAGTTTATGTATAATGTACTTAGAATACAGTGCTATTGGTACAAATCACCAACAACTGCATTTGTATTATTTTTTTACTGATTTGTTGACAATTACTATTTTCTGCTGCGACGGTAATGTGTTATTACGTCATACTGCATCCATTTGTGTACGTAGTGCAGGTGTTTAGGCTACATGGTTTTCAGCTAATATATCTTGGTTAATTATTAACAGTGCTCAATGTGCAAAGGATAAGTCTGAGTTTCACAATAGCAACGAAAAAGGAAATCTGCAAAAACCGGATGAAACGAGAAGGTAATAGAGTTGATTTACTTTAATGTTAAACATGTCATTTCCCGAAAATCATTACAACTTTAGGGATAAAAGAATCGATATTTTGTTCAACCATTCAATTGGTCGAGGAAAATTTGGGTAAGAAGAGTTGAATTTGATGTGTAGACGATTATATACCATTTGTTCATCCCACTTATACTTTCAGAACTGTTTACCTGGCAAAAAAAGGGGAGATTATTTTGTGTTTTAAAGGTAAACCGCAAACGTGAACAAGCGTTGATCAATTAACCCACCATTTCAAAATGTTATTTTGTAGAATTTAATACAATGGAAAGCGAGATATCTTACCTGAATGAAACCGAAATAAACAGCCTTATTTCGGAATGCGGGCACCCCAATGTCGTCAAATACTTTGGACCCTTTTCCGTTGATTCGCATATTGGAATACTTACCGAATTTTGTACTAATGGTTCGCTGCGATTCTATCTAGAAAACAACTCAGTGGGTCTGCATGTATGCTGTTCATTTTTACTGAACTTAGCAGGGGCAGTGGCGTTTCTGCACTCGTCTACAGATCTAGAAGGCAAGTGTTGACTTCCCGATACGTTAAAAAAGAACTAAATTTAAAAAAATAATGCTGTAGGGAAACATAAACTAACCATTGTTCATCGCGATCTCAAAAGCGACAACATCATGGTCCGCGGAAATCTGTCGCTGGCTGTCGGGGATTTTGGAATAGCTAATACGTTACAATGCATACACGAGAACACTCTTAAAGCCAATGTAAGCGACTGTGTATCAGCAACGTAATTCACATGTATGAATATACGTCTCATATATGATTACATACACATACATTTACCTGTTTGATGTTTCCGATTTCTACAGCATCTAGTGGGAGAAGGAACTCCTTACTACGCAGCTCCGGAAATTCTAGACCTTTCTATAAACTTGAACCGACCGAGAAGATCTTTAAAACAGGCTGACGTCTACTCAATGGCATTGGTGATGTGGGAAATTGTAAATTGCTGTCACGGATTGTACGGTACATGCTAGTTTACTAGTTTTTTCCAGTTTGCAAAAAATTTTATATATGTTTTTTTTATATTTGCAGAGGCGGGTAGTGAAGCCAAGAATCACTCACTGCCTTATCAAAACGATGTCTCAACGACAGAACAACTTTTTGATCACGTGGTTGCAAATGGAAAACGACCTTTGTTTGGTTTTCTGTCACCCGAAGATAAAATAACCTGCAAAAACACTGTTTTAGTCAAATCTCCAAAACCTTTAAACGGAAATGAAGCATTCCATCCAATTGGTTTGGACGACACATCGTCAATACCTATAAACAAAACATTAGAAAACAAAACACGATTGGCATGGGCATCCTATCTTGTGAAAACAATTGAGGAATGTTGGGATAAAGATGAAGACGCGCGTCTCAGTGCGGCATGCGTAGAAACACGTTTGCAGTCAGTGTTGTTGTCCAACTTTACAGATGATCCTATAGTTATAAAAGAATCTACAGTGTAAAGGAACAGTTTTTCCAAATAATGAAAAAAACAAAGTTCATATTGGCGATATTAAACGTGCTGCACCTGCAAAACAAAATTTCCCCATGGCGTACTTTGTCTTGAAGCAAACAGTTCAGGAGTTAGAATGACATGCCCCCATATCACACGATTTAGTGAGGAAACAAAAGTCTGTATCAGGCAATGGATCTTGAACATTTAGCGTCTCATTTATCTTTTTCACAGTCATGTGGGAAGGTGTCAACTGTTTATTTAGGGTTACCACGGGCTTCGTTATGCGTCAATGGTTTCAAACCTTAGCAACCAGCATACAATAGGGATAGCATGCTTTTATTAGAAACGTCACAAGCAGTGCTGAAATAGCTATCAAATGTGTCTTTGGACTGAAATGAAATCGAGGCCAACTAAATTACTTTGTATGATGTTAGTTCAGGATTAAAGTGGGTAACCGGTTAATAACGTATTTTTATAGTCGTT
Organism: Ascidia mentula; assembly: GCF_947561715.1. NCBI lineage: Eukaryota > Metazoa > Chordata > Ascidiacea > Phlebobranchia > Ascidiidae > Ascidia > Ascidia mentula. Next base: position 11,206,492 of record NC_138568.1, read on the forward strand.
TTTTTCATTTTGATGCAAAACGTTTATCACAGTGGTGCAAAGTATTTTACCAAGATTTGCCTGAGCAATATTACAGCAACCAAGTTTGCGTGAAAGAGTTTTTAACTGTGTTTGTTTTGTATTCCATAACTATTTTTGGCACAAGAAGATGCGAAGATTTGAAGTGTCTTGTATGTTTATTAGGTCTACCTGCTGTTATCGAGACGTATTCAGAGTAGACTCAGACTTGGTGACGTCAGGATAAGCGCGGCCCCCTTCAGGTTTTTCCAAAATCTACGTAAGCAGAGATTCAAGTACGGTGTGTCGCGTCAACATGCGTTTCTGTTTGACGATAATGTGCTGCTAAGGAATGCATGTCTTAAATTTATTGTGAAGCTAAATTCGAAAATGGAGATACTCAATCACATAACACGAAAGTTTTAAGCGCTGAAACCCCCAAAAGAGCATCGCTAAATTATACGCTTGGGTAGGCGACGTCACGCTTGAGTAGGTGTTTGTCAATAAGTTTACTTCTCCTCCACGGGAATTTCCAAGCGATATATTGTTAAAGAAATTTGATCCATATTTACAAAAAATAGGTCATTTTTTTGGAAGTAATTTTCTCGCGTTTATGCTTTTTAGATAGGCCGTTGTTATTTTGGTTTAATATTCATTTCACAAGTATTTTTCAGTGAATAATTTAGTGTTTTACCAAGCAGGTGTTTAGTGTATTTGAGGTTTTTGAAAAATTTGTTTCCCTTACAATTCTATTACACTAGAAAGAAAATGGCCAACAATTTACGCACTGCACTTTACAAGTTGGACCATAGATTGCAGGCCCGAATGTCCGACAGTCTTAAAACCAAATGGAATCATCCTGCTGGTAAGTACCAGATTAAATAGAAAAAAAAATCAATTTTTTTTACAATATTTTGCTACAGAATGTCTGGTTTAGATCATTTGCAAAGAAATTGTGGAAATATTTTGCTATTTGTATAGATTTTCACCAGATATTTATTTTCCAGGTCTAAAAACTATTCACTTTTGGGCACCAGCATTTAAATGGGTATGAATTTGCATGAATATCTTGATTATAACAGCTTTCTTGACTTTTTAATTTCCTCAATAAATGCACAACGTAACCACATGTTTGTGTATTCAACAATTTACAAACCTTTTCTTTTTTAAATATTTTCATTATTCATTCTTAATCTTAGCTGTAAATCATTTTTTTTCAGGCACTTGTGATAGCAGGATTGTCAGACTACTTTAGACCACCTGAAAAATTGAGTCTTAACCAGTCAGCTTCACTTACTGCAACTGGTTTCATCTGGTCACGCTACTCTCTGGTCATTACACCAAAAAACTGGCTCCTTTTTTCAGTCAACATTGGCCTGGGTGCTACTGGTGCATTTCAAGTGGCCAGAATAATAAGGTACTCCCTGTTTTATTTGATTGTATTTCTGATTTTTTATCAATATGATTCTTTTCTTGATAAATATACAGATAACCTTAAGGTTAAATTCCACGATTATTGTAAGGCTATTCTATGTTCTAATCCATACGTTTTTAATATTGGCAATAAAAATAAGTTGTTGCTAAGAGAATTGTTTGTAACATTGAAACATTAGCTTTCCATTTGTCTCTTTGTACTTGTGTTTGAAAGGTATCGACAGTCTCTAACTGAGGAGAAATGAAGGCTAGCAGTATTCTTTGAATTGTACATGCTCTAAATATGTTTATGCTTTCTTTTTTCATTTCAACTTCTTTATATCAAATACACAAGCTTGACAAAAAAAAAGGCGCCAAAGTCTGTTAAAAAGTATTTAGTGAGTTTTGCACTTTTTTGTTCTATGCATGCTGCATGTTACTAAAAATGTTGCCCACAATCATCAATCCTGTGGTGATTGTCAAGAACCACTAAATAAATTATGTTCCAATATACCCATGCAGAAACTATAAACATATGGTAGCCGAAAAACACTTTTGGTAACAATACAAGATTGTTTGCACAATAAGCAATGTTCGAATTAAAATTGCTGAAAACTAAATGGTCAACCATTCGAACGATAAAAAGAAAATTCGTACGCGTCTTGGGACTTTTGATTGCAAAATTTTTGCATGTGTCAATCGAATGAATTATCTCTTGGAGTAGTGCTCTACAACCTTTCGACCGTGACATCACAGTTATAAACTTTGAAATAACTCAATTTGCAAGAGTTGAGGTTACAATAGAAGTACGTAGTCATATTAATTCAGCCATGCTATAAAGTCTGCCTTATTAGCTTTGTGTTTTCCAAACTTTTTAGTGCCCACGTATCACTAACGCAACGTCGCTGCGTACCACTAACTAATTTCGATCAGACATCTGTTTGATATTCTGGATGAAATAAAATAAAAGGAACAATTCAATTTAATGCGTGATCTGTATTGTGGCTCTCCGCCAGCCGATCGATTTTGGACTTACCTTTGCGAGCTGGAAATGATGATCGGAAAAACCAAGGACGCTCCAACTCTTTGATTTTATTTTTATTACAAAAACCTCAGGTAGCACTCGTGTGGCGGAGAATTTGAGAAGGGTGTAGACAGAGAATAAATAAATCATTGGGGAACATTCTTGTACATTGCCTTTACGATATAATCAGCCTGAATATCAATGAGCTTTTACTGTTGATCTCCAGTCCTGGCAGGACGCCTGAATCGACCGAGTAGGTTGGGAAAAGTAGGCACAGCATTCCACGTCCTAAAAGTAATGCAAAAGCTCAGCTTTTTGCAATGCGAGGTGACAGGTGGTATTTGTTTAAACCTTAGCCTACCTGTTTATTGGATCTTTTTGAATATCATTTCCCATTTAAACGCTTCCTATTTTTAGAAACAATGTTTAGGAAAAGGGAAAGGTGTGACCAAAATCACGGGTGGAAAGTGTTATTGTGGTCATTGGGGCTTTTGGCCTATAGTAGAATTGCAAGCTGTTATCGTGGTTGGTGCTTTGGGAATCGATTTTTTGCGTTGCGGAACATTATTTCCAATTTTTACTTTCTACCAAAATCACTGCGGGGAAGTCAAGTGTTGGAGGTTCACCGAGCGTCAATTTTTAACTACAAAATAGACGGACATAACAAAGATTTTTGTTGCTGTTGTGGTGATTTCTTTCGGTACACCGCGACTGTTTTTATCAATACGTTGATGTTGTAACAGCTTAAGAATATACAGCAAGCGACACGTAACCTTGGGGATGAAGTTACCAATATTTTACGAGCACTATATATAAAACACTGACTAAACCTGTGATAATCAAAATGTGCTCACGTACCACCGGTAATGTTGTCGCGAACCACCGGTTGGGAAACACCGCTTTACCTAATATGCAATTGGTGTAACGTCAAAGTTTTGTCAAAACTAAAAATCTTATTTATAGTTGGTTGTATATAGTCACACCGTGGAACACCTGGCATCGCCTTGTGACACACTGTAGGCCGCGACATACCGATTGCGGAGCACTCTTATAGGGTTGCTGATCTAATAACATCATTCAAATCGACAAATCATTTTTGCTCTATACCAATGGTTGCTGTAGTCCGCATTTTGTTTTTCCAGCGAACTATTTAAAGTGCATGTGACACGTAAAAATAAAACATTTTAATAATTAAACTAAGAGATGTTCATAACTTTAAAACATTTTTGGCGAAAAAAGTAGCTTGATGCGACGACTGGTTTCTGAGATACAGCTGTTCAAAGTCGCATTTTTACCGCTGCGAACGAAATCGTGCGAAAGCGAGATTATTATAAACTAAAAATAGGTTTTGACCACCAGGTATCATAATGGATTATGAATCTGACGTTCTTCTGGTGAAAAACAACAAATATACACCTTTTGTTTGAAAAGAAACGTCAGAAATACAATATTTTTAGCAACAGGTATTTCATAGTGTTTAAATTGTCATAAAGATACGAAAATTTACTCAATATTAAACCTAAATCAAGTTTTTTTCATATTACTTGCATTTGTAGATTTAAACAGCCTCGGAAAGAAAAAAAAAATTGGTGATAATTATTTACATTTTTGAGATCCTTTGCATTTTGTTTTAATATTTGACAATAATTAAAGAAAGGGTATGTCTGACCAAGCTAAACCTTTACTTTTTTCATTGTTTCATAATTTACGTTCCATACTCTGTGGCAAGAATGTACTGAAGTGTGATCATTAGGTGTTTCCCCTTCTTAACACGCATGTTAGAATACAACAGCTGATAAATTTATTCAAGCGTTACGTAATGGTAACTCTCCAATAGACTGGTGAGATTTTGTTTTTCTTTACGTTGTTGATGGATGGACGCTTAGTTTTCCGCAAAAGTTGTACCGTATCCCAAGTATTTCTTTTTTATTTGTAAGCTGTTAGGGTTACTTTTATTTAAATACATTTTATAGGAATTGATTGCTATTAAACATATGATGGCTACTGAAGATGTTATTCAATGTTACAATAAATCCTGTGGTCAAAAATTTAACTTGAAAGAAAACAGAGATGGTAATTAGTGACTGGAGTGTATTTTTTTTGAAGACTATTAAAAACCATTTTGTTGTTTTGTTAGACCCATGCCAATTTCATCCTGGTGTTCCAGTATTTCATGATGCACTAAAAGGTTGGTCATGTTGCAAAAAAAGAACAACTGACTTTACAGATTTTCTCAAAATACCGGTAAGTTTTATTACTACATGATAATAATGTTTTGCTAGCTTTTGTACAATCATGTGGTAATTTTTTCTTCAAAGGGCTGTACAAAGGGTTTGCACAATCCAGTTAAACCTAAAGAACCACAAAAACCCGATAAAAATGATAAAGCTGAAGAGGCCATTAGGATACAACAACCAGTTCAACCACAAACACATGTGCCAAAAGTTTCTGAATTGGTCAAAGAAAGGCCAAGGTATAAATATGTGCCATTTTATTTGGTAAATGAGTTAAATGTGCCAATTTCTATATATGCAGTGAAAGTGAACCACTTCAAAAGCTTATCATTAAAACAACTGCTTCATATATAAAATCAAAACAAGACAACTCCACAAAAGAAGAAAGCAATGAAATCACAATTGGAACATCCTGCAGAAACAGTGGTTGTAAAGCTGTAAGTTTCTGTTAGTATTTACGGCATTATTGCAGATGAAGTAATTGGCATTAAATTTGTGTCTATAGACGTTTGTCAATGGACCAAATGATAAATTAAAATGTGTTCATCATCCTGGGTCAGCAGTTTTTCATGAAGGGTAAGTATTCAACTTTGAATCTCTCTGTGGCAGTTTCTTGTCTTGGTCCACAAGATTTTCATCAAAACAAATATGTGTGTAAAGGATGAAATACTGGTCATGCTGCCAACGCAAAACATCAGACTTTACATCTTTCTTGAATCAAGAAGGCTGCTCTGAAGGAATCCATAAGTGGAAAAAGCCCAAGGAAGAAAAAACAACTTGCAGATATGACTGGCATCAAACTGGCCCCAATGTTGTGTTGTCTTTTTTTGCCAAACTGGTTGATGTTGATTTGTCATGTTTTGAAGCAAATCAAGTCATGGTATGAGAAAGTGCTTTGGGTTTCACCTTTAATATTTGCGAGGAACTCACCTTTAGTATTTACAATCTTTTTTAGCTTAAAGCAAGTATTAACTTTGAAAATGGAAAGCAATTTGATCTTCTGCTCTCGCTGTTTGGAGTAAGTAAACCTTTGCAAATTAGGTGTTTGACTTCATGTTAGAAGATTAATACAACAAACTTCTATTTCCAGGTAATTGATCCTGTTCGAAGCAAGGTTTTGGTTTCTGGAACAAAAGTGGAAGTAACTTTATACAAATCTCGCGCCATGCATTGGAAATCTCTTGGCAATGTCATTGAAGATGTAGAAGACACTGAAGAAACACAACATACTCCAGTAAAGATTACAGATAACAAAAATGAAGAGGAGGATAGTGGAAGTGATTTAGATGGAATAGATGATGTTATTTTTGACTGACCAGCTTTATGTGCATGTATACAGTATGCTAACTGATTTAATGTCAACTGGCCAACTGAAAGTTGAGTGGTTTCTTTGGTTTCAAGTATTTTATAAAATTGGTTCTCTTATATTCCGATCTTTTTACAGAATGTATTTTTGCGATATGTACAGTCTGTAAAAATTAAAACTCTTTTCATTGTCTGCAGATAGCAAAAGACAAAAATATGATTATTGTAGGCAAGTTAGTTAGCTTGCGTCAAATCTAATGTCTGAAGTTGATTTAAAACTTGATCACAGACATTGTCTAAATTTGTTAAGTGGTTGACAACATTGTCCACATCGATCTTTGTATGTTTAGCTTGTTCCTTCATGTCAGCCTCTGCATCATGCAGAATCTGTGTGTAAAACAACCGTATAAAAAAAGTTAAAATACCACATAAGCAATCATCATTACATTAAGCTTTGTGCCTTTGACAGGATCATAACCATTCTGTTCCAATAACACGCACAAGTTCAAATGCTGCATTTCCAACTGCTTGATCTGTTCTTTAAGTTGGCTTTCTGCATTCAAGTATTTTTTGTTTTAAGACTTTTAGTCATTTTTAATTAGTAGCAACATCTACAAATAGAATAAAATTTAAACTATTGTTAGCAGCTTTGAAATTATAGACAACACAAATTAACTAACCACTTGCAGAAAGTTGATTTACAAGCCTTTGGTTTTCTTGGAGTTCTTCCTTTGTTAAGTTTTCCTTATTTTCAAGAACCTGTACTGTCTGTAGCAAAGCTGATTCTGATCTAGAAAATATGAATAAAAAGGCATAGCATTCAATGTAGACGCTTACTGGTTAAGAATCTGTGCAAAATTATGCGGTTTTAACAAAAAACGTGTCCAAATACAATCAAAGCATATCTTTGAAGTAAAAGTATCTGAATCGTTTAGGATTAATAAATCATATTACGTAATTTAGGTAACTAACAAAATGACCAAAGTAACAATTTCTCTAATAGATGCTGCTACAAGCCTGGTATGATGCTGCAAAAATAACCTTTTAATTTCTGTTATTCCCCTGCGATCAGCCTTTTTTACATTTGCATCAGATTTTATTGACTTTGAGTGAAATGAATGAGCAGGTTGTTTTATGTTTTTCCTGGTAGAAGAGACTATCACTGTTTTTGATCTATTACTTTCATTAGTCTCATTTTGTTTGTTCCGGATGTTGGGAGTTTTTGTTGGTGCAGTTTTGGAGCGAGGTATTCTTGAGGGAGACGGCATCTTACAAGTTGTTCAGAATAACCTGTTAATAAATATTCTTGTAAAATGCATTAGGCTTTTTCTAGTAAATACATTAGGGTATCACATAAAAATTGGGATTTAATGTCATCTTCTATTCTATTCATATTAAAACATAGAACACACCATCTGTCATAGTTCATTATGTACACTGACATCCCAGCCTATATTTATAAACCAGACTAGAAAAAATGTCCTCCACGCACTTTTGCGAAAATTTGCCGACAATTCCTGCAATATTAATGTGCTAATGCATTAACATACGAAAAAACGTTGCGATCGTCCGCGCAATTAACGATCGCCGAAATACAAATTCAAAATGAACTGTTTGAAGTCGTCGATCGGCACCAAAATATGGTAGAAAATACTGCAACTATCAATACAGCAAAAAAGTCCTGAATCGTGAAATTAGAATACACTGTTTTGGACCTTTCTTTGTTTATGTACCAACCAGTCCTAGCAGTCAAACGCCGATTTTATTATTTTTGTAATTTCCCGGGTGTTTTCGTCGTTCCTCTCATCCACATTCCAAAGGAGGAGAATATTCCCAAATATTCTTATCTAGAAGTTATACCTGTGCCAATGTTTCAGGCCTAGCCTATTTGATAGGGCTAATTTAAAAAATATTATATTTTTTAATTAAAACTTAGATTATAACCATATACGTAATTGACTTTTTTTGAATGGGTTTTACTTTTAAAAAAAGATTGAAACACTGGTCTGCAAAGAGTGAATCTGGTAAATAAAGCCTATTTATGCGGAATAAGTCTTGTGTAAAATCGTCAATATTATTATTGTATTCTATAGGATCTAAGTGTTACTTTTACACAGCTGCAAATGCCAAGACAATAATAGTGTTAAGCGACATCTATTGTCACCTTGGTTTGTCAAAATGCGCCTGAAATGGAGGTATCCGGCGACTATATTGCTAAAAGCATAAACACACAGGTTATCGACAAACTGTCAAATCATTGTTTTTCTGACACAAATTACAGCAATTTGTTTGGTATAGAAATAGCACCAAATCGTACGCCAGAGTCGACAAAACTCTAATCGCAGGTAACTACCAGGCATTCACTTTGTGGTCATTATACAATCACCGTCATCCGTTTGGCACCAAACTAAGTGCAACCATTCCCCCAAAAAGGTTGGAACACTATGGCCAAAAAAAGCTAAAACGATTGGTGTCGGGGCCCGTGTCACAATATAAATCATTAACAACTTAGCATAAACAGCATGTTGGGCTTTCTTTGAATGTCGGGCATGCGTGACTTTTTGCGCCCAAGCATGCGTTGCAGTACGTGGGGAATTGTAGTAACTTAGTCTAACTAACAGTTAGAACAGGGCCAACAGGTGGCACGTAACGACTTTGGCAACATCGGTCAAGCGCCCGACCCATATATAGACTACCTTGAAAATAAACCTGATCGGGATTCGTGCCCAGGATGTGCTGGATTCAAATCCCGGTGTGACCAAAAAAATAAACAGTGTTTGTTTACAAGGTGCAAAAGGCGCTGCGGGTTTCGTAAAAACAGTCGTAGAATCAGCGACCACAAAATTGCAGTGAAAACAAACACACACAGTTTCATACCGAACTTTTTAGGACCACTTACTGTAAACAAGCAAAACGTCGCTTACCATAAAACCAATCTTATGGGTCTGCAGCAATTAAATTCAGAATTGACACTTAACTTTTACTAACATTATTCTTATTCCGTGGGCCCAGCGGTCCTCGCACAGGCACAATTTTCTTCAAAGTCCCTGTGTGTAGAAACTGTTGGGATTCATAGGTTTGAAGAATTTTGTAGCAAATCAAATGATTTTGTTGAAACCAAAAAAAAATAAACTTGTTGAATTCGATTCAGACAGTTGTTTTGACTGTGAGAATTTATTCACGTCCGCTGCGATTCTATGACAAGGCGATCGAGATGCTAGTAAGGAAACTACCTTAATTTGAAGGCCCGTCCTGTGGGCACATTGACCAATTTGGCCAAAATCAAGCCCCGTGATCTAAATTTTGCTTTCTATTTTTTAGGACCTGTCCTGTTCCATGGGCGCCTGACTCGATAATCTCTAATCTAAAGGCTTTTCGCTGCCCAACCCTGCAGCAAATAAAATGACGTTTTATAAAGAAAGCGTAGGACTCACCAAAATACAGTGATGCTTCTTGAAGGTGAATAACCAAAATGTAATTTGAAGTAAAACGGGACATTCAAATTGTGAAATTCAAGTCCTTCCTCAATTCCACCTCATACAGTTCTTTAACTGGTTGCTAAGGTCGGTCAAGTTTTAATATTCCCTTTATTCCAGTATTCTTGAAATAAATTTATAGGTTGCGATTTTAAAAGATTTGACCACACCTGTTCATAAAGAATATTAAAGCACATACAGGCTTTGTAACGTCCGTTGAACGCGCCCCGGTTCTTGGCGCGGACCGTCACACGAGGCGGAATTCCCGCAGTTAAAACGCGTATGTATCTTTAATGAGCCTCAAATTCGCTCACTCAGTTGATGTTATTCTTGTTGTCGAATGTGCAGTACGCAATCGTACGCATGATAGAATGAATTCGAAATGTAGACGATACAGACGTCGGGAGGAGACGAAATACACGTATGACACGTGGATCCTTAGAACACGGTTTCAACTATTTGGGAACCGGGAAACTCTGGACCACAAAGACGGTCCAAGCAGTTACTGTCGCACACCGATAACTTTGGGCGACAGCAGATTGAATACACCACGCTTCACATGTGTACAAATGCAAGAGAGACATAGAAAATGCTCGCTCGCAACACAAAAAACCTTTTGCAGAATAAAAACGACGTAGCACTGTGCTGCACAGTTGTCGGACACAAAAAGGACTTAACCACGTTTTCAGTTCAACAAAACTACCCGTTAACTGTTACATCACAAACTGCAATAGACTGCAACAATTATAGCAGTGAAAGGAAAAAAGGCACATAAATAGAAATCAGGCAATTGCTGGCAAATAAGATGTAACAGGCTTATTACACCTCCCTCAACATTACACCAGGCTCAACGTTGCACAAGCCGAAACGTGGGGATCATAAGATAGTAGGTGCTTATTACGTCACAAGACGTCGACAACAAAATCACTGTAGTGGCGGAAAATAATTATTTTGTACTGGGGAGCTTATTGTCCGTAACACAAATGTTTAATTCAATTAAGATTTTTTTTGTTATGTAGGGTAAAAAATGTCCACAAAAACATACTAAAATGTTGATTAAATTGGGTTAGTGCACTTCCGCAATGACGCAATCCCTACCACAGTTTTGAATAGATCTATGTCGTATATTTCTGCAAATAAATTACTACTGATGCTGCCAGGCATTTTTTATTACTACAATACAATATTTCTATTACATTAACGTTTCGGTTGCTATGCAGCAGGCTTCATCGGGATGTAGAAAAGTGAATGTGCAGAATAACACGACGTGGACAATATCAAGGTGCAAAAACCGAGAAAAAATGCTAGAGTTAAAAAAGAAGAAATAAAGAACAGTAAGGAAAGACACCTGCACTACAAGTATTATTATTTTCCAAATTGATGAAGGCTACTGCATAGTAGCCGAAACGCTGATGTAATAGATGTACTGTCTGACGAGCTGTATTGCAGTACACTTCTGCATTGTTGTTTTTGCAAAAAGCGCACGTGCTTGTGCACTGAAGCGAAACTGCAGAAACAAGTAAAGGCGAGGAAAACAAATGACGTTTGTTGCTGGTCCAGTGGCGCAATCATCGACTGATTAGGTAGTGTACGTTTGCTTGCGCAACGTCTCTGTAAGTTGAGCGTTTCTTACATGTATTTGAACATATTATCTGCGCTCGGGGTACGTACTTCTAACAACAATCTCGTCGCAGTTCGTTTATTGTGACGTTGTGCAAATTCCTCGAAAATGTTTTCGGATGCTCGAAATTGTTTTGCAAATGGAAAAGAATCAGATGAGATAAAATGTGAAATTAAAGGTGTAAGATTTATATTTTTACAGTCAAAATAATTTTTCACTAACCTTTTTTAATCAGTCTTACTACTCACCAGTCACCATTGTCAGTAGTGTGGAATTTATTTTTAATTGGCTTTGGCAGATTTATTTGCCTTATTTATTTTATACAAGTAATATTTTATATGTTTACAACGTTAACATGACAAAACTAGGTTTGCTATCATTTTGGAATTACAATTTAGGAACCAACAGATCCCTTCGACAAAAAAATATCCAGTTCATAAAACCAGATTTTGGATCTAGTTTTACGTGGATAGGTTTTTGTTAGCCTAAAACCATTTGGTGAATTGGATATTTGCTGAGTTATTGTTGTTCCACATGATTTGCATTAGCCTACATTGTTTTGTATTAACACTTCAAACAACTTTTATATACAGGTTCAGTTCCTTTGTGGTTAAATGGTGAGATTATAAGAAATGGACCCGGTGAATTTGATTTAGGGGGTGATACATTTGATCATTTCTTTGACGGTCATGCATTATTGCATAAGTATGAAATGTTTTTACCTATCTAAATATGCGAAAAACCAAAATGTAATAAATATTGTCATTTCAATTACAGATTTACCATTTCTAATGGGTCAGTAAGTTACAAAAGCAAGTTTCTTGAATCGGAAACTTTCAAACACAACAGGGCAAATAATCGTCTACTTTATGGATCATTTGGTCATGCTTCACATCCAGATCCATGTAAAAATATTTTCTCAAAGTAAGCTTTTTGATAGTATAGCTACAGCTACAAGTTTTCTTGGGATATTATTTAACTATAATCCTTGAAAGGTTATTCACAAAATGGACTGTAACCCCTCCTGGAGATGCTTGCAATGTGAACATCGCCACTTTAGGAAGTGCCCACTATGCAGTTACAGATGCTGGACATGCATACAGAGTTGATCCCGAAACATTGGAAACAAAAAATAAAGTTGATTTTAACCAACTAATTAATCTTCCTGTAACAACTGCCCATCCTCACTATGGTAAATAGGAAATCATTGCAAAGTAAAGGTGTAGGAATACATGCTTAAATGCAAATTGCCTTATTTTAGCCCGAAATTAAACTCTGTTTACGACAATTTTGTTTGGTTTGATATGATATGCCAAGAAGCAATACCAAAACAGTAGACTGCATATGTATTTAAGTTATAATATCTGTGTCAACTGAAGATGCTTCTACTGCTGCTATCCCTTCAGTTAATAGCCTTCATGCCTTAAAGATGCCAATGGTGATTATTACAACATTGGTGCCATTTTTGGGCCCAATCCTGTGTACTGCATTGTGAAAGTACCAGCACAAAATTTTTGTCAGGAAGATCCATTGCAAAGCCTGACCGTTTGTGCCAAAATTCCAATTGATGATCGATTTAAACCAACTTATCATCACAGGTACTGCAACATTGGCACACTTAACCAAAAAGTTTTTAGATAATTTTGACAAAAAATAAAAAAGTTACACCATTTTCTTCAAAAAGAAAAATATTTTTCATTATAGTTTTGGACTGACCAAACATTACGTAGCTTTTCATGATCAAAATTTGAGAATCAATTTGATCAAACTTCTTAAAACACGTTTAAATTGGGAAAGTTTTCTTTCTTCACTTGAGGAGGACTTAACAAGACCCTCAATAGTATGTTTTGTTTGTCAATTATGTGATTAAGAAACATTACTAAGAGTTTGGTTAGTTTAAAAACTTAATTCAAAACCCTAGAGGTTTTTGCATTGATAATGTCACCAGTCTTGCAAATAAACTTTAATTCACTGTTACAGTTTCATGTCATTGAAAAAGAAAGTGGATCAAAAGTTCCCATTAAATATTTGACAAAATCAAAGTTTTGCTTTCATTTTATCAACTGCCATGAAGCAAGTGACAATGGAAATTCCTTCTTGGTTTTGGATTTTGTTGCATCAAACAAACCATATATTGGAGTGGAATACTGGTAATTAGGCATTTTGGTTATGATAAAGGTGAATAAAACAAACTGAAACATAAAATTTAATTTATTAAAATTACATTGGCAAGCTGCATCCTACTCTTTAATTATTACAGGAATGTAACCAAGCTTAGGAAAAATGAAGTAAAGATTTCAAGTGACAATAAAATGCAAGCTTGTCGGTATTTGTTACCTCTATCAGTTGAAAACTTCAATGTTGGTAAGAGTGTATTCTTGCAGTGGAAATTGTTTTGTCAGCCAAATTTTTGTGCATAGGTCAAGCAATCAGATGTGTTGGTTATAGTGCATATGCCAAACTGGAAGAAGATGGCAGTGTATTTTTGGAACCAGAAATACTTAGCTGTAATGTTAATGCAAACATTGAACTGCCCAGGATAAATTACGCTTACAATGGCCTAAAATACAGGTTGGATTTTGCTTACAAAACTATTAATTGGCATACAATTTTGACATTTTATTACAGATACTTTTACACTGTCGGGCAAGAACAAACATTTCCATCTGAGCAACTGGTTAAAGTGAATGTTGAAACCAAAGAAGTGAAAATATGGAAAGAGCCTGTAAGTAAATTACTGTATAAGATTAGCATAAAAATATGTGTTGTATGTGGTCAGGATATGGAATCATTTTTAAGTTTTTGCTTTTGTGTTGCTGACCAAGCATGTTTTAAAAATCTGGACAGATAATTTACAACAATAGTTATGCACTTGCAGAAGTGTGTTCCTTCTGAGCCAGTGTTTGTAGTCAATCCTGGTGGAGCAGCAGAAGATGATGGAATAATTTTGTCAACAGTTGTCTGTGATTCTCCAGAAAAACCAGCATTTTTGCTGATACTTGATGCTGGTAGTATGACAGAAATTGCCAGGGCTAAGGTAAGCAAGATAGATTTATGTTTAAAATTGCTTAAATATTGCTTTTATTTTGCAGATTGATTCTGCCCTACCATTTCCCCTGCATGGAATGTACAAACAGAAAACATGAGATTTTAATTATGACACCTGTTTTATAACAATAATAAACCACTACCTCTTTGAGATTTTCTGGATTCTGATAGAAACATTTAGTTGCATCAGTCAATTCCTGTCACTTGTTATGGTTATTCTAATATCTTTGATTATAATTGGACATCAAACACAGTCTTTTATATGTAATACAGAGCTTAAAATTAAATATTATGCCACTTTTACGAAGTCCACAGAAAATTTCTGGAATATCACTTTATTATAAAAGTTCATCTGTCAAAAAAACGTAAATCCCAGCAAAGGAGCTTGCTTGGAAATATTTTTTTGGTAAATAGCAAACACAATAAACTTTATAGGATACAAGTAAAAGCATACATGAGAAAAATAATTGACACAGTGAAAGAAAAAGTGTTGTACCAGTGTGTAGCACCACTAGGGAAGATAGTGCAAGTCAACTAATTCACTTGTTACGGTGAACATAAAGAAAGTGCATGATATTTACTATTTACATATTGAAGGCAATTTGTTGAAATACTTCAATATTAAAACTGGATTGAAAGGCTTACACACAGTTGCATTTTAGTGCAATTAAGAGCATTTTCTGCACATGTAAAAATACGCAACATTCCATGTATTTAAAAGCCCAATGTTTTTCAAATATTAGGCCTGATGTGGAAGCTTTGAGAGGTAGTTTTACACAAATGATACTGGCCCAATAAATTTTTTTTGCCCCAAATCCAATCAATTGCTAATGGTTTAACATTCTACACAGTCTTAACTATTTGGAGCACTATTCTCTGGAACTGTGTGTGGTAGATCCCTTCCATTCGATAACACAGCAACTTCATTTTGTAACTGATTTGAGTTGTTGCTTGTGTTTAGAATGTTTGAAAAGCTTCCAGATGAATTATTTGTCCCATTGTCATCACCAATATAGGAGTTGTTTTGAATGGCAGCAGCACACAGACTATTTGTGCTAGAGGTCGTATTGTAAGCAGGGGCTTTGTTTCCTTTCAACAATGCGTGTTTTGGAACATTTTTGTCTACAATTTCACTCACTGCTTTTACAGCAGAATGACTAAGGGAGTTGGAATTGGCAGCTTCATTTACTGCAGTGCTGTCAACATTATCATTGCAGATTGGGCCACTTTCCATGCTCGGTGTAGGGGCTGATTCACGACTTGCCTTCTTTCCTTCTGACTTGGACATGGTTCTCTTTATGTACTCGTATGTTGTGATGTTGCGATGTACTGAATTACAAAAATATGTGTTTGGTTTATGTGTATTAATATGTACACAATTATTAGCTATTGTATTATCACCATCACCATTGTTAATTACTGTAATGTTGCACACTAACACAAGCCACATAAAATATCCAGGAAATTTTGGCACTCCAACTAACAGTCTGTCAAAAACCTAACTGATAAATATTTAACGACAAATGTTGAGTCTCATGCTTACCTAGCACCATGTGAAAGGAAAATAATTGCAAAAGTAGTATGATGGATAGAACTAAAACCACTATTTTTATTGCAATTAACACCTCAAACGCAATCTGTGTTGCATTGTTGCTTGAACTGCTGCTCCACCAAACCTCTACAACATAATAAAAGCAAAATTTTGTCGTGTTTAGATTAAATATGTCATTCATAAGGTGTTTCTGCAGTTACATAATTTTAAATTGATATTATTGTTTTATTTCGCCAACACTTATTTGAGGTATATGCAGCATGACATGTGTTTGCATACCAGGGTTTAGCCAATGGAATCCTTGGACGGCATTTACAAATACAAGCAGGGAAATAACCAACATTCCAACTGCATCCAAAAGTGCAGTTAACACAGTGAGCAAAAACACTCTGTAAACAAAACAGAATTTCAACTATGATGCAATTAATAAAACAAATATACTTGAGTTATTCATCATAGTGCTGAATCAGCTTGGCATGCATGTCAAAAATATGTGCAGTGCATAGGTTTAGCTAGTCATATGATGGCACAAAAACTAAAGAAATTATAATTTTAGGAATAGCAGAACTATCAACTTTTGACTACTATAACAAGGTCCAAATTATTGTTATTGATCCACCCACTTGTAATTTTTTTCACCAATGCAATTATTTAGCCATTTGCAATGATGGTCAAACACTGCAACACATTTGTTGCAGGCACTACAATGCTTGCTTTTCAGGCCTCTGTAAAACATGAAATAATACAGTATCTACAAAAATTAGAACTCATATTATGATCACAAATTTCATTACATACACAGGAACTTGACAAATGTGGCAATAACTGTTCTCTATTACATGTTGGTGAACAGATCGGTCAAATTTGGCCATAGGGGTATTTGTGCTTTTGATTCTTTCCCTAGCATTGTCATCAGCTGGATCTATTGCAGTTGCAATAACAAGTAAGGTTATATGAACAATATAACCGATTCCCATACACTGCAAATAAACATACCACAAACAATAATTAATTAAATCCTAAGCACACATGATACAGTCTAGTAATAAAAATATGTCAAATACAACACCATTACGCCTTAAACCTCTAAATACTCTTTAGTAATAGTGTCAAACATATCTCACTGTGAGAGTTGGTGCCCATGAACTAATGGGTAAAGCAATAATTTCCACACCAAAAGTCATCACTCCAGTAAGTAGGATTACTACCCAGGCAAATATCTATGCAAAATATTTGTTACATTTACCCGCTTACCAAAAACTCTCAACATTTTCATACCTGCATTGCATTGAGTGGTACATGCCATCCATTAATTCTCGGCACATCTTCAGCTGTTCGATCCCTTGTAACTCTACTCTTGTAATGACACATGTGGGTTAGGGCTACACTGTTCTTTTCCAAGACACAACTAGCACATGATTTACTTAAAACCCCACTATAACTGTGCCTTTATTAAAGAAAAGCGACAACAATATAAATTAAACCACAATGTAAAGTGGTTTTTATTATAAAAACATCTTCCTTACAAATCTTTGAGTAGTAGCATGTCAATCATTTTTAAAAGTTGCAAGTTATAGAGTGATTGTTTGTGCAACATAATCAACAGAAATGGTATGCATTTGACTTTATTCGTAGCAAAATATATAATAAAAATAGGGGGGTGGCAACTAACATATGCCGAAAAACAAGGACACCCAGCCACATTATAAGGATAATTCTAAGAAATACAGATAGTATGAAAACCCTGAGTATAGGTCAGCCAGATAATCTGTATAATAAAAATTAGCTATTGCATTAAAGCAGTTAAGTTTCATGCAATGGCAAGATTAGCAGGATCAAAGCTAGCGTACCGATTACCAAGCAAGGACCTGTGCAGTGGGGCGTTTCTGTCAATCATGCCCTTGAATGAAACCATAGAATACTAAAACATGGAATGGAAACTCTTTTCGTCACGCATGAGTAACACTTTACGCAAAATGAAAAATGCATTGGGTTAAATGCGATTTTGGCGTTTTTCGACGGAGAAAAACTCTAAGTTAATGTAACCACAGGAATTTATTTAAATGTAATTTAAGTAGTTTCATCCTTAATCTTTTAAAATATGTGGATGATTTTAATTATGACGCGCCATAATGCACTTTTTGACCGTGTGTTACAAGTCACCTTACAGACTAAAAAATTGTTAATACGTCTTCGCGTCAACCTCAAAGATGACGTAAGACATGTAATTACGTCATACAAGTGATGACGTAATGTTTTAGATTTGCATATCTGCCTAAAAAGCAATCATGGGATTCAGAAACCTAATATATGAACAAAACAGTCTGACTCAGAGGCCACATTTTTGCAGTCATTATTTCAAAATGTTTCATAACTCCTCTTTTTGTAAAGACATATGTTGGACAGATAGTGCATTACTACATGAAGTAGTTTTTGGCCCAAAATGTGAGATTGTAGCCTTTGTAAACCAGATAACATGGGGCCAAATTTTGCTTTTTAATTTTAAAGATTGTATTTACTTGTTTAACCATACTTAAATCTGGCCGTTTTTCATCTTTTCTGCAAATAATATTAAATATTAAATAAATAGTGGTAACTATCTAAAAAATATTGACATAATCAAATAAATTCTTGTGTCATTTTTAATATTCCATTGGTTTTGAGCAATTCATGCCACATATGAGCCCGATCCTCTGTGAATATTAATGAACCTGCTTTTGTTATACTAGTAATCTACTTTATACATTTTTCCCACACATCACTGAGTTTTCTATTTGATTTCATTGTAAATATATGGTTGTATATTGGCATTTTTGTCCGAAAGTCTGACGTTAAGTGTTGATTAGTACAATATCCCTGAGAAGAAAACAAATCAAATTTGATGGAAATTATTTTTGTCAAACTATTGCACACATAACAGAAGTATATTTTTTTACTCTTATCATAACATTTGGTTGAATGCTCATGACACAGTTGAAAATATGTATGTTTTGTTAAACTAAACATAATTGCCTTTTGTTTCAGCCAAATTGGACCTTTATATATTAAAAATAACCTTTTTCACTAGTCATTTTTTTTCTTCGCAGATTAGTTTTAAGTAAAACACAACAGAATTTGATTTAGATATGTATTAAAATGCTTCTGAGGAGACATGTCATGTTGAAGAAAAAGATGAAAGTTTTCAGAATTTGCTCGTATGCAAACACTTATATACAAATTTAAGTTGGTTTATATTGGAAGTATTCCCACTGCCCTTGAGTATTTGCAAGCAATCAACATATATTTTGTCAAGGCTTAACTTTTTCAAACCCATATTATGCACAAAAATGTTGTTTTGTGTTGGACTTTACTGGCAAAATTTGCACTCAGCAGTATGAACATGGTGTTGGCGAGGTTTTTCCTGATTTTAATAATTTGGGTTATTATAATATCTTCCTCTCCATCTTCATCAAGATACAGAAATCGTAGAAAAAAGCAGCAATACTATCGTTTGTCATCTGTTTGTCAAATGCCCTGTTTTTGCAAAATAAATATTCCCAAACAACCGCATTACTGTGTGCAGAGATACTGTCCTAGAAAAAAATATAATAAGCAAGTAGTTGATTTTACATAACAAGCATAGTAGTTGATAACATTACTCGATTTAGCCTCCCACTGCTTGCAAACAGCAAAAGCGCGCAATTATTTGTTCATATTTTGACCCAAAAGGTAGTAGACAGCAAATCGCCGTAAAAAATGATGCGACACGATTTATTCAAAATCATCCACATATTTCAAAAGACGAGGGACCAAACTTCTTGTTTTTTTAAAAAAGTTTTAAATTTTGTTCTATTTAATGGGTTTTTAAGCCCCTTAAAAAACACCAAAATCGCATTTAACCCAATGCATTTTTCATTTCGCGTAAAGTGTTACTCATGCGTGACGGCGCACTTTCAGCGGAGTTTCCATTCCATGTTTTAGTATTCTATGATGAAACATTACTGTGTTGCCTGATTTATAGTGATAGAGATCCCCTGCATATATACCAGATTGAAAAGTTTATATTATGCGTGGAGGATTTTGTTTTGGCGACCATTAATTGCGCAGACGATTGCAACGTTTTTTCGTGTGTTTATGCATTAGCTAGATATATATACGAAGGTTGTCTGACAAGTTGTGCATCAATGTACATTGGCCACAAACGAAACTGCTGTTGCTTAGTTGGAAGAGCATTGGGCCTGGTTAGGGACGCGTCAGGAAAAACTGACTGATCCAGCTAGGCTGCGAAGCCTGTATACCCTTTGCATTAACATGCAAAAAACATTCCAACTATCAATCTCCGAAAAAATCCTTCGTGCAAGTAACAAACTTTCCAAACTGGTAGGTCAGCTCAGCGCTAAATAACTTCAGTAAATCTACATATTTGCAACAAATGTAAACTCAAGAACATTTAAAATACAACAAAAAGTGCAATAAACACGATTTTTTTATTTAAAAGCATGACCAATCAGTAAAAAATTAATGAAAGTGTAGCTTGAAAATACTCATTCAAATTTGTTTGATGAAGAAATAAACTTTCATCACAATAACCTAACCCAGAGTGAAAAGTTTGCAATGTTTCAATTGCATTGATTGTGCAGACTAGCCAATGTTTTTCGTGTACGTATTAGTTGTAAATTGGAATCACTATCTCAGCCAGAGCCAAGTAATGCATGACATCACAACAAAAATTAATGAAGTCACTGAAAAAGCTTACGCACTTTCGAAAAAAAAGAAAATCCTGACCTTCGACATTCATACAAATCCCACGGGCCACGACGTGCGTGAAGTGTTCGGTTTCAAATGTACGCAAACATTCTATATTAAATAAAAGACAAAACGTTCAACATACAAACAAACAAACTGGTTGCTAACATTTACAGTCGTTCCGCACGAACGAACAAGGTTAGCAAAACAAAAGAGGAAAGAGAAATTACGGAATAATTTGAAAATGATATCCTGCTTCACCATAGTATTCTATGGCTTCACAATACAATTCACGGAGCAAAACAAAAACAAATGCATTGAAGGTGAAGAATGAAGGCACAGTTAACGCTTTAAAAAATATAAAAATCTCTAAGTCAAAGATAATATTAAAACAAAAGTTAAAAAAAAACACGAAGAATAAATAATACAGTCCAGATCCATGGTTTTGGATTGGTTTGGTAATATCATACTATGGTAATATTGCGCTAGTTTTAAAATATTTTTTTCAAAATTAGACGGATAATGGAAAGGCACATACGCGTGCAATTCATGTTGGTAGTCCCAAATTTAGTTTAATTGAAGCCTTTGTTACAATAAAATAAGCCATATTGAGAACTATAGGCTACGTAAAATTGGCAAGGCAGAAGTTAGTTTAATATTCTTTGATGAACCAAAACAACCCTTAGCCCGGATCCACACATCCACACTGCGGGCGTACGCTCGGGACGTTGAAACAAACAAAGAATCCGCCGGCGCAAAGCGTGAGTGTGGACCCGGCCTTCTAGTGCAGGGCTTCTTTTATTGTTTTGTTCTGCGACCCAAGTTTTGTAAGGGGAATTTATGTGCAACGTAAATGTTAGGACGTTGTGGAATTTCACAATGGCAAATTATACAATAATTCAAGTGTTTTACATACGAGCAACAGTATGGTTTTCTGTGGATCGACGGTTTATCCAATCCGTTGCTGAAGTTTAAATTGAACGAACATGAATGTATTGTAAATAACCCTAAGAGTCTCAGAGATATTTAACAGTGTCTCGATGGCCTGAGGGCGAATTGAGCCTCTTCGATTATTAAACCTGCTTCTGCCCCGTCCTATAAAGCACCCAGAACTAGGATATCTTCCCGAATAATTGTATTCATTTCTGTTATCTGGGAGTCACTGGTTCACACGTTCTGGTGCTCACTAGCGGAAGGAGTTGATCCTTCTTGTATTATCTGGGACGCATTGAAATGGTTAGTGTAATACAAGAGTTTATGTCCTGTGAGAACATGGTAAACAGGATATTGAATGACTCGCTTTACCCGAGAACATTCGATGGGTTTATCATATGGATCGCATTATGGGATTTGGCAAAACTTGTGCAATGCTGCACACGAAACATTACGAAATACAAGCACTGATTTCTGTTACAGTATCAATATCTCCTTTTAAGGCGATGTGCTGTTTATTGGTGTGATAAATAAATGCAAAAAAGTAAATTAACAATTGTACAAACTGCTTTGATTGGTAGACAAAGTTATTCCAAAAAGAATAGGACACGTATTAGCAGATATTGGTTAGTGTTTTTCCAATGTGCAGTTGAGTGAGAAAATGTCTGATGATGATACAATTACAAATTTGGGGAGTATTTTTTATGATAGGAGATTGAATGTACTAAATTACGACTGATATTTTACTTTTATTGAATCTGCTACATGACTTGATAACAAAAAGTTCCAGCTCGATAATAATACATTGCGTCAAGCTTCGAAAAAAAAGTAGAGGATGTCTTCTTTTTTGTATGCAAGATTAATTACTCAGTGCTGTCGGAAGCAATTTGCAAAAACATATCGCCTGTTGTGGGTGTTTATAATCTATGGTGGGCATGGGGTTATAGATAAGGCGTGGTTGCTATAAGGATAAATCTTTATTATGGATAAAAGCATGGAGAAGTACATTTTGAAGATCTGGGTATGCGACATCACAATGAGTGTTTTTTGTTCTTAACTTAAAACAATCGATTGTTGTTGTTCACGTTTTTGCAGACCAACGAACGCTACCATGATAGCGGCACCAATTCCAGAGTAGAAGTTAAAATTACAGGAGAAAACGGACACGAAACGAAATGGACGAAGCTAAACTATTTATTGGAAAACGATTTCGAACCAGGATCGAAGAGAGAGTATTCGCTTGAGCATGCTGTTGGAGCTCCGAGCAATCTTGCCTTTCGTGAGTTTTTAAACTGAGGCTTATTTACATTTTTTTATACGATGTTTCCTTTAAAACAAATTAATAGGTTTGGTTGGAATCAGCAGTAGAAAAAATTGGATGCTAAAGCGGGTGACTGTCAAATACAGAGGGGAAAAGCACTACTTTCCCGTGTATCGATGGGTGGAAAACGACGTGGTTTGGGTTGCACACGGAAAGGGCAAGTTGATAAAGTTTTCTGATGTTTAATATTATCGCTGCAATATGCTTAAATAACACTGACGTTCACTAATTTCAGCCCAGCTGCCCCAGAGCATCAAACATGAATACGTCAAAGTTCAAAGAGCGGAGGAAATTCGTCAAAATAAATCAAAGCTATTGTGGAATGAAAAACCGGCTCATCCAACAAATATAGGATGGGGTATAAATCGATATCTCCACACACCAAAGGGAAAAGACCTTCCACTTGTTTATTCAAAAACAAGAGGTCAAAAAAAAAATTTTGAAAGTGGAACTCTGGAGGGAGCATTGTCAGTCGGGATGAGTTTGTTTAAAAGTAAGACCAAAAGTTTCCTTTTTGCACATGTGCCACATGTTTGATCAATCCATGCGGCAATAAATGTAGTTATTTGGGACCATATGTGTTTTCAATTTGTGCTTTGTTTGAAGGTGGTGGAGTTATCAACAACTTGGATGACTACAAAGAACTTTACAAAGGAGCAGATTTCAAAGACCCTCCTTTTATAGAAGAGTAAGTCTTGATTGATAATGGAATACATTCTAAACGTACCGCACATTACATTATGAAATAAATCCCAATTCGTTTTATTAATTCCCATGCCTTGACTAGCTGGAAAAGAGATGAGGAATTTGGTAGACAAGTGCTCACTGGAATATCACCACTCGCCTTCGAACGATGTAAAGAATTGCCCAAAGATTGTAACATTAATCAAAATCATGTAGATAATTTGCTTGAGTCGGGAAAAACCTTGCATTCAGAAATGCAGGTTTGTAATAGTGTCACATATAAAAAAAAAAGTCATTTCTTTTATTTGTTGCACTTATTTTTCAGGAAGGAAAACTGTACATAGCGAATTACAGCTTCGTTGCCAACATTAAGAAAAACAGAATTCCTCTTAAAGCCAGAACTTTCGATTGCTCAAGTTGCATTGGACTTTTTTACGCCACTTTAGGCGAATTTGTTCCGATAGCAATTCAATTGATTCCTGGCGATGCTGAATCTGTGTTTACACCCACAGACGAGCCATACGATTGGCTTCTTGCGAAATTATATTTTCGAGTAACTTCCGCCAGCGTTCATCAGGTATCTAACAATATATAATTTGCATCCCAATGCAATATGTATTTAATAAAAACGTAAGTTTATAACTGTTTTTCGAATTAGTGGTTGTTTCACTTCCTTCATACCCATGGCTTATCGGAAACTTTCTCTGTGGCGACATTTCGATGTTTTCCGCACTGTCATCCAGTATTTAAACTTCTGAAACCACACCTTACTTCAGTGATCGCCATTAATAAGTCAGCTCGAGAGGCTTTGCTGCCGCCTGGATCACTGGCTAATCAAGCTATTGCTCTAAGTAAGCAAAAATAATTTGTCAAATCGCGAATTTAAATAAAAGGAAATCATTTTTCTATTGCCGACACAAAAGCAATCTGTAAAAAAAATATTAAAAACATACTTCAAATTCTCAGGTGCTTTGGAGACCACTCGATATTGCTTTAAATCGTTCGATCTGTCGCAAATGGATGTGCCGCACAATTTGGAAGTTCGCGGTAAATCAGGCTTTGTTCACATTTACTTGGTTATCTGCATAATTGTTTTTTTATGCTTTAGGCGTGGACGACGCCAAACTGTTGCCCAATTACCATTATCGCGATGACAGCTTGGAAGTATGGGGTGCAGTCAAGTCATACGTTACAAACGTAATCGACTATTTCTACAAAAGTGATAAGGTAATACCCGCATACAGAATTTCACGAAATTTAAAAGAAAACTGATAATAGGACATACAAGATGATTTTGAACTGCAAGGTTGGTCGTATGAACTAGCCCACGATGGTTTTGGTTGGCAAGATGGAAACACAAGAGGAATGCCTGATAAGATAAACACAAGAGACGAATTGGTGAGAAAACACCCTTGTGCTCTGATTATTACCAAAGAAAAAGTAAATTATAAAACAACGTTTAATTGGAAGAAAATGATTCACTATCCCAGCCATTTTACGACCTACTGCATAGTTATAAGCTGCATATGTTTTCTTGTAAGCTTACATTAGACCTTAACACTAAAAGTATCATAAATAAACTACATTAGGAAGAAGATGCAAAATAGGTTGTGATAAATATAAAATCCCTCACACGGTGATAAATTACAGGTTCGAATTTGCACAATTATTATATTTGTAAGCACCGCTCAACACGCTGCGGTGAACTTTGGCCAAATGGAGACACATCAATTCGTGCCCAACGCACCAACGTGTATGAGACTTCCTTCTCATAAAAAAGGCGAGGTTCGTTAATTATTTTCATCTCAATTAATTTCAATACAAGACACTTCCTTTATGCTCACTCGTGTCATGTGTTGAAGGGAAGCGAGAAGCGGATCATCGACTCCTTGCCTGGATCGATAATTGGCTCTGTCGCGATTGCAATCACGTACGCACTTTCAATATACCCAAAAGATGAGGTCAGTGGTTATTCCCTGCGATATATTTTGTGTATTTTTGTCGGTTAGATTTTGTGACACAGTCGAACTCAGAACATGTTAGATATATATCGGTCTATCATTAACTCTGCCACGGCTACATATTTTTATCAAATAAGCAACAACATAACATAAATAAATATTATTAGAACTTTAAGGGCAGTGTATTGTTTTTTATTTTGATGTTGGAGTATTCCCTGAAGTAATTTTTTGTTCAATTTTAGACATTTCTCGGTGACTTCTCGGAAAAAGTTTTTATTGAAACGGAAATAATACAAATCCAGAAAGACTTCAAGGCTGCTCTAATCCAACTCAGTCGAAAGTTCAATGCACGAAACAATTCAATCAAATATCCATACTGGTATTTGTTGCCAGAAAAAATCCCAGCAGACATTAATATCTAATATTCCAAGAAGTAATCAGTTCAAAGAAATATACGCGCTCTATATACGCAGACCTAACTGAGACCACAATGTATCGAATTGTACAAACGAAAATGCACTTTGTATATGGACTTTTTTCCCTTACTATACTGTATAACTATATAAGGCTATGGTGTTGTTTTCATTGAAAGTGCACAATCAAAATTGTTTAACTTGTTACAGCATGGCCAATTTAAAAATAAAATGTCATTCACATTGTCTCAGGCCAGTATTATTGCCTTTATATCAAGGAAGAATCTGGAGCCTATATTTTGTGAATTTGAAATTTAGAGGTTGGTGTGTCGTCCTTGAGTTATCTTCAACATACACCATTCGCTTTCCCCAATGAATATAAACCCATGTAATAATAACAGAAAGCACACAAATGGAAAAGGTGAAAATTCACTCTTCGCAGAAATCTCGGTGTGGCCAGGGCAAAGTGGGTACAACAAGCTAGCGTGAGAGCCGGAACTTGCAGCCATTCACACACAACAAAGATCACAGCAACAACTCTCACATGACGTAAAGCCAAAGCGTGCATCACACATATTGACCATTTTTTTAGGGAGATTAATGATGAAGTATCGTTGGTAACGAAATGTGCCATTTTGTCGGGTTGATGATATTTGGAGGAATGGCGATAAAACTGCTTAGCCTGAAACGTCTTTTAGCGTAAAGTATATCAAATAATCGCATTTGACAACAAAATAAGCACGTTTACATGAGACACGAAAAAAAACCCAAAAAGCTTAGAAATAAACACGGTATGACCACCCTGTGCATATGTAAACAAACATCTCTCTTTTGCTCCGGGCAGTGATTCATGAATTGTGTAAAGCACGAACCGGACGTCGTGCGTGCGACATTTGTACAACACACCAGTCGTTGAGTTAAGTGGAGAGTAAATCCTGTTATCATTTGCTTCATTGTAAATCATTCTGCTCTTTGTGCAAGAAATCAGTTATGTTTTCAAGAAACAGTGAAAAGTACGAATTAACAATCCAGGTAAGAGATTTTCCTCATAATGTTGATGTTAGATGTATACAAAGTTAACGAAACAAGCTTAAACGTTACTAAAAATTGTGGTTATTACCTTGGACATTATTTTTTTACCAAAAAATAGTAAACCATTATCGCACCTAAATTTAAACCTATTTTCTGTAAAATAACAATAAATACAGCAGATGAATTGTTTGTCGCACCATTCACTTTATTTTGCAAATGCATACAAGTCCGTTATAGCCTACGGCCAATACTTCAGCTGGACAACGATGTGCCGCTCACCAATTATAATGCGCGCTTTTTACAGACCAATGCGCGCCACGTATTAACCGGCACTGACGAAACCGTCCAAGTGAAAATTACGGGTGAAAATGGAAACTCAACTGAATGGAAAACACTTGACTATTTCTTTGAAGATGATTTCGAAGCAGGAGCGAAACGAAAATACACAATTTGTCACAGTGATGACCCAATTGGGAAACCAGTCATTCTCACATTCCGTAATGATTATTGTTAATGTTTCATGTTGCTTATCTTGCAGTCGGGTTTATAGTTCAAAATCTTGATTTGTGGATATTTTGCCTTGAGAAGCTATTTTAAACTAAGTAATTTGAAACTAAATTTCTGTATGTAATGCAATTAAACTTGGTTCAAAACTTAAACCACGGCTGTAAATCTATTGCATTTAGTGGGTCTGTTGCTGGATAAATTAATGTATACGCTGTACATTAGGTTTGCGTGGTTCGAAGAAAGACAAAAATTGGATGGTTGATCACGTGGTGGTTGAACATGAAGAGAGAAAGTACGAGTTCCCTGTTTACAAATGGGTTGAGAATGGTGAGGTCTCCATTACACTGGGAGAAGGTGAGTTTAAAGACATAACTTTATGTTCTATGTTAATAGTTAGCACGTCAAAATAACAACTAGTAGTCACAAAACAAAAAGGAAATTTGTAAACAGTGTGGTGTACAAATATCATAACAGTCGTTGGTGTAACACAATTTAAGTATTACGCATTTGTTGCGTGATGCTCCTCCAGACTCCAGATATGATAACTGTTTCTAAGTTTCTCATGGCTACGATTTGGCTTCAGGATCGTTAATCGTTGTTTGGCGGGTAGTGACTGTAAATAAGTTACACCAATGTTGGTGAATTTACACACAAGACAGATTATAGCAGCAAAGTGCATTTAAAAAAAAATGGGAGAAGAAACATCGCAAACATCAACATATGGTATTACGTACGTTGTTGTTTTTTAGCTCAACTGCCGCAAAAAGTTACAAATGAACACGTGCGTAAATTGAGAGCGAGGGAAATCGAAACTAATCGCAAGATTTTGCAATGGAATCCGAAAGCTTCGTCGGAATCCGATATTGGATGGGGAATCACTCGGTTTCTGCATGTCAGCAAAAGTCAGGGGCTTCCCCGCATGTACAGGAAGAATCTTGGTCAGTTGGATCGCGACAAGGACTCGGCAAGCTTGTCAGCTGGCATCAGTGCTGGGTTGGCTATGTTTAAAAGTGAGTTTCTCAATTAGAAATGTACATATAAATAAACATGTATTTTATTTAAAAAAATTGTAATTCCACAAATCAAAAGTCGTCATCAGGGTTATTTACATGTGTTACATTTTAGCTGCGGATCAAATTAAGCAGATGAAAGACTACAGGCTTCTTTACACCAACACACCTTATGGTGATCCACCTTTCTTTGACGAGTAAGTTTACTCAGAATCAACAAATTCTGTTGCATCGCGAAAACATTTTCCTCTTTCTTTAAATATTTGACTAACGAAGGGATAAAATTTAAATCTTGTGACATTAAACATATCTGTGATGATATTAAATTTATTGGAGTCTGGATCAACGACATTTTGTACCTTAAAGATGGAAGGAAGATGCTGAATTTGGTCGTCAGGTTTTCACAGGAATTTCACCACTTGCTTTTAAACGATGTAATGAAATTCCTCAATATTGCAATGTTACCGAAAAACATGTTGAAGGATTACTTGGAACGGGAAAAACCCTTTCCTCGGAAATGGCTGTAAGTTTAGAATATTTTAGGTAAAAGTTAAATACACGAAATAATTTTTTTTTGTGAAATACTGATTCGTAAAAATCTATCCGTCGAGCAGCACAGGCTAATTCCTGTAGTATTATATGCAATGTATTTTCTTCAAGATAACCGCGATCAGTTATTTGTATGTACTGGAGAAGGGCTAACGCCGTAATAGTTGACGTAATTTCTCGGCACAACAACAACAACTCGGTACACGTTATATTCGTAATTGCCGGTCGTGCCGATCGCCATTAGAAATTGTTTTCAAAACAAACGGCGGAAACTTGCTGCTTTTCATGACTTCCCAAGCGCAAATATGTGCGATTATTGTGTATTGTTTAGGCTAATTTGTTAAAAGTGGTGACTACTTTTCTAGGCAAGTAAACAGCAACCAGGCAATCAAATGTTTACATGTTCATTATTAATCCTAACATCTTTTTCACGTCAAACCTTATATATGCAAAACCGAACATACTGTTTTGTAACTACATGAGTTTTTTTCCAATTATTTGATGCTGCGCGGTTGAATTCGACTCAACTCGTATAACATTACAGGTTGGAAAGGTTTATATTGCTGACTACAGCTTTGTTTCGGAAATTGAAAGGAATCCAGTTCCAATGACAAACCATTACTTCCAAGCTGCGAACTGCATCGGTCTCTTCCATTCAACCACAGATGGCAAATTTATGCCAATTGCAATTCAACTTGTTCCTGGTGATGCTGAATATCTTTTCACACCGAAAGATGCTGAATACGATTGGCTGCTTGCAAAAATGTACTTTAGAACGACTCAAAGTGATGTTCATGAGGTAAGACCCCTTATACGTGTGATTGTTGCCTGTTTAACCCGAATCGGATAAATATAATACAAAACACCCAAATAACGATACGTGTAAGAAAACAGTTTTCTACCAATAAAACAAACCTATTACATTCGAGAAACAATGTGTTTCAGTGGATGTATCATTTCTTTCTTACCCACGGAATTTCGGAGACTTTTTCTGTTGCTACTTTTCGGTCTCTGCCTCACTGTCATCCGATCTACAAACTTTTGAAGCCTCATCTTGTTTCGGTGATTGCAATTAATGAGACGGCAAGAAAAAATCTGATTCCCCCTGGGTCATTGGCAAATCAAGCTATTTCACTATGTAAGACTACATCAGATTTAAGTCATAGTGTTGTTTTGGTATTGAATATTGGTAGCTAAATTCACAAGTTTGAACACATTTTACATTTGGCACTGAAACTGGCCATTGTTAGTTTAAACCATTTTTTACCACCAAGCTGCACTTGGAACCATAAAGTACTTCTACAAAAACTTTGATCTGTCTGATACCGAAGTTCCGAAAAACATAAGGTCACGAGGTATGTGTCAAAATTGCCTGAGTTTAGTGAGTAGAAAATAATAAAATGTTTGTTAAGGTGTGGAAGACCCAAACCTCCTGCCCAACTATTATTACCGTGACGACGCATTGGATATTTGGCATGCAGTTTTATGCTATGTAAAAAACGTTGTTGGGTATTTTTATAAATGCAACGAGGTAAGAACACGATTAAAACTTTTCTGTCAGAACAACTTTGTTTTTCTGAGTACATTTTTTCTGCACGGTTTATTTAATTTAATTTTGTTCAATAAGGATGTAAAAGCTGATTTCGAACTTCATGGCTGGTCATTGGATTTGGCAAATGAGGGGTTTGGTTGGCAGGATGGAAATACAAGAGGAATGCCCGAAAAAATAGAGAGCATCGATGACCTGGTAGAATTATCCATAATTTAGGTTTTTATTTAATTTAAATTCTAACCAAAGTTTACACCACCTAGATACGCATTTGCACCATCATCATCTTTTCAAGCTCGGCACAGCATGCTGCAGTCAACTTTGGACAGATGGAAACTTACCAGTTTGTTCCCAACGCACCTGGAAGTCTCCTGTTGCCCCCGCACAAGAAAGGAGAGGTAAATAACTGGGGAGACCCTACTTTAACATAGCATGTTGACGGTAACTGTGCAAAACATCAAACGGCATCACGCTATTTGTATGAAACGGCATAAATTCGCAATACTTCTATTTCTTTGCAATGATTTCCAATTCGATTCGTTGTAACTGTTCTGGTAATTCAATGTGGAAGATATGTCTCTGTTCGCCATCTTTTGTCCGTGTAAAAAGGTGCTGTTAATATAGTGGCAAATACTTTAAGAAGGTGTGGCACAGCATTAGATAGTATAAGATATTTTGACACACTACGTGGTGTACGGTGATGAGTTCTAATTGCCTTTAAAACCATTTATAATACTTGCATCGTCATATTTTTGAAGGGAAGTTTGCAGAGGATTTTGAGCTCACTACCAGGTCCACAGTTGGGTTCCATTCTTGTTACTTTTGCATACGCTCTATCAATCTATGCCGAAGACGAGGTAAAGATAAAAATGTCAGCTTTGCAAAGAATGATTATTTGAATAAATTCCATCTCCCTCCAGGTGTTCTTGGGTGATTTTGTGGAGCATCTGTTTGTGGAAAAGGAACTCCAACAAATTCAAAATCAATTCAGGGTCGAACTGAACGAACTCGGTCAAAAGTTTCAAGACCGCAACCAATGTCTGAAATATCCATACTGGTATCTACTTCCTCACAAAATCCCGGTTGATATTAATATTTAGATAATGTTAACAATGATAATTACTTAGTGCGGCTATCTGTAGCATAACATATATCAAGGTGGAAAGTGTTTTGTAATCAAAATGAAAATATATAGTGCACAGTGTTTATGTACATTGCAAACATAATCATGGAAATGTATCTCAAATAAAACAGATTATTGTGGTGTGGAGATGTGCGTTATAATGGTTGTGCCTTATTTATTGATTCTACCTGGACTGCCTTAATCTGAAATTTTACGAAAAAAGTTAATATTTTTATTTCTACACGATCATTAAAAATAATTACTCAGATTAAACACTTTTAACAACTTTAAACCATAATTAAGAGAAATTATCACAATTTAAAACAAATTAAAATTTAGTACGATCGGAGATAATCTGTTTCTGATTTTATCCATAAAGTTATAGTTTAAGGCCTGACACTGTGTGGTTGGTAGGATATCTGAAAAATTGTCGAAAAAATGCACTGCAACAAGTGTTATCATCGATGACCCCAAACCATCGTTACGTCATATACACGCTACAGTAACGGCGTATGGTCAGCAGACCATTGCCGAGCAACATCATGCGTAATACCAGTCGTCACACTTGACCAGTAGATCTTAAGTTCTTCCAGGTGGCGCGCGTAGCATTTTACCACACGGATAAGTCGGTTGTGATCTTTTATCCCTTTTTCACTTTATGACGTACTTGATTATCTCCATTTCGCATTCTTAGGTTCATCCACGCTCAATTTTCCTGTAGTCATAGAAAAAAAATTAACGCAGGAACGACTAACATCGTATAGACATGCAACCGATACCTTTACTTCATGAAGAAATGAATTCATGGCGATTTAGATCGGACAACTCTGAACGTTTTCAATTCTCCCCTGAAGCTCCCGTATAGCTTGGTCGGTAGAGCGTTGGTAAGCCGTGGGTTGTGAGTTAAACCTCACCGGGAGATTACTTTTCAGACCTTGCTTCGACTTTTCGTGAAAAAGGCTGATCCAGCTATAGGCTGATGCAATGCATGGGCTGCGAAGACTGTAAACCTATTGATCTTTTTGAATCGTTTACTAATTTTTGAAAACGCCTTTGAAACCACTTTTCCTGTTGTTGATCATATGTAAACGCTTTTTTTCACAATTAACTGTTTGCCGACGACACGGTTCGCTCAATGGCATTCCTGTCCTTGCAAAATATGCCGAAAATAAATGAATTTGTAAAATCAATAAAATCAAGATTAATCCATTAGATTAGACTACAAAAATCTTTTTTCATACATTTTTTGTTTCATGAAGATCTATCCAGAAACCCATCAAATGACAATCGTATTGGATATTTTCTTCACTTAGTAAAGCTAAAAGTGTAATTTAAATCTTCAACGAAGCAAAACGGCGAGGGGCACGGAAAACAACTGTGTTCAGAAATTCAGTGATACGGAACGTACCCCACATAGTCACTTTTAAGGCTGACGTTTAGTTCGAGTAGAAATATTTGGAAGTTTTAAAGCAATTGTGCAGGTATTGGATTGTAAGCGATATTTTTTTATTACGTGTTCATTCACTTCAGCGTTGTGAAAAGAAATCAGATATGTTTTCAGGAAACAGTGAAAAGTTTGAATTGATTATCCAGGTACGTTCGGCAAATAATATCATTGTCAATTGTGTAGAAAGTGAATTAAACAAACTCCAACTTTGGAAATAATTTATGTTTGTTCATAAAAAACAAAAACGCTTTTGGAAATAAAATTGTAACGTACTTAAAATAACACAATTTGTCTGCAACAAAAAATTGAATAGATTGCCGCACCATTAACATTCTTTTGCTGATCCGTTCATTCAGCACTAAGTCCATTATGGGTCGTTCGCCAATTATAATGTGCGCTCTCCACAGACGAATGCGCGCCACGTATTGACCGGCACTGACGAAACCGTTCAGGTGAAAATTACGGGTGAAAATGGAAACTCAACTGATTGGAAAACACTTGACTATTTCTTTGAAGATGATTTCGAAGCAGGAGCGAAACGAAAATACACAGTTTGTCACAGTGATGAACCAATTGGAAAACCAGTCATTCTCACATTCCGTAATAATAAACACGAATGTTATCTATTGAGGGTTAATAGTGTAAAATCTCGCCTTGCCCAGCAATAGTATTGCAAAATATGTGACGAATGATGTGATGTAGTGAACATATATGCGTTTCTTAACTATCAGTCAGAGTTGATTTTTGAACGTCTCGCAATATATATTATATCCCCATGTTTTGCTTTCTCTTTTGCTAATTTGTTGTTTTTATTACATTTTAGTTGGGATTTCACAAAATTACCGGGCCGTTAAGGTTGTTTTTATATATTTTTTGAGCGAAAAGGTTGACAACAACAAAAACACAGCATGTAAGCGATTTAAAAGTGACGGCAAGTAAATTAACGTATACGCTGCACATTAGGTTTGCGTGGTTCGAAGAAAGACAAAAATTGGATGGTTGATCACGTGGTGGTTGAACATGAAGAGAGAAAGTACGAGTTCCCTGTTTACAAATGGGTTGAGAATGGTGAGGTCTCCATTACACTGGGAGAAGGTGGGTTGAACATTCAAAACTCCACATCTCTGTATAAAGGCAATTGTAGCAGTAACTTTGTTAATTACTACTTACTGGGTAAAGTTTCCTTAGTAAAGAAAAAATGCACGGTGAAATTGTTAGATGTGCTTCTTCTTTTTAGCTCAACTACCGCAAAAAGTTACAAATGAACACGTGAGTAAATTGAGAGCGACGGAAATCGAAACTAATCGCAAGATTTTGCAATGGAATCCGAAAGCTTCGTCGGAATCCGATATTGGATGGGGAATCACTCGGTTTCTGCATGTCAACAAAACCCAGGGGCTTCCCCGTATTTACAGAAAGAATCTTGGTCAGTTGGATCGCGACAAGGACTCGGCAAGCTTATCAGCTGGCATCAGTGCTGGGTTGGCTATGTTCAAAAGTAAGTTTTTTTAGGTGCGAATGTTTTCCCGATCTTATAAAATCGTTTTGTTCATCATTTTTCTAATCCTTCTAATGAAAAGCTTCAAAAGAATAGTGATTTACTTTGGAGTGTTCCTATTTAGCTCAAAATCAGATCAAGCAGTTGGACGATTACAAACTTGTTTACACCAACACACCATATGGTGACCCAGCGTTTTTTAATGAGTAAGCTAAAACATATTTTTATTCTGTGTTGTTTATTTTCTTTTCTTCAGGTAAAGAACATTTCATTTTGTAAGAATGTTTTAACTTTAATCCTGTTATATACAATTTATTAGTCTAAAATTTTAACTTTGCGGTCATGGTTGTATCTTAAAGATGGAAGGAAGATGCTGAATTTGGTCGTCAGGTCTTAACAGGAATTTCACCACTTGCTTTTAAACGATGTAATGAAATTCCTCAATATTGCAATGTTACCGAAAAACATGTTGAAGGATTACTTGGAACGGGAAAAACCCTTTCCTCGGAAATTGTTGTAAGTTTAGAAAAAAAAATTTGGGAAACTGAAAAAAAACAGAACATCGGTTATAACCACAAACTAAGATGTGATTTGAAAAGTCTGCATTCTGTATGTTATAATATAATGTCATTCTTGGCATTTAATAGTTCTTACCCCCAAATGTTTTTATCATTATTATAAGGCTGTAAGTAAAGTGTTTTATAAAGATTTACTTTAACTTTTCTAGATCGTGCAAAAATATAATATTGCACAAATAACGAAAACCATGTCAAGTATTTGTATTATATTCTTACAGCACATAGTTAGGGAAAGCCTTGGTTGGTGCATCCTCATTATTACGTCACATAAACCACTACACCAACACTAAACTTGCTAAACAACATCAAATGTTAGTCCTATTATTCCTATAATAAATTGTAGATGCAGTAATTGAAACAAGTTATTTGCACGAGCATGTTTAATTTTTGTGAAAAACTGTTTCTATATCTTCGGCAGCATAAATTTCAGTAGTGTCAAACATAAATTACAGTGATTGTGTTGCTTAGTGTAGCGCGCGTAAAAAGAATAGAGATGTCCTTTTTTCTCAGCATGTCTGCTTCCATTCAAATTGAAAAAATAACTATTCATGAAAGTCATCAGAAGTTCCTCGTACAGTTTATAATGTGCTGTTAGAGGGCATGCAATATGGATTGCCAAAGCATCAGGCAGAAATAGACTTTGACTTTCTTGAACCTCAATACCGGCACAGAACAAAGAAGCAAAAAACAACGCACAGTTCCACAGAAAAGTGGTAAAATAGAAAATGGTCCGGGTCAGCGTTCTGTACATCTCGGTGAGGATTCACCATGGCCTGCATCAGAAAAGGAAAGTATTTAGCGGTCGCCACAAATAAGGTCACAGATAGAAACATTG
Organism: Ascidia mentula; assembly: GCF_947561715.1. Lineage (NCBI taxonomy): Eukaryota > Metazoa > Chordata > Ascidiacea > Phlebobranchia > Ascidiidae > Ascidia > Ascidia mentula. The sequence continues at coordinate 11,242,327 of NC_138568.1, forward strand.
AACAGTTTTATTTCATCTGATAGCACAATTCGTCTTTGCAAACTCCCGGGGCCACATCGTTGGGAAGACTGATATCAATTTGTTGAGGTTTTTGCACCGAAACTAAACAGACATCGGCAAACCATTTTCCAAGGTGTTTCGCAAATAATAACCAATGTTTATTTGTCAAATTGGCCTAATACTGCACCAAATAGCATTTTGCGTCAACCTATTCTCATGTGAATGTTGGTTGGCTCTGTTTTCAAATAGATTTTACATGCATCAACAGATCGCAACTTTCCAAAATCGTGTAAAAATGTAATGGTCTGGTGCAAAAGTAAAAAAATTGTAACAAAAAAAAGGGGGGCAACTGAGTCCCCCCTACAGGTGTTATGACAACTGTACGTGGTGCGTCTTGATTGCAGGCTGGAAAGGTTTATATTGCTGACTACAGCTTTGTTTCGGAAATTGAAAGGAATCCAGTTCCAATGACAAACCATTACTTCCAAGCTGCGAACTGCATCGGTCTCTTCCATTCAACCACAGATGGCAAATTCATGCCAATTGCAATTCAGCTTGTTCCTGGTGATGCTGAATATCTTTTCACACCGAAAGATGCTGAATACGATTGGCTGCTTGCAAAAATGTACTTTAGAACGACTCAAAGTGATGTTCATGAGGTAAGACCCCTTATGTGTGATTGTTGTCTGTTGAACCCGAATCGGATAAATATAATACAAAACACCCAAATAACGGTGCGTTACGTGTAATGAAAACAGTTTTCTACCAATAAAACAAACCTATTATATTCGAGAAACAATGTGTTTCAGTGGATGTATCATTTCTTTCTTACCCACGGAATTTCGGAGACTTTTTCTGTTGCTACTTTTCGGTCTCTGCCTCACTGTCATCCGATCTACAAACTTTTGAAGCCTCATCTCGTTTCGGTGATTGCAATTAATGAGACGGCAAGAAAAGCTCTAATTCCCCCTGGGGCATTGGCAAATCAAGCTATTTCACTAAGTAAGACTACATCAGATTTAAGTCATACTGTTGTTTTGGTATTGAATATTGGTAGCTTTAATTTATACTTTTCATCAGTTCTAATAACGTAAATTCACAAGTTTAAACCATTTTTTACCACCAAGCTGCACTTGGAACCATAAGATACTTCTACAAAAACTTTGATCTGTCTGATACCGAAGTTCCGAAAAACATAAGGTCACGAGGTATGTGTCAAAATTGCCTGAGTTTAGTGAGTAGAAAATAACAAAATGATTGTTAAGGTGTGGAAGACCCAAACCTCCTGCCCAACTATCATTACCGTGACGACGCATTGGATATTTGGCATGCAGTTTTATGCTATGTAAAAAACGTTGTTGGGTATTTTTATAAATGCAACGAGGTAAGAACACGATTAAAACTTGTCTGTGAGAAACAATTTAGATTTTCTGATTACATTTTTTTCTGCACGGTTTATTTAATTTAATTTTGTTCAATAAGGATGTAAAAGCTGATTTCGAACTTCATGGCTGGTCATTGGATTTGGCAAATGAGGGGTTTGGTTGGCAGGATGGAAATGCAAGAGGAATGCCCGAAAAAATAGAGATCATCGATGACCTGGTAGAATTATCCATAATTTAAATTTTTATTCAATTTAAGATCTAACAAAAGTCTTTGCCACGTAGATACGCATTTGCACCATCATCATCTTTTCAAGCTCGGCGCAGCATGCTGCAGTCAACTTTGGACAGATGGAAACTTACCAGTTTGTTCCCAACGCACCTGGAAGTCTCCTGTTGCCCCCGCACAAGAAAGGAGAGGTAAATAACTGGGGAGTCCCTACTTTAACATAGCATGTTGTCGGTAACTGTGCAAAATATCACGCTATTTGTATAAAACGGCATAAATTCGCAACACTTCTATTTCTTTGCAATGATTAATTCAATGTGGAAGATATGTCTCTGTTCGCCATCTTTTGTTCGTGTAAAAAAGTGCTTATACTTTACAAATACTTTAAGAAGATGTAGCACAGCATTAGACAGTGTGTAAGATGTTTTGACACACTTCCTGGTGTACGGTGATGAGTTCCAATCGCCTTCAAAGGAATTTATAATACTTGCCTCGTCATATTTTTGAAGGGAAGTTTGCAGAGAATTTTGAGCTCACTACCAGGTCCACAGTTGGGTTCCATTCTTGTTTCTTTTGCATACGCTCTATCAATCTATGCCGAAGACGAGGTAAAGATAAAAATGTCAGCTTTGCAAAGAATGATTATTTCAATAAATTCCATATCCCTCCAGGTGTTCTTGGGTGATTTTGTGGAGCATCTGTTTGTGGAAAAGGAAGTCCAACAAATTCAAAATCAATTCAGGGTCAAACTGAACAAACTCGGTGAAAAGTTTCAAGACCGCAACCAATGTCTGAAGTATCCATACTGGTATCTACTTCCTCACAAAATCCCAGTCGATATTAATATTTAGGTAATGTTAACAATGATAATTGTATACTGTCGCTATCTGTAGCATATAACATATATCACAGTAGAAATTGTTGTGCACATTGAAAATACAAATGTACATAAATATTGAATAAAACTATTACCGTGAAGAGGTGTATGTAAGTAGTTGGGTGTTCGGTAACGCTAAATATTGTTTCAAACTCAAAATTAGGAAAGTTAACATGGAATTTCTAATGTTAAAATATTCTTTGCCGAATCAATAAACCAATAATAATATGCAGTAATAAAAATTATTGATGAGTGGAACGGCAGAATTTGCGTAGATGGCACTGTGCTATCGTCACTCTAGCATAATTGTGTCCAACCTGGGGTCGAGAGGTGTTCATTGTCTCGCGCAACAGTTGCCTAAATAACGTAAACAACCGTGTTGTAGATTCTTGCAAGGTGAACCGATAATTTTTCATGAACACAATACATTCGTACATACGCTACTGAAGCAATTAATAGCAATTGGTAAATTAACAAAATTTACTAATTAAAAGCAAAGCAATTAATTAATGGCAATTAGGAAATTATTAAAATTTACAATAATGCAATTAATAAAATTTGTAGATATTGAAAATTAAGCACGGGGTAGATTTTAGCTTCTAAGCTTAACATTTCAAACGGGATTGCTATTGGAACATGTATTCAAAATCCCCATGCATTTTTTTCTCGCATTCGTCTAGGTTCGAAATTATTTCAACGCTATACCTGATTCTTCAAAATATATCATGACGTAAGTGTTTGCGGATCCAGAACTTACCAACATGAATACGATATTCAATGGAAATAAAATTGGCTTCCTCAATGCGACAAACCTAACAAGTGTAATGAGTGTTCTTTTTTTAAGATTCATTTACAATCAAATTTACTAACGTCATGTATCATAAATTTCACTGCATACAATTGATGGATCACATCATACGAATTTAAATCTGCCTGTAATGTATGTTGGAAACTTACATGTGCGAACGGCACTGAATCTAATTGAAAGAAAGCATGCCGTTTTCGATGGATTCGGAGACAAAACAATAAATAATGTAAAAGAATCCAATACATTGCATGCAATGTGGACAGCAGTCTACGGCGGTCCAACTGGTTTCCCACTATTGTTTTTATAATCTCATGTTGCTCCAGCTTTAAAATCATTCTCAAAGTCCAGCGTTTGTAAATCAGTCGAGTGTCCGTTGTCTCCGGTAATATTAACTTGAACAGTCTCATTAGTTGCAGTCGCTTGTTTCGTTTGTTGGTTTGCACAAAGTTAAAACTTTAGTTATGAAACTGTTGGAAACAACCCTCTAAAACGGTTTTTGAAACGTTTTTTTTTTCATTTTTCAATTGCAGACAAAAGGAAGAAGAAGTAACATTGAAAGGCAAAGCGCACTTGTCAGGTTTGATGTGTTGGCGTCCACCGATAAACACAAATTTGCATGAGAAGCTAATTTTCTTCGGTGACACAAATGTCATGATATAAACATGAAACACCGAGTCGGTAATTAAATCCTTTTCTCCTAGATAATTTCCGCGAAAGCAAATTGTTGCGAGTGCAAGCCGACATAGAAGAAATGAATGTTTGAAGGCATCCTGAATGTAATCGCACAATCTACAGCCGCAAGGATTAGTATAGGCACAAGCAAGTAGCGACAAGTTAATTCCAAAATGAATTTCGAACTATGACATGAAATAACATTTGTCAGTTTCAACATGTTGGGTCAATTAAGTTACCGTTATAGTCAAGACGTATGTATCCATGATAGTATTTTAAACCAGTACAATGAACACTTACACTACTGCCTTCGCCGTTGCCTTTGCAAATTAAATATTGTGTATACCTTCCTCCGCCATAATGTTTCTCCACCCGTTTCGTGAGATGCCGCATTATGCGTCTTCAGCAAACAGCTGGACGGATAATATATCCTGGTAAAGTAACGCGGCTAAAAATAGTGTAGCATTCGGCGCCTTACCATGATGTAGAGATTCCACACAGCCAATCTTAAATATTGCATTGTCTGGGTCACAACTACTACAATTTCATCATTTTTGCGAAATGACGGCAAATAAACTGTTTTGCTTATATTTCTTTCCTTGTACAACACCTTATGGTAAAATCATTGACAAATCCCCGTCAAAAATCACTCTTACCCGGACACACTGACGTCTATCATGGCTCTACTCGTATATTTTATATTTGCCTTCATACGACTTCACTGAATTTAATGAAAAGAAATGGACAAAAATAAAGTTTGCTGATAGAATCTTGGGGTAAGTCAATTTCCTAAAGTCATCCATTAGATTTTATACCTAAACGAATGTTTTAATCCAGAACTTACTTATTTAAACACGATATTCTATGGGATAAAACTGGCTTTTTTAATACCTCAAATCTAACAGTTGCAATTACTTCAATCGACATTACATTTTTGAAAGTTGTGTTTATTATCCTGGTTATTTACACCGTGTATCATAAGTTTCTTTGCACACAATTGATCACATCATACAAATTTAAATATTTATATCTGCGGGGATTTTGTCTGGGAGTAAAAACCAATAGGGGTAAGTGAGTGAAAAATTCCTTTTGCTGAACTTCACACCCAGTTGTAGAAGTTCTGCCTTGAAGTCTTTCTGCATCTGTTTAACCTGTTGTTCCACAAATAGATTTTCGACGAAGTCGCCCAGAAACACCTGAACAATTTGTTTAACCATTACTTGTCTGCAGCTCACATAGTTTCTTGCTCTATTGTGAATATTATGTTGCAGTTACCTCATCTTTTGCGAATTGTGACAGAGCATAAGCAAACGCTACAAGAATATTGCTGACTGCCATTCCAGGAAGTGAGTTAAGGATACGACTTTCATCTGCCTGTAATATTTGTAGGAAAGTTATGTGTATATTCTAATATTGGGAATAATTTGCTAACCTCTCCTTTTTTGTGGGGTGGCAACATCATGCTTGCTGGGGCATTTGGTATAAACTGATAAGTTTCCATTTGGCCGAAGTTAACTGCTGCGTGTTGTACAGAACTTTGGAAGATGATTATTGTGCAAATACGCACCTGGAAATTAAATGGCGAAAATCTTAACAAAAAGTAATACGTTGCAATCTTTGGAAAATTAAGGAATTTTCGGGCAACCTAATGGACGACAAGGAAATAGCTTTAGATTTCTTATAGAGAAGTAAAAAAACATGATGGTTTTGTCATTAAGCAGATCTTTCTTTTGCACATACTCATATGTCGCCTAGTTATAGGCATCGCCAGTATCACTGAAAAAACATAACAGTTTAGAACAGAATGATGGGACTTCAGATCGCAGGACAACACTACTGCAGACTGTTCAGAACGTCGAAACAGAAACAATTTTGACAAGATCGGATAAAACCGAAAAAAGCGACTGCGAAAATCAGAAGCGAGAAAAAAAGTCTAATCGGATCAACGCAGTGTGGTTGGAAATGTAAAGGCTCCCCGAAACATCATACAACCCAAGGAATGTGTACAGGTTTCTTGTCCTTGGTGAAGCATTTTACCTGCGTAGCCTCAATGACGACGTGACCACTATACTTACAATAACTTCTTCCCAAACATGTAATTGAATGGAATTCGCAGTGACGCGAACGTGGAAACGCCTCCGCAACACCACCGACAAGATTAGTTTCTATGTTTGGTTTCACACTTACAAAAAGGCAATTAAAAGAATCAAGTCCACTATGTTTAAAGACTACCTTCTTTTGGCAACATATGAAGTAATTACCAGCAGCTGGCATTACAAACGATGGGCAAAGGCAATCCTGTGGGAATGTATGGTTGATGAAACGATGATAATAACAAAAACAGGTGAAAACATAAACTGATACAACACTAAACCTGTGCAAGTTTTGGAATCCACGTTGCCACGTACATAACCGGCCACAATCAGGACGATCAAACCAAAAACTTAGATTTCTACTCGATGGAAACAAGATGTACGATGCGAACTTGACAATATGTAAGTTAGGTAGTAATGATAAGACGGGTCTGTGCTACTTTACGCAAACGCACACCCATCGAAAATTTACAGCGTTCAACTATCACCAACTGCTTATCTGTGACGTTTGTGGAACAACTAATGATCAAAGAGGTTCGATGTTTGGGTAACTTTGAAACGCACACAAGCTTCAAAAAACAACCCAAAAATAACCCTTTCCATGATTCGTTAAAATAGGATTTCTTCTGTTTTGTTGTTGTTGTGCCGTATTGTTGCAATGTAGTTCTTATCATTGCATTCATTACGTACAATGGTTTTCCCAAATCCCCAAAACTACCTTACTTTAATCGGAAATATTTTGTTACTTACCATTAAATTACCGACAAAACACACAGAGTTTAGATATAAAAGTAGTCGCTTGGGTATTTTACCAACTCGTCAACATTTTCGATTTTGTCTGGCATTCCCCTGCTGTTTCCATCTTGCCAACCAAATCCTTCATTTGCCAAATCAGAAGCCCAAAATTGGAGTTCAAAGTCGTTCACCACATCCTGTAATTTACGTTTAATTAAATTGCCCCTGTGTACAGGAAAGCGCTACGAACCACTTCGCTTTTGTAAAAGAATCTAATCACTTTATCGACATAAGATTTGACTAAATTCCACAGATCCAAGCCATCGTCACGATAATGATAATTTGGCAACAAAGTTGGATCGTCCACGCCTGAAAAAACATTTCAATTAATGAACTGGCACAAGACAAGATCAACATTAATTACCTCTGGCTTTTATGTTTTGTGGCAAGTCAACATCAGACAAATGGAAATCCTTGAAGAAGTAGCGCATTGTATGAATGGCACCTAACAAAAAGGATGTGTTATTGTAACAGTTTTCTGACAAACCTATTGGGCATCATTTCAGATTAACTTACTCAAAGCAACGGCTTGGTTGACAAGTGAGTCAGGTGGAATCAAAATATGTCTTCCCTGTTCGTTGATCCATACGACCGAACTGAGGTGGGGTTTTAAAAGCTTGTAAAGTGGATGACTGAGCGGAAAATTTCGGAGAGTAGCAACGGAGAAAGTTTCTGACAGTCCGTGGGTATGAACGTAGTGATACAGCCACTAAAACGAAGTTAATAATTAAAACTATACTAACCTGGCAACATTTAAAGTAAGCAAAGGTATATTGGAATGTTGCATTGAACGATTTACCTCATGAACACTAGTCTGAGTAGAACGAAAGTACATTTTTGCAAGCAGCCAGTCGTATTGGTTGTCATCTGGTGTAAATACCGATGTCGCGTCGTTAGGAACAAGTTGGATTGCAATGGGAATGAAATCACCCGACGCATTGACGTGAAACAAACCGATGCAGTCTGCACAGTTTAACTTATCGGTTGATAGGAGACGATTGTTTCTTTCGATATTGGAGACGTATTGGTAATCAGCGATGTACATTTTTCCCTCCTGCACACAAAAGACCATAGTGAATAAACTTAAAACAACTTTACATTGTTTAGATTAACCCAACCGCCATTTCTGAAGCAAGCGTTTTTCCTGCACCAAGCAATTTGCCCACAAGTGCCTGGGTTATATTGCAATAGCTTGGTAGCTTGGTGCATCGCTTGAAAGCTGTTGGTGATATTCCTGTCAAAACTTGCCGCCCAAACTCAACATCTTTTTTCCAGCTATACACAGAGGAATTACACAGTACACATATATATTTTTGCTTAAAGGTGCTTTTTGTCACTTACTCTTGAAAAAATGGTGGATCCTTATACGCAGTCCCGGAGTAAAGCGATCGGTAATCATCTATGGTTTTAATTGCCAATGGGCCTGTTAAAGTTTATTGTGAAATAAACTTTATTTTTCTGTTGTAGGAATAAAGCTATTGTCCAACCTCGAAATAGATTCATGCCGGTATTGACAGCCAATTTCAGCCCAGCATGGCCAACACGATTTCTCTGTCCTCGCGTGACATTGTAAACAGATGGAAGGCCTTTCACTGGATCGGCTTGAAGAAACCTTGCGATTCCCCATCCCAAGTCGGCATCAGAAGTTGGTTTCGGGTTCCATGGCAACAAATTTTTGTTGTATTTAATCTCATCCATGCGCAACTTTTGAACAGCAGCATTTGTCACATTTTGTGGAAGTATCGCTGGAAACAAGTCAAAAATGCAAAGCCAACCAATTGTATACAAACAAGTTATTAGCAACGATATTCCATTCCATTCATTCAAATGGCGTGTTTCTATGGTTGCATTCAAAAGATATATTTGAATCGAATCGTGCATCAGACAAATTACAATTTCTCAAAAACATGACAGGGTTTGTATCAATCTGGACGTGGTAAAAGTCCAAGCAACAATGCGAACATCAACGGCCCAAAAAATAAGTCTTTACCTTTTCCCAATGTAACAGAAACCTCATCGTTTTCCACCCACTTATATATTGGAAAATTGTACACGATTTGTTGGTGGTTTACGATTACGTAATCTACCATCCAATTCTTGTCAGTGCTGGTTCCCACCAAGCCTATATACCAACAAAAAGTTTTTCTGAGAATCCTTGTTTATCTTTTTACACGTTTTTAGGTTTTATGTAAGTTTTATTGAGATTAGAAATACAATGCTGTGTTTCGACGAAATTGGTAAAATTTAGATATTTAACTCAGTTTTTTGTTGTTGAATGTCGCAAAATCTATAAAGAATAGACATACGGAAAGTTAGAATGATCGGGGGTCCAACTGTTTTCCCACTATTGTTTTGGACCGTGTAATCTCTTGTTGCTCCAGCTTCAAAATCATTCTCAAAGAAATAGCCAAGCGTTTGCCAATCAGTAGAGTTTCCGTTGTCTCCGGTGATTTTAACTTGAACAGTCTTATTAGTTCCAGTTGTACGATATCGCTTGTTTGTCTGCATTAAAATGTATTTTTATATTAAAACTATCTGTTAAAAACAACGGTATACGAATGATGGAAAAAAATATTTGCGAATCGGTAATTCAATCCTTTTCTTCTGGATAATATCCGCGAAGGCAAACTGTTACCAATGCAAAGCCGACATGGAAAAAAATAAATGTTTGAAGCCATGATATAGCTGGCAACGTACATTCCACTACAGCCACAAGCATTCCTATACGTAATTATAATGTCGCGTTGAATTCCACAACACACAGAATTTCGAACAAGAAACAACATGCAACAATACTCCCCAGTTTCAACATGTTAGGAAAAATAACTTACCGTTATGGTCAAGACGTATGTATCCATGATAGTGTTTTAAACCAGTACAATGAACACTTACACTAATGCATCCGTCGCTGCCTTTGCAAATTAAATTTTGTTTATACCTTCCTCCGCCCTAATGTTTCTTCATCCGCTTCGTGAGATGCCGCATTAGGCGTCTTCAGCGAACAGCTGGAAGAAACATATATCCTGGTAAAGCAACGCGGTTAAAATAGTGTAGCATTCGGCGCCTTACCCTGATGTAGAGATTCCACACAGCAAATCTTAAATATTGCATTGTCTGGGTCACAACTACTACAATTTCATCATTTATGCGAAATAATTGCGGCAAATTAGTAGATATTGTTGGCAGTCCTTTGTTTGCGCCACAACTTATGGTAAAATTATTGACAAAAACCACGTCTCGCGTTGCATGGCCCTTCGGATTTTTGCCAACATTGGAAAGTGATTGAAATGTTTCGATTTTTTACAAATATATAAGCGCACATAAAGACAAAATTGTTAGGACAGACAGACTGTTTGCTTGTAAATCTCCATTGGTATTAAGGTTTAGTTGAGAGCTAAGACATACCTTTTCACCGCTTGTCTGTCTGTGCCGTGACGTCACAACTATAGGTAAATTTACGTTTTATATTTGCCTTCAACTTCATCGAATTCAGTTACAAGAAACATACAAAAATGAAGATTGCTAATTAAACCTAGGGGTAAGTTGCAACGCTCATATAGTCATCCATTGGATTTATACCCAAATAAAAAAACAAGCGTTTTAATCCAGAAGTTACCAAATTACGATATTCTATGGGCCAAAGGAGAAAAATGTTGTTCAGATAACAGGAATCATTCAATTTGCTTGGTGGTACCTGTTGCGCCATTGCGATCTTTTATTGGGGCAAAACACGCTTTCTTAATTCGCCAAACTTCACAATTGTAATTACTTCTACCAGCTTTATATTTTTTTAACATTTGTTGTTAATATCCCGTTTATTTACGCCGTGTATCATAAGTTTCTTTATACACAATTAATGGATCACATCATACAAATTTAAATATTTATATCTGCGGGGATTTTGTCTGGGAGTAAAAACCAATAGGGGTAAGTGAGTGAAGTATTCCTTTTGCTGAACTTCACACCCAGTTGTAGAAGTTCTGCCTTGAAGTCTTTCTGCATCTGTTTAACCTGTTGTTCCACAAATAGATTCTCGACAAAGTCGCCCAAAAACACCTGAAAAATTTGTTTAAACGTTACTTGTCTGCAGCTCACATAGTTACTTGCTCTATTGTGAATATTATGTTGCAGTTACCTCATCTTGTGAGTATTGTGACAGAGCATAAGCAAAGGCAATCAGAATATTACTGACTGCAATTCCAGGAAGTGAGTTAAGGATACGATTTTCATCTGCCTGTAATATATGTTGGAAAGTTATGTGTATACTTTAATATGGGGAATACTTTCCTCACCTCTCCTTTTTTGTGTGGTGGCAACACCATGCTTGCTGGTGCGTTTGGTATAAATTGATAAGTTTCCATTTGGCCGAAATTAACAGCTGCGTGTTGTGCAGAACTTTGGAAGATAACTATGGTGCAGATTCGCACCTGAAATTGTGGGAAAAATTTCATCACCGTTTGGTGTCAACTAACATTTTGTAATTAAAATAAATATTTTACCAATTCATCAATAGTTTTGATTTTGTCCGGCATTCCCCTCCTGTTTCCGTCTTGCCAACCAAATCCTTCATTTGCCAAATCAGAAGCCCAACATTGGAGTTCAAAGTCGTTCACCACATCCTGTAATTTATGTTTAATATAGAGTAAATGACACCTGCGTTCAGTAAAAGCGTTACGAACCACTTCGCATTTGTAATAGAATCTAATCACTTTATCGACATAAGTTTTGACCGAATTCCACAGATCCAAGCCATCATCACGATAATGATAATTTGGCAACAAAGTTGGATCGTCCACGCCTGAAAAAACATTTCAATTAATGAACTAGCACAGGACAAGATCAATTTTAATTACCTCTGGATTTTAAGTTTTGTGGCAAGTCAACATCAGACAAATTGAAGTTCTTGAAGAAATAACGTACTGTATCCATGGCACCTAACATACAGGACATGTTATTGTAACAGTTTTCTAGCAAACCTGTGTGGCATTAGTTTATAATAACATACTCAGAGCAATAGCTTGGTTAGCAAGTGAACCAGGTGGAATCAAAACTTTTCTTGCTTGTTCGTTGATCGAAGCGACCGCACTGAGGTGGGGTTTCAAAAGCTTGTAAAGTGGATGACTGAGCGGAAAGTTTCGGAAAGTGGCCACAGAGAAAGTCTCTGACAGTCCATGGGTGAGCAAGTAGTGATATGTCCACTAGAATTTTTGAGGTTGGTTTTTGAATTTTTGTTGTTTTCTTTAAACAATGATGTGTTGGATTTACCTCATGAATACAAGTCTGAGTTGTTCGAAAATACATTTTTGCAAGCAGCCAGTCGTATTGGTTGTCATCTGGTGTAAATACCGATGTCGCGTCGTTAGGAACAAGTTGGATTGCAATGGGAATGAAATCACCCGACGCATTGACTTGAAACAAACCGATGCAGTCTGTGCAATCGAACTTGTTAGTTGTAAGAAGAATATTGTTTCGCTCGATATTGGAGACGTATTGGTAATCAGCGATGTACATTTTTCCCGCCTACACACAAAATACCATTGTGAATATATTGAAAAAAACAATTTTACATTGTTTAATTGAAACTAACCGCCATTTCTGAAGCAAGCGTTTTTCCTACACCAAGCAATTTGCCCACTAGTGCCTGGGTTATATTGCAATAGCTTGGTAGCTTGGTGCATCGCTTGAAAGCTGTTGGTGATATTCCTGTCAAAACTTGCCGCCCAAACTCAACATCTTTTTTCCAGCTGTACACAGAGGAATTACACAGTACACATATATATTTTTGCTTGAAAGTACTTTTTGTCACTTACTCTTGAAAAAATGGTGGATCCTTATACGCAGTCCCGACGTAAAGCAATCTGTAATCATCTATGGTGTCAATTGCCAATGGACCTGCAAAAATCATTTTAGCATCAACTTGTGTTTTGCGTTGTAAGGACACTAAGCTATTGTCCAACCTCGAAACAGATTCATGCCGGTATTGACAGCTAAACCCAACCCAGCCAAGCCACCACGAACGGCTTGACCTTTAGTTCCACTATAAAGACGTGGAAGGCCTTTCAATGCATCTACATGAAGAAACCTTGCGATTCCCCATCCCAAGTCGGCATTAGAAGTTGGTTTCGGGTTCCATGGCAACAAATTTTTGTTGTATTTAATCTCATCCATGCGCAACTTTTGAACAGCAGCATTTGTCACATTTTGTGGAAGTTTCGCTGGAAATATGTCATAAATTCCAAGCAAAAAGATTTAAAAAAATATTAATATCAAAAATAAGGTCTTGTTATGGAAAACCAATCAGTTTCATCAGCAAGTTTTTTGGCAACAAACTTCTATTACACGCATTCAAATGGAGATCGTGCATCAGACAATTTTTTTGAATCGTGCATCAGACAAATTACAAATAATCAAAGGCGTGATAGGTTTTCATCTGGTCGTGGTAAAAGTTCCAGAAATGAATTAAATTGTCAACGGTCAAAAGGCCAATACAAAAAAATGTTTATTTTACCTTTTCCCAAAGTAATAGAGACTTCATCGTTTTCCACCCACTTATATATTGGAAAATTGTACACGATTTGTTGGTGGTTTACGATTACGTAATCAACCATCCAATTCTTGTTAGTGCTGATTCCTAATAATTCTACAAAGAAATAAGTTTTCCGAAGATTCTTGGTTATCTTTTTACGCGTATTTAGGTTTTGCACAAAGTTTATTTGTGATTGGAATTCGTGGTGCGCAGTGGTCCGAAGAAACTGGTAAACTGTATATATTTAACTGAGTTGTTTTTCAGTAAAACGTCACAAGGTAAAATTAAACTTACGGAAAGTTAGAATGATCGGCGGTCCAACTGTTTTCCCACTATTGTTTTCGACCGTGTAATCTCTTGTTGCTCCAGCTTCAAAATCATTCTCAAAGAAATAGTCAAGCGTGTGCCAATCAGTCGAGTTTCCGTTGTTTCCGGTGATTTTTACTTGAACAGTCTCATTAGTTCCAGTTGTGCGATATCGCTTGTTGGTCTGCATTAAAATGTAACTACAATAATGATTTATCTGTTTTGTTGGGACTTGCTGTCAATGCAATACTTACAGGTTATTTATTACAAAAATTGCAAACATGTTTAAGTAGTAAATTTGTCTAGTAAATCAAGGATTACTATGCGTACAAATTCTTAATATCGAGTTTCATGTGTGAACCAGAAGAATTTAGAACAAGAAATAACTTATAATATTCCTCAGTTTCAACTTGTTAGGTAAAATCACTTACCGTTATGGTCAAAACGTATATATCCATGATACTGCTTGAAATCAGTACAATGAACACTTACACAAATGCCTTCGTCGTTGCCTCCACAAGCAATGTTTATATTTGCCTCAGCCCTAAAATTTCTGCATCCGATTATCGTGCGACAAATCGTGAAATGTCGCAGAGAGCATTTTCCACGCAACTAAGGGCAGTTGTAAAGACGTACAAAAGCTGCCAGTAACCACTGCAGATGCTTGAGCTTTAAATCGATGCAAATAGATGATTTTTACAGGTGATCATTTCAAGTGTGATCAAATAAACTATTGGATTAGCAAGGTTTCCATAGAAAGCGTAATTTACTTTTATTATTAAAAAAGTATATTCAATATTTTTACACTTTCCACACAAGATTTTGCTTAACTTTAAGTTTGTAGCGGGTGCTTGATAGCGTGTATTTTAATGACTGCGCGTCGTTACAAGAACACGCTCAATTTCGAGACACGCGCAGAAAAAAGGAAAACACATCACGCTTCAGTAAGTTCAAGGGCGGCATCCGCCACATTATTCCACCCCAGAAGCGGGACGTTGTTTTTTGGACGCCCTCTTTTGCGAGCTTGCCCAACAGGTACCGGTTGGAACAGTCGACTATAGCAGGTTTAAGGCGATCAATCGAAATAGAATGTTCAACACCTTAAATGTATGTCACAAAATACTTTTCGTGACGAGCACACACTTTAAAAGGACCATCATACGGTGGCGAAAGTGGGGGGCGATATGCGATATCCATCTTTACGCACGAAAACATATGTGCAATTGCGTAACGAAGGTGGCACAAATGCACGAGTTCGACCAATGGCGCGACATTGGCTGCGGTATTAATGTTTGATACACACAAGATTACATCTACATAACAAACTGACTCACATAGAAAAAACTGTAGGTAATTTTGAAACATACCATATTACATAAATTTGTATGTATATTCTTCAAGTTTTTCAAAATATTTTTCCCTGTGGTAGGCTACTTAACTTATTACCAGTTTCACAAACATTATATCAGAGTAACAACCCCAAAGCATTTCGACCTTTGGCCATCTGATGATGTAAATTGTTTGTATAATTGCATGTAGTTAGGAAAGCATTTTTACACTAGGAGACATTATACCCATATTTCTGCATATAAAATGACGTCATGATTACGTCACTAGATTTATTACGCCAACACAGTACGTTGATACATACTTAAACCAAATGTTACATCTTGTTTGCCAGTAATTGCCGATTTCTATGAATGCACATTTTTGTCCACACTAATGTGTGTTGCAATCTTATACGGTCTGTGACGTAATAATAAGAGACCAAGTTTTAAGTGATAACGCAACAACGTGGTTTTGTCCTTTTTGTGTCCGACAACTGTGCAGCACAGTGCTACGTCATTTTTATTCTGCAAAAGGTTTTTTTGTGTTGCGAGCAGGCATTTTCTAGTGAGTCTATTTGTACATATGTGTGTAACGACTGAAGAACCAAATAACCGAAATGTGTAAATTGGAACTTTGGCAAATTTAACTGCGATGACTTAGAAGTCAGTTCGCTGAACAGTATAGCTGCCCTTGTTTATGTAATTAACTTTACACCACGGTGTTGACGCTGTCTTTGTACTCACAGTGTCTCTCTTGCATTTGTACACACGTGAAGCGTGTGGTATTCAATATTCTGTCGCCCAAAGTTATCGGTAAGCATTGCGTGTGTTACGTCATAGTGGCGCATTGTAGTTTATGTTGCTTGTTTCTTTTAGGTGTGCGACAGTAACTGCTTGGACCGTCTTTGTGGTCCAGAGTTTCCCGGTTCCCAAATAGTTGGTGAGCCTTATGCTGTAATTGACTACTTGTGAAGTGTATTTGTTTGACACATTGCCTTCTGTGTAGAAACCGTGTTCTAAGGGTCCACGTGACTTTTCGTCTCCTCCCGACGTCTGTATCGTCTACATTTCAAATTCATTCTTTCTTTCGTACGATTGCGTACTGCACATTCGACAACAAGAATAACATCAACTGAGTGAGCGAGTTTGAGGCCCATTTAGGATACGCGTCTTAACTGCGGGAATTCCGCCTCGTGTGACGTTCCGCGCCAAGAACTAGGCGCGTTCAACGGACGTTACACCAAATATTACATACGGTGGTATACTTACACTTTAAAACTTCAATTTACACATGGTGTCCAAAAAACTGTTCGACAATACATCGCCGTACCTCGGAAAGAAGGGTAGGGAGTATTTAATATTTTTAATTATTGGAATTAACATAGCACTAAGTTTAACATACTTAAAATTCAGCTCGAAACTCTACCCACGTTTTAAGTAATTCCAATTTATATGTGAGCTTCCTATCTCTTCGAATACAAAAAGTCGCATTTGATCTCCTGGAAGTCATGCGTGACAGAGACAATCAGGAGCCGTTGCACTACCATAAGAGTATACTATGGTGGCATCCGCCACAAGTTTTCCATTCACTGGAACGTTTTTGTACATTAAACCATAGAACAGGTTTTTCAAAAACATGTTTCATACAATCAAACATCAATGTTTTCTCCATCCAGGACCATATGTTTTATACCTAACCCTACGAAGGTTTCATTGAAAAATGTGTTTTATGACTAACCCTGAAAAATTCATATGATATACGTTGTCGCATTACATCTTGTACATACTTGTGCGTGTTGTTAACGTATAAACAGTAATTGAGCTTGTTACGTAATAGAGTCACTTCTAACACCATTTATTGTCTAAATTTTATTCTATCTTTGAATGGCTGGCTGCTGTGTGGACGTGTTGTTTCTTGGCATCAAAAGTGATTATCCACGACAAATACGTGTTGCAAGTGGTATATGACGTTACAATTAACCAATAGTTTTGTCTAAAAATTCGGTGTACTTTACGGGGTTTCCAGATTGGCCTTTTTAAAAGCAGTTTGGTCCTCAAAAATTATGTTAAACCTTGTTTTGAATTACGCTTTATAAGACCTATCGCCTTTTTTGTTATTGTTGAGTTGCTTTGTACATATGTGTACAAGATTCCTAAACTAAATTAACAAAACTATATTGCTGTAGATTCAACTGCGGTGTCATTCCTGTTTTTTCTACACCTAATAAAGCGTAGTTCTTTGACGCGGAGCCTTTGCTTTGTAGAAACCGCCTTTGTTGATTCTTTTTCTCTCGTCCTTTGATTTGTGTACGTCGCCGAACAAGCGTATACCATTGTTTGAAGGTTAACGGGGTGTAAAGTGCGAAGTACATTGACCAATGGATAAGAGAGGCGAGACCGAAGGTTAAAAACCACTGATATGTTTAGTCCCTTGTCGCACTGCCAGGCTTTAAATACCTTTTCATTTGTGAACCATGTCACAAGTTAGCCAGAAGTGACATTTATATTCGATGCAAAAACATTGACCTGCGCCAAAGATTTTCCCCTTCAAAATGGATAAATTATTTGGCACAAGGTGAATACCTTCACCATTATTTAACTCAATGGTTCCCCCCTGGGGGCGTTTGCAATCGTGCGGGGGGCGCTGGAGCCCAAATGGGCGATCAGGGGGCGCTATGCGAAATAAATGACGGATTGGTGGGCGCTTGGTGACCGGGCAAATTTTCTCTTATAGCGTAAGTCGGTGTTTCCCAACCGGTGGTACGCGTATCACTAGTGGTACGTGAGCACCTTTCCGTAATTTGCGTGTAAAGTTCGAATTTAACAAATCGTAACTGATTTCAAAATTTCCGATAGTTTATACCCTAGGTTACTTTGTAACACTCAATTAGGTGGTACGCAACCACAAAAAGGTTCAGTCCAATCTTTGTATAATTTATGCTCCTTTAAAAAAGGTTTTTCTCGCATGCTGAACTAGAAGTTATCGATTCTGTCGTCACAACGAACTTAATTGACAAGCAACAAATAAATGTGTTATGTTTTTGTCTGTTCTGTTGGGCGTTGTTAAATGACTAAGGTGTTTGGGGGGCGGTGCAGAAAAAAAGTTTGAAAAACGCTGATTTAACACATACTTGTCAAAGAGATATCAATTTGCAAACAACACATTCATATAACTGCTCGTTTGAACCCAAAATGCGGACTATGTTTGAGACAAAGCTTCTGCTTTTTTATGGCAACAGTTCTATCGTTTATTTTTGGAAATTACCTCATTTTCAAACTTAGTGAAAGGACCATCTTACCGCAATGGACTAAGATTATGACGCCTTTTAATTATTAATCCGCCAGGAAGAATGTACATGTACAGTCGCTGAATAAATGACACCAACATATATGATGCATACTAAACTGTTCGTTCTTCCGGTGAAAAAACAACAAATATAAATCCTTTTGTTTTAAAAGAATGTAATTTTCTGACGTTTCGCCTGTACGAACGGCTTTTTCGGATAATAAATTAAACACAGTAGCAAACCCAAAGGCAAGAAAATAAAACCCAAAGCCGAAAGTACTTTTCCATCAATGCGATTTTTCCAGGATCAACCCTTTTGCAAAAATTGTTTCTTGTTTAATTAATTTTGTTTCCTTCCAACTGTGGTCGGTGATAAGGATGTGGGCGCATAGAGCAGATTTATTAGGCTACATATTGCGTAGTGCTGCCTTGCTTTCTATAATACTGAACGTCAAATTACGTTTCGTCTGGCCAATGTAAACAGTGTTGCAATCAAGCCAGGGTATTTGGTAAACTATACCGGTCATTAAGGGCATGGAATTACGGTCTTTTGGTTTGGGTGGCATATTTTCTAGGGTACACAAAGGTTTCATGGCAACTTTTGCTCCAGTAGCGTCGTGCAATCTTGACATCCGCTTAGACATTCCTTGTATACATATATGGTATAATAGTGAATGCTGTGTATGTTTGTTATGTGTGCGGGGTGTGAATCAATTAATACACATATTTTCATATTTAGCAATTTATAAAAAATAAAAAACAAAAATAAAAAAAAAATTTGAAGCGAGCAGTTGTTTGCTGTGCGAGTGTGACTTTGAAACTCACGCAAACCAGGAACACGTCACGCAAACCAGGAAAACTCAAAGCAAGGGAACGAAAAGAGAAAGGCAACATATGCGCTGCGTTAAACTCCGCTACATAATCCCTTCCAGAAGCGGAACCAATTCATGTTACTTTTTATTTACATACCTTCATTTAGGCAATTTGATTATATAGACAACAATATATATTTGCTGATTGCAAAGGTACAAAATTTTTTTGGTTAACAACGATTCAACCAACCTCACAGTAAGATTCATCAGAAATATATAATTTTTTTTAATGTAGATTACCTAAACATTTTAAGTGGTATTCCCACAAACCCTTTTTGCGGAGTTGAAGTGTGGACTCCACAATCTGACCCCTAAGTATAAATTATTAAAAATGCTTTAACCCCACTTTTTATTCATAATTTACTCATGTAACTACGATATTCTATGGGTCAAAAAACTCTTTCTTAATACGACAAACCTCACAATTGTAATTAACTTGATCAACATATTTTTTAAAGATTTATTTAATATCCCGTTTATTTACGCCGTGTATCATAAGTTTCTTTGTACACAATTGATGGATCACATCATACAAATTTAAATATTTATATTTGTGGGGATTTTGTCTGGGAGTAAAAACCAATAGGGGTAAGTGAGTGAAGAATTCCTTTTGCTGAACTTCGCACCCAGTTGTAGAAGTTCGGCCTTGAAGTCTTTCTGCATCTGTTTAACCTGTTGTTCCACAAATAGATTCTCGACAAAGTGGCCCAAAAACACCTGAACAATTTGTTTAAACGTTACTTTCCATGCAGCAAATAAATTATGTTGCTTTTACCTCATCTTGTGCGAATTGTGACAGAGCATAAGCAAACGCTACAAGAATATTACTGACTGCAATTCCAGGAAGTGAGTTAAGGATACGATTTTCATCTGCCTGTAATATATGTTGGAAAGTTATGTGTATATTTTAATATGGGGAATACTTTGCTCACCTCTCCTTTTTTGTGGGGTGGCAACATCATGCTTGCTGGTGCGTTTGGTATAAATTGATAAGTTTCCATTTGGCCGAAATTAACAGCTGCGTGTTGTGCAGAACTTTGGAAGATAATTATGGTGCAGATACGCACCTGAAATTGTGGTAAAAATTTCATCACCGTTTGATGTCAACTAACATTTTGTAATTAAAATAAATATTTTACCAATTCATCAATAGTTCTGATTTTGTCTGGCATTCCCCTGCTGTTTCCATCTTGCCAACCAAATCCTTCATTTGCCAAATCAGAAGCCCAACATTGGAGTTCAAAGTCGTTCACCACATCCTGTAATTCATGTTTAATAACAAAAAAGGCCCCTGCGTTCAGTAAAAGCGTTACGAACCAGTTCGCTTTTGTAAAAGAACCTGATCACTTTATCGACATAAGTTTTGACTGAATTCCACAGATCCAAGCCATCGTCACGATAATGATAATTTGGCAACAAAGTTGGATCGTCCACGCCTAAAAAACATTTTAAATGTTACTCAGATGGAATTTAACCTGCCGAAACTTCACCGAAAGCACTGTTTCACACATCAAATAGATAAGACCAAAAAAATCATAAATTACCTCTGGCTTTTAAGTTTTGTGGCAAGTCAACATCAGACAAATTGAAGTTCTTGAAGAAATAACGTACTGTATCAATGGCACCTAACATACAGGACGTGTTATTGTAACAGTTTTCTAGCAAACCTGTGTGGCTATAGTTTATAATAACATACTCAGAGCAATAGCTTGGTTGGCAAGTGACACAGATGGAATCAAAACTTTTCTTGCTTGGTCGTTGATCGAAGCGACCGCACTGAGGTGGGGTTTCAAAAGCTTGTAAAGCGGATGACTGAGCGGAAAATTTCGGAAAGTGGCAACAGAGAAAGTTTCTGACAGTCCATGGGTGAGCAAGAAGTGATATGTCCACTAAAATTTAGGTTTGTTTTTGAAACTACCGAATTTACATGGTTTTATTAACATAATGATCAGTTACAGAATTGAACGATTTACCTCATGAATACCACTAAAACGAAGTTAATAAATAAAACTATACCAACGTGGCAACAAGTAAGCAAAGATATATTGGAATGTTGCATTGAACGATTTACCTCATGAACACATGACTGAGTTGTGCGAAAATACATTTTTGCAAGCAGCCAGTCGTATTGGTTGTCATCTGGTGTAAATACCGATGTCGCGTCGTTAGGAACAAGTTGGATTGCAATGGGAATGAAATCACCCGACGCATTAACTTGAAACAAACCGATGCAGTCAGCACAGTTTAACTTGTTAGTTGTTAGGAGACAATTGTTTCGTTCGATATTGGAGACGTATTGGTAATCAGCGATGTAAATTTTTCCCGCCTACACAGAAAAGACCATTGTGAATAAATTGAAAACAATTTAAAATTGTTTAATTGAAACCAACCGCCATTTCTGAAGCAAGCGTTTTTTCTGCACCAAGTGATTTGCCCACAAGGGCCTGGGTTATATTGCAATAGCTTGGTAGCTTGGTGCATCGCTTGAAAGCTGTTGGTGATATTCCTGTCAAAACTTGTCGCCCAAACTCAACATCTTTTTTCCAGCTATAAACAGAGTTAAATATAAATTTTTATTAATGTAAGCACTTTTTGTTACTTACTCTTGAAAAAATGGTGGATCCTTATACGTTGTCCCAACGTAAAGCAATCTGTAATCATCTATGGTTTTAATTGCCAATGGACCTGTTAAATATAAACATATTTAAAAAACAAACAGTTTCCGGTAAAGTATTAAGTCGGTGTCGAACCTTGAAACAGATTCATGCCGGTATTAACAGCTAAACCCAACCCAGCAAAGCCACCACGAACCGCTTGACCTTGTGTACCACTATAAAGACGTGGAAGGCCTTTCACTATATCTACATGAAGAAACCTTGCGATTCCCCATCCCAAGTCGGCATTAGAAGTTGGTTTCGGGTTCCATGGCAACAAAATCTTGTTGTATTTAATCTCATCCACGCGCAACTTTTGAACAGCAGCATTTGTCACATTTTGTGGAAGTGTCGCTGGAAATACATCAAAAACATACATTTTTTTAAAATTATCAACCAAACAACTTACAATCTGCTGTAATTTGTTAGCAAAAATCTTTTAAAACATCATTATATTGGCAGTTTGGGTTTAATTTTTACCTTTCCCCAAAGTAACAGAGACCTCATCGTTTTCCACCCACTTATAAATTGGAAAATCGTACACGATTTGTTGGTGGTTTACGATTACGGAATCAACCATCCAATTCTTGTTAAAGCTGATTCCCACCAATCCTTCATAAACAAACACAGTAAAACAGAGAGCCAGAGCTAAACTGCTGTTTATCACATTATGTAGACGTTTTGAACTCTTTCTGGGGGCCTCATCAGTACTATAATGAACTGCTTGCAAAAGAGCGTCGAGGTAGAGTTCATTTAGCAGTTCATTATAGTACTGATGAGGCCCCCAGAAAGAGTTCGAAACGTCTACATAATGTGTTAAACAGCATTTTAGCTCTGGCTTTCCTTTTAAAACTCGTCAACACCAGATATTTTGCACCCAAACACAGTTTCCTATTATTCACAAAATAAGTTTTTTAATATTTTCATAAAGATTTTTGTTGTTAGAAATGCATAATAAAATAAAATCTAAATATTTATTTCAGTAATTTTGTTGTTGAATGACGGAAAATAAAATAGACATACGGAAAGATAGAATGATCGGCGGTCCAACTGGTTTCCCACTATTGTTTTGGACCGTGTAATCTCTTGTTGCTCCAGCTTCAAAATCATTCTCAAAGAAATAGTCAAGCGTGTGCCAATTAGTCGAGTTTCCGTTGTCTCCGGTAATTTTAACTTGTACAGTCTCATTAGTTCCAGTCGCTTGGTATCGTTTGTTTGTCTGTATAAAACTGTAACTTTAGCAACAAAATTAACTGGTAAAAGTCCACCTCTGGATGTTTTGAATGCCATGGTCAGCATTAGCCGGAGCTTTATGCGTGTGTTAATACTGAAAGGACAGTGATCGCCGAGCAGCATTAGGAGTCTATGGTATAAATCCTCATTTGCCATACATTAAGTCATTCATACAGTAGGATAAAGTTACTTTGCAAATAAAGCGCATCTGTGTGATTCTGGGTTTATTTGAGCTGTTTTTGTTACAATGCACGAATGGTTAAAAAATTATCTGTCTTGTCAGCGACTAATTGCTTTTATCCCAGAGAATTTCCACGTAAGGTAATTATTGTATTATATGTCTGAGAGCAATCCCACTCAAAAATAAATGTTACAATTCATCCCGTGAATTTTAAAAGTACATGCAACAATATTATCAACATGTTGGCATAAATAACTTACCGTTATGATCAAGACGTATGTATCCATGATAGTGTTTTAAACCAGTACAATCAACACTTACACTAATACCCTCGCCGTTGCCTCTGCAAAGTAAACAATTTTTATATCTTCCTCCCCTTTTATCCGTTTGTCGAACAACAAGTCGTTAAATGTCGCATATGCTAACATCCTTTACGCAACCACGCACGCGCAGTTGTAAAGAACATATCCTTGTGAAAAAGTTTGCATTTAACCACTGAGCAACGCAAACTTCGTCGGGCGAGAGACCATGACTGATTGCTGCAAATACATTTACCTAAACCTTGAATAAGTGCGAAATACTAAACATGAGAAATAATCATTTTGGTTTTGGTCTTTACTCCCCGTTTAACATGATAGGCAAAAACAGTACAAAAACCACTTTACGAAATGTGGAAGTTATGCGCCTGTTTGGTGGATGTGGAAGTAACTTTAGCGGAAAATGTTAAACATAAACAGGAAGAATAATATTGTGATAGATGTTTTTCTTAACCTGAACGGGATGTAACATGTAGCTATAACCGGAAGCAAGGGTAGAATGTTTGATCATTGTTTTGATTAAAAAGTTTGGTTACCGTTACATCGTTATATTCCACTGCCGGTACTAGCGGAGGCACTTCATCAAACGCTATATAATGCGGTTGAATGTCCGCCCGCTTGTTTATCATCATATAGTTTTCGACATAGGCGCCTAGTTATCATTTTTCTAGGGGCGCGGCTCTATTTGAACGTCATAATTTGTTACTATGACGTCATCGAGTATTGAAAAACTGTGTTTGAATTTAAATGCATGAGGCGTATTAGCGAAAAGGGCGGACTTAACGATGAACACACGAGATCGGTCTACGACACAACTAATAAGTACCTGTTGGCATATCATACTGCGAGACTGACGTTGCAACAACCGATGTTAGTTACGCAAGCGAAACTAGGTCAACAAATTTTGTGTGCGCCCAGTAAGAAACACATTGTTTTTAGGTCTTTTTTACGAACATTATGCGACGAGTTACATGGTGCGGACAGACGCGCGTAATAGCCACTCGTTTTTTTTGAAAACCTGGCGAGGGGGGCGCTAAAATTTTTCGGTAACTGATGACCTTATTCTTAGCAAAATCAACACTGTCAGCCCAAAACCGTTACACCATAGACTACGTTTTCTTGAAATTTTGCAATAAAGTTAATACGTTTTCGGCAAATGGTGCAAATGCCAAACTGCACTCTTTCTCTATATGGGTTATTTAGCTGTTGTGCAGTGTTTATACCAACGCACTGAAATGATACGCCAATCCTTAGCGACAACAATCTTTCAGTTTCAAGGCCAACCTTGGTGCTGTATGGGCCTCGGGTGCGCTTCACTGGCTGCACTGCTCTCTCGTGAAGCCTGTAATTAGGTACTAAGTAACTGAACATAAGTAGGGTATGGCACATGTACCGATTAAACTACACACATTTTTGCGTGTGTCTTAATTATGACTTGTGGAACTAAAACAGCTGAATTCCCTGACGTTCTACTTTCATCTGTGGGCAATTGCCTATAGAATGCATAGCAAACGAACCTAAACCCGTTGTATCTGACCATGGGCGTCCAAAGCACATTTGACTATAGGCGTCGATATTTTCAGCATCTGAAAAAATACTATTGTCATTCTGGCGAAATAAAAAAATAGAAATTTAAAAACGCGTTCCGCATCACTTACCACAACATTCACATAATATTTTTAATTTTACTTCAGGTTTAGCATAATCCTGACATTCCGGTAAAACAAATTATATGTCAAATGTCACAGCAATCATTAGGGCAAACATTTAAATGCCATGTCACACCAAATATTCCTTCATGTAACATAAATCACAGCGTATTAGATAGTTCCCAAAAAAACGTAATTCATGGACGCTTTAATCACTTTCCGGGACTAATATTTTTCTAAAAATCGCCCTATAGGTAGAGTACAGCATCATCTAAACCCTCATACTGAAATAAAATGGTACATAAGCGCCGTTTCTCATCGAAATGACTTCTTCCGTCATCAAAGCAACAGGGAAGCAATGCTGAACGGTTGACTATTACGTCATAAACGCATCAAAAACAAGCTTCCACTGCTGTTAGCTCAAAATGAATTATAGCTGATAATAACTAAATTATACTTCAAACACTTTCCGGGACTAATATTTTTCTAAAAATCGTCCTATAGGTAGAGTACAGCATCAGCTAAACGCTCATATCGAAACAAAATGGTACACAAGCGCCGTTTTCCAACGAAATGACTTTTTCTGTCAACAATTAATACCGAACTATTACTACGTTTCCATGGCCACTTTTCAGGCGCAGTACTCGGCCCGAAGGCCGAAAAACGGAAGTGACGTAGTAAAACGAGGCGCTTTACTGCGCCTGAACTGGCGATCGGTCGGGCGGTCTAGAAGGGGTTGCCTGACCGAGTTGAGGCGGAGCATACTCGGCCCGACGGATTTCGGTTTTTTTGAAGTTGTAACTGTGCAGTCGTGTGGTGATAAGAAATAGTTCTGCGAATGGCGTTAGTGTTGTTAACTTGAGTAGTAACAATTTATTGAAAATATTATCCTTGCAGGGAGACAAAAATGTGACTATATAGCCACCTTGCAAAAATGCTATGAACCGGATTGTGGTAGACTCACTGTACAGCTGGTTGCTGATGAAATTAGAAAGGTCACAGCTTCACCATTTATGACTAATTATTTGCAATTTAATTCTTTTTTGTAAATTTATGGATATTAATTGTCAGGTAGCTACTGGCTTGAAAGTTCAGAAATCAAGTTGTATTTGAAGGAACTTCCCATTCTACAAGGATCACCATATGCTTCCCTTGTTATCACATACATTTTGATGACTTGTTATCACATACAAATGTTTTGTAAACAATGCATTAGGTTGTTAATCCAGTAAACATTTAAAGCTCATGCAGACATATGAAAATGGTCAGTCATTGAAACTTCACATGAGCTTGATCATGGTGCACAGTACTATGTGTGTATGGACCTAACCATTGAAAGCAAATGGGCTTTGTGAATGCTCACCTATGAATGAATTGTGTACCATGTTTTGTTTCAATTCAATAAATAAAATCACAAAGTTTTGTGTGGATTAAAAAAATCAAAGATATAGAAAATATGTCTACCAGCATTATGATGAACAGCATTCTAGCTTTGGCTTTTTTATTTAGACTATTTAACTCCAGATACTTTGCACCCAAGAAAATATGTTACTGTCTAATGCTGGGCACAGTTATATGATGGAATCTGTAATGTGTACAACTGTTTAAAACTTCTTAATTTTCACAAAAAGTGGAAATAGACAAGGTTGGTGGTGTTTTACAGTATTTTATAATTTTCTTGGGAATTCAATGTTCTGTGGCACCCTTTTATGTCTAATAACCAGAAAGACAGCATTATTTGGCCGTACTTTCCACAACATGCACAAGTCTGAACGGACATGGAAACGCAAGCCGTTTTGCGCCTGTTCGTTCGGGCCTAGTATATGATCGGGCCATGTTTTCGGGCTATGTACAAATGTGGCCATGGAAACGTAGTATATGATATACGATGAAATTCTTTTGACGCTTTAAGCACTTTCCGGGACTAACATATTTTCTAAAAATCGCCCTGTAGTTAGAGTACAGCATCAGCTATCCGCTCATATCGAAATAAAATGGTACATAAGCGCCGTTTTCCAACGAAATGACTTTTTCTGTCATCAAAAGAACCTTGAAGCACCGCTATTACGTCATAAATGCATCAAACTCCAGCTTACACTGCTGTCAAGTTGAAATGAACTAGAGCTGATAATAATAAAATTATACTTTAATCACTTTCCGGGACTAATATTTTTCTGAAAATCGCCCTATAGATAGAGTACAGCATCATCTAAACGCTCATATTGAAATAAAATGGTACATAAGCGCCGTTTTCCAACGAAATGACTTATTCCGTCAACAATTACAACCGAACTATGATATGCGATGAAATTCTATTGACGCTTTAAACACTTTCCGGGACTAATATTTTTCTAAAAATCGCCCTATAGGTAGAGTACAGCCTCATCTAATCCCTCATACTGAAATAAAATGGTACATAAGCGCCGTTTTCCATCGAAATAATTTTTTCCGTCAACAATTAAAACCGAACTATGATATATGATCAAATCCTTTTGACGCTTTAAACACTTTCCGGGACTAATATTTTTCAAAAAATCGCCCTTTAGGTAGAGTACAGCATCAGCTAAACGCTCATATCGAAATAAAATGGTACACAAGCGCCGTTTTCCAACGAAATGACTTTTTCTGTCATCAAAAGAACCTTGAAGCACCGCTATTACGCCATAAATGCATCAAACTCCAGCTTACACTGCTGTCAAGTTGGAATGAACTAGATATAATAAAATTATACTTTAATCACTTTCCGGGACTAATTTTTTCTGAAAATTGCCCTGTAGATAGAGTACAGCATCATCTAAACGCTCATATTGAAATAAAATGGTACATAAGCGCCGTTTTCCAACAAAATAACTTTTTCCGTCAACAATTATAAGAAGGTTAGTTTGCTTGCTTCATGTTATTTCAACGTCAGGCAACATTAGACAAAGCTTAAAAAAAATTGTAACATTATTATCTATTTGTAACCAATATATCTGTATACTCTACAGATTGTCGCTGCTTATACTTTTACTCAAAACACATGTAATCCTGTTTAACAGAGCTTACTCGGCTGCAATATGCACTTCCCAGTGCACTTTATATTTTACAAAAAAATTCGCCAAGCATACTTCAACACGTCAATCCAGCTGAAATCATAAACTGTTTATGGTTGCACAAATTCATATGTGTTTGGAATAAATATGTGTATGAATAAAGCACTCTTCAAATTTTATATTATTATAATAAACAACAAAGCAGTGGCGTTTTGCTGTCTCAGCAGTGCGACGCAACGAAACGTAACGATCGTCACAAAAGTTGCTCTCCCGAAACGGCCTGACAGAAATTGTGCAAAAGCATTTATCCATGACCGGGTCAATGAGTCGCCCTACTATACGTTTAGTGTACTATAGTTTCATTACGAAATCCACAATAGAAATTAGCAACTAAACATAGGTTATGACTGGTATCACAATGTTAGTGATAACTATCAATCGCATCGTTAAAAAAAAAATTTTAGCGCCTATAGCCCAGCCCCTTATGTCTCAAAATACACAACCTCGATGTAACTTATTCGTCATTAAAGCAAGGCGCGAAATAAGTAACAAGGTACGGAATTAACATAATGCACAAATAAGTGTCTAAAAGTGTTTGTTAAAATACTTAAAGGCTTGACGAGATGTTATTGTGTAATTAAATTTTAAAGTATTGGGTTCAAATCCTTCAAAATGCTGCCTAAGGTTATGCTACCATTTGTATAATGTGCTACAGGCGTTTTATTGAAGAACTCCTATCTAAACCAATGCATCTTCACGAAATCTTTACCTGCAGCATTGTGACGTCAGACACATTGATGACTCGAAGTCGGAATCATGATTTTTTGATGTGGTGATATAATGACTTGTTTTGCACAAAAAAGACATGTCTGTCGTTTCTTTACTGTCAGACATAAATCCTGTCGGCATTTCTGTTTTATGAGATTCAGTTAATACCTGTTTATACGAATTCCCACGTGAAACTTATTGCCACAAATGTTAATGTCTATAGCTATAGCTCAACTGGCACAATAAATTCGTGCAGCTGTCTACGGTCTGTTGGTCCGTTACACCATAGAACAGGGTTTCCCAAACTTTTTTGCCCGCTCACCCCATTTTGTAAACCTTTTTTTTCTCGGACCCCTAATCTTACATCAGATCATATTCCCATGTAATCAGTGGAAAATATTACAATACAATATCAACAGTAACGAATCACGTTTATTTACTTAGTTACATTGTGCCAGACAAATTCTTCGGTCAAAGTCGATGAATAGTTTGGACTCGACACTCAATATAGTTTGATGTAATCACACAATCACCTGCAGCTTCACTCCACAAAACAGCAAATATGACCTTAACCACTATACAAGTAAAGATGCATAACCAACTTTTCTATCCACGAAACCCGCAATATGTTTTGTACACACCATACAACGTTACAGCACCTAACAAACACGCTGATACTGCTGCTTCACGTTTCATTCTTATGAACAACGGATTCCCTTGAAACAGTTCCTTCATAAGTTTGCCCCGTACATTTTTATGTGGAAACTGAGTCGATGGAACTTCTTTATCAAGGAATTTGCAAAGTGGTCCCCAACCATCCTTGACAGAGTAAACCAGAAGCTTGTCTTTAGAAGCGTTCTGCATCGAATGAACATTCTGTCAGTCTTCAAACCCAGCAACCTATTAAGCTTTTGACCGCTCTTTGCAAGACAATATACAACAACGATTTTTACAAATAACGGACGGCCAACTGAAACATAGTAAATACTTGTAAGACATGAGCGTTGTGCCTCCGGTACGTCATCCTGAACAACATTTCGTTGATTTTCCGTTTACCAAATAGAGGGACCGGCGTATATCTCGTTCCAAACACGGCCATTGCTTTAAATTGCAATTAAAAAGGGGGGTATTGGGATTAGTCACATGATGTTATCATACTTCTCGACTAAAAGTAATTGCTTGTATGCTGCTGTGCAAAAAATAAAACAGCAGTAAAACCGACTACTTTACAGATGGGTTTTACATCAGAATAATATATAGAACAGGAAAAAGTTACTTGCCGTTGCCGGCCCCAAACATACTCAATCTTCTCATTGTGGGCGCAAGATAATAGCCCAGTCGATATTTCCACGAAGTGGTCGAGGCAATTTGGTTCATTATACTTCGAATCCAAATGTCCTCGCTATCCCTGACTGTTAGGATGATCTTTACAGACATTAGTAAATCTAAAGCTCAGATAATTGAATGTCTAAAAGGCCGTGATGTTAGGCATTATCATCAGATATTTTACAGTTTAAACTAAAAAGTTACAAGGTAACAAACTTTTGATAGTACCGCTATCGACCTAATTTACGTAACATCGCTATTACTTTTCCTATACGACAGAACAGGATATGGCTTCAAAATATTACAATTTGCTGTACCTCAGTCCTACTAGCATATAAACATACGCCCTCTCACCTTTGCATCCGGAAAAGCGCGATGAATTTCGTCCCAAAAGTAAGCGGCTGGAAGATCAGTGACTGCGTCGACATTCTCGAACATTCGGCGAAAATCTTCGACCGTTCCACCTTTCGACCAGATTTTATGCCAGTCGTCAGCAAAATACTCATAATTTTCCAGATAGTCGTACACCTCGTAGCCAAGCTGCCTCAAGGCCACATACATACTCGTGGTGCCAGTCTTGCTCATCCCAGCGCATATTAGTTTCATTGTTAGATTTGGTTGGTCGTTTTAAGGCAAAATTAACAGAAACTAAAAAATGTAAGCATATATAAAACCGAACTATGATATTGGATCAAATTCTTTTGACGCTTTAAACACTTTCCGGGACTAATACTTTTCTAAAAATCGCCCTATAGATAAAGTACAGCATCAGCTAAACGCTCACATCAAAATAAAATGGTACATAAGCGCCGTTTTCCAACGAAATGACTTATTCCGTCAACAATTAAAACCGAACTTTGATAAACGATGAAATTCTTTTGACGCTTTAAACACTTTCCGGGACTAATATTTTTCTAAAAATCGCCCTATAGGTAGAGTACAGCCTCATCTAAACCCTCATACTGAAATAAAATGGAACACATAAAAAACTGCCTACAAAACTGATTACTAGAAAGCGGCGCTTTTGTGACATTGAATCTGTGAAAACAACAGAGAGACTTATTGTATAAGACATAAAATTCGAACACTTTATTAATGGCAAGTCAGTTGAGTGTCCTAATTATATAAATGAAATCTACAAGCAAATACTTGCAAAATTGGCTTTGATTATGTTTGAAACTATAGATGTAACAAAACCTTCACCAGAGACCTACCGTGCCTATTTGTTTTTTAGTAACCATAAAAAGCAGCTTGTAGAATTTAACTCCTCATTTTTATTAAATGACACACAGGTGATACATACTGATTTTGAAAATTTGGTTCGGTTTGTTCATTATTCAGTTTGTAAATTTCAATGGCGTCAGCGTCGCATTGGAGGTCAAATTGTTCGGGAGACATATGTTGGGAAAGTTATACGACCCAAATATGTGGTTGATAAAAGTACTTGTTACTTGTTACTTAACCTGTTACTTGTCACATGTTTTTGTTTATGGAAGCCATTACTTTTTTTTGATGATTGTTAAAAGAATGTCTTATAAAGAAGCCTCAGTGGCTATTGGATTTTTCAGTAAATATTCCAATTTATAGTACATTTTGTAAAAAGTTGCAATTTTAAACTGAAAAGTGTGCTCATTAACATCATTTCTTTGCAGGTTGCATTTGTAGTGAAATGTTGTGAAAAGTTAAAGTTGTGTATCGAACACAACATAGAACATTCTTGACTTCAGAGAAGCATTTGAGAAATATGGTGCCATTTCTCTGTCCCAACAATGTACTGTTGCTAATTTTGTATAATCATTTTTTTTTCTTTCTGTTTAACTAATTAAAAAATCTTAAAATAAAATCTTTATGTATAAAAAACATCTAAAAATATACAAAAACTAATTAACAAAAAATTGAATAAAATTATCCAATACAAAATTTTAAAAAAATCCAATTTGGCCACTCGCGCAATTAAGAGTGACAGACAAAACATCCTTTTGTTGCGCGTAACATTGAATGTCAAATAGT
The DNA here is from genome assembly GCF_947561715.1 of Ascidia mentula. Classification (NCBI taxonomy): domain Eukaryota; kingdom Metazoa; phylum Chordata; class Ascidiacea; order Phlebobranchia; family Ascidiidae; genus Ascidia; species Ascidia mentula. Next base: position 11,274,671 of record NC_138568.1, read on the forward strand.
TATTTGTTGATTGTTTCGCTGACATTGGTTTTAAGTACATTTTGCAAAGTTATTTTGAATAAAGTTTCTTAACACATAGAGTCAGATATACGGTGTTTCTTTTTGCACATATTTTAACAGACGTCGCTGCATAGCCTAAATTGGCGAGCCTGTCCTCCGTGATACTTAACCACGCAAAATTTTAACCTTCTGAAATAACAACCGCGTATTTGAATTGTAGGTACCTTCGTCCAATAATTGTCTTTATTTGTATACCATGTCGACTACTAAGTTTTTCAGTACTCACACGCAAGCAGGCACGCCAGACATTAGTTTGTCCAATAGCGATCATATCGATTTGTTGGGTTAAAAAAGTTTGGTGCCTATTCAGTCAGCCCTGATAACTTTTCCTGATTTGTTTGCGCAGACCACAGCTTTATTATTGCCTCCAATGTGGAAGGGCTCCGTAAAACAAAATACTTTAACCATGGCAAATGAGTTTCGCAACAAGGTGCAGGGATCGGAAAAAGCTTTTCTAAGGTTTGGCATTGTTTCTTTATAACTTAATAAACGCTTGTAGTAATTTATAATAAAAGCCAAACTGCATTTAAACTTGATTAATAAAAATACGGAAATACACTGGTAATTTTATGCGAATATGTTAGAAATAAATTTTATCTTTTGTTAATTGATACATGTCGGCGAATCGCTATTGTGTATCTTTTTTAAATGCGTGACTGACGGCAACTTGGTGTTGATTGCGGATCTAAAGCCTTAACTTTTTTGATAGAAGTCCTCGATCCACAGTAGGCACAACATCAGCTCGCACAGTCTTCACACTCTTATACTCAACTTGTTTTGGCTTTTTGAAGCATAATATTGCTGATTAGCCTAGGCCACGTATGACTTTGAAGTTTTGATCTTTTTCAATCCAAGTCACATTGTTTTAATTCCCTTTCAACAGATACGGCATAACAATAATTTTAGATTTGGTATTGTCATGTTCCAAAACAATAAACTTTTATTAATATATTAATTTTTCAATAGAAAAATGGCAGGGGAATGCACAAATTAACGGTGTTTTGGTGTTAGTGCAACTGCAAGGGACAATCGCGATACGTCGCGACCGTGTTCTCTTAACGCACACTTCTTACCTCACAATACCTAAAAGTTGCCGGACAATGCAGTCGGAGGAGCAGCATAATACTGCAAATTACAAGGGGCAATTAATCGTCTCATTTCGCAACCGCAGTTCAAACAGACTTGGTTTCTATGCAAGAATACCATGCTTTGGGCAGTAGGTCATTTAAAAATCCGCACTGTGATTTACCTGCGATGCTCAACCGTACTCGTATGATTGAAGTTACTTGACAGTTTATTGAGTCAGATATACGGTAGCGTTTCTTTTTGTATGTATGTTTTAACAGACGTCGCAAAGTTCTCAAACAAACACGCATAGCAATTGGCAAATTATATATTTTTTGACTTACAACAATAAATACTTGGCAAACGACTTTGCCATAAACTGTATCCAGGATGCTGAAAGCGATTCCGAGGCGGTAATTGTTTAACCTGTTACTCGAGGCGCCAGCGAACAAGTTTCTGTAAAACGCTCTCAACTGATTTATTCCGTCTCCTCTGGTCAAACACTTAATCGGGGATCAACCCGAGTAAACATTTTATTTAGGGTTGCCTGTTGTCAGTTAAAATTGCAAGACATTGATATAACGGTACATTTTAACTTCCCAACAGAATGGCAAGCTTTAGCTTTGATACCAAAAAATATAATCGAATAGTTTACAGGTACACACATATAATGCTTGGGCAAACGGAAACTGATTGGTTGGTTTTGATCACGTGGTGTTATGCAATACTTGTTACAACCTAACACCAGAACAAGCAAAGTATAAACATTGACGCATCGCTGGCAACGATAAACAAAAAAATGTACATTTGGCGGTACAAACGTTTATTAATCACGAAGGCATTATTGGGTCGAGTCGTGCCCAAAGCAATGCTCTGATGGCCTCGGCAACTTCTCCAAAGGTATGATGTAACTATATGTGTGGTTGACATATTTTGATATCTGATGCAGTGCCAGCGACCTGGACTAAAATTCAGGCACTGAACGTTTCAATGCCAAAATTGATTAAAGCCATTTTTGTAAGCTTAGCCACACTCGCTCGTAGGCGGATCCATAAACCATGTCATAAAATGACAATTAACCACTGAAATAACCGGGATATATTGACAGCCGAAACAAGCCGTTGAATCGAGACGGTCCTCGCCATTTCGGGACGTATGGTGGGTCATACACCAGTGTTACTCGCATGTGACCAACAGATGCACAAATGAATACTGTTTTCCGTGGGTGAAAATACACCCGCAAATGCCTTACATAACCGCGTGTAGTGTTTGAAAGGATGGTTATTCTTTCCGGCCATTCTAGTCTATACAAAACTTAATTCTGTTTGATTGCAATAATAATTATTTATCCGCCTTCCGAGTGCATAGGAGAACAGAGAACTCAGGGGCAACTAGACAACATGTCAGCCGACCTCCATTGAGACTCTGTCATCATCACCCACCCCGCACCTCTAACAACAAAAAATTATTGTTTAAATTATTACGCACGCCATTGGAAACACAAAGCGACGAACAGTTTATACTTTGGTAATAATAAAATGAAATGATTTGAATTTTGTGCAAACTAATTGGTGGCTTTCGCATCAGGAATATATGACGAAAAGTCATTTAGATGGAAAACGGCGCTTATGTACCATTTTATTTCGATATGAGCGTTTAGCTGATGCTGTACTCTATGCATAGGGCGATTTTCAGAAAAATATTAGTCCCGGAAAGTGTTTAAAGCGTCAAAAGAATTTCATCGTATATTATAGTTCGGTTTTAATTGTTGACGGAAAAAGTTATTTCGATGCAAAAAGGCGCTTATGTACCATTTTATTTCGATATGAGCGGTTAGCTGATGCTGTACTCTATGCATAGGGCGATTTTCAGAAAAATATTAGTCCCGGAAAGTGTTTAAAGCGTCAAAAGAGTTTGATCGCATATCATATAGTTAGGTTTTAATTGTTGACGGAAAAAGTTATTTCGATGCAAAAAGGCGCTTATGTACCATTTTATTTCAATATGAGCGTTTAGCTGATGCTGTACTCTACCTATAGGACAATTTTTAGAAAAATATTAGTCCCGGAAAGAGTTTAAAGTATAATTTAATTATTATCAGCTATAATTCATTTTGAGCTAACAGCAGTGGAAGCTTGTTTTTGATGCGTTTATGACGTAATAGTCAACCGTTCAGCATTGCTTCCCTGTTGCTTTGATGACGGAAGAAGTCATTTCGATGGAAAACGGCGCTTATGTACCATTTTATTTTGATGTGAGCGTTTAGCTGATGCTGTACTTTATCTATAGGGCGATTTTTAGAAAAATATTAGTCCCGGAAAGTGTTTAAAGCGTCAAAAGAATTTGATCCAATATCATAGTTCGGTTTTAATTGTTGACGGAAAAAGTCATTTCGATAGAAAACGGCGCTTATGTACCATTTTATTTCAGTATGGGGGTTTAGATGAGGCTGTACTCTACCTATAGGGCGATTTTTAGAAAAATATTAGTCCCGGAAAGTGTTTAAAACGTGAACAGAATTTCATCGCATATCATAGTTCGGTTGTAATTGTTGACGGAATAAGTCATTTCGTTGGAAAACGGCGCTTATGTACCATTTTATTTCTGTATGAGGGTTTAGATGATGCTGTACTCTAACTACAGGGCGATTTTCAGAAAAATATTAGTCCCGGAAAGTGTTTAAAGCGTCCCTGAATTACGTTTTTTGGGAACTATCTAATACGCTGTGATTTATGTCATATGAAGGAATATTTGGTGTGACATGGCATTTAAATGTTTGCCCTAATAATTGTTGTGACAATTGACATATAATTTGTTTTACCGGAATGACAGGATTATGCTAAACCTGAAGTAAAATTGAAAATATTATGTGAATGTTGTGGTAAGTGATGCGGAACGCTTTTTTAAATTTCTTTTTTTTTTATTTCGCCAGAATGACAATAGTGAAAAAATTAGGGAGGCGGTTTGTTACCGACTTGGCATCATTCCATGTAGGCGTATACCGCAAGCCGACCGAAGTTGTATTGCATTCTGCAATAATGGCAGAAACATAAAACTAAAATGCTAAAAAGTTGAACTAAGTGAAGGCGACTGCTGCGATTGTTGGCATGTTTAAACACGTGTATTGTTATGCAATGATAAACCCGTAAAGTTCACTCGCACTGATGCGAAACCAATAATTAATTGTCACCAAACCAACATGAGTGTTGCAACAATGGAAAACCAAAAACCTGTTGTTAGTCAACAAAACTCCTTTGACGTGTACGTAATAAACAAAGGAGCTGAAGAAAATAGAGAAAAAAACGAAGACGAAGAACCACCCTTTGAAGAGTAAAATGTTTACCAATACACAGTGAAGATTAGACGCTACATTCCAAAAGATTGAATAAGTGACGATTTCATTTCCAGGAGCTTAACAGTAGCCTATGAATTGCATGCACAACGTGGAAACCATTGAAGCCTCGCACGAAATCAGTAAGGTTCCAATTTGGAAGATAAACTTACTGACGGACGGCCAAGCTGGTCGGCAACCGATAGCGAAGGTGAGCTGTATCGCAAAAATAGGGCATTGATTCGTCAGTAAATTTGAAAAGGTGCTTCAGCGCTTGGGTTAAACACAGACATAATTACTGGTAGCGCTGATGCAGTTAATGACTTGTCCAGGAAATGCGTTTTCATAACACGTATCCTGGCAAACCAAGGTGATGTCTTGTGCAATGAAAATACAATGCCTTTTTTGTTGTCAATACAAATCCCAAATCTTCGAAGGAAGTCGTCACCAATTGCCTTCAGGGAGGCCGCATCTGTTTTCGCTGTTGTATAAAATCCCTTGAAGATTTAGTTGCTTTCGTAAGCATCTGCACAATATCGCAAACAAACGCTGATCTGTTTCATGTTTGCAGTGTCGGATGTTTATCTGTGATTAGAGAAAATATTAGCTTGTTTTGTGATAGAATTTCTGTGGATTGGGTCTTGTATTGGGGTACGTGTGATGTTAATTATAGCTGTCATATTATTTTTTATTTCGAGGAAAAGAAATTTTGTTGCATTGGCATCTTTAAAGTATTCATCAATCGTTGGATTGTGAAGTCGTATTACTAGCAGAAGCCTCTAGACATTACTTGATGTTTTTCAACGCGATATGCATGACAACACCCGCTGAAATAGTGGACGACATCGGTCGTGGCCAGTTTGTTGTTTTGCAGCTATTTTTCTTGATTAGAATCTAGTTTGCAAATATTGCAAGGCTCCTTAGATTCTAGCTGCCTAATGCAAGTTAATATTTTACGTTTACCAACCATTCTGTTTTGAGAACCAGGGACTGCTTTCAATTGCGTCATCTACATTGTGGTAAAGACGATTATTTGTTCGAGCCCATACGCAAGTAAAGCAATGAAATGTCCCATCTTTATTATTCGCGATCCAATGGTACTGGTATTCAAGATAATTATTTCGGCATTTCGGCTGGAAGAGAACTTCGTTATTCAGGAAAAGTTTTGGCTTCACTCACATCTGAAAACGCTTCTGTGCCCGCAGAAGACGGCGGCGTCCATACTGCTGGGTCAACCGCACTCTGATGTTGTAGGCATAGTTTTGAGTTACGTTGTCTGTCTATTCATATTATTTATTTCTGTGATCATCAAATATTAGTTTTGTTTTTCAAGTTTTGTCTAGTTTACTTTGTTTTTAGCAACACGTGTTAAGTTAGCTTAATCTCGATTTTTTCTTTTCATTTAACTTTCTTATATTCACTTTTATTTGTTTTGATTTCACTGCATTGACCTGTGGTTCTTAAAACTAAAATAAATGAAAACCTATCTATTACAGTGTATCCAGTGAAGGCACTTCTGTAAATTAAGTGCAATCACCCAATTTTCAGTTAAACTCGTTCTAACCTTAGCCCAGAAAGTCAAATCACAGATTCAGATCTTTTTCACTGTATCACAACCAGCCAAATAAGCTATAGGACTCTTCTAACTTGTACAATAAAATTCATAATTTCATAATAAAAATGACAAAACTAGTATTGTACTATTACAGCGTCCGTCTGTAGCGACAAAGTGGCGTTTGTGGCTTTAAAATTCGCGTCATAACCATTGGCAAGTGTGTAACTGGGCGAGATCGCAATGAAGAACTTACGTACTAAAGCTGCAACGCACGAAGGTTCAGTAACCGTTAGTGTAGGTCACGCTGGATTGTTTTCTCTAACACTCGATGCATTTTTCGGTCAAAATTTTGGGTTATTTCCTGGTTGGAGTTGACTGTATGGCCTTAACGTTAACCGTGCATAGGCAATGTGGCGAAATCATAACTATTCATTTCATAAGAAAACTTATTCCTATCAAGAGTTAAAACCACATTTGGCCTACACATGCTCAAACACAGGGGCCAATATTACATTTCCTCAGTAATCTCCTATCACACTTTTAACATCACTAATCCGCCCTTTCCTTTTTGCCGTCATACAATTGTATTTTTGTTATTTATAAGTTACTTATTTTCGTGTGTTTTATTGTTGCTTTTTTACGTTTTTATCGACAACGTCTTTGTCGACCCTACGCGAACCATAAATGACAAATTTATTTGTTAACAGGTGTGTGGTAACATCCTAAAACTGACTTTATTAATGCGACAAATCTCACAATTGTAATTAGTTCCACCAACATTGTATTTTTGTAAATTTATTTTAGTATCCCGTATATTTACGCCGTGTATCATAAGTTTCTTTATACACAATTAATGGATCACATCATACAAATTTAAATATTTATATTTGTAGGGATTTTGTCTGGGAGTAAAAACCAATAGGGGTAAGTGAGTGAAATATTCCTTTTGCTGAACTTCACACCCAGTTGTAGAAGTTCGGCCTTGAAGTCTTTCTGCATCTGTTTAACCTGTTGTTCCACAAATAGATTCTCGACAAAGTCACCCAAAAGCTCCTGTAAATTTGTTTAAACGTTACTTTCTCTGCAGCAAATTTTGTATTGCAGTTACCTCATCTTGTGCGAATTGTGACAGAGCATACGCAAACGCTATCAGAATATTACTGACTGCAATTCCAGGAAGTGAGTTAAGGATACGACTTTCATCTGCCTGTAATATATGTTGGAAAGTTATGTATATTCTAATATGGGGAATACTTTGCTCACCTCTCCTTTTTTGTGAGGTGGCAACACCATGCTTGCTGGGGCATTTGGTATAAACTGATAAGTTTCCATTTGGCCGAAATTAACAGCTGCGTGTTGCACAGAACTTTGGAAGATAATTATTGTGCAGATATATACCTGAAAATTGAATCGTGAAATTTCTTACAATGATTAATAGCTTTTTCTATTTCTTAAAATAATTTACCAATTCATCAATAGTTTTGATTTTGTCTGGCATTCCCCTGCTGTTTCCATCTTGCCAACCAAATCCCTCATTTGCCAAATCAGAAGCCCAACATTGGAGTTCAAAGTCGTTCACAACATCCTGTAATTCATGTTTGATAACAAAAAAGCCCCTGTGTACAGGAAAGCGTTACGAACCAGTTCGCTTTTGTAAAAGAACCTGATCACTTTATAGATATAAGATTTGACTGAATTCCACAGATCCAAGCCATCGTCACGATAATGATAATTTGGCAACAAAGTTGGATCGTCCACGCCTAAGAAAAGCAATTACTTGATACTCGCAATGATTTATCAGTTATCAGCCTAAATTTCACAGAAAGCACTTTTCACACATCAAATGGATAAGACCAAGAAAATCATAAATTACCTCTGGCTTTAAGGTTTTGTGGCAAGTCAACATCAGACAAATTGAAGTCCTTGAAGAAATAACGTACTGTATCAATGGCACCTAACATACAGGACGTGTTATTGTAACAGTTTTTTTACCAACCTGTGTGGCATTAATGTATAATAACATACTCAGAACAATAGCTTGGTTGGCAAGTGAACCAGGTGGAATCAAAACTTTTCTTGCTTGTTCGTTGATCGAAGCGACCGCACTGAGGTGGGGTTTCAAAAGCTTGTAAAGCGGATGACTGAGCGGAAAATTTCGGAAAGTGGCAACGGAGAAAGTCTCTGACAGTCCATGGGTGAGCAAGAAGTGATATGTCCACTAAAATTGAGGTTGTTTTTTTGAATTTTTGTTGTTTTCTTCAAACAATGATGTGTTGGATTTACCTCATGAATACAAGTCTGAGTTGTGCGAAAATACATTTTTGCGAGCAGCCAGTCGTATTGGTTGTCATCTGGTGTAAATACCGATGTCGCGTCGTTAGGAACAAGTTGGATTGCCATTGGAATGAAATCACCCGACGCATTGACGTGAAATAAACCGATGCAGTCTGCACAGTTGAACTTATCGGTTGATAGGAGACGATTGTTTCGTTCGATATTGGAGACGTATTGGTAATCAGCAATGTAAATTTTTCCCGCCTACACACAATTGTTATAAAAAGGAATACAACATTATATTGTTTACTTTAAACCAACCGTCATTTCTGAAGCAAGCGTTTTTTCTGCACCAAGTAATTTGTCCACAAGTGCCTGGGTTATATTGCAATAGCTTGGTAGCTTGGTGCATCGCTTGAAAGCTGTTGGTGATATTCCTGTCAAAACTTGCCGCCCAAACTCAACATCTTTTTTCCAGCTATAAACAGAGTTAAATATATATTTTTATTAATGTAAGCACTTTTTGTCACTTACTCTTGAAAAAATGGTGGATCCTTATACGCAGTCCCGACGTAAAGCAATCTGTAATCATCTATGGTTTTAATTGCTAACGGGCCTGTTAAATAAATATATATTTAGAAAACAAGCAGTTAAGTATTAAGTCGTTGCCCAACCTCGAAACAGATTCATGCCGGTATTGACCGCTAAACCCAACCCAGCCAAGCCACCACGAACGGCTTGACCTTTTGTGCCACTATAAAGACGTGGAAGACCTTTCACTGGATCTACATGAAGAAATCTTGCGATTCCCCACCCCAAGTCGGCATTAGAAGTTGGTTTCGGGTTCCATGGCAACAAATTCTTGTTGTATTTAATTTCATCCACGCGCAACTTTTGAACAGCAGCATTTGTCACATTTTGTGGAAGTGTCGCTGGAAACACATCAAAAAAATGCATTTTTGGAAATTATCAACAAAACAACTTAAAATGTTCTGTAAAAAGTTTTTCTGCAAAAGACTTGTATTGAAATGACATGTATTAAATTTTGCCTGAAAACGCTAAATTTAATTTTTGTTGTGTTTCTTATAAATCCAGCATTGGACAAATTTGAAATTAATCTGACACGTGACACGTGACAAATTGTACGATTATACGTGTGATCGACATTTAGGTAAAAGTTTCAGCCATTAGATGAACATCAATGTCGCATAAGCTAATATATTTTGTTTAATTTTTACCTTTTCCCAAAGTAACAGAGACCTCATCGTTTTCCACCCACTTATATATTGGAAAATTGTACACGATTTGTTGGTGGTTTACGATTACGGAATCAACCATCCAATTCTTGTTGGAGCTGTTTCCCACCAATCCTGGACAAACAAACACAGTTATGTTTTTATTTTCTTCGTAAACTAGAAAAAATATATATGTTTCAAAAGTTTTTCGGTGTAAAAAATGCATTATATTGTTTTGTTAAAGATATTTAATTCATTTGTTTTGCGGTTAAATGTCGCAAGGCATAACCAAAGAAATAGACTCTCACGAAAAGTTAGAATGATCGGCGGTCCAACTGGTTTCCCACTATTGTTTTGGACCGTGTAATCTCTTGTTGCTCCAGCTTCAAAATCATTCTCAAAGAAATAGTCAAGCGTTTGCCAATCAGTCGAGTTTCCGTTGTTTCCGGTGATTTTAACTTGAACAGTCTCATTAGTTCCAGTCGCTTGGTATCGTCTGTTGGTCTGCATAAAATTGTAACTTTAACAATAAAATTAACTGGTGGAAACAGTCAACCGGTTCGCTTTAAAATACAATCAACCTAGTAAATAATACCATTTGAGTTCACCGATGGAGGTATATACGTGATTCACTCCTGTATATTATAATTGCTAACATTCATTAGGTGTAAATTCTTACAAGGTTTTTTTTTTTTTTTTTAATAAAAATTTTTTATTTTACACAAATACGCTACCACAACTCACACATAAGAAAAGGGAGCAGAGCGAAAAGGTAGAAAAAAAAACATGACAAATTACGTTGAATACTTCAGACAGTATGCGACCATTTAATTTTATGCAGGTATACAGTATTTCTTTTTTTTGCTAGGAAAAATTCACAGTTACGTAGATTGTTCAAAATATTCACAAATTTCGTTAAGGTCGGGTTCGTTTCCGCGTACTTACTCATGTAAATCACATACCTGGCACATAACATCGCACAATTTAAAAAAAGTTTACTTGGCAAATCAGAATGAATACCAAATTGTTTTTCTACACGCGAACTTGAGCTCAGAATATATTAATTTTATGCCCACGCTTATGACATTAGGAACCCTAATATCCGGGACTTGCTGACAAGTGAATAGAAGGACGGAACTACGATTGTCTATGCATGTCAGATACTATTTCCTGCTTGGAGTTGACTGTATGATGTTAACGTTAACCATACGCAGCGTGGCGAAATCATAACTATACTTGACAGTGGGAGTCCATGTACAATATTCTGGGCTACTTAACCGACTGCAGTTTTTATCACCTCTTCTCACCGTTTTTTAATCGCTTAGTCGTACAAACAAAGACAAACAAAACACGGTTCGCATTTTATGTGCAACAAATGCACTGTGCGCAGAAACGGCAGAAAAGAATAGAGAATTTAGATAAAACATTTCTGTCGGTGGTAAAGTTCATTTAATTTTATGCAAGTATACAGTATTTCTTTTTTGCTAGGAAAAATTCACAGTTACGTAGATTGTTCAAAAAATTCACAAATTTCGTTGAGGTCGGGTTCGTTTCCGCGTACTTACTCATGTAAATCACATACCTGGCACATAACATCGCACAATTTAAAAAAAGTTTACTTGGCAAATCAGAATGAATTCCAAATTGTTTTTCTGCATCTGTTAAAATTAGATTTTGTCGTATTCTAGCACTTAAATATGAAATGACATCATCCCAGTATACAATGACAATGGGGCACGTAAATTGTAAATTGTTACAAGGTGCATGTGACGAGACCTGTTAGGTGAAAAGCGTGCCATCTAGCGGTAGTTTATATATTTGATCAAGGTTGTGTCAATGTTTTTCCAGCTTTACTTGTTGCAATTTACGCATGTTTGGAAAACTCTCTAAAATGTCGACAATAAATTGCTTTTCTTTCAGAGAATTTCCATGATAGATAATTATTGTATTATATCTAAGTGCAATCCCACACAAAAATGAGTGTTACAATTCATCTCAGCTGTAATCTGGAACAACTAAAAATTGCTATCAGCACAAAAAGCATACTTTAAAACTAGAAGAATTTTAAACATGCAACAATACAACATGTTGGGATAAATCACTTACCGTTATATTCAAGACGTATGTATCCATGATAGTGTTTTAAATCAGTACAATCAACACTTACACTAATAACCTCGCCGTTGCCTCTGCTAAGTAAATATGTTTCCACGCGTAGTTGTAAGGAACACATTCTTGTGAAAACGTTTGTAATTAACCACTAAGCAACGCAAACTTTATCGGGCGAGAAACAAAGTCAGTCTAAAACCGTTTATCTTGAGATTTTACAGTAAAGTTAATACGTTGTCGGTAAATGTTGCAAACACCTAACTGCTCTCTCTATACATAGGTTATTTAGCTGTTATGTGGTGTACATCCCAACGCACTAAAATGATACCACAATCCTTTGCGATAGATTCTCTCAGTTTCAAAGCCAACCATGGTGTTTTTACGAATAAAACCAGAGACATTTTTAGGTCTGTGTCTTTATTAGGAACAACTGAGGTCCCAGACGTTCTACTTTCGCCTCCAGAACATTGCCTTCAGAATGCACAGCAAATGAACCTAACAGACCTGTGGTATTTATAGGTAACACAGGAACCGGTCCCCTGATGCACTTTTGACCGATTTGACCAAATCAGTTCCAACGTTTTTAAAGTGACTCGCAAGAGGAACAAAGAAAGGACATATTTTTAGGTCAAAGCATTGGCCCCGCATTATTTTTTTTCTAATCGGTCCTTGCTCTCGGTACCGAAAAAATTGCTTTGATACAGATGCCGTGTTGATATTTACAAGTAGGTTTACAAATTTTATTTACAAATTTGTGTCGAAAATTGGCCGCAAAAATGAAAAAATAATTGAATTTAACGTATAACCTAAGCACGTAATTAGGCAAATGGAGCGGTATAAGTTTGCCAACCACGCTGACGTCACACTAGACCGGTTCCCTCAACCATTTTAGTCCTCGGACTATTTCTGTCATAACACAACCATAGTTCATATATATATACATGTATGGACTGCAGAACAACTACACGCGGACTTGAGCTCAGAATATATTAATTTTATGCCCACGCTTATGACATTAGGAACCCTAATATCCGGGACTTGCTGACAAGTGAATAGAAGGACGGAACTACGATTGTCTATGCGTGTCAGATACTATTTCCTCCTTGGAGTTGACTGTATGATGTTAACGTTAACCATACGCAGCGTGGCGAAATCATAACTATACTTGACGGTGGGAGTCCGTACACAATATTCTGGGCCACTTAACCGGCTGCAGTTTTTATCACCTCTTCTTGCCGTTTTTTAATCGCTTAGTCGTACAAACAAAGACAAACAAAACACGGTTCGCATTTTATGTGCAACAAATGCACTGTGCGCAGAAACGGCAAAAAAGAATAGAGAATTTAGATAAAACATTTCTGTCGATGGTAAAGTTCACCAAAATCTTTCAAGAACTCTTTAGAATCCGCGAACTCGAACTTGAGAAACATTGCACTATACTTTTCATGTTTTCAATTGACAAAAAATGTGACGTCATAATGCTGTACAATTTCAGTCTTTCTGTCAAACGCTTCGTGTCGCATGCAGCGTGGGTAAGGTTGCTGTTAACCAGGATTCTATTTGAATTAGAACTTGGCTCAAAACTTCTAGGGTTATTTTTTCATTGCGTGTATCTGTGACCAACTGGGCGGTTAAACGTATGTTGCAACGTCTTGCTAAGGTTTAGCACCGAACGTCACGCAAAGTGATATTTCCGCAGTAAAACTCCCCTTAAAACTACCCCATGGTAACTGACTAATTCAGGTGAAAATTTTTTTAGTGAACAAAAACAGGCATTTGAACATGGTTTCTGCACAATTATGTTTGTGCAAGAATCATCACCACAACTGTTCACTAACAAACATAATGAAGCATGAACGGTCTTTAGGCCTACATACAGCTCCTGCTTACTGCAACGCAAAGGAACTTGTGAAAATAAAGAGATAACGTTTTGCCAAATAATATTTGTATTACGTCACACAACTGTTAAATCGCTACCTTCTTTCAGGGGCAGAAAATTACGCAGATAGTAAAATAAGATAAATGTAATCCGTGATTAACATCTTTTGAAGATGTACAGAATACACGCGTATTCGGATATTAAAGAAATATTTATTACAGTTATCTGGTGCAGCGATGTCTGACCCGCGGGCCTCATGTGGCCCAATTAGGGAATGTATGCGGCCCGACACTGCATGATTTACGAACGTCAATTTAAGTCCCACGGTAAATAATAAAAATAAATTGAACCTACCTTCACCAATCAAAACCTTGCTTGTTTATTATTCACAGATGCGATGATAATCTTTATCTACCTGTTGACATTGGCAATGTGAACAAAAATATTGAAAAACAACTCTAAAAAATAACTTAAAAAAGAAAATAAATGACTGAAATCAATGTATGTTTAGTATGCGCCTTCAAGAAGGCATCATCAATATTGCGTATTTCGCATTTTGTTCGGACACCGCCAGTCGGACGACAGCGCGCAAAATTCTCTCTCGGCACACCATGTACAAACACAGAAAATATTTGGATGCAGCCCAGATTTAAAATGAATCCAAATACTTTATGACGTAAAATTGTTTATATTGATCGTAAAAAATCAGAAAACGCGTGAATCCTAACGAAAAAGCGAAGAGCATTCGTTTGATTTTGACCAAACACAGAGTATGTAGAGAATGTCAACATTCGGATTCGGCCCGGCACATCCTTGTTATAGTGCGTTTTAAATCTTTTAGCAACGAACGAAATTGGATAACTTGAATGTCATACGTCAGCGAAAAAAAAACAAACATCACCTTGTAACCTTATTATCTTATTCCAAACATCAGGTCCTTTATTCTTCACCAAACAACAATATTAAACAATCTGGACGCAGTTGGTAGCTCAAAACTTCTGAGAATTTAGTGGTTGCATTTTGGCTATATCTGTTATACTACCGCATGTCATGACTAATTGCCAATAAGTGTACGACACACAGTGAATACAGAACATAATATTTCTTTTGCAACTACTTTTGTTTATTTTGATGCCAACTAATTACCAACCTACAACCCTATAATTTCCCACTGGTGGAAACATTCACACCGGTTAAGAACCACTGCTCTATATCAATTGTTCCCGACCGGTGGTACAAGAACCATATGGGTGGTATGCGAAAGGTTAGTGGTGTGCTGCGAAACCACTTTCTACTCTTTAACATTTATAGTTAATTCAGGTAAGATTGACAAGTTCCCTGCAAAATTTATTAAGATACAAACTTGTTGTTTGCTGGTAAAATAACACAAAATATTCTTTATTTAATGAGACATTTGGGGTCGAGATGCTTTTGTAACGAAAGCGGTTGCGTCCACGTGAATTTTGGTTGGGGCCGTGCGAAGACAATCGTACAAAGTTGTGTTTCCAAGTCAGGTTACAATTCGCGGACCAACGCAAATAAGATCGCAGGCCTGCAGTCGGACCACGCTGCACTAGCGTATAACCCTATAACACAGCTAACGCTGCGCGGCGCAATTAAGCAAAATATTATATTTTTTAATAATACCTTCAAGATAGTGGAACTGAAACGCGCGCACGTGGCGATTTATTTCCGTGTAAGTCGGCCATATAGCGTTATGTCCACCCGTCACGGAAGGACAAACGAAAGTCGTTTTTGTCCGACTATTTTTGCGTGCGTCATTTGCGTCACTTCCAAATATGGTCACTTGGCCATAAAAGACGGACAAAACGCGGCCATGGAAACGAAGTAATTGTGTCTAAACAAAGAATGTTAATAATAAATAATAAAAATAAAATAATAAAAGCAACAATAAAAATTGAGATCATTTTGTTCTGCACTAGTTTTATGTGAAGTAAACCCAGTATTTTTTTGGTGCATAAAATTGCAGCCTTGATAGTGTGAAGCAGTAACATATTTCAATGCTTTACGAAGTAACGGCCATAAAGTGCTCGAAAGAATTTCTTTTTGTATTAATGCACATGTTATTACTTGGTCATTTTTGCAAACTTTAAAGCCGCTTCTGGTATACATTTATTCAGAACTATATATCAGCAGCCATAAAAAATTACCAATGATGTTTACAAAACAATAACATCATCATATTCAGGCTCTCGTCCCGAACAGGAAGGGAATTTTTTGCAAAACAATATCGGATGATGTTTGCAGGAAACTTCATCAAACGCATTTCCTGGGTTAGTTTTTAAATGAGTGAGATCATGATATGTTTATGCACACATCGTGTTGTTCATCAGCAGAATAACAGATCAATTGATCGCTACCAAAAACGAAGGCAATTTAACGTACAGTTATTGTATTGACAAGCAACTATGGAAACTTACAACCTGACTATCAAGGTAATTGCATGCAGTGCTTTCACAAATCCTATAAGTATTAGAAAAGTCGGTTTTTAATACTTGGATTTTGAATATATTTCAAAATCGCATTCGAGAAAAGATTTTGCTATGTTGACGATGGCTCGAAAATTATTTTGATAAAAATACGCCAAAAAATGCAATAAATAACAAATTTCGCAGACCTGTGAGCGTTTCAACGAGGCCGGAACAGATGAAACGGTGCAGGTAAAAATTACAGGTGAAAGCGGAAACTCGACTGGTTGGAAAACCCTTGATTATTTCTTCGAAAACGATTTTGAACCTGGCGCTGTGAGAGAATACAAAATTACCGAATGGGGAATCATTGGATCTCCAGTTATCATGACCTTCCGTAAGTAGCCGGTGGATATATGTTTCAATATTAATATTGCTTATTAACCTGAACGTAATTTACCCCAATTTCAAGGGTTGGTTGGAATAAACCCGAATAAAAACTGGTTGATAGACAGTGTGTCTTTGAAGTACAAGGAAACAATTAATCACGTTCCTGTTTCGAGATGGGTTGAAAACGATGAAGTATCGATCGCTGTTGGCAAAGGTAATCTAAAAATACTGCACATAAAGTCTGGCCACAACAACTGTTTTTGCCAGCATCTCTTCCGCAAAACGACTCTAACGCGGCCGTAAAGGCGATGCGGGTCAAAGAAATTAAGAGGAACAAGGGTATGTTGGAGTGGAACGACAAACCCCAATCTGATGCCGATTTAGGCTGGGGGATCGCTAGATACCTTAAAGTGCATCCCACCGAAGGACTTCCACTAATTTACAGCAAAACTCGGGGGCAAATAGATCGTCTAAACAACGCTGGGTTGGGCGTTGCAGTTAACACGGGAGTGAACATATTTCAAGGTTCGTTACTTGATCAGTGTTAACATGATTGCGTTGTTTTTAATAAACCTTCAATTGCAAGGACCTGCTGGGATTGATGAGCTCGATGATTACCGCAAAATGTATATTGGAACAGGCCACGACGACCCGCCGTTCATTGAAGAGTAAGTATTAGAGAGGCACCGAAAGTTTCGGTACATCACTAGTAAGCACTATAAGGGCTCGTAGTAAACGTGTTAAAGTTATATGGGAATTATATTTATTTCGTAAGCAGCTTTTCTGACTTTGCCAAAGCACAAAACTGTCAAATAACGTTGAAAAAAACATAAAATGATAATTTGTGGAGCTAAAGAGCAATTTTTAATCGAAATATTAACCGAAAACTTAAAAAATATGGATGTTACATCGCCCAATACAAATTTAGTAAAACAATTTTTTTAAACTGACATATGTTATTGCAATGTTTAGTACTGCCTATGCCTCCTCAAGTCGGACGAATGAAATCCAAGCTAACTTTGTTAACGTACACTGTGTGAAGTAAAAAAAATTCGAAAAAAATTGACAAAACACTTTCCAGAAATCTTAAATTGCTTTGGTTTTAATATACAATTTCCCCTAAAGTGCTGTATCTCGATGTGAATCTCTTGTTATTTTCCTTTATTTTCAAATTATAACCCTCGTTTGTATTTTTCCCTTGTTGTTAGATAATCTGGCATAACATGTGTATTTTCAGTTGGAAATTAGATGTCGAATTTGGAAGGCAAGTTTTGACAGGAATTTCTCCTCTTGCATTTAAACGATGTACGGAAATTCCATCAAATTGCAACGTGACTCATGCAACTGTCGCTAGCGTTTTGGAAAGTGGAACTTTGGAATCGCAAATTCAAGTAGATACGAATTTACAAACACAGGAAAGCGCCACCTTTTAAACAAATATACTTATAGGCTGGAAAAATATACATTGCCGACTACAGTTTTGCAGCAAACATTAAGAAAAACGAAATTCCTTTCACCTCCAAAAAGTTTGTGTGTGCAAGCTGTATCGGCATTTTCCATGCTACCGCTGGAGGAGACTTTCTGCCTATAGCAATACAACTGGTTCCTGATGATGCAGAGTCAATTTTTACACCTGCTGATACAGAGTACGACTGGTTGTTGGCGAAGATCCATTTTCGCTGCGTTCAAACCTGCCTTCATGAAGTAATTTTGTTGTTTACAAAAGGAAATGATTCCTTATTGATTAAACTTGGCATTATTAAAGATTAGCTTTCAACCTTTACGGTTATCAAGACACCTGTCCAAACACATTGTTATATTTTATGAACTGACGCTAAACATTTTTTTTATTTTTGAATTTTGTTTGTGTTTATCTTGTTCTTGCAGTGGGCGTACCATTTTTTGCTGACTCATGGTTTGTCGGAAACTTTCTCTGTTGCAACTTTCCGATGTTTACCGCACTGTCATCCGATCTACAAGCTATTAAGGCCTCATGTTTCCTCAGTTGCTTACATTAACGAAGCAGCACGATCGGTTTTGTTGCCATCATCAGCTTTGTCTAATAAAGCTATTGCTCTTAGTAAGTTGTCGGAAATTTTCTATTAACTTTTATGAGTTCCTAAACATCATTCTTATTTTGAAAGATGCCATTGATACTTGTAGACATTTTTTCAAGGATTTCGATTTGTCAATGGTGGATGTCCCAGCAAACCTGAAATCCCGAGGTTTGTAGCAAATATTTATGTGAAAACGTTGTAATCTTTTGTAACTCAGGTGTCGATGATGGGAATTTGTTGAAAAATTATCATTACCGAGACGATGCACTAGACGTGTGGAAAGCAATTGAAGCTTACGTCAGAAAAGTGGTGTCATTGTATTATGCCAACGACAATGTGAGTGGGTGGTTCTTGTTTGAGTGGGTGGTTGCTGGTATATTCACCATTACGAAAATGCTTAATAGGACGTTGAGGCAGACTTTGAGATTCAAGACTGGGCGTCAGATTTGGCCAATGAAGGACTCGGTTGGCAAGATGGAAACAGACGAGGAATGCCTGAAAAAATTAAAACCATCGACGAGTTGGTAGATCTTAACAAAATTCCTATTGCAGATATCATTATACCACTTTGGTTTTTGCATTTAAGGTTCGGATTTGCACAATTATCATTTTCACAAGTTCCGCCCAACATGCAGCAGTTAATTTTGGCCAAATGGAAACTTACCAATTTGTTCCCAATTCTCCGGCATCTCTTTTGTTGCCACCACACAAGCGAGGGGAAGTGAGATATTCGTTTCTTAAAGCTGCATTTCGTTGTTTACCAATTGTGTTGGTTTTAGGGAAGTTTGAAGCTACTTCTGGAAACTTTGCCCGGGGTCGCAACCACGACTATAATAGTGGCATTTGCCTATGCACTGTCCAAATACGCCAAAGATGAGGTACGTCACTGTTTACTGATCTTGTATAATTGAGGACTACAGTGAGTATTTTTTCAGGTTTTCTTGGGGAATTACGTGGAGCAGCTATTTACCGACGACGAAGTTATGGATATACAGAGAGATTTTAGAGCACGCCTAAAGAAACTTAGTCTAAAGTTTTATAATCGGAACAAGTCTCTGAAATACCCGTACTGGTATCTTTTGCCCGAAAAAATACCCGTTGACATTAATATTTAGTAGTTGTGCATTTAAAAATATTGTTGTGTGTAGTTGTCAACAAGATATAAACATTTACTTTAATTGTTAAATCGTAAGTGTATTAATAATTATATGCAGATTGGTTCAAATACAGTACCTAGACCGATACACGCGCGGAGTTAAGTGTGCCAGTGCAGTGACGAGCAATCAGTCTTTTGTGAGCAAGATGTTTTGCGGTTTCCATACAAATATTACGAATGTTACAAAACCATACCATGTTTAAAATTAGCAACAGTAAATTTAAAGACTGACTACGTAATTAATCAACTATGTTTTTGTAGTAAGTGTATAACTACATTAAAAAAATAGTAAGCTTGGGGTTTGTATCGTGCTTTTTCAAAGGATCGGCGGCGTTACACGCTACACAGCAGTTTTGGCCTTTGTCCCAAATGTGTTAAAAACGCGTCCCAAATTCTCCAAGGTAGTGGCCAAGCCCACAGAACATAACAGACACTTGCATTCAATACAACGGAAATGACCGGCACAACATCAACGCGCCAGAACATGATGGTTTCTATAAACAAAAAAGAAACACAATTGCACATACAAATTTGCAGACATTCCAGTACACTCACCAAACTGTTTTGCGACCGATCTATCAGCAGGCACAGACTGCCCGTTGCGAAATCACATTCACAAGCTGTATCAATCAGATGCCGGCAAAACTTCTAAATGTCACATAGTTATCAGACATAAACACAGTTATCAGACGTAAACACTAGCCACGCCCTATTCATGTGGAATCCTTATTCAAATAGAATCATATGGTTAAAACACATGACAAAAAAGAAAAGACTGTCAACGCAAGAACAAGCAAACGTAACCACGGGGTCTGCACGCGCACAGCTACTGCGCAGCCTTTGTTATGACTGATGAGTGTTGCGCCAAACACAGAAAACACAACAATAACGAAAAGAACAAATATATTTGGTTTGGGAATCTACAGGATTTTTTTGGTATGCTTTAGCAAATAACCCAGTGGTAGGATTCAGCCGGTTCGCACCGGTTCTATAGAACCGTATGAAATTTTATGAGATCAGCGAACCGATTAGCATTACTGGTTATGAACAGTATACTGTCAATGGATTTTTGTAACAGAACTGGCTGAAAAATATGACTTTTGTGATAGAACCGGCTGACGAAAAATTTGAATCCCACCACTGAAATAAACTTGACTCAAATGAATAATTACAAAAACTTACTGCACACGACAGGACCAATTTTTTTGGTACACCGCAAGCTGAAGAAGTTTAAGAACCAGTGTGTTACGTCATAATAATGAAAACAATTGCTCAAAAAAACACACTTAACTACAAATGCTGAAATTGTTTCCTTGACTATAAACAAGTTTTATTTCGTTATTTAAATTGTTTCGTTGAAAAGATACACTGAAGTAATATTCCACCACTAGGTGTGACTCATTTTTACGTATGTAGTGACGCGTCTCCCACGTAAGCAAAGCAAGTGAGACGTTTGGTTTGGTTACTTGCTGCTGTAGTTTGGTGAGCGTAACTGCTTTTTAATAACTAAGCAACCCATTTATTTGAAATATTGTACTATTTCAGCTGCAAAATAAACTAATCCTTGCAAATTTTAAACTTCATAAAATCTTTGTTGAAAGTTTGTGATTGTAAAATTGATCCCTTTTACATAGAAATTTATTATCAGGATATTTACAAGCTGTTGTTTTTAGTTGACCAATTATTTATCAATATGGAGGCAATAATCGGAGCTCCATTTCAGTTTTTGGTTTGTCCAAACCTGAAGTTAAAGAAGCCAGGTTGGCTGCACAAACCTTCCGCAATGGTGGTGTTTTCATGTGTGATGGTTTCTTACTTTCTAGTGACAGCAGGTCAGCATAGCATTGATGAAACTCATGAAAATGTAAAATTATATTCACATTTTTAACTTTAATAATTCAAAAATATTAGAAATGGTGTAGGCCTTATAAGAAAGTCATTAGCCTCACAAATAATAAAAAAAAAAAAACTGTTAAGTTCAAACTGTGTGTCTGCATGTGCAGTAAGTTTTAAAACAACATTTTTAGGAATAATTTATGATGTCATTGTTGAACCACCAAGTGTTGGTCAAACGGTTGATGACAAGGGAAATGCAAAGCCTGTTGCCTTTCTTGCTTACAGGTATGAACAAAAAAAACTGGTTTATTTTCTCCTATGTAACAATTTTTTAATTTTCTGCAGGGTCAATGGTCAGTATATTATGGAAGGACTGGCATCATCATTTCTTTTCTCATTAGGAGGTCTGGGCTTTATTGTTTTGGACAAGTCAAATGCTCCTAACATACCAAAACTTAACAGATCGCTACTTATGTTTATTGGAGCGATTTCTGTTTTAATTAGTTTTGGTATGAGTCGAGTCTTTATGAGAATGAAACTACCGTAAGTTAAATTAATTTACGTGTATCTATGCACAATTCATATGTTTTGCTAATTTTGCAGAGGTTATTTGCTCTCCTAAAGATGTTGGTCAGAATATGAAGCTGTTAAAGTGATGCCTCAAGTGTCATGGAGTATGCATCTGTGCCTGAAGCAACGTAATGTGACTTTTGTAAAAAAATAAATTTAAAGCCATCACACCAACGATGTTAACGAAATACAAATCATTGAGTGTAACAAAACTTTTTTGAATTATACAAGTTTGTGGCAATAAAGTTCTCGATGTTGCTGTATTCTGTATTGACTGAAAATTGAAAGTCAAGAATTTTCTAATTTTTTTTTGTTCTGCAACGCTATTTAAAAAAATATCACGATCCCAACCAGAAAAAACTAAACAGTTTTAATCGTTTCGATCCAGAAACAAGACTGACAGATTTCAGCCTGAAACTAAAGTTTCTAATACATGCAATGGCATGATAAGCTAATGTATCCAGGCTTGGCACTGCACAGGTCCTTGTTTGGCAATCACAGCTAATGTATCCAGGGTTGGCAGCCCAGGCAATGCAGCCTGACTGGATCAGTTTTTCCTGACAAGTCGGAGCAAGAATTGAAAAATCAAGCTCCCTGTGAGGTTTGAACTCACGACCCTGGGCTAACCAGGCCCAACGCTCTGCCAACTGAGCTACAGGAGCTCGGTAGTTTCACGGGGTATATTGAAATCCTTGCTGTGTACTGTCCCACTCAGGAGCAACAATTGTTTTTCACAAGCCACAACAACGCTTATTGGAGAACAAGCGGAACAGTTGAAGGTCCATTATTGCAGAGGGCCTTGAAAACAGGATTTCTTTGGTTTTATTGCCATAAAGGTTTTGCCCACACCATGGGTTCGGACGCTTTTCTGTTTTCCACACAAAAAGAGAAATTGCGCTCGTTTTATTATAGTTGGAAACGTTTTACAGGTATAATCAGTTAACAAAATAGCATCTACCACGTTATACTACAGAATAAACTAATAATTGCTTTAAACGCCATATTTAACTTCAAATTTGACTACAACGGTAAATACAAAAGAACTCAAGTGCGTGGAACATTTTAAAGCTTCCGGAAGGCGTCATCCAGCAGTTTTTGGTGTTCTTTTGCATGTTTTGACTTGGAGCCAGCTGCAGGGGCTGCTTCCGGAGCTCTTCCAGTATAACTACATTACAGAAATAGTAAGCTTGGTTGAATTTGGGTGTGCTTTAGCTTATAACCTTCACTCCAATGAATAATTACTAAAACTTACTGCACACGACGGGACCAATTACATGCAGTACGTATTCTGGGTTTGCAGTAGTCGTAAAAGCCCATATTCTTGTGTTCTTCTTGCAGCCAATGAATCCCTGCATTTGGATATTTTTCAAGCTCGGCGTGAATTAGATCGAAGGGAAACGGAGCAATCTAGAAACCAACAACTTGCTTTAAAGGTTTACACATTAATTGAAAACATTCGGCTATTGAGAACAATTTGCAGAACAAATAGTTCACAGCATTTTAAAATCTCAGTAACGCACTAAAGTTTTAACTTCTATTGGCTGCACTCCTAGTGGGTAATTAGATGTTGCCAAAATAGTTAATAGTGTAAAAGATACAAAAAATCAAACACTTAACATTTGGCGGCATTACATTCTTACATTTAAACGTTTTTTAAAAAAACAAAACTCTCCAATACCAATCAGTTATAACTACTCTAGGAGGTATTGGAAAACCAAAAGAACCTAAAAAAATAAATTTTGCCAGTAAAAAGCTTTAGTCGACAACACGGAAAACACACATTTCGTTTCTATAAAAAATGCGGTCAATTCCAAGAGTTTCAACGAACAAAGTAGAAAGTCAAAACTTGAATCGACATTTCTTTTCCAGAAACCAGGTCATACACCATTTATCCATAAACATAAAGTCGACCCCTGTTTTCCAACCTGTTCCACACGAGTAATGGCAACGTCTTTTGTCAAACCGCGTTGCTCTCTTTCTTTGATAATGTCATAATAAACTTTGCCGGTGCAGAAAATAACTCGGCGAGTTTTTTCCGGTTCTTCGGATGCCGGCCCACTATCGGGGATGATTCGTTGAAATTGACTTCCCGGTAACATTTCGTCAAACGATGATCGCGCGAGTGGATGACGTAACAATGATTTAGGCGTGAAAAGGATTAACTGAAATACAAAGGGTAAAATTTCTTGTTAAACAATAGTTTTGCAAGTTTCATAACAAATCTACAGTTTATACAAAAGTAAAATTAAATTCATGTTGTACGTTTTGAAAACAATATTTTTTGCCATTGGGCATCAAAACCAGTTATTTTTTTCATATAAGTTATTCACACTGCTTTTTGAATGTTTTGTAATTGTATTAGGGCACGTCTGCAATCTCACGATCTTTAAGAATTCATGGAGTAGACCTTGCTGAATTGGAATGATGATCTTCGTAACTGGGCATTTTGTGTTGATTCATAGATTTTATGCCACAACATATGTCGCAAAATACATTTTTTATCACAAAAAACGGCCTAAGGTGAAGTGTTAAGGATTGAGACCGATATTACTTCACCATTCTTTTTAAAAGTGACATAGTTAAGTTCCTGTCTCGCATTAGATCTAATTTATGGCATGTGTTTTGTGTTCATTTATTGTGTCTGGGTGGTTTGTAGGTGTGTGCATGTACTGGTCGTCAGCCTTGTGTGATCTACGAACCGGCTTTCTAAACGGCAATTTGCATTGTCTCCTCAGTATGTGACACAAATTTGCAGGTGTAGTGCAATTGGCAATGATCCAGTTCGCATCTTGTAATTGTCTGACGACGAAGTCACTCGAGTTAATATCGGGGAAATGATCAGGGTCGTCGTTTTGCATTTGAAGAAATCTTTCGGGTCGAGCAGAAGAATGTTCCGGTCCCTGCAAAACAATCCAGCTAATGTAAACAAACAATTGGGTAGGATTTATTTTGCTAAATCCTTTTAAACCATTCACATTAATTCTTTTACCATCAACAAATGCACGGATTTCTTAGTAGTGCACTAAGAAAAGGTTTAAAAATCTCGAACAGTATAGTGTTTTTAAGGTGCCAATACTTTCACAACATAAGATATCCTCTTACCATTCCTTCGTATCCATGAGGTAACAACAAGACCAAACCACTCATTCTCATCCATTTCGCTTGACCACTTGAAATAAACTGATCAATGATGCACTGGGCAGTGTTGTTAAAATCGCCGAATTGAGCCTCCCAGCATATTAGAGCGTTTGGATTTGTCATCGAGTACCCAAGTTCGAAACCTACAAGTTCAAATCTCAATTAAGCAAACAACTTTTTATCCAGGAAAAGGGATGTTGCCAGTATTTAGAATAATTTATATGTAATATTGGAAAGACATATGATTATGTATTGTTGAAAAGGACACATTTGTTCAACTTTTTCAAACACTTGTTTAAGTTGAGTAGTCACTCACACCTGATGAACTTCAGGAAAGCTAGTTTTGAAATAAAGTTTGATAAATCAGCTCTTTTTAGCCGTGCCAGTACATAAGAAAAGAGCAGTTTAATGGCTTGCTGTGCAACAAAAAATATGTTATGTAGTTCACTACAAACAACAGTAAAAGACAAACAGAATGATGATAATTAATTTTGTTCCGCCCACCTAAGACGCCGTACTCAGACAAGGAACTGTTGCACACGGTGTACTTCGCCTGGTCTTTGGACAAATCGTTGAGAGGGATGTACAGATTTTTGTCGACTTTTTGGTCATGAAGAACGTGGTGACGATGACTGCACAAAAATATTCGTGGTTGGTTTCTATACCACTAAATACAACATACAGCCGAGAGGGTCAACATAATTATAGATATAAATTTAGCGTGGGATGCACGTCACCTGTCAGTATATCGCGTCATTTGTTTATCTTTTACAAAATATTGTTCGTGTCGACGTCATAATAAAGGTGCGAATAGTTTGTAATTTTTGTAGGGACTTCGTCAATCGACGCAATATTGACATTGAAGTAAGTTTAGGACAAGTTTAATAAATACGCATAAGCAGTCTTCTAAGTTTTTGCTTTAGGGCTAAACAAATATTAGCACATATTATAAGTCAACGGATGCAAAAATGGTCTGAAAATACAATAAGTGCGGCAGTTTCCGTACCTGAAAGTTCCCCGTTCAACGTCTTGGCCGCTTAGTCTTACATGCATTCCTTCAATCAGTAATGAGCCAAACGCCATCGCTTCACCCAACGCCCAATCTATTGTGCGATTTTTTACCATCTCCCCACGTGATTTGATGACACGCCGTAAACCTGGATGGATCTTGATGTCGTTGTGTTGTGAAAATGCCTGGGGAGGGTAGTAAGGATTGGTTAGGCTTGGCAAGAGTCGCGTTGAACTTTGTTCCAAAAATAAAAGTTTTTCAAATCTTTCCCTTTGATTCTGCTCACTACAGTCACGTTTTGTTTACAATGACTTCCGCGAGACAGAATGTGACGCATTAGAAAACGTCGTTTGGTTTCAAAGAATGTTTGTGGTTATAGGGTTGTTGATCATGATGATTTGCATAATGTGTTGGTAACAAATTAAAATTTTAAACGGTTTGTAAGGGTTCCATGAAAAAATTCCGTGAACTAATAATATTTCTAAAACAAGTCAAAACGATAATAGTTGTTTGTTTTGAATCAACTTGTTGGTTTGAATTTATGTTTATAAATATTTATGACGTAAAAGCATTTCAGTCTAAATCATTTTATAAGGTTGGATATTTGATATAAGGTGGTAAAATATCAACTCATCCCGAAACCTCTCCAATATGAAGGAGTCTTTCCTCAGAAATTCCTGTATCGTCGATCTTTAACTGAACGGTGCCGTAAGGATCCTGAAAGAATCCCTTCCAAGGAGAATCTAGCCAGAATCTAAAGCTCAGTTGGTTGATGCTTTTTGAAGCCTCCAACGCATCTTCGCAGATCTTATCGTATTCCTTAACCTTTGTCTGCATTAAAATGGTCACACTGATCAGACTTGTTTTTTTAATGCATACAAAACCTGCATACTGAAACACCAGTGCTTTATTTTATGAGGTATCAGTGAGTGTTTTGGTATTTCTACATTTGTAGTGACAGAAAGTTGTTTAAACCGATCCAACAAAATGTGTGCTTAATGTCATGATAGAGATGAGTAGCAAATAAACAGTGACATTTATGAACAAACCTCAACATCGTCTTGTTTTACGAGACCTTCAGCCACAAGTTTTTCAGTGTAGATTTTAAACACGTTCGGGTGGTTACGAATCTTCTGATACATCAGAGGTTGTGTGAACATCGGTTCGTCCATCTGTATATATACATACAAGTGTTGCGCAATGGCTCGAAATGAAAACACAACAATAACAGAATATTTCCACATCTTGGGGTGGGAAACTGCGACTATCGTGTTACAGCGATTTCGCAATATTCCATTACAGCTAAAAACCCTACCCTCCTGTATTAAGCACTCGCGCAGTGTACGAAAGCGCTCGAACAACAACACCGACTCGTATTAAAAGTATGTCCAACAATGTAAAGTGACGTGGGTCAACTTCAGAAAGATTTAACAATCAACAGAATAATAGGACGGTATTTCCAGGTGCTCCAAAATGAGTTTTAAAACTCAACAAAATGTATGCCTCTAGGTTTGATACACAGCCTTGCTCGTCACTCACCAAACGACCTATTTGTCTAATCTACGGTCGTTTTAAGAGTATTTTAGTGTACCTCGTTGTGTCCGTTTCTTC
The DNA here is from genome assembly GCF_947561715.1 of Ascidia mentula. Taxonomy (NCBI): domain Eukaryota; kingdom Metazoa; phylum Chordata; class Ascidiacea; order Phlebobranchia; family Ascidiidae; genus Ascidia; species Ascidia mentula. Next base: position 11,302,375 of record NC_138568.1, read on the forward strand.
TGTAGCAAACCAAATCAATGACAACATCTTTTTGAAACTTCATTCTCCATTCAGCTGCAACCTAAAAATCACGTTGTGGAGTTTTGCAGATAGTACTCAGCATTAAGCAAATATTATTTATGGGGAACATTCCCACTTGGTGGTAAAGGTCACCTCAAAGTCGAACACACAGTTCGGTGCACGGCATTCTACGCCCTGGTGCAATCGTCTGTCAGCAGGCGATTAATATAACATAATGCACGGACGGAAGAGCAAACCGTTTCCGAAACCTAAGCTAGTGTTCCACATTTCTACACGCGGTAATAAATAGGCACAATGAATAACAGATAACAATGGTTCATACTTTGCAAACGTGCATAACCGCTTCGACATCATCGGCATTAACGTGGAAAATTGGGGCTCGGACCACCATTGCCACGTCAGTACAGTAAGGTGACGATCTGCAATTATTATTAAAAAAACACGTTAGGACTTTTGCTTCTTTGTAATAACTTGACACGAACGTTCAAACCTACCTTGAATGCCTGGGATCAGTTGTGAAACCAATTTGGTTGTTTACCACTATGTGAATCGTTCCATTAGTTGTGTATGCTGGCAAATCACTCAAGTGGAACGTCTCGTATACCACTCCCTGGAATATATAGACGTGACATCCCAACTGGGTAAAAGCCATCAGCAAACTCATTTTATTTGAACAACCGTGTTAAAATGTGACGCACAGTAAACGATCGTAACATAACAGGAGTAGATGCCTACACCAAACGTACATATCACCTTCACTGTGACTTGCTGACTACGCTACTGTGTTTAATACTGGTGGTTTTATGCATTGTGTACATAGGCGCCTAGTCCGGGGGGGCAGGGGGGGCGGCGCCCCCCCTAGGTTTTTCAAAAAAAAACGAGTGGCTATTACGCGCGTCTGTCCGCACCATGTAACTCGTCGCATTTGTAACGTTCGAAGAAAAAAGACCTAAAAACAATGTGTTTCTTACGCGACGCACACAAAATATGTTGACCTAGTTTCGCTTGCGTAACTGACATCGGTTGTTGCAACGTCAGTCTCGCAGTACAATATGCCAACAGGTTCTTATTGGTTGTGTCGTAGACCGATCTCGTGTGTTCATCGTTAACGCCGCCCTTTTGGCTAATACGCCTCATGCATTGAAATTCAAACACAGTTTTTCGATACTTGATGACGTCATAGTAACAAATTATGACGTCATAATATAGCCGCCCCCCCTGGAAAACTGAAAACTAGGCGCCTATGATTGTGTACATGATTGAAAACTGCAAACATCACAAGATTTGGGACTCATACAATAGATTTTCAATGTGAGTGGATGTAAACGCCGAAGGTTTATATTCAAATCGTTAGTTTTCTGTTAAACAAACATTTTGACTTACCTGACCGGAAAATGCGGCGTCACCGTGCATGAGTATCGACATCACTTTATTCCCGTCATTATCTTCCCGATAAAATTGTTCAGCTTTGGTTTTACCTTGAACAACCGGATCCACAGCTGCAAGTTAGAACCATTTTGTTAAACCAAAGACAGCACTGAGTTCCTACCACTACGTTTATTATATTTACAATACTGCTACAGAAAGGTAACAGTCAGTAAAAAGAAGTTTGGTATAAACTTTAAATTTTATCCAAACAAACATCTTTCAGGACTGGTTTACAATGTTGCAAGGCTGGGTTTAATTGCAAGCGGAAATTCTATACTGTAGTAAAGTAACGTCACTTGGGCAATTGTCAGTTAATGAAATAATGCTGTGGCTCAGAGGTTGTTAATTACCTTCTAAATGGGAGGGATTGGCAACCAACGATAGGTTTATGAGTTTATTGGTCACATGATTGATGCGTTGATGTGACATTCCCAGATGGTATTTGACGTCACCCGAACCTTCGTCACCTAACAAGTAGCACAGATTAGCAACTTGGTTGCATATTAGGTCAAGCTGATGTAAGTAACCTGCACGAAGATTGCTGTCAAATTGACAGAAAATTTGATCCAAATCCTTTCTAATGACGTTAGCAAGCACGTTTAACCGTCCTCTAGTAAATCACAAAGGGTGCATTGATAGTAAGGTCAAGAAAAAGTCTTAGCACCCAATCTTACCTGTGGGGCATTCCAAGTACAAAGCTGTCAACACCCTGATTTGAGGCAGAATCAATAATTGTTTTCAAACCAGGAATTAGAATTTCACATCCTTCCAGTCCAAACCGTTTTTCACTTGTCCACTTCTTAGCCAAAAATTCCTCAAACCTTTTACAGAAAACAAAACGATTTCCAGGGTGTGGTTAAATTAAGTGATACGAGGCAACAATAATATATCATACTTGGTTGATCTTAAAACACGCTGCCATGCTAGGAGTTTTTCTGCATCTTTCAGCTGTGTTACACCTGGGACTTCAAACTGTTGTCTAATCCAGTTGCACTGCTCATAGTTATTAATGAACATGTACTCAACACCAATGTTTTGGCAGTAAGTGTTCTGCAAAATAATGATTGAAATAACTCTTCTAAACTTCAAGGAAAATAATGCTCTATGTACCTCCAATCTTTTGACAATTTCTTTTAGGGGTAAAGCATTTTCTGCTCCTCCGATCATGGTGGTCTTAGGCAGTTGATATATTTTGTCCATTTCTGCTTCACCTAGAAAGATAAATAATGTTATAAACTATGTGGCAGTGATGCATACACAATATTGTGCATATGTTTTAAATCACTTATTATGATAATAGTCAGGGGCCGCAAGTTTGTATGTCTAAACACCACTAACACTGCATCATGCAAATCAATTGCAAAGCATGTACAGGTGTGTAATTAAAAACTCTAGCGAAAATGTCAGACACTGATAATGTAGCAAGGGATAATATGAAAAATTAAAAAAACAGCACACATAATGCAAAACAAAACACCACATTAAATGCAAATACGCCACTGTTAAAAAACCTACATGTTTAGAAGCAATATAGCAAATGGTTCGTGCAACAAATACTTTCGGTTTACGTTTTACAATATCATTTATACAAACTTTTGAAACATTTAAAAAGAAAATTAGGCTTAACAGTAAATGATCAAACTACTACACTTGTTTCTGAAACAACAGGATTAGTCACCACTGTCATCATGAAGTTACTTGTTTTTGCACAATATGCCTTGTAATTTGTTTTCTGTATGATTGAATTGCACAATAAACGAGTAAGTCAAAAGCACCACACTGCAATTAAACTAATACATAGTTCAGTATTTAATAATAAATTTACTGCAAAACATTGTCAGCTCCACAGCATGCACACACACTTAATAGACTTTCTATTTGACTGCTACCAAATGGGTTTTCTCTTCCAAGAACAAGCATGCTTCTTGATAACTTGTCATTGTTTTGAAAATGTTTCATTTCACTTCTGCCAGTTTGTGATATTCCAAGTGGGTCCAAGTTGCTCAGTAAATGGCCGCGTATCTGCATGATTTCAAAATGCTCTTTGAGCGAAAAGTTTAGGTAGGGTGGCTGAATATAACTTCCAGATATCTAAACTGTGCCTGAAACAGGGGAGTTTTCAAACAAATAAAACAAACAACCCATGATGCATCAACATGTACATGACACAATGCTGAAAACATGACAAATAAAAAAGTGAAATCATACAATGAGGACCTGTTGGTTTGGACATGCTGTTTGTGTCACAGGAATGTCAGTGGTGCTCAAACATACCAATTTGCCAATCTTGTTGGTAATTTAAAGCAAGTTTGCACCAGAAGAAATTACATTACACAGTGTTATTTTTTTAGTGGCTTTGGTATTTTGCATAAACCATTGCTCTGGTTTTCCAAAGAATTGCCTCCGGTGCAAATTGATCTCTTACATATGAAACCATTTCTATTCCTACCCAAACTATAACTGTTTAGAGACAACTCTGGTGGGATGGTTGAATCCAAATCTGCATCTAGAATACCAAGGGGGTCCAACTGAGCTATACTATGCCCACGAATCTGTGCACAATGACATGTAAAATGTAACAAGCAGCAAAGTGACTTTGTCATCACATTGTATGAGTACACATATTGTATAGATTATTTTGATGCCTCTGGAATGTAGATTACCTACATACAAGGTAAAATGACCATAATATCATCAAATACTTGATTGCAAACACTTAATCAGCGAATTAACGCGTTTCCAATGAGACCACATGTATACCTAAATGAGCAAACTAAACCATGTGAAACAAGGGTACACAATTGTTCAAACTAACATACTACATACTGCATACATATATTCACATATATGTATATATATATGCGTTTAACCATGCGTCAAGTACAAGGTGCCGCAAACTCGTTTTTAGCATATACGTATGGAGGCGTAATGAACGCGACGAGTAGATAAAATGATGACATTCGTTGAACTTCCAATTCGTTATTTAATGTTGCGCGTATCAAAAACCTCGTTAAAAATCGCATGTCCATTTGATATGCGACGAAGTCTGCGGAATGTTACGTAAACAACTTTCAATGGTTGTATAGTTGGGCAGCTGTCCAAAATTATTTTGCGATCCGCTTAACGTAATTTTGTGTGACTAACAGAAAGTTCACAAATACTACCTAAACTATAGAAAAATACAGAATCATTTGTCACGTAACAATGTTGCGTGACGTTACTGGCTTTGGGGCACAAAAAAGTATTCCAAAAACCTGGCGCCCGTGTCTGTCATGATGGAATTCCTTGTCCAAAAGGACAAGGTTTAACCAGAAATATACCTGATATCCTCTGATAAGGGCTTGTACAGAAAGATGTTCATCTACAACATCCCTGATTTTTTCAACATCCACAGGGGTTGAAGATAAGGGTGGTGCAAATGACGTCGAGCCACCAAGAGTAGGTGGGGTTTGGTATGCTTGGCCAGGAGGAACATCCGCATTTACACTTCGAAAATAAGAATTCCAAGACTGCAAATTAAAAAAAATAATTTTACAGACTTCAACCGCTCCGGTAAACCTTTAACAGAAACACCAAGACGTTAATTAAAAACTCTTTGAAAGAGCAAGCATTGTGGCAAAGAAACACTGATAATAAATGATAAAGAAGTGGGTTGACTAAATGTTTTTAAACGCCTTCTACAAGCACGGAACTATTCTATTTTCGGTGGGAAATTCTCTCACACACATCAGCAATTCGTGATATCAACGCTTACATTACTGAGCCTTCTACAGCAATCACGACCACTGCGTGCAAGTTTACAATTATTTTTGGTCGGCACGTTCACGTGATAATAACAAGCGCGGGTTATTTTACCATGCGAGACAATCCAAAGGGAAAAATATCAGCCGCGACGATACCTCCCGCGGCATATATTGTATGTCGCAAGTGCAGCGTTGGATTGCACCGATCAACAGACGCGCCCTGATTGGCTCACGCAGACGGGCGTGATAAGGTGTGGCAGACAATTTGTTTTACCCAAGTAACCCAGCAAGTCATTGCTTGCTTGACAAGTTTGTGGTCAGATTCTTTCTGTCAAATTTTGTCAAAAAGAGAATTCTTTATTCGGTTTAAACAATTCAACATGATGAAATAAAATTTAGTGTGACATACACAGATGTTTTGTGTCAGTCATACCAGTAAATAAGATGAAACATGGGTATGGTTTGTATCGAATGAACACAGACATGTTTATTATCAAACTTAAATCAATGCTAACCAAAAATAAAAAAATACTACTTACTGGGTGAACACTTGTTGGATCTTTTAACCAACTTTCATACATATCCTCAACATATACGGCATTACTGCCATTGATAAATGGTTCAGCTTTGGCTGCAGCAGCAGCAGCTCGGTTGTGAGTAGATTTGGATGTGCTTGAATACTGCCTGTTACCTATAACGCCTTGAGACTTTTTGTGACAATTACCATTTCTCAACAAAAGTTGATGAGTTTTGGTTGATGATACAGCTTTCTGCAGAAGCAGAAAGGGCCTTCTTGACCTTAGCATAACTCAAATTAGGCCAGTTCAAGTTATGCTTAAACCTAGTTTTTACAAATTCTGTAAATAAAACAAACATTTGTTACATATTGAAAAACATCATAAAAATCATTTAAAAATATGTATACTAGTTACGTGGTGTGTAATAGTCGCTTCTTTGAAGACGGTTCTTGACCTATAGCATTACAAAACCAAGACTACAAAAAACAAATTGCCATTATTTGCATTGATTAGACATATCCTATTTTGACGTCAATGTTTTGTGTCCAAAATTGTACACTTTGGTAAAAACACTTCATTCTAAATACTGATTCTTCATTTCTTGTGTTGTTGTAAACATATCAACAAGAAAAAACATGTAGGCATTTTGTCAGCAAACTCCTTACTGGCAATGTGGCAAATATAGCAGGCCCCTAGACATCTATTATATTCTAATTATCAATTTACTATAAAGACTTGAACATAGAATCTTTCGAAGAGCTCCAACAACACTAGCAGTAAACACCTTACCACATATAAGGCGCGCGCGCACTGAACTTTATTCCGCTGATCATCCATCCATAGGGCCTGAAAAACGACACCGGTGACCTTTTCATCAGCAATCGTCGTTACGGTGTATTTGTTTCATCTAACGTCACGCAAGACTACACACGGTTATGTTCTTGCTCTTCCACATAGAAGAAATATAACAAGCCTAATAAAAGTGTTAAAAGACATCGTAGCTTGTCAAACTGTTATGAACTTTGGGTGTTTGTTGGTATAGTTTGAATCCAATTTGATTAAGACAGTTTAAAGTTAAAAGTAAAGTTTTTAAACGATTTAGCTGTTCCAACATTGTGTTGTGGTATTCTAGAATAGCTAACAGAAAAACAGCGCAACGCCATGGATTTTAAATCAACGTCTGCCACGCAATCACAAAATTCAAATTTACACCGCATTTTACAATTATATCGCTTTGAAGTGCGTTTCTGGTTCCAGTGCTGATCCATAACTACAAAACTGCAATACGGGTTACTGCTTTTATCCCATATCTTATAATGTCAGGCCAGTCTTTACCTGCGCAGCGTCTGTTGCGAACGGATCCAACGATCATCCTAAAACAACGAAAAAGTGTATTTTTTATGACGGTTATGAATAATGTTCTGTCAGTAGGCGTACATTCCGGTGGATAATTAGACAAGTTTGGTATGGTTGGAAAGGGTTTTTAATGTAGTTTCCAACGGTGTATGAATAGTCGTGGCCAAGGTTTGACAAAAAGTAGTTATGACCGATTTATGACAAAGTAAATTAATATTCGTTACATAAATTGTTTTTTTTTATTTTTTTTAAACCACATGCCATTCTATGCAACTTGTACAAAAATCGTCGAAATCCATTTAAGAAAACGGTTATGATCGTTTAAAGTTGTGTCGACTGGCGTCTCGTTGGTGATAAAACACTTTTACAAAAGCTTTATCTCTCTATTACGCGTGAGCAGGATTGAATTGAAGCAAGGCGCGCGAGGAGGTGGGCACTGATGATGAACACAGTTTAGCGTTTGAAACGTCTTTTTCGGCATGATTAGCTGATTAGATTTTCTATTCCCACTAGTTATCTCCTAGATTTTGCACCTTAACAAAAAAAACGTCTGTTGAAACTTACTCTCCGAGATATCCCAATTTCGGACATTTAAGATCAGTTAAAAGAACGACTTTAATGGGCATTGCAGAGTGCGAAAAGGAACGAAACACCTTCTGTTTTGGGGACAATGCTTTACTACTAATAACAAAATAAAATTTAGGAATGTGGTGTATTATTTTCCCATGTAATTCATCCTGCATAATACTATGTTGTTGCAGTGAACATAAAACGCTAAACTTTTGTGACAAAATCTGTGTACAATTCAAATTGATCGAAGTGTGACGATAAATTTAGAAATAAATACAATCATCAAACTCATTTTTAGTCAGGGTAAAAACAGCAATATGATACGGATTGTTTTTGTTCACAAAAAAAAACAGTAATAAATCAAAATCCCATAATTGCAATACAACAAACCTAATGCAATATGTAAATACACAAGCTTATGCATATGTAGAATTTCTGCATACGTAAATATTTAAAGCCTGAATATAAAGGAACCATAAAAGTATACAACATACTGGGAATGTACTATTGTACTTAAAAGACTGTTTGACAGCCATATCAAATAAATTGGTTTAAAACCTCTGGTGCAAATTTGTAATAGGTTCAAACACAGATAAAATCACTTTACAAAACATTAATCTCAGCTGTTCCTTGTAAACCTTGCATTTGCTTGGAAGAGAAACCGACAATTAATTTTCTGACACCCAGCTTGCGTGGTTTTATGTTGACATCAACTGAGCACAAGCCATGTGCTTTTATCTATGAGGTAAAACACATTGTTGGATAGAATTTCAAAAAAAACTAATAGAGCTCATTTTTGTAACAACAGATATGAATTTATGAAATTCAAATTTAAATGTAGGCAAGTAACCATTGGGGAATAAATCACTATTTCAAGTGAAATTGTTTCCAAGTTTTATTAACAAAAACATTTTGGCAATGAAACTAAAGTTACCTTGTCAACCTTCTTTAGTATAGCCTCCTTTATACCACCACCCTCAAACCTAAAACGACCCCCTTCTAATGGCACAAAGAGTGGATTAGTGAAAGACACTTTAACTTTCACTTGTCTGCCAAGTTTCGCTGATGATGGGACCTGAAACAAACATTCTAACTACTAATCCAAACCAAAAATATACAGGATTACCTCAAGTTTTAAACTTGGTCGAACAAAATCAACAACATCCTGATAGGCAAAAGTCTGGGTATCAGGTACTCCCCCCATGAAGAAAAACTTGACACTGTTTTTGTCCTTTAAAGTGGGTAAGTATTCTTTCACTGAAATTGACAATGTATATTCCTGTGTTTTTGAGCCAGCCACACTTCCCTTGAAGCGCTTTTCCATAATTTGTTCCACAATTGAGCCTGAAAATGAAATAAGAGATATTTTAGTTGTGCATTTTGACACATGAAGTCTGACACATTGAGACACATTTGTCTTACCATTGTACTGCATTGTTTTGGCCACAACATTTAAAAAAATGCTTTGAGCAGTTTTTGTCTGGTTTTGAAGCTAAAAAAATATTGCTTGTTACATTTCACAACAAAATCCCCCAGGAGTTGCAGAAATACCTTAACAGTAAATATAATATCTTTTCCAAAGTCCACAGAGTCAGGGGCACCAGATATAAACTTGATGACTTGTTTTGTTTCTTTTTTTGTGGTGTAAACAAATTTGCCATACTTTCTAGCAATTTCGAAAGAGAGTTCTTCTTCTTTTGAACCTGTTGATATTATTAAATGAAATGTTGTCATCAACTATTTGATATATTCTATTCTGCCATAGTTGGAGCTTAAAAAACTAATTTCCCGCAAAAAAAAGCTTTTACATCCGGAATCTTTTTAATATTTAGAACTCTATGCCTTAAATTGCCTGCCTTCTTTATATTTGTATTGGTCTGTTACATCCTCCCTTTTCCAAGATCCAATTGCTTTGGTGCTCATTTTTTGACCAATGCTTGATGTATCCACACCAATCTCTATCCAACCTAGAAACAAATATTATTAAGAGAAAACCTGGGTTAATTTGGATTAAATTTGCCAGTAGCAATTAACACAAATGCCAAATTTTAATGCCAAAAACTTTTTTGTTTTTTGGGAACAAACATGTAACAGGAACATGGTTTGGTGTACGGTGGCAAGTTTGCAGCAGTAAATCGACCCAAATTTACATTATGAGATGAAAAATGAGCCTTTATCTTGAATTGATGAAGACCTGGATTACTTGATTCTGAACTGAGGTTTACTTTACATAGAGAATTGCAAGGAGAGTAAAATAAATGTAAAAAATACTTATTACCATCTCCAATTTCAGTTTTCTGCCAGTGTCGCTCCACACCATTAACCTCAGAATAGATAAAAACACCATCATATTCATATTGAAGTTGACCCTGCAAAAATGTACAATAGCCTACTTTCAATTCATCCAATGGGTTCAAAACCAGCAATGACATTGTAAATGATAAAAATATTCTTTGATGTATAAAAGCAAACAAAATTATGCAGTTACTTCAAAACAAACTGGACATTAAATTGGCACCAGTATTTAAAAGAATTTCTTGACTGTTTCTTTTAAGCAACAGGTTGCAACATGCAGGAATAAATGGAGCTCACCTCCTTAATAGCATGTATGGACATCGGCCCACACTGGAACTTTTGATCGCTTACTTCCTGGGGTGTAGCATCCAGTGCTTGCCAACCACCAAACCCCTCTGGCAGGTCATCACGTGCCATCCATACATCATTCCAAACATGGAAGTTCCTTAAGAAATTGTCAAACTAGTTCATAGTAGGCTAGTTTTGTGGCAAATGGCAACATTGCAAAAAGGTATGAGACAAGGGGCAAGGAAATCCATGTTTTTCTTGGTATTTTTTAATCAAATTTTTTTTTTTTTTAAATATTTCAAGCCATTTCTTTCCAAACTAAAAATTTTTGGTCAAGAACTGCAATTTCACAAGCTACCTTTAATGTGATGATTACTATGTCATGGACACACCAATATTAAAGGGTGAAATTTTTCAACAATTTGGTTAGAACTTTATTAATCTAACAAAAATAATTTCATTTGATTTTACCAAATGGAGTCTTCCTTGCTTAAACTCTTTCCATTTTCATCATATCTGTAATCAATTGCTAAATTGCTTTCAGTGTCGTGGGCAGATTTAAAGTTTGTTACACATCTGTTCGGGATTCCCATGCAACGAAGAACTTGAAAAAAAAAATATGATACAAACATGTGTGAGAGTGTATTTGTCCCATGATATACCAACCTGTAGCCAAAACACCAGCAAATACCCAACACTGACCATATTTCACAGAATCATTAGTTTCTATGAACTCTTTCAAAATTTCCACACTTCCAATCCAGTCAGAAGGATCAGTGCCATCATCATATTTTCCACTCCAGTTACCAACCAACACACCACGATCATCCTATTGTGTTTTCTCAAAGTGTTTTATTATTTCATTGAATCCCATACCAAAATTAACAGAAAATACAGAAAACTAAAAAACATAATGAGTTTATTCGACACTGCTGGTATGTAGTTGCACTTACATTGCTGTTTACAAGAGCTGCCATGTGTCTAGAGAGTAAAACAGGATCACTGCGGTCTTTATAACGAATCCTGTCCATACGAATAAGTTTCAAACATGCTTTCATCACAACTGGTTCAAACTTTTGAAACAAAATTTTGCAAATTGAAAATATTTTTTATTGTTTGCAATGCTTTGAAACAAGTACCTGGCCAAAGTACCAATCTGACCTTCCAATAAATCTCACATTTCCATAAAACTGCAAGCCTTCTTCATTTAGCACATATTCATTTTTCCATGCATCATCTCTCAAATACACTGGATCAACTGTGTGTGCAGTTTTTAAAGTAACTGAATCAGTTAATTTGTCGCAACAATGGCATCTTAACTGACACCAGTGTTTAAATGCAGACATAAACTTACACTTTGACCATGGGTTAAAGATGGCAATAAGATCGCTGGTAATTTTTATGGGTCGCGACCTCCTTCGACCAATCTTCAGTCTCATCGCCAGCACCCATTTTCCTACACCTGTAGTCTTGGCTGATGTGTGAACCTCCAATGTAACAATATCACCTGCAACGTTATATGTATTGAATGTAGTTCATCAATATGGTAGCTGGGATTCTGACTGCTGCTTATCAGTTTTTTGTTGGTTTGTGTAGAGTTGAGGCAAATACTAAATTTTGACAAACTTTGATTCTGAACTATTTGTTGTGCAAAAATCTAAAAAACAATCAAATCATGTTGTGGTCTTACCAACAGCTGCCAAGAGGTTATGCCCAACCATATCTTCATCAGGCATGGGATCAATCCTTGGCAAACGTATCAATGTTCCATGATAAGACATTGGTCTTCTACTATCAGCTAAATTATTTGACATATCTTGTTAGCTTGAAACATACTTATTAATAATAAGGAACATGATAAATTTCTCATCATCACCCATCACTCTTATTTGACTAAAGCAGAACAAATAATATATACCCATTCTTAGTTCAAACAGAAGACTTTCATTGGATTGCAATGAACGAGAAAGTGTAATCATCAGTTTAAACGGAAAACCTCTTCTGAATACCATTTCGCTGCTTTCATAATCTGATGTATGATGCTTCTCAGCAGTGTCTTCCTTAAACAAATTTACTGACTTCACAAGCAAAGGTTCTGCAAGTGAAATGAACAACTTGTACTGATTAGCAGTACAAAGTAAAAAGGGTATAAACAAAATTTATGTGACATCTGTTTAGCCGTAAAGCCTTTTGGAAAGCAGTTGTTACCAGTGCTTAAATGTATTTATGAAAGATGTTCACTTGTGTTCATACCTATTGCTGTACGGCGACGTCTTCTTGACATTGTGACAGATTTTGCAAGTTATTCACTCAAGGTATCCTGTGCATTAATATATCATCATATTAATTTGGCACACTACGCAATGTATTGTAAATAGATATCTTAATAATAGGTACCACAATTCATTTTATTTTTGCCATCGTCCACAAAATACAAAAAAACAAAACTGCAAAATGAAATGAAATAGACATCGTCCGGGGCACGGTTAAAACCACAACCGGTCATACGAAAAACAGAAGCTACTTCGTAGCGTTTGCAATACAACAATGTCATAAACCTTTTAGGTTGTGAGCAGGCAACTACAGAATGAAATCAATGATAGCTTGCCATCCCCCACAAACAATATATTCCGCTACGACGTATTCGGCGTTCATTGCAGGAACCGTCATACTTGTTTAACATTTTTATCAACACCAACATGCTAAACTTAGATTGCACACACGAATTGACGAATACCCCCATTTCGGCCAAAAAAGTTTAGACGCAATTCCCTGCAGGCAGGCAAACCGTTTCCATAACGTAAACAAAAAAACTTTCCCGCCCTTGTATGGTGGCGCCAGTTACTCTTATCTCGTCACCAACTCATTCCGGTTTAACAAACAGCTCTTGTTTTGTCTGTAGGGATCAATTATTTTTGTTTCAAAACCTTTTCTTTGTCATATTTATGTAATGTTTACCAACGAACCAACGAACTCCGCATCTATTTACGGATTTAATGTGAATGAAGCATTTTAGGTTATGGGCCAGCACCGGTAAAAAAATTAAGACAACTTCAGCTTTATATAATGTTGATCAGTGGTTCTAAATCGATTCGAAATTTTCCACGTTTGCAGGTGGGCCGGCATCAGTAGATACGAAAAAGTTGTATCAAAAATGCTGTGATTCTCTGTGTCTATTACATTGTCTTGTAGGTTTCAAACCGGAAGTATACGAAAACCATGTTGTAATTCGCATTTTAACGTTTTACCGACTTCCTGTACATAACAGAACCATTATTTCTACGCTTGCGTGTTCATAATTCGCCCACTGAAAACTACATAACTTTTGTCGCATTGATGACGGTCCGCCAAACATGTCAACGGACCCAGGAGGACAATTTAATTTGGTATTGTGCATGTTTTTATTCGCATTATACGTAGCCGTATCACCGACACGTTTTTCCTGCGATAATGACGTCTTTTAGAGGCCAAGTGTGGATTTAAACCTTAACTTAAACCTTAAGTCTGCATAATGCCCTCCACGGAGGCACACGGATAAGGGACTGTGTCATTTGTTGCATGCAAGGTATAAACTACTAAACGAGTGACATACTCTCAACTACCCGCACATGTCCCTTTAGAAAAACATCCTTGCACTAAACTTAGGACTGTTTCGGTTTGATAAAGCATGTAACTTCTGACCTTACCTTTGTAATGTCTGTATCAAACTGTACAATATTGATTAGGCCTACCCTCAAACGCATCATAATTTCGTTTATTGTTACTTTGAATGTGCATTTTATTCGCTCAATCGCATTAACCAGTTTCTTATCCGCCTGCAGCTGATGGTATATTCACCACCTGCAAATCTGGGGGGATGTATTTGTAACATACGTCACAGAAACCAATGCTTGTATTGCGTAATGTTTTGCGTGCAGCTTTGCACTCGTGACATTATTGATATCACGTGACATTATTGACCAATTAGCGGTCAGTATGGAGAGTTTTAAAAAGCCCAGTGTCTACCTGTTTAGTCTTTTTTACTTGATTCTACTCGTTTCTATTCTATTCGCTTGGATTCTATCAACATTCTATTGAAATTTGTAATGTACCGTTTTAATGAAGCCGATAACAGTTTTCAATACAATCGTTATCCAGAGAACTATCAAAGGTCTGATTACTTTGCAAGACGAGGTAGAAAAAATCATTACAACTCAACTGACTCACCACGCGCTAGCGTCATTGAGACACTGTTAAATATCTCTGATACAATTAGGGTTATTTACAGTGCTAAGGCACAAAGAATTTTTTTAAACGGGCATACTGTAACCATAGAATACTAAAATAGTATTCTATGCTGTAACATTAAAAAACAAACTTGTAAAGATGCTTCTGCAAAATCCGGCGCACTACGATCCGTTTCGCTCATCTGTTTCCAAATCATTTTGTGATGTATATACGTATTTGGGGCTTTCCCGCTCTAGAAAGATATTAGTCAATAAATTTTAGTAATGTATACAAAAAGTGACGAAAGAGAATACTGGTAACTTGTTTACCTTTTGTGTGTTTTAAGTTGTGTAATGTGATTTTGGTAAAAAAAATGACGAAGCTGTGGATGTATATGTTGCTTCTGCTTTTTCCTGCAACTTGTATGGGAGCATCTTGCGGATATGAGGTAGCATCAGAATCCAATCATAATTACTTCGTTCTGAAGTATAATGTAATTTTTGCAGAGTTGTAACATGGGGAACAGTGAACATTTGAATGTCCATCTTGTCCCTCATACTCATGATGATGTCGGCTGGCTTAAAACTGTTGATCAGTACTACTATGGAGGTTTTTGTTTAAACTAGTTTATGATTTTTTGTTGTATAATTTTTTGAAGCAATTTTGTTAAAATTACTTCTAAGCCCATGAGCAAATGGTAATTTTTGTGTCTGTTAATTCATGTGTTTAATTTTAGCAAACAATTCTATTGCAATTGCTGGCGTTCAGTACATTTTGGACACAGTTGTGCCATACCTAGAGTCTGATCCAACAAAACGCTTTATATACGTTGAAATTGCATTCTTTTATCGATGGTGGAATCAGCAAACTGAGCACATGAAAACCAAAGTTAAAGCACTTGTTGAAGAAGGTCAAACTAACTAATTCCTGGGCATCTACTTCTCATGTCGTATGTGAAATAGATGCTTTAATAGTTATTAAGTTTGATTTCTTGCTGGCGTATAATGTATAAATAAGTTTTGATTACGAACATATAAATGTGCATTAAGTACAAATGAAATTACCTGGTGTATTTTATATTAAAGTAGTTTTTTGTACATTCATCGTAGTCAAATTTCCGTATAAAAAATAAACAAATTTGATTTTTGTATTTATTGCCAGTAAGAAATTACTTATTTTTCATATTACATTATGTTTGAAAAACTAAGCTGTTTATCTTTTTTTTCATAATTGTGTGTGACAATAATTGATATTAAAACTGTTGTGTTTTGGGTGTGTATGTTTGATTTATGTGTGACTCTTTCAAAACAAAAAAAACAACAACCCAAATGTGTATGTTTGTGTTGCATGCTTATGATAATGTAATTGGCAATCAAAGCATATAGCAGTGTTCAAAAAGCAAGTGTCCAGTACATTCTTGATACATCCATCACAAACTTATTACCGGAGGATTCACATCATTTCATTTATGTCGAAATTGCCTATTTTAAACGCTGGTGGGATGAACAAAGTGATTCTTTAAAACAGCAAGTGGTGAAAATGGTAAATGGGGGTAAGCTATTTTAAGTTACAAATGTTTATCTACACAAACAAGTGTTTTTGCATAATAAAACATAACTATGGTGACTGGTATGATGACAGTTTGTGTGTGATGTGTGGCTGTGGCATATGTGTATGCAGGTACCAAACTTGATACTTTCAATTTTGCTAGTATAATAATGTTCTTATATGTTTATATTTGCATCTAGAAAAATACACAAACTTGAACTTATTTATTTATATTAAATGCTTATCTTGACGGCCAAATTTTTTCTCAACTAATGAGAACTATGCAATGTATAATAATAGGAAGGTTGGAGTTTATTCTTGGTGGTTGGTGCATGAATGATGAAGCATCCACTCATTATAATGCGATCATTGATCAAATGACCTTGGGAATGACATTTTTAAATGAAACATTTGGAGCTTGTGGACGACCACGGGTGGCATGGCAGATTGACCCATTTGGTCACTCACGTGAACAAGCTTCACTTTTTGCTCAAGTGAGAACACTCATCCCATCAAAAAATGCAACACATTCATCGATTCAAATTTTTAGATGGGTTTTGATGGATTGTTCTTTGGGCGCCTTGATTTTCAAGATAAAAACTTGCGTGAAAAGCAACTTCGAATGGAAGAAGTTTGGCATGGAAGTGAAAGTTTGTCATCACCTCAAGCAGATTTATTCACTGGTAATGTTTGTTATTCGGCGAGTAGATTTATTCACTGGTTGTTTTGTTTATTATTCGGCGAGTAACAGATTACTGTATTGTTGATAGTGACCTTGTGCGGGAAAAGTATATATACTAAGTCTAAAATGAGAGCATTTAGAAGCAAGTAGACTTCCCAAGCTAATATGTTACTACATTTTATATATATACCATGAAACAAATTGTAAGCCCCCAAACCAAATAGTTGATGCCATGTAAGAAAAAAGGTAATCACTAAAATAATTAAAAAAAATTTAAATTATGTTCTGTAAAACTGCCATGCCAAGCATTAGATCAACCAATCAAAAAGCTACAGGTATTCCGCATGTTCATGTTGTTGTTATATTTCTTGTATAAGGTTCTGTTTTATATCGGAACTTTTTGTTAAGGTGTTAATGAAAATGGATATGGACCACCGGCTGGATTTTGTTTTGATGAGCTATGTGGCGACTCTCCTATAATGGATGATCCAAATCTAGAGGAATATAATGTGGAGGAAAAAGTGCATGCATTTGCAGATGCAGCAAGGCACCAAGTAAACATTGACATCATGTGATCAACACAAACCAGACAAACAGTGTTTAATGCTGTGTACTATTATCAGGCAAAGCATTTTAAGACCAACCACATAATGATGACCATGGGTTCAGACTTCCAATACAGCAATGCTCGAACCTGGTATAAAAACCTTGACAAGTTGATAAAATACGTAAACATGGCGGTGAGTTAAACGTAGATGATAAATCTTAAGCATCAACCTGTATTTTATTTTTTGTTTTGTTATTGACAATGGATTTATTTTTTTTGTAATAAGTTCTAATTAAAAGGTTTGAAACAAAGTAACAGCTATATAAACATTTTAAATATTAGTTTTTTATGGACAAAATATAGGTGTTGATACACAAATAAGTAGCATCAATTTGTAAATTTTACTCTACTTTCTTTTTCCATGTCTAAACCATTTTTTCCAAACTCATTCAGAATTCCAATGCTTTTACTTTAGAGAATGCACAAATAAACTTCAATTACTGTTGTTTGACAGAATAAAAATATCACAGTATTCTACTCAACACCATCTTGCTACTTGTATGCACTAAACCAGGCAAATGAGGAATGGTCTGTGAAAAATGATGACTTCTTTCCTTATGCTGATTCACCACATTCTTTTTGGACCGGATATTTTACCAGCCGACCAGCCCTAAAAGGTTATGTTCGAGACAGCAATAACCTCCTTCAGGTGCAAACTACTTTATATTTAGTGATAAAATTTAGCAATTTTTTTTGTTTCCAAAAAAATTTTGTGGCTCACTTTTAGTGTTTTTATTATGTGTGCAAATTTTTTTTATTGAAAATATTGAATTTTGTGGCACCTCTTGTGAATAACATTATATTTTTTAATAACCTTCTAAACAGCTAAGAAGGGCATTACAAACTTTTTTGCGTGTTTTGTGAAAAACAAGTGATCTTGGTTGGGGATGACTTTTTCTGGCATAAAGCTTTAAATTCATCGTCATCTCTATTCCCACACATAAAGTAACTTGGGTATACATTGTTTTTATATTATAACTGTGATATTGTCTTCTTGTATGAGCATTATAATACAGGTTTAAAGTAGGTCCAGATATACACACTGACAATAAACTCTTTCATGTTTCCTTTCTAATGGTGATCTTCATTGATGTAGGTATGCAAACAGTTCGAAGTCCTTGGTGGATCCAACAACATCCAGTCTTCATCATGGAAATTAAGTAAGTCTAATTTAAATTTGTATGAGTTGATTTATTTTGATACGTACAACAAATTAAGTTTTCTGACAGAGGAAGCAATGGGAGTTGCACAACATCATGATGCTGTATCTGGGACAAGCAAGCAACATGTTGCTAATGATTATGCTCAAAGGCTTTACAGAGGTTCGGGACTGTTATGTATTCAATAGGTTTGATAACTTGCTGTATGTTTAGGTCGCCATGATTGTAAAAATGTTGCAAGCGAGGTTATTACTGGCAAATCTGGCAATATTTACACTTGTGATTACATAAACATCACTTTTTGCAACTACACGCAGTATATGAATGAGGTGTGATTTTCTTTGAGCAATTTCTAGATAGATTTTTACTTGCAACTTGGTGGTAACGTATTGCTTAACTTGTAACACATAGATGTTTGTATGTGAAATATATTAACAAACAATTTTAGACATATTTATTTAATGCAAAGTAGGCCTGTTAATTTGTGTACAACATTATTGATATCCATAGTTGTTGTTTGATAAGATAAAACAATGATTACTTCCAAAATGTTTAAGATGTTAAAAGAAAGAGTTTATCAAAAGAAAGATCTCTAAATTGCATATTATTTAGTTTGTGGTTATTGTGTACAATCCTCTTGCCCGGGCTGTTGAGAAATACTTGAGGCTTCCTGTTGATGCATCTGGTAGTAGCATGTTTACTGTGCTTGCAATGGATGGAGGTTCTACTGTTGAAACACAGGTAAATGATTGTGGCAAAAAATATTAAATTCCTATTCATGTTTTTTACCAATTTTTGTTCTTGCAACAACAATTGTTTTTCATATAATACGCACTAGTATTTTAATACTGTTGAGGCATCACAAGCTTGTATTGGAGGTTTTGGACCCTTCAATTAACCGACTGTGTGACCTTACTGATAAACCATTCAAACAATGTGGTCAACACTACAAATATGTCTGGTGTATCATAGTAATATCTTGTTAGGGACAAGTGTATCGCAAGGTTCATGAAAGTTGGGAACCGCTGCCTTGTGTGTAGCATACAACATTCTAACAATCACATAAAACATTTAAAAATATTAATAACTGTCTTGTATTGTATGTTGTGTGCAGATTGTGCCAGCAAGCGATGCAACCAAATCAGTTCGACAAATTCGTGGAAATGCAGATTCTGAACTTGTGTTTTTGGCTGATCTTCCAGCTTTGGGTTATGAGGAGTATAAGGTTTCTACAAAAAGTGATGTTTTTTTAGAAATAAGTAACTTAATATGTTTTCTGTCTGCACACTAGATTTCAAAACAGTCATTTAGTAAAAAGTTCCTTCCAAAATCGAAAGTACGAGGCATAAAAAAAGATGATATTACTATTGCAAATG
Source organism: Ascidia mentula (assembly GCF_947561715.1). NCBI lineage: Eukaryota > Metazoa > Chordata > Ascidiacea > Phlebobranchia > Ascidiidae > Ascidia > Ascidia mentula. The sequence continues at coordinate 11,322,173 of NC_138568.1, forward strand.
AGGTATGCCAGTAATAATGGTCTGTAAAGTTGTTTTAAATGATTGAGATTTAAATTATTGTTGTCCTGTTTAGTTTTACAAAGTACAGTTTGATGGCACTACAGGCCTTTTGAAAACGATCATTAACACAGATAGTTCTATTGAGATTCCAGTGTCACAAAATTTGTATTGGTATAACAGCAGCACTGGAAATAATGTTAGTAATCAAAATTCAGGTAAGATGTTGATTCAACATACATCTATTGATCAAATAAGCGACATATACTGTTAAATCAAATATACTGTTTGATATTTTTATTGAATAAACTAGCTTACCCTACTTTAAAACATGTTGTTTCAGGCAATTTAATTCATGTTTTAACATATTGACGTCGCTGGCACAATGCCTAATCAGGAGCGAAATTCTGCTAAAACTAAGGAACCAGTTATACTGTTAAATGTGGCATTTTTGTTTTAGGTGCCTACATCTTTAGGCCGAATTCATCTCATTTATTTCCATGTTCTAACAGTACAATAGAGACACATGTTTTGGAGGTAAGTGCATTGTTGGTAAAGTGAATAGATGATCTTATTTTACTGATGCATATGTATAGGGATCAAACCCGCTTGTGCAAGAGGTTTACCAGAAGTTCAGTGATTGGGCGTGGCAGGTAAGTTTCTATGATTATTGACAAAGTTTGTGTTTTTTGCTGGTATCATTTGCCAAGCATTATTACATGTAAAATTTCACTCAATGGTTGTGTTTTGATAGGTTGTCAGATTATACGCAAAAAAGAAATATGTTGAGATAGAATGGACGATTGGACCCATTCCTTTTAAAGATGGATTTGGAAAAGAAGTTATATCCAGGTAAGGGTTGTCAAGAAATTTATTTGCATGCTGAATGTAATAAATACAGCAGCTTGGTAAATTGCAAGCAAATTTGTTTTTAGATTTGATACATCCCTTGCCACAGAGGGAATATATTACACTGATGCAAATGGCAGAGAAATTTTGGAACGCAAGTATGAGCATGGTTTCTATAAGGTTTTGGATGCTTAGCTTCTACACACTTTATCTTAGTGCTATGGAAAATATGCTGGACTAAAATTGCTTTTTTTAGACGTAATTATAGACCAACATGGACGTTGAACCAATCAGAGCCAGTTGCGGGAAATTATTACCCGGTTAATTCCCGGATTTTTATCAAGGATTCAAAATATCAATTGACAGTTCTTACTGACAGATCACAAGGTGGCGCTAGTTTGGCAGACGGCTCGCTTGAACTGATGGTAAAAATGTTGTATATTTCCTAAATTTTAAACTCGATAAGAACTGTTAGGAGAAATTTGTTGCTAAAGCAAATTTAATGTAAAATGTGATAGGATTTTTTTCGACTGGTATTTACCCCCAAAAAACGTGTCAGTAAATAAAAATGAACGGACATCTGGAAAAAAGTGCTAAACATGGTAACGTGAGTAGGTCGCATTCAGTAGGTCGCATTCAAGTCCCGCTGTATTTAGTTGCACAGACGAATTCTTTTTGACGATCATCGTGGTGTCGCGGAACCTCTAAACGAAACAGGACAATTTGGAAATGGCCTCATAGTTCGCGGCAAACAACGAATTTTGCTGGAAAATATTCAGTCGTCGGCTGCTCAACACCGCCACCTGGCAGAAGAAATGTTTATGGACGCCTTTGTAATGTTTCGAAACGTTACCACAGTAACGTCTGGCATTCCTTCGGTACGACGTAAACCAAACAAATAGTAAACTTCATATTCTTACTTTTATATCTCCTTTTATGTGAGCTTAATTTACTCTAATTTTCAAAACCTGTTACAGGGAAGTTTGTTATCAGCACCCCTCCCCCCAAACGTCCACTTGCTTACCCTAGAAAAGAAATCGAATGGTCAAATTTTGATTCGCTTGGAGCACCAGTTTGCAGTGGACGAAGACCCTGAGCTATCTAAACCTGTCACTGTATCTCTGAAGGTAAAGATTATCTCATTGTAGTTGAAATACTTCTCGCCATTCAAGACAAAATCACGCCAGTGGTGTGACTATGAATGCGATAATGACCTGCACCTTAAAATGCATCGCTAGGTATTTTATTTGTGTTGTTCGTTGTTTCGTATATAGTTAAGTATTTGCATATTTATGTGCGTTTTACTAATTTTTTTATTCGTGAAATGAAAGTAATCGTTTTTTTTTTAAGGGCTTGTTTAAAGGTTTTGACCCTGTATCCGTGGAAGAACTTGTTCTCGGAGCAAATGCGTTGAAAAGCGAAGTGAGCAGATTGCAGTGGAAAACACATATGCGTGAGAAGCGAGGTAGGATTGTAATATTTACAACCTATGAATCATTGCAACAACGATCTGTCATAAAAACGTCGACTCATAGCTACCCACTAATCATTAACGTTTACTGGAACGCGTTAGCCCAGTTTCCAATTGCCGCACCTATATTGTTTGAGTGGTCGGCAATAAGCTCGCTGTATGTTTGTTCAGCATTTTTCGCATGCAAAAGTTTATTTTTTTTTTGGAGAGGGAAAACCAAAATTTTCTCATGCGGAAATTGTTGAAATTTATTTACAAATTTAATTTTGTGTTTCGAAACAAATACGTTATTATTGGCGTTCCCGTATTAAGTTGGAATATGATAATAATAATAATAATAAAATTGTTTCGCGGGTTTAAAAATGGTCGAACTTTTGTACTTAATGCATTTTATTGATTCAAGAATGATTGTTGTTTTAACAGATACAGAACGAGTGACACAATTTGAGAAGCCGCATGATTTTACAAATGGTTTCGGAGACTTGATTAATGACGAGTTCGATGTTACGTTGCAGCCTATGCAAATACGAACATTTCTAATGAGTTAAAGCATGATATTAAACTCTGTCAAGCTAATCACGTGTGTTCAGTGTTCATTTATGCATTTTCATTTTCTTGATTTTTTTTCCTATTTACTCAACTCTATTTCATTTTTCGCAATCTATTGTACCTACGTAATACACGTAAATGTATAAGTTCTAAGTTTTCCAGATCATTTAATTTTGTGTGAAATAAATCCCGAATGCACAAAACATTTGTTTAGTTTGGAAACTGTTTGCTTTGCACATTTGCACTACCACCATTTTATGCTTTATAGAATAAGTTGTTCAGGATGATCAGGTTGGTTATTGAGCCAGACGTTGTTTGGCAGTATAGATTTTTGAAAGTATATTAACAAGAACATCTCGACTTCGATCCCTACAGAATGGGTTCTGGCTGAGCACTGGAAAACACATGTTTTTAAAAAAATATAGAAAAGGACTAGTTTGCTCTAAAATCTACAGAACAAAGCATTTTATCTTAATTAGCAAACAATCTGATGCGCCATCCTTCAAAAAGCAACAATTGACTTTGTTTGACTTCTCGCGCTAAGCAGAGTTTGTTTCGCGGTTTCTCTCCGTGTATTTTAACGTTGCCTGCTGTTCGTTGTGCATTAGAATGTTGACCGAGTTTGAAATCTCATTTAGTGATCAAGGCATTTTACAATATGCTGTGTCAGTTACACATATCTCAATATTGAGCTATCACGTGACTTACCTCACAACCTCATTTTGTTGGTTGTGGTGCAACGAGGTGTGCGGTTGACCAGATACTTGAATGTGTAGTGTCATTACTCATATATTCAGAAAGGTCACATAAGTTATTTTGATTTTCATGAAATCCTAATGTAAATTTTTACAAAGAAATATAAAAAATTACAGCCTGAACACAAATTTCGATAAAAAGATAGAGGCAGAAATCATTGACATTTTCCTTTTGCATCCAAACACGAAAAGTTAACAGCGGTATGTTGCATAAATTTAGTTTTAAATATTAGTATGATTTTTCTGTACCTCCGTAGTTAACGTATGATAAACAAAGCAAGGGTTGATTTCTGCTTTTATCTGGAGCAGTCGAACCGAGCCAGACACGGTGTGACTGAGTATATGGTTTGTTTGCTTGTTTCATAGCGAGGCGAACATTAACCAGCAGTGGCTGGGGGTTATCATCGGTTAGGTTACTGTGGGGCACTTTATGCATCACAAGTCAAGGCATGTACATGAAGGGATGATATCGCAGTGGCAAGGGATATTAAATTTGAGTGAACTTGTATTTCCAAGGTTTTATATGCGTGTAAGCTAATATAACATGTCGAAGAAAGGATGCTGCAATAAAAAATGTGGCCTGATAGCCCTTGGTGTTGTTGGTCTTATTTTTGTCATACTGGGTGCAATCTTAATTGCTGTGTATGATTTGATATTTGTGGAAATCGTCAAACAGGTTTGTTATTCGTCGTGGTATGCAATATCTGAGCGTGGCTGTTCCAAAAACAAAAGTTTTTTTTTAATGCAGGAAACGTTGATCGCTCCAGGAACAACAATGTACGAACAGTGGGAAGTGGTGACAACTCCAACTTATATGAGTTATTACTTTTACAATATTACCAACTGCCAGGAAGTTATTGATGCCTTTAATCCCCCACGTCCAAGTGTAAAAACGCCGAAATGGATAAAACCACACATGGAGGAACTTGGACCTTATACATACAGGTAACAATTTTCTTGCAGATAAAGTTCAGAAAACAATTTTGTGAAATCTTTTTTCACAGAGAATATTTATCAAAAGATAACATCACTTTTTTGGAAAACTTGGACCCGGAACAAGTATTTTATCGACAGAAAGCGATGCTTATTTTTGACCCTGACATGAGTGTCGGAACTTTAGATGATGATATATGTACTCTTAATTTTATTGCAGCGGTTAGTAAATTAACATGATAAGTGTTGTTTTCCATTTAAATGCTATTTGTCACTAATCCAGAGTTTGCCGGCGATGCTAGAATTTTTCGTCAATGGGTCAACGGGTGGAGTGCTTGATCTTTTGTACACAACGACGAATTCGGAAATTCTGTTCCGTCACACCGTTCAAGAACTCTTGTTTGGATTTAGCGATCCCTTGTTGGACTTATTTGAACCCCTCGTTGGCCAAAATATAACTTTTGGGTTATTTTCTACGGTAAGCCACCAGCTGTAAACATATATTGCTGCAAATAAGTTATAACGAATTTGCATGTACGTGGGAACAACCATCTTTTGCGAACGCCAGAATAACACCACTGCTTGTAACTCGTTAATTTGCTATACAGTCCAACGATTCGGCGGGCTGGTTCGACTATCAAGTTTATACAGGAAAAAAACATGCGGAACTTACCAACCTGATCACCACATATGAGGGAATGACGTAAGTTAAAATATGTTTATTTTCTTTCGCTCAAGATAAAGTGTTGTTCAATATGTTCCCACGTTACGTTTTAGGAAATTGAGTTATTGGGAGGGCGACACATGTAATATGATCAACGGAACAGGTTGGTAGTTGTGTGTAAAGTTGTGTAACTTCAACGGGCAATTACAGTTTTATGTCATACAAACATTTTTTGCCGACAGACGGCACAACTACTCCACCTTTCATGGAACGGGAAGACCCAATTTATTTTTTCGTCGACGATATTTGCAGGTAAACAATGGGGGACTACCCCGATTGTCATTTTAAATGCTTTTCGACCGTTTTTTCTTCAATTGGTTAGCGCGCAGTAATTGCCAATTTGCTCGTATAGATCAATTTATGCTGTTTACGAGAAAGACATCACAGTGAAACGCATCCCCGCCTGGAAATTCGTCATTCCACCCGAAGCTTTCCAATCACCCGACTCGAATCCGGACAATTATTGTTTCTGTCCGGATACCTCGGATAAACTTTGTCACGAGGACGGAGCAATTTCAATTTCTACATGCATGTTTGGTAATGAGCGTTTGTTTATGAGCGTTAATTTTAAATCTTTAAGTTGGAGATGATTATTCATGGAACGCCGAGTGATTCATAAGTTGAACACTCTGCTATGCGTCCATGATTGCGTTGCTCCAAGAAAAAAGATTAAAAAATGCCTAAATGTTTGGAATTGTATGAATTTGCCATATTAATCATTTGTACAGTGTGGCGATTGCAACGTAGTGGTGACTAAAAAAAATCAACATATATTGGTGTGTGCAAATAGGTTGGCTCCTTTGTCATGGCATGTGGCGCTCAAATGGTTGCTAAGCCCGGGAATAAATAAACGCTAAAGGTTTTAGTAGAAAAATACAATTTGCCCCATAAAGGTATGTATGGTTAAACCAAAGCTATGCATATGGGCTAATGCGAATTTTAGTTTCGTGAAGGCAGGCTCACACTAATGCTATGCGTACTTATTCTTTGATCCCTTTTTAAAATTTAATTTCTCCTTACAAATTTTTTGCAGGCGCTCCAGTTTTGGTAAGCTCCCCACATTTTCTTTATGGTTCGGATTTTTATATCAACCAAACGACGGGACTGTCCCCACCCAACAAAGAGGAACACGAGACCGCTCTCGTCTACGAGCCGGTAAGGAAATCGCTTAAATCAGGGTTTCCAAAACTTTATGCTCGTAACTCTTTTTAATTGAATAAAATGTTTTATGACACTTTGTGTTTTACAGTCACCTAATTTTCAGATATTTATTATTCAGCAATTTTGATGAAACTACCCAAAACATCTGAGGTCTCTTAACAGACGTGTCTAAAGGCGCATAGTTTATGATACAGTGCAGTTAATGTTGTGTTTTGTGACATTGAACTCTTGGTGATCATGTTGAAGAAATATTATGTCTTTCGCTGCAGCTGATTAAGCGTATTTTAATAGAGATACAAGTAAAAGTTGTTTACTGTCAGCTAACACCGTTTAAAAAGCACAGTGTTGAATTTGAATTTTTTGTGGGGGAATTTCCAGAATACTGGAACTGGAGTTATGCTCAACAAACGACTACAAATCAACTTTTTGATGCAAAATCAACCAGACATCGCGTATGACAAACTGTTTTTTTTTAATATTTGAAAGATGCACATTTTACGACTTTGAGTTATTTTACGAAACAAAATACTGAGGACATCAAATTGTTTGTTTTAACATTAAAGTTAAGCGTCAGTATGACCATGAAACGTTAAAATATTTTCTTAATTGACATCATTTGAATTGAAGTGCAGGAATATTGTTGATGTTTATTTATTATTTAAACTTATGTACTTTGCAGGTTCTTTAAAGGCATTACTGACGACGTCGTTGTACCCGTTGTTTGGCTAAACGAAAGTGGAACAATTGGCGAAGATGACGCTGATCTATTTTACAAGTATGTATTTTGCAAAAATCAAAACAATCTAACCGTTATTTAACATCGGCCAATTCATTTTGCGACTTTTGTTTCTTGGCTTTAGAAATAGAAAACAAAACATTAATTAAATGGCCTTTGTTTTTAGTTACCTTATCCTGCCAGCGGATGTGGTGGCCATCTTGCAAATCGTGCTTTGTTGTGTTGGATCGGTGATGGTGTTGGTTCCATTGTTTTATGGAATACTGTATTATTACAACAAGAACAATGAGAAGAAATCAGTGAGTGATATTTTGTGCGAATTTTCCTTTCTTTTAAGCTTTTAACATTATGTTTAATGTTTTTACAGAATGTCTTCAAGTCGAACCGTAAGTAGAAAATCACATACATGGATGTACTACAGTTAGATACAAAGATTAGTATAACGTAGATTTAATCTTATAGAAGCTACCGACAGTAATGGTACACATGGTAACGGCCACGTGACGAGATTCACCTCCACAACCTCAACTTCGGAGTTGATAGACTAAATCGTGGATTAATTCGTTTGGTAACAGAGTTGAATTTTCGAGTGCAATATGACGAAACAACGGAAAGTTCCAATGTACGATAATAAGATACGGACATCGTGTTTTTAACTTTGGCAAAGAAGTTAAACGACATATCAAAAGCATAATATTTAGATAATTGCACTAAACACTTGTTTCACACACGATTTAAACGTGCTTTTTCGAATTAGATATTTGTGTACACATCGCTTTTGCTTTTCTTATTAGATGTGTTGTTTTACACTTCTTGCTGCACATTAAGTTATGCCATGTGTACATGAATTATTTCTTTTTTTGAGATCCTTACTTTAAATAACATGTTTCCAATCAATCAGTGTTAATTTCTGAAATCATTTGTTTTTGATTCACTGAAAAAATAAACTACTGAAAACGAGAGCTTGGCAGAACAATTACTTTTTTTGGTCACAGTTTAATTTATTGAAAATATCTTGCTAAATTTACTGCAAACCCACCAACAAAAGAAATATAGAAAAGTGTCGATGGCTCAGTCACAAAGTTTTATGCACTTCGTCAATACGAATTCTTACAGAAAGATAAATAATAAGCAGCGTGGCCATGCAAAGTCAGAATGAGACTTGCGCTGCACAAGTCTACATTTGTTTCTTTAGAAATAATAGAACCAGTTAAAGTATGATGATATACGTGAGAGGTTAACGTTTTGAACAGGACAGTTTTAGATAATGGACATGCACTATAATCACAAGCAAATACCAGTTTGTTTTAATGAGCGTAAAACGCTAGTAAAGTTGTCCGTTACCAACTGGTTTGTAGTTTGATATGAAACAAGTGAATCTACTGTAGATTCCCAAACCCAATTTCGTTAATTCTTTCACGTTATGTTTTCTATGATTGGCACAACTATCGTTATTATGTGACAAAGGCTGCGCAGTAGACGTGCGCGTGCAGACCGCATGGTTATGTTTTTCATTGCTAGTTGTGTTGCCAGTTATTGTGGTACAAATAATAATACTGATTCTATTTGAATAAGGTTTTAGTTGCAAAACGCGAAACAGTTTGTTGACTGCTTTGCAACAATTGAAAAGTTTACTGGATTACTAATGCAACTGAAAGATGTGTTGTCACTACTGATAATTTAGGGAATAAGATCGGTCGCAAAACAGTTCGGTAAGTGCGATTGAATTTGCCATAGTGTGAATTTGTCTATATATTGAATGCACAATTGTGTTTCTTTAACTAAAAACCGTTCCATTTCTGGCGCGTTGTTGTGCCGGTCGTTCCTGTATCGAATACAAGTGTCTGTTGTGTTTCGCGGGCTCGGCTATCTAGAAGATTGGATGGGACGCGTTTGGGCCAAAGGCCAAAAAACTGCTGTGTAGCGTGTAGCGCCACCGATCCGCAGAAAAAGCACGTTACATCTACCATATACTGGTTTTTACGTTATTTAAACATGGTTTAAGTTCTCTTTAATTTTATTGCAGGGCGAACATTAACCCTTTAAGCCCCGCAATCACTTTTTAAAAATTAAAAATTTTTGAAAAAAAATTTTGCTTAAGTTCAGGTACCTATAACTTTATTTCTACAAACGCTAGACTAAAAATTTCAACACAAAAATGATAGGAAAATTCATACTCTACACAATCATCGCTTTTCCAGTTCAATAACTCCATGTTTTCGTGTAGTTATACCTAAAAATACAACCACCCCTACTAAAACAGCTTTCAAGCCGTAGTACCCTTTATAAAAACGTCCATAACTCCCGAAATTGTGCGAATTTTAAAATAATTCGACTGTTGCCTGAATCAATGTGAACACCAAGACGCAATGAAGCGAAAAAAACGGATCGCTACATTTAAAATTTTTGAGGGACGGTACTGTCTAGTAAACTGAAATTTTAGAGAGTTATTTTGGTATAAGTTATATATATACTGTTAGTTGTTGCTTGTAAAAAGGCTTGTAAGCTTTGTTACACAGCTCAGACGTTTGCTAACTGATAGCAGATGAATTTGACAGCACTTCTAAAAAAAAAATTTTTGTTTGTTTCTTTATGTGTTCAACTGGTAGTGTATGTCAGCAAGTTGATGAAAAAAAAGGCATAACATCAATATATATTGATAATTGAATAGACAAGCCTTCTGCCAGTGCATATAAAGCTTTTCCATGAAATAAAAGAGACAATGTATAAAAAAGACAAGGAAAAAATCAACTGTATGAAATTGAAGCTACCCCATTTACTGGATGACGCCCACAGCCACGCCCACAACTGTTTGATTCTTGAACAAATTGCATGAATATAATATATATGATGATGCTTTGATACCAAATTATGCATCAGGGATGTTACAGAGGTGACTGTAACATCACCAAATCACCATCATTGAACTTTTTGTGGATATGTTTTGGATATACCTACCCTTCGAAAACCATTGGTTATTGTTATGCAGAGGAAAGAATTACTCAATGTTGGTTTATGTATTTGGCCATGCTTTAGAGATTATCATATTAGTCAATAATGTTTTGTTTCAATTGTGTTCAACGTAAATACAAAGCAAAACAAATTGTTATCTCCATATTTGCATGTAAATATATAGTCATTGTGATGTCATAGGATGCTAAAAAAACACACCATTAGAAAGGTGAGACCTTCCTCTACAATTCTTATGCAGATCATTACCAGGTACAACTTACAGATAAAAAGTTATTAGGCAAGGTATGCAATGATACCAAACATTTTTTGGGGCCATGAGGTTTTCAGGCTTGGCAGCCCAGGCAATTCAGCCTAGCTGGATCAGCCACTTTTTCCTGACAAGTCGGAGCGAGATTTGGAAAATCAAGCTCCCGGTGAGGTTTGAACTCACGACCCTGGGCTAACCAGGCCCAACGCTCTACCAACTGAGCTACAGGAGCTCAGTGGTTTCACGGGGTATACTGTGGCCAAGGTACACTGGTGCGCAAGCGCACAACTTGCCAGGCAACCTTCACATATACGTAGGGGATCTCTACCACCGTATCCGATAACGCAGTAATATTACATGCAATGGCATGATAGGCAGGATCGCCCCACTGCGCAGGTCCTTGCTTGGCGATCACAGCTATCGTATCGCGATCATGAGGTTTTCAGGCTTGGCAGCCCAGGCAATTCAGCCTAGCTGGATCAGCCACTTTTTCCTGACAAGTCGGAGCGAGATTTGGAAAATCAAGCTCCCGGTGAGGTTTGAACTCACGACCCTGGGCTAACCAGGCCCAACGCTCTACCAACTGAGCTACAGGAGCTCAGTGGTTTCACGGGGTATACTGTGGCCAAGGTACACTGGTGCGCAAGCGCACAACTTGCCAGGCAACCTTCACATATACGTAGGGGATCTCTACCACCGTATCCGATAACGCAGTAATATTACATGCAATGGCATGATAGGCAGGATCGCCCCACTGCGCAGGTCCTTGCTTGGCGATCACAGCTATCGTATCGCGATCATGAGGTTTTCAGGCTTGGCAGCCCAGGCAATTCAGCCTAGCTGGATCAGCCACTTTTTCCTGACAAGTCGGAGCGAGATTTGGAAAATCAAGCTCCCGGTGAGGTTTGAACTCACGACCCTGGGCTAACCAGGCCCAACGCTCTACCAACTGAGCTACAGGAGCTCAGTGGTTTCACGGGGTATACTGTGGCCAAGGTACACTGGTGCGCAAGCGCACAACTTGCCAGGCAACCTTCACATATACGTAGGGGATCTCTACCACCGTATCCGATAACGCAGTAATATTACATGCAATGGCATGATAGGCAGGATCGCCCCACCTGCGCAGTGGGGCGATCCTGCCTATCATGCCATTGCATGTAATATTACTGCGTTATCGGATACGGTGGTAGAGATCCCCTACGTATATGTGAAGGTTGCCTGGCAAGTTGTGCGCTTGCGCACCAGTGTACCTTGGCCACAGTATACCCCGTGAAACCACTGAGCTCCTGTAGCTCAGTTGGTAGAGCGTTGGGCCTGGTTAGCCCAGGGTCGTGAGTTCAAACCTCACCGGGAGCTTGATTTTCCAAATCTCGCTCCGACTTGTCAGGAAAAAGTGGCTGATCCAGCTAGGCTGAATTGCCTGGGCTGCCAAGCCTGAAAACCTCATGATCGCGATACGATAGCTGTGATCGCCAAGCAAGGACCTGCGCAGTGGGGCGATCCTGCCTATCATGCCATTGCATGTAATATTACTGCGTTATCGGATACGGTGGTAGAGATCCCCTACGTATATGTGAAGGTTGCCTGGCAAGTTGTGCGCTTGCGCACCAGTGTACCTTGGCCACAGTATACCCCGTGAAACCACTGAGCTCCTGTAGCTCAGTTGGTAGAGCGTTGGGCCTGGTTAGCCCAGGGTCGTGAGTTCAAACCTCACCGGGAGCTTGATTTTCCAAATCTCGCTCCGACTTGTCAGGAAAAAGTGGCTGATCCAGCTAGGCTGAATTGCCTGGGCTGCCAAGCCTGAAAACCTCATGATCGCGATACGATAGCTGTGATCGCCAAGCAAGGACCTGCGCAGTGGGGCGATCCTGCCTATCATGCCATTGCATGTAATATTACTGCGAAACATTTTTTGGCTAATTTTTTCATACATCTGGATTTGCATGTAAATATATAGTCATTGTGACGTCATACAGCGAAAAAAAACACACCATCGGAAAGGTCAGACCTTCCTCCACAATTCTTACGAAGATCATTTCTAGTTACAACGTACAGATAATAAGTTATTAGACAAAGTATGCAGTGACATCACTAAAAATTTTCTGCTTATTTTTCCAAAAATTTGGTTTCAAACAACGACAATTTACGAAAAAAGTTCAAATACAAAGGTACAACTTTGTTATGTTTATGTGAAACTACAGCCCTTGCGCCTTCCGTTGGTAAAAACCTCAAGTCGTTAAGCGCACTACAGCGTGAGATATGCGCGAAAGAAAAAAGGCGCTCTGCTGTCTGGCCAAAGCCAATACATTGGCTTGGTGGGGCTTAAAGGGTTAACCAATAACCGCGAAGTCGCTGTAAAACACGATGCGCAAACGGCAATTCCAGTTATGTGAAAACGTTCGCTGTGCATACGCTGCATTCGAAAAAGGGGTCGTGAGCCCGACTTTATGGAGTTTGACAAACTGGATTTGTAGCGAAGTATTGCTGCAAAGATTGTACATCACTTAGCAAGCTGTAAAGTTGCGTTGAATAACTTTGCCGAGAATTTTCTTGTGCAATTCTGCACATTGAGTTTTATTGGAAATGTCGAAAAAAGGTTGTTGCAACAAAAAATGTGGCCTAATAACTCTGGGGGTTTTTGGTTTCATTTTTGCAATACTCGGAGCAATCGTTGTTGCAGTGTTTGATTTGTTATTTGTAGATATTGTCAAACAGGTATGTTACAATAACATCCGTTTTTGCTACATTTCTTAGACAGAGTTGTTTGGCGAAACAAAATTATATCACCTAACATAAATAAAATTCGACCGAAAATCCGTTTGGAATTCAATATCATAAACTTTCCTACCAGAATAATATAACGTTGTTGGCCGAAGATGCCTTGCCTGTGATTGTAGTGCAATACATTGTAAATTAGTCTTTTCTTTGACCACATGTTTATGTTAAGCTGTTTTTTTGTTTGTTTTAGTAACGAATTTAGATTTTTTTTCTAAAAAATGCATCTTAAATTATTTTTATGATTGCATGTCCTTTTAGCAAACGAAAACTTGCAACTGATAATTTTGTTGATTATATTGATTGCTAGATTTAGCGTGGATCTTCCAAAGTAGTGATTTTATTAAATGATTTGTTTTCTGTGGAGATATACTTTTGTTGTGTTTGTACTCTGATTTGTTACAAATAAATATAGTTCTTTGGCATTACGTTGACTCGCCACAACAGTCCACTCAATTACACTATATTAATTATACGACGGCATATTTTGTAGAATAATCTGGCTCACTAACTCCCATTTACCCAATAGTTCTTTTCTATATATTTGTCTTATTATTTATTAGACAGCATACCGTTCGTATGTGCTGCAATATTAACCAAACCTTTCACAAAAATTTAAATTCAAGTCTAAAATTTGCGCTCAAATCTTGTGTCGAACCAAGTTAATTCTTTAAATAAAAACATGTGACAACAAAAGTTTAGAACCTAACATTTGTACAAGAAAAAAAAGCGTATTGTGATAAGAAGCCTGCAGGGCCACCTGAAACCGTCCCTTGGACACTTGTGGGTCCACGAACCCCAGGCTGGGAACCACTGCGGGCTAGAGTAATCCAAGATAAAAATTAGAAGGATAGGATTTTCAGATTAAACAATTTTTTTTGGTTAAACATACGTGACTTGTGCGATTACAGAATTTAAGAGTTGTAAATGAATTAGTAAAAAACATATCATTAAAATATGGCTATTTATACAGGAAACGTTGATCGCTCCAGGAACAACAATGTACGAACAGTGGGCGGTAGTCAATACTCCAACTTACATGAGTTATTACTTTTACAACATTACCAACTGCCAGGAAGTGATTGATGCTTTTAATCCCCCACGTCCAAGTGGAAAAACGCCAAAATGGGTAAAACCACACATGAAGGAACTTGGACCTTATACGTACAGGTAACAATTTTAATCTGTCACTAATTTAACCATTTAGCTCAAGGAAATCTCAATTTGTTTGATGACACAAACGCTGGTAACGATATAAAACATTTAAGGGAGTACTTTTCCAAAGACAACATCTCCTTTTTGGAAAACTTGGATCCGGAACAAGTGTTTTATCGACAGAAAAGAACTTTCGTTTTTGACCCTGACATGAGTGTCGGAACTATAGATGATGAAATATGTACTATTAATTTTATTGCAGCGGTTAGTAAATTAACATGACAAGTGTTGTTTTCCATTTAAATGCTATTTGTTACCAATCCAGAGTTTGCCCACAATGCTGGAATTTTTAGTAAGTGGGTCAACGGGTGGAGTACTTGATCCCTTGTACACAATAACTAACTCGGAAATTCTGTTCCGTCACACCGTTCAAGAACTCTTGTTTGGATTTAGCGATCCCTTGTTGGACTTATTTGAACCCCTCGTTGGCCAAAACATTACATACGGCTTGTTTTCTACGGTAGGATTTTACGGCTCACATGCATCAAATACAAATCGTATCTTTCTCATTTTTATCTATGCTTAAACCCAAATACGCATAAATTTTTCATACCAAGTCGAAATTGTTTACGGCCGTAAATTTTTAATAAAAAGCGAGAAAAAAGTTATGCATTCCGCACGCACAAATCACTGTTATAGTAGATTTGCACAATAAATATTTGAATCGAAAAACTGCATGAGTATTGGGGTTTCATGGTCTCATAATTCGCCCCGCGTTAAGTTGGGACATCGCAATTATGTGTTGTACTTTCATTGTATGGTACAGTAAGTGGTTAGTGCATTACAAGTTTAACCGCAGTCTCGTAAAAGACGAACACTGTTTGCGTGTGCTTGTAAACAGCTTTCAATGTAACTGCTGACATTTTAAGACCAATAAACCTTGGCAGTAAATAATTTAATGTTTGCAGTCGAACAGCTCAGCTGGATGGCCGAACTTGCAAGTTTACACAGGTAAAAAGCACGCAGAGCTCACTGGCATCATCACTGCTTATAACGGAATTACGTAAGTTACATTCACAAGATCATGTCATTTATGCAATGTCAGACGAGCAGCACAAAAACTGATTTTACACGATAAGATTTATTTAGAGAGTTGACGTATTGGGATGGGGACACTTGCAACATGATCAACGGAACAGGTTAAAAAAATAGCACAATACCGAACTTTCTACATTTATTAAACTTTTTTGTCTTTATAGATGGTACCGCTACTCCTCCGTTCATGACAAAGGAAGACCCAATTTATTTTTTTGTCAGTGACATTTGCAGGTATTCGATACACACGTTAAGAATAATTTTAGAGTTATTATCGAACTAAAATCGTATAATACTCATTTTTTAGAGTTTATGGATGCTTGCGTAAGATTTAGCATTCAAAAGTTTCTGAAAAATTGGTCATCGGTTGTTGCACGAATGTCGCCAAAAGGCAGTTAAGTTGACCATAGATAGGCGCTGAGCCAGCAATTTGTATGAAATCGTGTAATGGTCAATAAAGGACCATCTTATCATTGCAGCCAGTGTTGCATGTTGCCCTGTTCCTATCGGACCGCTGTTGCGTCCAACGAGTTTCAGATTTTTAGAGTTAGTTTTTCTACAGTTTTATGTAAAACTTTGTTGAATAATTTATTTTTTTGGCACTTTAATTAATGAAATGGTTCTGTTAGTTTGCATTGCTTCGAAAGGTCTATTTATGCTGTGTACGAGAAAGAAATCACAGTTGAACGCATCCCCGCCTGGAAATTCATCATTCCACCCGAAGCTTTCCAATCACCTGAAACGAATCCGGATAATTATTGTTTCTGTCCCGACCCAGAAGAGGGCCTTTGTAAGCAAGACGGTGCGGTTCCACTTGTAACGTGCATGTTAGGTAAGAATTTGTAAAACATTCCTTCTCATAAGTAGCTTGAATCTGGATATTTATATTTCGTTTGTGTAATAATTATAGTTTCTACCCCATCACCATAATATGTTGAAAATCTATATTTTATGTTGTTTTTTGCAGGCGCCCCAGTTTTGGCAAGCTCCCCACATTTTCTCTATGGTTCGGATTTTTATATCAACCAAACGACGGGACTTTCCCCACCCAACAAAGAGGAACACGAGACCGCTCTCGTCTACGAACCGGTAAGGAGAAGAAAAGAACACGTTCGTGAGTAACTTAAGAACGATCCATTCAAAGCATATGATTTATTTTTAAGGTATATATTTATTTAAACTACTTGGAAAAAAAATTCCTAAATTTACCCTCACGTAATAACGATGACATTGATATAACATACATATTTTGTATAACACAGAACACCGGAGTAGGAATTATGCTCAATAAACGTCTGCAAATTAGTTTCTTGATGCAAACCAATCCCGAAATAAAGTAAGTGGGTTTTTAAGGTTTTTGCTAAAAAGGGATCAGAAAAAGTAACTTTTTCTAAACTATCCTCACTAAATGTGCAAAATAAATAGGACTTTAATTGAATGGTTTGAGATTTTTCCTTGAAAAGAGTCACCCACTGGTTAAGATCAACTATAACGAATTTCAGATTTTGTTTTCTATTTATTTCATACGAATATACGAAGACATCTTAAGTATACGTGCTGTTAAATGTCCACCACCAGAGGTTTATTTTCTCATATAACTGGAAAATTTTGTACCACACACCATCGTTTACCAGGAGAATTTGTTAGTGTTTAGTTAAGTTAATAGCCATCTGTCTTGATCAGTAGTGTACGATTTGGTCTCAGTTTTTTTAAAAGACTGACGCAACAAGATTTGTGTGACGCACGAAAGTTGAGTGTGCTCTTCTGCCTCTCGGGCGAACAGCTCCAGAGAAAACTAAACATAGAGTTTGCATAAAACTTTGGAATGGCGGGTACAAAAAAAATGTTTGTGCTACAGGTTCTTCGATGGCATTACCGACGACGTCGTTGTACCCGTTGTTTGGCTAAACGAAAGTGGAACAATTGGTAAAGATGACGCTGATCTTCTATACAAGTAAGTATATGTTAAAAGTGTAAGATAAGGCAAATTTCCTACTTTCGATGCAGATAATCAGGAGCCGAAGGGCATGTTGTGATTCTGCTAACTGCAAGTTATTTGTTTGAACCGAAAAGGCAAAGCTGATATACCAGTCGTTGATATACTATAGTTTCAAACAGCACTGTGTTCATCACCAGTGCTAAGTAAGAATAGTTGCAGCAAGGCCTGCGCAGAGGCATGGCCTTTTAAGTCAATCTTTCAGACAGCTCTATTAAAGGTGTTTTTATTATTAACAGAAAAATAAATTTCGCCTTGAAAAGGGCATCATCAGTTTCTGCGAAGAGTAAACACAAAAGCAACGTAAAATAACTAAGTACAAGCAAAGGTCTGCCACACAAGGGAAAGTAACCTTGATAAAAACTAATAGTGGAATGTTTTGAATTTTGATGTATAGTTACCTTATCCTGCCAGCAGATGTGGTGGCAATCTTGCAAATCGTGCTTTGTTGTGTTGGATCGGTGATGGTGTTGGTTCCATTGTTTTTTGGAATACTGTATTATTACAACAAGAACAATGAGAAGAAACCAGTGAGTGGATAATAGTAGGGCAGAATAATTTGTAACCTTAAGTAATTTTGTTTGTTTTCCAGCACACCTTGAAGTCAAAAGGTAAGCCTCTACCTGATAAGTAGAAAGTAGTTGCTAAACCAAATGTTTTCCAGATGATCTTGACAACGTTGGTACATACGCTAACACTCATACATCACGGTTTACATCCACAACTTCACAGTCGGAGTTAATAAACTGACTATTTCGATTACTTTTTAGATTATATATAGTTCTTTTTTAATTATAACGCATTTCCACTAAACATTAAAAAAGTAAATTGCAGGATATTAATACTGATCGCAATGGTAACAAACAATGTTTCCTTGATAATCGTTCGTGAGTGTAAGAAAGACTTGGTGGAGAGAAACCAATCGCATATGTCCTCTGCTTCGTACGTATTTATCATGGTAATCTTTTTATTCCGCGAGGTACAACACACAAAAATACATTTTGTGTATTATTTTGATTTATTGTCAAAAAATTTAATGGTTGAGGTGGATTCCTGAGAAAAAATGATACCAGAATACATTGATACTATATTAGAAACTACAGCACAAAAAAATATAATTACCGCAAACAAAATTTTGCAGGAAGTAAAATTTACTTTTTTGGCAATTTTACTTAGGGTGCCAAATACAATTGCTTGTCGCATAGAAATGCCTATTTAGTGGATCTATAAATTGGAAAGGTGTCCGCAATGAGGATAACATATATAGTGGCTGAACCACATCACACGTAATTAAATTTCAACACAAAGCCAATTTGGCCCATCTGACGTAATAATGCCATAGAACTGTGTTTCTTTTGGCCATAAAGTTTAGCGAACTTATTTGTTGAGTTGCTTAATACTGCTCTTCTGGCAAACTTTACTGTATTTACGTTTCTCGACGTTTCGGCTATTATGCAACAGCCTTCATCAGGAGGAAGTATCTAAGTTTAGCACAGTGTACACATTTGAGGCACATAAACAAAAACGCTGCAAAAGAAAGAAGTGAAACAACGAAAAACGATAAGGGCGAACACACCTGCACAGTATACTTATCACTAACCGCACGTTTATTTGCCTCAAATGTGTCCACTGTGCTAAACTTAGATACTTCCTCCTGATGAAGTTACCTCCTAAATTGTCGTAGGCTCGCCACTCGTCGGATCAAATTTTTGTGCCGGCAAAATATGTCGGCGTATGACCGCCTCCAACGTTACTTGGTCCCTCGAAGGAACAAACTCTGTGAAACAGTCCCTGTTAAAAAAGTCCTGTGCAAAATGCAATCAATACGTTTTGAAAAAGTATTTGGTTTGCATATCAATGCCTCCAAACACTCACTGCTGCGGAATCGGGCGAACCTGGGCGTTTCTCCTTTTTGCAACTAACGACTCGTCGATGCTGACAACATGCCCTGGGCCGCCATTGACACTTGGATTCCGCAGCAGGTCTTATGTGCAGTCCTGCATGATGCCAGTGTAAACCTTATAAATAAGTGCTTGGTAATGTAAAGCTCTTCTGGCAAAAAGAAAAACTAGTCAAGTCAGAAGATTTCAACCCAAACCCGTACTTGGTCCGGGCATCTCCATATTAACCCGTCTTTACTTTCCCGAAAGCGTTGTTCCCTCATAAGCGCACCACAGACACATGATGGCTGCAGGCAAAAGCCTGTACTGAACAGCAAATTTAATTTCATCGTCCACACGAAGCAAAGCTCTGCAGAGCGATAGTTGCCGAGCATTTATGCCTACTAACGAATTCATGTTCAATTTGCAATAAAAACCACATTGCAGGTTGCTCGCTATTTCATTAAAAGAATTAGAAAAAGTGTACGAGCTATTGCGAAACAAAGGTCATTATCAACGACCTTACAATGAATTTGATGTTATCAAATAAGGTTATAGTTTCAACTTCTGGTTTGGCCAAATACGGCACTTTCACTACACTGTAAATACTGATATGTATAAGTTTACAGGCAGTTTACCAAAAATTTGCTTAATACACCCAGGTATCCGTTGTAATAAACTAAGTTTAAGTATTAATTTTTGGGTTTGCCTTCAAATGACTTGAAATTTTCAACAAGTTATCGAGAAACGTGATAACGCATAGATCGTGCCCTCTGTAACATGTGGATACACGGCGGTCATTTGTTGTGTTTGCCATCAAAGGACTTGAAATTTTTAACATGTTGACTAAAAATCAGATGGAGATGACCTGCGGAAACAGAGTCCTGCTTGGATCAAATTAAACGTGGGTTATTTTCTCCGCCACGCGAAATGAATAACTAAACTAACCATGAAGACTTTGATCGCCATATTAGGTTTGAAATAGCGTAAAAAACACGAATCTTAAACAATCTATAGTAGCATCTTTGGAAAGCTCTATTTTTTTCAGGACGATTGAGAGGTGCCCAGCGATTAATAAAGAGACACAAGAAACTAGCGCAAATAAAGGATATCTGACATAATTAACAAAAAATAAACTAGGCCTACGCTATACAAAATAAATCAAACTACGCTACGCAGATAGAAACGAATAGACGCAACAAAGTTAGACACTATAATATAATGACGAATACATAACAAAAAAAGAAGGAAATGAATAATTAAATTACGAGATACATCAACATGTACATATTCTAATATGACAAGAAATTTATATTAATCAAATTTCTTTCCAACAAAGCGGTAAATTTAAACTTATAGTGCCCATTAACTCTTCTAGCCGAACACTATCAATTATATCCATCTCGGTCGATGGTAACCTCTCGTAAAGGCTTGAACTTATAGCGCCACAGACATACTTCATATCCACAAGTTTGTCGTCAATTAAAAGAGGGTAAATAAAGTGTATCGGGTTAACTTTTGGTAGGTTGGTATAGACATCCTTGTGGTTGTCTGTACCAAATTTCAAGTTTGTGTGACTCCTTCATTGTTATGTACGGTTGTATCATAAGAGTATACTATGGTTGTATACTTTGGGACTTGTTTGCCACCAACGGCACTAAAGCGCGTTAACATCAGGTTATATTTTTTCATATATTGGTTTGCACACCCTTGTGGTTGATCGTACCCAATTTCAAGTTTCTCAGAGATTTGTTTTATTACATAATCAATAAAGCGTAAAAATGTATTTCTTCGTTGCTGTTGTGCCTTTTGTCAACCTTGCGATGCCTGCAAGGGAAGATACTTTTACACCGGGTCACAAAGTTTTTTCCAAACTTGATCCACATATAAGCCTATGTAACATAGAAATCTGTGCGAATGTTAACGCTACGATTTCGTGTGGTATTTCAAGTCAAATTTATAAACAAAAATAACAGGCTGTGGCCCTGTTCACGCCTAATCATTAAAATTCGCACAGATTTCTGTTTTACACATGTTTATATGTGGATCAAGTTTGGAAAAAACTTTGTGACCCGGTGTAGTAGTATTTTCCGCCTGCAAGAGAACTGCGTATGTGCGTGTAGGCGAGAAACTTCGTCGTTGCATATCTTCGGTTAGTGACGTAATTTTTGGTGTGACGTCATAACTTGACCCCACCTTCGTTGTGACGCAATTTGGGGTTCAAATTTTTATAATAATTTATAACAGCAATCTAAATCTGCTCTTCTGTTTCGCTGATGTCTTACATCCCGGCTCAAAACCCTGGTAAGTAAGTACATGTTTTTTTTGGCGTAATACTCTTCTAAGCATAACATCGCAGAAACTTAAAATTGACGGCGTTGAATATTTTTAAAAAAAAACGCTTGGTGGGTTTTGTTAAGAATGAGTTCGATTGCCAAGGAAGGCTCTTTTTGAAATTATTAAGAACTGATTAAAACCGAATTCAAATGTAATTATTACGTCGAAGACATAATTTTGTTGTCGATGAAAAAAGGGGGTTAATATTTGGTTATCGCTTAGATTTTTAGGTATGTTGACGCTTGGATTTTTAGGTACATACCCCTTTGAGTTGGCGTACAATTTCAAGTTTCTCCGAAGTATTCATGGTTATGTACAATTTTCAATTTTTTGTGTTGTTTACCGCCAAAGACGCTAAAGCTTTTATCTGGTAACATCGTCACCTGCACGAGTTTAAACTTGTTACCTCAATTTGTGTTTACAGTTTAATTGACGAATTTTGGGACGATTTTTAAAACAAATAATGTAATTTTGGCCTTTTTTGTCTCCGCAAAAATTCATCCAAATTGGAAGGAAGGAATTCTTGGGGAATGTTTTTTTTCGCATCAGTCTTTTTGCTGATATTTTACAGTTCTGTGGGTTTTCCCGGTGTCTGTAATGGTAACGGGATAATCTTCAGCGTTACACAAAAACATTACAATAATCTAACATCCTAGATTTCTGAAGACCCGCCACTAATCCGACCATGTTTCCGTGCCCGAAAGAATGTTTGCTGGTCTTGAGTTGCTTATCTATCTGAACTATCTGAAAAGAAGGGGGGTTAGTTACTGGTCCGATTGTTGTGAAACTGAGTACGTGGAAGGAACAAAGAAATCAACTCACTATCAAACTCAAGTCACAAATAAAAGTTAAACAAAATTGTTCCAAATTGATATCGACTTGATTTTTTTGTTATAAGACCCCTCTTTTTGTCTTGTGTAGTAGAGGACAGGAATGCCTCGGACAAGGTATTTAACGTCACAATTAGGTACTGTTAAAACGTTTTTACTAAAGCTTTATGTCTCCATCACTCGTTAACATAAAGTCAAAAATTAAATCATGTCTGTTTAGAAAATTATAATCGGAAAAGTCAATTTATCAGTAAAACCAAGATTTTCAATTTGTATGCGTAAGTTTACATTAGGTACAGATGTTATAGATCAAATGCAGTAATTATTTGGTTGAATGTATGTTCAGCTACGTATTCTTGGATAGGCCAATGATGATTTCGACTAATGTTTGGCAATACGGCCATATTTTTGATATAAGAAACACAAGCAAGTATGTCTTTATTCATTAAGACAACTTTGGCGTCTTTCGTTTGCAAAATGAGGCATATCGTTGGGTTTAGTTGGGATTTTGGTTAAATTTAGTGTGTTGCCCATTTTCTCGGAAAGTGCACATGGGTTATGAGTAGCTTAATTTACACCCATGGGTTGTTGTGAGTTACTGCACAGATGAAGAGTCGTGATTTTTAACCTTTGTCCGTGAAAGGTGGTCGTGTCCGCGGACATGTACCTTAATTGTTTAAGAGCGTTTTTACAGTGACAATAATTGTCTGGACTGTTACTTTCAACTGTATGGATCCATTTTAGACAAAAAATTATTCACGAACAGTCCACATTGGCAGGAATAGTCAAAAGAATAGTTGCTATCGAGCAATCAACAAAATACAACAAATCAGCAAATGTGCGATGGGTTGTCAATTTTATTACAAAACTTGTCAAAAAGGCTGATTTACCAAAAGCGGGCCAACTTTTTGCAGAAAACTACACATGAAGCGCCTCAGAACCCACGTATCCTAATAGCGAAGCACTAAGCGAAGCACATCAAGTTTCGCACGGCGAGCCCCGTTGTATTTGGATTTAATTATTTACATGAGCACAGCACGTGCTTTCTTGCTCAAGCTTTGCAATGACTGCACGCGTCGATAATCGTTTCAAACAATAGAGCAGCACACAAAACCACGTAATGAGAGGTAATTGTTGGTTTACATATATCCCGCTATTCGCTTGGAAGTCTAATGAGAATCATGCTGCTTTCCTTTTTTCCTTGGAGCTCTTTCCAGTTGCCAGCTGCTCTACGCTGGAGAATGGATTTGCTTGCTGATATATAAGCCGCACGTTCGGTCTGTTGGGCACTACAGTTGCAGCAGCTATACGTGTTTTGGGCATCTTACAAAGTAAACAAAGCCGCAAAGAACAACTTTGCACACTTTAGATACAACTTGTAAAGCAGAGGAATTGTTGCTGTTGAAGCCGTGAAAGTGGAATTTTGCAAACATACATTTTGAGACAGCAGGTAAGAACACGTTTGTATGTGCAGAAATAATAGTCTTCTGTTCTATTACATCTTTCAATTTCAAAGTAAACTACATGAGAAATTGTATTATCACATGTAATGATATGATTATATCAATGAATACTTGTTGATTTTAAATTGAATCTGATGTTTCTACAATTTTAACATGTGCAGCATCATAATGTATTATACTTTGCCAATTGACTGTTTGTGTTTAAATAGAAAATTTAAAATGTTATATTTTAACTTGATGCCTGATACAGGACATCTGTTGTGTATGATGTATTGCTTTTTCATTGTTCTATAGGATTAGGCTGTTTCCTGCTGCCAAAATAGCTGTTCCCCGCACTGCGTAAATGTCTTGATTAACTACTACTTCCCTTCTCTCGAACTAAACTGTAATGTCAGAGGGTTATCATGCAATATGTACGCTAATTTTACATACCATTTCTTTTTCTGTCACGATCTTAGTTGTAGATTTCATGATTCATGATCAACTTTTGTTGTAGAATGGCTATGGCTGTACATGGAACAACACAGTTTATACAGCCAACAATTTCCCCCATTATAAATGGTGCAGTGCCCTTGACCATGCATCATCAGACACTGGAATCTAGCTTCAATGGGCATGGTAAATCAACCGACTTGGGAACTGTAGCCATCTACTGCAGAAAGTACACTGTTTTTTTTGTTATATGCAGGTATGCCTCATGCACAATTTCCAGCAGTCCAGCCCGCACACTGTGGCATGAATACTCTAAGCAGTTTGTCATTTCCTGTGATGAAAGGTTTGTGTATTTAATTTTCCAAGTAATAAAGCCAGACTTATCAGATTCTTTACCACTAAAGATTCAATAGAAAAAGAAGATGATGCAGTTAAGCTTTTTATTGGTCAAGTTCCGAAAAACTGGGAAGAGAAAGAACTGCGACAGCTTTTTGCATCATTTGGAGAAATTTATGAATTGTCTGTACTTAGAGACAAATACACAGGGATGCACAAAGGTAAATTAGCTTATTGATGTACACAGTGTTTCATGATTGCCACCCATTAGAGGTCTTTTATGAGCTTACCATGAATTGACCTCTAAAGCAATTAGAAAGTGGTTTCTTTGGTTCTGACAAAATGTGTTTCACTTATCTAATGTGTATGGAAGCTGGTAAAAGCCATTAAAACACTTCATAATTGCATATGTGGGATTACAAAAAACCTTTGGTCAAAGAATATACTATAAATGTTAAAGCGTTTCCATTGACGTAGGCACTGATCAATAAACGCGTTTGATTGGTGGGAGATAATTACCCATCGATTTTTGAGGACCAAGGGACATCTGTTCCTTGTGTGAGCGTCGCCCTTTTCGTCGCTATTTCCATGGATTTTCATGGTCTGGTTTAGGGGTGGGTGTTCTCGAGCTGACACACAATGAATTCATTGATTTCCCGTCCCTTCCCCATTTGTCCGTATGTGTCATTGCCGCCGATCACAGTGACACGCAACTTCTGGTGTCCTTGTACATTTGTCTTGACATTTGTACCTGTAGTTTTAGAAACCAAAACATGTGCGATTGTTTTGTCAGTGCGCAACTAGTTGTTTGAATGAAGTAATAATAATAACTTTTTCGTTTACGACTTTTCAAATGCTATAGCGACCAAACAAACAAGAAAATTCCGTCAGCCACACTTATGTGTTACTCGGAACACAAACCAGGTGTTCTGTAGTTAGCCATTCAGGCGACATGTGGTTGACCGTTCGTGTAATGGACGTTGGGGAAGGGCAGATGGCCGCTTGTTGTTTGTTTATGTTGCGTGTTGCGAGGCGCAGATGGTGTTCGATAATACGAATGCTTGGACTACATATGCCAGTTGGCACTAATTCCTTACTGTCACCGCTAATAACCAACGAATGCCCGAAAATCTCCCACGAGACCAAACTTGTAAGCCCGAGGAATCCACTAATTTCGTGTATGGTCAGAACTCCTGTTTTATTGCCTTTCTTCGTTGCTCAGCCAACCGCGAAGAATAACACACCAAGAACATGTAATGCCTGATCGCCCGACCCAAGTTATAAATTCCATCAATAATTAATATATGCGCGGTAACTATGACCTGGTAGTGGTATGGAAAATTTATCACATTTTTGTGAAGATATATATTATATATGTGTCAATTCTTCGGATGACAAAACAGCAAACCGACAGTTCCAATCACTGAAAATTTTCCCATCACTATTTATTCACTGGAAAATATAAAAAAAAATTTGAAAGTACAATTGGGATTTAATAGAAAGATATAATTTGCCGCAAAGGCGTCATCATTTTATCATTGTAAAATCTGATAAAATTCGATCTTATTTTTTATTTGCATTACGTGTTAAGTTAGTCAAGTAATACTTTCAAAATTAGAATTGACCAAAATTTCTCAAAAAAAGTTAAGGGTATTCGTACGTATAGGGGTGCTATGCAGTCCTTATTTGTTCATACCGATCTAAGATTTGCATGAAAATCATTTTTTAAATATGTCGGCCCTGCTTATGCACGATTGGCTTTGCTTTCTATGCTTAAAACACGTCTAAAAAACAAGAAAATTCTTCCAAGATAAGCACGAGTAAACGCCAACATGTTGACACATATAAAATGAAGCTACATTCAGTCTTTTCCATCGTTTTTAACGTATAATCGTTGTTGTTTGTGTTGAAAGTTATGTTTAAGAGCAAATTTGTTTGCCTTAAAATATACCTCGTGTGAGATAACGTAGCAAAATGCCTGTTTTTGCGATTAACTTACAATAGGTTGCCGTTCTCGGTTGCCAACGACCCAATATCTCGGTTCAATCCGCTTTGTGTATAGAACAATTGATTACGCTTATGTCGGGTAACCAGGCCAATGCATTCAATCTTCACGCGGAAATTCTTTTCAATAGCTCTGATTTTTCGAACCGTGCGGTTAATAGGTCACAATGACTATCTTCTAATTAGCAACGCTCTAATGCAGCCCAATGTATTCGTGTCACTGAACTCGTACAACTATCCAAGGGTAATGACCTCGTCTGTCCATGGTAACAGGATTACTGTTGTATAAACGCACTGCATTATTTCACCGAACGACATGAAGACATAGTAATGGTGATTATAGTGTGAAGCACCAACACAGTCATGTCACAATTTGTTGTCTTCTATTGATTTTGAGTATTAGATGTGGGTGGTATCGTGAACAGAAAACTTGGCTGTTATAATATGTAAATGTTATTCTTAATGTTAGAAATATGACCCGGTTCCGAACACACACACTATATATATATACATATATTGCTTAATTACATCTAGAGCAATCGAGGGCGCAGCTGCGTTTCTATTTATTTAAGTAACCTCGAATTTTGTGCGCAGGTTGTGCATTTCTCACTTTTGTCAAGAGGATTTCTGCTTTAAATGCTCAAAATGCACTACATGAACGAAAAACATTACCTGGGGTATGTATAATTTAATATATTTTGATCGAAATGTTCCAGCAATACATTTTTTTGTTTAAAAGTGTTTGTATTTTTAAAATATTTTCTTTTTCAAGAGTTGCTGTTAACAAATGTATTTCGTTTGTCTAAAGATAATTTCGTTTGGTGGGTATTACATATTTCGTGGTAAACTTGGTTGTAGCCCTCTGGCGCCACTCGGTGTTTGTTCTCTTGGCGTGCTTAAAGCGCCACCGTGCGACATAGTGTTTTATGTTTAGTGATTCATTAGTTGAATTCGTTTTGGTATAAAATATATACCATCCCCATTCCTTTTGCAGTCATTTAAATGTAAAGTTGATCAATAACCAAATACTTCGTATTGATCAGTTCGCTATATATGTATGCACGTCTGCCTTCACAAACTTAGTTCGTACAACGTACACTTGTCAGCAAATTTAAAGGGAAATAAAAATGGGATATATATTTCATGTTGATCGCAATGACGTAAGCTGGAGGTTCCCGACTGCGTACAAACCCATCGGCACACAGTGTTCAATAATTCACGAGCATTTCCAGAATCGCGCCTGTTGCTCTCTCGCTCCTCCAACATCTCCTGCACTCCTTGACTCCAGCCTTAATGCACATGTAAGGACCAGCTGCGCGAAGAGTCTTACAACGTCGTGCTGCAGCCGTCGTTTAATCACTCAAAAATAATTGCCGATCAATATCCGTTGCTCATGAATATTTGAAATGTCTTTCCCCTGCCGCCTTGCAGATCGATAGACAACCCGCCCCGCTTTTACTGCGTGCAGCACCAAAGCAGTTAGTTGTCGTTTGTAAACTACTGCCACGAAAGTTTGTCTCAGTCTGTCGAGTTAGTTTTGCAGAGTTAGTTTTATCACGGATTACGAATGGTTTTACCGCAAGTCTTTTATTGTCAAGAGGTATGACCTGAATCTTAACTTTGGTTTCATCGCAAGTTACTACCTGGAGTATTTGTAGTGAAACAATCCCTTAAACTTTGTTATTTATTTAGATGAACCACCCTTTGCAAGTAAAGCCTGCTGATACGGTCAACAAAGGAGGTAAGTTATTTTTTGTGCCAATTTACGAAATATCAAAGGAAACGTTTTGTCCAGTGTAAAATTGTTCTATTGTCATCAATGGTCGCCTACCTGACCCTAATACGTTGGTTGGTTTTGTTTTGTTAGAAGATCGCAAGCTCTTCATTGGAATGTTGGGTAAACGTCAGACGGAGGAAGATGTTCAAATCCTGTTTGAACCCTTCGGGAATATAGAAGAGTGCACAATATTAAGGTTAGCGAGGAGGAAAACTAGTTGGTCTCATACAACATATGTAATGAAAATTACCAACATCCATAAAGTTCTGCTAATCATCAATAAAGTTTATCGTTTTGTTTACTTTCTGTACAAGGGTTTGTTGCAAAATTTGGTAAAAATAATACTTACCAGGTAAAAATCGCTCTACATTTGTTCTGAAATTAGTAGTTTACCTATTCATATTTCTGCTATAGAACTCCAGAAGGTCAAAGCAAGGGTTGTGCCTTTGTGAAACTTTCTTCAAATCAAGAAGCAAAAGCTGCTATCGATGCCCTTCACGGAAGCCAAACCATGCCTGTAAGTATTTATCCCCGAAGAACAATCTAAAGTTTAAATTGACAATTAAAGTTCCCTAACAGGGCATGAGGTTTCGTGACCTTTAGCACCACTAGCAGGATTTGCACGTCTCTTGAGTTTTCTGCTTAAATAATATGGAATCTTTTAGTCGATTCGTAGACTAATTATGTTTGTTTTGTAGGGCGCATCTTCGAGTCTGGTGGTGAAGTTTGCTGATACGGATAAGGAACGCGCGATTCGCCGAATGCAACAAATGGCACAAACTTACGGACTCGTTAATCCGGTGCCACTCCAAGTTGGAACATACAGTCTCCCCTACCCACAAGTAATACTCCAGGCACTAAGTTTTTAATTGAAATTAAAATCGTTGTACAATCAGGGTTTACTGGTAAGCTTGAAAAAAGGTTATTTTGCCAACCCGTCTCCAATTTAATTAGAAAAAGCCTCTTCTTCTGATTTTGTTCACTCAAGTCTGGGTGACGTCGTGTTGTAACACCCGACCTTTAAATTCATGAATTTTTAACAGACCGTCATCCCAGCAGCAGCTGCAGGATGGAACTCGCTTGCCACTCCTCAACCAACCATAAACGGCCTTACTCCGGCTGCAGCTGTCTTGCCGTCACAAACAGGTAACACTTTGCTTTCATTATTGAGATTCCTGTATTGTATGTAAGCAGGATAGTTTTAATGGGCGCTACTTTTTGTTTTTAATCTAAACTCGTTGTGAAGCATAATAATGGCAATGCAGTCGAAACACACTACCCTGAGGAAGCCTTGTTGGATAACAGGCGAAACGTCGGTCAATAAAGTTACGTTTTTATTGTGCCAGAGGAACAGACTATTAAATTACAATATGCCTGCAACGGAAACATTATATTTGTGAAACACACTGTTTTGAATAGTGGCGATGGGCCAAGAGTCTCAAATAGCATTTTTTTAGAATAGTGGTTTCCAACCTGGGATGGTAGGGGATCCATGAATAAGTACCATAGCAGCCTTAACATTCAAATTTACGAATGTTTGGTTCTTTTTCTGCTGGTTTCTCATTCAGTTGTTTTTTGTTCATTTTTAAACAAATTTCGGTTTTTAATATTTCCTGTAATTATCATGCTAAATGCATTCCGATACTTAAGATATTGTACAACTTAGCTCACCTCGAGGACCTTAGGTAAATTTTAAGTAGGGGTCCACCAATTCAGAATTACAATAATCGTGTTGTATAAATAACGTTGCAAGCATTGTTGCGTGTAACTTTCGGAAATAGTAGATTTTACACACTTCTATAACGTTTAAAACATTCATGTTGTTTGTTGCAGTGTTGCATACAGGGCTGACAAATCAACACGCTACTCAACTGTCAGGCATTCCCAGCACCCCACAAAGCCCCGTCGCGCCCCTAACGGCGGTTAGTGTCGTTCAGCCTACGTCATCGGCGTCTGTGGTCGGGTCAGCTCAAGAGGCAATGTACCAGGCCCAGACCTTCCCAGGTAGCCAGTCGCAATGTGGAGTGGCACAAAGTGTGAATGGGCATGCCACTAACCCCATGTGTAAGTGTGGTATTCACTATTGCTTGCTATATGTCTTATTCTGCATCTGCTTCGTTACTGTAGCTCATCAACCGCTTGCCTCTGCTTATTGTGTTTATCTATGCCCATAATTGTATATTTTCATTAACGCCACGAGAAATCATTACTTTGGGCGTTGCGTACGTGTTTCAACTATCCGTTCCTTTTTGCGATTTTATTTTTGTTGATAAAAAACGAACCAATCCTTTTTAGCTCAAACACCCCCTATCGTGGAGCTATCTCAACAATACCCTCAATCTCAACCATACACAGGTACAACAAATATCCAGGAAATCAACTTCATGATTCGATAACACGACTAACTAGCATGATTTTATGTACAGTTGTATACGTTCCGGCACAATCGTACGGAACTACTCAATACGCCCAAGCAGTGGCGCCGGCTGCCACACCCGTTCTGCCTACAGCTCAAGCTGCCCCTGCTTTGACCGGTGGTCCCCACCAACCTCAAAAAGAAGGTAATCAACCACAGCACAGTACAGCTATAATATAGTGAAGTTGTTTTAACTATTGACCTAATATGGAACAGGGCCGGAAGGTTGTAACTTGTTTATTTACCATCTGCCGCAAGACTTCACTGATGCCGATTTACGAAACGTATTCCAGCCATTCGGCAACGTCATTTCGGCAAAGGTCTTTATCGACCGCGCAACAAATCAAAGCAAATGCTTTGGTGAGTTAATTTGTCTAGCGTTTCAGTTCAAATTTACGTATTGTTTATGTTAAACGTAACAAACCAACACTCTGGCCTTGTTGTTCCGAGTAGATATGAAAGCTATGCCATTAAAAATATCTAAAGAAAATAATACTTTGTTTCCAGGTTTTGTGAGCTTCGATAATGCCATCAGCTCACAAGCGGCAATTCAAACAATGAACGGTTTCCAGATTGGGATGAAACGGCTTAAAGTTCAACTGAAACGCCCCAAAGAGCAAAGCAGACCATACTAAAACGTTTTCACCGTGTTTGGTAAGAACACTAAATCCGTTTTCTTTTGGGGTGATTTTTAGTTAATGTAATCATATGCAAACTTGGAGAAATTTCCCCAAAACTTACGAAGATATTGTTTGTGACCAAAAACCACATATTGGGTTAAGATTAAAAATGAACACAATTCAAAAATACTTTCCAAACCTTACGAAAATACAGCTTCATATCCAGTAAACTGACGCCATGTTTCATCTGTGCAGCATAGGTCGTGCCGAATAAAGCCGCATTCGGCTGGGCACAGTTTTTTACAAAATCGTTGGAACTTACCTCAAAAGGTTTAAACCTGTGTTATGTTGTAGTGTATGTACAAGCATCGTTGTCAGGTGTTAATTACAATTAGACGAATGCGTGTCCATGCACTTGTTTGCAAAACATCTGGACAAATTTAATTCTGGTGGACCTGTTGTGGAGACATTGTTATGTGTGTTTGTTTTGCACAATTAATATATGTGCAATAAGATGGTTACATAATTTCGTGTCCTGTCAAACAAAATTACTTGTTCTTTGTTGTTTGTTGAAATCAATTTGTTTTTTATATGATCACGATTCTAAATAATATTTTTTGTTGTTGTCATATACTATGGGTATGTCTAAGAAAAGATGTGGTGAATATATTTGTTGAAGTTTTGTGTAACACTTGTCCGATTTAATTTTTCCTCTTGAGTGTTAAAGGAATACTATTGAAAAAATAAGACTTGTTTCAAAAAATAATTTTTGACTTGTCTTTAGGGTCACGTTTTTTGTCTAAAAATAACGCAAGTCTTTAAATAAGGAATTCTGGTAAAAATGAATCAACAATTTTACAAACCATGTCAGGTGGACAATTGCAACCTCGTTTTTTGGCGAGCAGATATGTTCAACATAAAACACTACCCTAAAATAAAATACCAGTCTAATATAACTTTTCTCTATTTGTTTCAGTTTGTCAGCTGTCTATACCTACATTGTGTGTACATACAATCATATCCCGGCTCACTACACCCACCTAGTGACCGCCAGACCACAAAGGGGACACAATGTGCAATCAACAACTTCACTCTTGTCTGTTCGTCATTTCTTGTGGTAACGATTGATGGATGACCAACAGTTCAGTATTTGTTGTCTCGACCACCTTGAAAAAGTGCAAAGAAGTTTTTATTACAGTGCAGTCCAGCGTACTTGTACATATCTCGCTTTTTATTTCCTATGTGTGATTTTAACTACGTTCCCTGCGGCTTGCCCACGCGTGATGATGGTTGAAACCATTGCTGACACTAACTACGCGATCTGAAACTGTGACCAAGCTTTATAACACAAGCATTTGTGTCAGGTGTTGACTCAAAACGTACTTTTTGCGTAACAGACCCAAGGTACTACACACTCACATTTTTATGTAGATTACGGTTGCGCTCTTACTGTTTGTTGTCAATACGCCGATGAATTTTGTGATCACGAATCTTTTTTTGTGTGTGTTGAACTAATGACCTTCAATATGAAATGTAAACGGCACGATTTATGTAAATGTGATTCCTATTATGTTTCGCCAATTCTGTTCTAATTGCAAGTATCCATGTCGACCGAAGTTTTTACTTTATATCTTCAAAAAAACATCGTGTACACATTCCCACGCCCTTTCCGCACTGTGTATTCCATTGTTTTTCTGCAACGCGTCGATTTTACCCCGGGCTGCTGTTAATTTGTTGGTTGCAACGACTGCAATTCCTTCCTCTCGTGCAGTAAGACGTTTACCAAATCGGTGCTTCATTTTTCCGTTTTATTTATTGCCATTTTTTCAGAAACCCCAACCGCTTGGGGGTATTTTGAAGGTCGCTGCTATATTTCGGGAACTCCCGATGCAATCACCGAAACTGTGGCATTGTTGCACAAAAGGTGCTCGCCACACTTTGTACATATCAGCTAAATATAATTACAAAACTGTGATTTTTGTGTGTTGGTTTTGAAATGTAGTGGTACTGAGTATAGGTTCGAAACGTTTACTTGACATGATTAACAGCATCTTAGCTTTGGCTTTTCTCTTCAAGGTTTTGAAATGATTTGTGCAAATTAGGTCGGTGCAAGACCTTCGGGGCCCCGACCCACATGGACTGAGAAGCTTCAATCTAGCAGGGCCCTCATAAACAAACAATAATTGTCTCAATGAAGAATGAAATCTCAGAGGAAGATTAAAGTTTATTCAAGAACTGCAATGACGGCGTAAAACAAATACACACACGAATTGTTTGTTAGCAAGAAAATGGGGGGTTAGTCATCGTTTGTACACAAGCACAAATAACTATACAGAAGTAAAGGATGAAAACTGGCAAAAACAAACATTGAAGCGTACAAGAACTTTTCAACTGCCAAGGAAACGCGCCACCCATTGGTGGACAGTCAGGATTTCCACTAGGGGTACAAGAAGTAACGTGATCACACAGTAACATAAAAAACGAGATTGTATGGAGCGCAAATTTAACTTCTAACCGAAAGTCACGATTTGTGGACAAAGTTTTGAGATTACAGAAAAATACATTTGATAGGATTGAGGCTGACGTCGCAAAGCGATACCAAACGCGTGATTGTATTGAATGCTCGTGGAAATAAAATCTTTAAACCAGCGTAAAAATATAAAACATGGTTTCATGCAGTTCATAAAAATACAGTTTTGTTTCAAAACAGCAAATTTAGGCAACATAGCAGCTTACGGTAAAACTTGTGTTTGTAAAATTAAAACATTTGCATTCCAAAGTTTTGATGATAACATTTTGCGTCAGGATGGAGAAGTTGAGTTCGAAATTCTTGATACAAACTTCTCAGCAAGAAAAGGTTTCATAGAGGCACATTCGGGTGGTTTTGGCAAAAAAGCGCCATGTCAGTGAAAAAGGTTGGCACCGATTTTTTGTCGTAAAAAAGAACGAAAACGCGGCGAGTGGTAAAAACAACAAAACAGTAAAAAAGATGGGAACGACTTTTGACTTCAAGCGCTGAGGCAGCACGAGTCTAACAACCGTAAGATTCTTTCCATTGTAAAGTGCTGACCAATTTAATTCATCCGATCACGATTTACCTTCCACTACAGAAGCGGTTCGCCGTGGTGCCGCAGACGCCCCAGGAGCCACAGAACCCGCGCTTCCGTTCAGTGCCGCCACACTCATGGGTGAGGAGAGACCCTTGAAACCGGGAAATCCCATGAACCCCCCCAGAGGTGAACTGGCCGCGGCTGCAAGTTGCAAGTATGGAAGTTGTGAGAAAAACGACGGTGGTTGGCCACCATTGCCGTGCGGTGATTGTAGACCAATACTACTTGGTGAAACCATTGGGTTAAACATGTTCTGATTCGACGCCGACAACGGCGAGTCGTTGTGTGAGTTTAAGCGTCTGTTTCTGTGAACTTCGCCGTCACGTTTATTGGATGAATTCGGGGCTTTGGTTGTGTGGTTTTCCTGTTGTTGGTGCGAGTGGAACCTCTGCGTTTCGGAAAAGGGTTTTTGAGGATGACTGGAAGGCATGCTCTCACTCGTCCTCGGTCTTTTTGCGCAGTTGTTGGTATCAGACGCAGAAAAGGGGTAATTCCCTTCCCTGGAACTCGGGGGGAAGTTGTTGTTCATATGAGGTTGGAATATTTCCTGCACAACAATTAAGCTATTTCCAAGCACACATTTACAAAGCAAATATCAACACTACAATCTACGTGAAACTTTGTATTCTTGGAATCTCCTGTTGTCTTTATGACCACAAAAGACTCGGAAACAGATTTTTAACAACTTGACGATTTACAATTGGCCGAAGCAGAAAGTTAGTCTAACCACGTTCAATCCGTATATCTCATCGTCAGTTTTATATTCTTATATTTATTTTGTTTTTAAAATGTGTTGTTTGTGTTTTTAGCGATACTGATGATGCCTTAAGTACAGGCAATATAGATATATATATATATTATAGGAAACACGTCAAACAAACGACTTATGATTAGTTACAGGAGTTGTTACAATCTACGTGCAACGTGTTTTACGTCTAACAACAAAAATCCTGGGGTTATGATCATTTGTTATCCTTTTACTTACCCCATTTCTGCTGCTTGAATGAGTGGATAAATTTGTACTGAGGTCACATGACAAAGGAGGTGATCGTTCCTGTTTAATTTGTTCCACAGCCCCACTATGAGGAGATAAGCGATCTCCTAGGACGGAGGACGACGATGATTGGTTGCTTCCACTGCTATTGGCAACAGCCGAGCTTTGCGAAAGGGTTGAGTGTTCGTTGGAACTGAAGGTGGATGATTGGATGGGTTGGACGTATGAGGAATCTGGAGAACCCTGGATACAAAACAATTCATCTTTCATTTAAGCCGAAAAACAACGACCACTGAGAATTTAGTTTTCAAGTGCTTTTTATACAAAGTATAAAAACATGCTGTTTACACCAAACAAACAGCAATAATAAAGAAAAAGGAACAATTTCGGAAGATAACTGTAATAGCATGATATCTTATATTCAATAGAACTGCAAGCAAACCCATATCATTAGTTTAGCATAGAGGGGCACACATATGTTCACCTGGTAATGATGTGGTTGCGGCGAAGAATCTGAATCGTCTAAATCCGAATCATCGCCGTCGTGTTGATATCTGATGCACTTCTTTTTTCTCCTGTATAGATTAACATAAGAGCACCATCCTAATGAGCGTGTGGGGAGGACAACTTTAAAAGTGGTGACATAGAAACACCGTCCTCAAATTACTGCCCGGTCAGTCGCAAAAATCCGAAGATCAATCTTTCGCAAACAAATTTTGCCGGATTGGTTTGACGTGGAACCAGTCAAAACAGCTTCTTAGGCCGGCAAAATGACATTAGGTTGCATTGTTTAAAATCAAAAGCGCATTTGCGACGGACAGGATGGGTAATTAGAGGACATATGTACTTTCAAGATAAGCCAAGCCTTGGTATGAGGCCAAAATTAAAACCACTCTGTGTGTCACGGCAAACAACACAAGCCAACATGCACCTTGCTGTGTGAGATTATATCAGGCTAAAGACTGTGCCAATCGTTATCCAATGAGCTTGGAGTAAAAAATAAACGCGCACATGCAAAGATAAACTCGTCCCCTATATCTTATCGCCAGTGCGTGTGTGGCAAACCACTTGCTTATCTGGCGACAGAAACGTTTAGGTTTTGTTGGATTGTCTGGAATCGTTCGCCAAAACTACTACACAACACTACTTCTACCAAATAAATTTCAAGCACAAATTTAAGTCAAAAACCACGCAGGTCCACTTCTATCCTGCCCCCCACTGGGCGTGCGTTGCCATGGCGACTTACGTGGGCTTGGGGAAATGGGGGGGCGGGAGTTTAAACACAATCTACCTGCAAGGTGCGCACCATAATTGCTGTTGTTCGAGTCCAAACACCGCCCGACATTTCTTTGGATTTTGTGCTGTTAATAGAGAAGCATCAAAAACGATGACGTGACGATCATTGTGAAGTTCCGTTTCCACGCCGACAAATGACGACAAGCACAAAAAATAAACAAGAACAAACGGATGAGCGCAGAACATTTTACCATATTGTTATTTGGTCAAAAAGAAAAAATTGGCTGAAATTTGCAAACCATAAACAGCAGTATTCATATTTTATATTGATATGCTTACAATAAGTAAATAAATTATTATCAATGATATACCAGGTTTTCCCAACAAGATTAACACCTTTGAAAAAGAGAAGTGGAAAGCAGTAAAGTAATGAGAAGAGAAGAAGAAGAAGACACATCCACTGGTTTCAAAACTCATTAACGTCGGTTTTAATAATTGGTCAAACGTCATAACTTTCATTGAAACAACGTACTTTGGTGCCCTTGGACATTTAATATGACTGAAATCCTGATTATTGTCGTCAATCAGGCATAAGCATGCTTGAAGAGAGAAGCAGAGTGTTATGCAATCAATCGAGTGATAGTGATGTGTCTCACAAACGTGCGTGGAGCATTAAATTTATGGCGAGAAAGCGATGAGCTATAATACCTCGGAAGGCGATTAAACTGTGGCCTCATTTCCTGCTGGAAAGAAGCTACCACTGGACGTGTTGTCACGTGAGCATAGAAGCTCGTAGCTTGATAGAAAAGGAAAATCAAAGAAATGCACAAAATTTAAACCACTAACAATGTATTGATTTATCTTTTGTGGTTTTAAGATGTGGTGGATGAAGCAAATATTTGACATTAACTCCATTCTCTAGATAAAACTTTACAAAACTCAAATGAAACAGTTTAGGCATTTTGGTTGTGGCATTGTGTGTGTCATCTACAGCCACATCTGGGTGCAACTGATTAACTGCAGAACAGGTGCCATAGAGGGGCTGGCGGGTTATGTTTATTTGTGCGATAATCACAACAGGCGTCGCTCACCAAAGTTTACTGCGGCGAACGATCGACAAAAACCACAAACTTTAAGTTCTTGATACAATAATCCACACTCGCGAACCAGTTTGGTTTTATGTTGTGATAACATATCAAATTTATTTTGAGGCTTGGCGCCAATAAATTGTTTGCTACTTTAACAATTTTGTGAACGCTTATGACAACTAAAAATATTTGTAACTTGCATTGTAACTGACTTATCTGGATAATGTTTCAGTAACGAAAACGTAAGTCAGGTGACCGTGGCAAACTGGCGTTAAACAAACAGGCTGATAAGGACTGGTTTGATTAAGAATGCGCAATTGCTTTCTTGTGGTCAAGGCAGTCACATCCATCGCAGGTAGGTTTTGATAGTGCGACATTAAAACCAATAGGGGTGAGCTAGATGTGGCATATTAACACAACCAACTGAGCACAAACACCAAACCACGCCAGCACCTTGTTGACCTTTGGGCCTTAAGTAAACAGGGAAAGAAGCCGACCAGGATTCGGTCAATAATTAACGCGCCTACCTGTACAATCTTGCGTCTTCTCTTTTTTCCGTTTCTTTCGTTTGCCCTGTACAAAAGTATTGTTATTAGCTGCTTTTATAGTTTATCACAATTAAAAAATACACGATGCACAATCCCCAGTTCCCGGTGACGCGGACTCTTATCGGATAAAATGTCAGTTTAGGTTTAGAGAAAGCAGTTCATAAAATTATTACAAAAATGCGAAAACACTCAAGCCTTTACAACAACGAACGCGTGACACAGTATACCTTGACTTCACAACAAGGTTTTATCTCAAGGCTACGATTAAAAGTGTCGCTGATGTTTAGTCTCAACATGAGGAGGGTCGTTTCATCCGCAACTATCAAGAAATATGCCACAAACACCGCCATGTTGACGAGACGCCGTAATTAGGCTTGAAAGATATGGGCGCAGGTGATTCGAAGTTGGTCGAACGTGCAGTTTACAGTAATCGCGAGATAAGCTTGGCAAGTCGAAGCGCAACGAATCAGATACAAGGTATGGACTTAAACCGGTCGCATTCCTGTGGGGGATTTTACTTTGCTTGTGGAAGACAGGGATTAAAAAAATGCCCGACGGCGGTAACATTACATAGGAAATGTTCGAAACAACGTGCGATCTATAAACAACCACCATGGACCGCACATGACGATCTGGAACAAATTTATCATTCCACTGACAGATCCTGTGGATCAGTTGTTAGTTGTGCGAAACAAATACAACCCGCTGCCATAATAACAGCTGACACCCGTATACGTATAATATAGTACGTGTATTGTTTGGTATTTATACAAAATACAGTATTTCCTACATAGTTGTCTCTGGCGCTCCACCCCGGGAACATCTGCATGTGCATTTGTCTTTCCTTGCGAGCCATTTCGTAATACTTCTGCTGCTCGTCGCGGTTCAAACTGTGCCACTGAAAGACAAACCACAAGCCGATATTTGCACTGCTGAATTTGCTGAATTTTTTGAAGGAATGTTTCTGTTATTTTTATATTTTTACCCACCCCTGTGTAAGGGAAGAAAAATTAACTCGCACAAGTAACGGAGGCCGTTAATTTGTTACCTTTCGGCCGAGGATTTGATTGATTGCGGCACTTTCTTTCAGCGTGCATTCAGCGACAACTTTAGCTCGTTGTTCCTTCATGTAGAGCATGAAGGCGTTTAAAGGTTTTTTCACGTAAGGTCTCCCAGGTTTGTCTTCCTTCTCACGACGTTTCGACGAAACCGAATCAGGATTCATGTTCCTTAAAATGTTCAAACAAATTGACGTGAATGTAGGGTTGTGGAATAAAAGTTCCCAAAGTGCAAGTTTAAACGGAGCAAATAAAAATTGCTGCTACTAACTTCGGAACGAAACTAGATTAAACCGATCGTAACCGATTATTTTTGAATAAGTTTCTGGCTGACATTATTTATTTATTTAAGTAACGGCCGGCTTCGTATTCCTCCATTTTATGTCGCAATGTATTTTGTGTATTTTGCTGACGATGGCGCTAAACAAACACAACAACCTAGATTTAAGCTCAAGTCAAGTTTGACCATTTTGTCATATAGTCATGGCCTCCAGTTTGGGAAGCCCTGTATTGGATTAATCATCTTACTTTTTATCAGACATGGATTTTCCAGGACCTTGACCATTCGGCATTGGTCCGGATAGTTGTAAACCGGGATGGGGAATCACAGTGGGGTGCATTCCCGCTCCGTGGGGATTGGGTCGTACAAGGGGAAACGGGGATACACCGTTAATACTCCCCGAAGCTGACGATAGGTTGGGGAAGGGGTATGGGTAGGGGAAGACACTTGCAACTGCGCTGGCTGTACACATTGGGTACAGAGGACTGGGCGACCTACAAAAAAATATTTTTACATGTATATGTTGCGTCAAAATATTTTCACCACGTGTTGATACTGTATTATTATTGTATCATAGTCAACCCATCATATTATAAAAAAAAATTTTGTGATGCCATAAAACCGTCCGGAATATAAAGGGATGTACAGTAACACCTACCATGGTGGAGCAAGGGGGTTGGGAATCTGGCCTAGGTTTCCAGGCAGTGAATACATGGACGGGATATCTCCGTGAGGAGGTCGCGACATAACTGTGAAGAAAGATAAGAAAGATTACATTATTAACGATTTCAGATCGAGTGGTTGATGTGAGCATTCAGCAGCCAGCATGCTGCGGATGACACCGGTTCTCTGCTGATGACCGCAACGCGACGTGAGACAGGAAATTTTCAAGTGCTTTTAAGTTCATTGAGGAACGAAGTGTCGTTTGCTATTTGCTAAATCCGGCTCACAATACCAACCTTCTTATTGACAGACGCCTATTCGGAAGTTCATCAACCAACTCTTGCTTATTGTTGCTCAGACATAAGTAAATCTCAGTAAAGGTTAACACTTAACTTTCCAAAGCAATACATGGCAACAGTCCAGGCTAATCCCAAATTCATGCGTCTAGATTTTGCAAAAGAAAAACTATTTTCCTTTCACAATTACCAGATTTTCCATCGAGGTCGGGTGGTGGCGATGCTCCGTACAGCAGTGGGTGATAGGGAACATACGGGTGATAAGGGACTTGCGACTGCAAAACAAAAT
This sequence comes from Ascidia mentula, assembly GCF_947561715.1. NCBI lineage: Eukaryota > Metazoa > Chordata > Ascidiacea > Phlebobranchia > Ascidiidae > Ascidia > Ascidia mentula. Next base: position 11,363,249 of record NC_138568.1, read on the forward strand.
AACGTTGATTTGGATTTTGGGTCGTGCAGAGGTTGCTTGTTGGGAGGCGGAAGGCTGGGTTTGTGTAAATATTTATAGAAGGCAATCGTGAAAGTCAGAAACAGATGTTAAGGTGGTGATGAAAAACGCATAACACACGGGTAAGTATCAGATTACACAACTCTGAAACGAGTTTTGTTTAGGGTGTGGACATTGCAATTTTTACTTACAAAATATTATTTAATACAACCAGTTATTCTCTTCAGAAGTATAAGTTAACTTTGTCACTTTACAGAATCTTTAAAACAACAACAATCTGGACTCTGGAAAATATATTGTCAATGTTCATTTGCAAATCCAAATATCCCAAAAGTTTCAGCACACCAGAATATAAAACTTCTAGGAAAGATCCGTGCCAAAGGTTCAATCACGCTTAGGATACAAGGCTAGCAATTTAGCAAGTCATTACGCAGAGGGTATGTCACTGGATCACGGGTTGAGCCAAACCTATTTTAATATCGAGTCCTTGGGAAAAAGAGCTTCAACCCAACATCCCAACTTTATCGTACGGATTTCATCAATCAACTGGATTTCAATTCAAACTGCGTCACACATTATCATGCGTCCAACACTTGCAAAACCGCCTAAAACCTTTGAGAATCTATGCACAAAAATTTACGCTAAAACGAAAGACAGCCCTGCCGCCAAGCCAAGAAACACTGTTTTAAACAGGCGCCAACAATGTTTTACACCTGCAAGAGCATGCAACAGCTTTTGTTTGTATTACAACAGGTGGTAATAGCAGCGTATGTGTCTGGGCTCATTAGGGCGAAAACCAGCATGGAAAGTATCCGCGGAGGAACGGGTGTCGTGTTGGTTCAGCCAGCTCGAGTGCATATCGAGTGCAATTAACGAATTACGAAGCGCGCACTTGAGGACCGTCCGCTCTCTGTCCTCAATGCGTCGCTACAAGTTCAAAGTACACATGGAGTCGACCCTATCTTTGTTGCTTTTCGATCAAGGATCCACTTTGCAAGTGTTGCCGTTAGCGCTAATTAACGCGAGATCTTTGGTCAATAACAACGGTTGTAATACAGAAAACACCATGGTAACTGGTTTCCAAAATTTAAACCGTGTTCGTGATACTATGTTGAATACCTCGAAACTACAGCAGCCTCGAGGATAAATTATGTCGCTGGTGAGCTAAGTTAGGATTGCAAGGGTTTTACAGATTACTGAGGCAGGTAACACAACCATGGAGCTTGTAGAGCGAAGCTGAGCTTATTTTAATGCATTCCATGCCCCAAATCGAGCGTAAAGAGCTTGGCAAGCAAGCGAGCAGTCCTACAGTCGCGTTGATCGGGGCCCTACGTCGCGTGTCGCTCGGAGGCCTCGAACCGGAAACCCGAAGCGAAGTTCGGCACAGAGTTAAGCGATTTCACACCCGAGTAAGCACGGGGTCACGTGATCCACAGTTTTTAGACGCAACTTTCGGAGCATCACTAATTGACCTGTAAACACACAGTGGAAGACGGGCGGCGAGTCGACGAAAGCACGGGACACAAACGCGACGGTTCAGGCGTTTCGACCATCGTTGTAGCAACTTGCTTAACGCGCGCTCGTCTTACAATGCGATTAGCGAGTTAGGCGCGAAAACCGGGTGTGAAAAGATTTACAGCGTGTTGGTGTGTTACAAGACGATGACAGGAGCGAGTGAGAACGTGTACTTATGGCCAACACATCAAAAGCTGTTAAACACAATACACTGATTCTTTACATAACATCACATCCATTACAAATAAACAGCGGTTGGAAAATCGAAATTATCTTAGCACTGAACGTGATTTTATATTTGAAACAGAAGATTTTTATTTTATTAAGTCGTTACTACCTCCCCATCAAAACACACACAAATTAGCAGGTTAAACACACTTACGGTGGAATAAACTCCATATTTGGTTTAATCACAGGTTGGGATGGCAACAACCGATGTTGGAGGGAGAACAAGTCGAGAAGTTTGACACAAGGGTACGGCAATGAGTGAACACGCAAGTAGAAGCGTTATAACAACAAGCGAAGCAAGTGCGTGTAGATTAGCGACCTCCCTAGCGCCCCACGCGTTGCTCGCTAAACCAACAACTTTCTGCCTGGCACGAAACGAGGCAACGACACCTTCCTTTCCCTTCTGTTGATCAAAAAGCGAACAACACACCTGCGGCCAAGGCCACCAGGGAGCAGATATCGCGACATTTTAACTTTAATTCAATGGCGCAAGTGTTGCAGCTTGTGACTTGGAAGAAGTTTAAAGTAGTAACCAGTTCGTTTCAAAAAATGGCCACCAACGTGTGGAGACCACGTTAGTTTGGGCGAGGTTAAAACATCTTATGCGTGGAATAAAAAGTTTTAGTGGCTCGGTGTTGTGGGAAAAACACAACAATTTTGCTCAGTGGACGTAGTCTCAGATAATCAAACCGCAAATTTCATTGGATCTCTATTTTGGTTGTGTAGTACAAGGCGGGTGTTGCCGAGGTTTGTGAAACACATGCCCAGTCGACATGAACCACCTGTTGCGGCTTGTCATCGAACAGACAACACCCAACCATTTGTCCAACACATAGGGAACCTCAATAAGAGGTTGAGATATTGCACTCCAATCCCCAGATCGTTTTCAAAATTCATCGGCCTGGAATGACAGGCGTTATGGAGTTGTTGGTTTAGGCGCACTTACGTACTCGTAGGCATTAGACCTTATCTCCGTTATTTCATTACCCCTTCGATCTTTGAATAGCGCAGATGGGGTTGCCATCTACAAGACGCAACCCCCCTTAAGGCGGCAGCAATTCAAACAGATAAAGGTCACACGTCCTTTTACGCTTGCTCTTGATCGTCGTGAACATAATGTTGAAACGAAGATTTTTATACGAATATGTTAAAACACGCTCCAAAAAAGGGCAGAAAAAGTTTTGTGAAAGTCAAGTGTGACTTGAAGAATTTATAAAGAAACAAGCGGTGAGATTTTGACCCGATGAAACTTCCACACCAACCCAATTTGAACTTTGTATTGCAGTTGAAGTGCAACCAGTTGACTCGAAGTTGGCAACAATGAATCTTGTTTGGAACCGTTTCATAAATCAAAAATTCTAGTTTTGGCTAACCAAACACGGAGGAAAGACTACTGCGTGTCTTAATTACGGTGTTGATTATCCAACAAACAGACATGTGTTCCTGATGCTGAATAAGAGACAAAACAGGCTATTTACAGTGTCGTATTAATTCGGTCCGCCCTTTCGCCGGTGTAACTTAATCGGTCAATCCACACGGGCTGTCAGTAATCAAAAACCACAACACAATAGCCGACCACTGAAATCGGTTATTCAGCGCAATTCCCGGAGACGAAAAAGTTTTTCCCGATTGAAACCACAGCGCCGTCCACAAAACACGATGCTACGTCACTCAGCATGCTCAACGCTCGGGAGTTTTTACAAGATGCCCCTCCTCGTTGAAGCCCGCCTCCATTCCGTATTCGATCACGCTTGGTCGGTTGACGCCATGCCCCGTTCAACTTATTATCCGCACTCGGTAAAATCGTGAAAGGCGCACCGGCAAGCGGCCACCCAAACATTAGAGCCCTCTCTATTGACGAGCGCTTGCCATCCTTTTCATTCGCGGCGCGTTCGAAGGCGGAGTCCATTGTTTGTTAACGGTTTGTTGAAACGCGCAAGGTGGTTCTAGGAGTTTTAAAAGAGTTCCAGGCAAATTGATATTTTTCGCGAACGAGTATTTCCGCACTTCCTCCCACACAAAACGAAGGAAGTTGGGTGCTTCAAGGACCTTTCAACTTATTACCAGGCACACACGACTGTCAATGGTCATGGCATGTAAAAGAAAAAAGATTCTTTTTCTAGGTACTGTCTTGAAATCGACACCATAAAAGAGTGGTAAACAAAATCTCATTAGAAGATCGGTCAGCGTGGGTTATACAAGCAGGGAGCGGTTCTTTCCGCACTTAAAAGTGAAACAACATCCGTATTGAAGGGACGGGCAAAAGGGTGTTTAGCAGACACTTCAACACAAAGCTCTGAATGCACATAACGAAGTAATCCACAGATCCACACAAAACTACTCGTTTCAAGTTACAGTAAGTGTCTGATTAGGTGAAATCCAAACCCACTAAACGTAAAAAATCCCCAAAACTATATCTTTATAAAAAATACAAAACGGTATTAAACTAGTTGATAAAGTGTCGTTAAAATTGTGCAAATAAGGTTGATGTAAAGGCGTCTATGGATTGAATATTGCAATTAAAAAGATACGAAAGCTGACGGCGGTGCCTAAATGAAAATTTACCGTAAATTAAGTTTGCAAGCTGTGGAAACAGATGAAAGAAAGGTGGAAGTCACAACGACGTTTAAATTAGGTGGGACGCTTCCTAACGAACCATCAAGAGGTTGTTGCGATTGACACTTGCATGTAAACCACTGGGAAAACAACTTTCGATTACAGCTGTTACGATTGGCTTGTGGTTTCCCTTCTCCTCACCGCACTTTGGTGGCGCTAATGCAGCGCAATCAAGCAGTTAAATTGCCAGCAGCATAATTCCCACAGGACCTGGCGAAGGCATTTTGTGTACTTGGGGAAAGTGATCTCGTTTTATTAATTTGCATGCATTTCAAAATGGATCATGACGCGGGTCGACCTGCGCGGTATAAGTTTATATAATTGAGCGAATTGGGTTGAAGTAAAGTCAACACAGCGAGGGAGAATAGAGACGAACTCTGAGCAGTCGATTGCACGCAAATACACATGGAAAGTGGGTTTTCGCCCCGGTAACTAACCTCAGCTCGTTGATAGATGAATATAAAGACGTGGTCTGCCGGTAACTGACAATGGCACGCTTTGTTTGGGTGTTCAATATTAATAGGATTGGATAAAAACCGGCAAAACACATTTCGAAATAAGTCACATGGGAAAACCCGGGCAAACTGACTGCTGCGGGACATCAAATGAGTCAGCCAGCCCAAGTGACAACACAGTATAAATAAACAACTCATGACTTGGCAGATAAAATAAAGTATCAACGCTGACGCATCCTAAAAGGTTGACTGCAAATTTAAAAAACGGCTTTGAAGTAAAAACCTTGTCTTGGCAGTCGCCAAAACCACTGGAAACCCATTTACAAATTCGCTAACCGTGACTGCGCGCCCGGTCTTTGATGTGGTTCAGTGACGTCACAATTGCCCATTCCCTATAGTTTAGACGACTTTGCTTTATTGCTTCCAAGCAGGAGCAAAGACGCCTAATTAAAATCGAAGATCCCTCCGTGACATTGGAGATTAAATGAAAAGGTATAAATGCACCAAGTCAACAGCAAACAAATAGTACCAAAACAGTACCAGCTCATGCAATTAGGATAACATACTTGCCACTACCCCCCAATGGGCCACAACTATTCTAAATTCCCTATGTAGTGATATGCTATAACAAATAAATGCACGGACTGGTACCAGCAATGGAAAATATCTGCTTAACATTGCAAAGTAAAAAAATAAAAGTAATTCAAAAAGTGGGAAGTATTTCGCCCTAACGATAAAAACGCCAATGCAAGTGATCATGATCATGTATTGCTGTATTGCTGTATTGCTGTATGGCGGCAAAACTTTATTTGAAAAATCTGTATTTAAAACGGTTAACTCAAGAAACTAAACCCAAGTCAGGTAGAAGTTGTTGGCGATTTCCTAAGCGACCAAAAGCTTCGATTATATAAACAAGTCAGCGACGCGTGAAACGAGAGTGGCATAAACAAACACCAGCTGTGACAAAGGACTCGGTGGTCGCAGTTGGTAAAGCTTGTTCGGATTCAAAGCCATCGGTGCAAGACAAGATGTACGATGAGCAGCATTCTATATCGCACGGCCGACGTAAAATTTACGAATGTTAATGGATGTTTACCAAATTGCATTCTCACCTCACGGTGCACAACATAGAGAAAGTTTCAGTTTAATATCAATATCATTCATGAATCGCTTTTAGTCGTGATTAAACACGTTTGGTTACTGCATACACTCTGGGCGTAAATGTTTTTATTCACAATGGCACATATTGCCAAGAGATGAAATAAATGCCGTGTGAAATAGGCAAAGCATGCTGATTAACCTACAAAACGTAAAAAGATGCAACAATTACCGGCCTGACAATTATCTTAGTGCGCAAACCAAGCGGAAAACGATTTGACTAAATGGCGACAAACAGCATTACCGCTTTCTAAATCCACAACCACATAATGCACAATAATGCACGTATTTAATTTCGTCTCTTCTTTGATAAAATGCAACAGCACAATCCAGTTCAAGGCTTACAGCAAAATCGTGACCCGGTGGAATTATTAGAGATGGTTTTCAGAAGCAGGCACAATAAACCACAGCACGGAAAAGGACTCGTATACTAAACATTCTTTGACAAACACGGTCGAATGCGCTCCACTCAGTTACGAGATAGCAGGATCGGAAAAAGAAAACGACGTGATGGAAAAGTAGCCATCATATTCCAATTAAAACGTAATTGGTGTAAATTTAATCGGGTGCTCCACTTAAAGAAATATCCTCGTCGAGTGGGCACACTTTCGTCAAGCAATTTGTTTAAACTATGTCAAATTGCACAGGAGCAATAAACTCCCATTAAACGCACGACACCGGTCCATGGAGTTTCATTTGAGTTGGATTGCGTTTCTCATAAGGCGAGTTTCCAAAGCACGAATTAATCGGATAACCGTCTGGCGAGTGTGCAGGGATCGGTGCAAAAACGACACACAAAGCCGCGACGCAGGAGAATTCTAGTTTAAACTTCCGCATAACACCAGTCAATTGCGACAACGTCTGACCTCCCGCTGCTGACAGCTGAGATACGTTGTGATTCCTATGTTTGGGTTCGTTGCTTACGGAGCACGGCACTCAAAAACCTGTTATGGGCTGAAAGCTGACGGAAATCGTTGACTTGTAATTGAAGCTGTTTGCCCCCGATTCTGCAACCTCCGACGAGGCGATGGACAGGTCTTAACTCTTAACCATTTAAGGCATTGCTTGCCACCTACGTCCATATCTCCAAAAGGTTTGCCACTGTTAGCTGTGTTTTAGGCTTTGTTTCGTCTAGTCGGGGTTTACAGATGTTCATAATATGTTGTAGCAAGTGTAACAGGTGTGAAACACTCGCACTTTTCTCCGACTTTCGGCACAAAGATTTATACACAGCACCCATAGAGTTCGGCCGCCCTCAGGCAAAAGACGATAAAATCTTCACATTCGAAATCGAGGGGATGACGATGCAGACCGAAATAAAATCGACGCTGGTCGCCGACCACAACTATTAGATAATACCACGGGGAACTAGCCAGGGGCTGTTTACAGTCAATTAGATTGCTAAACATGAGATCGTGAACAACAAAGAATATAATAACCTGGTCAAGCAACGAATACCCAAGTAACACTTGCATCCCAAAAATTGTTTCGTGCAGTGATAAAAACAAATGCTTTTAAAAACAGTAACAACTCCATAATATGCAGATAAAAATATCGGCTGTATGGAGTTGATGGCAAACAGCCAACGTCAATCACGGCGTGTCAGTTAAGCCTTGCAGCTTTGCGGCGCCAGAAGAAGAGAGTGTCGAAGTGGATATAAAGGCAGAAAGTAACGGTAGAGCTCGGTGCGCACCAACGCACACGTGCGAATATTTTCAAGCATCGATCACTCCGCTTCCGAGAAGGCGCCACATTATTGATTGTGATTAAGCATTACGCAACGAAAAGGTGCTTGAAAATATAACTCGATGACAATTCTTATCGACGTAAGCTGTATGCGAAAGGCGGGCGTTCATATACGGGTAAATTTGATCAGTCCACTTTCTTATCGGTCCCCGCTGTTTTCGCGATGTGCCCGGCTTCACAAAAGCTATTTAACATGACATGGAGGACAAGCACCTCAGTATCAGTATACCTAGTCTAAGTTTTGGGTTGATCTTTTGATATATTTTGTGATTGCTTATGCGCGTGTCAACATGTGCTGTTAGCTCCGCAAACAAACGCCTCCCAACACTATATCTGCATGAATAGGTTTCAAGCAAAATGACTAAGCCGACAAATATTCGAATGGACACATGCCCAGGAAACAGATTTGAACCTAGCCAAGATAACTTCTTGTATATGTCAAGGGATCTTAAGGCACACAGACGACCAATAGTTACAACGGGGGCGCATGTATTTTTAACGGAACAATGGCGATTATTAGTAGAGCATAGAGAATGTCGGGAAGCTTCGCAAATGTCAGAGCCCCATAGAGGGGCATTGAGGCGTGAATTGCTCGCTTGTGAGTAACTCTCAGCGGCAACGAGGCGCTACGGGCAGCCGAGCTAGCGATAAGCGACGGCAGAGGAGCAAATCATGGTTTGTATCACGCTGTGACCATTCCCCCACACCCAACTTATCAAAAAGTTCGTTCGTTGCGCAACATTTATTATCGTCCTATTCAACTTGCAATGATACGCAACTAAAAATTATGGTGAAATGAGCGGTAATTAAACATGACCAAACCTAACAAGCCCAACAAAGAACGCGGTTGTTGCACCTCCGGCACATGCACTGACAACTGTTTATTATGTGGGGTTAAATTATGATGGAAGTACACTTTTTGCACATATAGTTTTCCTATCCCGCTGCTACTTTCTCAAGACAATGAACTAACAGGAGATGGGAGTATGTCTGAGAGATGAATAATGAAATCAACGTTAATGTAAGCCTGAATGCAAGTAACTTTAAGAATTTTGGCGCGTAGGATTGAAAAGAGGAAATGGGTGGGTGTGAAAGCATTGTGACAATTTCAGCAACAGACCCGCGCAGCCGCTTGAAGAGCCACTTAAGGCGACCCCGTAATGAAGAGAGATTCATTGTGGCGGGGACTTTGTAACATTTTGAGTGTGTACAAGCGGTGCTGGTGCGCTCCATTGCCACTTTTCGTTTTCCAAGCCGTCCAAGAGACAGGGGGCTTTGTTGCGGAAAAGCAAAAACTGGGACAAAAACAATAGGTGGGAAAATCTCAACATAACATCGACTTTAAGTGGAGACTCACAGGTGTCCAACTATTACCTAAAATATTTCTGACAACACTTGAATTGGATGAGTAATCAAACTTCGCATATTTAGGATTGCAAAACTAACAGCTTAGCAACGTAAAACTCTGCTGATAAAATACATCACTGGATTCCCATATTTCATCATAAAAATCCGCAAAGAAAAATATAAATTCTCCCAAACATGCGCTGTAGTTGGTTTTTGACTTCATGCGAATAAAGATAAGATTATGTGAAATTGACAGATTGACAGGCAAAATGTAAACGAGTTGATGCCCTTTGGGATGATTGACATAATTACTTTAAGCACGTGGGCTGAGAGTCATTGAGTAAACTGACTCTCTGCAATTTAGTGGCATAGTAGGTTGCGTCACCACTAACTTCACTTAGGTTGCACAGGTATTCAGTTCAAGCGCTCTACAATAAAGACCCGTGCAGAAGGATGATTGTGGCGGCAGAGAAACGAGACATTGCAGTGTGGATTTCCAGTGGGCACGTGTGACTCACTGGCCAACGCAGAGGAAACCTTTTCATGTCTGCTTCTTGTCCTTGCACAAGTAGCACAAAAAAGCTTATGATAGATACAATATTCTGATAAAATATATAACAGCGCAAAAAATATACCACAATGAAGTTGGGAAAATTCTGATGCGTTTGGCGTTTCTGATGTGGGTGAATATGCGCAGTACATCAGCAGCGGAATTATTTGGGACATTAAAACGTTCATCGGTGATTACTGAAGGGACAAAAATTATTGCTCACGCGCGTGTTAAATATTTGCATTCGCCAAAACTGGTAAATGATTTACTGGTTGCCTATATCGCCAAGCTTGTTGCACACAAGACAACAGCATGACAGGAAAACATAATATTATGCTCATATCAATTTAACGCCGTTATATCATTTTAAATCCAAACAGGCTTCCTGTCACCTTTAAAACGTCAATGCCATTGGAAAGAATTTAATAAACACGAAAACGATGTACTAATGACAACCTCCCGGCCTACAGCAGCGCCAGTTTGACGTTAAATCATCAGATTTTAAATCTCGTCCATACCACAAATTACCCGTCTGGCAAATTCCTCAATTGCAACGATACAATGGTATGTCAACCAATAGCAGTTTTCATAAAAGCAGGGGCTGGTGGCACACCATCAAAATGTCACAATTTAAAGCTAGAAGGTCAGACAATGTTTGTTGACATGGCAAGGATGAACGTAATGTGCTTCCGTGTCGCATACACTGTTAGCCTTAACAACCCCTCTGTCCAAACCCGCCCATTTTCTGTTGTCATTTGATCACAGATTGTTTTTGTACAAGTTTAGTTTGATCTTGCGCGCAATGTGCTTGGGTAATACGCCTTAAGGGCGGCCGACAATGGGGTAAATGCCGCTCCACCAATGGACGGCGGATCGGCACACCGCGTCGGTAATCCGAGTAGCAGATAGGCGACTACTAGAGCTAAGTGTCGCGTTTGCTTTCCAGTCAAAAATGAAATGCAGCATGTAAATGTGCCAGTCTGATGACTGGCGAGGGATTTGTCGATAATTCTCGTGGGAGCAAATTCATTGTAGTGTACATTGTTCCACATTTAAACATCCAAAATCACCTGTTCAATGATGACTGGTGTAAAACCCAAGCTCAACTAATTTTTGCCACAAAACAATATTGTGTTTTGAGTGTGATTTTTGAGTGGCTTGACACTCATTTATTCATCAAACTTATTCGCGTTACAGGCCGTAACCAGTCAACAAATTTGTCACCCGGGCAGTGAGTGTTAATGAAACGCCAGATAGCGACTTAAAAGAGGTTGCATTGGGACGAGGCAGTGTTATGGACACGCGAGATTACCTGACAAGGCAAGCGTTGCCATCGGAATCGTTTTATTTGTACTTATTTGTCTCGGGTGAGTGCGCAAGCCTACGAGCTACGAGGTAGCGATTAGCTGAGCACAAAAGCGCTGGCAAAATACAGTCCACGCGAAAACGGAGACGGTTCGATCATGGGAGGCTTTTCGCTTTGGTATAAAGTTCGCAATCCAACCACACTCACGAAATTATTTCTCATACTATTTCATACAAATTACGCGCGGTTCGCCTTGCGTGGTTCACAACAGGCCCTGAGGGCTGCCGGACATTGCCAATAAAGTTTAGGAGTTAAAAGTAAGAACGGAAACGCTATAAATTTATGTCACTCAAAGACCACGTTTTTACTCCACAGGCATTCCATACATTCTGGCAAACCTCTCAGTGTTGGAACGACACGACAACGATGCTAAACCAAAGGATGTACGCTAACATAAAACACAGTCTGATTGGCACAACAATATTGCCCAACAATTTCAAGTCGGACATCGAAAATAAGTCTGGCAAACTCCACAGATACATTCCGCCATTTTGTTTAGCGTTGGGATTACTTCCGCACGACATGGAGTTCCAGTAACATGTACATATTTCGCACTTTAAGTATAGTAGTATACACACATCACAAGCGAGTTTTACTAACCGTGTTTGGTAGCAATACGTTGGGAAATAGGGGTTGGCCAAGACTTGACACAAGGGGTATGTCTTGTGAATAAGGAAAGTTGGGCAACCTTCCATGACCGGCATCACTATGCAAATCTAAATTTAAAACATACAAAATTGGTTGGAATCGAGATGGCCTTATAAGAGTCCATATAAATTAAGACAAAACTTATTTGCAAAAATAAAACTCACAAACCTCTGTCAGAATCTGTCTTGTTTCGGAGATTAGATTCATTGTGGACATGCTGTTGACTAATCTTGTTCTGCATGCAAAAGGATTGTTTAGGAAATTTGCAAAGAGAGGTTATATCAGAAGCAAACAAGTATAACAAAACCTACGACAATACATTTTGTCACAGGAATTTAGGTGCAAACAAAAAATTGGAATCATCCAAAATATGCCACAGTGAAACGAACAAATGACATGACAGATGAATTGTGGCCTCTGTCTGTCAATCAGGTTCGAATATCAAGTGGATGAACTCATCATGCCAAGAATAATGCCAGAATGCATTGATGGAATGCTTATCCACTCTGCCCTTTAAGACAGGAAACCCACATCAATTAATGGGCGGTGAACTAAGAGATCTGTCTCAACATTATGTCTCCAGAGATGCACTGATGCCACTATGGTTTTGACAAGGGAGGCTTAATAATCAGCTTTGAAATCAAAGAACTGATATTTATTGAATATGCTGAATGACACATACATCTAGCAGTTTGTATTCTTGGAATAAATAACACATTGTTGTTTATTAAACCATGAAAAGTCCAAACACATGATATCATTTGATTTTCAAACATCGAAATACATTTTCAATTCAAGCCTCACATGCGAGTCTTGTTGGTTTGTGATGGACTAACAACATGTGAAACCTTATACCACAGAACTATCTACAACACTAGTGGCTAAGTTACAGATTGTGTCCCCAGGCTATGACCAACTCTCAGAAACTGGCAGTGCAGAAACTATGCAAAAAATTAAATCACAGAGAAAAAAACAAGGGTTTCACTGTTAAAAATTATTATCTTCACTTCGAAGAAACAAATAAATTTGTTTGTCAGAATTTTTAAGAAGTGTTTATTATGTGGAGGAGCAGAGAGCATAATCATGATTTTATATTAAGGCAGCTACTGTGGAAAATTCTTAGCCATAACTGGTAGAAGTGATATCACCAAAAGTCAGTGAGGCATATCTAGATAAGCTGCTCAAATAAATATACCCAAGGTTGTGTTTGCTCAAGACAATTGTGCTGCAAAATGAAGAGCATTCACTTCTCCTTTTGGGCACCAGTCACAATTCAGAACAAAAAATAGAAACCGATAAATGTCTTTAGTAAATGCAGTCTGTTAAAAAACAGTCTTATTACCAAATAGGTGCAGAAAATTATACACAATCATTTATTTTTTGAAAATAATTTAAATGGAGAAAATTTCTTGTTTTTTATTTAAACCTTTATTGTATGAAATTATTGTGATGAGATAAATTGTTCAGAGAACAGCGCCATGGTCCATGGATATGGTTGGTATAGGAAGGTGTAACATTTAAAAAGCTAAGAAATGTGACACATCTCATAAATTACGGTTTCTACAATATACCATCGTTTACTCAAAAGCAGTTAACTTTTGAAACAAAACCCAATCAACATTCTATACAATATTAATAACCTTTTACAATGATAACTGGTTCCCTACTATCACTGTATAGTGCTTTAGACAACAGATAGTACAATAACTAAATTCAGTTAAGCGAAGAAAATCATGCTTAGAAAAATGAAATTTAGGATAATACTTACGTCGTACGACGGTCTCCTGGGGTCTCTGTCAACTTCATCCACTAAATCTCCTTTTAAGTTATCAAGTTCGTCACTTTCCTGCCATGCTTCGTCTTCACCTACTGCCTCATCGTTATATGTCTTTGGTTCGTCGTTAGCAGCTTCATCCGAGTTTAGTTGATTGGGCATTTTGCAGCGCGAAAAAAAACTACTGGAATCACGCCGACGCAACCTTCAACTAAGAGCCCGTCGATCAAAACTATCTGCCGGCATCAAACGAGACGGCACGCCAATCATGCGAGCGAGCGCCCAGACTTCAACAGCGCCTTATACCGGAAACTATTCGCTGCGATGATACAACTCGAACAAGTTTCAACTACTTTCAATGCGTCAATCCCTACAACATGATCTGCGATAAGAGCGTTAATTTTGTGGTTATTTTGTCTATAAGATTTAGAGCAGAAAGTGTTTACTTTCCTGAAAAGTATCCTTACATGGGTTAACTTTCTTCATAAAATGTTTTTGTTTGCAACGATAACAAATATATTCCACATGAAATTAAAACCTACACTCGCAGATGTCAATGCAACAAAAGCAATCACAAGATACCAAGCTGCCCTTTTATAAAGCTGAAAATAGAATGGAGCCCTGACCTAATTCCTGCCATGCACCACGCATTGATGATGATTTGCATGCGTTTAATCTCAGTCACAAACAACGTATTAGGACGCGCTGAGACGACACAAAAGTCCAAAACGGCGACAGTTAACATCCTGTTTGCTCTTTGAGCGTGAAAAATAACCAAACAACTTTCACTCTTATTTGTACGTGTTGTTTAGAATTTAAAGTTGTTGAACTTACACTAAAAAAGCTATTGTTCCAGGGTATGACATAAAAAACATCAAGTACACAACAACAAAAACCTGTTTAACTACAGCATTACATGTTCGGGTCACAAAACAAACAGTACATATTTTAAAGATTTTAAAATTTTGTTTAAGGTAAGATAAGTTAAACTTCGCTCTTTTTAAAAATTGGCGGCAAGTTGTGATTGGCAAACAAGTCGTCGTGGTTATATTCGTTGATTGATTCCAGAGCTTTGAGTGAGTAAGCGCCCCTTTTGTTTTTGCACCGCTTGATACTCGTTTGATATTTAAATAAAGATCCTTTTGGACTATAGGCATTTTCTGAAGATGTAGATATGGGCATCTGACTTTTATCCATTTGTTTTGTGTTGTTCGTTTGTTGGTAAGACAGGTTTATTTTACATGATTCCAAATTATCAAGGGGAACCAACGTTGGTTCTCCTTGTTTGGCTGTAGATTTTTCTGACCTGCAAAACAGATTTAAAGGTGCTTACGGAATTTTTGGGAGTTTGTAATAATTTGTACTAAACTGTAATGTTAACAATAAAAAGTTTTACGGCAATAATCGCAAATGACGGTTTCAGCTCCGTTTTTTAGGTACATTGTTGATTTAAGATACATTGATAAAAATGGCAGTAATATTTAATGAGTAAAACCAACGTTACAACAAGCAATAATAATGACCTTAGACCTAATAAAAACAAACCACCAGAAAAATATTATCGCTCAAAATGACAAAGTTGATTTGCATTGCATTGTCAGTTATACTAAGCATGCCACGGTTATGATATTATTTATAGGCTGGCGTGCTCAAAAGTAAAGTTGACAACCCCATTCATACTCACCCTTCTTCATCTGTGACTTTGTTGCTGGAAAGGTATTCGGCAAGCTGTCGTATTAAATCCTTTTTATTTAACACAACGTAGATATCTTCATGTTTACTATTATTTTCCAACTCGTTTTGTTGCTGAAAAAACACGGCCACATTATATTAACCAAACCAAGTTGCAAATATATAACTTATGATGTTATCACCAGTGTTTTTGCAGTGGGTGGATAGTCTTTTCCATGAAATATGTGTACGAGTATTTCTCCAATGGCAAAAATCCAAGCAAGCAATAATCCGAATGCAAGGATAAAAAATACTCCAGTGAATGTCTGTTTATGTGAAGTTTATAAATGTTTAATTACGTTAACTTACCGCAGGAATGCTGAATATATTATACCCACAAAAAATCTCTTTTAACTTAAACATTTGCAGTAAAAATAATTGTTGTTACTAAATTACGTCTAAGTTGTTTAAAGTTATTTGTCTGACGTCCCCAGAGACTTGCCTTTAGAGATAACTCTGCTCCACTAGTGGACGCCGTTTTGTGTGCGGAACATTTTCCACTTTTGGGCCACCACTTTTGTCGCAAAGTTTCAATTTCCCCAGAATCTTGCAAATCTAAAATGCTACAAATAAACAAAAAATACACAATGAAAACAAAATTGGATTTCACAAATAAATCCAAAATGTGTCACCACAGACATGAATTAGAAAGCTTAATCTGCTAATTTAACAATATTTCTTACCCCAGAGATAATTGATCGCAATATATGCTTCCATGCGGAAGCGCAAAACCGTACCCTTTGTTGTAAATTGAACCGCCTACAGAGGCCAGGCGACATGATGCATGGTTTATAACTTCGTGTTCTGTGGCAAAATGTAAAAAAGCAACAACTCAAGCATAAGAAGAGAAATGTTTAGATTCATTTTCTAGATAAACGTAAACCAGGCAAAATATGAAGTGAAACATTTTGCTACCGATTACTGCAACGTCCCACAGAAAAGCGAAGCGCCCGGATTCGGCCCTTTGAAATCCTTCCTTGGCTTCGTTGATATGGTTTGATGTGGTATTAATCATTCTAAACATCCTGTTGTAGAATGAGGATGGATCTTTTGATTCTTCAGCGTTTCTCTAGACACGAATAAAACAGGTAATTTAAGGTAATTGCCAAACAAAATTTAGTAGTTATAACAAAAAAAAGAAAAAACCTGGAAACGGCGATGCTGCAAAAGTATATTTAAAGTAATGCATTAAGAAAAATATTGACAAACTATCACCATTATGAAGTTATATATGCTGGTTCCTGTTACGGTCCCATATTTTATATCGGTCTGCTTCACCAGGTCGTGAAAAGATTGAATTGGAGAGTCCATTCTTTTTACGGTCAGGAAAGCTGCCAGGTTCGCAGTATAAGTTGAAACGACGATCAAGGTAAAAAGCCACCAGAATCCCATTATAATGCGACCCGGAATAGTAATTTTGTGAAGGTCAGGGCCTTGGGAAAATAAAAATAAGAGATTTTGCTTCCATTTAACTTGTTTAGGGTACTTTTTACATGTGGAAAGCCAAACCTTGCTGCATGAGTGACCCGCAGGCAAACCAGAACACCGAACTTATACTAATTTGATCCTTGGTGTCAGCACTTTTATTCCAAGCCTTTTTTCGGTTGGGACTTATCTGATATGAAACTTGTGTTACAAAACTGAACAAGGCATTCAAAGACGCAGTTGTCCAATGCAATATCAATACATCATACGTACCATATTTAGTATGTATATAAAGACTACCACCAAGATAAATGCGCACATGATGCAAAACCTATAAATTACAGCTGTGGTTAAAAAACGTTTTGGTCAAATATTCTTTTGTGAAAAAAATTACCAAACACTGGTGTGAAATGGTGCAATAAAGGAGAATAGATTGGCACTTTCCTCAGGCCGCTTGACAACGATTCCAACAGAATAATCCATGTAACGCTTTGAAAAGTCAACCACTTTTTCTCGATCAGCGGTTATTGTCATGGCGGCTACTGCAATATCCGCCTTCTAGTGAAAGTAATTTTATCTGTTCTTGTCAATAAATTCTTTCAACAAATTTTGTTCAATTATATTTGTTCAATTTATATTTATCCTCAAGTATTGGAATACGTAACTTATAATTACTTTTAGGTGATTAAAATTCTCTCATTGATGTTCATTACATTTATATTATATGGTCTCCTTTAACAAAGCTTTTCGGATGTGGTGGGAAGCAATTTTAGTTTTCAAAACTATTTTATTACAAAATATATCCGCATATAATTTATTTTTTAACACAAGTATTTTATAAACGATGAGCCTTAGTTTACCCCATGCATGATGTCACCAACAAGACCATTCCAACTACCGTCCGAAAGAATTTCTCCATACTTTTTATCTTCAACCTCATACATTTCATATTTAAATCCAATTGACTTGGACAGAGCATTGAGAAGATCAATTGCGAATCCATCATAATGTATTTCACCCGTGTTTGATTTTGTTATCATGACAAACGGTGCTTCCTAAAATGTGCATTTCGTCAACACTCACCAGCTCGTAGCAATGCACCTTCACTGTATTATCAACAACAAACCAAACCTCAAGCGTAACAACGCGAATAGTTGTATTTTTTGACAGGTTTGAAAATTGTTCAAAATTGGCATTAAATTTCGGATTCCAAACATATTTCTGTAATAAAAGGTTTAGTTGCTTCAATTTTTCTGTTAACAAGTTACTTTCTAAGTTAACCACCTCATTAAACTTTTGACCTTTGCCGAAATTTTTTTGTAAGATGGCAAAGTTTACATTTTGGTTAGCGCCAGTCCCACTGATGTCCGCTTTCGAAAGTAAACCGACAGTTTGCACCTGTCGAAGGAAATTCATGCAATAAAAAACTTACATTTCTCGTGTTGAAAAAAGTTATGTAATACATACAGCAAACCGAACAAAATGCAAGGCGATTGGGTTAAATGCAAGGCGATTGGGTTAAATGCAGCATAAATATTTCAGAGCGATGTACGAATTGCTGTGGGACGAATAAGGGATGTTATGTTGCAATTTGTTAAATCAAACGTTTTTTCGTTAAGGCAAAACGTTTGTACATTTACATTCAAGCCCAATAAAGTGTTTTCAAGTCACAAATGTAATAAACAGCGTTCTACAACACAAATTACCAGCGCCTATAAAAGATATAAACAATTTTATTGGATCTGAAACGGTAACTCAAACACATTTATTATAAATGGTCGCATGCCAGATATCAGATTACCTCTTTAATGTAGTCCATTAGAGGCTTTCCACCTCGCCAAAAGTCCATCTTTCCGGCTTTGCAGCTTAGTGAGGCTGCACTAAAGAAATTTCCATCAATAATGGCACGAGACAACGCCTGGCCAATGTGCTTGATGCCATCGTAAACATGAAATGCTTCGATCTACATATATTTGTGGGTAAAATTAATTATTTGAAACAAAAACTGATGCGATGGCCACAAGCCGACAAGAAATTTATTTCATTATCACATTAGGCTTAACACGGCATTTCCATTAAAACTCCTCGGAGACAAAATCTAATCTGTGTGACGTAACATAGTCTGTGCCTTATATTTTATAAAGCCTAGTAATACTATACCGGTATAGTGGATGGAGTTAATGATGGGCAGGTTTTGCAGTCCGCATTTTTACTCACATCACTGTTCCAGGTATCCACAAACCTAAAGTTTCAATGAAATCTTTAGATTAACAAAAAGACCGACAAAGCTACATACTTGCGTTTTTGATGATCAACATTATATTTTTTGTGAACATTAACGCGTACCACTATATCAAATATTTTTACTTTTTATATGTCGGGTTGCTTTTGTCGACATACTGATTCACGATAGTAATTTTTGAGGTGGTGTACGACTCCAACCGACGTAAATCATCCTCTATATAATATTCTCCGACAATAATCCAATGAACGTAAAGACTTTCAGATGGATTTCGCAAATGCAGCTAAAATAACACCCCTTTTTTGCTACATGAAATTGCAATGATACGTCAGAAAAATCACACAGTTACCATAGAAACCAATTCCATTGCAATATCTGGTTTTAAATATAAGATCACTCCTCCCAATGGTACAACATGATTTGTGTGAAACAACTTGGCTAAATAGTTTGTTGCTTGTAGCAAGGTCTCTTCTTTCCCATTACTTTTACTCAGTTGAAACACCAGACTTGTATGGAAGCGATTGTTTTGACTTCGTTTTGAAAACAAGTGCATAAAGTCGTCCACAAACGATTCCTCTTTATAAAAAGTGTTGTTTTTAGAGTTTAATAAACATACAGTAATTAAAGGTTGTTTTA
Source organism: Ascidia mentula (assembly GCF_947561715.1). Classification (NCBI taxonomy): domain Eukaryota; kingdom Metazoa; phylum Chordata; class Ascidiacea; order Phlebobranchia; family Ascidiidae; genus Ascidia; species Ascidia mentula. The sequence continues at coordinate 11,382,704 of NC_138568.1, forward strand.
CCTTGACCATCCTCATATACCAAAACAAACGATTGGATTTGCAATAGTTGCATGTGATTGTCCACAGCTTTTGCTACCATGTGGATTTCAGGTTGCATTGAAAAACTGTAATTTCCTGTTCGCAATGTTGAACGACATGACTTGCCCTGTACACTCTGCTAATTGTACAAATGGGTTATTATTTTACACATTACTTAAAAAATAATAAGGAAAAGCTTTACTATAGGTCGTGTCATCACAAAAACTTCTGCTGAAGCTAAATAGCTATTGAACAAATCAACTTACTTGCAGTAAGGGAACGTGAGAATCTTCTGCCAACGATTGTAATGTAATCGTTATGGGACAAGACGTAACAGCAACAAGCATATTCACGCCCATACCAAGTAAATCACAGGCTGAAACACAAACAATACTTTTTGCAACCCCAACTTCATGTCACACCTATGGGCTGTACCGTGGCCAAGAGCGTCCATGGCGTCATAGCTGGAAACATTTTTTTCAATAACACTAAGCATTGTTTCTGGTAACATCCAATCTTGATTGTTCAGATCGTCCACAGCAATTTTTATTACTTTCCTTGTGATCTTATCGTCATTTCCCAGTAAAGCTCCTGTACATTTCAAATAACTACATTAAATAAAAACCCTGCAAGCTTTCAAGGCGTTAACATCTATAATTGTGAAAGTTATTAAATAACCAAATTATGCATAGGTTACTTTTTAGAAAGTTATTAAATAACCAAAGAAATGGAAATAATTTAAAAACCAAAAACTTACCAATTCGAAAAAGAGATGTTGGTCGGAGCCCGTTTCCACACAGTGCAAAAACGCTTATGAAAAATACCAGCAAATGCATCATATTTGCAATTAACAACCTCACTTTTGAAATCACAAACAATGTTACAATTCTTGGCAGCAATGTGTGCAATTTCATTTGCCCAAATTCAAATATAAGCGCAAAAACTACACCACAGGGTGCCATATTTTATGCGGTTCTTGGAAAGCTTTATTGCTGTTCGTGCACTCTAAGGCACAGATTTTTACATCTGCGCCCACCGTAAATCCGTAACTAATAATTATGGAGAAGTATGCCCTGTTGACTTGCGCCTTTTCTTATGCCAAAAGACGATGGAACATATTGGCAAATGTCATGAAATCCGTTTCGGTAGAATATTGCGGTCAAAGTTTCCTTTATTCATTTGATGTGCTTTCTATAGATCCATGATATTGCAACAATCGCAGTCAGACAGATTCATGCAATATGCATAAGAAGGACGTGAAATGTCGTCCCAACATGACATTGAAATGAATCGTTCATTAAACCAGGAACTAAATCCATATACATTTGCATCTCCTGTCAACTGAGCATGCAACAATGTGCTTAACTGCTCGGGGGGTCATTTCATTGTCTAAAACAAAATTTGCGGGAGAACAAAAGCCAAGAAAAAATCAATCTCAGACTAATAGACGCAGAACAATTCGTAAAACACAAAGGAAAACAATCTTATCACAATATCTCTGTATTGTCGAGAGTAATATTGAATACAAAGTTAAAAAAAAACTACACACTAAAAATGCAAAATTACGATGCCGTTTCATCATTTTCAGTCTTGGCTTCGCCAGTAGTTTCTGGGGGCGATTCTTCTGATTGGTGTTCAATTTCTCCTGCTTCACCTTCCTCATTTTTGGTTGCTTCATCTGGTGGATTTGATTCTTCCGCCAAGGTCAGCTCAGCTCCAACTGGATTGTTTTCATTCGTCTGCGTGTTTGCAAAGATTCGATCTAATATATGTTTTACAAATCGACATGAACTATGTAACATTACCTTGTTTGATTTTAAACGAATCTAATCACTTCCACATTTTTTTATTGGCTAAATGTTACCATATAAAACATTTAGAAGAAAACTGCGTTAAAAAATAACAGTTTCATGAAGTAACTTTCCAAGTTGCATTGCGGCGAGTCGTGGAATATGGATCATTGGTGTTTGCGCGAGTGAAAAGCGTTTTTTTAAACAGAAGCCTGGGAAAATCTCTTTATTTATATTTATGGGCCCTTATACAGAGCGACGAATTTACTTGTTCCAATAAACATGTCGTCATAAAATAAAATTTTATTCCTTTAAGGCGTGAATGAAGCAAAGGTAACCAGAGCTCGCACTTGTATATGTACTATAGGCCATATATGTCGTGTTGCGTCGTACTCTTTGGACGAATTTTCTATCCATAACAAACTGTGCGACCTCTCACCTGTTGCACTTACATAAATTATTACGTAGCGAATTCGCCTTCAAAATAAACGGTCAAAACTGTAAATGTCTTTGCAAACAGATCAACATTATTCGAGTGCGTCGTTACAACATTTTGTTGGGGATGAAGTGCGTCACCAGTTCATGACAGTAAGGAACCACTGGCCCGGGGAATATCAAATGCCCAAAAAAGCATGTTTTGGTACAGGTTAAATGTAATATCCCAAATTCTGGATCTACACAAACAACTACATCTTAATGTATACATGCTGCGTTTTAAAGATTTATTCTGCAAAAATATAATATTTACACAAGCGAACTAGCCACTGGAAACTTTAGTAGCATAAACACAAACAAATTTATACAGCAACAACACTAGATTATACTCAACACAGGTTGTATTAGTTTACATTCAGCAATGAAAACAACAAATATTATTAAATTATTCTGTTAATTTCTCTTCGTCTTGCATCTCTTTCTTATCTTCCTGCATCATCATTCTAGCCTCATTGATCTCAAACGACCGTAAACTATTCATAGACTGTGCTGGTTGAAAAGCAACTGAAGAAGTTGACATCATACTATTTACAGAGGAAGAATGTTCTTCTCTGATTTCTACTACTTGAGAGGAATGTTTATTCGAAGTACTTTCTAATCCGGTAAAGGAATTTAGAACCTGTTGAATAGCAATGGTATCATGTTCAATTACAGTATCTTGTTTCTTGCCATCTGTTTCAGTGAGTAGTTTATATGCGTTAAATTCGTCTGCCTCCTCTTGTTCACCAGTCGTCTGGTTTTCTGCTGGTGTCTCCTGTTTCTTGTCAGCTGTTTCAGTGAGTAGTTTATATGCATTAAATTCATCTGCCTCCTCTTGTTCACCAGTCGTCTGGTTTTCTGCTGGTGTCTCTTGTTTTCTGTCATCTATTTCAGTGAGTAGTTTATATGCATTAAATTCGTCTGCCTCTTCTTGTTCACCAGTCGTCTGGTTTTCTGCTGGTGTCTCTTGTTTCTTGTCATCTGTTTCAGTGAGTAGTTTATATGCATTAAATTCCTCTGCCTCTTCTTGTTCACCAGTCGTCTGGTTTTCTGCTGGTGTCTCTTGTTTTCTGTCATCTGTTTCAGTGAGTAGTTTATATGCATTAAATTCCTCTGCCTCCTCTTGTTCACCAGTCGTCTGGTTTTCTGCTGGTGTCTCTTGTTTCTTGTCATCTATTTCAGTGAGTAGTTTATATGCATTAAATTCGTCTGCCTCCTCTTGTTCACCAGTCGTCTGGTTTTCTGCTGGTGTCTCCTGTTTCTTGTCAGCTGCTTCAGTGAGTAGTTTATATACATTAAATTCCTCTGCCTCTTCTTGTTCACCAGTCGTCTGGTTTTCTGCTGGTGTTTCCTGTTTCTTGTCATCTGTTTCAGTGAGTAGTTTATAAGCATTAAATTCCTCTGCCTCCTCTTGTTCACCAGTCGTCTGGTTTTCTGCTGGTGTCTCTTGTTTCTTGTCAGCTGTTTCAGTGAGTAGTTTATATGCATTAAATTCGTCTGCCTCTTCTTGTTCGCCAGTCATCTGGTTTTCTACTGGTGTCTCTTGTTTTCTGTCATCTATTTCAGTGAGTAGTTTATATGCATTAAATTCGTCTGCCTCTTCTTGTTCACCAGTCGTCTGGTTTTCTGCTGGTGTCTCTTGTTTCTTGTCATCTGTTTCAGTGAGTAGTTTATATGCATTAAATTCGTCTGCCTCTTCTTGTTCACCAGTCGTCTGGTTTTCTGCTGGTGTCTCCTGTTTCTTGTCATCTGTTTCAGTGAGTAGTTTATATGCATTAAATTCCTCTGCCTCTTCTTGTTCACCAGTCGTCTGGTTTTCTGCTGGTGTCTCTTGTTTTCTGTCATCTATTTCAGTGAGTTGTTTATATGCATTAAATTCGTCTGCCTCTTCTTGTTCACCAGTCGTCTGGTTTTCTGCTGGTGTCTCTTGTTTCTTGTCATCTGTTTCAGTGAATAGTTTATATGCATTAAATTCCTCTGCCTCTTCTTGTTCACCAGTCGTCTGGTTTTCTGCTGGTGTCTCTTGTTTTCTGTCATCTGTTTCAGTGAGTAGTTTATATGCATTAAATTCCTCTGTCTCCTCTTGTTCACCAGTCGTCTGGTTTTCTGCTGGTGTCTCTTGTTTCTTGTCATCTGTTTCAGTGAGTAGTTTATATGCATTATATTCCTCTGCCTCTTCTTGTTCACCAGTCGTCTGGTTCTCTGCTGAAAAAACTGGTTTATTATCAGCAATAACTTCGGAGTCTTTCTGGATAATTTGTATTGTGCTTTGAGATTCTTGGGTATCTACAAACATTCCTATGTCTTCATATCCAATGGGCGGTATTTCTCTTTGCGAGATGTTAGGATCAAAGGTTACTGCACGCTGCTTGTTTTTGTCAGAAACATCATCAACATTTTGTTCTTGTTTCAAAATGTCATCTTCAAGTTTATCATTGTGTGGTTTGACCAATACTAAATCGTCAGATGACTCTGGGACATCTTGATCTTCAACTGGTGTGGGAAGTTCTGGGTAAATTTTTGAAACAGTGATATCACCGCCAATTGAAGTGGCTGGGGTTTCTGACTCCACAGATTTGGTCTGATCATTAACAACATTAGTGGTATCATGCTCCACATCTTCTGCTACTGGTGTGTTGGCAGTTATTCGTAGATCTGGTATTTGTGCAAAATATTGGCGCTCTTCAGTTGCCTGGGAGTCGACAGAAATGATTTTCCTTTCCTACAAAATACATCACAAAAACTATTATCACAGGAAGATGAGACTCTTTGTATTAGTAGGACATAATTTCAAAGTTTTTTTTAAATAAATGAATTACTTCCATTTAAATATTTGAAATATATTTAAAAATTATAATACTGACCTTTTTTAAGAAAATTGATTTGCACCATTCAAGGAGCATCCATGCAATCTAATGTAACTTTCATGCAAAGCTGTGTTCACATTCATGCCAATTCATTTTGTGGCATATAATATATCTTGAAATGAAACTGAACGCATGCAAGATACATACTTCCAAAGGAAATCCTTTTCAAACTGTACTATTAAAAGCTTCTTTTAAAAAGGCATTTAAATTGAATACTTAATCATTTAACATCCTGTTTTGAAAACAATTTTGCCTAAAACAGTATGTCATGACATGTGTTACACATATCTATATTCACCGTCAACTTAAGTGCAATTTCTTTATGGGATTAAGATAAAAGAAAACATTGCATCGGAGCATCAAAAGCTATTCAACATTCTAATGAAAACGATCCATGCTTCATAAACAATAGCAAAGCAAAACTAAAAAAGCGCAAGTAAAACGTACTTAAGCCATTCGCAGGAAACAATAGGCACTACTTTTACAAAAAAAAATCAGGCATTGAAACATACTAATGGATAAAACATGCCAACAAAAAATTAACAATTATTTGAATTATATGAATTGTCATAAATGGTGTAATTACACTTTTGATAAATTTACCCTTTCAAGTGGAGATGTTGTCTCTTCATCTTCTTTAACTGATGTTAGACTTGGAGCACCAGGTTTGTTAGTTAAATCCTTCAATGTTGGTTCTGGAGTAGTTTCCACAATTGTACGTGCCTACAATGAGTTGATACAGTTAGGAAATTTTCTGGTTGCAAAATAATAAGCAAGATTTAATATTTTGTGATAGAAGCAACATAACACTTAATTAGAAGTCTAACAGTACCAATACTGGAAATTATGTTGATGCAAACATACCAACAATTACACCCAATTACTAACAGTCTGTATTGATTATCTGGCAATATGTCTCTATAAAACTAACCTTGCAAAAGTGATGTATCTGTAACCAACTGCATTAACCTTCTAGAAGATTATCAATTCTGCTTGACTCAGTGTATATAACCAACTCTTTCTTTTCTCTTGCTGTTGTTATCATCTTACTATGTTTCATACTACAACAACCTCTATCTTCTCTATAAAACCTCATTTATCCCTTTTTCAATCAAAATAAATAACAATTCTGTATTGTTTTGAAATCACTCACTACAAAAACACTTTCGGACATTGTGATAAAGTTACACCTTTATGTCTTCAGCTTCTTTTTCTTGAATAAGATTTGCTTCGTTGTTTAGTTGATTTCGCAATGTAGCTTCATCATCAGCTTCTTGCAGTTCATTGTTTAAAATTTTCTGTTCCCGCAGAATCTAAAAACAATTTTGTGTTTGATGTTTGTAAATGCGGAAAATGTGAAAACCAAAACAAAAAAGAAAGTGATGCATTCAAACAAATTAAAGTATGTACTACAAACGCATTTTTACATGTCTTTGAAGTACTGGTATTTTAAATCAAACAATGAAGTAAAGCTGTGCTTACTTTGGCATCATGTGCTTCATTTTCCTTAAATTTATACAAGAAATGTGCAATGTACTCAATTGGGTCCAGTGGCCGCCGTTCCACTACTTCTGTTAGTGCTTCAGTGAGACAAAAACTAATGTGCTTTTTAAGGTATTCAGAATCCATATTTTTTGTTTGCAATGCAATAATTCTAAAATGAAATGTTTACATCTTCTGAAGTCAATCTATCTAATTGTGATAGTGCAGGCAAGTCAAGTATAGGCCTATATTTGCAACCAGAAAAGGCTATCCTTCATTATTGCTTCGCTAATTATTATTAGCAAAGCTGTTTACGCAACTATTTTGTCTGTTGTAAGCTTGAAATGTACCATTAACTCTAGCCTAAATATTTTTCCTTGACAGAACCTCGGTAATCCAAGTTTGCTTAACTGTTGGCATGGGAACAATTGCTCAATCTGGCGCTAGACACAGCAAATATTTATTTCACACAGGGAAAATATATTTCGTTTGTATCTTATTTCAGTTTACTTTCGAATTAGCAGTGCTTATTTCAACCCCAATTGTGTTTTGAGAGTCGAATAGCTTATAAACTTTAGTGTGACCTTTGTAAATGGAAGAATTTTATTTACGTTGTATAGGCAACGCAGGGACCAAAACCGATTATGTGTACAACAGCCGTGTAAAAGGGGTCATCATACGTTTTCAGCACCGAGGGCATTGAAACTTTGGCTAAACGAATATATAGGTAGATACGTTCAAGAGGACTGAAAGAATTTAATGTTGATTATTTATTCACAAACGGTTTTAAATGGGGTTGTGATCTGCTTGGAGTTGGGACCAGGGGAATAAAAAGAGATCCATATGCTTCTCTGGAACAGTAGGTTGTCTACTATACAGGTCTACACCAGAATGCTTCTCAATCATTTCCAACCTGCAGACCAGTAACAGAATCTAACAACTTTTGCGGCCCGCGATCTTATAAAAACGAATCTAAAATGTAATGAGCAGAACATGATAAAGTTATTCATAAGTTTACATTTGTCTTGGAAAGAATTCCATTTGATGTTAGGCATTCTTCGTTTAAATTACTGTAATAGTTAGCAAACATAAATTAGAGAGGCTATAGTTGCTTTAAAACACATGCCTAAAGAAAAACAACTAGATAAATCAACGACACCGGAAAAAAACAATATTAAAACACGTAGTATTTTTAACAGTCAAGAAAAATCTTGCCATCAACCTTTAGTAACAAGTTGTTTTTTGTGCTTCTACTGACATGCTTCCTATGCAAAATAGCTGTGTAATAGAAATTGCCGATTATCATTGATTACCTGATTGTCACTGTTATCTGTTTTCGACTGAATTGTGGGCCCTATACAAAAAGTTCCAATATTTTTTTGTTGGAAAGAGTCGCAGCAAAAACAAGAGATAATAATTGCTGCGATTGCGGGCAATTTGAAGACGTAATTACGCAAGCGAGCTTAGCGATAGGCTTTTGAAATACGATTGCAAACAGTAGAAAGCGGGTAAATTAACTCAAAATTTAAAGGTTTGATTGTTTAACTGCATTTCACACGAATATAGAGGCATGATTCGCAATCCCGGTTGTAAACTTCTGTTCTGCAGCTATTAATTCAAAATCTCAAAGAATGCCAACCCAAAAAAGATCACACGCACCCTTGTATTTTTGCATTCGCGATATATCTTGATTCTCAGGACTTTATTCGTGCGCTAAATTTAAGTTTAAACACATTAATTGAACTTCACGGTAAATATTCGGATTCGGTCTGGCACAGCCCTACAATCTTTACCAACAATAATAACCAAAATCAGGCCAATAAAGGCGATTTCCACTAATATCCTACTAAATACACAGCATCAGGCTTCAAATAAACGTCTTTGGACAATCCGGACTTATCTTATTTTAGAACATTTTTTTGACCAATCGAATATGGAATAACCGATTTTTCCTGTGTAATACTTACTACTTCCAAGGTAACTAAACAATGTTCATTAGTGCTCACAATAATACACATTGATGTATACAATCATATATAATCCAGTGCACTCTCCAGCAATGAGGCTTCATACAGTCCATCATCAGCATCAGTAACACCCCTTGCGTTTCTTTGTTACCTTCTTGAGCGGCCCATTTTTGCAAAATACTTTGTAACGTTTTCATGCTATCTGCAATTTGCTTCCAGCTGCATACTTAATATTTCATTTATAACAGTTGATACAGTGGGTCTCCTTGCTGGTTCAACTTCCATTAAAGATCGCACTAGTTTTTGAAAGCCAACAGGATAGCTAAAAAAACAAAAAAAAATGTTTAAAAACATAATTTGAATAAATTAATCCAAAGACTAACTTGGTACTTTTTGGAAATGGAATTGTACAACTCTGAACAGCTAGAGCCACAGAATCTTTTCGCATCCAGATTTGGTCAAATGGCCCTTCCAAGTGCATTAGGCTGAATAGGATGCAACCTAGAGACTATAAAATTAGAAACATTTAAAATCAGTCTGGCGAATTTACAAGGTTTATTCAAGTACTAAATCTTAAAAACCATTAGAGCCAATCATGATAGCTGCAGTCACAATTAATTGTCAATTATTCAGTGCAGTTTGTGACTTGGCTTTTTCCAGATAACGGTGGTGATTTTGTAGTTAATGTCAATTTAATTCAATTTATTTTTCCCGTCTCATTACTAAATACAATTTAGCGTAATGTTTGCACAAAATTAATGAGAACTGACCAGCTAAAAACCGAAAGCGGTTGTGGAAACGCTGACCGCAGAAAGTGGAGGAATTAAATTCCACAGTTCTGACCAAATATCATCTTGTGCTTACCCAAATATCAACTTTTTCATCAATGACGCTTGGAACTGGAACTTGAAAAAGTTCAGGTGCCCGATAAGGCATTGTGCATCTTTCAGCTGCAAGATCCTAAACAAACATTGTACTAATACTCTGCTCCACACATAGATTCACAAGGACTAAACACAAAAGTAATTTCGACTGACCTGTAAAGATTGGGCTTCTCTAAAGCTATTTATAACAACTTTGGCTGGGGCAACTGACCCTAAATCCATTATGATGGGGTCATTTTCATCAGAGAGTAAAATATTAGCAGGCTTTAGGTCTCTAAAAACACATTTATAAAGGATTTGCATACTTTCATGTTTTTTTGTAATTATTTTTTGCACATTTTGTTTCTGCTGATTTGTGTTGACCATGTTAAAGCTTTGGCCAAGATTAGCTTTATGAATAATTTTACCAACTTCATAATTTCTTTTTAATCAACCTTTAAATATTACTTTCACTTTTTATAATTCAAGTATTAAATTGTTGAGAAAAACATAGCATTTAAGGGAAAAATACAATTTACAAAATTCTTTTTGAGTGCATCATTACATTTTGTGGTTCAGATTTTCTGCAATTTTTAAGTAAAACATGAAGTCAACAGGTAGTATGTAAGATGTAAAAAATGATTTTAAATGTTTCAGGTAATTGTTTTGTCCATACCATCTGCTGTGCATTTCTTTACAAAAATATATGTAGGAAATGTATGCAATCTAACCTGTGTGCCATCGGTGGGTCATATTCATGGAACAGTTTGATCCCTTTACATACACCCAAAAACAGAGTTAGTACCTCTTTATTGGTAAAACTTTTCCTGGTTGAGGAAAGTGATTGATATTTGTCGTACAGTGTTCCATTCTACAGGTTTAACTTTCAATTATTGCAACTATTCATAAAAAAGTTATACAACCTTGTAAAACGGCAATACAAGCCACACTTCCACCAAATTTCCTTTATTCTTCACACAATGGTCTATCAGTGGAATGATGTTTTCACCAATTATGACTTGACAGTATTTAATTTCCTTAACCAGATAAAAGTTTATTTAAATAAAACACCGAAACAATATTCTTATTAAACAATATAACAGAAATAATACACCTTACCTGCAGTGCATCTTGTTTAGCTTTTTCATCATGGCACACAATTCTTTTCAAAGCAAAATTCCCCCCAGATTTGAAGTCCTCAATTAGGTCAATATAACTAAATCCACTGCAACATTACCAAGCTTTTAGGATTTCAGTAATATTTGTTCTTTGGTGGATAGTAAGGACATACCCTTCTCCGATGTTCTCTTGGAAGAGGTACCTTGAACCATTTACAGTTATGATTCCTTTACCACACATACATGCCCCCATTTTGGAAACTGAAGTCCCCATACTCGGCTTATTTTGATTAGTTGATCAATTTTGAATACTAGAACTGTGATATACAGCACCTGCTAACAATGTTAAATCAGCGCATGTCTGTCAATTAAGATGTTAGTTGCCACTGTTTTCACGTCACATGCCGCATATTGACACTTTTTAACAAACGACATGATCCTTCTGTCAGCATTACCCGCAATAACAATAAATTCTGTTCCAGGGTTTCTTAACGGTGGCTTATGGACAAAAAAGGCTGTGAACCACTTTTCTATTCATTACATCTGCGATTATATTTTGTTTGTTTTGCGGGACTAAATTAACTGACTGACAAGTGGTTCGGAACCTTTTTGTGTCAAAGCCATTTATAACAACAAGTCCACATAAAAGACTAAATAACAATACAAAAAATTAATAAGAATTGTTTTTCTGGCATCAGGTCACGGGAGTTTTTTTATTGCAACTTACGTGCCAGAAGAACAATTCTTATTGATTTGCTGTGCTTGGCAGCAAGAATAGCACAATGCAAATTGTTATTGCAAAATAACAAAACATTTGAGATCAATTTTCGTGATATGCAACTCCCTAAGCTCTGTTCCACTGGTTCGGCGAAGTTACTTCGTGAAGCCAATCATTACCCTGTAGCATTCATGCTACAAGCCCAATAAACTGAATTTTATATATTCAGTTATTTTATATATATTTTTTATACAATAAGATAAACCCTGTGCATTTATTCGCATATAAAGAAATAAAAAGAATAGAATTGTTGAAAACAAAAAAAGTTCTTGGACGGTGACATGTTGCACATCATGCGTGTTATTTGTTACACATGTCATGAAAACGGTCAAGTGCTGCGCCGTTTTCCACTTCCATCTCGTTTTGAGTGCTTTCAAAGCTTTTTTTGACACGTTTCATTGCTGTTTAGCCAGCCAGCCGGCCGGCCAGTCAGTCATGTAATCGACATACATTTTTGGTGTATTGTGATGTTTATGGTCCCTACTCGCGTTATTACCAGAGTCTGACGTCACAATGCTGTAGGTAAAGAGTTGCTGCAAGTTATTGCTTTTAGATAGGAGTTCTTAAATAAAACGCGTGTAGCGCAGCACTAAATTCATTTTTGAAAAAATTACGTGGAGGCAAAGCAGAAATTGTCGAAGAAGTACAAAGCAACAAAATGAAAATTCACATTTAGGCAAAGAGAAACGTATGAAATTAGCAGCAGCTGGTCATAAGTCTACGATTAAGTTTCTCCGACAAAGAGTCCTGTAAAAATTTTTGCAACTTCCTGTAAACCTACATGTAAATTAACTTTAAATACTGTTTTTCAGCTATTTATATAACAGTATGTGTGCAGTGGGTGATGAGTCCAGTAAGCACCGTACCAAGCCCATCCAAACTTGAGTCAACAACCAGAGATTTTAAAACACCCATATCTGTTCTTCAAGAGTATTGCCAGAAGCTTGGCAAGACCCCAAGATATGACCTCACAGCTCTCGAAGGACGGGCCCATCAACCTCAATTTGTTTATAGATGCATGGTTGGTGATGTAACTGCCACTGGACAAGGGGGGAGCAAAAAGCAAGCCAAACATGCTGCTGCAGAAGCAGTTTTTAAGGCCTTAACCGCAGGTTTGCTTCCAGATGAAACTGCACCGCTTGAAGAAACACCTAGCAACTTGCATGTTGTTCGGCATGTAACAAAAGAATCCGATGAAACAAATCCTGTTGGAGCTTTGCAAGAAACTGTAGTAGCGCGAGGATGGAGGTTGCCGGAATATGCACTTGCCCATGAAACTGGTCCTGCACACAAAAAAGAATTTATTATTTGTTGCACAGTTGAGTCATTTAAGGAATATGGGAGTGGATCGGCCAAAAAGCATGCTAAACGAATTGCAGCTGGCAATATGTACAAAAAAATTTTGAACCTTCCACCTGATGCTAAGGATACTGTAACCAACCAAAGTAGAGAAGCCAAAAGCAAAATAGCACTCCATGAACTTGCAAATTCCATTGGTGAGAAATTAGTACTTTCCAAAGTATCTTTTGACAGTAAACCTTGTCAACTGTTGGATAGTTTTGCTAAAGATCATAATTTTGAAGTAATATACAAGGACATTGCCTGCAAAACAAATAAGGGACAAAACCAGTGTATTGTTGAGCTTACAACTCAACCTGTAAGTGTAGTGCATGGTTGTGGAGACAGTTTGTGGGAAGCGCACGCAGATGCCGCTCTAAGTGCTCTGCATTTTATAAATCTTTTCTCTTCCTAATGTCAATCAACTGGGTTAGGATTTTCATTGTATGGTGTTACTTTGTTACCAATGGTTAAGAGGGTTAAATTTACAATTCACATGCTAAATTGCAGCACAATTAGTTGAACATGTTATTTAAATATAATGGTATACAGGAGAAATTTACAAATGTGTTGTTATTTGTAAAATACAAGTAAAATTACTGCAATAAAAACAAGTCATGAACATAGGCGACTAGTTTTCATTTTTCCAGGGGGGGCGGCTATGTTATGACGTCATAATTTGTTACTATGACGTCATCAAGGATCAAAAAACTGTGTTTGAATTTCAATGCATGAGGCGTATTGACCAAAAGGGCGTTAACGATGAACACAGGAGATCGGACACAACCATTAAGTACCTGTACCTGTTGGCATATCATACTGCGAGACTGTTGTTGCAACAACCGATGTCAGCTACGCAAGCGAAAATAGGTCGACATATTTTGTGTGCGTCGCGTAAGAAACTCATTGTTTTTAGGTATTTTTTCTTCGAACGTTGCAAATGCGACGAGTTACAAAGTGCGGACAGACGTAACATAGCCACTCGTTTTTTTTAGAAAAACCGCCCCCCCTGCCCCCCCGGACTAGGCGCCTATGGTCATGAATAAAGTGGAATTTCATTGTTTTGAGTTACACATAAACCTAAATAACACCGCTGATTAAACTGGTTATTCTTTATTGTGTCATTAACCTTATTCGGGCGAGCTAAAATGCGCAGCTACGAATACAATAAACAGTATGACAACAAAGCGAACGGTAGGCTACAAAGAAAAAATATGTATTTGATATTGTATATGAAGAGGGGAAGTTTTACAGAAACCAGAGTGTAGAGAAAAGCTACGTTATAGAAATGTTGGGTTACACACAGAAGGGTACAGTGTGACTATATCGGTGTAATAAATATGGATCGGAGAGAGGGTTTTAGTTTGGACGACGTCGGAAGTGGATTCTAAAACCGATGTCCAAAAATTTTACACATGGGGATATTGCGAGGTTATGTGTAGAATGCGGCGGGATGTAACGGCCAAATACATGTTAAAGTTCAACTGCACTTCGGGAATTAAAAAATCTCCTTTTGACTTCGCGTCAACAAGGTAAAGATTGACTGAAAATGCATTGGTTTAGATGGGAGTTATTGTAGTGCAGCCTTAAATTCTTTTGTGGGAAAAATTTTAGGTTTAGGCAATGCAAAAATTGTCGAACAATATAAGTATCAAGTGCCAAAAACTAAACTTTACGCTTAGGCAAAGAAAGGCGTCTCGAATTTACGGCTACTGGGGGGTGTGGCGTCAACTGGACTGTTTTGTGCGTTTTTACTGCGGCGAATAAGTCTCGATCGTATAGAATTTGCTTGTCAGTGCGTTCAACTAAGTTATTAAAATTTCGTACATTAAAAAATGTTTTGCAAAACTTTCAAAAGTGACCTAGATAATTAGTAGAACACGTTTATAATCTGATTTAGAGTCTTTGGTTTGATATGTTTCGATTTTACCTACTAACGGGACAGTAAATGCGCACATCAATGCAATGCACCTGCCAGACGCGCTAGTTGCGGTTAATTCCAGACTTTTTTCTTAGCCTAAACAACAACAAAAATTCCCACAAAATGTTTTACCGCAGCGATACGTGCATTTCAGTAAATAACTTCCATCTAAACCAATATATTTTCAGCCAATCTTTACCTGCAGATGACGCGAAGTCGAAACCATGAACTTCTCAACTTAAACTCACTCAGAAACCAAACATGTTTTATCCGCGGTTTTCTACAACGAATGAAATACATGCAACAGCTTAAAATTAACAACACTTACCAACTGTTTTTCCAGATTCATAGTAAGATTACTATGTTGAGGTGTGGTTACTCCAACACGTATTAACTGTTGAAGTACATATCGATACGGTCATGGCAACTTCGTGTAAAATTAAAGGTATATCTACAACAAACATATGTCCAAAGTTTTTCGGTTCTACGTCAACTAAAAAATGTAGAAAACTGCACAAAAAGTAGCGGCTACCAAAAATCCTGAACCTTTTTCGCTGTGGCGAAACTGACATCACACAAGGCGCTCGCGTCGAAAAAATGCATTGTTTGCATAGGAGAAGGCGCCTTATATTATGCCTTACGTTACCTCTAAGGTCAGAAAAGGGTTTTACATCACACAAAAATATGTCACTGTGACGTCACAAACCAAAGGCTTAATTGTCCCTGATTATCGGAAGGCCAAAGGGTATCGCAGCAACGGCATTACTCTGCACTTCGATAAGACGGGGATGGTGAGATTCTTTGCTCAGTGACATTACATGACGTCATTTTGGGTGTGATGTCATAACTTAAACCTCACCTTTGTGTGGACTTTAATTTGATGATTCCAACATTTCTAGTTACAACTATATTGCGAAAAATACATTAGTGGTTGATTGTGGCGAATTAAATAAAACATTTATGACGCGAACACGTAAGCAACGCTACTGTCGGACAAAAAGTGGTACTGTGACAGAACAACAGAATAACTGTTTTCCATTTCTACGCATAAGGCTTGCTGCCAGCACTCGCACGGCCAAAGCGCCTTTTATGACGTCACGCAACAATAATCTCGCTTTCGCACGATTTCGTTCAAATAGGACTCTAACACGCTATACCTTGCACTGTGTCCACAAAATGTTTACCGAAGAATCCATACATTTCCGATAAAACTGAACAATGCCTTTAACTTTTGTATGTTACTATTGTAAAAATAAATTTCTGTCGCTTCACAGAACCAAAGAAGTAGTTGATAAAAATTTGAAAACACCCGGATTTTCAATCAAGTAAGTTTCTGTTTGTTACGGAAAATATTCAGGTCAACAGCATTTGCTCTCTGTCGCGCAGCGGAGGATACAAAATGATGAAAGACTCTCGAGCATTGATGCCTGTAAACAATAAGAAATACGGCCACAAAAAATAATTGCCCTGCAATCATTCCTCCCGCACAATTTAGTACTACAGCGGAGAATAAAAATCGGGTCGCCTTCGCTCGCGTGTACGATAACGTCCAGCGCGGTTGTGTTGTTGGGCGTCCTCACTTGGACACTTTTCTGCGTGGTCCTGACCAGCATTATCACGTGTATTGCTGGAAATTGTCGGCAATCGTGGTTGAAGGTGGTTGACGTGTTTTTTTTACACACCTCGGTCGGTTTGTACTAAGTAGAGAACATTTCCTCGTTTTTTGATGATTTTGCCAGGTAGCCATTATTGGGTCCTGACGAGTAGTTGCGGGCATACATAAGCGGACCGATGGCTTGTTTCATTTCTGGCGTGTGTTAATCTCGCCTGTGATGAGGTGCGAAACGTAACAGCAGGGTTCGCGGTTGACGCCCATGTAGAATTTCGGCTGGAGTTTTAAATTCCAGCGCCGGATGGGGCGTACACCTGTACGTTGTCATGCGACATCGTGTTGCTGCAGAAAGATCATCTCCCGATGTCTTCCCTCGCGCACAAATTTTCTGCATTCCCCGCTTAAATGTCTGCACGAAGCGTTCTGTTTCTCCGTTCGAAGCGGGGTGAAATGGGGGTAATGTGACATAACGAATATCCAACTTGGTACAAAAATCTTGAAACTCTTGTGGCGTAAACTGCGATCCATTGTCGCTCACAATGGTTGTGGGAAAATATCTTTCAGTGCGGCAATGGTGTGCGCTGATGTAGTGTGGCCGGACTGAAATCGGGACACGTATTAGGATATTTCGAGTGCGCGTCTACGCACACCAACCACATCTTCTTCAAGAAAGGCCCGGCATAGAGTCCACATGTATGCGCTCCCAGGGCTTGGATGTCTTCGGCCAAGTTCTGTATTGTTTGTCTGGCGCTTTTGCTGCTTGTCGACAAGGTGTGCGGCCTTTCGAGAGATTCTCAATATCAGCATTGATACGCGGCCACCAGCCGTAACGGCGGGCCATTTGTTTCATACGTGAAATGCCCCAATGTGCCTGATGCAACATTTCTAATATTTTGGAACGAAGTACCTTTGGTACAACCACTCGGGTGTTGTTGTCTCGTTGCAATATAGTCACGTTGTCGTGGATCCAAAGCGACTGAGCGTGATTAAAGTAAGTACTTAGCTCGTCATTCGTAGTTGCGCGTTCTGGCCAGCTCCCAGTAGAGATCCACTTTGCAACTTTATTCAAGTTGGCGTCAACCTGGGTGCTCTTTTCTATTGTTTCAAGTGAAAGCGGCATGCCATCCATTGAATCTTCCACAGCATGCGAAATTTCTTCATTTTGTAGACGGTCCATGTCGTCGAACTTTTTATCCGGACCAAAAGGCAAACGTGACAAGCCATCTGCATTCCCATGCTCTTGCGTTTCCTTGTATCGAATGTCGTACTGGTACGCCATTAACTTTATCAACCATCGCTGCATTCTTTGCGCAGCGAGAACGGGAATGTTTTTGTCTGGTGGGAAAATAGCCAGCAGCGGTTTGTGGTCGGTGACCAAGGTGAATTTCCTTTCGTACAAAAACTGATGGAACTTTGTTACACCGTAAACTATCGAGAGCGCTTTCTTTTTCTATTTGTGAGTACCTTTTTTGATGCTCGTTGAGCGTTTTTGACGCATGAGCGATCGGATACTCAAGCGTCCTGTTCCTGCACCAGCACGGCACCCGCGATGCGTCGGTTGCCAGGATGAGATGCTTTGATGCGTCATAGTGATCAAGAGTCGTTGTATTGACAACATCGTTCCTGAGACGTCGGAAGGCGTCGTTGCACGCTTTGCTCCAGTAAAATGGTTGCGATTTGCGCAAGAGAGCGTATAGGGGTGCTGCTTTCTCGGAGAGGCTTGCAATAAAACGGCCATAATAGTTGACTTTACCGAGGAAGGCCTTCAGTTGGTGAAGTCCTTGGGACATGGTAGCTCACGTACGGCTTCGATTGATGAATCTGGCGGACGTTTTCCGTCTTTGTCGATAATATGTCCAAGATATTCCACTGAATCATTGGAGAATTCACATTTGTCCAAACGAACCCGGAATCCAAATTCTTGCAGGCGTTTAAGCAGAATTTCGAGGTTCTGAGCGTGTTCATTTTCCGTCGAACCTGTCGCAATGAGATCGTCCAAGTATGCTGCAACACCTGATAGTTCAGCAATAACAGTGTCCATGCAACGCTGGAACTGTGCGGGGCTACAGGCCACCCCGAAACACATGCGATTGTACTTGAGCAATCCAAAAGGTGTGTTGATCACACAAAGTTTCTTAGCATCTTCTTCGAGCTCGAGCTGCATATATGCGTCAGCTAAATCCAGTTTGGAGAATTTGATGCCTTCTCGTAATTTTTCAAACAACTCGTCGAAGTTGGGCAGAGGATGCTGATCCACTTCAATTTGTTTGTTCAGTGCTTTGAAGTCCCCACAAATGGGCACAGAACCGTTGGGTTTGCTAACTACAACGTTTGGTGCAGCCCACTCACTGTAATCCACGTGATTTAAAACGCCAAGCTTCACTTTTCGTTTAATTTCATCTTTTTCAGCTTCTCTTCGAGTAAACGGAATTGGTCTGTGCTTGAAAAAAGCCGGCCGTGCGCCAGGCTTTAAATGTATTGGCACTTTCATCTTAGTGCAGAGACCTAGATGTTGGGAAGCAAATACCCTGAGATAATAGCGAATGAGTTAAAGAACCATATCTTTTGCCGTCTAGCTTTGCTTTACGGAAGCACATATATTAACCTCGTAGAAACGGAAAATCCAATGGCTTCTTGTGGAAGCTGCATTGGCGTCGTTGGGTTGTTGTGAAACCATCCAAAGGCATCACATCATAAAATTGGGTTTTTTTTCGTCGTCGACCACCAGCAGACGCATGCTTTCCTTTCTACGTACTCCAACATTTACGGAAACGAAGCATTGACCTTTTAGCGGTAACCGTTTGCCCGAATATACCTTCAAAGAAGTTTCCTTTGGACAACATGGCGGTGATCCAAGTTCGCGATAACCTGCTAGTCCAACCATTGAGCAGGTAGCTCCAGTATCCCACTGGAAATCTATGCGTTTGCCGTTGATTGTAGCACGTGCCACATCTGGTTACGTCTTCGGTAGAACACAGCAGGTTTAGTTGTGCGGCTCATATTCTGTACCTTACGAGATGACGCGTATGCAGTGTGCTCCGCATTACTGTTTGGACTGTGTGGGCGGTACTCAATTCGACTCTGCCATATCTATGGCAATTTGAGTTTCGCCTTGGACAGTCTTTTCTTTGGTGCTTCGCGAAGCACTGGGGACAAGATTTGTATTTTCCTTTATTTTGTGTCTTTGAGGGCTTGTTATCCTCCTTTCTTCGCTGCCGCGACTTATAACCTGGACTCATTTTGTCTGTCTCCAGTGTCCCGGCATAAGTTGAAGCCTTCTTCAGTACGTCCTCTAATGATGGGTCAGGATCCAACAAACAATGACGGCTCACATCTGCGTGTGGTGTCGAATTGATAATGACATCTCTAATTTGTTTGTCGGCATAGCTCTGACTACATTCATCTCTTTCGCAAATGAATCGACAATTGCTTGCCAGTCCACGAATCTTCGCAGCCCAATCGCTGTAAGATTGTCCAGAATCCATTTTGCAGTTGAAGAACTCTCGGCGTGCAGATTGGATATGCACACTGTCTTTGAAATGCCGTGACAGTCGTTCTGTCAGGGTCATCAAATGATTTGGACGTGATATCTTCTCCCCCATAAAGGTTTTGCAGCAGTGAGTAGGTGTCTGATCCTATCCATGACAAAAAGTTGGCACGCTTCTTTTCTGCACTTAATATGTCATAAAGAGTGAAATACTGGTTGAAACGTTGCAAATACTGCTCCCAGTTCTCTTTTGTTTTATCAAATTGTTTAAATTTGGGTGCAGTTTTCTCTTGCACGGGTTGCACGTTATGAGTTGCCTCCAGAAAGCTTTAGCATCAATTCTTGTTGCTTTGCCATCTGTTGCATAATAGCTTTGACTTCGGCGTCGATTGGCGTGTTGTTTCTGAAACCCCTGTCACCACTGCATGTTACGACTTTTTAGCCTTGTGTTGATAGACTTTCTAATTGTCGCGGGTAAATTGCGAACTCAACTTTTAATGCCAAGTATAACACGTCCATACATTAGCCTCTCAAACATAGAATGAATCACAAACAACGACAACGTTAAATGCTTTCCAAGTGACTCTATTACGTCTCAAGCTTGCTTACGATTGATGCGTCAACAACACATCCACGTATGTACAAGATACAAAGGCAATGTATATCACTTATTGCGTTACAATGCAAGGTAGCGTTGCTATCCTAACGTTTAACAAAGTTACCTATCGTGGACACAGTGCAAGGTATAGTGTGACTATCCTAACGTTTACAAAGTTACCTATTGTGGACACAGTGCAAGGTATAGGGTAAGTGATTTCAATTACCGCTCTTCAATGAAAATATGTACGATCCCTGTTTGTCGCTGCAGCCACATGTTTAGGTAACCGATTTTGTCCAGATTATTGATCTTGGACGCTTACATATGTTGGCCGTAACGTAACAGCCCCTTCTCATTTTATTCGCAGCGGTAAAAATGCGACTTTGATCAGCTGTATCTCCGGAACCAGTCGCCGTTTCAAGCTACTTTTTTTGCCAAAAATGTTTTGAAATTATGAACATCCCTTAGTTTAATTATTAACATGTTTTGTTTTTTAGTGTCACATGCACTTTAAGTAGAGTGTAATTGGTTTCAGAAGATGACCTCGCCAATTATTGACGTTTATGACGTCACTGACTTAGTGGTGAATCCGAAAAGCATCACGAACGGCGGAAAACATGGAGATATTATACGCCCACTTTTTGAATTTATCAGCAGTTAAGGCAGTGAATTCAGCCGGGGTGCCGCAGCACTGCAATTAATTCAAATTGTGATTATTTCTGTCACTTTTTCTGATTATGTAGTTTGCCTTACTTTGTATGTACTCCCGTAGTTTGCCTTAATTTGTATGTACTCCCGATTAGATGTCCAAAGACGTTTGTCTTAAGTCTAAAACTGTGTTTAATCCTGGCACATTTGTAGGATGAATCATATCCAGGATAACCGAGTTCTACTTTAATTTTCGTTCGCCCTTTTAAAAGTCAAAATCCACAGCGTCCAACTGTAAGAAACCTCACACAACTGCAAATAGCGCCAATAACAAGTGAAATATGAAAGCGAAACTATCGAACCGGAGTTTAAAAACCATCATACCGTAACCAGCATACAGTGACCGAAAGCCAGAAATGAATTTCTGTCAAACAAAATACCACGTAGCAGTTTGCGATGTTTGTGTGCATGGGACGAGGATGTTCTGCCTTTCAGGTGAGGATCAACTCAGATCAGTTTCTGTTGTCGATATCTTTTTACGACTTCAGTGTCCACGAATTTGCAATGGTTCTGTTTTGTGTGATATTTTTGCGAAACCATGCTCACATATTCTCTACCTGGCATTTGATTGAAACGTTTGAAAAGTACGCTATTGTGCGTCCAACTGTCCTGCTTTAATGTATTGCGGATAGAACGTTAACCAAATCATTTTACGAGGTTGAAAATATATTCTTGGTCAGTGGTTCTCATCCGCGACTCCGAAAACCGCATACTGCTCTCAACTGTCTTTCTTGCGGCCCACATTATACACTGCTGGAAAAATGATTGACGTTTATACATAATGTTCCTGCGTTTATTGAATTGTGTTTTTTGCTGCGTTCTTGTTTTGTTGTTATTTCCTATTTAGACTAATTTAAAATCTTAAAAATAGACAAGGTATTTTTTAAGGGGTTCTGCATGGTAGACTTACATTTAATTGGTTTAAAAGGTTTATTCAGAAATCGCAACCTCCATAGAACAACAAATAAAATTCCTTACTTAGTATTTGTATATTTACTTAAATTTATTCTGTGGTAATTAACTCATTGCATAACAGGCCGACCCTTTATCCGCGTGGAATGCACAGTTACGTCTGTCAACTATTTACTGACGTGATGATCGTAGCATGAGTAGTGAAAGAATTACGCCCTTACAGCAGGAAACGAATGCACTGTGACTCACAACGAAACACCACCGCATTTCAAAAACCTCGTGCTTTACATCAGCCAGACACCATGCACTGCTTGATGCGTTTCAATGTGCGGGGAAGTCTCTTGACATAATAATTTAGTGTGGCTTTAGTAATTGATTTTCCTGATTGATTTACAGGAATTATTTCGTGTAGCTATAAGTAGGTTACATGTATACAGCATACAATGGAAAAATTCAACGGGACATGTATTGAAGAAAGTCAATGGCAGTATTTGGTACTTTTGCCATTTCTTTTTCTATGTGCGATATTGAATTTGATTGTGTTTATCGCAACAATCGTAAACAACAAGAAGCTTCGGAGGCATAGCTACATGTTTATTTGTGTGGACAGTACTTTGTTGAGTAACATTGTTTTTTTGGCTTTGGAAATTTGGATCTTTATGGATCAGTATCTCGGAACATTTGACATATTTGGATCGGCGAAACGGGTATGCTTTTTTTCGCTTTTTGTATTTGGTAACGTTATGTTTTTGCTCCGAAGGTAACTTAGTGTTTTGCTTAAATATCTGCCCCGGTTCGCGTGGTAAGATTTTAGAGATAACCTTACTTATTATAAGTTATATAGTTAAGAAGTGCTTTTATGACATAATAAACATCAAAACTTCAAGCTTTTAAGAAACGTTTGTGCTGTGACAGTAATTTTCTTACACGACAAAGAACTGCTAACAAACGCATCATGACGAAGCGCCGTGGCAGCAGCCCGATTGACCAAATTTAAACTAATATCTGCACATGTGGCCGCAATTCAACAGTATGCGTGACACGACTCTTCCGGTTTTCGAGGAACAATATGCTTTGAATGACGTACTTGTAAACATTCTTGCAAATTTAGGGTGGCTATAATCACGTTCATCGTGGGAGAAACTCTTCACATCCCAAAAAGTGTGATCTGAATACAAACATAATAACCAAAGTTTTTTTGTCACAACGCCCAAGATAAACATATTGTCATTTTATAGGCGTTACAAAACCTGTTGTTTTGTTTACTTTACTAATTTTAACTTGCATATCGCAGACCGTATGGACAATTTGTCAGACTTCATTGGTATCAATGCTATTTGTCATGTGCGGAAATATTGGTGCACTTCTATTTGTTGTTTTGGACAGCACGTATTTTGTCGGACGAAGCGTCAACCGTAAGGCAACAAATCAGTTTGTCAACGACAGTTCCACGCCGAAACCTCGTCGAAGAAAACGATGGTACAGAAACCATTTGTATCTGCCAATGTAACGTCTAATCATATACTTTCCGCGGCTCGTTCCAATGAAATAAAAGAATTTAATTTGCGAAAGCCTCCGTTATATAATATAAATTTTGTTTCAAGGATGGCAAGTGCAAAGAAACGTCGTGCCATTTTCTTGGTATTTATATCGTGGATTGGTCCATTAATTCTTGCAATTATTGCTGTTGCAAAACTATCTTGTGAGGATATTTGCATTTTTTGTCCGGGTGGCCAAGCGATTAACGGACACTGCCCAACAGGTCATGGCTGTTCTCAAGTATGGCCGCCAATACACCATGTTTATATAGGAATATCCATTGGAACCTGGTTTTTAGAGGTAACAGTATGTGCGCAATGTGAAATTTAACTATGTAATAAAATATAGTTATTATATGTGTTATGACTATATACACGTTAAAAAAATAGGTGATTGGACTGTTGATGATTATTCTTGCCGCTGTTCGTGCATTTAACAAAGTTATGACACCGCCTTCACCTGCACTGAATCAGTATGATACCAATGTGTAAGTCTTTGCATTTTTTAAATATATATAATTATTAATTGTTCTGTCGTAAAATCAATCAAGGCAACGCACAATTTGTGCGTATACCTGTCATTTTTTGCAAGCCAAAAGGAAGGATACCATGACGCATTTTGCGAACGCCCCTACATGGAGATCTCAGTTATCATATATCTGCGATGCCACTGTGCCCTTATAATCTAAAGTCTTGTTTCTTTTTACTAAAGGTTAAGCTCTGAAAATATCAATGAAAAAGAAATTGTCTCTCAAGATCCGGTTACAAGCCCTGCTAGTTCTTCTGTGGTGAAAATTGAAGAACCACCTGAGAATGTTAAATCCCCGAAGACGGGAAGAAAATCACGGGGTTTTCGTTTTCACTCGCGCATACGATTTATGATTGTAATTACTGCAACGTTTGTTGCTTGTACTTTACCAACAATCATCACCTTTTTAATGGACATAGCCAATTATCAAATCGATTATAATCCTGCATTGTTTGCCTCGTTTTCTTTTGTGTATATTTATACCGTACTTAGTCCTATATTATTGGTCAAGTTCCTGCCTAATTTAAGGTCTGCACTAATATTTATGCTCAGTTGTTCTTGCTCGCCAAGCAGATCTTTAGTAAAGCGACCCAGCATGAGTCGCAGAAATAGTCAAACTCCGGTAGCTTCGGCACCGCACAATTAATTTTTTTTCGTTACCTGTCTTGATCATACCTCATGAATGTTTTCAATAAAGGAAACAAATATTAGACAACAAAAAAGTGGAAAAAACGACTTGCAATGGAAAATTCACTCCTGATCACTGCAATTTTAAATTTGTTAATACTAGTTAAAATGGTGTGTATTATTGTGTTAAATTTCTTACATTTTATGAAAATATTAGGCTTTGAAATGTCCAAAAATACATACCGTCTGTAAATGATTTGTCATGCTATTCGTTGCAAGACTGTCATAACTTAATGATTCGTTTCGTTTGCCAGCAACGGACTCGAACTCGTGAGCGTTTTGTTTACAATTTTCGGTTTCGGCCTCATGTTACAAACGTAATAGTTGAGCATAATCTGCAGTTCTGCTTTGTAGCTGTAACGCTGTTTGGGTTCCTTTGCAAGGCAAAATAAATATGTTCCGTAAAGTTGAATGATGTATCTGTGGTGCAGCTTGATCTAACAGAAACAAAGTGCATTTGTAAAAATTGGTGCATTATTAAAAAAGATAAAACAGTGGGTAAAACTAAAGTAACTGTGACAAAACAAAGAACAACACATTGTCCGAATACTGTTTGAGCAATTGAAAATGTCAATATTGCAATCAGTAAAAAAAGTTTTTCGGCGTTTTTCCGCAAAAGACGTTGAAGATTTTGAAACATCTGACGAAGGTGATACAGATTGTGAAGAATATGGTAACCAACAAACATATATAGAGGATGCAGACCGCCGTTTGGTGTTTCCCCGAGCAAAGCTGTTGTGGGAAAACGTAAGCACCAAAATGGTCCTACGCTTGCTTGGCATCGACGTACCGGGAAATTATACTGAGGAAGAAATGAAAATCATGTTGAAAAAAAAACGTGTAAGTGTTGTCTTACGCTGTATAACCATGTATTTCAAATAGACCAGAAAAATCTCCTAAAGGCCGATTGTTGATTACCAACCATGCTATTGCACCGTCAAAAGTGGTGTTTCTATTTACGTAGATTTGTTTGAAAAAGTTAATGCAATCGTGCACTATGTGGACTGAATTTGTCAAACGAAACTGGGCATTTACAAAAAATCGAATTGCCACATTGTAGCTTTGCAGAAAGTGCAATTCCCTTCCTATATAGGACCGATGTTGTCTCTGGCCATCGCGTCACCGCATTTTACGTACAAAAACACAACTTTACAGTGCGTGGATTAATTATTTCCTAACTTCATCCAAGAATGTGTTGCAGGTTTGGCCATATTACTACCCTAACCCTGCAGATGCAAATGACAATGACAGATTTCCGGTCGAGCTATTGCCGGAGTTTGCCCCAAGAACACCATCCGTATCGCAAGTTGAAACATCCCAACGAAACTCGATTGAAACAGTTCCTTACATCATCTTTGCGAAACGTCGTCCAACTTTACGGTCCAAGATAAAACAGTACAAATTTAGAGGAAAAAGCTTCATAACAAGGAAAAATAGGGCCCTATCGGATTAATCTGAGAATGTCGATTCATCGCTTCAAGAAACATTTCAAGAATAGAAACATGCAAAATGTCATAAGTTGAATTTCATAACGCGTCTTTATTGCGTCTATAAAGATTTTAAGTTTCTTCAATGCTTTTTAACTATTTCTGCCTTATTGCCAGACGATAAGAGCCGCCTGTGATTTACAACTAGCAACGATTGTCACTCAGTCACACTAAAACGCCAAGCAGCGGGATTTGCACCAGCTTTAAAAGAAAAAAAAAGCAAATGTTTATTAGCGAGCTTTTACTACTGAAACATCACATAATCAGTTTCAATTCTATGCGCAAAAGAGCCATAATAATCAATGAGAGCTGCAGACAGGGTGTATACACGCAGTTTCAATTCTAATGGTTTATTAACGAAGCTGGACAGAAGTCCGATGATATTATACAAGCGATTTATACTACCAAACCCAAGTAGTTATATACCATTGCATTCGGAACTGATCAATCTCTGCAAATCCCTCAGATTTTCGCTGGTACAAACAAATATTATCTTCTATTCAAACATAATGCAGTCACAAAATGTAAACTATAGAGCCCATAATTTTACATCACATAATTTCCCCTAAACCCCTTCCAATCTTACGGAAACCTAGCGGAAACTGCGTATACTACTACTGGGATGAATCACTCCGTTTGTCTGAATTTTGTCTACACTTGCGTCTCAAAAACGGTAAATAACAGGTTTGACGTCAGCGCTCTGGTCGTTTGTAACATTTACCCGGGAATCGTCAAATTATTCATTTGGGGTCTTTAAGGTACAACAAATAAAATGGTAAATATTTTGTTTTTTTACTGCTAGCACATTCGTATGTTCATTCGTCAGTTGGTACGGTAGTGGAAATATGTGATGATTGTAGGATACGTATAAGCAATAGAGCTAATAATGTTTATATAGGATACCTTTGCGCAATAAATTCAACAATAGCCGCAAGAAATATTATTTTGTGTTGTACCTTTTACTGCTTTTTTTAATCTTCAGAAACTTTCCGGCAACTGTTCGCTTTCAGACTCAGTTCTAAAGCAAAGTTTTTTTTAGTAAAACGTAAGATAGGTCGTTTGTGTTTACTTAAAAATGTTAACACTGGTTGCTAACTATCAACTATTAAATTCTTCATTTTACCAAGTTAGTCGAGTGTAAGGTAGTGTGGTCCAAATATATCGTAGCGACATTCACAATCACATGTTGTAGGCCTACCGACGTTTTCATTTTACTTTTAGTTTGGAAAAGAGTGCTTGATGTAATTATTAACAAACATGAGTATGTTGCAATTTACACCCCCAATTGTAAAGGAACTACTTGGATGGAAAAGAGGTGAAATGTCAGCTCAGGTAAAACAATCTAATTTTTACCAAATTCTTTTTGTCCTACGTTTATTCTACAAAATAAACAACTTTCAATAACAGATTTGAAAAATGTAGCTGTTTAGGCTGTAGCACATTTTTTTCCATTATTAGCCTAAATCTTGGCATTGAGTTAAAAATATAAAAAAATAGGCTAATTATATTCTAAGGCCAAAGATAAAATGTTATTTCAAAAATTAGGTTAGTAATAGGAACAAAAACAGCCCTTCATGTGAAAAATTATTTCTCTTTAATGGTCATCATTGTCTTTCTGTTAAGTATATCAAAATCGCAAAAAAATTTTATAGAATAGATTCCGTTTTTTATGGAAACACGCTTGTATTTAGGTATTGGCCCAGACGTGTTAAAGCGGGTGTGTTGCATCTGTAATTATGTGAGCAGATAAGATGCTGTTACATGGAAAAGTTACATTGATTATGTGGCAGAAATTAGTAAAATCAACATTGATATCAACTAACTCATAAAAAAGTATATCCTAAAATGTGATTTTTATCCCTATTATTTTTTTTATTTTAAGGATGAAAAGTTTGCAGAAAAGGCTATAAAAAGTCTGGTTAAGAAGCTCAAGAAAAGTGGAGGATTGGAAGATCTTAAAAAAGCTGTAACAAAACAATCAATTGACACAAAATGTGTCAAAATACCACGTTCTCTGGATGGAAGGCTTCAGGTGCAACATGCAAGAAAATATACACATACAGAATAATATTTTTAAGTGTTGCAATTTTACTGGGCATGATAAAATATATCCAAGAAAACTGTATGCCCAGTATATTGAAATTTTAGGTATCTCACAAAAAATCCTTGCCCCATGTGTTGTACTGTCGTTTATGGAGATGGCCAGATCTTAGAAACCACCATGAACTACGTCCAGTTGAAAAATGTGAATACGCATTTCAGCTTAAAAGAGATGAGGTAGACACATGTTTTGGTGTCTTAAATAATATGCAAATATTTTTTTAATTGTTGTTGTAATTGTGGGCATGCAATTAATTTGCTTTATATTTCTTTAGGTTTGTGTTAATCCATATCATTACACTCGAGTTGAGACTCCTGCCCTTCCACCAATTCTTGTACCTCGTCAAAGTGAACCAATGCCCACAGAACTCCCACTGCTTGATGATTGGAGCATAGTTCCAGAAAATGCAACTTACGAACCTAGTTTGTCCAGAATGCAGTTTAAATTTTTGTCTATGTAGTTGTGCAATCCACCAAATCATTCAATTTACCTGTAACAAAAATGCTTCTTATCAAAAAGTTTTGCAGTTGAAAATATGTCAATTGAACAATTTGAAAGGTGGGCCAATCGTGTATAAAATGCACAAAGAATGTTCACATTTACACTGAAGTTTATATGAAGTAGCATATTTACAATAATTGTATTAAAAGTCGGATTGGCCATAAAAACCCAAGGGGCTGGAGTTTTTTATGCCAACATGAAAATAATTTCTTTAATTTTATATTTATTATTTAGGTATGCAGCCATCTGGAAATTTTACAATCCCAGAAAGTCCACCACCGGGTTACATGAGTGAAGATAGTGAATTTAGTGAATCAGGGTCTACAATGTCTAGTCCTGGACCATCTGGAACTTTTTCTGGTAATTTAGTTCCACATTCTGCAATGTTAAGATTTGTTTATGCTCAAGCAGGAGAATACCGCAGTGCCTTGTTTTAAGTGAAGAAGGCGTACTTTACAAGAATAATATTAAGCCTTGTTTTCTGTTTCAGAATAGGTTGCAATTTTAGAATAGGTACAAATACTTACTTTCTTAACCCTTCTTAAATTTACTGTGCAAGGGAAAAAAATTATTCCTTCGGGCATAAATTTATTTTTTGTATGAACATACAGGAGTCCAGGTGTTTTACAAAAGGATCTGACATATTGCTTATATGATGACAAATACTAACAAAACAGGATAATAAATGCTGTGAGAATAACTGCTAAGTCCATTACAGTTATATTTATTTAGAACTCGTAAATTTTCTCTGGTAAATTTTTTTTGCTTGACCTGTGTATTGCGGAATAAATCTACATAATTCAGACAACAAAATTATGATTATTAGAGATACAGGCTGTAAATGTTGTTAGAAATACTTTTTTCAGCTCCATTGCCAATGGTGTTTATATGTGTCTGAACTGGTCTACTTTTATTAAGATGGTTCAGGGGGTCAAACAGGCTCAGGGTCTGGATCTGATGATGTTCAATCAGTTGCCTACCATGAGCCTCCATTTTGGTGCTCCATTTCATATTATGAACTCAATCAACGTATTGGTATGTTAAAATATAGTTGAAAATAACGCATTGTGTTTTTATTGCTAAATTTTGTCTTAAATTGTTGCATTTTTGAAGAACCAAGAATTTATTTGAACAAAGCAAGATGAGGCTTATATATTAACTTACCAAATATATCAAAATAAATAAATTAGTATTTTACTCAGTCACTTTGGTGAATTATTTATTCTTTTTTTACCATGTGTTTATTTATATATATGTGAAAACAAGTTGTGGAAAACATAGATAATAGAAAAAAACAATTAATTTTGTTGTTAATTTAGGTGAAACATTTCATGCTGCTCAATCCTCACTGACTGTGGATGGTTTCACTGACCCATCAAATGCTGAAAGATTTTGCCTAGGCTTGCTTTCAAATGTAAACCGCACCCAACATGTTGAAATAACCAGAAGGCATGTTGGAAAAGGTATTTCACTCAAATTATTGGTGTCTGTGGTAATTACATTTCATGGAGGTTGTGAAATTTACATTCTGCTTAGCTCTATCCTCTCTCAGAAAACAGTTGACAATGCTTTTTTTTCTAGTTACTCATGATTGCATGTACTATTAAAGCTAATGATTTTCTGCATTTATATGGAATTAACTCAACCTGCAATTTTTGTTTTTTAAAGTAGTGTCATTACTGACATCACATCAGAAAATGTGACATATGCCACTAATGCCAGTTAGGGAATATATAAAAAAGATCTAAAAAACATAGATCAATAACTTGTAAATTTACACCCCAGTGTGTCCAGAAACACAGGATGTACAGTTTTTTCTCCAATCTTGCATTGTTTCAATTAATGTAGGTGTTCGTCTATATTACATTGCTGGAGAAGTGTTTGCTGAATGCCTAAGTGATAGTGCCATATTTGTCCAGAGTCCCAATTGTAACAGAAGATATGGTTGGCATCCTGCAACTGTTGTAAAAATACCTCCTGGTTGCCATTTGAAGATTTTTAACAATCAGGTAAAGTTTATGATGTCCTGCTAAATGCTTTTGTACTGCCTGGGAGGCAAAGTAACTTCTTGCAATGATGTGAATTTTAATTGGTTGCAAGTCACAAGTTAAGTGGAAAAATTGCTTAGACATACATTAAATTTGTGGATTTATAACTATGAACCAATTTGGTTTTTAAATTAATCCAGTTTTTTATTCTTTAATCACATATGAACCAATGTTTTACAAATCTGTACATTGGTATCAATGGATTCTCTATGTTCATACAACCTTTTTCTCTGTGGAATTTGTTTTTTTCTACCACCAAAAAACATTGTTTCAACAGGAATTTGCTGCTCTGCTCTCCCAGTCAGTCAACCAAGGATTTGAAGCTGTCTATCAGTTAACTAGAATGTGCACTATTCGCATGAGCTTTGTCAAAGGTTGGGGGGCAGAATACAGAAGGCAACATGTTACATCCACACCATGTTGGATAGAGATGCATCTAAATGGGCCTTTACAATGGCTTGACAAGGTTCTTCAGCAAATGGGTGCACCTCATATCCCATGTTCAAGCATGTCATAACACACTTAGAATAAAACAAATGCAGATAAGCCTTTGCTGAAAACTATATGTTGATCCCACATTTTTTCCATTGCATTGACTAGCAGATGATCTCTATGAAGCAACATGTCCTGTAATTTTTTGTCATGAATTTTAACACTTTGGTATTTTGTCACTACTAGTACAGTAAATCAAGTGATGTTTTATTGCCATTCTGTGTAATCTAGTATTATTTTGCAAATCATGTACACTTCAATAAGGTTGAAGGTGAAATGGCCAGTAGCAGTTTCATACTTTTACCTATTTTAGTTTTTATACCAACTCAATTATCCATTGTTGTTCCAATCTTTGTTTTGTGCCACTGATGTTCAAACCCGAGTAATTGCAAGTCATTATTTTCTGTTAATTTCTGCAAAATGCTATGGTTGATGTGTGTTACTTGATTGGAAAACTGCCAAGTCTTGTACAGAATCATGTTGTTAGTTGTGCCTTACCACTTTTCATTCTTGCACTAACTTGTTGTTGCATTTATACTTCATTATGTTTGAAGTCAATGTAAGTTGAACACTTTGTTTGTACTGGTTGTGGCAGCTAGACTAATCTCATGTCTTGTTTGCTTTTTTTTATGCGAAAAAAACTTGTGTACAAAGACAAGTGTCTCATTGTTTTGGGAGGGAAAATAACATGTTCGGATCCATTGATGTTGTGAAGTAAACCGTTGAAGCAATGTTGCAGAAAAATGCACGAATTTGCTGTCGGGAAGTCGTTTGAATGCTGTAGTTTACATTCAAAAAGAGCAATTACACCGTGTTATAAATTCTGAAGCGAAGTTGAACTGTTTGGAGAAAATTGAACAAAGGAAACATATGTTTTAAGGTAGTTACTAGGGAGAATTTTGATCCAGTTTTAGTGGGGTTATATGCATTTTGAATTAGGTAGCAACTTGCCAGGTGCTGTTGAACTAAAAACTTCAGGCTATATTTACAGAAAAATGAATCGTTTAGGGGCCCATTCATTTGTGGTTTTCGTGTAAGATCCATTCCTCATCTACGTATTAAGGTCAAAATTGGTTGCCGGATTTGACCCCCGATTGGAAATTATATTGGGTAAAGAGCAGAAAAAAATGCAATTAGATTTTGCGGTAAAATAAATCTATTGTGGTTTTATGCAAGGCCCCAACTCTCCTCTAAACAATAGAACCAAAGTTGGTTGCTGAATAATGGCCTTAGTAACTGACAACTGTATCACGCAAATCACGTCGAAGAGTCGTGCGTTGCAGTCCTGACGGTAACATAGTAGCCTATATACCTCAGCGTTTGAGAATGTACGACGGATCGATATATACCTGTCTCTGGTGGCACCAGTGTAAGAACGTATGCTATGCTTGGCTATCGGTGTCATAATTCGTCATATTGTACGTGTACCGTCGATAACATGCGTATGCCTTATTAACGAACGTGCACGTTATTTAAAGCCTGGCCAAAAGTGTCAAAATCCGAATCAGAGCGACATCATGTGGAATAATAAGGTACGCGCGCGATAATAAGCAGCACGTTCGCTATTAGTGTACATGCAAATTAATAGGACACATTTCTTGGCCAACCGTGTCATAAGTCAAACTGATATAAGTCAAACTCATCAGACAAAGTGAGGTTTTACTGCAGTCACCTCTGCTTTTGGCAAACTTAAAACAATTAAATTGCGACGTAAAGATGCAAACTTAGCAAAATGCCAACTTAACATGTGCTAAAGGAGACTAATATAGGCACTTACCCTTATAGATTAAACCAGGGATGTGCAACCTTTAGCATAGCAGCGCCAAAGCTGCATTTGATTAGGTAACAAAAATATTGTGTCTTTGGGGTGTAAATCTCACATTTACGACCGCTTGACAAAAGATATATGTAATTTAACTGCTCAATATTGTTAAACTAGGGATTTAACACCAAATACGTGGCAATTTAATTGTGTTAAATTTGCCAAAGGCAGAGGTAATTGCAGTAAAACCTCACGTTGCAAGTTCCTGTTGGGGTCACCAGACATTGGGAATATTTATTGTCAGTCGCGCCAAAAAATAATTGCGGACTGGTCTAGACTAACAACAAAGTAACGACGCAAACTACAGATGTCCACTAGATGGATACATGAGTGATATTTGCAAAATTGAAAGCAGAAAACAAGAGCATATCAAACTTTTCTGGTGCTCCAGTTATAATGGAAGGGGATTTTAACCTAGCATTTGACCAAAGACGCCCAACACCCCTACAAACGAGCAAGGGATACCTTACAAAACTACATGCAACACTCGAATCTTACCGACATTTTTCGATTTAAATTTCCCTCTACAAAAAAAATTTTCCCGCACCGAAATGGCTGACCATAAATTAATGCTTAATAATCTAGTTGGCTTCTATAACCACCTGTATGAGGAACCTCCATGTTCGACTCAAAATACCCTGCTTGTAAGTAACCTAGAAAAGCTCGCGCTAACAAAAATCACCTGCGAACAAACGGAAAAATTAAATGAGGAGACAATGGAAGCGGAATTTTTAAATGTAATAAAACCATGCAAAAAAAATTGCCAGGCTTGGATGGCTTCCCGGTTGAATTTTACATGATTTTTTGGGATGATATCAATCTGGTCTACCTAAATGCATTGGAGTTTACGTTAAAACCGGTGTCCGCGACGCAATCTGAAGGACTCATCACCCTAAACCTTTTACAGGCCCAAAATTATCGCCCAATAACTCTACTAAACGTTTGTAAACTCAAAAGTGGTCAACACAAGAATACGCGGTATCGACAATATCGTATCCAACGACCAAAACGGCTTCCTACCACATTTGTATATAGGAACAAATATCCGGTTGCTGTACAACATGACTGGCAGTACGGACCATTACCGCGCTCCTGGGGGGATACTGTCTTTAGATATTTATAAAGCCTTTGACATCTTAAGGTGGGAATTTATCTACGCAACTCTCTCTGCGTTCGGGTTCGGAGTTAGATTTGTCAATCTCATTAAATGCTTATACCAAAATGCTTCTGCGAGAGTCACCAATAGCGATTGTCTCAGAATCGTTTCACATTGAACGTGGCGTCGAACAGGGAGACCCACTCTCCCCAACGTTGTTTGTGCTCTGCATCGAATGCCTAGCAACAGCGCTTAGACAGGGTGATTTTGAAGGCATACGACTGAACGATAAAGAATACAAAACATTTTTATTTGCGGATGATACACTTGTTTGTTCTAAAGGTTCTGATACGGATTTCACCAAAATCTTTCAAATTTTAATTTTAGAGGAGTTAGGCGAAATGACAGGTTGCAAAGTAAATATGGAAAAGTCCTGTGCCTTTTTCATAGGTCCAAATCGCTCAAACCAACACAAACCATTTTAAAAGGATGGACTTCAATGGCCCTCGGAATCTTTAAAATAAAAAGATGAGGAACTTATCGAGCTGAAATTTTCCCCGTCACTAAAAAATACGAACATAGTAATGAACCTTTGGGCGACCAGAGGATTAACCCTTCTCGGCAAAATAAAACAATAGCTAAGAGTCTCATTATACCCCTATTGACATATAAACTGTGCGTCCTACCAGTGATCATCCCAAAAAATGCATTTGTAAAATCGACCGAGCCTTATTTAAATTTAAATGGGGCTCATCTTAGGAACGAATTAAAAGAGTTAACCTGTGTAAAAGTTTGGATAACGGCGGGGCGGGCATGATAGGTATTGAGAACTATATGTTGGCATTAAATTTAAAACGGTTATGGAATTATTTTGCGAGGAAACAAAAAATATAACTGATCTTCAAACTCCATTCTTACACCCAAACAGATTGGAGGCACTATTAAACTCGACAGTCAGCCCATCTAGTTTAATTTTGAGGAGCCTCATCCCATTAAGAACCCTCCGTTGTATCATAAACATTGCGAAATCAATCCTGAGCAAAAACCCCGACCACACATGCAACAGACCTCTCTGGCTTAACAAATCAATAAAAAAACGCAGTAAACCTTTTTATTTCGAAAATTTTATAGACGCGGGAGTAATGGCCAACGACGACCTGCTAGACCACATATGGAGAATATTTCAAATATGATGCACTACAAAAATTTTACAAAATTTAGTCTTGGCCCAAGTACAATAGATTTCACTAAGTTTCTCAAACTTATAGCATGTATACCCGAGGAGTGGGACTATGGACCAGTGCCTTCACATAAAAAGCTAACAGACGTTTTAAAAAATATCTTGAGACATTGCGAGAGCACAAAGGCTTTATATTCCTGGCTTCAAACCGCCAATATACGATTCAAACCCAAAGCACAAGCTGTCCTTGGCAGAGTACCTTGGAGGCAAATATATACCTCAAGCTACAGTGGAAACTAAATTAACAAGCTTTTAAATTAAGGTAAATCTCATGGCCAATGTGACCAACAAAAAGTTAAAGGATCTGAAGTTTACAGAAACAGGTTCATGTTTCTTTTGCGAAAATGCCGCGAAAACTGTTTTACATCTATTTGTGAATTTCCATATTGTAACACGTTACTGGAAAAATGTATGCGGTTGGTTCAGTGCTAAACTTCGTGTCCCCTTGTATTTTCCTCCTCGGTATACATCAAAATAACAATATCTTTGAATGCTTTGTAAACTGCGCCCTTCTGTGTGCCCGAATTGTAATTTATAGATGCAAATACGCTAAGAGGCAACCAACAACAACAGAATTTGTAAATATGTTGCAAACAACAAGATCCATTAAATTAAACATCGCCCGTGAGAAATACCGTATAACCGAATCGAATTATTACAAAAGAAAGTGGTCCTATACGCTGCTTGACGTGAAGCATACCCATGTAACTTGGCTTCTTGTGCTGATTTCTCGCCATCATGTTTAATCCTTGTTGCCTTTTTTGTCTTATTGCTTAGCCTTTTCTTCAATTGTTCGCCTTTAGCGTTCTTTTTTCAACAAAAAAAGAAAACAAGGCCATGTCGACGTCCATAAGCTGATGGCAATGCAAGTATAATTTTACCTGCTATGACTGGCCAACTTATTATGCGCGCACGTTACTAAGTTATGAGTACGTTAATAAGTTGCATGTTCGTTAATTAGGTACGCGTACATGAGTTTGACTTATGACACGGTTGGCCATGAAATGTATCCTATTAATTTGCATGTACACTAATAAGCGCGTACCTTATTATTCCACATGATGTCGCTCTTGTTCGGATTTTGACAATGCTGACAAGGCTTTAAATAACGTGCACGTTTGTTAACAAGGTACACGCACGTTATCTAAGGTACACGTACAATATGGCGAATTATGACACCGATGGCCAACCATAGTTTGCAGGCATTTGCCTCTGTCGGCTTGCGATGTGTAAAAGTGTACCGATAATGTAATGAGATTTCTTCCCATTGAGTCTTTTAATTTAGCAAAATTGGTACAATTATTCTGTTTCACAATGTTCCTATTCGTAAAATTGTAGTGAGAGTTTGATTTCTTGGAATCACATGTATATTCTCTATGGCTGACAGAAACTCAGTAACGGATAAGCACAAAATGGTAAAATTGTTAACACGTGTTAACACTATATTGTACTCTTTAAATTCACATAACCCACTGTCAAATTTGGAAAAATTACTCCCTTCAAAAGTTTGCCCACCTGTTTTATAAACTTTTTGGATAGCGTGCTTCCCCTGCATATAAGTTATATGTTGGCATGTAGCCTACTATAGTGCTGGGCGAGTTTATCCACCTTTTAAGATAAATGATAACTTACGTATAGAATACGCCTGGTAATGGTTCCTGTGGCAACCAAAAAAGATACGCACGTATGTTCAAAATTTAATCATAAGATAGAGCTCGCCCGAAACCACTCGAAATCGAATAAAAAAACGTTTGAAAAAAAGAATAAAAAAGTCACCGTTTGTGCTTTAACAACACGATATGAATATGCGACAATGATACATATCATCTTCCCGCACAATTTATTACAACAGCAAAGAATAAACATCTGATGGTCGCTTTCTTTCGCATGTAGGATAACGTCCAGACGCGGTTGTTTTGTTGAGTGTCATCATGTGGACATTTTTCTGTGTCGTCTTAACCAGCATTATTACTGGTATCGCTGGAAATATCCGGCAATCGTCGTTCAAGTCGATTGACGTGCCTTTTCTAGTAACCTTGTTCAGTTTGCACCAAGTACAGAATATTCCCTCGATTTTCGAAGATTTTTCCAAGTAGCTATTTTGGTCCAGACGCGAATAGTTGCGTGCACACTTGCTTCATTATTGGCGTTATGTTAATCTATGCTGTGATGGGGTGCGAAAAGTGAGAGCAGAGTTCGTAGTTGATAACTCTGTAGAATTTTGGGTTCAGTAAAATGGATGTGATTTGGGCAGGAGAGAGCGTATAGGGGGTGTTACTTTCTCGGAGAGGCTTGCGACAAAACGCCCATAATGGATGACTTTTCCTAGAAAGGCCTTCAGTTGAAAGGTCTTTGTGACAAATGGCAGCTCACGTACTGCTTGGATTGATGATTTCTCTCTTTGTCAATTATATGTACAAGATTATACTAAAATCTTGAAGAATTTACGTTAGTCCGAGCGAAAATCCAAAATCTTGTAGACGTTTAAGCGGATTTTTTAGGATTTAAACGTGTCTTTTTCTGCCGAATCTGTGACAACGAGAACGTCCAAGTATGCTGGTAATCCAGCAATAACAGTGTCCATGCAACGCTGGAATTGTGCGGGGCTAGAGGTCACCCCGAAAAATATGCGATTGTAATCAATTCAAAAGATGTGCTGATCAGACAGTGTTTGTTTGTATTTTCTTACATATGGACCAGTTAAAGCTGGATTTGCTCGCTGCCACGATTGATGCCACTCACAGATCTCAGTTTTGGCCTCAGATAGAACTTGGGCCCAACAACAGACCGGTGACGGAACCTGCAGCCAGCATGGGGTCAGATTGAGACTTCTGCACAGACTTGATGATGGGTCGCGATGGTGCAATTCTGTCAAAATCATCCGGACCCTTCAACCTATTGATGTGCCTCATCCAGTCAGTTTTGCAGTTTCTTTATTAACTCGAGATTGTACGTATCAAGTCGTGATGAGGATATGTCATTGCAAGAACCGTCTCGTCGGCAAAGAATTTAGTTGTGAAAGTAGGTACATGCGGAAGATCGTGTATATAGGCTACAAAGAAAAATGTGAAACGGCTAAATGTCGGTATTTAACAGAGGTTTAACTACCGACGGCATTTTCTACCCTTACAATACATTGACAAGGCGCCATAAGAGAAGCTAGGTGTAAAAGAGATGCGGCTAACTATGTACTTTGTAATGTAATAAATTGATACACACACCAAACAGCTGTTTTTAATTTATGACGTCAGAATAGTCACGTGTCCTATCCGGTGGGGTGCAATGGAGCTAAACATATAAATAAAACAATAATTGTAATTTTCTTTGTTCCAATTTTTTTCGGTGTTTATGTGCGACTCGTAGCTTTTTACGGTCTGTTTTCTAGGTGTGTGCAACCAACTTCAGTTTGTCATCAATACCTTGTAACGCGCTCCTACAAGCTATACTGTCTCGTTGGACTTTGTACATCTGCGATCCACCCAAACAACATGATAACACTACGCGCTGCAGTTTATTGCTGTGCTACACTTTCAACAGTTCGATGTCGTTGGTTTAAATCGAAAAATTAAGCATTTTTTGCATATCAAATGTGTTTCAGTTTGGTAATGAAGAAAGTGAGTTTTTTTGGAAAGAACTAAATGCATAGAATATAAAAACGTGTTTATATAATTTATTTGGTTTATTTGTATTTCTGCACACAGAATGTAAAATATTTCGTTTAATTACAATGAGTAATGAAATGTTAATTTCAAAATGGACATGTGATAATGTCAAAAGTTGGTTGAAATCAGAAGGATTTGACACATATGCCTCCTTACTTTGTGATGAGCATGGGGTTGATGGAGAAGTTTTGATGACGTTGACAGTTAAGGTAAAAAAAACATTTTTCAAAAAAATAATAGGTTCTTTTCTATTTATTTTGGTTGCAAAATGTTACATAAACTAATCCACACTCACAACAAATGATACTAAGATAATAAAGGATGTAATACATACATTTAAAACAGTGTTTCAATCTGTTTTTTAGAATCTCTCTTAATTTTTCTCTTTATGTTTTACTATATTTACAAAAGGTTTAGAACCTGGGTCAAGAAAAATATTAAATTTTGCATGCGAATTTTTGTCAAATTTTTTATGATTTCATGTAAATATATGAACATAACACAATCACAGACGTTGAAGTGTGCACTTTTAAATCATTTGTTGTGTTCTGAAAAAAACACCTTGCATTCTGGGGATTGCTGATATCTGGGTTAAAGTGATAATACAAACATGTTACAAAGAAATACCAATATTTGTAAATATCCAACCCTTTTTTTGAAGGATCTACGTAGTCCACCACTTGAAATAAAAAAGCTAAGTGACATCAAGAAGTTGGAGAAAAGTTTAAAAAAAATCCAAGAAAAAAGTTTGCTTGAACAAACCACTGGGGATGGTAAACAGAGTCAAATTTTGACTTAGCTTGAGACTTAGTCACAAGACTAAGGAGTTGAAATATTATTGTAAAATTAAAACAATGGTGTGATGCAATTTTTCTTTGATTATACTTCGGTACCTAACGTAAACAAAACAATATATTGTACACTTACATTTTGCATGTACGGCATTTGCACAAAAGTGTAGTCTCATTGTACAGTTTACAGTTGGTGACATGCACATGAATTTTATAGTTTACACAAAGATTAGTTTCAGTTACTGTACATATGATTGTAGAAACTGTAAATGGAAAGTATTTATCTGTGAAGAAAAGGTTTCAGAGCCATAACTTGAATAACACTGACTCAAGTGGTGTTGTATCATCTGATGAAGACGATGATGTGTACTGCTTAAAAGTAAAATCTCACAACAAAGTTTTTCTGCCAGAATACAACAAATTGCTGGTATATCCCTTTTTATGTAAAAAATAGGTGTCATTGTTTTTTTTGTTTCAATACATATCCTTACATAACAGGTGGGATTTACATATGCACTTCTTGCATCTTGGATAACTGCATATGTGATGGTAATTGTTCATGAAAAAGTACCAGATAAGAAGAAATACCCTCCCTTGCCAGATGTGTTTTTGGATAACATACCTCTTATACCATATGCATTTCAGTTTGCTGAAGCATGTGGGTTACTGTTATGTGCAATGTTTTGTTCCATTTTGGTTTGTCACAAACACAGGTAAACTTTAAAATGTCTTTTATTTTTTGTGTACAAATGTTTTTCGTTTAGGGCGATAGTGTTACGGAGATTTTTTAGTATCACCAGCACTGTATTTCTTTTGAGATCTGTAACTATGTTTGTCACATCCTTATCTGTACCAGGAGAACACTTGCAGTGCAGTGGTAAATACATAAGATTTGTGTCATGTATATCTAATGTGAACTAAATACTTAACTGAATTGCACATTGTGTATCTTCAACAATACTTCCAGCCATTTTTTACAGCCATTTACAACTCAATGTGGCAAAGAATAAAACGAGCTACTGAAATTGTGCTTGGATTTGGAATGTCTCTAACTGGTCTTCAAACATGTGGAGACTACATGTTTAGTGGACACACTGCATATCTCACATTGTTTAATCATTTTATTACAGAATGTAAGTAAATTTATACGTGTCTAAGTTCCTGCCACTGTTACTACAAAATATGTTGCAGATACACCAAGGAAAATTCCATTTGTTCACACTGTTTCATGGGTATTGAATCTGTTTGGTGTTTTTTTTATTTTAGCTGCACATGAACATTACTCCATTGATGTGTAAGTTTATGAGTAAATCTTTAAAACTGCAACAACAACAACATTTTTTTTTCAGAGTTATTGCCCTGTACATAACTTCAAGGATATTTCTTTACTATCACATGCTTACCAATACAAGGTCATATTCACATAGCAAAAGAATAAAGGTATAAGTACACTCCCATCAAAAATTTTTTTTAAATATTTGTTTCTGGTAGAACAAAGCACCACACAGAACATTTTGTTCAATTACTCGATAAATCAATCGAGTGCTTAATCGTTTATTGAGTATTACTGTTGTTTTAAATTTTATTTTGCAGATCTGGTTTCCACTTGTGTCATATTTTGAGTGCAATGTCCCTGGTAAGGTTCCGAATGAGTTTGGATGGCCATTTACAAGAAAAAGTGTTGCCGCACTAGTTAAACACATGAAAAACCGTTCAAAACTTGAATAATAACACACCTTTGTTTCTCGGATTTTAAGTTTGAAACATGTGCAACTTTTACTATTTTAAAGTTGTTCCTTTCTGTAAATTAACATTCAGTACCTTGTCAATTTGTGAAGTGCATTAACTTGTATATCAGTGTTTTGTGCCTTTTTAAGCCCATTCTGTTGAGTTATGGGATCATCTTGCAGGCCTATTTTTTACTGTTCAAGTTATTTCATTCATTTAATCCCTTTCTTCTTTTCCTATACTAAACAAGACTGTATGTCACCTTTAGCTGTTGTTTGGTACATGTTTGATTGTTATTTTGCTGTGTTATAAAACAAATCATTACGTACCACACGATTTATTGAAACAACGCTATTGCAGGTAAGATAAGCAGCACCACATGCAAGCTATACATGCACGATATTAGTTTTCCGTTTATACAACGCAAAACAGTGAACAGTTCCTTTCGCATGATTGGGGGTGCCACGCAGCTATTTTTACACAGAGAAGGGGTGCAAAGATGGCGAAAATAAATGAACAAAAACAAGTGAAAACACTGTTATGCGATGACGGCAAAACTGCTGGGAGCGTCAGTAAGATAAACACGACAGTGGAGTTGTCGGAGTGCTTATAGCATCGCTGGAGCAACATGAGGACTGTGACAGGATGCTATTGCCATCAGTAGTGGCAGGTCGGGCGACTCAATCCTACAGAAAAAATTCAATATCTTGAAAACATTTCTCTACTTCATAAAACAGTATATTCTGCCTAGAATAGAACTTAATACCAATCCATTATTACACTACTTGTACTCACCCCAACACTGCAGACAATTGCGCGACAGTAACCCTCTTGTGTCCCCTCACATACTCCGCCAACATCCGACTTTTAAGTACCAGCTGTCGTAACTCTGCCTCCAAATGTGCCATGCACTGTGAAAAAAACGGACGTCAAAAACTCCCGGAGTGAATATAACGACCAACTACTAAATGGGACTTACAAATTGCGGTGAAACATTCATGGCGGACATGTGGGCAATTTGCTGCACGATGTTGCTCACCAGTTTCGATGTTCTGGCGGGCATACAATCTTTGTCACTGTGGGGTCGTTGGCTGCTGTAAACTTTCACTGTGCTGTTGGTAAAAGAAAACCCAC
Source organism: Ascidia mentula (assembly GCF_947561715.1). NCBI lineage: Eukaryota > Metazoa > Chordata > Ascidiacea > Phlebobranchia > Ascidiidae > Ascidia > Ascidia mentula. The sequence continues at coordinate 11,425,494 of NC_138568.1, forward strand.
GTGATGCAACCCTTGAGAGCCAAGTATACCCAAACACCAGGTAAAACCAAACTTGGCAAAAATAATTTCGAACCCTTTGCTGACAAATGTTACTTTTCACAAAACTTGTACCCATCCCATATATTTAAAATGACTTGTTTTAAACCAAATCCAAAAAAAACTACTTACCAACTGTCTAGGTCAGCATGGATACAAACGGCCTCGCTAACTCGTTCGTCTAATGGTGGGTTACGTACGGTTTGCCGAAGATCCTTCAGAATTTTTTCGTGGAGGTTTGGTTGACTGGGAACTCCATGTATGACGAAATCGTTCAGATATTCAGGATTATAGCTACAAATTGTTCATTGCAATGATTACGTCATGTGACAATCCTAACTTTTGTCAGAATTTGAACGTAAAGAATACTTACTCTGCCATTAGTGAATCCCATTCCGGTGAAAAGTGCTTATTAGCCGGATTTTTTGGGTGCGACTTCATTTCCGACACGGGAATATGTTTTGGGACCAAACCTGGGCAAACGGCGGCAGAAGTTTCGGCATTGTTAATTTGTTTTGGACTGACCGGACTTTTTGGCACAAGTATTGTTGATTGTTGGCGTCGCACTTGTTCGTGAAATTGCACTTCTTCGCTGCTCGCTTTAAAACTTACCACACCTACTGGCCCTTTGGCAGGCAGCAAGGGTGGTGGACGTTTTCTTAGAGAGTTTGATCTGTTATTTGGAAACGGGATAGGCGCGGTTTCCTGCTTAATATGTGGGTCACATGATGTCTGTGGAACAGCGACCGATTGTGGCGACGGATCGTCGAAATATTCATCGAACACATTGTGATTCATTTCAACCGATGGAATTCGCATCAGTTTTAAACGTTCCATGCTGGGGCTTTCAGACATCAAGATATCGTCAGCATTGTTCGCGGTTATCGCTGTTTCGTGGGAAGGAGAGGTAGGTAGCGCGTGTCTTCTTGTTCCCAGCTTGCACCGTGGTCCGCTGCTTGTTGAATTGATTCGACCACTTTCGCAAACTTCCTGTTTGGCGGTGGTGGAAGGATTGGAAACTGATCTGGCTGGAAGAGTTGTTTTGTTGCTTTTCGGAAATGTTGCAGCATCAGAAGCGGAATTTGTAACAATAACCTGCTCTCCCACCGAGTAGGTTTTCTTGTGCCCCTGAACAGGGGAATTAATCGAGTATTTTTCTGGTGTTTGTGGTAGAGGCGTGATCGCGTGTCGAGGTGATGCAACGCATGAACTTTGCACGTTTACAACATTTGCAATGGGAGGTTCAATTATGTTCACGAATGTTTGAACACGGCGGACGCCACTGCCGTTAGCATTAGACGAGTGTTGATTTATGGCAGGTGTTGACTTGACGTGTTTGATAGAGTTGGGAGCATCTGGATTATGGGTCGGTACTTTTGGCCAATCGATCTTCTCAAAATTGCACGCCGGTGACGCTTGTCTCACACAGAACGGACCTTCAACTTTTCCTGCAACTAACATATTTACTAAAAATGCAAAAAGGCGCAATAGTTTTTCCGAAAATAAAAGTTTGGCTTACGTATTGTTGGTTTCGGTGGCCCACTTAAGTGTTTGCTTCGTGGTCGGGCGGGAGGTTTTGGAGCTAGCGTCTTTACTGGAGTTTTAGCGACAAACTCACTTGACGTTCTTCTGCTCTGAACCGGTCGCTTTGACATGGCATCATTCGAGTAAGTTCGATGTCTGTGCAATATATCAGAAAAAAAGGATGTGAAGAAAGATGTGTTTAAGTCACATGTTTCACACAACCACATGACACACTGGCATGTGACCAGATTGCCTGAATGTATGTTACCATGTGACACGAAATCGCATATTTATATTGCGTTTATCATTATGCTATTGGTTTTATGTGTTTTTGACTGCATAAAATGTTTACATAAAACAATTCTCTGAAAAGGGTGTTGTAAACTTATAATATTAACAAACCTGTTTGAAGTAATTCCATTCATCAACAGATTAGTTTTGTCTGTTTTATTTTTCACCATCGGCCCACTGTTGCTTCGATTTAACATCCAAAGTGATGGTTGGTTTTGAAAAGGGGTTGATTTACTTCTTGCAACAGTGTTTCTAGGCAAGTTTGGAGTTCTTATTGGAGTGGTTTCACTGTTCTTTATTGACACAAGCACATATTCAGAGTCCTCTAGGTCACAAGGCACAAAGTCAATAGAAAGGTTTTTCGTTGGATCTCTTGTGTGATTAAGAGCCTAAACGCAACATTAAACAGGGTTTAGACCAAGTAGAATACCAAAATACCATCATTCATAACACATGACAAAATTATGAAAGAAAAACAATAAAGTTAAAAAATAAAATCATAGTCTTGTGACCAAATGACTACACATCATGTGAAGGAAATACATGACAGGACATTGTTTACTTACCACAGGTGTCAGCTGATCAGGCACTTGGACACCATCATTCAAATTGCTGCATTGAATGAAATATGATATTACAGAAAGAATTGTGGAAACAGCTTCATGTTGTGATCCACTAACAACCGTTCGACAAACTTTCGTTGGTGAACCAACAGCTCCATATAAATCACTGTACAAAAAATTACATTTAAATAATACAAAAAATTGTAAATGTATATTTTTCACATGCTTACCCAAGCTGCGCCCACAAGTTATTGTATTGTTCACTGTGTTCATTTGATCTGTTGCCATTGGAAGGTGATGAAAATCCAACCCAACCTAGGTGGTAAGTAAGCACTGCTGTGAGTAGACCGCTGAAAAAACTGAAAATCCAACAAAAATTGTGTCAGTTTCAAACTTGCAATTATGACAACTAAAATACAAAAAAACGTCACTTACTAGTTTTTTTGTTTGTTGTTGTAATTTAAAACTGTCCTTGTAAGATCACTTAAAAAGTGTCTCACAATAAGTTCATGGTGACTAGTGGTAATAGTTGAAGATGTGAGTGTCCACCACACTGGCTCAGGAAGTCTTTGAGTCGTGTAAATATTATGCAGCTTTGTGGAAAATGTTTCAAGGCTCTAAGGTGTATTAAAACAACATGGATTTATTAACAAATATCAAACACAAAAGTTATAAAATTAACCTTCATCATTGCTTGAATAAATTCCTGCTTTGATTTGATTTTCACAGAAATTTCGATATTTTCCTTTAATTCAGTGAGATGGCTTTCAAAAATGGGAAACCGTTCAAAGAAAAAGCGTTGAAACATTCTACACAACAGGAAACAAATAGCATGGATTGCATCAATGAGTATTTTCTTTTGCTTCTGTCTTACGTGAAATTGTTGGGCTCCGGCTCACATATTACTGCAAAACCAATTCGCATTCGATTTTGTCGGATAGGATTGGCTGCATCATCAATCTACAAAAAATATGCAGAAGTTGGCATAAATGAAAAAAGTGTGTTTATCTTAATAAATTTACCTTATCATGCAACATAAAGCTGTCCCTTTGGTTTGGCGGCAAGGAATGAGCTTTTTTATTAGACATAGACAAAGGTCTCAAACCACTTCCCAAGGATCCTTATGTAATACAACCCATTATTTTAGCTGATGACAAAAAAAAAAACTGTTTATGAAGTTTCAAACCTGTGAAGCTTTGGGACAATCCTTGGTAACTTGAAAAAAGGGCAGCTAGTGAATTACTTGAATCCGATCTGTGCATACTCCCGGAATGCGCAACTGCTTCTTTTTGCATTGGAATTGCAGGTGTTGGAGTTGAAACTAAAGGGAATATCAAACTTAAATCATTTGGACATTGTTCAGAACAAATTTGAAGCTTTTATGCAGCATAAAGGTAATTATGATGTTAGCAACTAGTAAAAAAAAGTGAAATTCAACCTGGCATTGTTTGAGCCTTTCTCCTGCTGTAAACTTGATTAGGTTTCTGTGTTTCAAGATGGATGTCTAATCTTCTGTCCAAACTGTTTACTGTATTTGGGGATTTAAAAGATGGCAAACAGAAAACTCTGCTTACCATTAGTTGTGGAGGGTTTCTAAAACAACAGACAGACATTGAATAAATTAACAAAAATATTCATTAAACAAATATGTGAGTTTACATTTACCGAATAGTGTGTATTTTCAGGGAAGGGGCTTTTTGCACCATTCCGACACAACCAAAGAGCATTTCACCCAGGACATCCCAGTCAGACGGATTTCTAGTGCACTAAATTAAAACAAATTTAATTGGAATTTACCAGTTTAAAAAATCGTCAATTATCCAAACATTTTAAAATTGTTTACCTCATATTGCACAGCGGGTTTATTGCTTTCTTGCACATCTTTATCAATATCCTAAAAAAATACATGCTTAAAAAGGGGAAAATTTCATTAAAGACGACATGATATACTTCTGACGTTGTTACGGCAGCAATTTTTTGAAAACATTTCGAGTCAAACACATTCTTCCGTTCACTGTCAAGTTCCTGAAACAGCACAAGTCGTACAATAGGTGGAGGCCTTCCAACAAATACAGCTATGTCTGATTTTTTTGGAGAGGTAAAGGACATATCCTTGCTTGGTGAAATGTCGGCTATCATCGACTTTCTGCTGAGATTAACACCCATTTTAGACAAGAGATTGAAAAATGTAAATGATAAAGACTTTGTGCCATGGAGGGCTTTGATTATAAGGTCATAAGCTAGTAGCTCATGACTCATCAAACAATGCAAGTGACTCATCAAGACAAGACCTTTACACAATTTTGTGTGAATGGTGGCAAACAGCAGACTTATCAATAAATTTTTCCTTCAATAAATTATTATCATTTTTGTCCAAATACTGTGAGGCAAAAGCAGCAAACCTGAATAATGAACATTTTGTCAGTCGATGGTTAATCTTCTTGTGTAATTTTTGTAACGAATCCATCTTGTTTTAGTGGCCAATGAAATAAAATGCCACAGAAAACTGCTTTTCATCCCATTTATAAAGAGTAATTCTGCTTGTTTGTCAGTATATCATGGGACTTGTATACACATTCCTCTTGGTCTCCGCTAGGAAATCAAATCAGTTCATGACTATTGAAATTCAATTTGTGCAACGCCAAAGCAGCTCACATTCATACTTCATTACATGCCTAAATGTTTGATTCACAGAAAACAAATATAACTTCATCATTTTTACTATCAACAAACGTATAAGTACTAAGAGAATAAGAGGAGCCCAGTTCAAAAATCATTTATCTTTACTTTCCTTTGTTTTTATGAAATCACCGAAATCTCAACTTATGTACAAATAACACAACTTCATGTATAAGCTTTCAAAATAATTTGAATGGTTCCTGAGCCACAACCTTACAACTGCAAGGAACCAAAATTAACACAGCCACGACCCAACGATCACAGAATAAAACAACTCGTGACGGAGCGTCATGTGACTGCCTGAGCTGGATTGTACGTCACAGTAAAGCATTGATCATCGTCACTGGCGCGTGACACCGTAACGGCGACAACAGAACAAAATTGCGTGGGAGGCTTGAACATTACGAATCTTCAACTACAGCTTTAAAAACATTTAAAAATTTGGCTGCACTTCTTTGCATCACAAAACCTACCCATTGCGTTATTTTGATCGCTTGGTTATGACATACGGTACAGACTGGCCTATATAAGTGGTGTATGCAGTATTATATTATACACAGAAACTCAAATATTTCGGTAATAATGCTTTACCAAATCTAACCAGCCCACCATTACGAGAAACTGCAAAACAAAGTCACCGTGCACTGAAAATGTCACTTGCTATTTAGGGAAAAAAGTTATGTTAGGAAAAACACATACCAAACTTTACACACGAAACTCCCTTAATTTAAATTGAGAAAGCACTGCATTTAGATCTCTTTCTTGGTATTTTATTGAGGACTGCCAATCAAAAAAAAACAATGAATCGCACTGATGCAGGACCGGAAAGAATAGGAAACCTGTAGCAAACTTTGGTTTATATTTTAATTCAACGAAAACAACAGTCCTATTTGTTTTACGATCTGAAACGCAGGGCCATGATGACGGAATTCCAATGGCACACATCTATATATTTGCCCTTTCCAAGTATCACTGATGTCACTGTATCATAAACATCTTGATATTTTCTTGCAAAAGAGGTGATAAAGTTTTAACTGCAATCAGAATAGAAATATGCAGTATTTAACTTGTAATTTGATTTTCGGTTTTATCAAAATTACTACTTTGTCCAACGGCCGTTTTCATTCAGGGCAAGGTTTGACAAATACGTAGGTGAATTGTTAGGCATAAAACATGCCGATCTTGGCGTATAAATCGGTGCCATTCTGATCCTAATGAAATTAATTCTGATGTAGTAGGGTACGCATTTACCTTGATTTTTTTTATATGTCAGCAATTCCGTAATCTAATTTAGGAAAAACCAAAGCACCTCAAATTTAAAAAACATACAGTATAACTCTAGTTTCAATTCTATTCAAATTAAAAAAAAAGCTAAAAAAAGTCTATAGTTGTCGATGTCAGGCTACTTGATATTTTGCCCCCAGCTCTTCAACACGCCCATGCTTCTCAGGGAACTTTTTTACGTCACATACAACTAAATGTTCGTGCAGTCGTTGCCAACGTAGTCCGTTTAAGTTCTGAAACGACTCTTCTTTGCTTTATCTTTCATATTTGTAGGGTATCCATTGGGTGGGACAGATATAGGCTGTTATCAGGATTCCAGCAGCATATCGCAAGTTGGCACTTCTAGTCCTCACTAAGTTTAGTGACAAGATAACAGCCAATGTACCACAAGCAAAACGTTTTACTTTCAAAAATAAAATTTTCTGACGATTTTTCATAGCACTCCTGCTTTAGTATAATCATAGTATACTCTACTGTGGTAGTGCAACGACTCCTCCTGATTGTCTCTGTCACGCATGATTTCTAAGAGATAGAAAACTCGCAAATAAATTGGAATTACTTGAAACGTGGGTAGAGTTACATACTGAATTTTTAGCATGTTTAAGTTAGCTCTATATTATTGATTCCAATAACTATAAATATTAAATATTTTTTACCCTTCTTTTCGAAATACGGCGATGTATTGTCGAACAGTTTTATTGTACACCTTGTGTGAATAGAAGTTTAAAGTGTAAGTATACCATGTAATTTTGGGGTTTGTATAAGTACACCTGTGTTGACGTTATCAATACAGTGAAGAAACCATGACATCATTTTATAAGTAGAGGTATGGTTGAAATGTCTTTTGTAAGTGTAAAAAAGCTGATTTTTTTTGAAAATCGTAATTGTCATGCAGGATTTAAATATTATTTACTACAGGCAATTCTGCAAATAATGTTCATAATCCGATGGCCGAAGGTCAAATAGATGTGAGGCTACTTATTCAGAAACAGTGTTTGTAAAACTGGTCAAGTTCAGTACTACAGACAAAATTATTAAGCTTCTAGAATGTACATTTCACACAAATTTATGCAATGTGACGAATTTCATAATCATAAGCAGATATTCCTTTTTTTAAGTCACTTTGTTAAAAAATGCGTGGATGTAACCTTGTTTTCATGTGCATGCGTTTTTATTCATTCCTTTTAAGTAGTTGTTTCCAAATTTACAGAGTAAAAAAAAAAAGTTAAAAGCTAAGCAATACAAAATGTGTAACCTTTATTCTTCTGTCTTGCTTTTCTTGTTTGGGCAAAATAATATCTGATAATATGTTCCTATAAATTTAGTCAAAGATTACAGATTATTCCAAAAATTCTGTTTGGCCACTTAGTTTTTGGAGTACATTGATACTGACCAACACATAAAAATGATCCAAACCTAGTAAAAATTTTCCTAATATAAGAGTCAAGATACATGCAAATAAATAAGCAGCACATTTGTAAAGATTGCAAGACCCTATAAAATAACTTCAAAAAATAGTCTGCTTGTGGCAGGCTATACGTTTTTTGTCTTGAATGTCTTTCTATTACAAACAAAAGCATTTTCAGCCGTACTACTACTCACAAACTACGCCATGATTGAGTCACAGTTCCATTACGTCAGCACAGGCATCCAAGGACACACTTAAAAAACAAAAACAAATTTAAGTTGAGTACTTCCACTTTTTACTGCTATTTTTGCTGCCAGGTACAGTAATTAATGGGAATTGCTCTTCTGGCTCTGAAGTTTCGAAAGTGTTTTTTAAAACCGACGTTTCGTCTGCATCCGGCGAGACTTCCTCAGGTTATGTCACACAATAATGCATCAAGCGCATAAACACTAAAAACACAAGAAAAGGGGAAAAGATAACATTGGCACTGCTTGTATCGTCACGTGACCAGGTGTGTAACGGGGCGTAACACTTACAACAAATTGTTGTAAACCGCTGGAAAGTAGACGCATTGCTCCTTGTCATTCACGCAATGGTCGTTCTTATGAATGTGAAGCGTTTTGTGTGGTTCTCCTCCATCTCGAGGACTCGGACCTCATCAAAGTTAACTCGGTGGCAGCGTGTTTCGCCAGTGCTGTCCTCTGGCTATTCTTTGCTGCAACGTCACGGCCATGCTCTTTTAACCGAGTCTTTAACCGATATATGCTCCACTGCAGTCCTTACATGGAATATAAAACACAACGCCTTTGGGTTGGGCCGTACCCTTCTCGATAGGGTGTGACACCATTCTGCCCAGTGTTCTGTGTGGCTTTGTGTAGACCGCAGTACCATAATCCAACATCATACGCCTTAGCGTGTCTGTTAAAACACGAACATGGCAAAACGATCGTACCGGTAGATGGCGCTGTTTCTTGTGCCTTGACCACGGACTTTCTTCTAAACATCCATTACAGATAGTGTTTATGCACTCGATGCATTATTGTGATGTGACATAACCCTGAGGAAGCCGCTGGATGGTAGACGAAACGTCGGTTTCAATAAACACTTTCTAAAAAAAATACTTTTCAGAAAAACATCGTATTATTGTGAAAAGGGATATGAATTATTTATTATTTTTTACTCATTGGAATCACTATATTACTAACAATTCGTTAAAACTCCACCCACAATTAAAGCAATTCGAATTTATTTGCGAGTATCCTATCTCTCTACATGCAAAAAGTGGCATTTGATCTCCTGGAAATCATGCGTATCGGAGATTCTCCAAGAGAATTAAGAAACAAAGAAAAGAGGAGCCGTTGCACCACCATAAGAGTATACTATAGTATAAATAATCGTCACCAAAATATTCATTGAGTTTTTCCCCGGAAATTTATTGGTTCCGACTTTGCCCCAACAATGGGCGTGACGTCACAATGCTGCACGTAAGATTGATTGCAAGATTGGTGGAAAATGCAATGGTTCTTTATTAAAATGCGTGTAGCTCTTATTGGGTAAATCATTTCGGGGTAGTTTTTTTTTTATTAGGGCAAAGCAGATATTGTCGAAGAATATAAGTACGAACCACCAAAAACAAAAATTTACGTTAAGCGAAGAAAAAAGTATGGAACTAACCGCAACCAGCGCGTCTGGCAGCTGCATTGCATTAACGTTTACTGTTTCATTGGGGTAAAATCGGAGCATATGAAACAAAAGACTCAAAATCAAATTATAAATCTTTTCTAATGATTCTCTAGCTAGGTCACTTTCGAAATTTCTGCAAAAGATCGTAAAATTAATGATATGTTCCCAACTTGGTTGTATGTACTGACATAAAACATAACAGATAAGCTTTAGTGTCTCTTCACCTAAGCGTAAATTTTCTTTTTTGGTGCTTGGTACTTAATATTTTTCGACAATTTCTGCTTTGCTTATACGTAAAAAATTTTCCACAAACGGATTTAGGACTGCGCTACACGCGTTTTAGTAAATAACTCCTATCTAAACCAATGCAATATCAGCCATTCTTTACCTGCAGCATTGTGACGTCAGGCCCATTGATGACGCGAAGTCGGAACCATGATATTCATGGAATTGAGCCAAATGTATTGCAGAATAGTAAACTGATATAGGTCTGCTATAACAATCCAGATACTGGCAGGCTGTCGATCGCGCACGCACCGTATGTAAATTCGAGGCAACGATCATGCAGACAACTTGGTTTAATCTGATAAAACTTAGGCCTACACAGAAATACAAATTGTGAATAGCCATAATGACATTTCACAGTAAAAGTATTTTTTTTATTTATGAAACGACTATTGGTTATCTCGTCAGTCATAGATAAAAAGCCACTTTATGTTATAATGTAATTTTTGCTTTAATTTAAATTAAGTTTTTAAAAAGGTATCTGTTGGATTTTAAATATTTACACGAGGGCGCTGCAGAGCCAAAACGACGTTGTGAAGATCAAGATCTCACGAAAAGCAATAGTGGTAGCACCAACCAGGGCGAAGTCGGTGCACCTAGGCTTTGGCGATGCCAAAAATTGTGTACATTAATGGATATACTTATTTGTCTTGTAATTGTACAGTACGAGTGTCAGGCAGAAAGTAAGAGCATTAAGAAAACTGCAGTTGGTATTTTTTCACTATAGGCCTAGCTGCACCTTATTAGCAGACAGTCAGACATCGAGATGGTTTTTATGCAATGCCGGAAAATTACTACTGGATTACCGCGACGATTCGTTTGCAGATTACATTGCACGCCAGTATGTTGCTTCGAAACGTTCGTTTTAAGCTCTTTGACCTTGCAAAAAAATTAGTAATCCATGTTACTTTTGGCATATAAATTATGTTTGTTTTTAAGCCTTTTATGTATAAATAAAAAGGAACCTTCATGAGTTTAGAAAGGTATGCAAATATTGTATTGAGAATATGTGTAAGTCAAGGGTCCGAGGGGTTCTGACAGAAAAGGATAAAACCTCCACAATGTGGTTTTGTTACTTGCTGCTACTTACAACTCTTCCTTGTATTAGTGGTAAGAAATTTGCTGTCTAAAAATTTGAGAACATTTATTTACTTCACAATTGTTTATTTTCTTTTAGGATATATATGTCTAAAATTATGTGGCCTATGTAACTTGGTTTTAAAAGCATTGTCTAAAACACACTATTATGTTACCAATTTTTGCACAAATGTATGCTTTTAACTGATGTTGTTTTGTTTTGATTGCAGGCAACTGCCTTGAGGATGGAGTCATGATTAAGGTACTTTCTGTTTGGTATAAATTTAAACTTAAACATGGTCTGAGTATAAATGGAATGTTTCATCAAAATAATTTATCATCAGTAAACAGTTTTTGCCAATGTATAAAGGTAATGTGAGTTTGTAGAAGTTATGCAACATTCTTAGTAAGTCTTGACATGAGAAATAACATGTATTTTTGTTTTGATTTGGATTATATTTCCTCACTGTTTTGTGAAACTGAGGTAAAAGCATCAATTAACACTAAGTACTGATTCATCAGAAAGATGATCAGACAAGATTGATTTCAACTTCTTTGTGATCACCGATAAATAATGCCTGGGTTTCTCCCAGTCTAGTCAATAGCCAGTAACAGTAATTGCCTTTTTGAGGGTCAAATGAGTTTGCAAAAGCAAAAATTTTGCCTCACATGCCATAAATTTAGACTTTTGGTCTGCGAACTGTTTTTGTTGAATCTGTTCTTTCAGCCATTGTTCAATTTGACGATACCCTGTATGTATTGAGTGGATTTATCAGGCATACATTATACCACCTGTAAACCTTTGTCTGCCTAGAATTGAACACTGTGTTATTAAAACATTGTTGTTGGGGAAAGGTGATTGTAACAATAGAACTGGCCTATGTTGTTACAAACTCTGTAGAAATTCACAACATTCAAAACTGATTCAATTTACTAATTTGTGTGCCAGCAAAGAATCTAAGTCTTTGTTTTAGTATACGACTCCGTGTTCGCATTTCCCACGAGTGTTTTGTTGAGGAATTAGAAAATGTGCCTCACCCCTTTAACACACGCCAATGGTTGGTAACTAACAGAGAATTAGTCATCCGCGGCAATTTTCGAACGCTTGCTAAGTGCTGGTTTAGCACAGAATTCTAGAAAATAAATCGACCGTGTCTGGCTTGTTTGCAATAACCTTGGTGCCAATCCAATCCAGCCTCTGTTTGTGTTATTTCATATTAAATTTATATTTCTGTGTTTTTGAGAGGTAAAACAAACGTAATGAAGGTGAACAATGGTTGATTGTTTTAGCGTTATCGCCAACTCCTACGGACAGAGACTCTCTGTCCTGGGCCTGGAACTGACGGTTGGGCGTGCGGACAGATCAATCGATAACAGTTCCTATAACAAAACCAAATTTTGTTTTATTGATAGACAATTAGTCGGTAGTTGGTTCTTCAGTAGTCATCACAGCTAGCTTTCCTCCTTGGATCATTTGCCCAAGTCCCGAGTAACCTTTAGCGCGTGATGTCATTTTTAGTCTATGAAGTATTTATCTCATGGGAGGAGCGACGTGCGAGCATCGCCCGGATATTCTCCACACGGTTCAGATACCCATGTTATTGGTAGATACATAACCCGCGGTAGTAATGAAGATTGTGATTTTGGTTATGTAGCTTTTGTCACATAACTCTCTTTTCTGGATGGTAAAGTTCTTTTTGTGGCACTTTCACGGGCAAATAATGGGGAGAATCACAACAAAACTTGTCGCCACCAGACCACCTTCCTGTGTGACGTCATTATTAACCATTTGTCGTTTTTATGAACAACCAGTGTATTTAGGGGTAATAGATGGAACGTGGCAACTGCGCCGATCACATAGCGTTAAAATTGGCGACAGACGTTAGAGTGTGAAGCTACGAAACTGCGACCATCGCATCGTGTCACGCAGTAGTGTGTTGTTTTATTCCAAGTGGTCCGAACGTAGTATCAAAGTGAAATGTCGTAAAAATCGATGGGCAATGTCCCATCTGTTTTGCGTTTTTTTTTTAATTGACATTTGATTTCGAAATACGCAAGTATTGTAGGATTCGCAAACGCGTCCCCGCTAATGGTGTGAAAAAACGACTGACTTGAACCCAGTTTTGAGTGTGGAATTTCTCAATCTATTGAAATTCCCTGTAAGCTACGTCCAAGCATGAAGTGGATGGTAAAGCGGCGTGTTGATACTTGATGACGCATTTTAACCCCGGGCTCATTGTAAACCGTATTCCGCCAACCTGCGACCAGTTCGACAAAGGAAACCGTTTGTGCGCCTGGTTTGATTTTCAAACTTGAATGTTCACTTTTACCTTTTAGGTTTAGGTATTATTTGCCGATGCTCTGTATTTGCACAATAGTTAATTACTGAAGAAAAAACCCACTTCGTGGTTTCGCTGTAATCAAGTTAAAACGTATCTGCTATGATTGAACGTTCCTGGAAGGGTTTGACAACTTCAAAATAATCGTAGCCCGTCTTATCCTCATTACCAGCTGTTGTGGCCGTGCGACATTGTTCGACTCGCCGGAAAATAACCTCCTATTAATTCGTTTCGCGTAAGCGCGTGAATGTGTGTGGGCTCGGCAATATTTGGCGACATTCGTACTTTGACCGAACTTCTCTATTTTTTATCTTGTCTTATGTAGGCTGTTTGTCGCGAAGGTGACATTATCTTTAGCCGACAAACAAACCACCCACTCAGGCACACTGTTTTTCGTGCTTCAAAATCGACGGACGGTTCGACTCTTGAGCGAACAATATATCTGCCCCCTCTTTTTTCGGCTTGAGAGTCACATTCACTTGCACATGGAATTGTCAAAAGTAGTATTCCTATCATTCATGCTTCACCATCAAAAGTAGAAGAAGGAGATTCGCTCTGTAGATTTCCTTGTCCAACATCCTGCCGCGATCGGCATGTTGCATTGTATGGACGCACCTGCATTGGAAGTTTCTACTTCGTTTACCCCTTCTATCAAAGCCTACATTTGACGTCACGTAATTGTTCAACTTCCAGACAACTGTGGTGTAACGATACGGTTAAGTGTGTTGAGGTCTAACAGTCACTTAATGCTTGTGGTCATAGCAATCGTTGCGTGTGCGAGCTATACAGCTACTTGTGTTACCTGGTAACGGCCTTTTATTGACTTGCCGTTTAATCCAAATCGTGGCCGCTGCATAGGAACGTGAACTGCAGTTGGCAGCCCGCTGGAATGTTGAGCGTCTGTTTGAAGTCATTCTACAATGTAACAAGTTATAGAGTGTGCTTCAAGCCACTTGCCGACAAAGTCAAATGTACCCTCGATGAAACAGGCCGGCAGAAGGTATTTCATGCGTGCGTTAAGGGGGACACTTCATCATACAATGGGACGTCTCTGATCTACGCATCCGATGAACAGTTGTTGGGCATCATACGCACATCGCGTGTCACATAATTTTACAAAAGTTAGTAAACTTCAAAAATCTATTACCTGAAGCACGTACGTGACGTCACGTTGGCATTTAAGCCACTTGAGCAATATGTGTACATAGGCGCGGTTGTCCTGCAGAAGACGTTTGGCGATATTTAAGAATAGGTATTGACTGGTGGCGTGGATATTTGATGTTCTGTGATAGATCACTTACTGTAGGATGGCGAGTCGCCCCAAATCATCCCTACACATTCTACCAAAATATGCCAACAAGATCCAATGCTTCACAATTCCTGCAAGGCAAACTTAATGTGATATCGGACATAGTTTCAAATTGAATGGTTTGTTATAAAAAGATTTTAAATGTCTGCAGTATTATTACCCTCAAGCAGAAAGCGTATTTCTTGTCACATTTTATGACTCGTTTTGCTGCTCCTTTGTATTAAACAACACTGGCAGCAAACAAATCGAATGGCGCCAATGGGCCGGGTTTGTGGGCATGAAGAGCCGCCAAGAGTTTCGACTTCGCCATGTTCGCTGTTTACGGTGATAAAAACTTGGCGAATGTACTGCCAGTCTAATTTCCGCCTCGTACCGTACGACAAAAAGGCCCGCGGCATGTATTGTGCGAAATCCTAAACAACTACTTTCTTATGCGAAGTTACGAAGGTCGCGTGGTTTCCGGTGTTCGTCGCAGTTACCGATTCGCAGCCGACAAAGCTTCAATGCAAGGACATGTTAAGTCTACCTTGTTAATTTAGTCCGCCTAATCGGTTTAATGATCTCCGTTTGATTTTAATATCCCTGTTGCTCTCATGAAATGTCCTAATACTGACACAGGTCAATGCGTATGACCTTTTTGACTACCTTGCACTTTTAAATTTATATCAAAATAATTAGTTTGGTTAAAAGAGAAATCCAAAGGAAAGTTTGACAGTCTTTCTTTCATCCGTAAAAAACTTACATTTGCGCCGCGTCAGACTTACAACCGATTTTCCCTTTCCGTAATAGCTGTGGGGTATGATGTCACTTTCGTGGAATCGTGGGAAACTCGTTACGTCATAAAGTGTGTATGTATCCGACAGAGGTGCTAAAAATTGTTTAATATTAAGCCACTTACATATATGTGTGAAAGTGTCAAATTGTGTGTTAAATTAACATTTAATGTTGGGTACAAGTAGTTAATCACATGTTACGTCAGCGCGTTGCCAAGTCGAGCAGATTTAATCAATCAACTATAGTATGTGTAAGTGAACATAGCGATACCTCTTGAAATTGTGTTCGCCTTTTTGTGAAGGTGAGAAAATGTATGGCTATCACGGAATGTATGAAATAAACCGCATCAATTGCAAAGTACTTTTCCCACACACGGAGAAGGTAAATCTTATCACCGATGCTGGACTTGGTTACATCGTTCTTGCTGTCTTGTCAAGAAAAAACAAACTTTTGCCGTCTCGTGCGTGGTATCGGCTGTGCGAACAACCTGGTAAGCTGAAAAAAGGCAAATCCACACCTTGTTTGCGAGTACTTACGTTATCCTTTGGGTCAAGTGAAGTAACACCAGAGCGGTTAGCATCGCGTGCAGCCAACCCCCCTCACTTACAGTGCGTGCCACCCCGTCTGCTTTCTCCACCTCCCATTAAATCGCCGACGAAGCTTGAAAGTATCGTCTATTGTGTGCGACCCAGTTTGCTAAGTCGATACTTTTGTGACTTGTGCGATCCATCAGTGTTCGTTCGTCACTTTCCGTCGAAACTCTTTGATGCCAAAATATTAAGTTAAGATACGAAACCACGTAATCGATGTTATAAATGTATAGATTTAACTTTGTTGTTGTTGTTGATGTGCTGTAGACGGCATTCCACTTTAAAAACTGAAATCCACAAAACAAACTATTTCCAAGTGTGGCGCGTAACATCAAAAGCATGAGTTTATCTTGGGCGATTTGTGACAATAGCCTCGTTATTGTGGTGTCATAATGCAATGAAAGTACTTTAGCACGTGTGCGTGAGAAAGATACACCTCACGCGAATTTTAATAACGAGTCATACTTCTTTTGTCGCCAAAAGAAGTGGATACACAAAGTTCTAAGGCTAAGTGGAGTCTTATATTTAGCCAAACTTTACACTTGTTTTAACTTTCCACGTAAATTGTGTTCGGCAAAACGGTATTACGAAACCATGGCGCCATCGTGGCTGATAGCAACTAAAAATTGCCATCGTAAAAGTAGTTCTACTGTGTTGGTATCAGGGTGGTACGAGTTTAGAGTTGTAGGATTTTCGCCCCACCCTAAACAGTAAATCCTCGCATATGCCAACTACAAGAGGGCTTGTGTTGAAGTTGCAACGGCTCCAAATCTGGCTTTTATCGAAGTCTTGTAAGAAAGTGTGTAATTTCTGCAGCGATTTTTGTGAATGCAGCTTCCTCTACAGCAGATATTGTGCAGGTGGTTTTTCAAGATACCAACATAAAAATTCAAGTTTGTAGTATTTTCGATAACGTTTCTGCTAATAATACAAACTATATCTGGTTCTCTTACGTCATCGTTATCACGGAAACGTTTTCTCACTCCCGAATCACAAACCAAACCTAAACCATTATATCCATAGTAAGTCCTAAAACATCACCTTTGTGCTGGGTTTCAGTCACATTCCACTCATATTTTTCATCGTTCGAAAGAAAATATTTGTGTGTTCGGTTGTTCGTTGAAACTTACAGAGCAGTGATGGGTTTGGCCGGGCTTTGTTGAATGGGAATTTCAACGACATTGCTTTGTGATGGGTGACGTAACGCGTCTGTGCGAATTGAGCTTGAAATGTTTTTCTAAGCGTAAACTTCCTGTGCACGTATTTTTTAAAAATTGTTTTTTCACATCGTCGTCACTGTTATTGGAATATTATTGCAAAACACCTCCATGCGTTAGTACCAAAAGTAAAACAGCAGCCCGTTATTTGAGGTGTGCTTTTTCGGCTTACGTTCGAACACTCTTCCCGAAAATTGGTTGTTCGCTATTGTTGTCCACTACCGGTTGTGTCTCGTTTCATGGTCGCGTGTCTGAGGCTCCTGTACGCTCGCCGGCACATTTTCGCACAAATAAATAGCGAACAAATCGGCTCACGGCTCGTTACAATTCGCCTTAAAGCCCAAACTATTCATGCAAGGCACGTTGAAATCCACCGCTTTTGTTCTGTTGAATTATTATAAAAAAAACGTATGTACTCGTTTTGTATAACCCTGAAAACATACGGATTTTAATCGTTCACTAAAATTAAACCTTCCTTGAATGTGGTTTGAAGATAAATGCCGTCTTAGAAAAGAAAACTGTGACAGAAATGTCGTCAAAAGGTTGAAATGCCATTTGGCCAACTTCGCCCATCAAATGTTGCTGTGGGCGTTTTGCGTCAGCCCAGTGCCGTTCCGCTTCGATGCATTGTTGTCTCGTCAACTTTGCAGTGAGAAACTGGTGAGGAATGCATTACATTTCAACAATCTGCCCCTACTCTGTCTGCTATAGCGTTTGAAGTGCGTAATCTAAAACCTGGCGACCCCCGATGTTTCGGTGTGGTAAGCATTGGAAAACGCGCATTGGTGTGGGAACTTACGCCTTGCCAACCAATGTTGTAACAAGGTCATAAGAAGGCGCCAAAACCGCAAAAAACTGGAAACCAGGTACTGCTTGCTCGTCGACTACTCATCTCAAGTTTCTATACGGTACATGTATTTTAGAAAACCGCCTATAGTTAGTTGGAAAGTGAAATAAGAAATACGTTTTATAAATTTCACTACGCATTGAGTTTTTTGCACAACGAATGAAAACGCGTGAAAAATTGCCACAAATTGCAGTAATTTCTCCCGTCGTCTGGCGCAGGTCTCCATTGCGAACGTCTGCGGTTTGTTTGGATAAAAATTCACTGCAACCCTGATTGCACGTTGCCACCTGGTGTTTTTTTTTGGAAGTTCTTATCAACGAAAATAAGTTTTTATTAAAATTTCCCCTCCCTGGGTGAGTGTTTCTCAAACTTTTTTCTGTACCGCCCCCCAAACACCTTAGTCATTTAGCAACGCCCAACAGAACAGACAAAAAAAACACAACGAATTTATTTGTTGCTCGTTAGTTAATGCGATGGGTGAGGTTGGTGCAATGACGCCAATTTATTAATTTTAAGTTTCATGGCGGACAAAAACCATGGTAAGTCTCCTCAATTGTCGATATCAAGACGTTTCTTTTTCCATGTAAAAGAGTGGTGAATGCGCTGAACGCACGTTCCACCAAGTAAGAAAATTACGGAAAGGTACACGCGTACCACCTGGAATGCGGTCGCATACCACTTGTGGTAAACGTACCACTTTTTTGGGAAACACTGACTTACGCTATAAGAGAACATTTGCCATGTTACCAAGCGCCCTCCAATCGTCCATTCAGTCTCCAGCGCCCCCCGTAGGATTGCAAACGCCCCTAAGGGGGCTCTGGCGCCCACATTGGGAACCACTGCCCTATTTGTTTCAGTATGTTCCTACATACATGTGTCGCCATTTGTTCTTGTTGTAACGTAATAGTGTTGTAATGATGCAGTTCCGGAAGCTGTTACAGCTCATTTTGATCGACCCTTGCCACCGATTGGTCGGTACTTGGACTGCAATGCGCACGGTATTACTTGTAATCGGATACTTTCATTCTTTCCTTGTATTCCACCTTTCGCAATTTAATGACGGATATTAAATGTCGAAGTTTTCATCCAGAAACGTCCAAACGGTCATTGCGCAATTGATTTTGTGTTAAATGTCAAAGTTTTTCCAGTTGACATTTGTTTGCTGTGGTAAGGTTGTGCTGCGTATCACGAGCACTCAATCTTTAATCTCAAATACTCTTCCCGTTGCGCCTCGTCAGTTTTTAAACCCTATTCAAATAAGAGCACACTGTTGGTATTTTGGAGCTTCAGTTATCACTTTCGACCGATCGCTGTTGGATTGCCGGACCACCGGTTTCGTACAGATGGACGACTCTAGTGACCAGCGCGTAACACAAGCTTAAACAAACAGAGATAAGAAAATACACTCAAGTGGTCACTGTTGAGTTTGAAAGAGCCAGTGACTAGCACGATGAGGGTCCTCCATTTAACGAACCGTGCATTCCCGCAATTCCGACTGTCTACCAAATATTCGTCGTGTTGAAGTCGTATAGTCGATCTTAATACCCCTGACAATTTGTTGGTTGTGGGACTTTCCTTGATCGCGTGTCATTTGTTGGGTGGGATTTTTGGTTGCGTCGAGAAGACAGTGTTAAATGAACAAGCGACGCTGACTGGGCATTGTGACGTATATTGATGTAAGTAGTGTTAGATGAAGCATTGTCCTCGTGTTGGCATTTTACCATAGCTTTAAGCATATAATCTACACCCGGTTTACAATCCCTTCGAGGTTGAGGTTAAATGGTTGTTGCCGGTGGCGGATGGACAAACCGAGTGTCGGGAAACGGACATTTGGTGGCGTCAATCACGATGTCGAATCACTCGCCTGGAGATATGCATCAATGCCGACGGCGCCTGCGATTGCGACATACGTGCGTGTGCTTGTTAAAATCCAAACTTCTACCTATTCGGACTTCTACGATTATTCGCTTATGTTGCCAAAGGATTTCAGCCAACACTGCCGGATTTAGTAAAGCGTTGTATTCAAATATTTATCTTAACGGAAGATTACTATCTGGTTTGTCAAATTGTGTCTATTTTTCCTTTCGTTTGCTGGATTTCCCTGAGTTGGCATTGTTTGGTTCTTTTCAAAGTTTGCTACAGGTTAAAGGTTTCCCACATTTTTGTCCATTTATCTGAAGCACAAGCGTATAACTGGGGTAAAATGAGAAACAGGCGATTGTGCCGCACACCGGTTTCCTTTCGGCTTGGCGCGGTTTGATGCAATCGTAGGATCGAACCACTTCTGCCCCTCTCGCCGCTGTAAGTTCTTTGCATTGTCGCCCGATGCGGCGGAAACCCCAGGGCAATTACGCTGTTGGTCAATGGAGAAATTGTTTCTGGTCAAAATGCAATCACGAACATTTGATACCGGTATATCATGGTTAGCGAAAAGATTTGCCAACTGAAGGATACTGAGGATAAACCTATAGGTCAGTGGTTGATTCCGTCAATTCTTTTTCGTTTATTTTGTTTCACCGACTGTAACAATTTTTTTTTTCATTCTGCAACGTAAAAATGTAGTTTACAATACGATTTGTTTTCATGCATCTCATGTGTTGGTATTGTATATTTTCTCGCCGCTAACAGGTTTACATGGATACAGATTACTTTCTCTCCAAAGTTTAATTTTTTTCCCCAAAATAACCGCGGCATGAACAAGCTTTACGCTTGTTTGCAGAAGATAATTCGTTGGTTTCTGTGCCTTAAACTCCCGAAAGGCAAATGACTCTTGTACACCAAAGGTACAAAAATTTAAACTTTTTTGCGTCTTTTGCATTCAAAACAACCTGTGAAGCTCGGGTTTTGAGTTATTTGCGAAATTTGTTACCATTTTTCGTCCGCTGTGATTTTAATGGAACGCACAGTTTCTACGTGGTGTCACAAACGTTTCCTTCAGAATTGGGAGACGAAACCCAGATTTCCCAATATCATTATCGGTTCGACTTCCCTCACTATAGCGTATTTGTAATAAGGTTAACCTCACACAATTCGGGCGATTCTCTTTTTTTCAAAGGGAAGGAAAAATCCATTTATCTACATCTGCAGCGTGCCAAATTGTAGGATGTCAGTGAGATGACTGCGTATCGCATAGTTAAAGCTTTTACTTGCCTCACATTGGTCAGGAATGATGGTTCTCCAGCTTTCTGCCTTTACTCCTGCGTGTTTGTTGTCGCAACGGGCAAGTGGCAACGCGGAATGTTTCGCACCGACTTGCAGTTTCCCCAGCGGCAACTTGAAATAATCTCTCGGGTCAGCGCAAGTGTGAATGTTTTTGCGCACAAGAAAACGACCGAATTGATACAAGACATGTGTATTGCTTGGAACTATAACCTCTTTTGGTGAATAAATCTGTGGATATAACCGAACGAATGTTATCAAAACGTCTACACGCAACTGTATTCATGGCCGTTCTAGTGAAACCGGAATGTTGAGTGCCTTCTGTGGGAGCCGCTATGTTTGGTCGCGGTCTGTATGTATTTATAGTAACTTATGAGTGAGTTGCCAGCGGTGCGTTTGCTGTTCGAAGGTCGCCGTAAAACATTCGATACACGACCACGTACCGTAAACTCGCCACCGTTGCGTTTATTTTAACCGCACCTGGCCTTCAAACGTTACATTACAGGAGGCGACACCTGTACTTCCCTAAACGTTGCAGAAGCAGCAAGTATTGGTTCGTCTGTCGGATATTAGTCGAGTTCCAGTGATACTGACCAATGAACTCAACCCTGTATATTTTGGGTTCCTTTGCAAAAAAATGGAACTCGGGCCCCGGTATATTCTGGATGGAATGATAATGCGTTACTGATGGGCGCAAGGTTACCACGTAATTGATACGGATAGCAATCTTGTACGCGCCGCACCTTCTGTGTGCGGGCAATTTTAAATTTTGGTCCTTCCTTTTTTCCGACATCGGTGCCGACGAAAACCTTCTTGAGGTTTGATCAGGCCAAGTATTGGCTTGGTGCGATCTGTGCGTGCTACAAAAATAAACAAAACTCAGTCGCCTACGCTTCCACGGTTTTAACCGTTGATAAATTAATTCCAAGTGCTCAATGCATTTCGGTTTTATCAGACACAAGGTACTTTTGTTGCCTGGATACAGCTTTAATTGTGTTGGTTTTGTCACTAATCAATTGCTGTCTTATAGAATAACACATTGTGGAAGAAGGACTCATGCACATCATGTACATGTGTTGGTGGATTGGTGACGTGTGAACAACAGACTTGCACTGACCCCCAGTGCGACACGACAAAGGTATATTACCTTCAGTGGAAGGCCAATACATTTCGACCAACTTAAACATTTTCTATCTAAAACTCACTATGTCTTTGACTTATATTTATTTACGACAGGGAGAATCACTGATTATTCCTGCTAACCGCTGCTGCCCAGTGTGTAGTTTAGTTTCAAGACGACATTGTGAGCTTAACGGCGAAATTGTGGCGGTGAGTTCCTCTTGTGTTGATTGCTTTTCGTTGAAGTGTATTTAAACATGGACAAAGGCCACCGCATTCGATCCTCTTTGTCAACCGAGACTCGTAAACTTGCCCCTATCACATTCCTTTTGTATGACCCGAGTCACAGGGCACATTTGATTGCCATCGAACTTCTTTGCAGCACGACACGCGTTGGGATGGATCTAGCTGTAGCAGGTGTAGATGTAACGACGGCGTCGTTTCTTGCTCGCCGTTGACTTGCGATAGATTACAATGTGGTTACGGCGAAACGAAAAAACAAGTTCCCAAGCATTGCTGTCCTATATGTGTTAGCCTAGCAGGTTCGTCGCTGTGTGATTACTTACATTGTATTGTCATGTTAATAGTTTTTCTACACACGATACCAAGTCTTCATTGTTTTATTGGTATTTTGATTTGCTAAACTTATCTTACATGGATTGGTGATCTTCAGATTCATGCTCGTTCCAAGGACTCACTTATCGTGACGGAGAAATGTGGTCACCATCTAAGTGCGAAAAAGCTGTTTGTTCGAATGGTGAGATCGTAAAATTATATTTATCGCACGCGATACACGGTTAAAGCACGTTACGTCAGTTGTTTCGTAATGTTTGTTTTCGCTTCACCGTGAGACCTTTGCGCGCGCGCATTTTTCCGGCGCGCTATTTCAATACACGGTGTGAGCAAATATTTGCTTCCATCCTCCCCATTACACACTACTCATCCGGCCCCACTCTGCCCTCCGACAGTGGTCGCTGTCGGATGTAATATTTAATCCCTATGGCAGACGGATGGGGTTTGATGAAAGGTTCACAAGCATTCAAGCTGACAGATGAAGGTCGATAATGTCTGAATACATTTTTTTCAGGCAAGGTACTGCTCCATGTGGCTCGGTGCGATGAACTAGTATGCGGACCTGGCGAGAAACCTGTGGTGCTGAAGGATGAATGCTGCCCTACCTGCGTCGGTCGCTCCTGCATCCATCAGGTAATCCGTTTTTAGCCCAGCCCGTCAGGTGTTGACCATTAAAAAAAGAAAACCGCACCCTTAAACAACAAGACGAACGTAAAGTTGTCAGTGGGATATCTATATATTTTAAAAAGTTTAATGTTCCTTCGACCAATCTGACCCCTTCACAATTTGTAAAGCCCGACATGCGATATTTAAAGAACCAAACTCCAAATATTTGTACCACAGAAACAGTTAATCACGTTTTCAATGACAGGATCACGAATACAAATCCGGTGAAAGTTTTCATGTTGATGTTTGTGAGCGATGTTTGTGTGAAAATGGCCAATTGAGATGTAAGAGGGAGGAATGTGATGACGATATTATGGATGTTTCCTGCCCTGACGGGCAACGAGTGTTGAGGGGAGAGGACGAGTGTTGTCCTCGATGCGTTGCATCTCAAGGTTTGGTGTTTTCCTGAAATATTTTTTTCGGTTTCGTGTGGATAACATTAGTGGACCTCGTGGTACTGTTGGCATCTGCCTTGTTGGATGTAAGTCAACTTTTCATGTCAAATATTTTCCTAAGAGTCATTGGGACAAATACTTTCCCTTCGCACAGTCAATTTGTCATTCTGACCATACATTCTGATATCTCTCTTCGCCTTAACATATCTCACTATTTACCAAGGTTCGTGCGAGTATGCCGGCACTACACATTACCATGGAGAGCTTTGGAATATTTCCAAATGTCAAGTTGCCTATTGTAGCCAAGGAAACGTTCGCTCCTCACCGGTTCAGTGCACACCGGTTCAATGCAAATGGGTGAGTCGAGTTCATTTTAGTTTGCGGTGAGCGGTTTGTATAATTTCGCGTGTTGAACGAAAAGAACTGATTAATTGTGTTTTCAAAACTGCATGCAAATGTGTTTATTCGATAATTTTGGGTTTCTCGTGGTACATTTTGCGATTTCTCATCGCAGAATGAAAGACGGGTTCACATTTCCTGCTGTCCCGAATGCCTACCTGTGATTTCTTCGTGTCACCACAATGGTTTCAACTACCGTGATGGTGACGAGTGGCAGGGTGGTTTGTGCGAAAGGTGCAGTTGTGTCCATGGGGTTGTTCAATGTTTTAACGTACAGTGTCCACTATGTCCTGTGGGAACAATACCACAAGTGGTACCAGGTTGGTAATAACTTATACAGTAAATTATTTTGTGTGTAGAAATTGATGCATTTCCAAGCATGTTAAACAATGTGTTGTTGGTCATAAACTGTTTATGTGAATGAATGCAATTTTTTCTCGAAAAAAATCTACCTAAAACGTTTCGGCTGTACTAAAACCTTAACTACGTCTTCATTCTGTGTTTTCACCAAACAGGCGAATGTTGTCCGGATTGTCAGCCTGTCACTTGTCATAACGATTGTGTGACTTGCGACGAGCCAGGTTACGGTCACTGCACCTCATGTAAGCAAGGCAGACTTCTTCAGGAGGGCAAGTGTGTGCGCAGATGTCTGCCCGGATATTACCAGGAAGGCCTGCAATGCCTCGGTATGCTTCCCCTTCCCCTTTTGCTTTGAACGTGCGACTTTCAATAGATCCAAAACACCATTGAATTTGTTCGGTGGTTTTGTAATTTTGGATAAAACTTGTCTGCTAAGTTTACTGTGGTGCCACTTTTCAAACAATAGATAATATATTATTAATATGAAATTTGTTTCAACCAACAAAAAGCATTTCAACTCAAACATTTTTTAATGCATGTTTATTGTTACTTCACCCCCTCCTGATATCTGTGTAGTTTTTGTACAGTTGATAAAAATTTGGTGAAGTTAAATAAAATATATGTACGCAGACACTTAATTTTCTTGACATCGGTGCATTGTATGTAGGCGTGTCTAACGCATACTTTTCATAATCTCTCAATTGTGATATGTTTATATTCTTTCATTTTAACTCGGAAGGGGGACTATAGCCAACCGATAATTTTGATCCATTCAATTTCGCAACCTGAAATTTAGCTTTTAGAGTCAAGTGCCGGCTTGTGTGTCAATTTCAACAGCTAATCGCTGTAATTTGCTCCATTTTAAAACCTTGCCACCTTCGCAGCTTGTCATTCGTCGTGTGCCACTTGTTCGATGGGAAATTCCCCATCCACATGTACGTCATGCCAACCCGGGAGCTTTCTGCAGGAGGGTCGATGTGTCGCGGCGTGTGACGTCGGTTTCTATTTGAGGGGTGATCGCTGTGCGGGTTAGTGTATTCCTTACCATTGTCGAAAACCACAGAATGAAAGTAAACGCCTGGCTGCTTTCCCCTGGGAAATTAAAGTCTCCTTCAAGTTTGGTTTATCGTATGATTGATCACCAATTTCGTTGTTTGCTTCTTGTGGATTTGATTCCAAATTGTTTTTTCCAGCATGCCGAAAAGGTTGTGAAGTTTGTGACGACGCAACAAGTTGTCACTCATGTGTCGACAAAACCCGTCTGACACAAGGTGGCGCATGTGTAAAAAGTTGCTCGGATGGTTTCTTCTATAACAACGGATCATGCACTGGTATGAATCACAACTTTACTTCGTATTGAAACGACTGAGCTATAACGGGTGTTCTTTAACCAGCTTGTGAAGACTCCTGTGCGACATGTAGTGGTAAGAATTCGTGTCTCTCTTGTCCAATTCATCACTTAATGGAAGATAAACTCTGCAAAGAATCTTGTTCGTCCGGATATTTTCAGCTCTCTATCTCAAGATGCGCTGGTGAGTTCAATAAGTATAGGTGACTTTTAAAATTGCCGCATACTAATATTTATATAAAACACTATTTCGTCGTTGGTTTTCATGAAACAGCCTACTGCTGATGCCTTTTGCTAACTTGTCTGTGTTCTTTTTTTTAGCATGCCACAGTTCGTGTGCGACCTGCACGGGTTCTTCCCCTTCCAACTGCGTCACTTGCAATGCCGGATCGTATCTTCACAACGGTCGATGCATCGCTCGCTGTCCAACAACCCATTTCGCCCAACACGGCATTTGCAAACGTAAGATTTTGCGCTGGTTTCAACTACAGCGTGCAAACGTACACGTAATAAACGAGTAGTTGAAGCAAAATAACATGATTTATTAAGAAACGCGCTGTTGGTGGTTTTTGATTCTTAATCAAAATAACGTTGATTGTAGGTTGCCACGAAAGCTGCCAGTCGTGTACAGGTTCAAGTGCCGACGAATGTACGCTCTGCGGATCACCATCACATGTCATTCAAACACACATTGCAAACTCCAGCAAAGGCACTTGTGTGGAAAGTTGTAGAAGTTCGTATTACCTGGACGGAATTGTGTGTAAACGTAAGTGGTGAAATTTCATGTTCAATAAAAGTTGAGTTGACATTCATTCATTTGCGAGCAACGGTTTGGTATCATGTAACTTAGACTCTTGTCAAAGTTTTTGAACTCTGAAAATGTTTTTTTTTACAATAAACTGCCAACAAGCATTTCGTTCTAGCTTGTCTCAATTCATGTGGGACGTGTGTGGGTCCAAACTCCTGCTCATCGTGTAAATTTCGTACCGACGTTCTCATTGTGACGTCAGAAAGGATTGGTGATTGCATCACCAAACAAGATTGTCGAGAGAGTTCCCTGGATGTCGATAGCGTTTACGGAATTTGCTTCAACGCGAGCGATAGTTGCGGTGTGCAATCGAGAGTTTTGAAGGAAGATGTATGTGTGGCGGAATGTCCGTCTAATTCATTCGCGCTGGTAAGTCACGACGTTGTTATTGAAGCCATTGTTAACACCGTCCGCATAGATTTGTTCCGCCAAAAACGTAATTGCTTTACATTTCATAACCTGCGCATTATTTCCATGGGCCAGGTGTGTGTATTGACACCAACCTTTCTTTGGCAAATGGATGTAAGAGCCATCGCAAGTCTTGACATTGTTGATCGGTTGAATGCCTTTCACGGCCAATGTCAATCACCTCGCCCATCTACCCATGTTTTTATATATTTTTCAGAGGCTTGAGGTTGGCACGATATGTTTACCTTGTGGCGAGGATTGTAGTAGCTGTCAATCAAGCGACCGATGCGAGGAGTGCGTTCACGGTAAATTCCTTTCGCAACTCTCGAGCAATTGTGTGGGTTCATGCGAAGCGGGATACTACGCCTCTGTGGGTACAGGTAGGTCACAGCGTGGAGCTGACAGACAGCTTTTTCAATATTTCATTCTTTGGGATTAGAGGTGTCTAGATGGCTAGACATGTCAAAAAATTCATTTCCTTGTTACATTATAGCATTTTTGGATTACACTTTACACATATTACTTACTATGTTCCGATTAATGTGCATTTGTTAACTATGGAGAAATTGAATTAGTCGAAAAATGTAAGCATGACAAATCGACAAAAAATACTGACCAGCTTAATATGTGAATATTCATTCAGAAAATGGTCAGTTGAAAACGCCGATAACTTTTGTTCTCTAGGAACCTGTCAGAAATGTCCGCCATCTTGTGCTACTTGCGCCACTCTCAGTTCATCCCCACAACCTGTGTGTACGTCATGCCGTGACATCAGCGCTGTGTTGCAACATGGACATTGCTCCTCGTCATGCATTCAACAATTTTATGTCCACCATGAAGCTGGTTAGTGGAAGTACAATGTGTATATGTTGGGGAATAGTACAAAGTATGATAAGGAAATTGCTGTATTTAAATAGTCGTGTGTTTAAGCTTCAAATCAATATTTAAAAGTGTAACAACATGATTGCACATATCACACTTTATTATTAGTTACTGTTGCTTATCATCAAAGAAAACAGTTCGGAAATTTTTTAAATGTAATTGCATCTTTGAAATTGTCGTCAATTAGGTTCTTGTTTCTTGCTCTGTTCGCAATGTCTGGTTCATGTGTTGTTGTGTTGGTGAGGTAGTTCTGTCTATCGCCACGCCATTTTAATAAATTCATTTCAGGTCATATGGGATCTGCAGTTTGTCGAGAGTGCGACTGGAGTTGCCTTCGTTGCTCTGGTCCCACGTCACGTGACTGCTTGGAATGTATGCCCGACCACAAGCTCGAAAATGGCACCTGTGTTGGAACCTGCTCCCGAGGTGAGTGTCACTTCACGACCAAATTTTATTCTTTGTTGAAGCTAATTGTATATTGGCTCGCTCTGTAGATGGGTGTGGACTTTACGCAGTAGTTCGTCACATATACTTTCATGCTCTGTGTAGAGTGGGTGAAATACGCGACTTTGAACAGTTGAAGAAGTCAACTTTTAAATACCGTTTCATAATCTTATTGTTTTTAGGTTTTTACCAATCTTCAACGGAATGTTTGCCGTGTTCTGAAGATCATTGTTCGTCGTGTACCACCAGATGGCAGTGTTCAGCTTGTGCGGCACCATATTATGTGCACGGTAAGGCAATATAAGCGTTAGAACTTCCAAGAATTTCCACATGTTAACGACTAAGTAAAATGGTTCTAATGACAGAATACTTTTGGATTAAAGCTTGTGTTTTTGTTAGACAATAAATGTGTGTCGTCGTGCCCTCGCGGATATTTTGGTGACGTCATTACGCGAAATTGCGTTTCTTGTCCTCCCCACTGTTTGTCGTGTGATGACGCGAATAGTTGTACCCAGTGTAACGCTCACACCTTCCTCATGGTTGGAATTGAGAACCTCGAAGATACAGGTACAACCCACTAAAAAAATCATTGGCGTGCATTATATTTCGTGTTGATGTGATAAAGATTCAAGAAGAAGTCAACAGAATGCTTCCAACTGTGTGCGTCATTGTGGTCATGGTTACTACAGCAACAAAAAGTCTCGAATCTGCGAGGTAAAGGGCGGAAAGTTTTTTCTACACGCATTTATGACGTAAATTTAATGAATACTTGTTTGAAAGGTCAATCGGCATGCTCCATCCCTTACGGTTACCGGTCGCCTATTGGTCGGTTTCGGGTCACGTGCGATGGTAGAGGTGCTGCGTGTGTCCGACCTTGATACCAGTCTCAATGACTTGAGCATAGTTGTTGAAATGGCGCCTGCAAACGGCTGGTTCGAAGTGGATAATGTAAGTCAATATTGAAGGGTAATATTTGACTTGGTCCGTATCGTATAACCTTGAATTTCATAGAGTGTATGGTAACTATTGCATTGGTTATTTTGATTGTATTAAACTGTGTATAATCTTATCTGCATTTGCCAATATCAGACCAAAATTCCTGTGGGTGAGCGTATAAGATATACGAAAGTGGTCAACGGGGGTTTGTGGTTCATCCACGATTCATCGCAACAGCGCCACGGAGTGGCTGCTTTCAAAGCTTCAGACAATCAACTCAGCTCGGTGCAAAAATCTTTGGATATTGTTGTGGTTTCCAAGTCTCCGCCTAAGGTCGTACATAACGATCCACTCTTTGTGAGGTAACAAACCTTGTGATATTTTGTCAATCACAATCTTTGTGAGTTTCGTTTCTGGCATTTCGATCTAAAGTTCTTGTTTTGATGCATAGTATTGGTCAGTCCGCAAAATTAAACGGACTTCTTATAAGAGACGAAGACAATGCATATGACGTAACAATTACGTTAATCGACATACCCAAATATGGTTCATTGGTAAAGTTGCCAAACTACGAGACTGCAATCAAGTCCTTCAAGGTATCAGATTAAGCCATACATATGTAATTACATATATTTATCATGTTCATGGTTTTCACTTCTTGTGTGGTTTCTCTTTCCATTCCATCAAATCAACATAAAACGTTTCAGATCAACGACATGCAAAAAAATCTGATTTATTATGTGGCCTACAATAACATTTCTGGAAGCGGGATTGTGTACGACAGCGTAACACTGCAGATAAACGACAATTACCACGTGATCAACACCGTTCTACACGTGACCATATTGCCCGAGGTTAGATATTGCAAAGTTTAGTATTTCTACTTACTCGGTAACAAAGTACAAAGACATCTTTGTTAAGTCTGAAGTGGTGTTTTGCACGGGAAGTGTTATTGTCATGCTGTTAACTAGTACAAAGAAACACATTATATTTTCACAGAGGGATTTTTCACCTGTCCTCATAAACAATAAAATAACCCGGGTAGTTAAAGGTCAATTGTCACGCATCACTAATCACCAACTACAGTTGATCGGAGGCAACATAAAAGACAAATCAAAGATCGTGTTCGTTCTCAATCCGAAAACTACCCCCAAAAGGTTTGCTGGAATACTAAAACATAAAATACATAAAAGCTTTTATTTCCATATCATTGTTTGTTTTGTGATAATATAAAAAACTTTAATACATCCTCGTGTATTTATGGCAGTGGTGAAATCCTCTTAATGGTCTCCGAGCTTTCTGACGCACCGCATAGATATGGAATCGACATAGACGATTGGATGCAGACGTCCCAGGGTTACTATAGGTCACAACCTGTAATCCGCTTCAGCCAACGTGACGTAGATGACGGATCTGTGTGGTACAGGTACAGAGGGGATGATGAAGAGGAGGAAGCCGAATATGCTGCTCTTGAATTTGAGGTTGGACGTTTTTGTATAAAAGATTTTTTTTTTTGACATGACTTTACATGCTCCATCCTTAAAGATTACCCGATTATATTTATTCGTTTAGTGTGCGTATAGTGTCCGAAAAATGATACGATCACGCGCACAATGAACGTTTTACTTTTGCGTTCTAATATATTGGCCTTGACAGCTTTTAGAAAAGCTACAACTTTTCCATAAAAGTCGAATAAATTGATTTAAAGATTATTGGTAATCATGCGTAAGCCTGCCAAGATCAAACAACTCGGATACAACAACAATTTGTTGATCCATTTAACATTGTTTTGTTGGGTTTACGTTGGTGTCATTTGTAAGTTGCACAAAATCACCCATTACTTTGTTACTTAGGTTTACGACGAGAGCGGCGACGTGGCCGAACCTCTTGTAAGCGACAAACTCCAAGTGGCGTTAGTAAGTGAAAACACCCATCCCCCCCGACTCGCTAGAGGGGTAACGTCACCACCCCAAATATCGGCCAACGAAGGTCGGATTACTATTCTCCACAGCGGATACTTGCATTACACGGACGAAGACACTCCAGACAGGAACATCATTTACAACATCACGAGGTAATTCAGACACAAATTCCTCTGAAAATTTGGGCTTCAGCTATTATATGTTGATCATTTTGTCCATGGGACTTGTTTTCGGATTTGAATTGAAAGGCGCATGACTGGTAATGTTTGTTTTTATTAGATCACTGAGTCCGGAATACGGGAGCATCGAACATGCCGACCATCCCTATGTTCCAATAACGGTGTTCACGCAAGCTGATGTTGACTCCAACAAAATCATGTACCGACCTCCCATTGGCGGATCCCGCGCCCTTTCGTCTAATCAAGATGATCGCGACAACATGTTTGAGTATGGAGGATACCAGACATTAACCGCTGCTGCTAGGTACTAACCGCAACATAATGTCTAAATGTTTAAACGCTTGTTTGAGCTTACTTACATATGCATCCAGTCAAAACGAAGTAACATAACAGAAAGCTTCATTAATATTTGAGTTTAAAACGTTTGGTGTCGACAATATTAATTGCAAAATTGACTTGAATGTGCGGTTTGCGCTTTATTGAGCAATGTACATACATTCGGCACTGATCTGTAACATCTAATGTATATTAGTTTCCGGTGATAAACATATACAATAGATACAGGCATGTACGGATACAGTGGCAAATGTCTCTCTAATGATCACTAGACATTCTTTGATGGTGGTATTCAAGTTTTGTCGAGAATAATAGTAATTGACCCAATCCCGCGCATTTGTGATGTATTAATGTTTGTTAAATTAATCAAGAATTTTGTTGGCTTCGTGGAAAGGTTAAATTAGTCCCAAGTTTAAATACGCGATAATCGCCCGATGATATAGAAGTCCAACTATTTTGTAGTGTTGGGAAACCGCGTCTGGACTTTGAATTCACTGTTTCTGACGGCAAGCACACTCTCCCCTCCGTCAACTTTACTATTAAACTTACTTCGGGAAACTCGGAAGGACCGACCTTCGTCAATCAATATCCCACTATACATGTTACTGTGGGAGGAACGGCCACCATAGGTAAGATTTTTTTGGGCCGCGAAAGGTCACAACTTGGACGTGTGTCATTGCACAGGACATGAGCAGTTAGCAGTGCGTGACCCCGACACACAATCACATGATCTAATATTTACTCTCGTCAAATCTGCTCGTCACGGTACAGTGGTCAGGAACGATGGAGGTTCAAGGATGATCCTAGAAGAAGGAGATGCATTTACATATCACGAGGTGAAGATATAAGTTTTGCTATATATCTTTTTTATTGCCATTTCCTTGCGTCATTGCCAAGTTATTGTATGTTTTACTCATTCCTTTTCTACCAGATCCAGCACAGCAACTTGCAATATATTCACGATGGTAGTGATTCCCCTTCAAGCGACCAACTGCAAGTTAGCGTAACTGACGTCACACACACGCTTACTAAAGTTATTCAGGTAAAATGCTGACAACTGTATATTATTATACTCCATGATACTGACTGATTTCTTTGATCCCAGGTTGAAGTAGTGGAAGGGGATAGCACGGGACCTTATCCCGATCCCTATTGTGAGTTGTCGATTGTTCTTCCTGAGGCTACTGATGTTATTTTGTCACGTGAACACTTGGCTTACTTCGATCAAACTTCATCTGACGACCAGGTTCGTATTAGAACCAACTAAACGATAAAAAACGTGTGTATGTATTTATCGTTGGCATGACTATATGCAGGTAACTTTTCTTTTGGAATCAGAACCCATCCATGGGTTACTGGAAAATTTGGATTCGGGTCCCCTTGTTCCAGGGTCAACATTTACACAGGAAGACGTGAACCAATCAAAAATTAGGTAAAAAAAGTGCTAAGAAAATTATAAAATGTGTCAAAAAAATATAAGCAAAAAATAACGACCAACTCACATTCCGATGGAATATATGAGAAATAATGTCTGTGTTTCCGTTAACATTGTTAGCCTAAGTTATATACTATGCCAAAACAATGGACAATATATTCAGATGAAAAACTGTATTCAGATTTCGAAGTCGGGGTGATATTGGATCTGAGTCCGTGTCGGATGTTATTTATTTCTCTGTATCTGATTCATCGGGGAACGAACTTGCGGGTCAAGTTTTGAGCATAACCATCAACCCCTCACTCAGCCAACCACCTTCTGTTCATGTTAACCAACAACTTGTGGTATGTTATTATAACTAACATTAAAACACAACAATAATTTGTGTAGCGGATTGTGTTCATTATTTCACACCACGATTTACCAGCTATTGTCTTAAAATACATATTTTGCTTTCATTGAAGCTACCGTTGCTTACCAATAAAAAATGATGCATTTCGTAACAACAAGCTGTTGGTTTGTGGTAAAACAGGTTGGATTATAATAATTACCATTGACGTGTAGTACCGTGTACATTTAAAGTATATTACATGTGTGAAATTCATTAAATATATATAAATGTGCTGCGCAGGTTGAAGACGGACATGAAGTAATGTTAACAACGCACGAAATACTTGCTACGGATGTTGATACGTCAGCTGATGACCTAACTGTGAAAATCGTGCGGAAACCAACATTGGGACGCATCATCAACACCATCTCTGAAGGTTTGCTTGTGATAAAAAACTTTGTACATAAGGCAATCAATTGTAAAAACAAAAGTTATTTCTTTGAAAAGTTTTGCAATCGAAATCAAATAACGGAACGTTTCTCTTTGTTCTGTGTAGAGAGTTTACGTGTTGCGGAGGAAGAGGATGTTTGGTTTAGCGTGCGTGATCTTCTGGATGGTTCTATTTTTTACGTACCTGTACTTAGTGACATTCCAGAAGAAATGAACGACTTCCTTACTTTCCGCGTCACCGACGGAATTACGTCAACTATAGTTTATCGCCTCAACATCACCCTTCACGTACGACTCAATTTATCTAATTATTTGATTGTCGTCTTTATCTAGTGTTTGAAAAACATACAGGCTACGAGCAAAACAGTCACAGTTGGAACACCAAAGGTGCTCGCTAGCACCATCGAGTGTCGGAATGGACACGCTGTTCTAATACGCAACGTGTCGCTGTCGGTTCATGATTCCGACACTCCGAACGATCAACTTGTATTCACGATTATGTCTGAGTTGGAGTTTGGGAAACTCGTCAGATTTACCAGCAAGCAAGCATCAGACATGCCTGATGAGTGGGAGATCGGATCGATGATGATGAAAAGTACGATTTCTGTGTTCTTTTGTTTTAATCGATGGAATGACGAACAATTAAGTAAAAAACTTGTGCATTGCGATGGGTTGAGGAATAGTGTGTGAACTTAATCTGTTTTCGAGAAAGAGACAATAACATTTTTAAAAATGTTTGTATTAAAATATCGAACCTCTATTATTCATTACGTTGTTGTTTAATTGCAGAAAATGGTGGCATGGGAATGAAAAAACCTGTTACTGAGTTAACCATCGGGTCGACATTTACTTACCAGGTATACCCTGCTCTAATATTTTACCAGACTTTTCTCTACGGGACAAAGCAACAACAAAGTTTTTCGCTTGTTTATCACAGGATATTTTGGACAGAAAGATTTGTTACGAAACAGTTAAACCACATGACGTCACGATAATTCGACGACGAAGGCGAGATACGCTTGACTTCACATTAACCGATGGCTTCGATGTAGAAAACGGAGAGATTGGATTTGATGTAAGAAAATGATACTTTCTGTTTTATGCCATACTTTACCCTTTGCTTAATATTTGTTTTGTGGAAAATTGGGGTGATTCGGAACATAAAGTTGTATGTGGTTTAAATAGGAAAACCAAAGCTAATATTTTGTGTGGCTGTTTCTTACAATTTGTGCATATCCGACAGAAAGTTGCAAGTGGGGAGTTTTAATCGTTTTTATCAGTGGCCTGTCCACACGCACACTGACCATTGTCCAAGTGATAACATTATCAGATAACTTAACTATGCTTGTTTTTCATTTCCTTCATATCGACCGGAATTAAGTCTAAACCTTATCGCAATTTTGTAACCCCTTGTTCTGTTCGGTTTCAGCTGCTACCTAAAGTCAATATATTGGAACCACCAAAGAGAGATGAATTTCAAGATTACGGGGAATTTACGGCAATCGAGTTTGTTCTTGAAGCAAACACCGGTTTGACGGTTGAAAGAGGTTCAACTACTGTGATAACCTCGGACAACTTGCGTGTTTCAAGCACTGGTGAAATGGTTGCTTATGTTGTCACTCGCAATCCTAACGTTGGTCAACTTCAACTTGTTAAAAATAACGTTATCAGAAACGTTTCCGCTACAGGCTTGAGAGAATTCAAACAAAGCGATATAGACAACGGTAAAAACCATTACTTTGTTGGAAGTGAATAATTATAAAACCTGATAAATGTTGCAGGTTATCTTCGTTACTTCCATCCACTGACGCAAGGCGGTGGTGATGTGTTTTTTATGTTTGACGTCATCAGCGGCATGATTGATCATCGTTTCAATATCCATGTGAACGAAGATCGCAACCCGCCAAGGATATTAGTCAACAACGGTATTTGCCCGTTTTCAAATATATTAAACAAAACTGATGGAAATTTTTCTGCAAAGCATTTTTAGGAAATTAATTGCATTTCGACACAATGCTGTATTATTCTGAAATTATTTGTATGTTGTTTTTCGCACCCGCTGGCGTCAGAAAAAAGTTGATTTCAAGAAGAAAACCTTCATCTTCCGTCCTTCTTTCCGTATACTTACGACCAGTTTTGTGCAAAGGTCTGACCGTAAAAGAAGGAGGCAGTGCAACTATTCTGACACAGCATTTATCTGCAACTGATGACTCAGGAAGATTGCAATACGAAATCACTCAACAACCTAAGTGGGGAAGGTTGGAGTTCAGCAGTGAACCAGGTATGACCGTTAATTTAATTCCAGCATATCATATTCTGTAGCAGGGACGCACAACCTTTTTTGTTATTGCCCGCCGCGTCACCCAGACTTTATTTGGGCCTCCAGTGGCTCCAAACTGATAACATCGCATTTTCTCTAAAAGTGTAATGAAATGTTATATTAACAATTTTTCTTCACCTAAAATTCGTGTTCTCATGTTGTTTTGTAACAGAGACTGACCAATTTTAAAATCCAAACATCCACTTTAAAACCTATTAAGTTTTTACAAGTAACATGTGTATGCAGCCGCGTAAATTTAGATTTATATCATTGAATCCATCATAACCTTTGGCTTTAAAGGTGTTGGAATTGTGAATTTCAATCAAGATGATATTGTGTCGGAGGTTGTAAAATACGTTCACACTGGAGAAAGTGAAAGGACTGAAGACCAGTTCAGTTTCGTTCTAACGGACGGTTCAAATTCGGTGAGCAAATTCAGTTGAAATTTCCTAACTTTCCAAACACAAGTCGACAACTGCTTAGAACTGTTCTCCGTGAACCAAAGCCCGATAAGCAAATAAGTCACAATTTGACAAACAAATTAAAACGAACACATAATACTTGGTGATATATATACATAATATTGCATCCTATTTACAGTCAGTGTAATTTGGATACATTGACACTATGCTGTGCTTAATTAAGCTATAGGACGTTTGTCAAGAAACTTGGAATACATTAGATATGTACTCAAATATATTAGATCTTTCATCAGTATATTGTGTATTTAAAAATAACTACGAATACGCATAAATTGCGTTTACGTTCATCTTCAACATGCAGCAATATTTTGCTAAGAACGATCTGTTGTCGAAAAACAGTTGTTTGCAAACAATTACAATTCCGCACACAAACACTAAGCTGACTTCGCCCCGCGAAAAACCTCGATGTCTCCTTTGAAAGCGGTTTGCGAAAAAATACCTTCGGCGTCTTTATTACGTGGTAAAGTGGGGTTAGAAGAAGTCACTTGTCTGTCGGGATTGTTCGCGGCACTGGCAACTGCTATTGTACTCGCCAGTGTTGTAGGAGTAAAGTTTTATTTATATAATTTTATGTTAGTTTAGCAGGGTTCTGGAACAGACTTGTACTTTTTTGTGCTATTATTGCCATGAAACTGAAAGTGTAACTTTAGTTGTAGCAGTAGTATTGGGTTCGTTACGAGGGGGTAATATCTGCAATCCGTTGTACGTAGCTCCACTTAGATTGTAGTCTAAAACGAGGTTGAGGTCCTTTGGGAATAAAGCGATTGTAATTATGCCGTCATAAACATCAACATTCCTCTGGCACCATTTCAACTAACAGGCACCAACATTAGGTGGTTGCCGAAAGGCTACTGTGCGTGGACTATCATAAATAAATAAAGTGGGACAGATAAGCGTGTGTGTCTTAGAATAGGTGATGTTACACAAAAGCTGACCACTACAAAGCCTGTGTTTGCTGATTGTCGGCAGAATATAGGGCGGTTAAACTAAATGTCGGGATCTCTTCTACTATCAGACACCAAGTTTCCGGTGTTGTCATTTCTATCAGAATCAATTTTATTATATTTGGCGTCATCCAAAT
Source organism: Ascidia mentula (assembly GCF_947561715.1). Lineage (NCBI taxonomy): Eukaryota > Metazoa > Chordata > Ascidiacea > Phlebobranchia > Ascidiidae > Ascidia > Ascidia mentula. The sequence goes on from NC_138568.1 coordinate 11,463,433, forward strand.
AGTGTAATTTTCCAATTGTCGTAATGGCAGTGTTTCCATTTCTCATTCGCGCAACAACTCCACTTTTCACGATGGGTTGTTTTGTAAGTGGATGACATCTGTTCTGCTGATTGTAAAGAGTTTCGGCGGACTTCGCTTTTTCCCTCATAAACGTCGCCGTCGCCGGTTGTTTGGTCACCCGTTACGCTGAGTACAAAAGCTTGCCACAACTTCCTCAAATATTGAATTTTCTGTGGACTGTGGGCTTTGTATCCCACATGTCGCCTTTCATGAGTTTTTAGCCAGGAAATTCATTTGTACAAATTCTGTCAGTTTTGTTTAATTTTTTTGTCGGTCATTATATTGTTTTGCGAGGCAAAGAAGGGAGTGTAATATGTGCAGTGCGCTGAATGACGAGTTAACGATAAGTAGACGCAACCGCTGGACAAGCAAGATTCTGAACTAATCTTCAGATGAAATATAATCCAGGGAGGGTCAACAAACAATGTTCTGGAACCCTGTCATTTTGAGCACAACCAGCAATATTGTGACTGGATCCCGATCAAGGAACGCCGATGTGTGTTTATTTTTGTTCTCCGTCTCCATGTTTTTACTTACGTGAAAAAAGCGGGCGTAGCAGCGATGCACGACCACATTACAAAAGGTGGAACGATGTAAAGGGTATGGCACTTCACAGGATCCGCGCAGTTACTTTCGTGTCAGAAGTTAAGCACTTTAATTCGGTTGTACTTGTGTGTCATGTCAAAAAGAAACAGTCATGCAAAAGCGTAGATTTGTGATATTTTATATTAGGGTGTAGAGCAGAACCTCGTATTGAGAAGAATGTTTTTCGGATTGAGTAAATACTGTTTTTTGATACTTGGGGTTTGATTTACAGCAACCTTTAGGTATCCCCCTGCTCCCACAGCACTGTGAATGTGAATCGGATCGACCACCCAAGTGTCAAAGTGTGTATCTTGCGGCTTACCAACACTCATTAGTTTCTTGAGTTGTTGCCGCTCGTTGTGTTCAGACGAAATGTGGGTTTGCGGTTCGTATTCCAGATTAGAACTATTGTGACTGCGCCTTCTCAATTACGACAGCATTGCTGTTCGCCGCTGTCGTTGTCGTAGTTTTCTTGCTGTCAGTAGCATAGGCTGTCTTTCGTCAAATCGGCAAAGAGGTTTGGCAGAGCACCAATACAAGTGACCACTCCGCTAATGGCCAAGTTTTTTTGAATGCTTTTAGCTGTCCGGTGACAGTTTTGATTGTTTGCCGTGTACATACGAGTAGCGGGCAATTACCAACCACACAATTTTCTAGCGATTTTACCTCCAGTATGTTTCACTCATTGTAGCTTTACAACCAAGTAAATATTTGATCCAAAACGAGCAGTAAACCTAACATTAAATGCATGTGTTGAAGTCAGTCTTCGTCAGCAGTACCAAGTTGGAGAGAATAGTCTTCCAGTTTTGCCACTGTTTTGACTGAAACTTCTTGATGTGTGTAGTTTTGTTCCCAGGTCAGTTTTTGTGGTGAGAACAAAAGCTTTAGTGGCTGGATAAACCACTTTACAACGAAGGTTAAATAATAGTCATGAAGTGCTGAAACCGTTGTAGTATTTAAGGAAAAAGATGGGGCGCATGTGGAAGCATTATTTATTCATGTTGGTAAGTATTATGAAAGTTACTTTCAGAGGTATGCGGTAATTACAGTTGTTTGCATATCCATATTCAATTATAATCGAAACAATCTGGTACAAGGTTGTTTGCTTAAAATCTGGATTGGGGTTGGGGACGAATGTTTCAAATGCGTTGTGTTAAAAAGAATATAAACCTGACACATTACATGAAATGCATATATTGTTCATTGCAAATGTTCTAATTGAAATGCAAGATAGAAACAAACCCTTGTTTTGCAGCCAATTATTTGCAATGAACTTATTACATAAGTAGGCTGCACTGATGTTGGTTAACAAAAATCGATTATAAGTGTAAGAGAAAGTGCAATATAAAAGTACAGGCACAATATATTACTATTTATTTGAAGTGGTTGCGTCAAGTTTTTTGAAACATTCATTTCCACGGATTGTTCATTTGCTGCGCAACAAATCTGTCGCTGCCGGCCGGTGGGCCCGGGTGCACTTCACACTTGATCAAGTGTAAATATATTATACACACAGACACAGCTGCGTCGCGTGAATAACCTTCAATCTCAACTTAGAAAATCATGCTACATTAATTGTTTGTGGTTTTCAAAATTTCCGTGGTCGGGATGTCTCGAAATAACTTCCCTTTATCACATTATCTCCATTCCATGCCAAGTAATATGGCGGTGTTTGTTTGGTGTAGATCATGCAGAACTTCTACATCACAGTGATCCCTGTGGACAACTCGCTGCCCGTGTTGGTTAACCAAGGTATTCGTGTACAAGAAGGTGTGAGGAAAACTATTACGTCATATGAATTGCGTGCGGAGGATCAAGATACAGCTGTAAGATTATTTGCTTTTATTTTCAATCAGCATTTTAGGTCTTTTAAAATAATGATTACTTTTATATTTTTGTTACGTTTTTAACTTTTCGACTCACTAAGTAAACAAAGTAATACTTGGGTGTTGGTTTTCGGCAACTTAAAACAACCGGGTTTTGTTTCCCATCTTTCTTGCTGCGAACCTAAAACCGTCAAGCTTCGTCACGCATCGTTCAACACACGTCGCGGTTCGACTTGAAACGAAATCTTTCAACGCTTTTTCATTACTTTACCGAGTATTTTTTTGTTACGTAATCTTATTACCACCAGCGCCGTGGTTATTGTTTTCGATGCAAGTCGTTGTGCAAGAATGTTCACAAAAAGAGTTAATTTACTTTTAAAAGTATTTTTTACCGTCGTTGCCAAAATCTAACTATATTTTGTGCTTCCAGAGTGAATCCATTACGTTTACTATTGTGGAACTGCCACAAAACGGCGTTGTGGAACGAACCACTAACGGGCGTCATTACGTACCTGTGACGACATTTACAATGCAAGATTTGTATGAAAGTCGGATTAGTTATAACCACGACGGGACAAACTCCGTACGGGACAGGTCAGTGTCAAAATGAACATAAATTTTACGTGGTTTAAAGAAACATGTAAAAACGTTGTATTTGTTTAGTTTTGTCTTTACTGTCACTGATGGCACAAATGAGGAGTTTCAAATATCCGAAGAAGAAAGTTTAATAACGACAACGCAACCTCAGGTAATATTTATTTCCGCCACAGTATCATATGTCGTTCCAAAGTAACGTTCTGGTCATGTTTATAGACTTTTCTGGTAAAAGTGGTTCCAGTTGACGATGGCACACCAAGACTTATCACCAACGTCGGTTTAAGGCATCTTGAATACATGGATGATAAGGTAAATTTTTTTTAAAATACAAAGCATCCACCTTCTGATTGCTGTAATTACCTAAATTTATTCTGATCTAAAAAGAAAGCTTGTCGCATTTCTTCACTTTTGCTTCATTTTTTGGCACAAAAAAACGCGAAACCCCAAATGACAAGCTAAAAAATCTCCAGATGATGAATTCAATCACAAAGAACGCTCTACTGACCGAGGATCCTGACACCCCTCCCGATCTTATTACGTACGCCCTGACGTCAGAACCAAGACATGGTTACCTTGAGTCTACCTTAAACAGCGGACACAAAATTCGTTCGTTTACACAAGGTAAACTTTTAACACTAAATCGTTTGAAGGAACTTTACGTCTACACCCGCGACCTTGAATGTTAATGTGTTTGCTTGTCATAGTTTCAGTGTGTATTTTGGGAGTGCTTTAATAAATAAATATCTACGGTTTTGGTAAACATCCGTTTTTACATTCCAGCCGACATCAACATGGGTTTGATCCGTTATGTACTTACTGACCTTCCATCCGCACAAACACGTGACTCGTTCATGTTTAACGTCCGCGATTCGCTTCCTAATGTTGTTACTGGCAACACCTTCAACATAAGATGGAGTGTTATCTCGTTCGACAAAGACAATTACACTGTACGTTGCAACCTGTTTTTTTGTTTAAAGATATATCCTAATTAAACTGTTGCTCTTGCCCCGACTTTGTTTATTATGCTCTGTTTGTGCACCTACAAGTTAGTTCATATAGTAGAGCTGGTACGTGAACAAATGGTATCAAGAATCACAACACGCTCGTAAACAAAGAATTTAAGCACTTTCCTCACGACAAATCGATTTTTGAAGAGCGAAATTATTGCTCGATTGCACATTCAAGTAGCCGCCAACTTGTGCGGGCTTAGCAGTTAGCTGATGTGGAATATATTCCACAAATTCGCGCCCATTGTTGAAACGGTTTTGTGTTCGCGGCGTTTATGTAAACTATCTATTCATGGATGTTTTGTTAAATCCGGTCAAGCGTGTCGTTATTGTGCGCGGGCAATTGGCATTTACTTGCCTCATTATACCACACGGATATTTATACTGAATGCTTTGGGCTATCTGTTAGAGAATTACTTGTGCAAAAAATTCATCAAAATTATTTTTTGTTGTGGTTTAAGGTAAATGAGGAAAGCAAAACAATCGACATAACTGTACAACGAAAAGGGAACCTCAATGAATACGCCATTGTACTGTGTCGGACTGAACAAGGAACTGCTACGTCATCGACCGATGGACGAAGATCACAAGCGGGCGCTGTTGACTACATGGACCACGCAGCACAGGTTAGCTCGCAATTTGGCATCGATTAGATCTGTTGACAAATGTAAGGAGAAAGCTGTAAGGTCCGCTCGTGTTCCTGTCAAAATCTATGTTCAAAAATTGTCGAAAAATCTGCCTTTTTAAAAAAAAGGTTTTTTAAATGCTTATACGTTAAAATTAGCAAAGCGATCTGCAGACAGCTCGGTGGTGGATGTTGTTTTAGAAAAATAAATTTCCCCCGACAAAGGCATCATCAGTTTCTTTAACTGCTAAACGGAAAAAACAAACAAAAAAATTTAAATAGGCTACTTAACGAAGAAGAGTTAAAAAAGTTAAAAATGTAATCCTAAATCGAAACTTGGGCCCTGTCAAAAACCACTGGCGCTGACAACCAGTGAGCACACGAACAGGGCTTAAACAACTTGATAAAAATAAAAACTGAAAATGGGGGGGGGAAGGAAATGGACGTCGCTAAATGCAGGCGAACGCGGGGCGACCGATAAGACTCGGTAAATGATAAAACCAGAATACCGGCAAGAAACAACGCAAATACAGGCACCAACCCGTTTCAACGAAAACATAAGCGATGCGGGTGTGAAAGGGCGAACTAACGTAAACTATTTACATAAATGTGTTACCATACTTCGCACATTAATTTACGCCCGTGTCCTATGCAGCCATAAGTCCTCATACTGGTCCAAACTCCCTGTATGTCGTTTCTGCACTAACGTCACATCATAGCAATATGGCAGCGTGGGTCTTAGCTGGAAGGTTAGGCTGTGCTTGTTTAGGTAATGGTTTCCTAGTGCAGCAGTATCGCTGTCTAGCGAGCAATCAAACTGATACCAGGTAGACCGGTGGGCATTCCAGCGGGTGGAAAACTTATTTTTCGTCTGCCCTACATACTGGGGTGCGCATTTCTTGCACGTGGCCACATATATCCATAGTCGCGACATGTTAATCGCTAACGCAACATTATTGTGCCGGTCGTGGGAACCATGGACTCGTGGTTACCATGGTGCACACACAGAGCAGGGGGCCAGTGTTCATCAGATACTAGGTGTGATAGGCTAGCTTCTTATAATGACACAGTTTGTTAAATATTGTTGGTTGGTACATATCGATACGGTGCAAGATCGACAGCCTGTCAGGGGGCCTTTGGTTTAAATTGATCCAGTTTATTCATTGTGCAATCCCATGTTTTCTAGATAATTTATATTTTTTTCAAAATTGTACACTGTTCCATGTTGTTGGGTTGTGGTTGATAAACATTGGGGGATTGGAGTTAAACAAATACTAAACTGAATTGTCTACAGGTTCAATTTGATGAACACGAAACAGAAAAAATCTGTTCCATTCAAATCAATGATGATGAAACGTACGAGGGGGTTGAAAGTTTTACGGTTGAATTAACAATCCCTGCTTACTCCTTGCTCGGTTAGTTGAAGTTTCGCTTCCACACAACAGTGTTATATCACTTGCTAATGCTTTGTACTTCCTTTTTCTCTCTGTCAGGAAATATAACTAGAACCACTGTTTACATAAACGACGATCATGACATGCCCCTTCTTCAATTTGTGGAAACCCAATACACGGTGGAGGAAAGAGACACGACTGTGTATATACCAATCAAAAGAACTGGTGAGTTTTGGCAATATAACTTGATAGTCAATTGATCCAACAACATAGTTGAAAACTTCGTGGTACAGGTGACATCGAGAAAGCACTTTCTGTTATTTGTTATACGGAATCAAAAACAGCAAGTGGTTCGCCATTGGACAGAATCCAATCAGGTTCTGACTTTAAAAGCCGTGGTCGTCATTCTGGAGAAAGCATCGTAACTTTTGCTCCAGGTAATACTGAGATAAGTTATGTGTTATGTCAAGTTTATTCTGTGATCCCTATTTTATATTTGCGATGACGGTAACACCAATTTTTGTACCAATCTCTTCTACAAATCCCCTGTTGTCAATCCGCAATCCCTGCCCGCATCAGTCAGGTTGTAATTTATCGCAGGCGTTTCGTCGACTACTTGTGATGTGAAAATAATCGACGACAGCATCTATGAGGACTCTGAAGAGTTCAAAGTTCACATCGTCGATGCTTCTGGGGGTTGCAAAATCGGAAAGTTCTCTGAGGTAAACCAGTGAATTCATCATTTGATAATTATATTCACTCGGCACATTTCTTTACTGTGACCGATTATTTGTTCGTAGCGCAATATCACTCGATGCGTAACGTGTCTGATGTTGTGTGAATAGAAGGTGTTGTTTTGCGCAGGCTACCGTCACAATCACTGGACCAAATGACGCACCAACCGTCTTCTTAACCCAACGTCGTTTTGTTTTCAACGAAAACGCTGGAACCATAGACATACCGGTACAGTCTGCTAGTATGCAATGCGGTAACAAACATATTTGGTTAAATATCCCGTATGATTTGATAAACACTATACACTTTAGCGGTATACACGTGAACTTGTTAAGAATTCAAATTTCTGTTGTAAGATTAAAAGAAGTGGATCTGATTTATCACGCCCAACTGATGTTTGGTGTTCAACCAAGCAAACCGACCCTGTATCTGCTGTTGCTGGTGATGATTTTGTGGCTACATCTACAAAAATCACTTTCCGACATGACGAAACTACCAAGGTATAAAAAAAACAAATTAGTATTTTGATGTTTGCGGCATCTGTAACATATTTTTGCTACAGATATGTTCTCTGACTCTTCTCGATGATTCCCAATCACCAACCGTTGAAGGAAATGAGACTTTCATCGTTTATCTTAACTCCGTGCAAAAAGGGCGCCTGATTTCCCCTTCAGAAGCACTTATAGTAATTAACGACACTTTGGATGATGGTAAGGATGAAGTCGTTGGTCGTCGCTGTTGGATAGATTATTGCGTTTATTATGCTAAAATCACTTTATAGAAACTGATAATGAACAAAAATATTTCACGTTGCAGTTCCTAAATTCGAGTTTGTGGAAACGCGTGTATCGGTGAAGGAAAGTGACGGAATTGTTTCACTTGCAATCCGCCGCTCTGGCGACACTAGTGGCGAAGCTTCGATTATTTGCTACACTCGTCAGAACACAGCTGTTGTGGATGATGATTTCATCGAACGTTCGTTCACAGAAACATCTCGCTTGGTGTTTGCTGCCGGACAAACGGTAATTAATCACAAAAACAACAAAATATTTACCTAGACTTTGTCATCGATCAGAAATCAGAATTAATTCCGTTATGTAGCTTACACATGTTGCAAATCACAGAAAATCTGCTCGTCACCATGCTGTTATCATTACATGTAGTTTAACGTTTTTATTGCAGCTTGGGCATTGCAACATTTCGTTGGTGAACGATGGTATATATGAACCGAATGAAGGATTCAGCGCGAAGTTGGAGAGTGGTATGAGTGATGGTTGGTATGGTGCGAGGGTGGGAGATAACAACCAGGTTCAAATTACAATCACAAATGATGAAGATGGTGAGATTTATTGACATTTGAAACTGAAGCTATACGACAGCTTTCGCAAACACCTAAATGAAACTTTCAACAGCTCCCACTTTGGAATTTGAACGAGCGGAATACTCAATACGCGAACCAGACTCGAACGACGGAACTCGATTTCTCACTGTTCGAGTTGTCAGGAGTGGTGACGTCAGCGAAGTTAGCAAGGTGAGTTATTTATAATGATGTTTTTACCATTGTTGAAAAACAATGGAGGTTTAATGTTAAACCTTAGTTGCAAAATGCTTCACATCAACATGATATCTTTTGCTCTATGTAGGTTCGATGCAGCACAAGAGATGGTTCAGCAAAATCTGGATCTGATTATGAACCTAAGAGCAGGTTGTTGAGATTTCAGGCTGGTCAAAAGAGCGTTACATTCAAGGTCGGTTTGCAAAATTGAATAATCTCCTTCTGGCTTCTAACAAACATTTATGTTCATTAATCAGGTGAACATTTTGTCTAATGAGGACACAGAGTGGCATGAAACTTTCCTCATTAAACTCGGACCAAACGATCCTGTCAATGCCGTGATTGGAGAAAAATCGCAAACTACAGTCACCATTCTCGACAAGGACGCAGCTGGAAGCCTTGTTTTACCCTCAATACCCATTGTGGTGAGTTTCAACAAGAAAATGAAAATACTTGTGGCATTAGGCAGTTAGCAACAAAATTGCGTTTTAGGTATCTTTGTTGCATTACGATGACGTAGCAACTGGAATTAAAAGCGATCCTTCCCCTGGTTACCCACTCATATGTGTAACTCCGTGCGATCCAAAATACCCATATTACGTCGACACAAGGAGTTTGTGCGAGGAAGCTGCAATAAATGCATCAGCTATTAAATTTAAGTGGGAGGTAAATAAACAATTGTTTTTTTGATCTTTGAAGTCTTGCACGGTGTTCTATTTCAAACTTCTGAAGTTGTGGTAAGAACAGCTTGTGTCAATTTTTTCTTTTGTGTTTTAGGTTGCTATGCCGACCGAAGAAGCTAATGGGGTTCCACCTTTCGAAACGATCACAGATAACACACCTTTTACAAGTGTCGACACCAAGGTGTTGGACAGCATTTATTTCGGAAGGAGGTGTGCATTTCTTGTATTTTTTTGTTAACTTTGTTTTTATCGGAAGTTGTAAAAGCGGCAACTAAGACTATAAGCAATGTTATTTTTTAGATTCAACATACGATGTGTTGCGCAAGCAGTTGACAGCGTCACACACACTGCAGGGACGCCATTGGTCAGCAAGGTGGTCACCATAGGAACGGACAGTGGACTTTGTCATAGTTCGATAGTTTCTGGCTCTCCTCGCAACTTCCAAGCTCAAAGCTTCATCGCCAATTTGCGTTATGTACCAGCAGATGCCGAAGAACATCCAAATACTGTCCATATATCGGTAAGAAACGAAAACGAAACATAGACGATTAAATTGTGTTGTTTCTGAACTATACCGCTATTTATGTCGACAATCTAACGAAATTCTTCAGCAATGTTAGTAAAATAGAAATATCCAAATTTTATTGATTGTTTTAGGTAAAAATTCCACACCAGGATGGGCGGCTGCCATTAATATCGACGATGCCTTTCAGTAATGTTCTTCTTCTTTTATCTCGTTCAATCGACCAAAGTCAACATGTTTGTTCCAACCTCGGATATTCGGCAAGTGATAAAGAAAAAGCGGGACTGGGAAAAGGTAAAGAGCGTTTTTTTTATTTTGTTACGTCAAAAGTTTCGTTAATTTCAATTGTAAAAAAAAGAAAATCAAACAAATACAAAAAAGTAACTGACTCTTACGTTCCGGACCGATATGCTAATAGTGTGCCGACACACTGGTGCCACATTATTGTAATTAATACTTGTTGTAGGTCTGGGTTTCATATCGGAGACAGATTACTCGAAGTTGTCCTTCGGGCCTGGTTATGATAAACCTTACCAGTTTGATCCAACTATTCGCGAACCTCGTACAATCGACCTCTACAAGTATCTCAACCTGAAAAGTTGTACTTGGCAGTTTGATACATACTATGAAGTGAATGAGTTGATCGACTATTGCCGGGGTGTAGTAGACCCTGACTATCAGGTACAAACCAATCAAACCCGTGCAAATTCATAGTTTCATCCAAAAAGTGACAAAACCTTACATTCCATTTTATTTTGTAGTTACGCGGTGCGGCCGAGTCCCAGATTACTGTCACTGTTCCGTTGTATGTTTCATACGTATACGTACTCGCTCCACGTGGATGGGGTTCGATCAGTCACAACACCGACATGCAATTCTCATTCAGATACCAGAATATTCTTGGGAGTAAAGGTGAGAACTGTGTAATTATATCCAGCAATGTAGCATTGACTTGACTTGTATGTAATATTACGAAACATGACACCCTCATAAAACAGTTTTATTTCACTCAACTTATTTTTTAGGCATAAGAACGGACGGAGCTCCCTCCGGCTCGCTTCGTGTGCTTCAGATAAAAGCTGACAAGGACGGACGACTTGTTTTGGAATTTGAAACTCACGCCAAGTTCCGTGGACAATTTGTTCTGAGACATCGCACCTTGCCCAACAGAGTAAGTGCTGAAATGTTTAGTGTGTAGCTAGTTGATTATTTTCATTGTTCTTTTTGGCTTGAATCCTTTGCAGGTGTCAAGGGTGATCGCGCCTGAAGGAATGAACATAGAGTTTGAACTCACTAACGTATTTTCGGAGAGCACTTACGATTCTCCCAACCAGAAATGGAGAGCTGTGAGCACATACAGTAAAACTGACTACACGGGAAATTATGTTGTGGAGCTCTTGCCTTGTACAGTGTTACCAACACAGAAATGGCAATCCACGCCACCTGGAAAGGACGCACCTTGCTCCGCTGTTTCCCCTGAAAGGTAAAACCAGCAAAAATCCTAAATGTTTGGGTATTATCATGAGGTTTGGAGGCTTGGCAGCCCAGGCATTGCAGCCTAGCTGGATCAGCCACTTTTTCCTGATAAGCCGGAGCAAGATTTAAAAAATCAAACTCCGGTGAGGTTTGAACTCACGACCCTGGGCTAACCAGGCCCAACGCTCTACCAACTGAGCTACAGGAGCTCAGTGGTTTCACGGGGTATATTGTGGCCAAGGTACACTAGTGCGCAAGCGCACAACTTGCCAGACAACCTTCACATATACGTAGGGTATCTCTACCACCTTATCAGATAACGCAGTAATATTTCATGCAATGACATGAAATATTACTGTTTTGGGTACTATTCACTTTCTGACATGCTGAACGTTGTGTAATGTGTATGTTTGTTTAAACGTGACTTTCTCGTACACAGTTTTGACATCCAACTTGAATTTCAACAAGCGAATCGTCCTGTGCCGGTCGTCTACACACTTAAAACACAATTTCAACTGTGCAATAACGAGAAGGTGTTCATGACCGACCCACAAACGTTTGACGACAACATCAGCGATCTTGACTACACTGGAACTTACACGAAAGGTAGTTTCAGTCCGTTGAGTATACAGATCCTCCGCAAATACAATGTCTCTAATCTGTATTATGTGTTTAGGTCAGACCATATTTGGTCGGGTTTTGTGGCAACCGAACCAAGATTTGCGAAGTGCGTATCGCCTGAAACTGGAAAAGGTTTATTTGTGTACGGGAAAAGACGGCTCCGTTCCCTACTTCGATCCAACAGGCGAGTTATACGAAAACGGTCCCCAGTATGGATGTATTGAGCCAAACAAAAACCTTCAGCACCGCTTCTTGTTACTGGTAAGAGTTTCTTACATTAACACAATTGTCACATTTATTTAAAAATACAAAAACCTCAGGATCGATCAAACCGTGGCGGTGAAGATCGTTTATTTCATGACGTTCCGTTCCAAGCGTATTTTTCTTCGGATCGTCCGGAATTCGCTTCCATGCGCGAAATTCCAGGCGTTGACGGTTTTCTGATCAAAGTCGACGCACTTTATAAAGTGGAGGCTGGACATCAGTGGTATATACAGGTACGCATTTACTACAAAGCATGTTTTTTTACTAGACGGCAAGGTTACAGCCATCTTTAAGGAGTTCGCTTATTTACTTTAAACATAGTGACTAGGGAAATCTCATCTTAAACAAGGTTTTATAATATTTTATAGTTTCAACTGTGCCGTAACCGTATGGCTGATCTTAGTGCCGATGTGACGGAACATGTTTTTGCAGGTTGTATACGTGATAAGCCCAGATAACACGATGTCGCGCGTGAGGAGGTCTGCGATCTTTAACCTTGAGTCGACACCTAAGATTCGCAGCAGACGAAGTGCAAACTCTCCTAACTCGTTTAACGTAGGATGGCTAGACGGAAAAAGTCAACAGAACGGAACAAACATGCGGGGAATACGAATAGACGAAGCGGAACTCTCTCCCTCGGTAAACGTTGTCGCGATTGCAGCAGCAGTCGGCGCCATCGTTCTTTTCCTTATCGTCGCGGCAACTTGCTGGCTCTGCACAGCTAAAAGGCGGAGAGTAAGGAGGAAGGAAAGAGACCTTGAGATATTAGAACGCAAGAAGTTGGCGATGGAACCGACGGGAAACAGGAACAAGCAGCAGGTGGCAAAGGTTGTTGATCTGGACAAATACGCTGATGATGACGAATTGGATAAGAATTATTGTGGAAAAGTGCGTGTTTCTAATGTGAATCTTAATAGCTGTGAAACGCCGCTGCTAAAATCAGCGAGTGCCACCACAAAGCCTAACAACAAAAAAGCTGTTTCCAAACCACTTCTACATAATCGCAGAAACCAGCTAGATATCCAAATAGTAAACAATTTACGAGATGACGATGCCGAGTCGGGAACAGAAGTGTAAAAATGCAGTTTTCTAGTTAGTCTATCACAAATGCCTGTATTGCATTTTAGCTTCGATATCCCATATTTTTACGCTTATTGTTGTTAATCTTATGCTCCAAGAGCATTCGATGTTTGCCCTTTTTTGACTGATGTTCGTCAATATTACACATCATATTTAGGTAATGGGTTATAGATTGACGTCAGCTTCTTGCCTTGTGCTTTCCGCAGAGCTGTTTAAAAAGTAGCTTTGGTAATAGGGTTCGGGTTGTAAATTGATCGGCGCACTGTGGTCATTCCACAGTTTTCTACCTCGTGCGTTGTGGCCCTAAAAGTTTCACATATGCAAAAATCAGATTTGACACGAAATTATTTTTTCGGGACGTCTTTACTTTATCAACAAATGGCCATTTCCGCTTCCACGCAAGACCTCAGCAGCTAAGCTACTTTTTGACACAACAGTCGCTACCCAGCGCATGTTTGTGTGAAACCTATTTATACAAAAACGTTTATTTGTTTTATCAAAAGTTTGAAAATCTTGCGCTCAAAACAGCATACAGTTCTTTTTCCGTTTTGTTTTATCGCTTTTTGTATTGTCATGGCCGATGCGACAATCAATGAAAAGTCGGTTTGTTCCTTTTCTCTTACTTAAAGTGGCGTTCTTTTCTATGACAGCGAATTAACATTGCTGATCATCGTTTTACTTCGTAATCTACATACGTCGTTATTGTGTATCGTATTTATTTCTCGTCATGTTACCTGCTAATGTTTTTGCAATTTTCCTCAATGGTGCTTGATGCGCCTAACAATAAACTCCATCAATGTTGTTTGTATGTGAAATAATATCCAGTTGAATGTAGATACTGTGTGAGGCGTGATTGGAAAGTGCAGCACCCCGCGGTTTCAGAAATAATTGAAGGCTTACTGTTATTTGAGTTTGCCTCTGTAGTGTAAGATGTTGCCAAGCATAATAAAACACGACTGCGTTATTTTCGTGATAAGCCAAATTGAAACAAGACATCGGAAAATAAATTCAGTTTCACTGCAGCTGATTGCCTTTCTACTTAAAAGTAAAACAACGATTGAACAGCATTTATTGAAGAATGTGATCGCCGTAAACAAATCATTGTTACTATGATACAATACCCGCAAGTTGTTGCACTGCTTAACAACTAAACTGGCATATACCGAGCTTCAAATTTCGCCCAATTTCAGATGAACTTTAGAACGAAATCGTCATAAACGTAACATAGAAAAGTTTTTGACAAACACAAAAATTATTTAGCTTCCTGTCTTCGTTGAAGCAATGTTTTGATGTCCCTCATCATAATACTTGATGTCGGCAACACATTGTGGTGGTAGCGCCTAAAAGGAATTTGGCTTGTTTCTTTGTGAAGTTTTAGTTTTTTCATAATAAATATTCTTTGTTAAAGCACCGTCCTGTTGATATTAATTAAGGCAAGATACTGTTGCTTGCCAGTTATCTGTCTGGGAAGCAAATTACAGGCCTACCTGTACATTTTGCCCGTGTGATCAACCAAAAACTTGTGAAAGTTCCATTCAATATCATTTGGTCGTATGGGATCATAGAACAGGCGGTGTTTTGGAGCAAAGGAAGAAACAACAACGTTGCATTGATCCTGCGGAGTTGTAGTTAGTATACTAGTAGTAAGCCACTAAGCCCCCTGAAGGCTAATACCCCTAACGATCATTGATGCCCTGCATGATACGACTATTACCTTCATGAACCCGAACAAAGGATGGGCGTTATCGCCATTTACTTCCAGCTTTTGAAAGACAGGAAAGTTTGGCTGAAAACCATTTCCAGGTCTTACATGTTCCAATATTGATAGAATTTCTTCGTTTCTGCCTGGCTCCTGCAATAATATTCAAGATATACGTTCCATAGACTTCTTGATTCATTCTATATGTTGCATACCTGTAGTCCAAATTGGTTGCAAGGAAAAGCAAGAACTGTTATTCCTTCGCGATCGTGCAGTGCATTCAATGGCTCGTATTGCCAAGTTGCCCCTCAGAATGAGGCAACGTTGACAATTAACAAAACTTCGCCTTCAAAGTAACAAATGAGAATTGTTACAATCACTGTCCCACCATTACCTCTGGTTGCATAACGTTGTGCTTATATTTACCACGGAACTGTGAAAGGGAAACCTCCGTGTTGTTTTGCAATGTTATAAATCGATGATCCTCGTCGTAGATTGTCATCGGCGATTTAAAACATTTCTCTGTAGGCTTTGCTAATCTGTGACCAACTACTGGAGCACCACAAAACAAGGCTATGACGCATACCAACAAACATTGGAAGGACACCATGACCTCGACCAAAAATGCGATCCCCTTAAAAATGTATCTTTTTATGCTTCTGAAATATAAAAACAAAGTTTAGTAGGCGTTCATATACATTTTTGGCTCTACTTCACTAAAAAATATCTGTTTTTGTATACGATTCGCGCAAAGTGAATGCAGCAAACTAAACCTAGACGACTGGCTTGTAACGAAGCAGCAACGTCTATTTAAGCTGTTTGTCAAGACCCAAATCAGGACTTTCGACAAACATTTCTGTTTACACGGTTTGTGTAGACACGACTCACACAAAGGGGGCACTGTTTTTCTCTCGTATTTTGTTACAGACCTATTTAATTTTTTTAGTGAGCCTACATATATTGTGTTGAGACTTTTTGAAAACAGTGAAGAACAATTCTTGTCTCCTAAAAATGGAATTTTACCAGCGTGCCACATTTTAACCCTTTTTGCACGAAAACTATTGCACAAGGTTCACAATATTGCTACTTGAACGATAACTGTATAGCTAAGGTACAGAAAACCATATGGATTAATTATCAAGTCAGTCGCCTGACAACACAATCATTTCTCAAATTGTGACCAACCACATTTTAGCAAAACATATACCGGATTTGAAATCTTTACAAGTGTCCAATATTTTGAAAAAAGTTGATATCACGGCATTGGCATATATCGGTTTGTCGACAAAAAGTAAAGCGTTAGGGAGCGACAAAGAGTCTGATTGGCTGAACTGCGAGTCTGTGATGTCAATATCACGTGCCACAACAAACATCATCTGTGAGCTTTTTGGTCAATTTGTCCTTTTTAGATATTTAATTGTAAAACCATTAATGTTTCGTTTTATAGTCTTGTACTTTGGTTTGAGTTTTTTTGCAAAGCAACTGTTTGCTTTTTGTCAATTGTTTAGGGTGTATACTAGCGTCTCTTTGGGTTTTATTTGTGCAGCAACATTTTTGTTGTCTACAGTTTTATGATATATGAAAGTTTAAGATAACTTCAAGTGTTTAAATGGATTTGAATTGTAAACATTTGTGATGGAAGCAGTCATTCAACCAAAAAAAGTCAAAAAGAAATCAAAGTCAGAAACACGTAGTGGTAGTGAGGTAAAATATAGCCTAGTATGTTACTGCTCAAAATATTTTTTGCTGTAACTATAACGGAAATGTATGTTGTTTGTTTGTTTTACTTTTTCTCATAATATAACTGTATTTAATCCGCACAAATACTGGTTAAATTTGAGCTGTGAAAGAAATGCATCAAGTAAGTTACAAACATACAAACATAAAGTTTTTAAATTTTAGCTTGGAGACATCTTAGATCAACACCAAAATGATGAAAAGTCATGTTTTCCCAATGTTGAATTGTCAGGTGACCAGCTACATTACCACTGTTTATGCAATAATGAAAGTTTATTTTTAAGAAAACTGATGATATAGGCTATGTCTTAGTGATGTTATCATGCTTGATTTTTTCATGCCGTTTACATAGTAATAGGCCAGCTAGATATGTTAGATACATATAATAGTGAACAAAACACCTTCAATGTTCGTATGTAGAGTTTTTTGCTTTTTTAAAAATTAGAGACTTAAGGTCAGTTTGATCGGAGATAATAAATTTTTTTACATTTGCACTTGCAATCAACCATACATTGATATAGACTTTCAGTTGGATGACTCTGATTTTTCTGGATTAAGTAAGGTTCATGATAATGATGTAGGAATTGGGTTATCCAATGTTCTTCATGAAGATTTTGCAGAAATGGCAGTTTCACCAATTTGTGGTTAGTGTACCTCTTTTAATCCCTTACTAACTTATACTTATATTTTAAAAAAATATTACAGATATACCACTGTTATTCAGTTCAAAATACACACATTTAATGCATAAAAAAGTGAATTTTAAAATGTCTAGCAGAATGTTTGCAAGTGTGAAAACTGTATTGTTATTTTGTAGTAAGGTTTGCTTTATACAGATATTGACCTAAACAAAGTAGATGAAGGAAGTGTTGGCCCTCACTTGCCAGTGCAGGATGAACTAGATGAAAACGACACATTGGTATGTATTATTCGTGACTGATTTGTTATTTGTGCAGACATTATGGTGGTCATTTTTAAAAGAGGTACTTTTTCATAGATAAATACTGTATTACCTGTTCAAGATGATGACTGGGATTTGTCAACAACTGAGCAGAACTCTGATATAATATACCCTTCATTGGAAAGAAGTACATCAAAACAGAGTGCAGTAATGGTACTTAAGCCAAAAAAAGCCAACAGTGCTTGAAAGTAACTTTGTTTTGTAATTTTAGAAACCATTTACACATAATCAGATGGGATTTTTTTATCAAAATCCTTTGTTGGAACAAAATGAAATGTACACAGATCAGTTTATCACTGAATCAGCTATACATCATGCACATTTTAAGACCCTTTTGCAAAATTACCACCAGGTTTGTATGGTTTATTTATAAAGCAAGCAATTTATAAGAGCAACATACTCCTATAGCTCAGTGGTTTCCAACCTGGGGTTCGCAGCACCCCAAGAAGTGCATGGGGTGATTCCAAAAGTCTGTGAAAGAGAAAAAACAATCTTCCTAAAAAAGTTTACATATATACATGTATATGTTATTTTCTGTTTCCCTGTTTTCGTTGTTGTTATGTTTTTTTCATTTAAAGTTTGATTTTTAATCCTTCCTGCCTATTACTTCACACTAATTCGTGTATTTAAAGAAATGTACGTAGTTCATCATAAGAGCTTCAGGTAAATTTATGTGGGGATCTGTTGGTAATCACTGCTATAACTTGTATGAACTACATGGGGATTTATTTTATGTTTTATAGGCCCGTATGAAGCTTATCAAATCAAGAAAACAATTTGAGGCACAGAAGGATGATATCAACAATCTGTTTAAATCAGTGTTTGCAAGCAAACAAGGCAATGTTTCTGCTGAGGTATGAATACTTTTTAAAACATGAAGGCCATCATAAACCTTTTATTATATTTTTAGGCTTATTGCCAAGACCAGAGAAAAGTAAAAACCAGTCACAATTATGAAGTTTGCTCCTTTGATAAAGAGGAATGTTCTAAACTTACATCGGCACTCAGAGATGGCCGCAGATTGGCAAGCGATGACATACTTACATGTTCTTATATCTCCACACTTTGTCGTCTTAGATGTGAACAATTTTTATATGATGTCACAGAAAAGTACAAATATCACAGAAATAACTTGAAAGTTAATAGTGGTATGATTTGAATGCACAGGTATTGCAGTGTATATTACATACTTATGTGCTTGTTTTTGCAGAGACCACCAGTTCATCTTCACAGCTTTCTATTCTTCTGCAACTTGTAGATGAATGCCTGGCAGTTTTAAAGGAAATTTTGAATATTGTGTTTAACTATAAAAGACAAAGGAAAGATCCTGATGAAGTTGAAGACCGATTTTGGAAGGACATTGATCGCTGGTCATCGTTGGTAAAAAATTACATCACTTTTTTTTGATCAGTGGTTTTATTTTCAACTTCCTGTCTTAAGATTTTTTATAGTTAGGTTGAAATTATTAAAATTTATATTCAAGAAGGTGGTTCCTTTGTCATCATAAATCAATAATACTGACTCTATTCAAAAACCCAACACTTTTCCGTTCATAATGTTATACTCTTTGTAAATTTGTTATAAAAACACCCTGTTAAATTTACAACTAATTCAGAATATTTGTGTTTTGTAATGTAGAAAACAAAAATGTGGTTAGTTTGGTTTAATTTTTTTTTTTTAATTTTTTAAAATGTCTTACATTTGTACACATAACAAAAAAATATTATTGGGAATAGGTTGTCCTTAATATGATTCAATCTAATGAATGTGAAAATGAATCTGGTCGACATTTTCGTGAGGAATTGTTCGTTTTAAACCATGTGATTAGATGCCCACCCGGTATTAACTTATGGATGAACGGTTTAGTCCAAGTAGGAAAATTTCTGCATAGATTTCTCTCCATGCACTGCTAACAATATTTAAAAAAAGGTTTCAGGGCCCTTACCTTTCACCAGCAAGGACAAAACTTCCATTGACCATTCAATTTATTTGTTGTACCTTATACTTAATCCATCAAAAGGCAGACAAGATTTTTTATCCCAGTTCTCGTCTGATGGTTATGGTAACCATCTGCCTCATCAGCAACAAAGTGAATGGACAGTGGTGTGTGACCTTTTTAACATTTTATTTCATATTGATTCACTTGTTTAACATGAGTAGATAGATGAAGATGGTGATGAAATTGATCCGGGAAATTGTCCAACTTCAACAAATATCATGCCTCTAGAGAACGATCTCATAACACTGTTTCAACAAGTTCCCTTTCAAAGTTTACTTGTCCATATCCTTGGTTTAACACTTTCTTCAGGTTAATTTTTTTACGTTGTTTGGTGTAGTTTGTTTATAATTGCATTGAAACAAAAAAATAATTGTAAAGTATTACAAAAAGATTATTTTAATTGTTCTAATGTAAGTGAACGCTTACAGTTATTAGGATTTTTGTGTTGGTTATCATTAGAATTATTTTAGCAGAAGATGTTTATGAATATTCTGAAAACGATCTTCCAAGTGAGGATGTGATGGCCACATTGGTAGTTAGTGATCAATTGTGCAACATTCTCGGGGAAAGCTTGCAAATTCTAGGAAGACCAAAGTAAGTTATCATTCTGCTCGGTCCAACTTTGAAATAAATAACATCATTTTCACCAGATATAAGCAACTGGTGAGGAGAGTTGCCCAAGCTATGAGAAACATTGTTTTGTTGATATCTGAACATCTGGAACATTATAAAGTGGATCTGGAGAAGGCATCTCACCAAATGTAAAGGACAGGCAAATCTGTTCATCAAATAGTATAATTTTTTTGTCATTCCAGGTACTCTCTTGAAAGACTGCAGTTAGAGTTTGATGAATTTTGCAAGAGATGTATATCAAAGTTGCTGTCAGTTGCACGACTGGGAATTTACCAGTTTATTGCGGATTTGCCATTTGGCTCCATGTCTCTTCGAGCAATTGAAACCCTTTACCTGTTGATGAATGTACCAGCTGGTGCAAGGGCTGAAGTGGAGAAACTTGTCAGAGCTGAATATTCAAAACAGGACTGGATTGAATTTGTCCAAGGTAAATCTTCCAATGTGTTAGCTTGCAACAAATTATTTTGTTTTCCACATGTGACTGCAAGTAAAATGCCATGGACTTCGATATAACCTCAGAGGTTATTGATTTCAGTTCTCATCCCATTTCAACACAACTTTTTTTTTTTATGTCCAGACTCTGACACAAAACTTGCCTTTGAAGAGCAGTTGTCAGCTATGCCGGCTAATGAAATTGTATATCTTCTCACTGCTTTTGCCAACTTGGCACAAATGCGGCCATCGGAAGAGGATCACCTTATAAATAATGTTATTGTAGACATTTACAAGGTAATCTGCATTGGTCATGGCCTGGTATCTTGCTTTTCAAATTTTTTTGCCTTGCTTTTTTCTGTGGTTAATCAAACAGTAATAATTTGTAACAAAACATTTATACTGCTATTGCTGTCTAAACATTAAATATTTTTTCTGTATTGAAACAAGGTTATTTTTTACATTAATTTTTGAATGTTTAGATTTCTTTCATCTATAAATCAACGAAGGACATTTGCTGCAAAACTGGACGGGAACTTCTTTCTTCCGTCACATTTCATCATCCATTTACAATTTCAACCATACTTCATTTTATAAATGAAAATATAAGTATGGTGGCAAAAGTTTTGTGTGCATGATGGTAAGAAATGAATGCAAACTTATGTATGATGTTTTAAGGTCAAGTTCGATCAATGGCAATATACTCTATGAATGATGTTCCGTTTCATTTATGGAAACCTTGTCCAGAGGACCTTGAAGTGTTGAGAAGTTTTCTAATTAATTTTAGTCCTGATTCCATTGAATCTCGGTTTGCTCAATATATAATCAAGGTATAAGTTCAATTTATATTTTCTTCTGGCAGTAGAAAAAAAAAACAATTCCACTTGTGTTTCAAGGGCCTCAATTTTGAATGTGGGAATGATGGAAACTTCTTTCTGCCCCACCAAACTCATTGTCATCTTGGCATATTGTTGGTGGAAGCTCATGCTCATTTAATGCAAGATAAACAACATGCCAACATAATGTTGAAAAGTTTAGATCAGGTTGCTG
Organism: Ascidia mentula; assembly: GCF_947561715.1. Lineage (NCBI taxonomy): Eukaryota > Metazoa > Chordata > Ascidiacea > Phlebobranchia > Ascidiidae > Ascidia > Ascidia mentula. The sequence continues at coordinate 11,484,975 of NC_138568.1, forward strand.
TGTTTTAGCTCTTTTTAAAAAATATTGTGTTACATTGCTAACTAAAAACTTTTTTTTGAAGGTTTCAAAAGTAGCTTCAGTGACTCGCCTTGCCCCATCTGTGGAACACAAGTTTACCAAGTGGTGTTGGGAAATGATCTTGCAGTTAAAATTACACCACAGGGAATACATAGTAAACGGTAAATCATCTACAGATTTTTTATGTAAAATTTACTTACAGCATATTTTTTTATAATTTGAACAATTGTGTATAATCATGTTCATGCAGAAAATACGGTCGACTTTATTGTCCTTGACCTTAAGTGTGAAGTGTCACTTGTGCCAATACTGGATGCTATAGACAACAATTGTCCCATTGCAAACTTCCTTGCTATCATGATGACTAGTATTGGACATAAGTATGTCCCACTCAATGAAACTTAAAAATTTGTTTAAGTGCCTTTTCATTCTTGCAGTATGGAGAAGTTTTTAAGTGAAGGAATTGAGCTTCTGCTTGTTTTGGCACAGCTTGGTTACACAAGGGCAGTTACGAAATGCTTGTTTTGTGTCATTCCCATATTTTGCAAAGCTAAAATGAACTTGGCTGAAAATGACAGGTGTACAAAAATCTTGTGGAAGTTTTTTTCAGTGATCATTAACTTGTATGTGTACAGATTTAAAGATGTTTTACTGGTGCTGCTCCATTCTGCCGATAAAAATTACTTCTCAGACTTGGCAAGTCGCATTATGCCTGATACTCAGCTGCAACAAACACCTACACAACTTGTTTTGTCTGTAATTAGTTCTCATCTTAGCCATGGTATAGCCATTCAATTGTTCCATTTTCCATTTTTCTGTTATAATTTTTGTTGTTTCAGATGCTGGCAGTGAGGAGTCATCATTTTTGGCTTTATATTGGCTTGAATTGGTTTTTGCCATAAATGATTGGCACAGAAATGTACATTTGCAACACATTGCTGACTTTTTGTTTCAACATGGTTTTATAATTGGTGAACGATGCAACTTGGGGTTTAAGTGAGTTCTGAAATCCCATGGGAACTTTTTGAAGTTAAGAACACTAACACATTATTTTATGTTTTAGAACAATGTTGTATCAACAGTTGGTGGAAATGATGTTACATAAACCAATTACAAATCAAAACATCCACCACTCATCTGTTGTTTCTTCCATCTTGAACCTTATGTCTGGAAGCAATGCCAACCAAATGCCATGTCTTGTAAATTCATTTCAACATGGAATAAACATATACTTTAGTTATGCTGCATTGGAAGCTGAAACAAGGTACAGCAAATATAAAACATTTAAAAACTATGTTGAGAGTTATTTTATCACTCAGATATGAAGATGATAGTGGACTGTGGGTAGCAGTGGTATCAATGCTCCAACATGACGCCAAACTAAACATTGACACTTGTTTCAAGAAGGTTGCTGCAAAATTAAAACTACCTTACATACCGCAACCTGCAAATCTCTGCCTATATAGGCATGTACAATGATCCAAACATAGAAGTGTGTGGTGATAACTTTTTTCTTGTTTGTAGGTGGGGTGAGTTAGCACTTCACACTCCCTATGACCACCCTTTGTTGGAAGTTATTTGGCTTAATTTTTTTGTGAGGTTTATTCATCTACCACCAAATGGCAAAAGTAGTGTAGGCTACAGGTAACTATTTTTCAAATTTCGTCTGTAGGTGTCCGAATATAAACATCAACTAAGGGACAAAATTAACATCATTCAATTTGTTTGTAACTGATTCAGGAAAGTTTTATGTAACAGGCATCAGACATTTTATGGTTTATTTGTAGATTCTTTTCAGCAGTTTCTATTTTGCCAACATACAACAAATTACGCTTGCAACTGCAAAGTACCTCAGAGTACCATGTAGGTATAATTTCAGGCAGGAGTTCCAAAGATGGTATGAAATCACATCATGAAAGGTATTTAAAACTATTCCACCTTGTTTCTCAAAACAATAAATTATTTTCATATGAATAGGTGTGTTCAATTGTATCTATCTTTTAAACTTTGGCTTGAGGAGCCAAAACTACATGAGGTTAACCTTTACTTGCCATCACTTCCCCCACAGTACAACCCTGATTTGTTGGCATCTGTACGAACCAAACAACAAGATGCATTTGACAGTTTTGTTGACTTGTCAAGGTATCCTGTTTGTCTCAAGTAAACATTGATTTTTTTTGAATGTTGTTTTTTTGGCACAATAGAATTGAAGGTGAGCTCCAAAAGATAAAGAAGGACTTACAACCCAGTGGAAGCACAAAAGTGGACAAAAAAGCTATATCATATAAAAGCTTTGTCACAAGTATTGTAAGTAAGCAGTTTTTATGAAAATGTCCAACTTATGTTTACAATTTATAATTTTTCAACTGAACAGGATGTTGATCAAAGAATGCAGAAGATTACGCAGTTGATCAATCAGTTTGAAGAACCAAAACCACTACCTTATGTGGCTGCATACGGAGCCCTCAGTTCACCAGTTGCACTTGGTGATGTTTCCCAAATATGGAAATATGAAACTGTTCTTCAAGTAATTGACCTGGTAAGAAGTTTTAATGTTTGTTACTGAAGTTAAGTCATTGGTTTATCTTTTGTTTTAGGACCTTAAAATAATATCAAGTTTTGCTGAAGATGTTCTGAAACTACAAAATCGCTTGGGAAAGATTGATGCAGATTATCTTAGCATTCTTCCTAATTTATATCATATGAAGGTATGTTACTCACAACTCAGTTTAGCCTTGATTATTGACAAATTAATGTTATTTGTAGGACGTAGAATTATGGCAGAAAGTTGAGTGTCAATCTGGATTTTCTGTGACACACAAATGTTCAGGACCTGCACAAATACGTCTTCGATTTAAAGAAAAAACAATCCATGGCTCCGTCTCACAGGAGTTAAAAGCTAACAGGTGTGTTTGCTGTTTTATTTGCACAGAGATGTGACTTTAACCTTAGTGGGATTCTACAAAACTTGGAGTATAATGTTGGGGTTTATCATATTTGCAAATGTTAGGCGTGGCTTGTAGAGAGTAAAACATGCATTTTAATCCAAATAAAAGCTCAAACATATATTAATGAGGTTTGGGAGCAAACTGGCATTACATTAGTTTGTGAACTTTTTAGAAATTTGTACCAAGAAGCTCTGAATAAGTTCCTTAATGAAGATACTAGTGACGATTTGTGTTTTGCTGCTTTGCACCTTGAAAGTCTTATCCATGCATTGGAGGGTAACTCTAACAACCCAACCTTCAAAACTGATGTTACTCTGTAGGTATATTTATGAGAAACTTTACACATGAAACTTAGGCTTCTATTGTTTATGTAGTTCTGTGCAAGAGGCTGGAACAAAACTATTTTATTTGCTTGCGAACATGTATTCCAAGGAGAGAAAAGTGTGCCACCCTACAAGACATTTGCTTTCTTCCTGCGTGGAAATTCTTGGCCAAGTAATGTATTTTCTTAAGTAAACCAGTAAAAGTTAAAGCAGACTGTTTCCTTTTCAAGCTGTTTATCTCCCAGTCAAGTGAACATGCAGAAAACATATTAAATGAGGTTTTAAGTAATCCTGCTTCTTCTGCCTTGTTATCTCCACATTTTGCTCCTGGTGCAACACAGAATGTTTCATTGCAAACACAAATTAACAACTACATACAAATGTATCAACGGGTTATGAAAGTTGTATCAACCAATACTGATGAAGATGCGGATGTTCTCTTTGTTCTTTTAACAAAGGTTGTCATGTATTTGTTGTGGCAAATAAATATCAACACATAGTGTTGCCTAACATACAAAGTATATGAAATTTTATAGCTCTTTCTTTGTAGCTATAGAAAGTGTTTCTTTGTCAAAATGTATTATTTTATTATTGTGCAACAGTTTGAGGTTTCAACATGGCTGGAAGAATTGCAACCAGCACTGAGTGAGAGACTGGAATTAATGCAACATGTGTTTGTGGGATTGATCAGCTGTAATCTTAGAATAAAACAAAACGACAATCACTTTCAAAACGACAGAGAAGACAGGTAAACCTGCATTACAGTTACATTATCTACAGTTTTACAAATTTTGTTACATGAGGTTATGTATTTTTTCAAACAGGGACAAAGATGTTTTGTACAAAGCTGTTACTCACCAGCCATCCCATACAGCAATGCAAGAAATTTACTTAAATCATTTCACATCAATAATAAAACACAGATTCCCGGAAACGTTACAACAAGCAGTGGAAAATTTGTTGGAAGGTTAATTGTATTTGTAAACTAATATTATCCCACTATTGAAAAGTTTGTTTTATTTGAATTATTACAGCAAGCAATGTATTGGGTACATTCAGGTACTTAATGAAATAATACAAAATTATGATGACAATAATATATACCTTGTCTGAAATATTTTTATCAATTTTAAATTAAACTATACATATTTTTTAAATTTTATTTTAAACTTAATTGTTATTTACCTATTAATATAACTTACAAGAAAGAAATATGAAAATATTATTCATTATAAAATATTTCATCTCCATTATGTTTTAGCTTCCTGTTCACATCATGTCCAACCAAATGTGTGGGAAATAGTTTTGTCTGCATCTTTTAATCAAACCTTGACACGTGACACAGAAAACTGTTCATCTGATTTTAATAAAATGTATTCAACAACTATTGACTGGAACACACTTCTCAAACTGTTTGAGAACTTTACATGGTATTTTAGAATCCCGATTACAAATCAAGAACATAGGTATATGCAACTCAGAGCGTGTGCTCCATGTGTATCTAATATACATTTATGGATTAGGTGTAGTGAGTTGTTTTCTAAGTGGCAGAGTTATGTTCCATTGTTGTCAAGAATGTTTTGTTGCCTGGGCCAGACTCTGCTTGTGTTCGTGGAAGAGCACAAAATTTCACATGAATATTTTGATGAAAAATTGTCAGCTAACAAACACTGGTGCCCCTTAACAGAAGTGATTCAATTATACCATGTGTGGATTGACCCCATTCAATACAATCCCACTGCAGGGTATAGTTACCTGGTTATTTTAGGTGCTAAATTTTGATTAATGTATTGTGACTTATTTATAGGGCATTGTGGCCGTGGAATAACAACGAAGAAGTTTTGGCAGACTGGATGTACCAGTCTTTGTCAAGTGTGATGGTGGAATTTTGTAAAGGGTCAGTGAGGCCAAATTGTTTAATTAATATTGATGAGAATTCTATTTTTGGTTGGTAAACTGTGCAGGGACCAAACATCTTCATCACTGCAGTGTGTGTTTACACACTATGCCCAAATTGTTTTACAATCCAAACATGAACTACCCAACTACATTTTTACAAAATATCATAATATGCTGAGTAATCTTCCTTGGAGCAAGTTTATTCCATCACCAGAGAGTTTGGACATTATGGTCCAGGTAAAATTTTATAAATTTGTTTCTAAAAAAACCTAAATTGCACTTTTTTGTCTCAGATGTGTGAAATCAACTCCAATCTTATTCAAGATTTTTTGTGTATGGTGGTTTGTGATATTCCATGGACAAGCTTTATGGGGACATACATCTCACCAACTAACTTTCAAAACATTTGGGAGGAAAATTCTGTTAATAGTCGAGTTCTTGGACAATTGCTTCATGCTATAGTTATTTTAGGTAAACCACTGACAAATGCATCTAAATTTAATGTTCAATAAAAATGGCTTTTGCTTGTGTTAGGTTCAAAAGAAATTCGAATGACTAAACTCTTGCCAGTATATGATGAAGTGGAACAATTCCCAATACACTTAATTGGAAATGATCAGATTGAATATGTGGCAAATTTGGTGTCTGACCACTATAATTGGCCAAGCATATTTCTTCCACAACCACTGCAATCTAAAAAAGATGTCCATCATCAAGTATTTAGGCTGCTAAAATTAATTTGCAGATTGCCTCTTGTTAGTGAAGAAAGAGTGAAGGTAAATGTGATATTTTGTTCGAAAATTTGGTATTTTCAAATCATTGAAGCATATTTTACATATATTTGTAACATGTCTACCGTGAAAAACAAAACATGTGAAATTTAATTTTGCACAGGCATCAGATGGAAGAATGTTGGTACCAGCATTAGTTGCAAATGATGTCCTTAAACAACAATCATATGTTCGGTGTGTGGGAAGACTCCTTCAAAAAAGCAAACCGGATGAATTTGGTTGTGTTTCGGAAATGTGTCAACGTTTAACAAGATTTGTTGAAATTACAATGGAAAGTGTAGAAATGGCTGCAGCACATGGTAAACTTATTTGCTCAAGGCTGCAATCAAAATGGTATTGCTTATGATATTTAATTTTGTGTAAACATGTTTTAAGATATGGATTTACACAATCTGACGTCATTAGTATTCACCATATTCGATTACCTCAATATAATGCCCCCCACATTTCAAGAACCAACTCTGCGGGGGTTTATTAACGTTCTTGCAAGGCTACCATTTTGCCAAAACCTTTTGTGTTCAGACAAAATGGGGCCAACGCACATTTCTGCCCAATGCCAGGTGCTGCATTTATGATGTTCATGTTATATGTACTAATGTCTATCCTTTTGTTCTGTAGGATTGTGTGTATTCAAGGTCAAGGGCATTATCCAAAAAAACTTTGTTTGCCTGCTTGGCGGCTTCATGCAGTATTGCTATTTTTCCAGAATTTTCTTGCCAAATTATTGAAGTTTGTATAGAAAGTTATGTCAACAGTGCTACGAGTAAGCAGTTCAATTGTCTGCATTTGGGTTCAGAAATTATCATGTTTTTGTTTCTCAGTTGATGTCCTTGGTGTGTCGTCTTCTCCTACATGTTTTGTTGATTGTTGGAGTGACATTTTGAAGCTCTTTCAGGTTTCTGCCTATCAAGAGGTAGCAAATTAGTTTATAAACACGAAGCTAACTCTATATAATCACAAATAATGTATGACCAATAAGCCAATATCATAAGTGAGCTGCAGATAGTTGTGCTCGCTGTTTCGCCAGCTATAGAGCTAAGACCTATCAGGTCTTATCAATGTAGCTGTTGACTGACGATGGTTTTGTCAGCTATCTAGCCAGACAGTGACTATTCCACTTTGTGGTGACTTTGCAGTTGACATGAATCTGTTAGGTCGAAACAGTATACACAACAGTCTGCAGCTCACTAAACACAACTAAGTTCTTCAACAAAAATTATTTTTTATTAGGAGCTGTGTATCCAATGTAGTAAGCATTCCAGTTTGCTAACACTGCATGCCACCATAATGGATCTAGATGTTATGCCAACCTTTTACCATTTCAAACAAGATCTGCCAGATTGTACAAATTTAGTGCCACAAGCATTGTTGGACGTAACAAACAAAGTTTTGGAATGGCTGCCACAATGTGCATGTTTGTAAGTTTTTTCAATGCATTGTAGGCATAATAATGTATTGAAGTTATGTTACTGCACTTTACAGACGCACAAATGAAGCTAAAATTTTGCTGCTTTTTGACCAGTTTCTTTATGCCTGTTCGCTAATGTGGCAAGCTGCTTCAAGTAATACAACAAAAGGTAACAACTATTTGATTTGTCATACATTATAAATAATTAACAGATTTGAAACTGTTAACAGATTTTTCAGATGGTACTGTTGCAGTTCAGGCAACCAAGTTGCTACCAATTCTAGAAAACTTTTCACTTGACAAAGTGCGAAGTGGATTTTTAGGAACTATTGGGATCGGGAAACAGTCTGCCTTTTCAACAAGTTGGTGCCTTTTCACTTCAAATGAAAAATTTAGTTTGTTTAAAATATTTTTTTTAGGTTTTCGCCTAGCTGCAAAGTGTTTAACAATGTTTTTGCATCAGTGGCATGCAAGGGTATATCCCATATCAACTGACTACATTGAAATAGCCGAAAAGGTATAGAAACATTTTTAAACATCTACTCAGTAAACTCACCACGATCTTTTTAGGCATTTCAATCGATCAAAAACCTACCACAGACCAACAAACAGTATGCTGACCTGGTACCTTTTATTGATGAAATCTGTGATTTCATGGAAAATCAAAATCAGGGCAATTTGAAAGATTATCGCAAACTTTTATCAATTTTCATTAAAGCACATTATAATGGTGTTTTGTTTTTGCATCACTTAATAGAAGTCTGAGAAATTTTATTTTTTGTGAAACTTTGTGCAATTTTATGCAAGTGTTGTTGTGATTTTTGTGATATTAAACCAGTTGTGCAATTTTGACACACATTTATTAAATAATATCAACGTTCACACTGCATATTGAAACAACAAAACAGGTAAGAAACACTAATGGTCTGAAGCAGACATAGAAGCCTTAACAAACCCACAGTATTCACTTCCCAACGGTCGGCCATTTACAGCAAGAATCATTGGGTTATCAACTCTAATGTTTGAAAATTTAAAAGTTTGCTCATCAAATGACAAATCGTGATTTGTGAAACATGGTTCGGGTATTGCCACAGTGTCACCAATAATCATGCCTTTGCCCTGGAAAGTCACATGAGAAATAGTTATATAATGTAACAATATTAAAAGCAATTTCTTGTTACCTCCGCCAAATTATAAACAGTAACTGCACAACAGTTTTCTTCCTTGTCAATTATTGCAAATGTAAATGGAACCAAGGTTACACCAGCCATATTGCACACAACCTTTCCAAACACAATCTGTTCAACAAAGGCATTTAATTTAGTTGATTATTTTGAAAACAAAAGAACTTTAACACACTTTATCTTTATTGCCACCAACATCCAGAGCTGATAGTGGAACTTGTGTGAAGGATGTTTTGGTATCTATTGTCTGCTTGCCACCAGGACCTATGTTCATTTTCAAATAAGGGTTACAGTACAATGCTGATTACAACTAAAGCAGCAGTTGCATACCTTGATCACAGTCTTTAAGAGAACTCAAAAGAGTTTTAATTCTTTTTGTCTTAAGTTTTCCTTTTTTCTGTACAAGGTCAGACACAATTTGAAGATATTTGACTAAATCTTTTGTTTTAGCAACTGGTTCTTGCCACAAAGGATCCAGCAACACAGCCTTTTTCCATTCCTCCAAAGCAAGAGTGTAATCTTCACCATATCTTAAAGAGTTGCATAAAGTTTAATTACTCTTTATGCACATAACAACAATTGGTAAAAGTGAAATACCTGTAGGCTTGGGCACGATTGTAATGAAGATCAGGATTATAAGATGATGCTTTATCAACTTTCTCCGCTTGTGAATATGCACTAAGTGACAAGGTTAAAACCTACAAAAATTTATATACATTCTTTCTTATCACAGATCAACATTCCACAAGAAATTTTTTGTTTGTTTTTGTAATTATCACCTTTGGGTTTTGTTCACTGACAAAAAACATGGCAAGGTATGCATTTCCAAGTATGTACCAAGATGTCCCATCATTTGTATCCATTTCCACAGAATCTTTTGCATGTTCCACACTTTGAAGTATATTTTTGGCTGTATCCCCCTTTTGCAAAGGTTTTAGTTGCCGCAGTACCATTGACAAAGATCGCAGGGACACCTTGTTCTTATTGCGCCGTAGTGCGCCTTCAAAACAGTCTTTAGCTGCAAGGATGTCACCCTTTTTCCAAAATGTTTCACCAAGCATATTCCACGCTTCAATTAATGATGGATCTCGTTTTACAACTTTTGACAAATGTTCCTCACACTGTTGGCTATATTCAGATAATATGTTTAGACCCCTTGCAGTTTGTAACAAATATGTCGTTTTGGGGCAATTTGTCTCATAGGCTTTTAAGGTTTCCAACAATTCTTCTACTTTTTCTTGAACCAGTGTCCTTTTTTTGGAATACAATTCAGCAGCATTGTCACGGAGAAAGTTGTCTTGAAACTGATAAAGTTCATCAACCAAAGATACAACAACTGATGTTGAATCCGCCATTGTTGGCAACCTGTAAGCATTTTTTTAAATATAAAATGGATTTTGGTATACACTCTAGCATACCGTAACTGTAATTATAATTTATTTGTAATTAAAATTCTTACAGTTCACACAAAGAAGGTAAACGGCCTGAGGCAAAACAAATTTAGTAAATGGCTTGTTACTCCTTCATCAGATCAGTAATGATGAGAATAAGAGGCATTGTACTGTATATTTTTTTGTTATGCCTAATACTTAGGACCATGGAAAATATTTCAGGTGTGAATATACAAAAAAAATTAACTAACATTGGAAACTTATTGTTCGGATCGGTTTTAAACGTAAGGTTGGTTTTTCTGATATGTATATATGTTGAGTAAAGTTATACATACATTAAGGCATAATGTTTTTAAAGCAGACCAGAGACATCTTCAAGACTATGCAAATATGGTTATTTTCGTATAGACTATATGACAACATGCCATAAATGGCTTGAGTGTTCAGTTATTCAGCAAATGCATCAACACAAGAAAAAAGTTGGTGGAGGGATTGGAAAACTGGTAAAAAAAATTGTTTTCTCAGTATACATTTGGTTTGAATACTTTAGCAGACAATCCAAAAGGAGCAATATATTGGGGCACTTTCATGAAATATTAATGCATTCAGCAGAAGTTTTTATATGTAGAAGTTTAACCTATGCACCATATGTATCCTTTCATACACAGTATATTAGGAACAGCCATCCTCCACATATATAAGTATATATATAATATATATATCGCATACCATGTTTTATTATATTGTACCAAACCAGGTTTACTTGGTTAAATGGAGAAATGAAGATAGAGTGGCTAGAAATTTGGCTTTAGTTGAAATCCGTGAGAGCAGACTCCATCATCGGTGGATTGTTGAGCGAGTAAAATTAGGAATACAAAATTTAATTGGTCTTCAACCCAGCAAGCATGTAATACAGGTATGTTAGTGACATAGCAAACATCTACATTATTCCAATCAACAAAACATTCAGGTTGCTGGCTACTGTCAAAACGGAACTCAACTTTACTTGTTGACTGAACAATGCAATAAGTATGGAAGTTTGGATAAATTTATAAAAACCAATCCATATGCAAGTATGCCTGTTGTAAAGCGCTTTTCAATGGCAATTCAGATAGTTGAAACCTTTGTCTTTCTTCACCATGAAAGTGGATTGCCGAAAGTACACTGTGATTTGCACGACCCAATGCAGGTACAAAAATTTATGACAACCAAAAAATGGAAACTAAGCTTAACATTTTAGGCATTGAGTCAGTTCCTAATTACAAACACATTTCGAGTTGTTTTAAATGATGTTGATGAAATACCAGTTGATGAAATTTCACGTCAGCATTTTGCTTCATGCAGGTAAGCATACACCTTATTATTGAAAAATGGAAATGTTCTTTTTTCTAAAGGTCTCAGTCTGCATTAATTCATAACAAATCTATCCGCTCAAAGTGCAAAAAATGTAATAAAGTTTTGCCTGTTTTTACAGAGCTGAACCACAATGCAAAATGACGAACAAAGCATTTCTTGCTCCAGAACAAAGGTATAATCCAGATGAATGTAGGAAACAAGATGGTAGAGTTCCGGCAACAATTAAAGCAGACATTTGGAAAATTCCAGATTTAACCAAATTTTTGTTGATGGAAAATATTAAAGAGTCAATTGAGCAAAACCAAGCATTAAATCTTCTCTCTGTGTTGGAAGAGATACACAGTCTTTGCAAATTAGGAAACCCCCAAAAAAGACCTACAGCTAAACAAGTTCTACACAATTATTTGAAGGTTTTTCACCAACTGCAAGCCAGATTTACCAAATTTTAAGAGGAATTTGTTACATGTTTAATATATTTTTCACCAGCTTTAACAATTTATTTCTCAAGGTGTTATGTAGTAATAAATAACAAAGCAATCTATTTTGTGGTTATATTGCAAAATATTACAACAGTATCGTATATTTTTACTGTAATGGATGAAGGAGGATGTTGATATTTTATATTGATGTATAAACTTACCTTTATTTCCTTACACGAAAATCTGGCAACACTGTAAATTTTCCTATAATAGTCTAAAAACAAACAATAAAAACCAGCGATTTTAAACAACAGCCAACAAATATTTAACACTTCCAATTCCAGGCTTAAAAAATAAGCAACTTAACAAACAAAAATTAAGTACATAAATGTAGCTTGGTAGCATTTCATTACATTTATTATGATTTATTGCTGTTGAATTCAGCAGATTTAGGTAAACATATCAGAAATGCTGAAAACAAATTAATACTGATACAGTTTGATCTTGTGAACTTCCTTATCTTGGCATTCCCTGGCTTGGTTAAAGTAATAAAAAGTTCCATCCCTCCGCACTAATTTCTTTACATATCCTGGGTGCTTCGGCCACCTTTCAGCTTCATTTTTAGTTATCAGTTTGTATTCAATTTCATCTCTATATCCAGCTTCTTGAAATCGAAAGGCATTTTCAACCTCATCACTCCAATGTTTGGCACGAACCATTGATTTGGGTTTTGGTCCATCTCCTATCATTGTAGCAGCTGAAGCCATATTTCACAAAACTGTAACAGGTAATTCCTAGTTCCAGAAAAAATATGTATACACAAATTACTTTATTTTTAATACAGACAATTTACCACACACTCTTCTGGAGGTAACAAAAAAATGAAAACAGAAAAACCAAGTACACAGTGCAAATATTTTGGCTGTTTGTTTGGATTTACATACATAAGTAGTAATGCTAAATTTATTTTAAGCAACAAAAACTACTAGATCATATTATCATAACACTAAGACAGTATCCTCACTGTAAAATTCTGAAAAAAGAAACAGTAACAGACAAGTTCTAAACTTGTCATATGCATCACCCATTGACAATAAAACTGTGCATACACCTTGGAAAAAGCAGCAGATTCATCACGAATTATATCTCAACCTCAATAACAATAAACCGCTAATGTTTATCAGTGACATACCTACCCTACCTACAGAGCACAGATTAAGGAAATTGGACGGGCACTTTGCCATGCCATGTACAACAGATCCACAGTGTAGTTACGACTCAAACTGTTTGCAAGTGCCTAGTGAGTATAGTATTTTACTTTTGATATGCTTGTCCTGTCTCAAAGCTCACACCACGCTCCTTCGTCGATCACGGTTGCCAGGGAATACAAAAATCCGTTGGATGTTTTGTTTTCAAAATTATGGATAGAAATTATATCACGCAAAACACATTATAGTTGGAAAAGTAATGTGTTATTAAAAAGACTGAATTTTTTTTCAATTTTGTTTGCAAAATAAAAAATGTCACACTTTTTAGTTTATAAATTAAATTAAAATCATTTTTTTTATTCGTTCGTCTTCTTTAAAAAAAAAACTTAAGATGATCTTACGTTTCAAAATGACGCCCTGATAATGTCTTTAAGAATCATCAGCACAGCTGTATTTTCCATACTTCCATTACTTTATAAAGTCTTATTTTAAAACATTATTTTTACCGAAAAGCTGTACATATAAGTAAAATGTTTTAGCACCTCAAGCGGTTAATTGCCTGTTGCCATGTAAACCAGCTTGCAAGCTTTTCCAAACCTAAAATAAATTTGGAAATTATTACGTTCAGCTGTCTTTAAAACTTGTCTATACTTATGTAGCAAGAATCTCAGAAGAAGAGGGTTTCAATTTAAATCAAATACATAGTGCATCTCTCTAATACTCTATCTACTTAAAACTTAGATATTTAGGAAATCACTAGATATTAAAAGTGCAGCAATGGGAGAGCAAAAATGCATCAAGATTTATGGATTGTTAAAGAACGAGTATTTTCACTTTGCCAAGTGTTGTGCAGAGGTAACCTTTTTCATTGCAATGGATAAACAGTCAAGCATCAAATTGTCTTGTTTATTTTCAGGATCTCAAAAACAAGTTTGGTGATAAGTTTATTGACCCTTTTATCAAGCCAATGCTTGAATGTGAATGGAACACTTTTATTGAGGCAAAAAAGATTGTAAGTTAATTTGTTAACTCATGATAGTGGTTTAACAAACTTTTGAATACAATACATCAATTTATAGTCTTGAACTATATGCTTTCCATGTGTAACATAATTATTTCAACTGGCATAGCAACTGTGTGGCATACAAAACTACAATGCCTTATTAGACTGTTGGTTCTAATACATGACATACCCTATGACAAAATACCAATCAATATTGTATTCTATTTGTCGGAGTCCTGTGATTGCTGCATATTGGATTCTTCTTTGCTTTGTTTTTTTTATATTGACTTGACAATCTTTGTCATTTAATTATTATATAGGAGCTTAAAGGTGAAGTATGGTCATACACAGACCCAGTTATTTGCTTTGTTGATGATGTGTTAATTGGAAATCATAAAGAGTTGCTACAATGGGCCCATGATGAATTTAGCTATGAGGATTTTCGGCCTGCTGAACTATACACTGCTATAGCTCAAGAATCATATGCTGATTATTTTACTGAAAGCAAGGTATATTTTCTAAGCACACTTACACTTAAAAAATTACTATTCTTTGAGAGTACTTTTTAATTTTTAGAACACATTTGTTTTTATGGACATTGTCATTGACAGTCAAGAACAAAAGCGTCTAGTGTTTGAACTTTTCTCTGAAGCATGCCCAAGAACTTGCAATAACTTCCAAGCTCTTTGCACAGGGGAGAAAGGAACATTACCAAGTGGTTTACGGTTGCATTACAAAAATACACCAATACACAGAATTGTGCCCAATGGATGGATACAGGCCGGCGGTAAATTCATTAATTTCCAATAGATCTAATCTTAGTGAAACCTTTTTGGGGCTAAAACATATTTAATTAAATAGTTTTTTTTGCAACATGGGAGTTTCCTTTAAAAATTTTCCTGCATTATTGAGGACTGTTTGGAATATAATCCTTTGTTAATTATTTTGTCTGACATTAAATATCTTTGTCTGACATTTGTATATTTTTTGTGAAAATTGGAATGTAACCTCTGTAAGGTCCTGTCCCCCAGTTCGGGAAGCAACATTGTGCAAGGGAGTATTTGTGTTTTGTTTTATTGTATATGTCCTCTGTGAGATTTGTTGTCAGAACGTTTTGTCTTCAATTTTTTTTTCTCAGACATTCTTCATGGGCGCGGTGACAGCGGGGAATCTATTTTTGGGGAGGTGTTTGAAGATGAAAACTTTTCTATCCCCCATAACGCACGAGGCATTCTAGGAATGGCCAATAAAGGAAGACACACAAATGCATCACAGTTTTATGTTACCTTACAACCAACGCAATGGATGGACTGTCAATATGTTGCCTTTGGGTAACTGTGCTTAGTTTGTGCTTATTTGTATATTATGCTTAGGTTATTCAGAATCTCTATATTATGGTCGACAAACAACTTCATCAGACAGTCTTATATGACCTTGTGACAATAAAAGACCTAAATAATTTTCACATGGGACATCAAATACTATGCGCCTTATACATTTTTGCTTGAAAAAAAACACAAATAAAAAATATCACAGTTTCATACAATCCGCGATCTCTTCTTGCGATAAATCGAATATGACTTCTCAAGTTGTGGTATTCGATTAAAAATGTGTTTATATGTTTGTCTCAAATCGTTTCAAACAATGTTATGTTTTAATATAAATCTTGTATTTACAGGATTTTAATTGAAGGAACGGAATTGCTTAAAAAGTTGGAGAATTTAACAACCTTCAACGAAAGACCTAAAGTTGATTGTCGTATTTGTAACTGCGGATTATTTAAACCTGGGAACTGAAACTGTTTGTGATTTTTTTGTTGTATTTACCACTGTATTTTGCCACTGATTTAACGTTTATAAATCATTGTACCCATGCTACCGGTCAACATATGGCATGTTGGAGAAGGAGAATTGACGTTAATTTGGTAGTATCACAATTGTATTTAGGGGGTGGTGCCAACAGCTGTTTTTTTCTGGTCAATCTATCACATTCGAATTGTTTAATGTCCGATGGGGTGGAAGATTGGAACATTGCAGTGGGCGCATGTGGACCATAAGCTTGTTTTGTAAACCTACACAGCTTGACAACCAGCCAACCTGCAATTGACCCTCACGCAGTTGGAATATGAGGTTGCGTCCTGTTGTCGAACACTCAGTAGGTCCCTCTTTGGTTCATGGCTCGTTTGTCAGAAATTTCGAGAAAGCACTCGAAAACTTCAAAAAAAAATTTCCAACTACTAATTTATTATCCTAGTAACAATCCCTGTATAAAATTTTGACGTCATCTAATTAACGAACACTCATTTATCACATTACGCGAATGATCCATATGATGGATATACTGGCCACTGTATCAATTGGAAGAATGACAAAGTCAGTAAAACAAGAAACACTATTGGCATTAGCAGAGAAGGAATGCCCGGGGTGGACGCAGGGGATTGGACCTCCTCAATATTTTGGTTGGTGGAGTCATAATATGACTAGTTCCCCACAAAATCCATAATTTGTTATGTTTGGTGTTTTAACACCCTCGAATATTAAACGTGTGGAATCAATGAAATATTTGAGAGAAACGTGTCCATAGCTCTGCAGCGACCTAAGGTGTGCAGAACGAAACACTGTCGTTTATCTGACTCCTAACACTATTAAGAACATCTGCCAAAGAAACTACCTTTGCAACCTTTTAATTATTACACAAAACGATAAACAAACATACCTTGGTTTAATACATAGAAACGAATCGATTGACCTACATGCCAGCTGCGCTTTGTACAGAATTTCAATACACAAAAAAATGACGTTTAATCAAACAGTTTCTCTGCAGCTCGTCATAGTTTGCTTCTCCGTGAATGTCATTCTTTGTGTGCTTATTTTAGTGGGGAAATGTTATTTCAAACAGAACATAAATGTTTGTTCACATTGTGTGTTTGAAAGCGACAAGGAGAAGATAAGTATAGGCTATGTTCCGTATTTATTTTCACGCCATGCCCTTTTTTGCGTCGCAATGCTTGGACACCGGACAAATAATTCCTAATTGTGTATTTGCTGTAGTTTTGTTGACAGGTAGAAACTTTAGAAAAAAAATCAATCTTCTGAAAAAGGAGAATAATCTAATGATTGTCCCACCACCCAATAATTTAAACGGACCTCGACACAGGGCAACATAAATTTACATTCCTTTATAAACCTAACGTTTCAATCACTGTGATGGCAAAATATATACAGTAGTACCGTCTTTACTCGGTGAATTCGCCTGCTGTAACAATTTTTAATATACTTCGGATATACCAACAGATGGGGTCCCAACTTTGCTTGGCTATCGATCGGAACTTCAAGCCCAAGTGAAAGCCAAACGCCAAGTTTATACCTTGGTTCACACCAATGTTCGCAGTTTTCGCTAAGGTGTTCCCTCCAAATAAAAGACCTGTTTAAAACATTATTGTGTTCTTGTCCAAAGTCCAAGGTGTTTGAAGACCTTGACTGAGGTATTTTTTACTAAAACAGAAAATAATATTTAAAAAAAAAACGGAGAATATAGCTTACGTTTCGGACGTTATTGGGATCATCAACACCACCTGAACCTCTCAATTCAAAGGAACACGCCTCAGTTTACTTCCAGGCTTCGGACACTCCTTTTGACAGTTACATTACGTGGTCAATGTGACGAAGAAATAATTTGTCTCCAATTTTTCATAGTATTCGATTTAACACGTTTAAACAATGGTATGTATTTGCTGTTTTTTTTCGCCAGCAGTACGAAGATTCCGTGATGTATGCTGTGTCCCGATAATCAAACCAAGTCTAACTATTTCTCGGTCGTTTGTAGCCTACAATGCTGCTTACGCATGGGAGTTTAGTGATATAATAGATATGACGCATATAAATCTACATCCACTTTATTGCTTTAGATGTGCAACCTAATGGGCCTTCCAATAAACGTACGTGGGAAGTATTACATCATTTCCTGTCCCCACATTTTTATGTGTAACTACAAAGCGTAGTAGCGGAAACTCGATGACGAATCACAACAAATATGACGCAATCGATCACTTGATGACCTGGCAATTGTACCTGCACTAAAGAAAGAACTTATAACAATGAAATACCGATTTTGCTTCACCTTTTACAAACAGAGGCATAAATTAAGGCAATTTAACATGTTAATCGTCAACATTCGCCCAATAACAGTAGAGTATAGACAAACAGCTGTACATAACGATAAAAATGTCAAAAAGCACGGAAAATATAAAAGCACGGTTCAATTACGAAACTTTTGCAAGATTTAAAAGCACTACCGACAGAAATAGGAACTAAAAGCACGCCCGAACATACTTAGTTCAGACTCCACAAATTTCGGCAGTTTGAGGGGCTGAAAAGTGATTGTTCTGCATAACTAACAAAAAGTTACTCGAAAAAACTTAGTAGGGAGAGGCAACCGAAATCCTACAAAAAGTGATGCTGTGTTGTTAACCACAAGAATGGATTGAACATGAACGTGGTGCTTTGAATTGCTGTAAGTTCATAATGTAGTGCTTAAACATGTTTGTAAATATGCTGCCTGTTTGTGAAGATGCAATGTCTTGGAAAAACGCTTGATTTGCGAAAAGGTGAGTTGGATTATTCAAGCAGAGTTGCGGGACCAATGACTGAGGTTAAAATGCATTTAAAAGCGCAAAAATCAGGTGCTTGAAAAAAACAGCAAAAAGTATATTGAACGAAAAGAAAACTACGAAAATAAAGCATCGATAATGGGTTGAGCACCGATTGCAACCACATGAACATGTTGCTTGGTGAGCTTAAAAGGTCAATGCCTATCGTCTCAATTCGAAGTTGCTACGACCAAACGCATGCATACAAAGGCGAAAAACACAAAAAGCAATTGCCTCACAACAATAAAATCCCCACTCCAATATTTTTCAGTGTCGCGATGGAAGGTCGGCGGTCGCGCACCAACGTTAAGAGCAACTCCACGAAATTTCGCCATAGCACTGGATAAACCAACATGCTCAGTTTACATTGCCAACTATAGCAAAATATTAAGCGATAACAACAGGCAAAGTGGAAGATTTAAATGATTTAAAACGAAACGAAAAACACAATCCACAAAACATAAACCTGTCAACAACTTGCGAGGGAAGGAATCGACATTTGTTAAGTACACAATTCATTCTTTTTTGTCGAGAAAATTTTAATATCGCTTTGGAGCAACCACGTACCTGGACGAAACTAGTTAAAATGCCTGATTAAAAGTCCATTCTGCAGTACAATGCAACGTTTGCATTTTCACATCACAGTAAAGATTTGAAAGAGTTCTCTGCGCGATGCCTGGAAAAAAGGTCAGCGCATCTGCTTTGCTAAGTAAAAATGCACCTCAACAAGCATGTGGGTAAGGCATTAAAAGAAAAGAGGCGAATAATACAGCAGTAAAATCTAACTCGATAACCAAAATAAAGCACCATTCATGAGTCATCCTTGAAAAAGTGAACTCTAACTTAACAAGGCGATTGGAACAATGGTAATGATCAAATAATATATTTCAAAGCACGATGAACACAATACTTATGTACAGATAGATGTTGATCAAAACTTTTTGAAAAAAAAACTTTAAAGATGTGTCACACATTGGCGTTATTAACGGCAAACATGTGTTTTTGGTACACCTCCTTTACCACACCTTTACGTCCTAGAAATCTCTATGGCTATTTATGCAAACTCCAGTTAATAACTGCATTGGAGTTTTGATGATAAGATCAACAAAAACCCAGAGAAACCTTTCACAAAAAATGTCTGAATGGAAATGTTGAAATGCACAGACCCAAGTTCAGAATTGTTACATTCGATAATGTCCTATTGACCCAACAGATGATTGCTGTCTTAAGTTAGGATGAGGTTGCATAAATTGTTGTGCAAAAGCATTGTTACCCATTCCAGGTGAGCCACTGGTTCCGCCAGTACCCATCATAACACCTCCATTGGCATGTGAATCCACCAACAAGTTCGGGTTATTCCCACAGTAAGGATTTATGTCTTGGAACATCTGATGTTGTTGTGTATTGTACTGGGGTGGTGGTGCCTGGTGTTGGGTCTGTTGTTGATATTGATGTTGTCCTTGCTGAAGATTTGCCATATTTCCCAAACCTAACTGTCCTGTGTTATACTGATAGGTGTGTTCGGTGGACTCATTTTGCTTGTTAGTGTTACATGCTGAGTTTGTCTCCATTGTACTATCCAAGTCCACTCCAGGCATTACCCCAGTAACTGCAAATATTCAACTTGAAGGTAAGTCAGGTCAATTGCCTCAATAGACACCAAGCTATGGTAAATCAAGTTCATTTTAACAACATCAATATTCTGTGTTTTAAGTTAAACTGGTCCATACAGTTTAACACAATTTAATGAAATAATAATACATAGTTTCAATAATATCTAAAATTTGCGGACAGTGTCAAGATGTAGAAACTCAGAAAACTAGAAAAATAAACACAGAATCTAAAGTTTTTTGGCAGGAAAAAAACATATATGTTACCGGAGTCTTGTTGAAAAGGATACCCAAAATCCATCGGATATTCAGTGGGAACATCCATATCCTGAAGCATTTGGTCCAGTCCAAGGGTTGGACCAGGATCAAAAAATTCATGGTTGTCTATGTTAATGTCCGATGGAAATTTTCTTTGGCTCATTTGCATGAGGTTGCTATCATCAATAGGATGTTGGTGATGCTGGCTTGGGTTGTCTGCCCTTCCTAATCCAAGCATGGTACTTTGCTGTGAGCAGACACAGATTATTTGTCAACATGAAATTGAAAAAAAAATGCCACATTACAATAAGCTACCTTTGGGAACGGTGAAGCATATTCATGCATTCCCAAGTTTTGATTGTCCATTATAACTTGTGGTGGTTGTTGCAGTTGGTTTGGAATGTTGCCAGGCTATAAAAATCATATAAAATTTTGAAAAATATATATTCTAGTAGTTTAGACAGAGAGAAAAAAGTAGTATCAAAAAGAAAACTATTGCTTCATGTAAGAGCAGCAGTATTGCTTGTAAATGCAAATGAGCCACACCATTTTAATGCTTTTTTACCTGCTGAGGATTTTGCTGAAGACCCAAGCCATTGTGTTGCAAGTGTTGCTGGCTTTTCATAGCATTATTAGGCTGACTTCCAAGCAGCTGGTATAAAGTTGTTGTCTCATTTGCAGATGATGATATTCTGGTTGGAGCATCAATTCCCTGAACAAGAATAAGTTTAACAAGGTTTTTACAAAGCATATTCATTTAAACTTACAAGCATGTTTAGTTTAGGTGTCTGGGCATGAGTTTCTGGATACTGTCGATAAGAACCCTAAAAATATTTAGGTATTGTTTAGTTTGATAAAGTCTGTCTTTTTTCAGTAAATATTCTTTGATAATAATACCATGTTGTAAACATTGTGTGGAGAAGCAGAAAGTGAAGTTTCAGGTGTTTTAAATGATGTAAGTAATGTTTCTTGTGACAAGGATTCTGCACTTTGCTGGAAACAATGGTAAAATATTTTAACAATCAATTTACAATACTTCTTTTACAATTCAAAGCAGTGGCAACCCCAAAAATTGTACTGGGGTATTACATCAAGCATGATTGGGCACATACCAAAGGTTTTTGCATTGATTCTGACATGTTGTATTTAGGTTGTGGTCTCAAACGTGGCATGGTGTTTGCACGACCTCGCTGAACAGGACCTCCAAGATCTACATTCTGCTTCAAGGGCATTGAATTCAATGTCAAAGACTAAATAACAGAATGAATATTACAACCACATTCCCAAAAATGCTTTTACCAAAATAACACAGTTTGTAACACCTTAATAGTCGTGGTAGTGGTGGTTCCTTGTAACAATGATGCCAAATTGGGACTTGAAAGAACGGCTTTGTTTATGGTTGTAATGGAGTTGGCCTGTCCATGTGAACAACAAATTACATTACACACACACACATATATAATGCCACTATTAATCTATTTCAAAATATACTTTATTTACCTGACTATTTGAATTGTTTGTTGGTGTGTTTAGATAAATGTTTGTCCTGTCATTGTTTGCTGCAGTCATCACATTGCTTTGGCCACAAGTCATTGGTGATGAAGGGTTCAACATGTCTATGCCTTGTAAGCAATAAAATTAGCTTTACAAAAAAAGAATACTTAAATTGAATGAACCAACTTTACCAGCAAGACTGTCCAACAAATCTGAGTGCAAAGGATCGTCGATACTATCAACCAAGCTAAACGCATCAGGGCCTTGTCCAAATAATTCTGTAAAGTTGCCTGAAACACAGGGTTCACCTCATAAAAAAATATTAAACGGTTATTACCACATATTTTTCCTTTTAAAAATTACTATGTGGCTATTTTACCATTTCTGTGATTGAGAGGGGTTGAAACAAAATGTACAAATTGGCATTTACTTGATGGTGTGTATGATGAAGATAATGGTGAAAGTGGTGGGGGCCCATCAGCTTCCAAATCTTGAAGTAATCCTGTATGGGGTGGTGATATCCGACCACCGATGCTACTGGCATTTGAGCTGGTGCGGTTTCTAACAAGTAAGGTATGGATTTTAACTGCTCATGATACTATCACTCAACTTACCTAAACTCAGATGCAAAAGACTTGCTGGGTATTTCATAGTCTTGTGTGCGATCTGCACATGGGCTCTTAGTCCAAGTGGAACTATCATGCTTTATTGATTTTTCTTTCTTTTGTTGATCGACCTTAAAAATTAAACAAAAAACATTGTAAAATAAAATGTAATAATAGGACAAACAAACAACAGAAACCACCTTTTGCTTTGCCAATTTACTTCTGTGTTTATTGTTTCTAGCAAGGGTTGTATCCATACTAGTTGTTCTGCGCCGTGCTGGCTTGCCTGGCTTGGCATCATAATTGATGACCCACCAAGAAGACTTGCCCGTGCCTTCATTCTGGATTCTCTTAAACTTACTATGAAGTGACAGGTTGTGCCGAATGGAGTTCTGAGATGCAATAATGACATAAAAATACAACTGGCACTACGTTGCACATTTTGTAAGGCAGTACTTTAGTGCCGGACCATATTAAATTAATGACCTAATGTCACACCTCAGCAACAGCCATGATTCATAATTATAACCTGCTGCATGCAGTAGTAGGAGAATTCTAATTTTGACAAACAGATATTGTGAAACAACTGCACTGTTACATACAATGACTGTGTCAAAGATGTTTATTGTGTCTATTTTGAAAAGCAGGTAATTTAACATTTGGTGATTAAAAGTAATTTCTATCAAACAAAACATTTGTTATATTGGCCTCTCTGTTGATTCCATAAAATCAGTTCCATAAGAGAAAAATGCTAATTGGCACATTGGTACTAGTTGATATTATAGTGAAGGCAACTGCCTAATTACAACTATTATAAGGTGAGACCAATTTGTACCAGAATACTTCAAAGAAGTTTTCCCAATTATTTGTAATTTTACACTACTCATTTTTTTAATTTTATCAGTGAGCAATTCAAAGTTATCGACTACAATATCAATCAAATTACAGCCTGAATGTTATCAGCTAATTTTGTTTTAAATAGTGCCTGCTTTATTTGATATGTCCAAAATCTTATATTGTTTAAAAATTAAACAGAAGGTACGTGAACGTTAATACAGTCTCCAAAAGAAAAGGAATAAAACAAAACTTGTGGTACTAATTTTTCAGTATCGAAGAGTCGTTATAAGAACAATTGATGCTAACTGAAATTGCATCATCACATCTGCAATTGTGAGTAATGGGCTTCCTCTGCCTACGTCACAATATTAAAGTGTTGTCACCACAGGAAGTAATTGGATCTAGTATTTAACTCTTCCGGTTTATTTCATCTAGGTTCAATGTAGGCATAAAAGCTATGTGAACCACATGCATTGATAAAAGTTTATCTTGAAAAAGCTGCTACCTTACAATAACTAGTCCAGATGTCAGCAACCTTTGGCATGCAAGGAGCCAGCTAAACACTTTTTGCACCAAGCTAAAACATGTTTGGAGCCACAAAACCTTGGTAGGGATTATTTTAACCCTTTAAACATACACAAAAGATGGTAAGTGTCACTATATGTTTTTATGGAATTGCAAAACCTTATGGAACAACTGAGTGCACCATAACAGTTTCTTTTTTATTTACTTTACAGTCTTCTATGCAGCTATAACAAAGTGTGGGAAAGACACATAGCTCTGAAACCACAGGTTGCCGACAACTGATTCTGACAAACACACTACAACATAAGCATGATATTCTTTATCCATCACAGGCAAACAAAATAAAACAAATTCTACCTTCCATCCAGCTGAAGAATTGCTATCACCTTTATCCTTAAAATATGGAACATTCTTCACCATCCAGTCATATATTTGTGCAAGAGTCAGTCTTTTGTCAGGGGAACTCTCTATTCCCTGGGTTATGAGGTCAGCATATGACATATTTCCCCAAGCATTTTTTCTAGATGATGTCTTTGCTTTGGTTACCACAGAAACAGTGGTAGCTGGTGGAGATTCTGTGTTAGAAACTGACCCAATATCCAAACTGGTTCTCTTATTTCCCTCATTTCCTGCATTATGTGAAGATTGTGGAGCAGAGGTAAATGTGGGTATTTGGCTGACATTTTCAGTTACAGTGTAAGTTGACTCAGTCTTTACATTTAATGGTGTTTGCAAAATGTTTGAAACAAGATTGGATGCTGGAGAACCCATCAGAACACTGGAGTAATCAGTTGAGGGAAATGCACTTGGACTCATTGTAGGACATAACTCCTGTTTTGGTTCTTGTTTTACCATATGGGAAATTTCAGTGGCATCTGCCATTAACTGCTCCTGTGAACCACACTCCTCTATGGTTGCTTCTAGTTTCATCGCAATATCCCCATCCTGACTTTCACTATTGCGACTACAGATATTTGGCCTGTTCATAGGCCATGTGCAGGATCGAGGACGAGACTGTGGCTCAAAATCGGGATCAATTACAGGTATCTCTGCCATGGCAACACAGCTTCAACTTCTTTTAAAAAGCAAAATGTTATATCACATCAATGATGTTTTTAAGCAGTCTAAACATCAAAAATATATTTTGGAACACCATCAACAAGCTATTTATCACTTTTAGCAATGTAAATCAAGTAGTGAGGTTAAGCATCATACATGGCCTAACATGAGGCTCTCCGATTGCTGTACAATAAAGCAAAACATAACTTTTTAAAAGGCTAAAATTATCACGATGCCATGTTATTGTTAATTGTCAGATGTGTTTGCAAATGCAGTATTTGTACAATGTCAAATACATGGTTTAAGGTGCTGAAGCTAAACTAGCAAAAATTGTGCAAATAGCACATACAAGAAAATCATGCAAGTTTTTGCCGATTTATTTTATTATTTGTTACATTTTACAACGTTAAACAACAAAAAACAGAATTCCTACAACAAAATATTGTTTAAACATTTGTTACCTACATTATGAATGAATCAGAAAATACATTATGAGCCATAATACAACTACGTGCTGTACAACAACAGTCGGCCATATTGTTTGGCTAGCCTCGAAAAACGTCATAAATAAAGTCACGTGACATGACTTTGTTCTGCTGCATTTTGTTTCTGTGTGGAGATAGAATGATACATAAAGTTTTTAGTTAAACTGGTTGCATAAATTTAAAACGTACAGTAAGTGACTATCAGAACTAAAGGTAGAAGAATAAGAAAATCATTTTGATAAAAAATACCCACCACTTTAACTGCCTTTTTGCGTGCTATGATGCCACATATAAAGATTTTTTTAATTTATAAACTTGTTTTTTCTGCAATTTATTTGTAATATTCGGGTAATGTACTGCTTCTAAATTCGACGTTTAACTCATCTATTAAACAATATTCTCCATGCACTTTTATTGAAAACCGTTCCATAAACTAATGTAGGCTAAGTAGCAAACTCCAAAAGTTGTAACCATTTTTATTTGTGATTGTGTCTATATTTTTGTTGCACCAAAAAACTAATGCAGATGAATGCAATTAAATTTTTTTTGTCAGGGTCCTCGAGAGGGAAAAAACTATTTGTCTGGAGATCGCAAGTAGGCTAATTGTAGGGGAACCAGGAAACTAATTACACCGGGACCAGCCAGGTCGCAAACCTCGATCCACATATAACTGCCTAATTTAGTATTGTATTTTAACGGAAATTTACAACCAAAAATGACTGTGTCCCTAAATATTGTCATTTTCACTTCTATTTACACATGGCATCCAAAAAAAACGGCCTACAAAACAACGTCGTATTTCGGAAAAAAGGATGAGAAATTTTTAATATTTTCAGTTATTAGAATCAATGTAATGCTAACTTAAACATAATAATAATTCAGTTCAAAACTCTACCAACGTTTCAAGTAATTCGAATTTATTTGCGAGTATTCTATCTTTTCGAAAGCAGAATCGCATTTGGTCTCGTGTAAAGGCCCGTTTACACACGAACACAGTATGGCACGGCACAGCACAGTCTGGCACACACGGTGTTTACACTACTGGAATAATCGAGCACGACAAGTGCAAGTGACAAGTTACGTTGATAATTTTTTAAGGATGTCACTCTTGCCTTGCATTTCTCTGCCTCGCCAGCGATATTATAAGTACAAATTGAAGTTGTTTCTATTGGCTGTAGATATTTATGAACAAAGGGCATGTACTGTTTTACATAGTTAAGACATGTACTGTTTTACATAATTTTTTACGACGCAAGGTAACACTACAGTTTATTGAACCAAACACCACAGATTCTGAAAACAAAGATGGTATAATTGAACCAGGACAATGGTTTTCCACAGCAGCATCCCGCTGAGACGCCATTCCACATACCGCTTTGTAATGCAGCTACGGCACCATTTCATACGCTCAAAAAAATCGCTCACATGTCAAACGCGGTCACATCACACAACCACAACTAAAATAATATATGTCCTCTATTTTTAGGCAGTCGCGCTGCACTTTCGCATCAATGTGTGCCGAAATGTGCCCAACTGTGCCCGAATTTATGCTCATCGAGCAAAAGCGAGCACATCCTAGAACAGACCGGCACATCCCATCCCAGCACAACTCAGCACGCGCGCACAATAAAACAAACACGGAATCGTCTGTAGTGTAAACGGGCCTTAAGTCGTTGCACTACCATAATACTATACTATAGTGGAACCCAGCTTTACAATTGAAATCCCTTCGTTTCAAAGTAAACAAAGGTGTTTGTGGCCGCCCCTTTGCTACCTAGGCTTGGTACGGATCTTGATCATGGTGCGGCGCACCGACTGCACCCCCTCTCATGGGACCTGTTTTTGTGACAAGATGACACGAAGCACAAACTTTCTTGCTGACTCATGGTTCCGACTTTGCGTCAACAGCACAAGCCAAAGTTATGTAACAGGCGCGCAAGTTTGCGTAAATTCCAGACGTTTTTCTTTGCCTGTAGCCTACGTAAGTTTTCGTTGTTGGTGCTTCATACATTCGTTCCTCGATAATTTCTGCTTTGCCTATGTAGCATGTTGCAATGTATTTTTATAGCTCTATAGTTGTTTTACCCAACGTTCATTTATTAACGCAGGTCACTTAAATTCGCCTTGTCACGATCGTGTGAGGTATTAATCCGATTAAACCCAGCACTTGCAGATTTATCTTTATTCCACGCATCAAGGTCGAAATTTGCCGCTCACATCAGCCATAAGATGTTTTGGGATAGCATTTTGGACCGTTCAACGCCATTAATTGAGGCTATATATTGACCACTTCGGCTGGTTAGCGAGAGAGTTTTTTTATGAATTTTAATTGACCTTCTGTACTTTGCATATGTCTTAACACACAACATCTGAGCTACGTCCTGTCTAATTGAAAATTGGCATCTTGTTATTGTGATTATTGTATGTTTTGCCAAATTTAAATATAACTCAGTAATTACTAATTGCACAGTGTGAGTCTGTGAGGGGGTTAGTTGGGTTTTGTGTTATACTAGAGTAAATATGGCATAAATCCTACACCTGAATGTAATTTTTTTCCCGCAAAGGATTTTTCGCTTTTTGTTTTAGTGAAGAACATGTCTAATCTAAGTCAATGCATTTTCTGGAATCTTTACCTGCAGCATTATAACGTCAGACCCATTGTTAACGGGAAGTCGGAACCCTAAATACATGCATTTCGTTTCCGGAAAATGCCAATACACCTACAGTATAACACAGCTAAGTCGCGCACACCGATCCACATACCAGTCTGTGTAACGTAGAAATATTTGCGAACGTTGACTATCAGGTGTGAAAAATGCCAATATTAGTTATTTTTTGTCATAAATTAAAATGCAATAATGTACTATGTTACGGACAATAAGCTCCCCAGTACAAAATAATTATTTCCCGCCACTACAGTGATTTTGTTGTCGACGTCTTGTGACGAAATAATCACCTACTATCTTACGATCCCCATGTTTCGGCCGGTGAAATGTTGAGGCTGGTGTAATGAGTATGTATGTGCATTTAATCTTCTTTGTGAACAGGTGTGGTCAAAATCTTTTAAAATCGCAACATAGGAATTTATTTTGAGACTACCGGAATAAACGTGAATATTAAAACTTGACCGACCTTATGCAACCAGTTGAAGAACTGCGAGGTGGAATTGAGATTTGAGGAAGGGCTTGAATTCCACATACTATACAATTAATGACCGCGTGAATTTGTATGTTACATAGACTTATATGTGGATCAGGGTTAGCTACCTGGCTCAGTTACGGTGTAATAGTAACTTCATTCGTTTCCAGGTGCTCTTAGTTTGTAATGTCAAATAAATTATCGCGCAATCGAATGACGGTTTGACTAAAATCCCGACTGCCTGAATTCAACAGCAGTGTTTCCAAAACTATTTTCAGGGAAAGTAGCCTGACTTTCGTGATTGTGTGTTGCAATTGCCTGACTTTCGTGAATGTGCGTTGCAATTGTCTGATTTGCATATGTTTGTATTTTAAATGCCTGACTTTCGTTTTAGTATAGGCACGGGAATTGCACAGCTTTTGTGTGATTGGGAGTATTTGCGCTGTTACTTAGACCCTTGAAAGAACTATAGAAAGTCTGAAGATGATATTGTTCTGCGAATCCAACACACAGTCACGAAAGTCAGGCACTTCCAACGCACAATAACGTAAGTCAGGCAATTCCAACATACATTTACGAAAGTCAGGCAATTGCAACATACATTCACGAAAGTCAGGCAATTCCAATACACATTCACGAAAGTCAGGAAATTCAAACGTACGATGATTGCATGGCTATTTTCCCTGACTTTTTTTGGAAACACTGGTGCTGAAGTCAGGCAGTCAGGATTTTAGTCAAGCCCATCGAATGATGCTGTTTATTTGATACATCGACATCAGTGTTATTGCTCTGTAGCTGAGTCTGGTATAAATTAAATTCTGTCATAGTGGCAAGATTACTAAAAATTGAAAAAACATCAAGCACAATTAAAAATTTTGATGAACTGTTTATAGTAATCTATATCAAACGAAAATGTTTTTGAGTTTACGGTAGTACATAAAAGAGTTCGCAACAAACAGTTGCGTGTGTCCAAGGAGTGGGTTGAAGACACTAAATCAACGAAATTTGTATGTTAAGTATTTGTCTATTTCAACGAACTTTATGTACGTGGCTTGTCAAAAAACTCGCTTTAAATGCCGTGTAATCATGCGTAAATATTTTGCAAAAATGTTCTTTTGTGCCTAAACTGTACCAGAAGAGAAAGACAAAAGTTTTTATTCAATACCGCACAACTGTAAAATAATAGTATTTTATTAGGCTTGCTAAGTTAGTTGTTTTTTGTTCACTTTTTGGAGTATTATCCTTTTTTGTTTACTTTCATCATTTGTTTTTATTTATTTACTAAACATTTTTTATGTTTTTTCTGCTAAAGCGTGTTTGTTTTTGAACAGAAAAAATACTGTTTGGCGGTAGGCCTGATTAATCTAACCTTAAAACTATTTGTAATGTTATGAAGCTCAGTATTTTAATTGTTTTGGTTGAGTTTTTTGGATTGGTTCAGAATAAGGTATGTATTCACTGGTGAGATTCAGCCGAGTTGCATCGGTTCCATCACTGGTTACTGTCAATATGACTTTTTGTAACAAAACCCGCTGAAAAATATAACTTTTGTGATAAAACCGGCTGACAAAAAAATTGCATCCTACCACTGTATGTATTGTATGTTGTATGACCTTCATCTATGTTTTGTGGTTATGAAATGAATATTATGTGACAAAATTGTTTGATATACCTTGCAGCAAAACACTTTATGTTTTGTTGTATAAATATTGAACATTTGTTCACCTCATGACATCTTTGCTTTTATGTTATATTTCATGTGGTGACTACAAATATTTGCTTTTTGAAATAGGTATCAATTGATGTCAATCCTGGTTGCAAATTACCTGAGTGCTTTGGTCCAAATCCAGAAATTAATTTGGTTTACATAAAAGTCCAGGTACATTGCTTGTCATAGGTTACCCTGGCATGATATATTTTGCATCTAATGATTGTCATAGGTAAATT
Source organism: Ascidia mentula (assembly GCF_947561715.1). Lineage (NCBI taxonomy): Eukaryota > Metazoa > Chordata > Ascidiacea > Phlebobranchia > Ascidiidae > Ascidia > Ascidia mentula. The sequence continues at coordinate 11,515,529 of NC_138568.1, forward strand.
GTGTCTTTCCTTTGGAGTAGAAAATGTTTCCATAGATTTCTTTACTGTTGTAATTTGCCTGTAGTCTGTTGTATGGTTATAAAGTTATTTCCCCTTCAATTGAAATTAGAAAAACGGTCTGTCAAGTTTGATTTTTTTTGGCAAATATCTGCATTGTGGACTGATTTGAAAGTCAGTTTAACTTTTCCACTTATTGTTACAGGGTGATGTTAATTGTCTTCACTATTTGTGGTCGTTTGTTGAAGCCTTGTATCCCACATTGCTGATGATTAAAAGTGACAGCAATCAATCTTCAGTGGCCATAGACTGGGAACACTTTGTGCATAGCAGTCATCGGTCAATAAAAGGATCAGTAAAAGTACTATGTGCAAATCATTCATGCGGAAATTCATCACAATCATCAGTATATTTGTTGCAGTCGGTGAGAAAGCGAATTTGTTCTGGGTTGTATGGCATGAAATAATCATGTTGTATATCTAGATTATTGAATATAATGACACAAAAAACAATGCTGACATCACAGACAAACTTAACTTTTATGTGTCAACGTATGACTTGTCAGATTTACACTGGAAATTCAATGTATCTCAAAGTGACAATTCTGTCTTAATGCAGGTACCAAGTTTTTCATATTGGTATCAATTTTATTTGCAGTTAAGTAACTTCATAATTATAAATTAACATGAATATTAGGGTTCAACTAATCAACCAAAGCAAATGTTTACCAACTGGAGTCATTTCACTCTCAAGTTCATGACAAAAAACAAAACTGGACGAGGATTACTTTTTCCACATTTACCATTTAATAACCAGTCATCAATGCTTGAAGTTGTTTTTAATAACTTTTCAACAGCTTATGTTGGCTCCAGGTGTGTATTGCCTTGAAAACATGTATCACAATAGAATTCTGCTATGCTTGGGCAGTTATGCATGGTGAATAATTTTGCAAAACAATTATGTTTATAGGTTTGCTTTAAAAGTAGTTGTGGCGAATCCAGGCAATGCTTCTAATAGTGGGGGCGAAGTAAATGGAGATGTAACGAAAATTTTAAAGTGGAGTATTGATGATGAATATTCACCTTCAGTTTTCACAACACAACAAATATTGTGGTGGAAACAACCCAAGTCCTACACAAGTTTCTGGCTTTGGAGAACTGTAATAATATTGGTGAACATTGGAAATTTTTAAATGATAAAGATTTCTTCCTTTATTCTAGGTTTGTTACACAAAACCCACACCAACACGTGTATATTCATCTGATGTGCAAACTACAGGTCTTGTCCTGGCAAATGATACAACTACAAAAAGTAAGTTGGAATGTCACATTTTTCTTGAAAGGGCGAAATACTACAAACCTGTATGTTTAATTTGATTTTTTGAAGCTCTTTAACAAACAGTTAATTTTTTAGAATTTCACAATAATTCTCTTCTCTGTGCATACTTTGGTAATGCGATTAAAAAACTATCCATTAAAACATCAATTGTTTCATTTGGAAAACCAGATGATGGATTTTATGTTGCAACACGATATGTCAGTTGGTAAGTAAGTTAACTTTTCAGTACATACACTATTTGCAAACTTGCTAAAATGATTTAGCCACAAAAAATAATAGGAATTCTGTGTACTTTTAGGCAAGTAATAAATAATATTTTTGGGCAGGACATCACTAGTGGGAGCTGGAGAGCCGCCCTCTGATTCCTTATCATTGTTGGTTGTTTGCATTATATTCACAGGGGTTGGATGTCCTGTGCTTGTGATTTTATTTGGCGCTGCTTATCTTGTAATCAGAAAATTTCGTAAACAACGAAACTTGCATGTGAAGTTGTTGACAAACTATGAACCTATAGGGTGACAGAATTAATCGTTTGTTATTTTTTTCCACACATTTTCATCTACTGTTGCGAGCAACTGTCACTGTGTAATACGTTTTTTAATGAAGGCAGAAGGCCATAATGCTTGGTAAATGTACACAAACTTAATTATTATAATACTGCAACAGTGCATTTCGTTTGTTTTTGCCAGTTTAAACGTGTGTTCTCTTTGTTTTGCATTTAAAATGTGTCTTGGTAGTGTTTGAAGAATATTCTAAATAAGTCGGTCAAGAGTGAATTTTGCCACTATTGTGCAGTAAGGTGCAATATTATTGATGTACACACCAACTCATACTTCGCTTGCGTTCTGTCATCGTTATTCATTAACTTGCTTCTCACTTTTTCTCAATTGGAAATTTTTATTCAAGTCCCTCAAGTTTTTCTTCGTGTTTGATTCCTCATTTTGACACTTGAACAATAAATAATTCCTAAATATTTAACTGAACAAAACCAAACGGAAAAAGCCAACCCAGATAACACCACATCACAAAATTAAGGTGTTTTTTGAACTTGTGTTTAGTACAATGCATTGTATGGGATGACGTTAAAATCCATTAACGGCAATATTAATTTGACGCCAGTGTCAAATGGCGTCTTGGATTCGATTTGGTGACACACTTAGCCAGAAACGAGAATGCTTATCAGTGCCGGAGTGACACGAGCCAGACCAGAAGCTAAAGTCGTCGTCTCCAAACGTCACTGCAATTGCGGTTTTGACATTTGTGTGAAAGTACCATGCGCTAAGTGGCTGCTGATTCTAAAAAAGGCGAACCTATTTCGACCACTAAGGAATTGCGTATACCTTACACGTAAATAACGACCGGGGGTAGAAGTGTGAGGAGTTGTAGGAATTCTTCCAAATTCTTGAGACTTTAGCGTACGCATCAGGTTTTAACAGGAATTGGTTACTATCCAAAATACCTCGCAAAGTCACGTCTCACTGAACATATCAATTTCAAAATGTTGCAAACATGACGCCGACTGACAATATTTTTCTGAGTTATCAAATTTTCGCCAAACATTGATTTTTTGCGAATAACTTTGCATGAGTGGAGTATTTTAATTGTGGATGCCGAGAGATTTTGCAGTAAATGCAAAAACAATCCTCAAAAGGCTTACAAGCCAAAAGGACGCATATTTGTTTTTCTGCTGTATTTTGAACACACTTTGGTGTAACTGCTATTTACAAGGCAAGATGATAGAATATATCAGAAAGTTTTTTTGCATTCACAAGCACTATAAATCTGCGATCACGCCATCAACTCAAACTAATACAAAAAACACGTAGAAAAGTTACAATTTGCTTAAAACCATCGAAACACAAGGATTTGCAAAATATAGTATATGACTGAAATATAACTTAGTTTACATGAAAGTGCCATGTCTTGCTTTTAAACCAGTTGATGTGCGATAGTATTTAGCATTCAAACAAAATGCACAGTAAACACCATTTTCTATCAAATGCTGTAAATAATTTACTATTGTCACGAAATACTAAGTACAAAATTACGATAGGCATCTCATAATATAGCGAAACGAGCACTCGAACTAACATCACGAACAAACTTGAGTACGTTTAAAAATGGTGTCGTGTGCACTGTAGGCATAACCCGCGAGGTTGTTAATAATATCACTGGCCGGAACCAGCAAACAAATGTATAGTAAATTCTCCAAGCATCGGTTATTCTTGTTGCGGTTACAAAATATTTAACGCAAAAAAACGTACGGCAGTTTTATGTTATTGATGAAAACCAACGCGTGCAATCACAAAGTGTACATGCAAAGTCAACGACATATTGTAGCAGCAGGGTGGGAGTTCAGACAAATTCAAATTTTGTACAGAAAAGTATCACCGCCTTCCAGTGATGGAAGTTACATGACCGCTGGCTCCGCTTTTACAAAGGGTTGGTGTGCGGCAGAACGCATGTATGGGTGATATTGATGAAAATGGCGTCGCGAATCACGTGTTGGCCCTGTGGCTGAACCTGCTGCGTACAATGCAGTAAGGCCGTTGTATGTGAAGTTGGGCGACTGTGGCCCGACTTTATCTAACGCTTGAGTGTTGACCATTGGTAAACTGCTGATAGTTCCCTCTGATAATTGCACTGTATTTTCCTGGCTCACAAACTGAGAGGAATCAGATCCTACTGCGTCATATAACGGTCCAAACTCTCCATTATTATTGGAAGGCATTTTCTGCTTAAGCTCGTAAGATTCGTTTCCACGTGCGTAGGACGTCGACGGGCTGTAATTGTTGGAATCCGGAGAAGAACGTTGCATCAAACTGTTAGCAGCAACGTTTCCGTGGGTGTTTCCAATACCGGAATCAGGCGAAGACACGAGACACACGGATTGCAAACAATTTTCTGCTCCTGGCGCGGGCGAAATGCTGTTTCTGTCGCGTGCGCTCACTGAGCTCAGGTTTCCGATGCCCGAAGTCATGTGACTTGTGTCCAACAGCGAGGTAGATGAAAGTAGCGAGTTAGCCACAGATCCGTCACCGATGGACTGATTGCTTTCTCGCGTTACCAGATTAAGTGAGGAGTTGACTCCACTTACAGAGTTGTAAAGTTTTTGTGGCGAAGAAGTTGATGCGGCCACACTGCTACTTGATGACGTGGTTGTTACCTGACGCGATTTTTGGGATTTTCCCTTGCTTTGTCCTTTCGGCTTTCTTTTCCGCGTCTGAATGCTGTCTTTTTTCATTGTCCGCGGGCGCGGAACCTGGTAGTAAAGCAATTGTTGGCGTGTACGTGAAAAGTTTATGAAAACAAGGTTAAATTTCTCACCCCGTGCAATTTCTGGTAGAGGCCACAAGCATTACATACTGGGTTTCCTTCTGGACTTCTGCGCCACAACGTTGTTACTGTTGTGCTGCAGTTTGAGCACACCTGTCGACGACATGCGGCCTGTTAGAAAATACGACAAGCTTAATTGGCGCAACTTAACAGTATCCTATTTATATCGATTTGTATTTTGTGTCGATGTCATACCAATTTTCCTTTCGGCTTTGTGTTCCCTCGCATGTGATTGCCTGTTCGCCATATTCCACACGAGTTACACAAATAATGGCCACTGGAATCTCTTCCCCACGTTGTTGCGGTGATAGTTCCACAGTTAATGCATTCCCTCGTCTCTGGAACTGTGAATTTATATGAATATTCAGTGGCCGAACACATTCAGAAATAAAACACATAAATTTTGTTCAAAAATTATGAACGTCACAGAAACCATTCATCGCAAGATATATTCAAAATTTGATACTTTTTGCTTCGGATGTTACACCATAATATAAAAATAAGACTTCTCGTAGGGAAAATATCTGCCAATTTTATTCGATGTGTTTGAAATGGGCTAGTCCAGGGAGCGTGAGAAAGTGGTCTCAAACAAATGTAGCAGCGAGAAGCAAGGAGGCCTTCTAAGTATTACGAAAAGCCGACTAAAGCATCTCTCCTTAATTTGGCGGTTCCTGTGCACCGCCTTGGTCTGGGCCAGCTCCCACCTGTTGACAGTTGCTGACGGAAAAACGCCAAACAAGGACCGCTTTTGTGGAAGTCGGTACATAAACCGATTTGTATCATTTAAAATACATCTGAATAAAAAGTGTATGGAACTGAATGATACAGAAATAAAACGTTGCCACAAAAACTTTACTTCTTCTCAAGCATAAGACGGTAACCTTCCCTCCTGATTGCCAAAAGGATGTAGCAAATAACGCACTTTGCTTGTTTAGTCTGTTTGGTAAGTGTTGTTAATATGGTGACCGAACATGCTTAGTCGAACGGTCAACATGCGTAACCCTAATCCGAGCCACCGCACTAAATCCGGTTTGAGATGCTATACCCGTTACAATTCACCAGTATCAATCCAATGTTACGTTGGACAAAAAAAATAAATATTTATCAAAAAAACTGCCAACAAGTTTACAATGCATGGCAGCCATTAACTAAATTATTTTTAAACGAGGAGTTTGCGAATTAAAATTGAAACAAAAAGCAGAAGTTAATACAATATTACTGCTTTGAATATTGTACCATATCACACAAATCATGAAATGCAATAACGCGAGTCTTTTCCAGTAGATGCAAATTAACCCATTTATGTGGAAAAATATGCACATGTTGTGAGACTCGCATTTGTCTCTAGTTAAACTGACTCCCTAAAATTTGTGAAACTCACTCATCACACCCAAGAGAACAACTCCCAACTCTAAAACATAAAGCTTACTGTGGGCACAGCTGCAAATTAAGAGCGGAAAAATAAAATATTTTCCGCAGATGAAAGTTTTGATGAATTATAATGAGTTATAATAATTATTTTCCTCCCTCCTCAACATATTCACATTATACAAAAAAAAAACAGACAAAACAAATTAGCAAAAATACATCATGTCAGTGATACAAAGTCTGCAGAAATTAGCCTTACCGTATTGATAGTTGGAGATTCCGCCCATGTATGGTGTTGACGAATGATTGATGGGCACATAGTTCATTGCAGCGGCAACAGCTGCTACACTGCTAGGATCATAAGCAATAGTTGAGGCGGAAGGGTTCCACATTTCTGAAGGTCCCAGGTATCCGTAGGCTGATGCGCCATTTGATGCCGACGACGTAGAAATGGAATAATCACACGGATATGATTGTCCATTGTATGAAGAAGTCGGCACAAATTGGTGATATGCGTGCTGTTGATTGGTTGGATAAAGGGGAGAACCTGCAGTCTGAGTGGAATAACTGCCCGGTTTCAAAGAGCTAAAATGTTGATTTTGCAGAGTGCCGGTGTGAAAAGGGGAACTTTCGCTTGATGGGGTGTATAGAGTCTGGCGGTTTGAGTAATTGTGCCTAAGCCCGAAATTAGTGGTTGTACTGGCAGTAGAAGTTAAAACAGGCAAATTTGAAAAATGTTTGGTACACGATGGCTGGGCGAAGTTGATTGGTGCATAAGCATCCCCTTGCTTTCCACCATATGAATCCAAACCAAAAAGACCTTGGTTTGACTGCATTTCTTTATTGTCATCTTCGGATGATTCATAGGAACATGTGCGTTGTTGTCCACAGTTCAAAGGACTGGAATCGGAGTTCCCTCTGGAAGACGCATTTTCACACATCACTGCACCTGACCGCGGTTTGATGATGCTCTGAACTGAACCGTTCGCAAGTTTTTTATGCTGCGGAAAGAGAAGTCTTCCATCGCTTCCTCCCGCAGCAACTATGTCTTCGGACATTGGCGAAAATGCTGCAGGCGGCGGTGTGGTGGATTGAACCCTAACACTTTCAACTTCGCTTTTATGTTGATAGGTCTTTATGTTTTCCTCGGGAGTCATTTCTTTGTCCTGTGGTTGGTATTGGTAATAAAAATGTCCCAAATCTTCGTTGGTTGAATATCTGTAATTATCAGTTAAATCTTATTTATTCCGAAAAAAATATTTTGTTTCCTCGTCATTTACCAAAAAACGGCGTCTCACATTACATTAGAGCAGGGGCACACAACCTTTTTATTAATGCCGGCCGCATCACACAGACTTTATTTCACTGCCGCCAGTGAGTCCAAACTAACAATTTTTCTTGTGATCTTATTGTAACAAACACTGACCAATTTCATAAACCAAACATCCAGGCAAAACCTGTTGAGTTTTTGACAATGCACGGCCGAAAATACAAATGTACAATAAAGCATGTGTACGGCTGCATGAATTAGCATCCACGGCCACATGAGCACGTACGGCCGTAGGTTGTGCACCCCTGTATTAAAATACACTACCATTTTTTATGAAAAAACTTTAATGTAACTCTGAGAATATTTAATTCAATGTAAATATATAAATTTGCAAACGCTGTCACCATATCTGTTTTATAACCATGAGCATCACATGTCAGTACTAAACCCACATTGCGAAAGATTAGATAACGCCTGTTACAAATAGTCTTACGCAGTTGTTCTTTCCAACATCAAACTTTTATCCGGATTGGCTGAAACTTTTCGCGTCGTCGCAAGTTTGGAACTTGAAGATTCAGGTAAACTTTGCTGATCGACTGAAGTAACGGAGGATTGCGAAATTCTTGTTACCGGTAAAGAATAAGGTAAATCTCCGGCAAACATATTTTTTATCAAACACAGTCAATGAAACTTTGATGCCAAAAACCTAAACAGACAACACCTCTTCACCTCTGACTATCACATGCAACCAAAATAACAATTTCGGTTATACATAAACGTAATGTTGTTGTTTAATCAAAAATTGATCTTAAACGTTACTTTGGTATTGCGAGGCAACCGTAGTCCCCCCACCCGCGCCGTGCCACACACAGACTCGATGTTGATTCTGGATAAAATGGCGAAACACGTGCATAGCCTTCTTCAGGTCGCATTTCATTTACTGACATCGTCTCTTTTCGGCCATTTCAACTACTTGCCACCCATTTTACAGTTTAATAATTCGAGTTGCGTTGCTGGCTTCAAGTTAACTGTCAGAAATTCTATAGAACGCATTAATATCACACATATACACTTCACATGGATATATTGCACATTTTCTGGAATGTTCACCTCAAAAAAGACACTCTGCGCAACACCTAACCTAATCGTATCAAATTGTGGACGCAAATTTAAACGGAGAGGTTGTCGACATTCCAGAAAAATAGCTCATGCTTTGTCACTGGCACGCGTGACTGAAAACAATTAGCTAAAATTTAGACTATGGATGCTGGTGGGGACCTTGATTGACAGCAACGGTGATGCAGAAAAGGTGCGCTGTTTATAGAGCAAAATTATTGGTCCCTGTTAATACGACGTGCTGCGCGTCACTACCGGATATAACTTGAAGATGTTTTCGTATTATGAAAGAGACGCATTGCAACAACTTTTAAGTAATTTAGCGATTCAGTAGCGAATGATGTCAGGGTAATTTGCAAACAACCAAATCCGCCTCGTAGCACGTAGAAAGTGGAGTGCCGTGCACATAAATTAAACAAACTCGTCGCAGGGTCGCGTCAATTATGCCCGGATTCCGTTCGATGTTTGTGGAAAGGCGCATACGTGCAAGAGCAGTAACTCCGTAAGTGACAGTTCCATGTTTATTAAAGGTCGCCACCTTTCCGGCTCGAAAGCGCGATACTGACGTTTGCAATGATTAATTTGAGACGGGGCACCGGGTTCCAGCGGCGCTCACAGTCCGCCTGTTTTTCCGCATTGGCCAGGCTCCCGTGCTCTGCGGTTTTAAATATACATTGAATATGTGCACACATACTAGACAAACGATGAAATAGGCCCCCTTATCGCGTTTCGCCAAACACACTGCCCGTTCGAATCTTTAGTGTAACTGTGTCACACGATGTCAATAAATGATTTACTACCAGCTCCAAGCAACGCACATCGCTCGCATTATATTCTTGAATTCAAACAGAAACAAGATCTACTTCTTCTTGAGTAAACAGACGTTAAACGAGCGAGGTCAACCACACGGTACCTTCGCGCAGCGCGAGTTAACATTAACTTGTTTGCTCTAAATTAGCTCAGTTCCGTCTTACTGAGGTCACCTCTAGGTGATCTGTTTTACTGTTGGTGAAATGAACAAAATTACTGAGATTAGAAAACATTGACCTTTCACAAAAAATATTAGTTTCAACACTTAAAAAACAAACTTGCCAATAGGCCTTACAACGCTACAACACTGATCTCTAAACAACTGACTTTAACAATCTGTTTTCTTGCACTCATGGAAGCGAGGCGCGCGAAAAAATGAAGTTGACCAGGGGCAGATTTTGTGCAGCGTGGGCATCTGCGTTAATTACCCCGACGACAAGGTTGACTTGATAGTGAAATAGAAACCGGGCTACTACCAGAGCGCGCGTGCTGCCTTTTTGATTGGGTAATCAAGTAACGCAATGATAAGAAGCAGGTTTCGCCTCCAAATTACTGTTGCGTTTTTAACCGAAAAATGCACGTATGCTTAAAAATGAGTTGTGCTGTGGTGCGTTCTGTAATTTTCCTCACCAAATACATCACCAGATCTCCAAACCGATTAAAATTTGTCTTAAACGCGTGCAGAAAAGTAAGTAGATCGAGCCCCAGTTTCACGCTCAATTAAAGCTTCTCACTTAGAGGTGAACCAGAGGTAAAGAAATGTTCGAAATCCCGTTTTACATTTCGACAAAGTTTTCCGCCACCCAACCTCGAATTTTGCGTGGTCAGAGCGAGGAGCCAATCCATCAACCGAAGATTTTTGTTCGTCGTCATGCTCTTTGCGCTACGCCGAACCAACAATAAATTGTCTTCACAGGTAAAAACAATGGCCTAATTACTTGCAAGGTCCAACATTTTTAAAAGTAGTTTAAAGTAAAACAAAACACCCATTTAACTAGGTCGGTAAAGGATCTGTCTCAAGAAAAATGCGTACAATTAAAAAAATTTCTTTAAGTTTAAATTTATGACTTATATTTTACTTCAAAGGTTAGGAACAAAGCCGCATGTAGCCAAGTTGTTGTAGACAGGGATTGCCCGGGACGCGTATTGTTAGCTCAGTGAGCTTTTAGACGTCGCCACTACAATCATTCATCACGAGAAGCAAAAACATAAGCGACAGCCCCCCATGTCTCTCACAGACCCGGACAAATCTCAGCGTATGCACAATTAAAATTAAACAAATCCACCTTCATCCCAGTGCACCGTTTCAAAGAGTTGAAACAGTTAAAACAAACCACAAAACTAAGTTTGTTTTGTTTGGACAGAATGCTCAATTTAGAAAAATAGTATCCGACAATCTGGTCTGCGCCAATGACACTTCTTGGATTTAACAGGAATACCACAAGCTTGTAGCTTCAAAAAACAAGGATTATAGCTTCTTGTTGAAAATACTATCATTAATTATTACATCACTTTTATATTTCATGGCGGCAACGCTATTCCTGCGAACAAAACCCTTTTCAGCGAACCACTTGAGAAAGGGTTTGGATCGGGACAACGTACCGCGATAAAGATGTATGTGATTCAGTTGGTGTCGAGACGAACCCTGTGACGCGTCGCTTGAGTGTAGCCTCCGAGGCGCCACAGGGTTGACAGTGTTCAGGCAACAGAACTTGTTTTCTATAAAGACACCAATGATGAGAAACTCGGCACTTGGACCAGTTGTCAGAGAATTGCATAACTACACGCGCTTAATTTAAACCGTAGAAAAACGCTACTTCTGCATTATTTCGTCGAGACCACGTCATATTGTGCGGGCACGTCAAGTTGGCGTGGGAACGGAATTATTTAAGAAACGCATAGTAAACAGGCAAAGGGGAAATTATGTTGGGCCCATGAAGACAGACAACTTGTCTGTCACCAATCGTATGTTGGGGCCGCTTGTTTGCTTGACGTTAACCAGATGCAGTAATTCCATTTTAAAGGTGCCACACGAAAGACAAAAACAACGCGTTACCAAATCTGTAAAAAAATAACTTTTTTTGATAATATAAAGAAAACAAAAAAGGCAAACAATAACACCATACTCGTCGTGCGAAGGTGTGTCCGATCCTTATATCGTAGTACGACTCGCCGTTTCATGATTAAAACCTCTACTTACGAAATCCAATATGACTAGCATGCCATCCTTCATGCTTTATTTTTGCTATGTTTCTATATATTAGCAAAATTATTGCTACCGCTTATTGTACGTTCGGAATGTTGTTTATAGGCGAATGCGATATGTATGAAAACTAATGATTATAGTTAAATCCTTACTTTACTTTCATAATCAAGAGCAAAACGTTTCCACGAAATCAGTTTTTTTGGATTAGCAAACAGCATTCAAATTTAAGAAAAAATAGTGTTACTACCAGTGGCTACACAGTACAATTACACGTTACCTGCCAAACTTACTTTACGATCCGTTGAATCGATTTGTGGAAGGTTTTCTCCTTCAATGTGGGGATGTGGGAATAATTGATTTGTTCGAAACAAAACCAAAAAGTATGACAATGTAAAAGAGAAAGGGCTTTATTAGTTGTTGTTAACAAACGCCCAAACCACCGAACGTCAATTAGCACATAAAAAAACTAAAGTTTTTTTAATCCAAGCAAATTTTGAAATTTTACTGAATTTTTAAACAAAGCGTTTCGCCGAGAACCATAACACCAAACAAAAAGTTACAACAAAAGTTTGTTTCTCTATGTTGGCCTGGTAACCTGCTGCGTGCTTAATTTTGGTCTGTAGAGAGACATATATTTCCCATTCCAACTTTGCGTATATGTAAGAAATATTAAGTAGACTTTGCACGTGTATGTCTTGTTGTTTTTGAGTTCAGACCTAAACGGGGTGAGATCGTTGCGTCTGCACTGATAAGTACCAGGTTACATAGTCCACAATATACGTATGTTTAATTCTTGTGAATATTCAACCTTTTCTGAAAAAAAAAACACTAAACAAAGTACGATGAATCGGTAGTAAGTTTTTATTGCAAGGACATTTCTCAGACTACACATCTTCTGCCAAAAAAAATCCTGGCAGTGCTAGAGACAAAACAAACAAAAAGCAGCATCGAATCGAGAACATTTTTTATAACAAATATTTTAATATCTAACCTAGCATACATATTTGGTGGATTTCAACAAAAACATCCTATACGGCAAAAAACAGATAGAAGACAATTGCACATTTCCCACGGTTTAATGCCCAATTCCTGAGAAATACCAATGTCAAATACGTGAATATTTCAAGAAACATGCCACAAACATACACAACGAAGCAGGCAATATAAATCGAATAGAACCACGAAAACACAATCAAACAACAATAATAATGTTTGTATATAACACACGTTGTTTGTACGAAGAAAAGCACGAACTGCTGATATCAAAGTGTGATGTTTTTTTTAAGCACACAGCAACAGAAGGTAAAAAATGACATACTGGTAATAATTCTGTCAACATTCAATAAAACTATGTTAAACAGACATCCTGTGCAACGATGGCAGCAAACAAAAACTGTTGTCAAACACATCACACTTTCGACAAGAAAGTACGAGTGCTTAAATCCCTCAATTTACAGAGAAAAATAGGCCTGGCGAATTTCCTTTAACAAATTTTGTGTATAGTACGCATTCCAACGAAACAATCGGGAAAGAAAATAGGTAAATTTATATCATTGAAGTTTTGCTCGTGCGAACATTACTGAATGATGAAACTATGCGTTTTAAGTTTATCCTGAACCAGCATAGAGGTATATTCACAGAAAAAGTAACGACTCACAACGATGACACCGAATATGCATGTCTATCTCAACCAAACCGTAACTCATTATTCAGGCTTATTTTCCGTACGTTAAAATAGACTGGCAATAGTTAAACCACTAATAAGCTGCAATTTTAATTACCGTGTAACTACATTAAATAAAATTAGCAGCAAAGAACGTAGTGGTGCAAATGCATATTGTATGTATCGTGGTTTAATCGTCATATGCGTCACTCTCTTTCCTTACGTAGAGACCGGGCCACTGTCGCACATAGAGACGGGGCATTTGACCCTCGCACACGCGGTCCATCCACTGCATAAGAGCATTTCCATAGTCATTGCTTGTATACGGAGCTGTTAGTACGTCTGGCTCCTTTGGTGGTGTGTTTTCATCTTCAACTGGAGATGTATCTTCTTTTGAGGGATCACTGTCAGCTTTTTTGGGTGAATCGCGCCTGCGTGTTACAGGCCAACTTCTTCCTTTCCGTGGAATAAACATACAGTACCAATGTTTAGAGCCATTTATGGCAAGTACAGTTCCATGAACAAAGTTCATTGATGAATTGTTTTCCAAGTCACCCTCCGCCATAGAATTACAATTGCTGTGAAGACTTGACAGATCTTCACTGGTTTCAATTCTATCTGTAAGTCATATAATTACATGCATGTTATTACAGTTCATGAACATATATATGTATATATATATAGAGGGAGAGAGAGAGAAAGTATATAAGTCATAAAGTCATGACAACAAATTTTGTTCATTTAAATTCAAAATTCACCATTCATGTCTGGTGGATGTGGAGAAGAACTTCTTCGCAATTCCAAATACCAACTCAGAAATTTAGTGACATTCAAATATGATAAATGAAACCTGGAATTTCTTCAAAAATGGACAAAAAGTTTGGAAAATATTGTTTGGGTTTATAATTAAACAAACAAACAAACCTGGTATGAACTCGCATAACATTAATGAATTCATTGGTTATGTTATCATCAACTGCAAATATTTTTTTCAAAAACACAATGGTCATGTGTCCTCTTTGTTGACTTAACACTAATGACTCGTATGATTGGGGATTCAATTCTCCCAGTGGTGAACTAAAAAGACAATGTCACATATCATCAAATTATATTCAAAGATTGGAAACTGTTCAACTTTGCTATTTTCACATGTGGAACACAGGTTTAAAGACAAGAAAATTGAAACACCATGTTGCTTATCATTATCATGGTTATCTTTTCTTGCTGCAACACACATTTGTTATCAGTGCATTTTACTGAAGGTGGTTCCTGATGTCAGGTTGTTGCCAGTCAGCCTCTACATTATAGCTCTTAACATAAGCAACAGTTTATCAAATGCAACCAGGCTCATGTCTTGCATTAATGTAAACATCCTACATATATCGAGGATTATGAACATCATTAAATCATAACAGTAGTTTCACTAATACTTAACATGAGGGAACACAAAAAATTTGTGAATAAATATAAAATTCACAGTATTATTAAACTCAAAAATGGTTTAGTTAGAGCAAAGTGTTACCAAGAAAATAATTGTTGGTTTTCTTCATCAGACTCATCATCATCATATGCCACATCAACCTCTATGTCATCACCTGACCCCTCATCATCTTGTTTCGTTGCATCCCCATTTTTTGTCTCTTTTCTGGAAAAAATATCAGAACATTGATGGTGATAAGTTCATAACATAACAGTCGTAGTCATAAACAAAAAAAATATATATCTGTGCAGTTCCAATGCACTTTCGTTCAGGTTGTGTAGCATGGCTAAAACCTCTCAACTGAATATTTCAGCAAAAAACTACAACATCAAGTACAATTGTTTGGAACATAAACAAATAAAGACAATATTCTTTCTTTTTTAACAGTTATGAAACAACAAGGCAGTCTAACAAAAGAAAGAAAACATATGTGAAAGGAATGAAATATTTTGGACTTGCCCTTTAAACAGCATAGAGTAGATGGACAGAAGTGCAACAATTAACATTACAATAAGTAGCATGAACTCTTGATCCGGCAATGCATACACAAAGTAAACTGCCTTCATAACCTTGGATTTGAAAAATTCCAAAATATGTGCAAAAATGTTCTAAGAAAACAAATATCTGTATATTATTTATTAGATAATCTATATGCCCCATTTAAGTTTTTAATGAAACAGATTTTGATAACATTGCCTTTACTTGACTAATACACTTTTTGAATCAATTCATAACAACCATACTTGTTTGAATAACGAACAGCTTTGATATGTTTCTTAAAAAATGTACTGTAATATATACACAGGCATTAAAAGGTAAGCATACCGGTGAAAGTTCATCATACAGTGTTGTCAAATTAACTTCATGTTCAAACAGTCTGCGTTGGCTGAGTTTCAATGCAACAGAAAGTAACTTTTCAAATTGATATTCACCACCATTATCCGACTTCAGAAAGCTGGCATCATTTGTCGATAAAGATCCTAGTTTGTACTTTTGTCTCCACAAAAGAAAAAACTATAACAAACAAAAACATTAAAATCCAGATTACATATACAAAACTAACGAGCAGTTGCATCTAACTACAGTAAAATTTCTTAAATGACCAATACATATTCACATTACTGATAGCAAAAAATTACATAATACAAAATACATAAAAGATTGACTTTTTGGCCCTTACCTTTGGCACATGTAGTTTCGCAGAATCTATACTTGGACTGAGGTTCTTAACAAAATCTTGCTGCAATTTAACATTTAAAAACATAACTTTCAACCACCCTGACAAAGTCTCATCTTCACCAAAAGCATTCCCAACTAATTGACGAAGTTTTTTGAAGACTTTGGCATCATTTTCCGTTGCAAGTATTATACAAATTCTACAATATCAATTATATTAGAAAAATCATTTAAGAAAATACTTTATTTACCTTATCTGATGAGCTTCAGTAGTAGATGGGGGACAAAACTCATCAAACAGCAATTGTGATGTTAGTCTTGGCACAATCATAAAATGATTGGCAGATAGTAGGTCATCCACTGCCCCACGTGGCATGTCACTGGACTAAATAAAATATGCCACATTCAATTTTGTCAATGCAATGAATACAGAAGAAACTAAAGTTGAGAATTTAAATGCTAGTCTTTTATCACATATTACCTGGGAATAAAAAAAAACAAGACCAATCACTAGTGCAGAAAAGACAAGCTCATTTAGCAAACACATAAAATGGAACAACAAAACAAAAAAGACACCTGCAATGTTACAACAGGCTTTGTTGCATCCTCCTTAAAGAGTAACAAACATGGGCCTCCTCCATAAACATGAAATCTTGAAGCAACTTTTTTTGAATCAGGATTTAACAAAGAAACAAATCCAAAATCTAAATGTGAAATTCGGAAATAGAATTCAAAATGTTAGCTGCAACAAAGGAAAACAAACCAATGAACTTGTGATGCTTTATTGCCATAAGTGAATAGAGTAGTGTTGGTTGGTTTTGAGATGAAAATAGCACAGTGCGAGGCTTGTCAGTTTCGACTACTCTTCCCAAAAATTCATCAATTGTCCTTGGTGTTACCTAAAACAATTTTTGAAATAAATTCGAAAATCTCACCAAACATCAAAACACTTACCACAGTTACTAAATCAGATGGTAATTGTGCATTCACAAAAAACTTGAGGTTTTCATATGATACTATGCCATTATAATAGGAATATCTTTCTTTAAAAATTACTACAGTGGTAGGGACCCTTGAAACACGCAGAAATGAAGCAATTCTTGATGAAAATGTTGCATCAACAATCCCTGTACCCAAACCTGCATGAATTGTGTAACTTTAATTAATCTGCATAGTTGATAAAAAAACACAACACCAACCCAGTTTTTCCAAATCTGCTGCAGCTTTCTTCCATGAAGTTTTTAAAGTTATTATACATTGTGTGCAAAATGTAGAGTAAACATACAGCAATTGTGGAGTAACTTGACTGTTGGGTAATATTTTATCATTAAGCTCTGCATGGGAAACAGATTTTCCAGAAGATTCGGCATATTCTATGAATAATAAAAGTTTGTTTCTGTAATTCCGTATGTTTGAATGTAAAGTTACTATAGGCCTTACAATTGCTAAATGCTTCACCAAGAATTCAGTGTTAATTAAACAAGAAAAATTTATGTAAATGAACACTAAACAGTTAGATATACCAAAGTTAAAGAAGTCATTTGAAAATTTGAAAAACTGATCATGAAATGATGCTTGCTGTCTGCTCCACTCTTGACTACTTTGCTGAGAAAACCCTTGTTGATCAAACTGATTACGTTTTTCTTCACTTGATAGAATCTGTAAGTAAAAATATTGAGAAGCATACAGAATGGGTCAAATAGTAAGTATTATTCGATTCCTATTCAACCAAATCAGAATATTAAAAGCAAATTCTACATTGAACTCAAACAACAGGCCTTGGAATCTTACATTGTCTTGCATTGATTTATGCACAAATGAAACACTAGCAAATTAAAAACACAACTAACAAGACCAAAGCAGAATTATGCCTCTGCAGCAAAAATGCAAACAATTCATGTAAATAAACCTGTGTTGTCTAGTATTTATCCCTAGTGTATATTGATTATTGACTTCAGTATTTTTCAAGATAATATTTAAAAGTGACTTTTTCACAAGTTACAAAACCTACTATAATTACCTCATAGGCTTGCTGAATTCTTATAAATTTGTCTTGGGCATCAGGCGAAGGATTTTTGTCAGGGTGCCATTCTTTCACAAGGCTTTTGTAAGCTTTTCTGATTTGTGAACTATCCGCAATTTTCGGTACATTCAGTATATCATATGGATTAAATGATGCAGCAACTTCATCTTTTCCAAGCACAGTAGGGTAGATTGCAAATAGATTTAAAACTATTAATAACAACAAGTCCATCCTTAATTTCCATAACATTAGATCAGGGTCTAATCAAACATTCAAAAATAGTGACACTTGGCTGTAATCACGTAATGTTTTTTTTTATGTGTGTGACTGACATAATGTTTTGCATGCTCAAACACATATAAGGGGATTCCAAAACTGGTTGTTGTGACCCTACACACCAAACTTTATGTATTAAAAGAGTCATGTAACACAAAGTACAATCATTTAGTTGTAGGCTACTAGATCCTAGAGTTTTTCCGTCATTTAATTACAGCCTTACTATACTGTAAAATATACGGTGTGGCAGAAAATTTTCACCTGGGGTTTGCGAACATGGTTTGGATTTAGCCATCCTGTTCAAAATATTGAATACAATTGTTGCTATTTTTAGTATGGTGTATTTTTATCTCAACTAACTTATACATTTGATGTCAAAGCTTGGCACAAATGGGCAGCATAAGCTAGTTTCACTTTTTCATAAATCTTGACAGAATATTTCCACAGAAATTTTTGGTATAGGCCTATAATATTTAGGTTCATTTTTTATAAACAATGGAGTTTTCTATCAGCCATTAGAAGATAAATTTATAAAGACATCATTAGAAAGACGAAGTGTTTACCATTTCAAATGTAAAGTGAATGAAAGATGTCCAGCAAAAACACCAACTAGAGAAAGTAAAAAGCTCCTATACTGTAAATCTAAATGACTATCGATCAGGCATAAAACAGAACATATTTATATTTTCAATAATTATATTTTCTTAGCGCACAACACCGTTTTTTAATTTGTTGTTTTGAAACTATTGTCATCCTAGCAGTTAGAAGACTCCAAAAAATGCGTAAAATCCGTTCCACATCATTGAACAGGTTTCACCTACACATTCAAGCAACTCCTGGATTTTTTATTACAACAGGGCACATATACACATTTGAGCAAGAGACAAACCACTTTCCAGAACCAATAATATTTGTAAATCTCTGTATCTGTTAAGAATTGATTGCTGTTTTGCGTAAAAGTAATAAAAATCTGTAGAGATCCTAGGTATTCCACCAGAATGACTTCAAACACTGGCCTTTCCACGATTTTTGCTGTTAGAGGGTCGTCACATTCGAGCAAGTCTCTCAACTACTTTCCGGAACCATGTATTTTAAAAAAAAAATCGCTCTTTCCGTCAAAATTTAGTACTGTTTAGCCTGAAAGTAATTAAAATCGATAGAGATCCTAGGTATTCCATCAGAATGACTTCAAACAATGGCCTTTCAACTTTTTGTTATTGGGGGTGACGTTACATTCGAACAAATGCCAAACTATTTTCCGGAACCAATAATTTTTTGAATATCTCTGTATCTGTCAAGAATTCAGTGCTGTTTAGCGTTAAGTGTTTAAAATCAATAGAGATCCTAAGTATTTCAACAGAGCTTCAACCAACGGCCTTCATGTATAACACAGTGAATATTTTTATTTCACAAGCAGCACCCATGAAGTGTAAAACTGTTGTGTAAGTTAACACCATGCTCATTTCTTGCTGGCAGTAAGGTGCATTTCATTGAATGATTTTTACCCTAAATCTGGACAATTCACCGCTATCTTGAGTATATAATATCATAATGTCCTGGTCTATATAGTAGATGGAGTGATGGCTCACAGCCATCTGGAAAGTCGTGATATACAACTTTTTGTCCTGATTGGTCCATGTATGCTACCCTCACTTTTGCACCCAAAAACGTTGTTAAGGCAGTTATATGTATATGATCACTTTCTTGGTACATGGGTTCCACCTCCTACAAAAAAGTAAACAAACTAAATACAAATATGTCATTCTCCACAATCAGTGTTCACTTACAGTTTTGCAAAATTCAACAACAGACTTTCCTCCAGCCACAAAGTTTTCATAAAATGCTGTTTCCAATTGTAGCTGACAAGATGTGATCAATCGCAAGTAAACAACAAAATAATTCGACATGCCTTCATCACGAAACAACTTTATCAACTCCTCTTTTGGCATGTTTTCACCAACAGAATTGACAACAGACATAAACTAAAAAAAGTGCATGATTTAAATATTGTTGTACAGATACTGGAATAATTTCCTGTACATTTTCAAAGAAGTCTTCAACTGTAAATGATGGGTAATTTAATTCCATAAGTTTCGTAAATGAGGAAGCAGCATTTTGTTTAAATCTGCAAACCAAAAAGTTGTATAGTTGTGGATAACTTGAAGTGATGGGAGTTATAAAGTGCATACTCTGATTTATGCTTACCTCAAAAGAACAGTTGCTACAAATTTTTGTTTAAGGTAAGCAGTTAAGTTAATTACTTCCGTCAAACAAATAATTTAAAAAAAAATTTAAAGTATAATAACTATAGCAAACTGGTGTATATTTACTCCAAAAATTCCTGTTTGTGAATTAGCAGGTATTCCAAATATCCAAATCCAAATGCACGAAAAAA
Organism: Ascidia mentula; assembly: GCF_947561715.1. NCBI lineage: Eukaryota > Metazoa > Chordata > Ascidiacea > Phlebobranchia > Ascidiidae > Ascidia > Ascidia mentula. The sequence continues at coordinate 11,535,983 of NC_138568.1, forward strand.
ACAGTTTCCATCTCCACGTGTTTTGCGAATGGAGCTGTATTTGGTGTTTAGTTCCTGGAACATAACAACATCATAGTCTCATTCGTCGAAGTTGTTTCTGTAGTCTAAATTGCTTTACCTTAATCTTGTCGATAAATTGAAAATTGTCTTCTGGGTACTCATTAACAAGGCTTAAAAAGTCTATTCTATCTTCAACAAGAAAGGATGAAGCTGCAATCTATCCGCAACAAAATATTACTTTTTACATCCAACAGAAAAAATATTCACAGTTATCCAAGACAACCCTATTAAACTTTTTCAGTTCATCGGAGTTTTAAAGTGCATCCATTTTGACTTTTATAAATATGAGTTGTTGATAATTTACATGTTGTCAAAAATTATAAAAAAGACTAATAAAATAAATTTTATTGCCATGTTGCTCTGAATACAATGATTTGGGAAGTACCAGCACAAAAAGAAACAATTTACAATAATTTAACATGGTTGCCCTTGATGGACAAAACTTGATTGCATAGCAGTAATATCACATGCTATAATGACATTATTATTATTGTTTTCCTGCACATTACCTTTGGGTGTTTTTATCACTGAAAATTATTCTCACCTGTTCTGTTGTGACTGTACAGTCACCTTAAATAGTGCTATACAATTAGAAATTAAGCATTTGTGAATAACATGAGTTAGATCAGAGTGGTCCAAGCAACGTTTGTAGGGAGGTGACTCATTGGTGCCAGATTGGAAAAAAATGTTGATAATAAATAAACTGTGCATTTTTGCTAAACTTTACTGATAATCCACACAATATCAAATAGCTAATTAAAAAACATAGGAAAAAACGTTGTGATCGGCTGCGCAATTAATGATCGCCAAAAAAATCCTCCACGCAATAAACAAACTTCCCACTCTGGCATTGGTGTAGGTACAATATGTTGTTTTGGCAGATTCCCATTGATTGCACCTTCTTAAGTGGTAATTTTTGAAAAGCACAATTTTCATACCTGCAGCCCACCAACTTGCCAGATTGAAAAGTTTGTTTTATGCACGGACGATTTTGTTTGGCGATTGTTAATTGCGCGGACGATCGCAACGTTTTTGCTCTTCCTTACCTCATTTTGAATTTTGTCTTGCATAGCTGTAATAGCTTCATCAAATTCCTGATTTGGCATAGCTAAAAGAGTTTCGATTTACATGGGAAATAGTTAGATACGAACACCGCTGTAAATAGAAACACTACTAACATACCATCCAAATACACTTGCTCCTTGGATTTGTCCTGTTGCTGGGTTTCTTCATTGTTTTCCATCTTTCCATGGAAGACCAAGCACTCCAAGCAGCTGTGAAATGCAACACTTATTTAACCGAAACGATGTCCTGGTGATTTTATATAAACCTAAATTTCGTCACGCACCACTGCATATAATTGCATCTTGTGGGACGACTATTTCTCAAATACAATGCAGCCAATGATTTTAAAAGTTATGATAAAAAACTTGGGGTTGTCAGCTATTTCTAGATGTTTGACATGCAACTTGTCATTGACTGAAAAGCTATTTTGCAAGGAAAATGCGTCTTACTGTTAGGCGCAGGTCTTACAGATTAGACTTTATTTCCTGTGAATGCATATCGCCGACATGTAAGTACGGAAAATTCCTTTTGTGGTTTTGCTTTGTATTATTAAGTAGGCCTACACACAACACAATGAGTGAAAAAATGGCAAGAATGTACTGCATTTTGCGACAAAAAGGCACCTGATGTCACAAAGGGGTTCGACTTTTTCATGTTAAATCGAAGACAGTTTGCAACAAAAATCAAATTAACTGGGCGGAACAAATGGAAAAAGTAATACTAGATTGTCGCATGGGCAACCGCATTACAGATTTGGTGAATATTTGTGAATTATTACAATTTACTCCAGCAGATATTATTAGGTAGGCCTACGTTGACTTATAATGGTAATTTCCAAGATATTTCACAGAATATTTATCAGATGAGATAAATGACATATATTGTGAATGGCAAAATAAAACTAAACAAAATGCTTAACACATACTTCAATGTTTCTGAAAGTACAAATATTTAGTAGCTAATTTAATTTTAAAAAAATTAAGGATAGAAAAGGAAGTCGTAAAGAATTAAGACAACGTGCACTTCCAACACAACATCTTCCCAAAAATATGCCTATTCAAACTGCCCGTCCATCTTTGAAAGACAGACAGCATTTACCAACCATTTACAAACGTTTTTAAAGTTTATCAAAAGTTAACCCTCCCCATGGGTTAACCCTCCCCAACCATTTAGAAAAAACAAAATATTTCTTCTACGACATCAACATCTCAGTAATATTTCATGCAATGGCATGATCGCCCCACTGCACAGGTCCTTGCTTGGCGATCACAGCTATCGCATCGCGAGGTTTGAACTCACGACCCTGGGCTAACCAGGCTCAATGCTCTACAGCAGAAGCTCAGCGGTTTCACGGGGTATATTGTGGCCAAGGTACATTGGTGCGCAAGCGCACAACTTTCCAGCCAACCTTCGCATATACGCAGGGGATCTCAACTATAATCAGACAACGCAGTAGTGTTTAATGCAATGGCATGGTCGCCCCACTGCGCAGGTCATCACTTGGCGATCACAGCTATCACGTTGGGCCTGGTTAGTCCAGGGTCGGGGGTTTAAACCTCACCGGGAGCTTAATCTATTAAATCTCGCTCCGACTTGCCAGGAAAAAGTGGCTAATCAGCTATAGGATGTCTGCAGGTTTGCAAAGCCTGGAAACCTAATGATCTTGATACAATAGCTGTGATAGGCAAGTAAGCACCTGCGCAGTTGGGCGATCCTGCCTATCATAAAACACTGTTGGTTATAATCTGTTTATTTGTTGGAAGAGTCGCCAATATATAGAGTGACATCAAAGACGACAGTAACAAAAGACAAAGAAGACTAACAAGTTGAAAGACGCAACGCAAACGAAATAACTAGCATAGGCGTCAGAAAGACATGTGTAAATGCAAAAAGTGCAGAAAGCGGTGTTGAAAAACCAAGAACAATGTCTTTGTTTTGATCTCATACGCACTGTTTAAATTATCACACAAAACAGCACTTCGCTCGCGCAACACAACTTTAACCTCTGACTCGAGCTAACACTAGAGGCGCTGTTTTGGTGCAAATCATGTATTCAAATATGTAACCAAAAATTACACGAGGTTGTCCTATACCACCTAACCATGATAATTCGCACAGATTTCTATTTTACACAGACGAAGCATTCGCGGCAAGTCATTTAAAAACTGTTCTAAAACGAGGGAACGTTACTTAGGGTGAATGAACATTTGTTTTCTGTTTCATAAAAACTTTTAGCCGGAAAGTTTCATGACACATAATAAGAAAGGTCAATTCTATTCACGGCTAATATTTCAATAACTTTTTATTACTTTTTAACTGTTGGCTGATTGATTGATGGTTAAAGCAAATTCACCAACTAATAAGCTTTACAACCGGTTACCATGTGTTTGATAAAGGGGGCGTGTCAAGGACCTAACATCAATTTAATCAGCTGATGAGAACAACACAAGGGCGACCTAAATGCTCAAGTCGCTCCCAAAACATAGGTCATGCTGAACAGCTGTCGTTCTTATTTTGCAGCGTTCAGTCAGACAAGAAAAAGCATTCTGTTTTCGTTTTTTAATATAAATAACTAACGATAACTGTGTCCTGGTGGCGACTGACTTGTGTTTCATTTGTTTAGGATTGTTTTAAGTTTTTAACCATGAGTAAGTCTTTGTGGTCAGATTTTATGCCCCTCTCATCTCAAGTTGATTGGTGTGAAAACAATTATGACATACTTCCAATAATTGCTGAATTTTGGAACACAGTAAGTATACTGTAATAGACCATTGTGATGTGCTTAAATTGTGATCTCGAATAAAATGTTCATTTAATTATCTAAGATATTGTCTACCCTGTGCAGCAATTTTGCTTAGTTGGTTTTGGTGTATTTATTCTTAGTTTGTCAGTTGATGAAACTATGTTGTCTGTTTGTTTAATGATGTTGCTACTGCCATATTAGTATTATAGTATACAGGTAGTAAAAACAAGTTGGTATCTGTTTATCAATGTTGTGAATGACTTATGTGTTTATAACTCATTTGTTCCTTTAGCTTGCATATGGGTATAATCCAGTCTGCAGAATATGGCAGTTCCCGATGAGATCATTGGCTTGCAAGACTAAATCTTTTATCGTGTCGGGGTGCTCGACCCCTAAACCCTGCGTGCAACGTAAACGATAATACGTCTTTCTGTTAACAGTTTTATAACTTAATAATCTGTTCTTCTGGCAAAGATAAAACGTAACTTTATTCACCGACGTTTCGCCTGTTATTCAACAAGGCTTCCTCAAGGTAATGGTACAGTGCAGCACACAACTAACGCCAAAAAACGTTTTCCGCCCAATTTTTATACATCACATGATTTTACAAGCGGTGTTAGCGTTATCCCCTTTTTCGTGTTGGCACGTTTTTTGGCGTTAGTTGTGTGCTGCACTGTACCATTACCTTGAGGAAGCCTTGTTGAATAACAGGCGAAACGTCGGTGAATAAAGTTACGTTTTATCTTTGCCAGAAGAACAGATTATTAAGTTACAATATGCCTGGCAGCAACAAAAACATTATGTTAACAGTTTTATGTTTAGACATTCGCGTGCCGAAAAAATCGTGTACAAAATTTGGCATGTAAACAAACAAAGTTGAAGAAAAACTTGCGCTTGCAGCTGCCATACTCTGCAGACTGGGATGTAATTTCTAACCGGGTGGTTTTTCTATTATCACCATCACTTTGTTTAACCTGCTTGTAATGTCTCTGTCACTTCGGTGCATAGATAGATGGTTAAACTTTAAGGATAAAAAGACATAGATGATACATCCAATAAGAGGTGTTTTTCTCATTAGTTTTTTTTTTTAATTTGGTATATTGAAAGGCATAATAAGAATTTCATACATTGCCCATTTACAGGACATAATCAGTTATGGCGTCAACATAGCTTTCTGTTATGTTATAAATTTTATTCTGTGATAAACTTAAAATTGATCAATATTAGTCAAAATTTAAAAAAGGTTAAACATTTTCAGATCAGCAATTCAATATTTTTTGTTATACCTCCAATGCTGATGTATCTGTTTCAACAGTACGCAAGGCAAATCGGAAAGTCTGTTTATGTTGTGTGGACCTTGTTGATTATTGTTGGTAAGCAAATGCATTGTGCATGAAAACACCTTTAAGTACTTGCATACACAATTGAAGTTCATTTATGAATAATAAGATTTTTTATTGTTGTGATGTTTCCAGGGGCTGGATCTGTTTATTTTCATTCCACGCTGAGTCTTGTTGGACAATTAATTGATGAAATCGCTATTTTATGGGTTTGCCTTGCAGCATTAGGTACCTGGTTACCAAGCATATACTTGCCTAATTTTTTTAAAGAAGACAGGTAAACCAGTGTTAATTTACATGTCTACTTTAATTTACATGTTTCCTACTTTACATTTAACTTGCAGAAGGCGATTTCAGACCTCAATTTTTATAGCAGCATTTTTTGCAACACTGTTGGCCTTGATTAAACCAGAACTGAATCATGGCCTTCTATTTTTATTTGGTGTTCCTGCAACGGGGTTGCTCATTGTTGAGTTAAGAAAGTAGGTGGATAGGTTACACAGCTTATTAATAAACATTTCTGTAAAAAAATACAGTGGAAAAACCCTTTACTTGTTTTAAATGGTTTAGATGCACCTGTCCCCTGGTGGTTCATGTTGGTGTAATGTCTTCAGTGTGGTGGTTCATGGCAGTTTCATGCTGGGTAGCAGATCGATTTCTTTGTCATTTAATTCATTTTCCATATCTCCATAGTGCTTGGTAGGTAAAGTTTGTGCCGATAGAAAAACAAAGTTAATTTTTTTTTATTTTTAGGCACATACTTGTATGCCTTGCATCATACATGGCTTGCGTATGTTATGCATATTTTTATGTGACTCATGAAGCTCCTGAGCAATGTCCTCGTTTGAGATTTTGGCCACATGACAAGCACACCTGGTTTGGAATTCCATATGTGTCATTAATGGTCACATCAGTCAAATCATGCAAGTCACTCTAGCTACCCACATTGCTGTAATTTATTCTTCCTGTCATTTTTTAGTTGTATATGATTATTACTTAGTGTGTAACTAAAGCTGCTAAACCCCACAAAAAAGTGTTAGTGTATATGTGTGCAACAGCATTTGCAAGTATTATTATGATTTTTTGTGGTGTCTAAAGATAAACTGCTGAATTTCATCTGTGCTTAAGTTTTTGTAGCATGTGTCTGTACTGTTTAGTTCCAGATCAAATACGTGTCTGAATTTTCAATGTAAAAATAAAAACTTCTGTGAATTCTTTGTTTGTGAGAAGAGGTATTTGTTGTATTAATGCGCGTAGAAAATGTCATGCTGTTTGCTTCAGCCCTCGTCGGAAGAAACGCTGGTTATCGACATTTCGTCCACTGCACCACACGTTGAGGTGACGTCACTGCTTAAATCGCTATCGTCATCTTCCGTTAAATCGGTTGAGTAGGTTTTCGAAAAACAGGTGTCTGAAGTCTTGCGAAATATTTTTTGCAAGGCAAGCTGTGGTTCAAATATCAAGTTTTATATATGCTTATTGCTTTTTTTTGCTTTTTTGAAGAAACAAATCAAAATATTAAAATGTATTGCCCTTGTGCAAATATCGAAAGTTGCGTATTCTTTACAGCACTATTTCATTCTTAGTGCAAATTGTGGCAATCATTACCTGCATTCGACTTTGCTTCTTTTCGGGCCTGCTGGTTTGTTGGGGTCTTTTGGGCGTGTTTTGCTCAGCAACCGTTGTTTGCGAGGGCGACTCATGGGTGTAAAATCCAAGTTTGAACAAATCCGCAAGCCAACAGTTGAACTTATGAACTCTCTCCAGACTTCTTCTCTCGCACCCCAATCTAAATATAGATGTAATTAAACGCAGGTTTTATGTACCGAAAAATAGGGCCCATGCGAGTCCGGGGGTCCCACAAACACCATTGTTTGCTTTGTAACTCAGGGAATGCTTCCGCGACGGCTGGGAGCATTTCTAAAATTATTCCCGCTATAATTTCATGTGGTCTGGGACACACCTAAATTAGGGCCATAATTACAACGAAAGAAAAAACCTCTGTCTGTTTTACAGCATTTATAATTGAAAAGTGTCCTTTTTTTCAGTGGCGAAAATATGGCTGATGTTAGTGGCGTATACGTATATAGCCTGTACCTATATTGCAGGTAATTTAAGTTATGATGTAAAAACAAACTGTGTTGAAATAGTTTAATCTTAAATGTGGTGAAGGTTATTGACAAACAAGCTTAAGAATAAAACGTATTGGTTCGTACATATTAGTTTTGCCCACCTGTATATATGGCGTGCCATTACATCAGCAGACAACTGTCGGATGCATCGAAAGTATATCCAATACCAAATCCATGTTTGGCACATGACGTCGTTCTTATCGCACTACAAAAGTTGGGAAGTCTTGGTATGTATACGCAGCAGGATGGAACGATACAAAAAACAGCAGTAACACTAGTATAAAAGTAAAATTTTAGTTTTAAATTCGGCTTTCACATTTTGTTTACAAGGACAAACTTTAATTCACTATCAGCACAAAAACGAATACAATGCGGTTTTTAGAAAACAAGGTTATCAGTTTGTGACCTCAAAAAAATCACAACACCGGTATGACCTCTGGCTTAGCCATGAACAGCAGGGTTGCCGTTAAAAGCAACAATTGAAAAGAATGTGGATAAATAGCTGTACTTGAAAATTTATGCCTTTAGCTGCCTGATGAAACCGAATAGGTTTTCCTATTTTCGGTGCCAGATAGGAATGCATCCACATTTGAACCTCGTTTGACCCGCGTTTATCACCAGAAGGACCAGCTAAAAAAAGGCAACAAAGGAAGTGAATCAACGATCAGCAATGTAGAAAACGTATATAGCATACCTACGTTAAAATGTATTAGCTATTAAACTCAGTGATAACTTATTTAAACCCAATCCCCTCATAGTTATCTGATATACAAATGATAATTAGTATACCTGGATCAACGTATTCAACGTATACTTGTGAATTTGCTTCTTTTAAGTATGCGACAGTAATGTGTTGGGGCAGTCCGATTAAAATTATTGTGTCCTGTACATAATGACTTTTAAACGATGTTTTTCAAGCAGTGCAAAATAAGTAGTCTACCAAATATGATCTTTTTCGCCATCTAGAGGGCATTAGAATACTGGCCGGGGCAATCTTTGGTTTGTAACTTCCATCACTGTCCGCTGTAAATCGCACATCACAATCTGGACACGGATCTTCGTCCAGAGGCTGCAGCCATGCAGTAGAATAGAATGTACCTATGTCTCTTTTGGTTTACTGGCATTAAACCTATTTTCAGTTTCTAATTCAATCAACATGAAAATCCTACTGAAAGCCGTAATTCACAAAGCAAACTACAAGTAAGCTATTAGCAAATTTGATATTATCACTTTCTAAGTGCAGCAACCTTGAAAGCAAAATATTTGCAGGAATTTAGGTTAGTGAAAATTGTTTGACAAAAGCATGAATTCGTGCAGATAATAAACAAAATAGTCTCAACAGTTTATCTGAGTTGGGGTATCATTGGATATACTTTAAGTCAGTGCTGCTTGAATCTCACTTTGTTGTATGCTGCTTTCCACTTCGGGTGCTTCCATAAGTCATAGTTAACGCATGGGGGCAACACAGATACATTAATATGATGCCTTTCCAAAAATCTTTTCATAATGCAGTTACTTTGGTATTGCATCAATCGCCACTTTTCGTATAGGGATATTGATCGACCTATAAACTGTGTTTTTAATTTGTTTGAAGTATTTTTAACTTTAAACAAACCTCCAGCAGCTTTTAATTTGGCTCGTCGTGGTATGAAGTGCCTATTTCCTGGGGGTTTTGATGTAAATCCGTAATCCCCGTAAGTTGAACGACCGTCAATGTCAAATCTTATGCATAAAACATTTTGAAAAGGAAAAACTGCAGGAAACTTAATTTTGTTGGGTATACCTGGGTTCCTCAAGGTATCGTGCTGTTGCGTAGCGCGCACAAGATGGGTTAGGATTTTTTTCTTTCGTTTTTGCATCTTTATTCTGGCGACTGGTAGCCTTATGCCGATCGCCGGCATTTTCTTTGTTACGGTTACTCATTGTGAAAATGGGACTTACTTAAAAATAAAAAGTGTGCTAAAACTTAATTTTGGTTTTGACTTACATATCTTCAAAATAACAGTTTCCGACTTGGGCTGCATATAAAAATTAGCAACATACTGGCAAAGGTCAGTCATCATCCAACATTTTGCAGGACGACTTTTGGAAGTCGTTATTACGTCATATTGGCGTTTGTTGCACTCCTTTTAATCAGATTGTCATGACTTATATTTTATTCAATTCGGGGTAGTCACAGTTTAGCCTTATTGCTACTACTACCAAAATTCGACAACATAACCTTTGCATTTGGTCATTTTAACAGAAACAATATGAGTAATTTTGCGCCGAAGTTTCATATTCCAGACCACGGGTCACCAAACTATACGTCCTGCGAGGCTGTGGTTCATTCTGCTGCCCGGGCTTTGATGCAATGCGACATTAAACTTGACCGAAACATTTTAACAAAACCAATGTTCAATACAAACAGTAAAGCCTATGTAACTGCTAAGAAATTCATTTTAGTGTTTTCGGGTTTCGTCTAGGAATCGCACTACCAGACGAAATGTAATTTTTGTGTATTACTTTCATCATGATACCTGGTGGTCAAAACCTATTTTCAGTTTTCATACATATAAGTTACGTACGGTATAACCATAGGCTCAAATTAAGTGTAACGACCGCCTGTAAGCAGCCTAGTCCTCCGCCGTTCGTCCAACTAGACCAGTTATTCTCAAACTTTTTTTCTGTACCGCCCCCCAAACACCTGAGTCATTTAACAACGCCCAACAGAACAGAGAAAAAACACAACGAATTTATTGGTTGCTTGTTAATTAATGCGATGGGTGAGACACCAATTTCTCAATATCAGGTTACATGTCGGACAAAAACAATCGTAAGTCTCCTCAATTGTCGATATCAAGACGATTTCTTTTTCCGTCTAAAAGAGTGGTGAATGCGCTGAACGCACGTTCCACCAAGTAAGAGCTAAGAAAATTACGGAAAGGTGCTCGCGTTCCACCTGGAATGTGGTCGCATACCACTTATGGTAAACGTACCACCGGTTGGGAAACACAGACTTACGCTATAAGAAAAAAAATGCCATGTCACCAAGCGCCCCCTTAATCGCCCATTCAGTCTCCAGCGCCCCCCGTACGATTGCAAACGCCCCCAGGGGGGCGCTGGCGCTCACTTTGGGAACCACTGAACTAGACTTTTAGGGAACATAATTGTAGATAGTAGACACACATTCAAGGATGCAAAATCATTTCCTGACATTTATAGTGGCTCCAATTCTGTTAAGCCAGGTATCTTCGGCTATATTCAATGTGTTGGTGGAAGGTTCTTCCACGAGCGTGACACCGTAGCACCGTTCTAGTGGTGGTTGTGCCGCAAACACGCATTTGGATGCCGATCCTTGTAGTGGTGTAGTAATGCCGTCCCGTCGTTCCTCTGCGAGTTGTCAAACTTGATCCATGTGGCATGGTGTCCCGACCAGCGTGTGGAAAAACAGTTTTTTGTTTGACCCACATATTGTTCTTTACACATGTTGTATGTAGCGTCATATATATCAAAGCTCTTGCAGGACAAATGTTGAGAACTTTTCACCCTTCCTGTCGGTGTTGGTAGATGTGTTACTGGATGGATCATGCTGTGTTGATGATGACCATGGTTTCCGCATAGGTGGCAATGCCCGCAGGGATAGGATCCAGGTACCACACATAGATTTGCCTGTGCAACTGCTACTTGCCTGTGGCGCAGCAGTTAAGAGGCCTGGAAATTGGGTCGCTAAAGTGATTTTCTTGATCTTGTTGTTGGGTCGCTTCGTGTCCTTATGGTGGCGCTGTTCTGTCCAGTTTCTTGCCTCTGAAATTAACTGTGAGATCAAGCGTTTTTGGGAACTAGTATACTGTAACTTTGGCATGCAAGCTGTCCAGGCTGTTATTGTAATCAACTTGAAGTTGATTGAGCCCTCTCAGACGGATGGGTTCAGAGAGTGAAATTGATTTAAAGGTAGCAGTTGGATGGCGTAAAGCTCCGTTCACAAACAATCTGTTACAGATGCTGGTAGACTTTGCGTGGCTTTTTGTGACGAACCCAAAGGGATGTGAATTTGTGGTGTTGTGCAGAACGTCTAGGAATTCCAGACCCTTGTCCGTTTCTCTCGTGTTTGACATGCGGAATGTCAGTTTCAACTGCAACCGCGCAAATTGGTTGGTCAGGGCAGTGATAATCCGTTTGGTGTGAGTCTTCCCGAAACAAATAAAAACAATATCGTCAATAAAACGTTTGACGATTTCCGCTTTACGTAGCACTTGGGCTATGCCAGAAATGACGTGATGCATTGCTATGCTGGCAATGGTGACCGAATGATTGCTATCCCTTGCTCGATATTTTAAAACCTGTCTTATACATTGAGTGACCACATTTTCGGCAGTAAAAATAGTGAGTGTAATCCTCCGCTTAATCAAACGCATTTTTGAGTGATGATCACACAAGAGAATGCTTGATATTTGGGTACAATGAAACCACATCTGCCGCAACAATAAATAACGGATTTGTCTCATAGTTGCTGTCGTATGCTAATAATGTTAACTTCTTCCCAATCGAGTAGGTTGGTAATATATTGGCAGAAAACTTATAGGCTTTAAAATGCATTGAAGAAATGCAGCGGGCCGCGTATAGTCGAGATGTTACCTGCAGTCGGCACAAGCCTAACAGGCATATCTTCAATCGATGTGTTAACCAATTGGATAACCTTCAGTTTAAGTGTCTTAAAAAGCGAGTATGCATAAGCATGTTCTTGACAAGTGAGGAATTTCGCAATCGGACCGGGTATGTGTTGAAATGTCCCGTTCACAAGTTTCATACCTGTTACGTGTCGAAACATAGCATCATCATTTATGGCACCAGCTTGATGAAAGTCCGTCACAAAATTTTCGAACCTGGCCTTAATATATTGCGGGTAAGGTTTTATGGATTCATTGTTCAAGTCCAATTGCTTCATTTGGCATGTTGTAGGATGCCTCGTTGAGAATGACCAGTTACCCATCTTTGTCAAATTTACATATTATACTATGTTATTGTGTTTCACCAACCGTAAAATCTTACGTAGCCTAGACTGTATCTAAGGGAATGAGAGAGATTGTTTTGTTAGGTGAACATTTGCTGCCCTTGTGGTTGTATATTGCGTAGCTTGGCAAATACCGATTCTGTGTATGTCTTGGTCTTTTTATCCGGAAGGTCAGCACTAGGACGCGAAAAATTTAAAATTGCAAATTCCCGAAAAATTGTAAATTGTCTCATCATCTTCCTTCCCAGCAAACATATAATCCCGTTTCACCCTTCTGACATGCTTTATCGCCTGCAACCATTCAACATACTCTAACGATGGGTCCAACGAGGTTTCGGTAAAAAATTCAAACCGTGTACCAGCATTAGTTTGTCTTTGGGCGTCAAAAATACATCTGACTTATTAAGAACCGAAGATTCCGCGAGTTGAAGTTTGTCTCGGCGTATAGAGATAAACTACACGAGAGAAACGGACAAGGGTCTAGAATTCCTACACGTACTGCACAACACCACAAATTCACATCCCTTTGGGTTCGTCACAAAAAGCCACGCAAAGTCTACCAGCATCTGTAACAGATTGTTTGTGAATGGAGCTTTACGCCATCCAACTGCTACCTTTAAATCAATTTCACTCTCTGAACCCATCCGTCTGAGAGGGCTCAATCAACTTCAAGTTGATTACAATAACAGCCTGGACAGCTTGCATGCCAAAGTTACAGTATACTAGTTCCCAAAAACGCTTGATCTCACAGTTAATTTCAGAGGCAAGAAACTGGACAGAACAGCGCCACCATAATGACACGAAGCGACCCAACAACAAGATCAAGAAAATCACTTGAGGGACCCAATTTCCAGGCCTCTTAACTGCTGCGCCACAGGCAAGTAGCAGTTGCACAGGCAAATCTATGTGTGGTACCTGGATCCTATCCCTGCGGGCATTGCCACCTATGCGGAAACCATGGTCATCATCAACACAGCATGATCCATCCAGTAACACATCTACCAACACCGACAGGAAGGGTGAAAAGTTCTCAACATTTGTCCTGCAAGAGCTTTGATATATATGACGCTACATACAACATATGTAAAGAACAATATGTGGGTCAAACAAAAAACTGTTTTTCCACACGCTGGTCGGGACACCATGCCACATGGATCAAGTTTGACAACTCGCAGAGGAACGACGGGACGGCACTACTACACCACTACAAGGATCGGCATCCAAATGCGTGTTTGCGGCACAACCACCACTAGAACGGTGCTACGGTGTCACGCTCGTGGAAGAACCACGCACCAACACATTGAATATAGCCGAGGATATGTGGCTTAACAGAAGTAGAGCCACAATAAATATAAAGGAAATGATTTTGCCCCGTTGCAAATGAGTGTCCGTTACGTTTTATTCACGCAAGATTTCTGTTACGTCAAAGTGATCTTATATTTTACTAGCGTGTTTTTATATATTACTGTACATGTCCTGGTGGTTAGTTGTGAGAAGGGTTATATTGCACACAGAGCTTTCTAAAGACAGAAATGAATTTTAGTAGATATAATTTTACTCTTTTGACGTTGTTTTTACACACACTGAAGATGCTTTATAGCCAAAGCTAATAGATTTTTACCCTGAAAACATATTTTCGCAAAGGACTGTACAAATAATTTTACTGGAACCTTTGGATTCGTGTCGAAAAACAACTGTTTCAACAGACGAACTTGGATGTCTCGATAACCCGGCCCTTCATTTAAACGTGCCATTTGGCTTTTTTTCGTGAGCCGACAAGCTCCAAATGCTTTATTTTTTTGAAGGATTTTAAAATGTAATGCTGTCATACACCAAACTGGTGAGAGTTTGCAACTTTTCACAAACGCAGTTTATTGTCACGCATCACTTTCTAAGAATTAATTATCAAAAAACAGCTTTTTTCAGCTTGATACAGGTGTTACTTAAATGAGCTTGTCAAGCATATGTGGAAATAAATTCAAGAGAGACACAATTAGAAGCAGGGATCACATGCACCTATACACGAATAACATGGCAGTGATAGTGGTATTTGCCAAGAATATTTCACAATATTCACTTACCATTTAAACAAGACAACAATATTTATCATTGAAAGAAATATGAAGAGGGCATATTTTTAGAACCAAATAACATTTGTGTTGTGCATAATCATCATAACAAGTGATCATACGTCCTGAAAATTACCACAAGTCTTCATGCAGTTTCCTTATGGCGTGTTGTTGTTGATCTGCTGGATATCAGTTTTTCTAGCATGGTACGAGAGTAGCGCAACCGGTGTGCTAATTCCCGACAACATCCATGCTTTTCAAGTTGACTCATTCGAAAAGTGCGGAATTTTTTGTTCATGTCAATATAAGTTACTGCACCCATCAAAGGACACAAAATAACTTTGGTATGGTCCTGAAATTTTTTACATTTTTAAACAGAATACAGCCTATGTAAGTAACTACATGCGCCAGTAATTTCCTAGGTCTACTAACAAAGGTAATTTGAGAAAAAAAGTTTAACATTTAATTCAAAGAAGAACATTAAACAAAAACACTAAGAACATAAAACAAAACCTATATAAACTGAAACTAATTCAAGGGCATCCAATAAAATATAATATATTAATCTTACATTAAAAAAGTTGATTTGCAGTGTTCCATTGCTTAAATGCAGTATGATTGCACTTCTGGTTCTAAACCAAGTTCTTAGGAAAGGCAATCTTGAAAATTGATCACCTTCCTTGGGAGCCATCCCCGCACCAGCCTGTTTTTAAATGTCCAATATATTGTCAAATGCACTGCAATAACCAATGGAATCAACTATTTAAAATTTTTGTACCTTTAAAAGATGCTCAGACATGTAGTTTCTGAAGTATTTCAACAGTGTAACCTTTTTCATCAAAGTTTCTGGGTATGCTCTCAATGTATGGTATGTTTCTACCATATCTTTATCAATGTATTCAATCTGTTCATTGTTGTTGTACAACAGAAGTCGAGTGCAGTCATTGAAAAGGACACCATTGCTGTTATCACATAGCTGGTAACCTGAACATATTACAAATGAAAACTATTATTTCGCAAAAAAAACATACAGTTTTTTCCTTAAGGTTCACAGGCTTCGCAGCCAAGGCATTGCAGCCAAGCTGGATCAGCCCTTGATGCTATGCGAAAGCGTGGTATACGCCAAATGAACACATTAAATCCATATTTTTCATACCTAATCCATATTTGTCAGTGTAGTCAACCCACTTGCTTATCCACAAAACAGGGTGAGCTGCTGGATCCTCAGCCTCATCTGTATTTGGATATATAAGTAAGTATTTCATGTCCAAAAAAGCAGCATGTCAGACCAGGTAACAACACAACGTACCCATTTCAATTACTCTTCTTTGGGACGGATTAGTATCAAGAAGTGCAGTTAGTTGCTGAAGTAGTTCACCCATGTGAAAATCTGCTGATTCATTGCTTCGAATTTCATTCTGTGCTGTTGGCTCACATTTAAGAGGCAAGGCATTAGAAGTTGCACTTGGGGCTCCTTAAAACGGAAGAATATTTGAGTCCTATATCATACATAAATACATTAAATAACATTACCATTATTAATCTCATGCAGTGGTTTTCTTTGGGCAACATGTAGAAGTTCTGGTGCAAATCTTGGTGCCATAGTCAAGCATGTGGTTGGCAGTCTTGGAGGTAGGTATCCACTGGTGAAGAAATCATCAAGAAGTAAAGAATGAGCAGCTGGTCGAGATTGGGGGTCGTTTTTCAACATTCTGAAAGTGGGTGTTACATTTTAATTTAAATAAATTTACAGTAAAGAAGACAAAGTTTTTCCAAGGTGATTAAAATAACTTTTTAAATAATGAACTTTTCAATCAACCAAATGCTTTTTACAAGTATTCTTGATTTAATTTTTAAATTGTTATAGTTGTGCTAGGCCTATGTTATCACATACTTCATGATCAAATTTTTAGCAGGTGTTGAAACATGGCTTGGAATTCTGTATTCATTCTTTTTAATTCTCGAATATGTTTCTTTGAGAGATGTAGTTTCAAAAGGTGGCTTTCCGCATAACAATGTGTACCTAAAAACAAAACAGATTTTTTACAGCTGCCAGTGCCAAAAAGCTTAATTATTTATATCTTACATAATACATCCCAAAGACCAAATATCAACTTCATAGCTATGTCCTTTCTTTCCAAGAACTTCAGGAGCAATGTAATTTGGTGTTCCACAAAGTGTTTTCTTTCTTTCGCCATCATAACCAACACGTGTGGCCAAGCCCAAATCTCCAATTTTAACTTCCATCTCATCAGTTAAAAAGAGGTTTCCAAGCTGTATTGACAAACAAGTATAAAACACTGTAAGTTCTTATATATTTTAAATTATAACTTATTACAAATATAAATTTTTACTGACACTGCCAGGCATATTTTATTGCTAAATACTGCTCTTCTGGGAAACTTTTATTTTTATCGACTATTATTTAGTGCAGGTGTGTTTTCCCTTTCTTGTCATTTTTTCACTTCTTCTTTTCTATTTCTTTTTGTTTGTTTATGTTGTCTACATTGCTTGATTTACATTTCATACTTCCTGATGAAGGCGCTGCATAACAGCCGTAACGTCAATAAAAATAAAGTTTGCCAGAAGAGCAGTATTTAGCAATTATTACAAATATATTTATAGTGCAGCACAATTTCACATATTTCTACCATACACAAACTTTGATATCAGAATTTATGAAAGCTTCAGAATATTGAGTAAACATCATGGACTGGCCATTTTTCCAAAGTTACCTTCAAATCTCTGTGAATAATTTTGTTGTTGTGCAAGTATTGCACCCCTGTTATAATTTGTCGCATGTAATATCGAGTCTCTGGCTCTGTTACAGCCTTCCTTCTTTTGTGTAACTCCATTAATGACTGTAACGTAACATGTAGGAGTTAGGTTTAATTCAGATAAATAATTTAAGTTGACTAAAAAGTCATTTACCCGTCGTCTACATAGTTCCAGCACAACATACACAAAATCCTTATCTTCAAAAAACCCATGAAAACCAACAACATTCTCATTACAAAGGCTGCGATGAAGGCTAATTTCTTGTGACATCTTGTCTTTTTGATGAGGTTTAATTAGAAGTGACTGAAACAAACAACGTTTAATGTGGTGACATTCAAAAGGCAAAGTTAATGTAATAACGTCTCCATATTTTATTATATTAACACAAGCCTTACCTTAGGAACAATCTTTCCAGCAAAAATTTGTTTGGTATCAAGATCAGTAATTTCATAGCATTTGGCAAATCCTCCCTTTCCCAAAAATCGACCTTTTTGATACCTTTTCCCTGAATCACTGTCATGCAGAATATCAGGGATATCTTTTGCAGGAATATCTTTTCGGGACATTTTGTAATTTCAGGTAAGTCCTACTGTACCTGAAACCTATATCTGACACAATGAACTCAGCTTTATAATAAAATATTGACAAACGAAAGCTAAATTTTATTATTATTATTACGTATATATCGTAAATTAACCGCGTTGTTACCAATAACAAAAAAGTGTCTCTTACAGAGAGAACATTACACCAGGACGATTCTGTGAATATGTACACAGATAACAAACAATGTAACTAACTTTTATACGCACATCAGTGCAGAGCTACATAAAATATACACGCTCTTCAAGCCACAACGAATTTTCAAAACACATCACAACCATTGTTCAAGCGCGTCTCTTGAGTCTTAACTGTTATACTGGTGATTTAAATGTCTTTTTGAAACTCGCCCGGCTCTGAAAATGATTGCTGATTGGCCAGTTTTGTATGACGTCATACAGGAGTCAAAGGCAAAAATATTGTTTCTGTGATGTGCAGTAACAATTTTTCAAAAGGGATCCTAATGAATTTAAATATGTTTGTTGCAACTTTTTAGAAAGACACAACTGAACATCAAACTTAGCTTGAATCATAAAAAAATTAAATAAAACAAAAATAAAATAAATTTTACGAATGAAATAAAACCATCGCGACGCCAGTCGGACAAACAAACCCTTTTTGTAGGCAACGCAACTTTCTCACGGTCAAATAAATTTTATCTTTCACTCTGACTCATATTGGCGGGCGCAATATTTTACTTTTTTTTATTTTTTTTTTCAAATTAGGTATTTCGCCCAAATCATTATAACGCTTGGTCCCCTATTGACCAAGAAAATGCTTCCTTGTCGACCATAGTTGGGCCCAAAGCTGTTGTATAATTGGATGGTTGAATATTTTTGTTGGGCCCAACACGGCTTCTTGTTTTTCCTGGACCTTTAATTGCCTAAAGCCTATTTAGTTTAGTGCAGCGGACGAAGTTTTAACTGTAACTAGGCTATGTAGCATTGCCCCTTTATTCTCTTCCACCTGTGTCGCTATTAGCCTATAGCCATGTTTTGTGATCTACTGTTGTGCATTTTACCTTTAGAATTAATTAGATTCTATTTCGCCATGATAAGATACTTCTATCACCACTGATAATCAACAAGCTATTCGCCGGCTTGGGATTTTGTACGATGAGCCAGAAAATAAACTGTTTATTCGGATTAAATCGCTTATGGTCAGTGATTCCCGCATAGAGTCAGTTGAAAGAGAGATTCTGAGCGCCACGGAGGAAAAGCCAGAGCTTGTATTGAGGTAAATTAAAAGGGGTATAGACAATAAAAAGCATCGGTCTTCCTTCGTAAAACTATTTTCCCTCAGTTTGTTCGTTTCTTTCTTGATTTTTTTCGGTTTCTAAACTTCATATTCTTTCGAATAGCGGTAGAGAGATGCCCTACGTGTATGTAAAGGCTGCCTGGCAAAGTTATCTTGACCATAATATGCCCGGTAAAACCGCTGAACTTCCGTAGCCTAGTTGGTAGAGCGATTGGCCTGGTAAAAGGCCAAGCTGCGAATGCATGAAAGATTACTGCGTTCTTCCGAACTCTCCATGATTTCAAAACAACTCCACAAAGCAAAAATACCTTATCGCGGTACGAAGTATGATTTTGCCAATTAGTTGTTCATGCTTCGCTTTTCATTTTGAAAATTGAAAAATGTAAACGCTTAATTTTTGCATCAAGGTTGAAGATTCTACACAATTTGTCTTGATCTTTAGGACAAAACGAAGTTTGGATATTTGTGTTAAATTCATGCTTTTTTTTTATAAAACCAGTATTTTTGAGATGTTTGAATTGCTGCGTATATTGCAGTGATTCCCAACCTTTCAACAAAGGGTTTTACACTAACACCTGCATTTTTTAGAAAAGGGGTGGGGACACAAAAAGCAATATGTAACGTCCCGTGCAGCAAATGTCCTCCCAGTTAGACTGGCTGCGATCCTACGACGGCCGCATGGACTCGATGACCTCTTAAGGTGCCATTTTTTTCTTATGTGTATCTGCGTCGTTGTTTTTTGCGCAAAATACAAATGATTAGATTTTAGGTGAGTAAATACTTCGTCTGTTTAAACATATTTGCCAACCTATCTTTTCCGGCGTACAACATTTGATGTTTATGATCCATATTTTACAATTATTGACATGAAACAAACAAGCACCAGCACGACAAAGGCTTGTAAAACCAAACTGAACAAAGGGACAAATATATGTACAATGTGTGGCACTACAGATTGTATGCTTGATTCTTCCGCAAAAGCACCACCAATTTGACAAGCATTCTCCAAGTTCATATTAAACCTTTCTGCACCAACCAAGGCTTGTTAGATTAAAAATACATATGCCAAAGTTTTAAGATTGGCAATAGCATAAAAAACACCATACAGTCACATAAAAATAACAAACTTTTTATGTTGCATTTTCATTAACTTTGAGATTTGCTTTATCAAAAAATGCATGCCTTACATAACAGAAATAGGATATACGATTGTCAGTATTCACTGATAGGAACTCTTTTATAGCATTGAATTTATGCTGATCTTTGCACTGCTGTCACCTTTATTCACTCTTTTGTTTTTAACTGGTCGTTATCAAATTGACCTGCAACAAATGCACCAACATAAATCCATAAAGGTATTGATGTAACCAATCACAAACACTTCATAATTTGACAGAAAAATATTGAAAATAAGTGGAGTTTTGAAGGAAATTTTGTTATCCACCCTCCTACTTATTCTCTAGTTTTTTAAATTTTTTTTCATCATCATGTTAAGCTACCCACAAAACTAACTGCCTCTATTTAGGGTGCTCGGGTTACCCTTACATGGCCGATCCCTAAAGACCTTGTGTGGGAAGTGCAGGATATTGTCGCTACCTTGTGCTTCATTGCAAGCCTACAGTTGTTTCAAGCACTACACATATAACTAACCAACACATAAGTCTGTACGAGTAAGGCTGATTGGCATGTTGTATTACGGCTCTTCTTGAAAACTATATTTTAGAAGTATAATTTTGCTTCGCATAAAAAAGACACAATGAAAGATTTTGTTGACAATGGAAATGAAATTTGTTTAAAGACCTTTCAAATCATGCTTTAGTTAGGTTATTAAATGCATAACTTTGTAGTTACCTTCAGTTCTTATTTTTTTTGCAGCGGTTACTTCACAATCGTTCACTTCCGCAATACGCTTCATTAATACCTGTTGGTTACCTGCAAAATAATATACTTAAATTTACCAGATAGCTGCAATGCCATTTACAAAATAAAATTACACAAAAATTAAAAGCAAATTACTCGGTTGGAACCTTCCTGTATATAACAATTTACTGGTCTCCATTTCACCACAAAAAAATCATACGTTTTCATGTTCTCACATCTTCTCATTTCAATTTAATTAAAGGCTTATTTTTTCATTCCTAGATACACACCTGCAACCATAAAAGGCAATCCAGAATTTACTATGGGATTTGCCCCGGCAACAAAAGTACCAATGTTAATTGGAATTGCTTGAGGAATTTTCGTTCCAGATTGACCAGTTACCATAACAACATGTTGCTGGTGAAGAAGAGGGTGAGAAGTGTTGACAGAGGAAAGCGTAACAGGATTTATTGAGCTGCTGGCAGGAGCATGCATCACTACTGATAGTTTCTCTGCAGTTAATATAAAAAGAAAATTTAGTGCAGCTTTCCTCAACAATACAAACAGTGGTTTAGACTAATAATATCGGTCTTATTTCGACTGTTTTGGCTCTGTTTGTTTTCTTGATTTCAATCTTAGATTCTTATGAATCTTCATGATGTCAATAATAACCCATCCTTTTTTTTGAATTTTCTTCAACACATGTATCTAATTGCACATTTGTCACAACTTTTCAGTAACACATTTTTCTTTTTTTACCTGGTGTACTACTGAAGTCTGTTGGGTTTCCATTATTTTTCTCTTGGGAAGAGTGAGAATTAACTGATGCTTGTGAGACTGCAACAAAAGTAGTAAAATTCCAATTCGTGGCAGATAAATATCAGCCATATATACCTTGTTCAACTTTGTGTGACCACATGGATGTAGCCATCAAGTTACTATTTTGTGATGACGCTTCAAACGATGCAGTATGAACAATTGGTACAGGAATAACTCCTACATTAGGAACTGATGGAAAAGTATTTTTGTTCTGTTCATGTCCTATGGGTGAACCAGGTGCAGATTGAGCAAATCTGCAAAAAATGGGATAATCCATAGTTTGCATCTGATGTATGATTTACATAAATTTAAAAATTGCTTGTTAGTTTATCAAATTAAGCTTTCCTACTTGCTACATTACACTGATTTGTTTAATTAAAGAAATGTACAACTTAGTTCAAGCAGATTTTATGTGAGATTCTAAATGTTTTAAGTCGTTCTTGTTGCCTTCCTTTTCTAGTCATAACCGGTCTAACACTGTTGTTGTAAAATGGACATAATCAACACTGCAAAATGGATGTTACTGCACAGAGCCCAACTGGCCACAATAAGGTATTTTCAGTGACTCACAATAAATAAAAGAGTCAAAAGAAATGGGTAAAAACCTTACCGTGAAGGTACTTGAACAAATTTTACTTTTGAATCATCTTCACTAATTTTATGACTATTGCTAATACTATGTAGTGTAGATGGAATTCCATGGACAGTATTTATAGGTGAAAGTGGGTTTACAGGAATAGGGTGCTCTGGAGATACAGGAGCTGATCTACAACAATATAACATATAAATACGATACAATCTAAAAAGTCAGTATTACAAAATCAGCCATATACAGTGGCGGATCTAGGGGGGGGTGTTTAGGTGTCAGAACACCCCCCTCAGCATATTGGCACATTGTTTTGTGGGGTGTGAAAGTGCGATTAATTCTCCGTTACGCAGAAACGAACACTACGGTCAAGTGTTCGTCCTTGCTGTTTCTTTGTTTCTCGGTCGCCCGCGCTGCATTCACGCGGCGATGACTCTTATGAAACAATCGTTTGTTGTGCCGTTGGTTTTCGAAAGTTTTCGAAAGCACGGCCTTATAAGTTTATTCATTTCTGCTACAATTTTTATACAGAAGCCGCACTCTGTAAGAGTTGTAATTGTTTGACAAAATTGCACAAAAATAAATGTAGCTAAACGAGTATTTTCTATTTCGTCTGTATTTTTTTTTAAATATTTCGCAAATTATTTACTGCTAAAACATCGATGTGTATTTGGTGATGCAAGACCACGTACTAGACCTAGACCATTACAGATTTGTTCTTAGAGCGGAGGGTCGAAATTTTGTTGGGAATTTCCCAATTTTCTGCTGTAAACTAAGGCTAATTAATGGCACATTGCAAAATACGGCTTCCTGGCTTTCGCAATTGCGTAACACTCGATGCAAGTTTTTGTGGTAGTGCTTGCGGTAGTTTCATTACCACGACGTTGAAGGAAAGGTTTAAATATACGTGTTATCTAAAAGGAATTTAATGTGGGCTTAAGTTATCAAGAAAACATACAAATAAAAACTATGTTGCATGCGGTGGCCTTATATTCCTCTTTGCACCTATGCGAGCGCTAACAGTTGTTTTTAACATGCGTAATATTGGCAACGTGTTCAACAACTAAACTGGTTTCCACCGAGATTTGGACAAAAAATTACAGCATGGTAAATGTCTGAAAAAAAATTGTAACCGCATCTAACGGCTTCATTAATTAGGTACCGAAACCGAATACCCCCCTCATATTTTTTCTAGATCCGCCACTCGCCATATATAATTGTTACCTTGTAGAACAGCAATTATGTTATATTTCATTAGCACCAAAAACACCCAAGATCAAATTTCTGTTACCTTGTTATGGTGGAGACACTTGATGTTAAAGGTGCACAAAAGCAGGGAACTGTTCTTTGCCTTCTTTTTCTCCATGCTTGCTCTACTAATTTTCTTTCGGAAGCTGGATCCACTCTCCAAAATGAGCCTTTCCCTGACTCCTCCTGTGATCTTGGAACTTTTACAAAATATCGGTTCAACGACAAGTTGTGTCGGATGGAATTCTGCAAGACAATTTTAAGTGTATGAAAGTCTTAGCAGGTGGACTGACAGTTCACATAAACCTGCTGCAATTAGGTCTTTAATAATACCTGTCCATTGTGTGGGTTGTGTCTTTAATTTTGGTTAACATATAACCAAGATTACTCGAAAATTGAAAGAACATCAACTTTAGACAGTAATACAAAAAGAAGCACAAGATTTACTACCTGCCAACCCTTGTCTGCTGTACGATAATAAGGATAATGTTTGGTGATGTGCGCATAGATCCCACTTAAGGTCAGCTGTCTTTGTGTTGCAGATGATATCGCCTAAAAACCATAAATGTAAGGGCACAATTTCAACTAAAATTGGCAATTTTAACTATTGCAAACAGCAAAAAATTTAAGCTTTCTTTATTTTTAACACCACTTTTACACAGAATTTATACTGAAAACATTTTTTAAGTTTTTTTGTTGGTAAACCACCAACCCAATATGCTTCAGTGTTGAAAACAAAGATCAACAATGTGGAAAGAAATAACATTCATACTTGTATAATCAGCTGAGCATAAGAATACGGAGGTTTGGAATCTACTCCTTCACTATTACCATTGTCTTCAACAACCTGTGGTAATTGTAAAGAATTTGTGTAACTCGCAAATCATTTTTTTGGGGGGTAGCAATAATGTAAGAGTGGGTTTTTGAAAATATGTTAAAAATACCTAACTTTGATGAAACCTGAAACCAATGAGAGTTAGTTTGCTCTGTTTTCTAAAATGTTTTCTCTCCCCTTTGTAATATGAATAGTATATTTTCCAATTTCCAAACAGTTCTGTGACACACCTGCAAATCTCTCTCAGCACACAGTATGAGAAACAATGCACTAGCAAATGGTCAACCATGAAATTCAATGAATCAAGGCAATCATAAAAAAAATGCAAATGCATTTGTATGTAAGAATATTTGAACAACTTTAAATTACTTTTTCTTGGATTTTAGACACCCAGTGCCCTCTAATCTTTAATGTGGGATTAGCATAACACACATAATAATTAATAAATTACAAAATAAAAGAAAACTACCGATGCAATAGCAGAAGCAGCAGCATTTAAGTTTTCTGTGACTTGTTCATGATGATTTCCATAGTGCGAAGGCCGACTCCTTGGACTTGATGGACATGAATTGACAGCACTTAAAAAATTAAGTGATATTTTATGATTAAGAAAC
The DNA here is from genome assembly GCF_947561715.1 of Ascidia mentula. Lineage (NCBI taxonomy): Eukaryota > Metazoa > Chordata > Ascidiacea > Phlebobranchia > Ascidiidae > Ascidia > Ascidia mentula. Next base: position 11,560,979 of record NC_138568.1, read on the forward strand.
ATAAACAAGACAGAATCGAAGTTTTTTGAATGCGAAGGACAGTATACCCAATATCATACAAATGCGAAAAATTGATATATTCTGCATATCAAACCAATCAAATTTTAGCACATGCCACATTAAAAATTACAAACTTTACTGTTAACATCATGTTGGATGAAAAGATTAACATTTAGTTAAGAAACGCTAATTACAAATAAGTATACCTGATTGTGCCAGTGGGTGATGGAGGTGCACTTAAAAAGCCCCGAGCTTCATATGAGGTTATGTGTTTTTCATGCCTGCCTACAACTGACAGTGAGGAGGGAATACCATCTTTAGCAGTAGCTTCATCACATACACGTGTTTTACCCAAATAATTTATATGTGGCTGAGCCAACAATGGCTTAGAGTGCACTTCACCTGTTGCCACGGCTTCTAATTCCTACAACGGAAATAGGTATGTATGTCTTTAGCTTTAAAAATGCAAGTTTGTTATGCATAAACAAATGTGCAAACCTTTCCTGTGTTGTATGGAGCAACCTCTGAAGGAAAAGGAGTAAAACTTAGTTTGATTGTTGTGCTTGGAAACCGTATCACACATCTGTGTAAAAAAAATCAGTCCATAAGATGTAGCCTACTAAAAAAGGAGAAAAAAAACAAAGTGGACACCTTTTTGAGTTATAATTTTGTTGCAAAATTTATTTTGTCCACATGTGCAAATATATATTTTAATAGTTTTTGTTGTTTGTGGTTGTATTAATAACGTGTATGATTGCGCAATGTTTTTCTGTGCGACCACGAGGCCATTTTAAGCTAGTTTGTTTACGTGAGTATCACGTGACACATTTGACCAATGACGCGAGATTATTCCGTTCCGGTTCGCTGGTTTAACTACGCCCGCATATCAACAACACGGCACTCACGTTTTATCCAAAGGCATAGGATGCGCGCCAAGTCGCTGAAACTGGCCATCAACAAACACGCCGTTTTTTCCTTGGCAATTAAGAAAAAACCTTCCCTTTTCAAAGCTTATTTGTAAATGTTTTCTTGACACGTACGATGAATGTCCGATATTTACGTCGACCTTTCCGTGTGAACTATTTCTTCCAATGATAACCTTGTCTTTCACGATTAAATATTCAAAGTTTGTCCCCGACAACTTTCCAATAACTTTGCCATCTGAGGTATCACTATTAAACTGACCACTTTCATAGGCTTGCGGAACTGAAGGAATCAACATTCCACTAGCTACTTCAGCAGTCATCTTGCAACAACACCAGCCAGCCACGTTGGGTTCTGATTGTGAACGAAAACAAGACAACTGTCGCCTCTAGTGGCACAACAATTTGTGGCGTCATTATGTTTTACAGATGGGGTAAAAAATACTGCATGTCTCTTAAAATATTTGAAGAGTTCATTTTAGGAAAAACTGGAAATATTTAAAAACGAAAAGAAACAAGAACTAGCCTACATTACGATATTTTCCAATGGAAAATGATAAAGTATTTGAATTACTATCTACTTGCAAGGTGGACAAAAACTTCTCGCAATTACAGCCAATTGTACGTTGTTTGAGGTCGTTTTGCATTTTTTTGCGCCACGCATATATTTTGTCTCCTGCTCCATGTTTCATTGACTTTCGCCTTAAACCCACTTTTACCGAAACGGTTTAACTGTGTATGTTTAATTGCCTACCTCTCGATTTTGAACGACAGGTTTGGTACTTGCAATCAAACATTAATTTTAACATTTATGTGCGGCTGATACTAATTTTGTAACATATCGTATGCACCATATTATTGAGGGGGGCTTAGAATCAATTTCATACAGTACACTTCATTTAATCTAATGCTGCAATATTTCAAACTAAAGTTATTAGAAAAATCATGAACTTAAGAGAAAAAATTATCTTTAGAAAAGAAAAGTTTTTGTATTGGAGAAAATTTAGGCTCAGACAGTTTGTTGATTTGCCGACCCACAATTGTTCCTTAAATGTGTAACATACGTCACAGAAATCAGTGTTTATATTTTATAATGTTTCGTGTGCAGCAATGCACAAGTTTTGCAAAATCCCATACTGCGACCCATATGATAAACTCATCGAATGTTCTCGAGTAAAGTGATTCATTTAACATCCTGTTTACCACATAAAATGTTCTCCTATGCATATGTCACATCACACCTATGTTCTTGTGACATTTATGACCGTGACATTATTGACCAATCAACTCTCATAATGGAGAGCGTTAAAGAGCCCAGTTTTTACCCGTAAATTCAGTCAAGTCTAGTCTTCGCCATTCTATACGCTGACATTCTATTAATGTTGTATTGAAAAGTTGTAATGTACCGTCATAATGAAGCAGATATAACATAAATGAATACAGGACGGGGTAGAAGCAGGTTTAACAATTGAAGAGACTCAATTCGCGCTCAGGCCATCGAGACACTGTTAAATATCTCTGAGACCCTTAGAGTTATTTACAAATGTGATGCGTCCACCTCCTGAAACCTTTCTTTTAAGGAATCTTATGGTTGGGAATAGTGATGTCTTGCGCCGGATCCGGGTATTGACCAATTTTCAATACCCGGACCCGGCCGGATGATACACTTAATTTTACCGGACAGTTGGAAAATCATTTTTGTCCTAAAAACGGACAAACATTTCGCAAATTACTCGTTTTTGGGACCCGGTCTGTGATACTCGCCGACTTCCGATTTTTCTGTTGTTTGTTATCAAGGTTTTTCGTGACAAGTTATATCATATTAATAAGTGCCCACGTTGATTTGTTCCACCTATGATAAGATAAGCTAACCTGTTTGGCAATCAAACATTTTTGCCATACCGATAAAATACACGAATCGGTGATAACAAACTACCGGATCCAAGTTATCCGGCCGGATTTGATTGATAAATATCCGTACCGGCCGGGCCGGATAGTTTTGAACTGGGAACATCACTTAGTTGGGAACCACTACACCAGGTGACGACAACCTTTCCCTTTCAGGCCAAGTCCTTTAGGCTACAAGTTCTCAGCGGACTATACTATTTTTCCACTCACAATTCTTCCATTGACGGAGACCCGTGTAAATTATTGCGGGAAGAGGGGAGGAGGACATCATGAAACAAAGAAAAATGTTATGCTCGTTTTTTATAAGAATTCTTGTTTCGTGATTTTCTAACTGTCAACAAAAGTACAGCAAACACATAAAAAAATATTTCATTGATCCGACTCTTCGAACATTAAAATTTATGGATTTTGTGGGGGACAAGTATTATGTCTTCACCAGGTAAAATACTTGGGAGGAGTAGTCACCCCTAGAAAAGTTCCATTGCCAAAAGGCAGCAATTTGCCTTGAATGTTTCTGAAATTCATACTTCAAAATTGGTCAACGAGACTGGCATAAGTCTGTCACGAATTGTGCCCCACCAAAATTGGTAAATAGTCTGCGGGGCGGATGGATAATATCATATATGTACTGAAATAAAACGAGACAAAAAGATTAACTAACGAACAAATTTTTTAACCCCACTTTGGCTTATTTCTTAGCCCTTAAAAACGTTGCAGCGTCGCAAACTTATTTCCTTGTGGTAATCGCACCAGAATATAACACTTCACGGTTAAATGTATATGATTTCTGTTCCACATCGTACCTGCGCAAAACTGGAACATTGTATATGGTTGTGCAGCACAATACTCAGAGTAAAAAGTTCACCTTCCACCAGCGGCCTCGGTATGTGCACTATATAGCTAAACAACACGCTTCTGCAGCAGATGCGAAAGCTCCAATTTTTATACTAAGGGGTTATTTATTTGCATAATGTTCTTCATAAACGCTGAGATGTCTGTTGACATTCAACTAAAGCAGGACTTCCCACATTTGGTATCGCACGACGAATTTTATGGTTGTTTTGAAATTACTGTTTTTCTAAAATAGGTGACTACCAAACGTCAGGGATCGCAAACAATTTTTGGTCGATTGAAAGGGGTTGCAAGCGAAAAGTTTAGAAAGCCCTTAGCAAAAGTATTATTTCCCAAGTATACAATTTAATAGTACGATGAATGATTGTACCAACTGGAATGAGTGCTGCAGTTACATATTGTCTACCTGCGAGCCGCAACTAGCTAATATGTATGGTGAAGCTGATCACAAATAACGGGACTACTGACGTTACTTCCTAGTCACCAGAAATATGCATATTTTGTGGCTTGCAATTGCAGGCTATATCAGAATGCAAAACTCATCTATAGACAGAAAACCAGTATAAACTATGTTGTATCCACAAATAGTAAAACTTTTATAAAAACTTGTTATAATGTTTGTTATAAAGGCAGACACTGAAAAGTTACATCGCAAAAAAAGATAAATTTCTAAAAGTTGTAATGTTTTTTTTTCCGTTGGGTGTCGCACTGGATTACTTAGCAAGTTAGTTTGCTTGGTGATTTGCAGCATTGGTCAAGCGCCCGACCCATAAATCGAGAAGAAAACTTGATCGGTATTCGTGCCCAGAGGATATCCCGGGTTCAAATCCCGGTGCGGTCAAAATATAAATAAACAAATAAATAATTAAAAAAAAATAATTCGTACTCGGCAGGTTATTGGCAGCGTTGGTCAAGAAGAAAACCTGATCGGGATTCGTGGCAAGGACATCCTGGGTTTAAATCCCGGTGTGGTAAAAAAAAATATTCGTACTCAGGAATTGTTTGTTGCAAAGTGAAATAAACGTCGCCATAGGACCTATATGGGTATTAAATTGGGAAAATCCTGTTTTCAAGGCCCTCTGCAATAAAGCACATGGCGACTGATCCACTTGTTTCCCAATGACCGTTGATGGGTCTTGTGACTTACATAGGGACGTAATATTCTTCAAAGCTAAAAAAAAATTTGCTTCTGGATGGGACTGTACAGGGCAAGGACTTATTAGGATCCTGGAAGAACTTATGACCAACAGGGGGGTATAAACAGCCCTTGGGGATACTTAGGCACTTTTTCAGCAACTGACTTTGATGCCATTGCATAGAGAAGAGTTGGGACTTGTGTGGGCAGTTAAACGATTCATTTTTCTGCAAAATCCAGTTCCATTTTTGGTTGCTTTTTTGTTTGCATAGAATATTGACTAACCAGGTTGGCAAAAGCCCCCAGGGGGGTGGCTAAACCAATTTTTCAGAGACTAATTTTGATCAAAATTTTTAGATCTGGGATGGATCCTTCATAAAATCACGAAAAATTGGACACTTAAACAATTAATTTTTCCACAAATACAGCCTGAAATTTGTTCTCCATTTTCACCATAATTTTTAGCAGCACCCACCACCAAGTAACTACCTCTATGAAATAGCCCAAAACCCCACTAAAACTGCCCCAAACACCCTAAAATTCGCCATGACAACTTATTCAACCGTAAAATTGACTTATACGCATCACATGTTTGCTCTGTGACGTATAGGTGGGCATTTCCCAGCACAGAAACTTATTTTTATAGAAATACCAATATGCGTCCTATAGGCTCACAACTCAAAGCAAGGTCAGACATGACTTAATGATGAAGTTTAAAGACTGATTGTATTTTTCGATATTTGACGTAACTGAAAACAACTATCACCCCAGTTGACAATTCAACGAAAAAATTATTCACCGTGTGTTGATTGTGTAATACAGCAAATGACTAAAATAACGAAGGCGCAAAACGGAAAACTTTACAATTGTTAATGTGAGTCATTTAGCATAGAATATGTGCTTTCAATTGCGACATGTTAGGAAACAACTGTCCACCATTCACCGTACAGCTTTGGAATTCGTCCGTTGAAGATGTTTGTAGCTTGCTGTAACTAGATATGAATCAAAACAAAGAAGTTCACACTTTCCCAACGCTTTGAAAATAGATTTAATTGCTGTTCTACGTGTGAAACTGTTGTTCCTTCTATTGTAGTAACATGGTTGAAAAACATTGTTATGTGTTTCCGTGTATGCACCTTTTAGGCTTTGCGGAAACAATTTAGAGATTTCCAGGCGCAAGGGAGTCGAGTAACGTACTTACTTTAACATGCAGATATGCTTATAACTGATCTATTAAAATGGCTCATTTTATTCGAGCAGCAAATAATTACGGTGAGAAAACTGTGTCTGAAGAACGTCTGTAAAGCTTGTGTGGGAACTGACGTTGCGTGTATCGGAAATATGTTCGAACAAAGGCAGTCACGTCTTGTGAGAAAGACGCGTTGCGAATACGAAACTGTACACTATCTACCGAGCCCTAGTACAAAGTGCCTGACATGCCTGATCACACTTCGGGAATCAGTCTTTCAGTGTAACATTAGTCATGTAATAGAGTATTACTTGACATGCATCTATATCACGTCGTGTAAAAAAAAGTATAACGCTCCGTCTGCAAAAATGTAAATTATTTAGATGACGCTTAATAGCTTTGGCTACGATGACTCAGATTGTTTGTTATTTTTGACAATATTTTCCATGCTGAGTGGTTGTGTGCGGAGAGCCGGACGTGGCGTCTTACAGGCCACCCAGGTAGTTTGACAATGAGCTTTAAAAATCCTGGGTCCTAAAAATTTGATTTGCGACTCACGGTGGTTCATTTCCGCGATTTAATCAGGTCATTTGTTTTCTTTGGTGACTGATGTGGCCAACAAAGCTGAAGAAAGAAATTTGGGCGGTCGGGAGGGTTGCATTTACTCCCATGCAGCACTGACAATAAACAGCAAGGTTGAAGGTGAAGACCTCTCACCACTTTACTACAGCAAACCAGTGGTGTACAAACAAGGATTGGCAGCTCTAACGCCGCATTCAAACTAAAACTTCCCACGGTGATGCGGTAAAACGATATCACATTTAGGCAAATGTAAAAGCTCCTTCGTCGCAATGTAGAAGTACGTGCAAAGTGCCGCTGCTACAGTTACAGGTTTGAAGTGGGGACAAGGGCGCGATCAAACAAGCACGAGGCAAACAAACAAGCTTAACTAATTTTGTTTCAGATCTTGTGTAAATTTGATATGATTAAGTGTTCAGGCATTTTAAAAACACACAAAATGTCCAAATGCAATGTTTTGATGTATATCATGGTACTAACAATGCGATTTACCTTCCTGTATTCTACATGCAGGAGGTCTGCACTTTCTTATTTTGATTCGCCGAAGCCTAACCGGTGCCATAGATAAGTGCTGAGCCGTAGATTATGACTTCGCCTGCCTGCCGCCAAACATATTACGCCGTGATGGCAGAACCAATGGCGTCTAATTCGTTATTTTAGGCCAATGTGTTTGTTGCCGGCGGAGGCACGAGTCGCCGCTTGTCATCACGTGTTCCTTTTGGTAAAAGGTTATGAAAACACACACAGCGACCCGGGGTCTCACTGAAGCTACATGCGAATATTACGTCAGCAAAAACTTGCCGCACTCGGTTGGCGTATGTTCGACAAAATTTCAATTGCCACTTACTTATTGCAGTCATTCTAACAAATTCATGCAACAAATATTCACACTAATTTTACAGAATAAACGGGGTAATGCTTTAACTTTTCAATACTATACTCTCCGCCTACATGGCGCCTTGATACGCCGATTTTGGTGCCGAATCGCTTCTCTGTTTGCCGCGGTCCGACGAAAAAAGCACCGCCAAAGGAATTCGTCTGCTCTTAATTAAAACCAGCGAGGTCAGCGGAATCCCGCCGTTAGTTTAGATATGACTTCACAATGTGACGACCACAGCTGCTTACTGGGTATTGTTACAAGTCGGAGTTTAAGCTGCTTGCAATCGAGTTGTAAAGCGGTAAGCAGATGCGATAGACAGATCGAGGAAGACAGTGGCGTCAAGACAGCCCGAAACGTTTGTGGTAGCGGTAGAAATGATTACCTGTCTACGATGCGCTTGCGCTCGTTATTTTTGCTGATGCACAGCACAACAATCAATGAACCTGTGAAGTTGGTAAAAGTATAAACCAAGAGCTTTCAGAGTTTGACAATCACTTTTATTTCTATAGCTGTTTAACAGGTTGATAAGTTAAGAGTCTGCATCATGAGGATCGCAATAGTTTCATTGCTCTTTGCTTTGTTTGCGACCACGGTTATATCTCTTCCTGTGAGCCAACACAACAAACGGCGCCCAGTACCCACAGACAAACTCCCGATTCCTGCATTATCTGAAGATCCCGATACAGATTATGACCCCAAACCGAGTGACATCAATGATGCTCAGCTGATAGAACGACTTGGCGTGGATTACCTTCCTGACTTCATGTCTCCTGCAAAACCGAACAACAATCACACTGAACATCAATACAATCAGCATACGCGAGTATCTCCGGAAGTCCGAAAACTCTCAAAGGTTTTGGTTCGGACCTTAAAAAACAGAAAGAAGAATAAGAAGACGAAACGACTTATTCGCAAAATTCAATCCCAAATTACACAGGCTGTTACCTGCTCGGTTATGTACAGATGGAAAGATTTGGGAATCCGATTTTGGCCACGATACGTGAAAGAAGGCCGCTGCGACACCAGTAAATCCTGTTCCATACCTACTGGGATGCATTGCAAGTCAGCCGGTCACATGTCCATAAAAATTTTGCGATGGTATTGCCAGGGAATTTTGGAACAAAAGTATTGCCTTTGGATAGACGTCAAGTACCCGATAACATCGCAGTGTAAATGTCAGTGTTGAAATTTTAAAACACTGACGAGCAGCGGCACGAAAGAATGAAATCGGGTGGCAAAAACTTGGAAGGTTGAAAGAAGTGCAATACCCATCTGAGAGTAATTGTTCAACATAACTGGGCAAATGAAACGAACAATTAGCGTTTCAAGAATATAGCGAAAACTAAATTAAAGCAAGTTTGCCAAACAAGGCCTCTGTTCGCGCATGATTACCCTGGAACATCGTCATGGATTTACTGCCGTCAGCAACAGATTTTTGAAATTCGCCCTCTTCACCAGCCGGGGCCTCGTTTTAATGTTTGTCGCCGATTGCGGGAAACATGGCGCCAACGCCCCGCCGACAAGCTTTGTTGTCCCCTAGCTCCTCAGCGGGGGACCATTGCGCAAGACATCAATTTTAGACCGTTGTGAATTGTCCCAGGGCATTTTGTCCACCAAAAACATAATTTCACACGAGAATAGTTTCTATATATGAGCATGGACATGTTTTGACTGATGGAATAATTCCTAAAAGCATGCCATTTATGCTGTTTGGCCGTTTTTGTATAAATGTAAAATTTTCGTAGCCGCGTTCCGTTCGAGTACGTATTGACATTTGCGATGTCGGAGAAAAGTCAGGCGCCTGGAAAGTTGGCGCCGGACAGTCAAGTTATGTCACCTTACACCGAATCAGTGTTACATTCGCTTTGAACTAACATGGGGTATCTATTTTATCGATGGTCGCAAAAGCATGTAGCCTAAAGTTCGATATCAAATAACGATTATAATTTAAATTCTTAAACTTTGTGACGCCAAGAATTATATTCTTGACCTGTTTTACCGATAAAAATTATTGTTGGTTGTGTTGATCGAAATCCTTTTGTATTTTATGCGAATGTGTTTGGTGTGATATTTATATTTCTCGGTTAATATGGTTTTGATTCAGAAGCATCTGACTTGTTTCTTCGCAAACTTCTTCAACTTGCCTGAAGTATTCTTTAATTGTTTTTGTACTTGCAAATCCTGTTTATTTGAAGAATTTGTAAATGCATCAATACATACATGAAACGTGGGCAGAATGTAGTTTGTATGACCTAAATATCTGGACAAGATAAGAGGGTTTGATGCATTTTGAACAGTTACGTACGGTTCAATTGCGGAACAACACTTTAAAATTCGCTTATCCGTTCATAGCACCCTATCTGTTGATTTGTATTCACGTTTATCACGACAGAACAGAATGCATTTTAAAACTTGTGTACACCTTTCCTTTGGGGCGTGTTTGCAGATATGGCAAAAATACAAATACTGCGCTTGAGACTAATCCCCAAGCCAATGCAAAGTTTCATCGGTTGAAGTATTTTTCGTGTTTACGTTGGTGAACGCAATGAAGCATGGCAGGGAGCGTGTAGCACGTTACCAAATCGCTTTGACCAAATATGTGTTCCATTACTTTGGACAAAGTTTAGAATTGTAAGCAAACGAAAACGCAACAAAAATGGCGTAGGTCTCCTTTATAGGAAACTAAAATTATCAAGAAGTGTATAAATTGGTGTCAAGGAACAGAATGTCAATTACTTCATTAAGACCTATATTTTGGCAAGTTTTGCTACACTTGGTTGGTTCTTCCTAAATCTCGCAACGATAAATTTTAGATAATATTGCGCGCTTACGACATTGTCCATCTCATCTTTCTTGTGGTATGGATATAACAAATTATTTGTTAACCCCAAAAGATAACGACAGAAAGCGGAAGATGGATCGTCATATATTTACACACGTGACATTATAAATGGCAAGCCGCGATATTCCGCATTGTACTTTACCTAAGTCCACGATCGGAAGATTAGCCCCAAAACCTTTACATGGCATATAGCTACAAAACACAGGCAAAGAGACGCTTGTTTATCAAAGGTGATGTGTCAATATAGGACACTTCATGACTTTAATTAAAGATAAATTCTGTGCGTTGAGGCGTTAAATCAATTTAACTTGCGTGACTAAAAATCGTTTTTTTGTAAATGCAATAAATCACAAGAACGTTAAGTGCTGATGAAGTATTGCATTAGGTTGGATTTATTTTGTGATCGAGTTGAATTAAAACCATTGTCTTGGTGAACTATTCACCTTGTACATTGTTCTTGTATATTGAGAAATACAATCAGAGATATTAAAAGTCTGAATACAAACGTTTCTCCATCACGCATTTGCGGTAAAATCGTTGCGACACAAACATAAATCTATTACCGGATCCAAGTCTATCGGGCACCGCAAACACAGATACGTGACTCAAATCCAATTTTTTGATAACTCGGACAGACGCGATCTTCAAAATATTAAAAATTGGCCGACGTGGCGCCGTTGGTACTTGTTGATTGGATCAACATTTCATACTTTACCCGTGAGGTAGTGTTGGTCGTTTGTGGTTGGCCAGCATAGAAAGGTTCTACATTAAATTATGTTTTCACAAACCTTAGCAATCACTTTTTGTTAAAATAAATAGTTGTAACATTGGGCGACTGTTTTATTTATGAACCGGTTTAAGATTATAGGATACCACAATATCCTACCCAGCTCAGCACCAACAGCCTATATTGCTTTAGGACCAGAGGTGCCAAGATTTGCATACTCAAGGGTGCATATTCAACATGTTTCGTTTCTAATTTAATCATTTTTTTACAAGCCTAATATAGGCCTATGTCATTGACAGTCCAGTAATAAATTGTTTTAAATGGTACACTTCCATATCCGGCTTGACATTCTTGCACTAAAGCTAGTAATTGCCTTTATCTCGTAGAATCATGTGAATGTTTAGTTAAACACATTGTGTACAGGAAATTATATAGTATATGTCGCTTTAAATAGTATTCTGCCATCAGCTTTTGCAATGTGATTATTGGGCACTGGTCTCGACAGAACAGAAGAAGTGTTAATCGAGATCAGTGCTCCAACTGAATACAGTAAGTGCCGATGAGGTCAACGAAAGTAGTAGAATCATTGTAAGTTATATGAACAAAATCGTTTGTTTGATTGGGATCTGATGGTTGGTGACCAACGACCGTTAAAACAACTTCTTCCGCAACCGCATTTTCGACGAAATATGTTTTTGTTATTGCCGACTTTACATGGTTGAACCATAGAATACTAAAACAGTATTCTATGTTTTAGTATTCTATGGTTGAACCAAAGAATAGGCCTACGTATTTTTTTGAAAGCGTAAGCCATTACTAAGGTCTATTCTATAGGTGACTGCGATGCCACGGTAATAAAAAAAATGAGAATATTGTCATGTAGATGCTTCTGCGCACTGCATGAGGAAAGCTTTCACAGAGGATTGTCTCAGAATGGTGTGCGAAATGGTAAAAATTGTGACTATTGGTGCATTGCTGCTTGTAAATTGCCAATGTCGTGCCATGCTGGAAGATAATGTAAAAACACATGTAGTAACCTCTTTATTGCCACTAGTGGAAATATTTTAGACAACATACAACGTACGCCGCCGATTGCAGTAGACGCGCTTAGACTAAAAAAAGACTAAATGCAATTCTAACAAAATGAAAATAAAATCAAGTTCAACCGGAAGAAGTTGTAAAATATGTGTGATATTGAGCCTTGTTGTAGGAATATCAATGGGAATTACGATAGGTATGATACAATTTTACTGGTTTGAAATTGTGTGGATGGGTAAGGTCTAACTTATTGCTTTTTAACGAGTGTACCGCGTCCAACCGGACAGAGTGATGGTTACAACAATTGGATGTGAATCTGTTTGCAAAGTCGAATGTTTTTAAAAAGTATAAGCTTATGGGCGCCTGACTCGATGATCTTTGATTGCTGCCATGCTGTTTTATTTTTGTGTTTATTGTTCATTTGCGTAGTTGTATTTTGTACAAAATACTAATGTGTTATGAAAGTCATGACAATGACTTACTTATTGTGTAATTTTCATGATGTATATAATATATATTGCTGATTATGGTTATTGTTATCTTTACTTTAAAACTGACAGCAGTGCTGAAATATTTTTTGCATAACGTAAATCCTAGGAGAAAAATGGGCTGATAAGAACTTGTGTAGATTGAATAACTGTTATCATACAGGTGTATTATTGTACTGGATTGATTTTGGAGAGACAAAATCCCGAACTACACTATATGGCCAAATGCAGGTGTACCAAGTCAAAGGAGAGGACATATCTTTTAACACAACAGTAAAGCTAAGGACTCAAGTTGAACATGAAGTAAAAAAACACAGTTATGACACCAAGGCGGTTGAGAACCTTGTTTTTTTTTGGCCAAAATCTTTAAAAAATTCTGAAAAATTAAAAACAAACTTATGTAAGAGCCATGACAATGTAGGTTTTAGATTGTTCATTTTTTACAGATAAGAAAAACATTTCAAGAGGCATTAAACAACTTTTTATCTTTCACGATTTCTAAAATGGCAAGAAACAATCTTGCTCAGTTGTTTGGTCTGCCTGATAATAGCATTGACCTCACTTTTGTTCTTGATGTGTACGGTGATAGCAATGTTGAATCTGGATCCAGGACCAAGGATGTACTACTTTCATATCTACAAACCAAGACAAATTTAGATATTAACTTGGAAACATTTGAGTTGCAAGATGTAATCAACATATTTAACATATCACAAAGGTTCAAGTCCTAATATAATGTATGTTTCAGAAAATGATATTAACACATAGAAGTTTTAGTTCATATGAAGCATTTTTAAACAGTGAGATTGAGAGCTTTGATTTATTAAACGTTGAAATGCCTGGTGTTGCTTCTCCAGGGTTAAATAATTCTGACATCATCTGTCCCCATTTGCAGGTAAACTTTTGCATACTTGCATGTGAAGTAGAAAAGTGAATATAAATTAACGTATTTCCGATGTTGTAGTAATGCTGTGGTAAAATTTACCTTTTTTGTCTTCATAAAAATTTCTTTTTACAATGTAGCCATTGCAAAACGGAGATGTGTATCCTCTTGGTTGTACCCTTTCAAGATATAACACATTCTTGTCAACATGTTTATTTAAATGTTCATCAAACTATTCACTAGTGGGAAGTGAATCAATAACATGTTTATCAACAGGAGAATGGAGTTTACAACCACCAGTGTGTAAAGGTGAGATTTAAATGTATAAAAACACTCTCCGTCTTGTGTATGTATGAAGCAGTGGTTCTAAACCAGAGGTGGACAGTCTCCAGGTAAAGGTTGTCCACAAAGCTTTGTGAGAAGTTTACAGCATCTTCTGAATACCCATGCTATAAGATTGATTTTTAGAAATGTCCTTTATCTTGCAGCCCATTGTCAACCCTTGCCTCTTATGGCAAATGTTCATGTCACTCCTACAAGCTGTCTGGTTGAGCCAGTATTGGAAACTACTCAATGTCACTTCTATTGTAGCCCAGGCTATGTCTTACATGGTCAGAGGGCTGTGGCCTGTTTAAGCAATTCAAAATGGAGTGGTATTATCCCTGTTTGTCACAGTAAGTTTAGTGCATTTGGAGTGCAAGATTATTTTTTTATTGTGTTTGTTGATATATTTCCATAACGTGGAAAACACTGACTCAATCCCTAATTTAAACCAAATGGTGATATTTGATGGAGGTATAAGGCCACATAGTCACCTCAGCTGAAAAACATTTGTGGTAAAGCACAAAAATATCTAAACCCTGACATTAGGCTTTTAGTGGATCTTTCTGCAAGATATTTCCTGGTGTTGGGTCCTATCACATTTTACTTTATCATGGCAGAGACTTGTGCCACAATAGGTATTCCAGAAAATGGACAAGTTTGGCCAAAGTCTTGCACCTCTGACCCTTTGCTGTCAGCTGGAATCCAATGTAGTTTCACTTGCAATGAAGGTTATGTTCTTGTTGGAAGTCCTACTTTGTATTGTGATATTGATGGGAGGTAATAAAATGAATGCTAAATGAAATGCACCACAAACTCGCTCTGAACAATTTGAAATGTTCTTTATAGTATTTTTAGAATATAATTCTTTTTTTGTTTAGGTGGAATTTTCCACTTCCTGTGTGCAGAAAAGGATGTTTTCCATTAAGCCCATTGGCTAATGGTGCAATTTTTCCACCTTTGTGTACTGCCATAACAAACAGTGCAGGGCACAGTTCGTTAATCTTGGAAGGTCTTGTTTGTGTCAGTAAATGTGATAAAGGATATATTCTACAGGGAACAAGTGAGCGATTATGTGACAGTGATGGGACCTGGTCTGGCAAAGAGGTATACAGTTAAAACCATCAATATTGGACAATGTTAGTGTTTAATTCCACAAATAAGGTACATAATTGATATTGTCTAATAATGAAAATTCATCGGCATTTCATTATTCTTTGCCTTCTATGCCCATCAGAGATAATCAGTAACCAGCATAATCTAGTTGAAAAGTGATTTAACATTGCTGTATCTCAACAGATGGTGGCTTATTTAACTATTGCTGTATATATATTTGGTTTCACAAGACACACAACATATGGGAAAAGAAACTTGCTTATAGCTTCCTTTACTGCAGACCTTTTGCAAAGTGATGGTTGTGATGTGCCGCTGAATATGTAATATATATGTGAAAAATGGTTGCTAAGCATTGGCTTAGACTAAAAAATACTAATACACTAGTAATTACCTAAAAAATTACCAATGCCAATGTTGCTTAATTATTTTTATCAGCCAATCTGCTTAAACCAATGTCCTGCAATTGAACTTCCTCCTATAATGACAGCATTGCCAAGTTTTTGCACTAAAGACTCTCAGCAATTGGCTGAAGGTCAGAAATGTGAGATTATTTGTCCAGAAGGTTTTGTTATTAATGGTGTGAGCAATTATGTTGAGTGCATGAGTAATGGAACATGGGATTGGACCCCTACCAAATGCATTCGTGAGTTGATATTTGTTTGAATTTAAGCATTACAAATATAATTTTTAATAAAAAAAATATTTTCTAAACATATTTCAGCTTTTCCGGAGATGGTGCCAGGTGTGCCTCAGTTTTAAAAAACTTTTTAAACAATCTTTTTTTTGGGAAACTTTTCACGATTCTTAGCAATCCAGTAGTAAATCAACAAACAATCTTTATTTATGTTTTTTATTTTTAAACCAAAAATGACTAGCAACTGTGTCCCCAAACATATGTACGTAGAAGTTGATCAAAATCTTTTCAATTTATAAATTAAATGACCTAAAAAATATTTTATGCCATGATGCATAAAATATGACTTAATAACTTGTTTGCTGGTCACCCTGAAACAAAAATTATGTGATATTTGTGCTACTCAAAGCATCAAGACGTTCTGGAAAAATTTGACTTTAACGACAAAAAATTGCCCTAGTTATGATATCATCCTACAAATTGGGTTGAGTTGCGACACAAAATTTTGAAATTTTGTTAGTGTAATGTCAGTAAAAAAAAGTTACCGAGCACTGACCTTTCTACAACATATTTGTAAATGATAACATATTATACATTATTTGTTTTTTCCAAAGTTTGTAGGCCACTGTATTAAATTTAAAAAATGTTTACACTCAGGAACGTGTCCAGAATTAATTAAACCCCAAAACGGTGCATTTTATCCTGAAACTTGCTACAACAAATCTTTGGAAAACACAGTATGTTCTGTGCAATGCAGTAATGGTTTTGAACTTGTAGGTTCAAAGGAAGTACGTTGCATGGCAGATGGAGTGTGGTCAGGTTTGTGCACAGATTAATATTTAGGTGTATTTCAGGGATTTTTCAAATTTGTAATTTTACCCATAATGATGACATAAATGTTAGCCTAAATAATGTCATCTTTGTATTTTTATGAAACCATTGCAAAGTAGTAAAAACATTGTAAATGCAATTACACCTATGATATCAATAGTTGTTGGGTACAGGCTGGAAGCACTGTCAAACCTCCTTGGAATTGTGATTTTCGTATCTCCCAGCTTTTCGGGTTGTGCCACCAATTCATTAAATATAATATGCTATGTGGAGTAATTTGCTTTTCTTTTGTATGTTTATGTTTTTTTTATAAATTGATCCCAAGACTGTTAGTTCATAACGTTTTTACTCATTGGTATTATTCTATATTTTTTAATGTGCCCATACCTTGACAAATACTGTTTTTGTTTTGTGTTGATGAAAAAGGAAGCAAGTTACAGTTTCAAACAAAAACCTATTTACAGATTATAGAGATTGGAAAAAGATGAAAACAATATCATTTACTGAAAATACTTAACAGTATGCCAAACAATAAATGAAAGCTGCTGTTTTGAATTCATAAACATTACCATTTTTTTTATATAAAATGAAAATAACATTTAAAATAATGTTTTGATTTTTGTGGTAAGAATAAAAACATTGTCTCCCAACATACAAACACCACAAAAGAAAACTTTGTCCATGACAAATGATGTAGGGTTCCATTGATAATACTAGATACTAAGTTTATGTAGGTCATGAAGCTGAGCAGAGTTTCCATTCGAACTTTCACTCATGATGACCTTCTGTTATTTTTATAACATTCAGATGTTCATGGTAAATGTTTAAAGAACTGTCCAGTTTTGTTGCCACCAACCAGTGGATATATTCAGCCTTTCAACTGCTCCCTCAAATCCATGTTGGAAAGCAATAATTGCTTTATTTTTTGTGATTCTGATTATAGTCTAAATGGAGATTCACAAAGGACATGTTTAAGTGATGGGACATGGTCAGGCAGAGAAGCACAATGTGTTTGTAAGTATAATCAATTTATTTACTTTTGGTTTTAGTATCAGGTGAACTCAGATACATAATATCCTGGACCAGTGCTTTTTAACCTGTGGGACCATCCGCACTGGTGCGGATGTGAAAATTTGTTGTTCGGATAGGCAACATGGTGTGGATGACAACCGCCCGATAAAAGGCTATTTAGTCTAAGATTTTTCATATTTGGTTAGGTACACTAGCTTCAAGAAGCAACGCTAATCCTTCCCCTTTAATCGTCGGTAGGTTTCCAATCGTTTAAATTTTGAAACGTCCAAGAAAGGGCAATTTTACATGAAGCCTGGCTGTTGGTATTAGTTATGTACTTTCTGGGGTTCGCAAACATTTCATGCGCGGTTTGGTCGCATTGTGCGGATGAAATTTTCATGCCACGGAAAAGTGCGGATAGAATTTAAAACGGTTGAAAAGCACTGTCCTGGACAAATGTAACACAGTCATGTTACATCTATTTAAGGTTATCTAAATGCTCTATATGTTCTCTATTGCGTTTAATTGTGACTTTATCCCAGTGGATGTCAATGATCCTTGTATTTTGTTTAAAAAATAGGCCAAGTAACTGAAAGATCCTGGAAAATAAGTGTGCTAGTTTTTGTGAAATGCATTGACATTTTTCTGTATAGTTGAAAAACAGTTCATGATAAGACAGACGACAAATGACTATGATGTGTGTCTGACGGTTAACTTGTTGACTACATTTGTTGAAAAACAACCAATTACATTGTGTTCGATGTACAACTATCTTAACAAGTGGACAGTTTTGGACAATGGTTATACGTGCATGACCTTGAAAAGATTTAAAAATTTATATTTAACAGTTTTTTTTAGGTTACATACAAAACATTGCCACAAGAAAATGTTTGACTGCACAAAATGTCTTTAATGGTGCTTTTCTTAACATTGATGACTGCAAGACAAGCAGGTTTCACCAATTGTGGGAATGGGATCAAGGCTATAATTTTTCATTGATGCTGAAGGTACCATTACACAAAAATTAATTATTTACTATTCAATAAACAACTTACTGTTGTAACTAGTGTTTCTTTAGGGAACAGAATTGAATATTGGTTATGGTCATACCTCTATAGGAAAAGTAGTTTTATCAAAAAATGATCAGCTCCCTTGGTATGCGCTCTCAATAAACGGAAGCCGGCTATTGATTGACTTGGTGGATACAGGGCATGTTTCGATAATTTCAAATTTTATGATAGACATACAACTTGCAATTTTATTATGCAGTTGCTTTGCTATGAAACAACTTGTTCATGGTTCAATATTGCCAATGGAATGTACTGAAAATATCACACTTCAAAATGCCACCATGTGTATGTTTGCTTGCAACAAGGGAAGAAAATTGATTGGATCAACATCTTCAGCTTGTCTGAATGGCAGATGGAATGAATCCAAGCCATTATGTAAGTAGTGCCCACACCAGATGCTTTTCAAATTGTTGCTATATTGCATTTTCCCCAGGTGAAGTTGCCTGCCCAAAATTGCAAGCTCCCATGAATGGTTTTGTCACCGACTCTTGCACAAAAAATGAGCAACTTTCTGGCTCTCTGTGCCAATACAAGTGTGCAGATGGCTTTTTTCTGGATGGTGAAAATACAGTTGCATGTTTACATACAGGAACTTGGAGTGTAGAAATGCCACAATGTTTAAGTATATTAAGAACTTATTTACATAATTTTAATGTTTTAGAACAAATTTAGTCACTAAAAGGTTGATCAATCTTTATTGTGTAACATTATTGCCTTTTTCATTGCTTTGAAGTAAAATTTTGGGATTTTTAAAGGATTTTAAGTTTTATATTTTGGTTATAGCAACTTTTTAATTTAGAAACAACAGTTGAATTGATGTAATAATCCATATTATGAGATAAATATCAGAAAAGCAAAGTAATCGTGTTTTTTTTACATTTAATGATATCTACCCATTAACAGAATGTTAAAATTAAAAAAAATAGTTTGTTTGTGTAGATATTTTACACTTATTGTCATGTTTTTATTCCATGTAGTGCAATGTTCAGCATTTACATTGGTTCAAAATGGTCATCTGGTTCCCAAAAATTGTATGGAATCAAATAGCACTGTTGGTACTACATGCAATCTCATTTGTCAAAGCCCTTATGTTCCAAAAGTAAAACTACAAGTTGCGTGATTGTTTTTTGAAACTATAAGTTGTTTATGTTTTACATTAGACTGCAACGAAAGTTACTTGTGCTGGTAATGGAATATGGACAGAAAATATTATGAGATGTGAAAAAGTTTGTTTAAATGTTGAAAGCCCACTTGGAGAAGGTGGAGAAGTTATCTGTGACACCTACCCTGTATGGAATGGTGATGTTTGTCGATACTCATGTGGCAACCTTTCCTTTCGAGCATTGGCAACTAGAAATTTGACAACGGGCAGATTGGTGTTACTTTCTAACCCTGGGCCAAATAGTAATATCTCAAAAACTTGCCAAGCTAATGGTTTCTTTGATGGTGTATTGCCTATGTGCATATCAGTATGTCCACCAATTTCAAATCCCAGCAATGGTAATGATGTTTGCTCATTCTATTGTTGCATTAAAAAAGTTATATGTTAGCGCTTCAAAATTGGTGTTGTGTAACATTAATAATTGCTGTTCTTATATCTTCTATACTTTAAGAAAATAAACAAAAATGTGAAAAAAAATATTCTGTAAAAAAGCATTTTTCTAATTTTTGTAAAGATTTGTTTTAACCTTTTCTGTGTTGTATCTCATGTTTATCAAAAAGTTTTTTTGTAAAGGCACTTTTGAACCAACTTCCTGTGCTCTACAATATTCTACAGAAGGGTCTGTTTGCAAACTGAAATGCAATGCCGGGTTTGGGTTGAAGGGTCATAATAACACTGTCTGCAAAGCCAATGGCCAATGGTCTAACACTATGCTACTGTGTCAAGGCAACAATAAGTTTTTACTGGAAACAAATTTGATTTGTGGGAATAATTCTTGTAAATTTACAGAAGAGCGGCAATTTTACATTGTCAACATGGATGTTACTTCATCAGTATGTCTCTCCTATCCTAAAAACAACGAGAGTACCACTTTTTTGGAAGTTTATTTAGAAGATATGTCAATGTGCCTTTCTTCTAGTGAAGGGCAGTGGGCTTGGTATTTAAACAATCATATCAGGCATGTTGATTCAGGGTATTGTTTAAGTGTACTAAGCAAGCTAGAGGAGAGGTGTGTCAAAAGTTTTGAACATTTTTTTTCAAGTAAAGTTTTGAACATTTTTTTTTTTGCATGAAATTCTTGTATAGGTTGACACCTCTTTTACTTGAACCTTGTCTTGCTGCAAAATCGAACCAAAAGTGGAAGTGTTCAGCAGAAGCCCATTCCAGAAAAGTAAGGCTAGTAAGCGAACCATGGTTTCTTACAATAGGTGACACAGACTACCATCATGGAGCCGCATACTATCTCGGTCCTTTAAAATCCCTTGGTACAGATGGAGATTGGTGGGCTGTGGACAGCTCAAACCATTCTCACATTGCTCCATTATGTACTATGCATTCAAACAGGTAAACACAATATCTCGGAAAAACACTAGTATAAACTGATCTTATATGTCTTATAAGGTGTGCTGGACTTGCAGTGGATCATTCCAAAGCCGTAGTCACAAAGGGATGTGATGGTGGCCTTGTGAATATTTCAACACAGTGTTTTATAACATGTAAAGCTGGTTATGGATTTCGCGGCCTCTATTACCCTGTAGTTTCAGCAACATGTGATGAGCAAGGTCAATGGAACTTCAATGGTATGTTAGCCTACCAGAATAAAACAAATGGTTAACCAAAGTACAAATTTAGTTTCTTTGCCTGATTTAAAATGCACGGAGACATGCCAAGCAATTGTCATACCTACATATGCTGTTGTCAGTCCGTCATCCTGCAATAATACCAGATTTTATGGTGATATATGTACATTTCAATGCTCACTATCTCAACTTCATTTGAAGGGTGAGCATTAACATACATATGTTAACATGACCGTATGTAAAGACATATACATTGTATTTTTAGGAAGTGAAGTTACTATTTGTGGTAGAAATGGTAAATGGTCTGATTTACCCCCACAATGTTTAGCAAATTGCACCCATACTATTTCATCTGCTCATCCTGGAGCTAATCGAACTGTATTTGCAATATCTACCAACTGCCATTTGGCTAATCATGTTTATGAAAATGAAGTTTGCTTTTACTCGTGTTTGTTACCTTATGTGCCTGTCGATACTCTCAAGAGAACTTGTACATCAAGTGGTGATTTTGATGTTGACTACCCCGAGTGTCATATTCCACCAGTGTCAACAACATACAAGTTTGTTTTGCTTTACATTGTCT
This sequence comes from Ascidia mentula, assembly GCF_947561715.1. NCBI lineage: Eukaryota > Metazoa > Chordata > Ascidiacea > Phlebobranchia > Ascidiidae > Ascidia > Ascidia mentula. The sequence goes on from NC_138568.1 coordinate 11,582,731, forward strand.
CCTTTGATTTCGTATGTCAAGTTTTGGTTTATAGCAAGCTGTTATGTCCTGTACCACCCATCCATCCCCAGAGTGTTGGAATCCTGGTTAAGACTGAGATGTGTCAAATGCCAGATGATTCACAGAGATTATGTGCAACGTAAGCAAAAGTTATGTTTGTACAATATATAAATGAAGTTTCTAGCAACCTTAAATACAACTTGCTGTTGATGGTAGTAAAATTCCAAATTTAATGATGTTGAGGTCTTGCAATAGGCATGAAAGGCAAAATATGTGTTTTTTATGTCAAGTGGTTGGGTTAATTTTTTTGGACAATGACAAACTATTTAAGTGATACACCTAACAAATGTGGCCAATAAATATGGCAAATTAACTTGCAAGGTACGGATGTCAATCAGGCTACAGCATTGGATCAGCGAATTTTGTCCACTGCATTGCCGAAACTTATGTTTGGCAGAATCCTCCAACATGCAAACGTATTGAAAATTATTCTGTTATCAGCTACCTTTCCAAAATTTACCATGTTAACAACTATGTCAAACTTTTTAGGTACATGTCCAAATATACCTCCAAACTGCATGAAACAAATTGATGGCGATGTATGCAAGTTTAATTGCCCCACAGGCCACTCATTCTCAAATGGAAATGGAAAACTTGTTTGTGGGGCTGATGGTATGTGGAATGGTTCCCCACCACAGTGCAATCGTAGGACCAAGCTTCAGTATAAGCACTGATATTCAACAGATTTAACTTTAAATTTGTCTTTTAGTTGATTTCCACATTCAAATTCAAACGGCAATTAACACAAGTTTAGTTTCTGGGAACTTTTGTCTTTCCTTGTTTGATGGTTCTGTTGTTTTGCAATCTTGCGCCACCCCTGAATACCAGTCTTTGAATTGGGCATGGGAAGGTTCTTCGCTCAAGCACATTCCTAGTGGTTTATGTTTAGCTGCTGACAGTCTGTCTCATGGATCTAGGTATACCTGAATAGTGTTTTATTAATTGTTAAGTTACCGCATTACAGCCTGAAAATATGCACACCTGTGATTTACTTGTTTTTTGGCATGCATAAATTAAAGTTTTACTGACTTTTGTTTATCTTACCATGAAACTTGTTTTTTTTATAGCATTCAGGCAATAGCTGAGAGAAAAAAATTGCTGAATTATTTGTACAACACTGTTTTTTTGCTGTGAATAGGAAAATGTACACTATAATGTAGATATGTTTGCAATCCTTGATATATTAACAGAGTACTGGCCAAAGATTGCAACACACTTGACATCTTACAGCGATGGATATGTTCAGATAATGCACATTATCCTTATCTAATGTCTGTGCAGTCAGATAAAGACTACTTTCTGGTTTCCGGATTTTTTATTACTGGTTAGTTACCGATATTCTTAAGTTACCAAACGAACAAAAATTATTTTATTTTCAGGCAAAATTTCAGATGGAATTAGGATTAGCCTTATTAGGGAGGATGACATAATTTCATCCAACAGCAAGCTAGGCATTGCATGGCACATTGGTAGCAGTGTTGATTCTTCATTAAAGAGCACATTGTGCTCAGCTCGTAACTCATCAAGACATTGTCCTTCTTTAATATCAAGTCTGCCCAGTGGTGGGTTGCTATCACCATCTTCATGTATTGATCAGTGGTCAGTGTATGTAAGTATGATAAAAGGGGGTTAAAAATGTTTTTCTCCCCTCAAATATTTGAATATTCTCAAAAAAACTAATTAAACTTCTTTGCAGGGTCAGGAATGTGTATTTTACTGTTCTGATGGATATGAAATTATGGCTTATTCAAATAGAATAACACATTGCCTGGCGGAAGGAATTTGGTCACACCTAAGTTTTTTGTGTGAAATTTCATGTCCTGGTTTCAACAACCTCGACAAAGTTGTTAGGTTGTTGAAATTTTTTATATTGCTAAGAAAAGTTACTTATGCCCTTGTTTCCATTCAAGTTGGTGTACACAACCACCATATGTTAAGGGATCATCCTGTATCTTTTCATGCACTGAAGGTTTTGAGTTGATAGGGAGTGGAAAAAGAGTTTGTCAGTGGGATGGATACTGGTCTGGAATACCTGCAAGTTGCATAAGTAAAAATATAAAATGTGTTATGGTTGATGGTGTTATGAGAAATGTTAAAAGCGTTTAAAACTGTGTAATATTCCAAAAAGTAAAAAATACAATCAAAAGTCTAAACATAGCCAATCTACTTTTAACATGAACTTTGAAAGTACAGTAATTGCAGACCTTTACAATCATTGAAGCATATGAACGTACCTTTTTAGGGCGATGTCCTTCTGTTGGTTTGTCAACTCAACTTTCTGTGTCTCCCCTCTCCTGTTCAAGTGATGTTGCACATTTACCAGGTGTAATTTGTCTCTTTCAATGTAATGAGGGATATCACATGAACATTGTAGGAACCAGCACTTTTCTTGAACAAACATCACATTCAAAAACATGCTATGCAAATGGTACTTGGTCAGGCCTTGATGTTGAGTGTTCCCGTGTTTGTCCGGCATTACAAAATCCAAACAACGGAAAAGTAATTTTTGTTGTGAGATATGTTCTTGCATGATGTGTTGTAGCTAATGTATGAAAATATTGTGTAAGGTGAGTCCAATTACATGTACCAGTGGTGCTGTTTCACTTGAAACAACATGCAAAATTGTTTGTGATCCTGGATACTTGATAGCTGAGAGTGATACATTGTTTTGCGATAATAGTGGGATGTGGAGAAACTCAATTCAATGTTAGTATCTGGTTTACTCTTTATTAACTTGATTAGTCTTTATTGGTTATGCAGTTATTTTTAAATGTTTTTGATTTACACTTCATAATTTTTAGCTTTGATGGATTGGTGTGTACCCAATTGTCCAGCACCAATTCCAATGTTACATGCAACAATAGTCTGTGATAATTCTCCACAAAGCACACATTATCTAGAAGGGCAAAAGTGTTCTATTGAGTGTGAAGTGGGTTTTGGTTTAATGGAAGGTGGTGAACGTACTATTTTTTGTCAGTCCAATCATCAATGGTCTGCAGGCTTTGCACCCTGTACAAAAGAAAAGCAATTTATGTTATTTTTGAAGCGAAGTGTTAAATCTGTTGAAAATTCACATGTATGCATGACATCGAATGAATTGGGGCAAGTTCTAAAAACTGCAAAGGAAAACTGCCAAGGTTGCTTTTAGATGTATTAGGATGGTAAAGTAAAAACAATTTTTGAAATGTTTGTTTGTTTACAGTTGAAAGTGTGATGCACAGGTGGTCCTGGGTAAACAAAGTAAACATAAAAAATGCAGGAACAGGTATTTTTTAAATAGATTTTAATTTATTTTGATATTTGGTGGTAATGGGTGTGTTCACACAGGAAAATGTTTGCTAGTAACCTCCAAAAACCCAGGAGAAAAATTGACCAGTGGTGTATGTGGAAAAAAACATGCTATTTGGAACCAGTGGTCTTGTGAAATGAAAGATAAAGAAACATCTTGGATATTCCATCTTTCAGAAACAAATTTGTTTCCTGATGCTGGATTTGCATCAACTGGATATTTCTGGTTGTTTAGTACAGATTTGAGTGGAGATTCTGAAAACATTAAATGGTGCCAATTCTTTCTTTTTATTTAATTTTTGCCCACAAGGTTTGGATAAAAGGTTGTGGCAACATATGTTTCAGGTATGCAAAGAATGTTGAGGACGTCCATGATGAAATTTCCACTGTTTGTTCATTTCACAGTTTAGAAGGAAAATGTTCTGCACTAAATGATCCAAACCATGGCAATGTAAAATCCTTTTCAAGAATTTTCAACATTTGTGCTAACATTCCTAGAGCTCCAAAAGGAGTAAAAGCCGATCACACCAGTATAAAATCTTTATTGATGAAATATTAATTTCGCTCATTGGCATCTTCAGTTTCTGTCTGAAAACAGAATAGCAATAAAAAATTAAATTAATTGATTAAAAACCACAACTGAAGATGCCATAGGCGAAATTAATATTTCATTATGAAGATTTTATACTGGTGTGATCGTCTTTTACTCCTTTTGGAGCTCTAGGAATATTTGATTCATAGACAGATTCTTGCAGTCAAATTTCTGATGTTTTTTTTTATTTGTGCTAACATGCAACTATTTAGGTCTATCCTAGCAACTGTGGAGATGTAGCATCAAGTCTTGTTACTGGAACAATGTGCAGGGTAGAGTGTGATATAGGATATGGAATAGATGACGGCCCTTCCGTTTTGTTTTGCCAAGTGAATGGTCTATGGTCAAACCCTGTACCACAATGCTCAAGTACTGATTGTTATGAGATCATCCTTGTGGTTGAGTTATTAAAAAAAGGTTAACTGTTATGCTAGTACTATGTGATGGCTTTGAAGAGTTTCCCAATGGAAGAGTTTCCCCACCAACATGCACTTCACGAGCAGGATCACTTGTGGGTGTGCAAGTTGGTGATTTGTGCATTTTTGAATGTAGTTCTGGGTGGCTGCTTGAAGGGCAACAAGTTTTAACTTGTTTGAGTGATGGAAGTTGGAGTTCCCCAACTCCAAAATGTTTAAGTACGTCAACATTTAACGTGTTTTCCACTTTTTACCCTGAGAGTAGGCTAAACTATATATTTAACCTAATCGAGTGGTACTTGCTAATTTACCACATGATTCTGAACCATATAACTTGGTCATAAATAACACAAGTATGTATATGTTTGTAGCTGACCAACACATTTAGTGATAAGATACTATCATATCAAGTAACAAAACTAGTGAGACTGAAGGCAGTCTATTCATAGATCTTATGTTTTTTTGGTTTTAACTAAAATTTCATTGGGATTTGTTTGTGTGACCATCTGATCTCAAATTTTTAGAAACTTGTCCCAAAATTTATTCTTTGCAAAACACTCTGCCTGCTGAAGACTGTTTAAATAGGGAGCACAAACAGGGTTACAGTTGTACGATAACCTGTATACCTGGGTTTGTTGTTTTGCAAAGTGGATGTCCTGCATCTAAAAACGGCCTTGTGACAGAAAGAGGTGAAAATGGTTGTATCAACCAAACTGAAAGTAAGTTTTGTTGATGTGTTTGTCTTCTGTTTTTTGATAAACCAATTTCAAGAAGAACTGTGTTAGGCACATACTTAAATGAATTGCATCTTGTTTGTGATTCTAATGGGGAATGGATTGGTTTGTCATCTCTGTGTATTCCATTGTGTATGAAGTTGCAACATCCAAGTAATGGATATGTAAGTAAAATTGTTTCTGTTACTAATATTGGGCAATGGCAGATATAATTTCATCCAACCATTATTTCTTTAATTTAATTTCAAATACAAAGTGTAGATTGTTCAACTACTGGACATCAAATAACATAAAAGTTGCTATTTTTATGCTAAGGTGCAGTGAGACTTTTGTGTAAGTCCACAATGTAATTTTTTTGCAGTTTCTGCTTGTACATTACATATAAATTAACAGATGGGCCAGAAGCATTGTTTTTTTTTAATTTTCAACAGGTTTTTCCAAAAAGCTGCAGTGAGATAGCACAAGCTAATGGAACTGTTTGTTCTTACCATTGTAACGGTAAGTTCATGATAAAAGGTCCCAAGACTTTTACTTGTATTTTTGGAAACTGGATTTCAATGGAAAGTGTGGAACTTACAGAGGAATCTTATATTACCCCTGATTGTGAGCCATTTTGTAACTCCCTTAATATCACTGCACATAATTACAGCAGTATTGATCCTGTTACATGCATTAATGGAAGGTTTGTCCTTGTTTTGGGAATAATAAGATTTTGACTCTTAATCTTAAAAAAACTTTTAAGGAATGCTGTTGGCACTATTTGCAGTGTGAGTTGTCCAGAGGACTTTGTATTGAAAGGTAGAGCAGAAGTAACTTGCATGCCTGATGGTAACTACAATGATGAAATAGGGATTTGTTTAAGTAGGTTTTGTGTATTTTTTTAAATTTAACGTTAAGTTTTTGTAACGTTACTATGTTTTAAGAAAAATGCCCATCGGTAAAGCCACCATTAAATGGAAATGTAATTCCAGTGATGTGCAGAAGTGCAAGCTTGGTTGAGAGAGCTATTTGTTCGTTTGTTTGTTCTGACAAATATGCACTTCTGGGGAACTCCACTACATCTTGTACTTCTAATGGAACTTGGTCATCACAAACACCATTGTGCAAACGTACATTTTAAAACCACCATGACCTAATGCTCATTTTTTTAAAATAGTAATAATTTTTTTGTGTTTTTAGGTCGGTGTCCCCCTATTGGCTTTTTTTACAATGGTGTGGCATCACCAACACTATCATGTTACTCTCACTTCATAACTGTAGGTGATACTTGTCAGTTTGCTTGTGATAAAACTTTTATAATGCATGGGAGTCACATGACAACATGTTTGCCTTCTGGCGAATGGAGGGATCCAGCTCCCACATGTCACAGTATGTTTATTTTTAGGATATTATGAATTGTATGTTACAAAATATTGACCAATGACTATCTTTCTGCTAATGAGCTTGGCAATTAGACTTCTCTTGCATTGATGCTGTGTGGTTTTATATTTTTTAATGTTTTTCTAAATAAAGGTTTGACTAATTTCATTTGTGTTTAGAAACTTGTGAAAACCCATTGGTTGCAGACGGAACTGTCTTTTGTGATATAAATAAAACTAAAACTATCATTGACTCTAAATTTATTGGGCAAATAACATGGGGAACAAGATGTAATGTTAAATGTAATTCAAAGTTTGTATCTTCCCCAACATCAGAGTTTAAGTGTGGAAGTGTTGGTTTGTGGAAACCTGCGATTCCTCATTGTGTTGGTAAGTTAGTTTTACCCAAACATGCATCACAGCAATTCCTTTCCCATGATATTCTGATAAACCATTTTAACATACCAGGCAGTTTGCTAACAAGTAGTATGTTGTCAGAAATTGGTGTTCCAATGTATATTTTGCAAAAATTGGGCATGGAATCGGTGTGTATTTATGAAAATGTAACCAAAAGGACAGTTCAGCACAAACAACAAAGATTGTGCATTCTGGAAAGCTCTGTTACAAGTGAAGCAGCTTGGCACTGGCTGGGAACTCTTAATATACAGTGAGTGTAAATGTTAAGCAATACACTTCAAAACCTTGCATTGACTGTGCTACAGGAATGGACTTAGTGGATTGTGTATGTCTGTTCTGTCCACTACAGAGGGTGAAATTTTACGAACTGCTCCATGTGATGTAAATGAACCTTTGCAACATTGGGATTGTTCTGTTTTCAACCCATTTCAACTTGTACTTTATGAAACAAATCTTTCACCCAGCACATTTTACCGTGTAAGTACAAATTTATCGTTGTTACTATGTGGGTAAATTTTGATATACATCAGTACCATTTTTCTTGCTTTTGCAACAATTTATGCTTTGTGAAGGATATGAATGATATCGTTCTGGAACGATGGAGTGACTCGAACAGCTATTATAGTACATTTGATCTAACAACTTTCACTTTTTCTAGTTTATGTTCGAGGCGACCTGGCGGTAAGTTTTAACAGCAAAAAAAACAAAAAACATCTGATCTCACATGTAGAAAAGAACATGAATTGTTTTGTGAGTTGCATGTAGTGCAGTTGTGTAGACTATCTAAACCTGTAAAGTCTCATCAATGCAGTACAGTCTCTGGATTATCTGGTAAATAAACCAGAAATAGATTTTTCAACTTTGTGGTACTTTTCAGTCAACTTTAATTTGTTGGGCAGCTGTAACTAGGTACCAAACAGATGGATCATTATGGAGCAATCTTTGGTAAAACAAATGCTTGAAATCCAACAGTGTTATAGGGTCGGGTGTAACCCAAATCATATAGAGACACAAGAGTCATGATGATCAGTGTTGCTTCTATATGATTTGGGTCACCAGCAACTGCAATTTTAAGACGTTACTGTCTGCAGCTCACTAATTTTATAGTTCTTTTGCTTCCATGTGATTTGTTTTGCTTTCTCACCCAGCTGTGTGTCCTCCTTTGAGTGACATTCCAGGAGGCCAGGTTCACCCACTAATATGCAAAGCAAATGAAATAGTTGCTGGACAGCAATGCTCATATTCCTGTGAAAACTTTTTAAGTGCAGCAGCATACACAGTTTGTATGGGAAATGGAGTCTGGTCAACTCCACCACCGAAGTGCTCAGGTATTTTTTAAAACCATATGCAATTTTTGTGTTTTTTGTTGTATTGCTTAATCCTATTATTTTTTTAGTTACCTGTGATGCTTTAGAAGATATAAGTGAAAACTCGTATTACTATGATGCCAGCTGTGTGTTTGATCCTTCAAATGTTGGAAAACTTTGTGAGGCAAAATGCATGTCCGGATTTGTTCCGAATGGAAATGGCAACCGTACATGTCTACCTAATGGAAAATGGACGCCAAACAGTTTGCAGTGTTTGAGTATGTATTATTTTTAGTTGATTATTTCTAAAATTAGAGGTGTACTCCCGGGCCAACTTAGTTTATAATATGGTGTTTTTTTATAGAACCGTGTCCCACAATATTTGGAATAATAAATGGAGAAATCAGCCCAAAACCATGTCGTTCTGGTGTGTGTACATTTAAGTGTCGACCGGGGTATGTTTTGGTCGGCACTTCCATGTATCAGATTGAATGTATTGATAGCCAGTGGAATGATGAGACTCCAAAATGTTTACGTATGTGCATTTGATCTGGTTGGAGATAAAAAGGATTCTCCAACTAATCCAGTGGTTCCAAACTTTTTTGTGGTCAATTTGATTGCTTGATGTATAACAGGGTTTTGTAGCTTGAGTTTTATCAATGGCCAGTTAATGATTAGCGTGTATATACTGTGTAATTATTCTCACACACAGCTGGGGTAAACCATTATTGTTGCCTCAGATTACTAAATTGTTGTACATTTTTGCAAATCTTGACTTTATATGACATATTTGTCTTTCCTACAGGCCAATAAATTTGATTTTGTGACAAAACTGCCATGATTTTTAGGTGATGTGCAATTTCAAATTGTGTCGAAGCAAAATTCAGAAATAGATGATTTGTGTTTGTCCGTTTCCAAAGATTTTTTTAAACCACTTGTCAAACTTCCATGTAACCACATTGAATCCGATGATGGTCACCAACTCTTCAAGTGGAAACCTGGAACAAACCAGTTATTGCATCCATTGTCTGGAAAATGTTTTAGGGGAAATGCCACACATTGGAGTGCAGTTAATATATTTGCTTGCCTCTTGATTTTCTGTTATGTTTTACCTATGTAGGATTATGTATGTAGGGTGTGTGCAAATTGTGTCAAAGTCATTTTCAGCAAAATGTATAAGTCCACGTAGTGCATGGTGGCATTGTGAGCCCTTTCATTCATTTCATAAAAATAGCATGTATTTCACTAAAAAATACTTTTTAGTAGTTTTTAGCTTCACGTTATATTTCAGCTTTATCTTTTTAACTGCTCAAATGAAGATCCAATGCAGCAATGGGATTGTGGATCCAACCCTACAGACTTACTGTACAGTCTTAGAGTTAAAGATTTGAGTAGGACAAGTAGACTACATACCTATTATTTTTATGCAAGAAAACTTTTTTTCAGATGTGTTTCTTGATCGTGGAGTTCGGTTGGATCAATCGGTTGCAACATTTTCAGAAAGTAGTTTTAGCGAAGTTGTCATGGAAAATGGATATTATTCTACATCAGAGTGGTTGGCTAAACATCACTTTGGAGAGGGTAAGGTTGTTTTATTACTTGCCCAGCATGTATTAAAATCAATTATATTTAAAGGAACAGTTTGTTCAATGCGTGATTTTAATCAATGCCCCCCTCTTACTCTCTCTTCGACTGGAGATGTGCATTCTCTTGATTGCACAAATTTTACCAAAAAGGTGATTGAACAAGTTCTTTATAGATACTAAATGCTATTTGTTATTTGAAATTTCACACAACCCAGGGTATGGAATGTACATTGCAATGTGGTCCAGGTAATAGCAATGGTGACAGTGATAGAACAGTTTGTGCGTCAGATGGATTATGGATTAAACCTTTACCTACGTGTATTGGTAAGCAAACTTTGCCTGAAAAATATTTCAATGGCGACACTAAGCCTTTTTTTATGTAGGAAAGTATCAATGCAATGGTTTTAATAATGTGGATACTTTTATAAATGTTGAGCCAATCGAATGTTATGGAATGCAAATATCAGAAGGAAAAATGTGTCAATTTACTTGTGAAACTGGGTATCAATTAGTGGGAAAAAATATACTTACCTGCCTGACAGATGGCAAGTATTTCAACCTTCAAAAATACTTTTGGCTTAATTAAGGTTGTGGCAGGTATTTGGTCAAGTTCTGTTCCTTTTTGTGAGCAAGTATGCAAACCTTTGTCGCCTCTTTACAATGGGATAGTAAAACCACGCTCTTGTCATGGTTCAAACAATAGAGAGGGTTCCACTTGTGAATTTAAATGCGGAATATCACTTACTTTAGTTGGTTCTTCTTCTCGAACTTGCAAAGAAGGAGTTTGGACTGGAGTTAACTCAAGATGCATAAGTAGGTGTATGAAAATAAGCATTTTAAGAAATAACCAAGTGTACCATATTTATTTATTTGTAAGCTACAACCTATATAGTTTTTTGTATTACCATCCACACAATCCAGACTTTTGTATTGCATGCCGATATTTTTTCTTCTGATCTCTGTTTCACTGATTTTCGGTTTAACTCTTGCATACCAATATTATCAACAGCGATTTTGTTGTACAAGTTTATTTGCATGCTTAAAAATTTAAAACATGAGAATTGGTGACGATACTTGCATTTATGAACCAAACATTAGTTTTGTCATTTGCATGCCGCTAACGTTCGAAGGACAGCTTGTATTAAATTTTAACACAATATATCTACCAAAGATGAACTACTGGAACATGGCTCACATACAATTTGGATCAACTGGTAGATGCAAATTTTCGCATTATTTTCTTGTACAGTAACATTGAGTATGACAGAATTTGTATATTATGAACTAATTAGTACCACTGGTGCATTCTGATAGCTATATCCTGAAAAGTTTCAAGACTATGCTGCATTGACAGTCTCACTTTAAATCAGAAAATATTTATTTTACCCAAAGCCATTTTGTTTTGAGCTGGTGGAAAGATTTTCATACTTGTAACCATCAAAGTTTTGTCAGGTTATTGCAAAACTGTAATCGTGCCTGCCAGTGGAAATGTTTTCCCAGATAGATGCAAGACTGGACCAAATTTTGATCTAAATACTTGCAACTTCAGGTACCATGTTATCATAGAATTGTTCAGTTTTTATATTCCAAAGTAAATACTGTTTAGATGTAATTCTGGCTTTTTGATGCTCGGCACTGACAAAACTGTTTGCATGGATGGCCAGTGGACACATGATTTTCCTGTATGTGTACCAAAATATTTGTGTCCACATGTATCGCAGATCAGTTTTGGTGTCAAAAAGGTTTCATATAAGGATTTGTAAGTTTGCAAATCATATCTTGTAATTTGGGTAATGCATGTCACTTATAAAAGGCGTGGTGGTCTTGCTATTGGAAATGGGACAAAAGTGTTTATTGAATGTGAGAATAATTTTTACCTTGACACAGAAATCCTGTTCAGAACATGTTTACCAGATGGTCAATGGGAATATGGCACACCACAATGCAATGGTGATTGTTTTATTATTGTAATTGTTGTTAATTTTTTTTTATTCACTCTTGTTTAAAAATATTTTTAGCTCAGTGCCCTCCTGTATCTTATCCCACCAATGGAATTGTGGTGCCTGCTGACTGCAGCTTTGAATATCAAAAAGTAGGGGCAAGTTGTTTGGTCCGTTGTAAATTAGGTTGGACAGCTAAAGGTGAATCAGTTATGAAATGTACTGAACAGGGCACATGGTCTGTGGAAGGAGCCACTTGTGTGGGCGGCACATTGCCCAGTAAGATAAGTTTTTTATGCGATAAATTGGGATATTCCTTTATTTTTCTTTAACAGAAGTGCAAGCTTTCCCATTTTTCATCAGGCAATCACATCCTTACAAGAAAGAATTGTGTCTTAAAGCAGTGAGTAAATTTTACTGCCCATTTTTCTTCTATGTTTAAAATGTAATTTGTGAACAATCTTAAATGAATAGTTTTTATTGATATGTGCCAGTTTTATTGGGTAAAATTTCCACAGACAGATGCGAGAGTTGTACAACTAGTAGCCACTTGTCCAAACAATTCTAAACTCAATTGGAATCAATTTCAGTGGATATGGAGGGAAACTGATATGGTGGAAAGTGTATATTTTCCTGGAAAATGTTGGTCACCTTGGTATAATGGCACATTTATTGTTTTAACTTTGGCCCAATGTGATTCACAATTATTAACACAGGTTGGGATGAAGTGTGTTTGTTTAGGGTTTCTAACTTATAATGATCTTTGAAGCGTTTTAGATGTGGAGACTCATCCCTACAGCAAACAGTTCTTAATATTGGGACTGAAAACCTGTGGTTGGCTGGTAATCTAAATGAGTATACCTCAAATGCAGTTAACCTGGTTCCATATGGTGAAAGGTATGTATATGATTGGAAAGCATTTTCATTGGGTGATGAACAACATTTTCAAAACAACAAATCTATTTGCAAGTAAGATGACTTTGCTTTGTTTAATTAAGACAATTTTTGCCAATATCCTGCTAACTACACTACATTAGACTTGAAACAAACATGTACGGACAATTCAGATAATCACCTACTAGAGTGCTCCTGTTTTATCATATTTTAAAAATTTATGCCTCTAAAAATACATTATGTCAGTTTGAAATTTTGAACCATAAATTATTTAAACAGCCCAACCATATCATGCAACGCTGTTGCTTGTGCAAATTAAAAAATTATGTTTAATCTTGATTCTTTTACAGCCAGCTATGCGGCGGAACACTTACAAAAAATGAAGGCACTCTCTTTAGCCCTGGATATCCTAACTATTACCCAAGCAATCTTAAATGTCAGTGGAAGATTATGGGTATGTTTCATTCTTTTCAAGAGTTTACTTTACCAAGACAAGCTTTATTCTCCCACTCAACGTAGTTTACATATATTTTGAAGACAGCATTTCAAGATACTCAAGAAGGATGTGGTGCATGTAACATACTAATTAAAAGCAGCTGTTTCCAAACATTCCGACAGAGCCAATGTTTCAACCTGTCCGCACATGTGAAAAGGCTTGCTTATATTTAGCTGAAATGTCACCAAAGCTACACTGATGATATACATATAGGTCAAAACAGTGGCCCTATCCACAGCTCACTAGATATTGGCTCCATTGCTTATACATGATTTACATAATGTGATTGTGGCAGTGCTACAGTTCATTGTTTCAGGTTTTTCTTACACAATACAATTGTTGTTTTAGTTAAAGATCATCTCATTAGATTGTGGGTAACCGACATGGATATAGAAACTTCTACCCTGGCTGATGAAAGTGAATGCTATCATACCCATCTGAATATTTGGGAGGGTGATTCATTCCAAGTAGAAAACATGAACTTTCTAGCCAACTTGTGTGGTGAGATTATTAAGGTTATTTTATATCCATTTATAAGTCAATATTGCCCCGTGATTAGCATCAATGCTTTAGTTTTTATTCTTCCAGGCAGATATTGCCAATACTCTTTATGTTATGGTGTTTTACTTTGGTTTGTCCCAGTTGGTTGTACCTAGTATGGTAACCAGCAGGTGTCAGTGGGTCAAAAGACATGATAAATTGAAAAAAAAATTAATTAATAAACACGGATTTTCTAAAATTGATTTATGGACGTCAAATATGGAATTTACTCTTTATGAGGTGTAATTATAAATTGAACCAGCCTGCAGATAAAAGATATCAAGTTTTGTACAGTGATAAATATATTTTATGGAGGGCAATGTTTATGGCGACCATTTCATGCTTATATATAACTTGAGACTAACTTCCTTGAGTGTCCTTTGTATATGTGCTTATTTCTCTGAAACTTGGTTAATTTTTATTTGTATGCTTTGTTTTTTTAACTGTATGGTTTGTTACTTAATAAGATAGACTGTTACGGTTGAAATTTTTAAAACTAAAAAATTTTTCTGGGATTCACTAAAACCATTTCATAAAATCTTTTGGTCTTTTAGAGAAATTTGTATTGAGCGGTGAAGTAACATGACTGTAAATCAGTGTGTTTATATTTGGCCTGGACAGAGTTTTCCTGCAAAATACATCATTAAATTGTCAATATTGATATAAACAAATAGTAAAGGCAAATATTTTTGCAGTAAAACCAAAAAAAGTGTTTCATTACCTGGAAGTTCTTGTATTTGTATTGTTTATCCAGTATTCAATGTGTGTTAATGAAAGCATTTCTACGTTAATTTTTTTTTTCAGGGAAATCATCCTCTTTTGGTCCCTTAATTGCACTTCATGGGTCTGTTTTAATTGAGTTTAGCACAGGCAATAATATTGCAAAACACAGAGGATTTAGTCTTCTATGGAAATCTGAATATTATGAAAACAAAGGTAAAGTCAAAAGTAAATAATAGTTAACCAATACAAGTTGATGATTGTCTTTGCAGGATGTGATAGGGTTTTACCATCAACAATCACTCCACTCAATCCTTCAGTGACAAGTCGCTTAGTAGGTGGTACCTACCAACAAGCTAGAAACGTAGCTTGGTTTGCAACTGTGTTTACATCTGGTGGGAATGTGGGGAGCAATAATCCCATCTGTGGAGCAGCATTTATTCATGCACAATTTCTGTTAACGGCAGCCCAGTGTGTCCATCAGGCTGTAGGAAAGTAAGTCTTTTCTTTGCACTTGTCTTCTGTTTTTATATGTACACAATATGTTGTGATATTTTTTTATTTAAGTTCATTTATTTAACTCTTTGTGGCCCTTACATAAACAGAAATGCTTTAAAACTTTCCTGTTTCATAGTTTTCAGTCAAATCGATGAAGTAAATCCCATTTAGCTGTGTGCTGAATATACAAACGGTTAAAGGAAAAATATTACTTTTAGTCAAAAATCTCTTTTGATTGTTGGCTATGGCGCTTCAAATCTTTGGAAATTGGAAAATCTTGTCAAGCGACTTCGAAAAAACCCCAACCTTCATATTGTGGTTGAAAATGACACAGTCGCTACTCACGTTGAAACAGTTTTTGTTCATCCAACTTTTAATGAAAACTTTTATCACGACATTGCTTTGCTAAAGGTAAAACAATTTTGTAAATGCGTAAAGTTAGTTTTTGTGGTAATTTGTGCCAACAAATTATTTGTTTACAGATCGCGACTGGGCAAGGGCAGAGTCACATGCTTCCACTTTGTTTACCTCCGTTGCTGCGGAAGCCACCTTCTGCATCGCTGCAAAGCATGTTGGTTAACAGTCGCTTGTATTTACCCAAGAAATACTGCACGCTTGTGGGATGGGGAAGCGACGACGTCACACGTAAGTTGGTGGAAGTAATGAGTTTTTCGTGATTAATAGTTCACAACTCGGTGGGCGTGTCTAAATCTTACACAGTTCAGTGCAACACGCAGTCAGTTTTTGTAACCCATTGGCACGTCGCGCTTGCAACCACGTATTATTTTGAACAACTTGGTAATAATTTCTCAACATTGATTTAATTATTAGAGAGCGCCATGTCGAAACTTTCCAAGATCAAACTTCCCATTCTGTCGGACGAACATTGCAAACGAGTGTCTGCACAAAACTTTGGTGTTCGCGTGGATACAACGTCCACACTATGCGCCGGACATTTCGACTCCACAAGACAAACATTTTGTCAGGTCTTGTTTTGAAATTACTTTTGTTTGGCGAAGAAATATATTATCGACAGGAGGTCGTGTAACTTATGTCTTTTGTGTTTATATTTTGCATAAATCACAATATGTGACGATACCATTATGGAGAAATAAATTTTCAATAAAAATCGCACAGACGCAAATTGTCAACCACACTTTGTAGGTTATTTTGGATAGCTGACAAAATAGGACACAGATACGTCGGTACCACCAAGCAAATGGGCTGACTCCTGTTGGCTGATTGACATTTTTCTCTCATGTATCTGTTTTCGGTTGGTCAGTAAATTGGTTTGTATTTAGGAAGATGTTGGAAGTGTGATGACTTGCGATTGGAACGGAGGGATGTACGCAATTGGAGTGGTTACTCAACAAGTTGCCCCATGTTCGTCTTTAAATAGACCACGATTTTTCTCGAGGATTGACACAAGCATTGATTGGATTAAATCTACCATGATAAAAGGCCACTTTGGATTAGATGTGCAGTAAATAAGCAACTACACTACACAGTTGTATCATTATAGGTGAATAGTCTGAATAAAAGGAGAAAGTACTTGATTTTCAGTTTGATCTTTTGTCTTGTTTTTAACGGAAAGTGAGGAAGGAAACCTTTTTCGGGCGTCAGTACAATGACGGTATAACTGGGCTCAAATTTTGGAGTGTTGTGTCACTCTAAGCTACTGCATAAGCTACGGCGATTGCTCAATGAAGCACTAGGTAATTGAAATAAGTGACAGATAGTAACCCCGTTGTTTTCTGGCGCTTGTTGACCCAAGTCTCGTGTTGTCGAGGTTGTTTTTGTATCAATATTGTCCGATTTCTGTTTGGTTGTGCCGATCTATTGGTTTTGCTGTTTCGTTCGTTAGTTGTTAGTCATGCGTATAAATTGCGTTGTTTCATTCCAACATGTTTTGCAAAATTCCTGGCCATATTCTCTGAATCGTGAAGGAACTAGGAAATCTGTTTAGTGAACAATTTCCTATCGGCGTTTCAGTGACGCGAAGCTAGTGTGACAATAATTAAGTAATTCGGAATAAACTGGAACTTTATTATAAGCAATGTGGAGCCAATAATATGAATTGTGTAAGCTGGAACTTTATTGCCGATGCTGCGTTTGCATACGTTGCAGCCGAGGAGCGCAAGCAAAAATTAACTGCCGTCTCATGACATGTGGATGATTTGTCAGGAAGTGGTGGCACTCGGTGCTTGCCACCCATCAAGCGCTTCATACGTTATTGTGTCGTTGTGAAATCGGCAGTGGCAAGATGTCTGGCCAAAGTAATGACCCCAAACAGAAACTGCTGGGCCAAAAAACAAATTCGTAAGTTTTTGAAGTTGAATTGTTGTGTGTTTTTGGCCATGGGAGCATGCAGGTTTCGTTTTGTCGAGGAAAGCTGTTAAAGTGGTTTTAGTACTGACTATATGCAAAGCGAAGCATGACTTGCATGACAAGTAATAAATGTGAATAATTAATTAGCAACAGTTACCTCTTTTCTTCATTTGCATGTTTTACTATAGTTTTATGAATATTTTTTTATGGTTTATGAAATGCCAAAATTACGTTTCGTCCCAGTTAAATAAGGTTTCCAGGAAAATAACAAATGCGGCTGTATATACCAGCGTAGTTCAACGATAGGGACATGTTGAGCAGCAGCCTACGTTGAGTTTTGCATGTCAACACAAAAATTCTTACAACGTTAATTTTTGGTGATATTTTAGTTTTGTTTTGCTCCAAAAAAGTCTGATTTTTGTGTTATGCTTCATGACAGTTCGTTACCCTGCCTTCAAACAGATGACTTTTTGTTGGTAGTCATTAAACATAGCTTGTTGTTTTAATTGATGCAAAATAAATTTACATTATACAGAAACTTTCAAAGCACCCCTACTTCACAAAGTGTTTCCAAGACATCCACAATGACAACAGCAGACTTTTACGTAACATGGATACAGCCTGCCATTGCTGAGTTTTTTGGTCAATTAATTTTTGCCTTTTTGCATTGTTCCACTGCTCACACTGTTATGACGCTGAGCATTGTGATGGGAAATCCATTACTCCCGGCTATAAGTGACGGTTTATCAGTGGCTATTCTGGTCGTGATAATCGGACACATTAGGTAAGTTTCAATTACCCAATTTCGTGTACAGATCATGGTATATACTAAATTAAAGCTGGTGTGGACAATATCTATATCTTTTAAATAGGTAAACATGTTTATCGCAGTTTGCCGATACAAAAAAGCACACTCCACAATCTGTTTGTTGAGCTTTAAACCGAAATTTTTAGCACTGTATAACAAAAATTACGTAGCAAAGTAAGTTTTATTCGAACTTCGACTTAACTTTATTTGTTTATTCAGCGGCGCTCACGTGAACTTTGCTGTGACGACTGCAGTGTTTGTTGGTGGCGGCATAAAAACAGCCATGGTTCCAATTTATCTTGTGTCGCAGTTGCTTGGTTCCCTGTCAGGTGCTGCTTTGGCCTACGTAAGTGTTTTTGTTGCCTAATTTCGCTTGGGATGCATGGGCTTGCTTGAATTTCCGATTAAGTCAATGTAGTATCACAAACCTTACGAAAGGTTCTAAAAGTTTAACAAACGCTATTAAGCACACATTATTTTTTTAATTTACACGAAATTGTGGTTTAGGTCGCCAATGGAGCCCCTTCTGGTGCATTCGCCTTGGGTAAACATGTTACGATTGGACAAGGCATTCTTATGGAAACCATGCTTACCTCCCTGCTGACACTAGTTGTTTTGTTGGCCGCTGTGGAGTTAAGTTCAACCAACGCTGCTTTTGCCATCGGATTTTCCATTCTGATCGACATACTGGCAAGGTAATGTCCCAAGGAATAAATTTCCAAACCAAATCGTGTATTTGTACTTTGTTTTAATAGCTTTGGTGTATCTGGTGGCTGCATGAATCCCACCTTAAGCTTTGGCCCAGCAGTTGTCTCAGGGATGTGGAATAATTACTGGATTTATTGGGTGGCCCCATTGTTGGGTGCACTTATTGCAGGAAGCATTTTCAGGTGCGGCTATTATGCGTTTTCTACCTTATGAGACATCAGCCATAAGAATCACAATCTTTACGGACCTCTGCCTTTGTTTAGATTAATTCTTTGATATAAGTTAATTAGAAAACCCTTGCCACGATTGTGTTGGTACGTTAAAAAATTGTTTGAAATCACAACCTTAGAAGTATTTTGTGATAAGAGCTTTGTGATTTCTAGGTTCTTTTTGGGTGGGCGGGCAAGATTACTCTTTCGCCAGACAGTAAACGACCCTACTCCTGGAGTGTTGGAAAAGGGCGGAACAAGTGGTGCTCTGCCATAAACTTTGAAGTTCAAACATATCTTTTCCTCTGTTCTACTTTTTTTGTACAATTGTTAAAAGTCTTTCGTAGCTTTTGTAACTCCTACCAGCGTTGAAACAAACTTGAAATTGCGGTATAAATATAATTATAAGCATTGCAAGATATTGTCGGATAACCAAACAAAGCACAACAAAACGTTCAAAGCAACGTATATGCTGTGTCGAAGTGTATATAGGATTTTTTTCATTTGTGAAATCACCGTGCTTTTCGGCTTTATAAATAAATTCTCTTCGTACTACTTAAAACGTACCCAAGTGGATGTTTGCAGCTCTAATCAATCCAAGAAAACTAATAACTTAGTCTATACTTGAAAACCAGAACCGCGTAACTTGTGTTACCACGCAAAAAACGTTTTTGTTCAAAAAAATGCGCAAAAACAGCATAAACGTCTAACCAAAACATGATAATTGATCGTTTATCACGTCCTATAAGTTACGCCCACAACACATAAGAACGGAAGGCTACATGTTTCCTCCACAAGGTTATGGTGTCAAATATAATCATTACAGCATACAATGGCTTTTTATCAACCGATTTGGATCATCAAAAGCCTGATGTAAAAGGATGTAGGATACGTTTAGAATTAAATCATGTCTGTTTGGAAAATTATAATCATGAACGTCAATTTACCAGCGACACCAAGATTTTCGATTTTTACCTGCAAAGTTAAAAATCAGGTACAGTTAATCAAAATACAGTAGGCTAATTGTTACTTGATTGTGTAATCAACTACGTATTCTTGGATGGGCCAATGATGATTATGACAAACTTTCAGCAATACGGCCATATTTTCGTGTATTTTATTTTGTCACGTGGTCGAGAGTACTTCGGACATCATAACAAAAATTAGCGAGAAGAAAACGCTTTTCGAGTTTTGGGCAAAATTGTCGAATTTTGGTAGTAAAAAGAGATCCAAAGTTTAAAATTCATTTATTGGTCCGCAAATCCATGATATCCATGCTGCATTAAAAAGTACGCGAGAACTACCCAAAGCGTTATAAAATCCTGTACGTGTGAAAGGATTCAAGTGGCAAGTGGCCACGCCCCGATTTCAGAAAGCTTGATTGATATTTCATGCGCTATAATGCCTCAATCCTGGTATTGTGAAGAGTTTGATTTTCGGGTATTTGTGAAATATACTAAAAAATGTTAAACTTACTGTCCGAGCTATCCCCAGTCACGTCCGATTTGCATTTAGGAGACATTTAGGCACTTTTAGCCTTTCTCCTGATCGATACACAACTCCGGACGTATGGCAAAATACAGCATGAAGTATATAGACTCGTAAATCACTTAAGGTGACATGAACAATCACCTAACATGGCACGCGTACCAGGGGTTACCGACTCCCAGTTTGCTCATCACTCTTCGAGTATTTAACTTTCGGATAATACCTAAGCTATATTTTTGAAAGTTTTCAAAGTTGCCATTATGCCATTCTAAAGCGCAGTTGTGAATTTATAGGCCTCTATGATCGTCGAATAACTAGGAAATCCACCAAATAGTCTCTGGGCTGTAACTCCTTTGTTTTCAGTAGACCTATCTAGCCTATATCTAATCAAAGAATCCTAATTTTCAATAGGCCTACCTCGTTGGCAGGCCTATACTTGGTGTAAAATATTTAAAACTAATAGGTAGAAAGTCTTGGATTCTTTAATTAGATAAATATTAAATTGAATTAAATCCAAAAATATTTTTTGTTTAAAATGACACCCTATAGGCCTACAACTTTTTGCTGCCATATGCACGTCATAAATACTTACCCTGTTAGGTTAGATGGTAGATAAAAAACATGATAGTGTGATAAACGTGTAGGGAATTCGGCTTGTCATTCTTCGAAAATTTTTAATATTTTGTTTAAACTTGGTCTTTAAAAACCGCTTTTTACTCTTGTGCATTTACACCACGTCTTTCTGACGCCTTTCGTTAGTTATCTCGCTTGCGTTTTGTGACGGTCATCGTGGTGTCCGACTGATAATGTCTTGACAGTGTTGATGTCGGGTACTCGCGATGGAAACCTCTCTAAAACATCAGCGACCCATCAAACAAAAATCAATTCTAAGGCAACCTTTTCTCCATGCCACTGCAGCGATTTTTTTGTGCACATAGGTTATGCTACAAATTGTGGCCAGTCGCCCCGTTCCACCGGTAACACATAGGTCTACAAGATCAGACCAAATATTCGCATCATGTACGTTGCAATTGGCCCACTTATACCAATTTAATCCAAATAAAGTTTGTATTTGTATTCGTTCATTGTATAGAGACCCCGTAGCTGAGAACAGTGAACACCATCTAAAGAAATGGTTAGCGCACGTCGAAAGGCTTAACGCGAGTGAGAGAAACCTAGCGGAGACATCAAAACGTCGGTGTGTAAATGTAAAAGAGTAGAAAGTTATATCGAAAGAACGAGTTTATAAAAAAATATTAAAATAGTTGACATTATGATGACTCGCAATCCCCACATTTGTGTCAAAGAAATATTGAAAAGTAAGATCACACATTACCTCACTTTCTCCTGGTATAAGTGTTTCCAGACATTGACGAATCGAAAATAAATTTTCAATGAAAAAATCTCGACATGACTTTACCTGTCACAAGAAGCGCTAAAAAGCGTGAGAAAATCATTTAGGCTTCTTCCGGCAACTTTGTATCCTGTCGCAACTAACAACGCCGTGCATAATGTTTCCAGATCAGATTCGACCGCGAAGGTGTAGGCTAAAGCAAGAAATTAGACGTTGTTTTGTTGCGCACTGTTTATCCATCCATGGGAATTAAGATCGATGGCAAATGTAGTTTATGTTCTATTGATCTTAATTTTGTTATTTTAACCACTGTTTATGTTATATAATTAAAACACTTACAGTGATTCAACATTTACCTGATAAGTATTACTTAACTTATGTGATAATTCAAATTTCTGCTAACATGTAAAGCAGCGGTTCCTGAGCTTTGTTGGCTTACAGCACCCCTGCTGCATTTATAAAGATATTGCGTCTCCCAATAGTGGAAAACCAATAAGCGACTGCCACCCATGCTGCAATCAGCCTTTCTATCTGATTATGTATGTGGGGGCGGGGTGAGAATCGAACTAAAATTGTGGGCTCCTAATTTAGCGTTTCATTACCAGTATATCGAATGGTGTAAAATTATCAGAGTAAATATAATGATAATCTTATGGCACCTATGAAAGTGATGAATATCACCCAAGGATGCCACAGTACCTGGTTGGGAACCACTAAAGCATACTTTCATAATGCTAGCATATTTTTTTTTCAACCAAGATACCCTTGAAGCGTTTGTCAGTTCATCACATAAGTTTAGAAATTCTGTTATTTAAATTATCCCAGTAAAAACAAAAAAAACTTCACTTAAATTTTTCTTTGTCAAATTGCAAACTTTCCAAGCTGGGCCACATGTAAAGCCAAGTTTTGCTGAATGTTTGGCTTCAGACAAATAAAAAATCTTGGCTCAGTGCATCACTTTTATTGATTTTGAAATTAGACAAAAATTATGGTATCAATTAAGTGCAGTTTTACACTGCAATATTTCTATGTAGGTAAATAGAAAATACTAAAAAACTAGGTTTTGGTGTGCTAACAACAAATGTGTGCTTAATGGATGATCATTCACAATAGCTTAATCATGGAGCATTATAAAGTGTCTCAAGGTGAAAAGGCCAAACTGTTGGATGAAGAACTGGCAAAAGAAATATCAGAACTTAAAAATGAAATTGAAGAATGTGAAATGTCATTTGGAAATTTTGTGAGACCCATGAGGTAAAAAAAAAATTTTTCTTAAAAACATGAATGTATAAGTTTCTTATTCACTTTTCAATACAAAATGTTACTAAATTGTAATATGATTTGTTTCAGTTCGTTTTCCTCTCCAATGAGTTTAAAATACTTTCAAAAACAGCGGGAAATTGCCATAAACAAAATGTTGCACATCGACAAAATTTTTCCTTTCAAAAATCAAGGTGATGTTATGAATACTGAAGTTGAAGCAGCTCTTAGTTCTGACTTTAGTGAGAGCAGTTTGCCATTGCTATTGCACCAGGTAAAATAGAGATAAAAGTTAAACTTAAATGTAAGTATATATTTTTGTTTCAAGCATTATTTGGATCAAATGCAACGACTTGTTCAATGCAAGCATTTACACATGTTGCGATGGAGCCGATTATGTGAACATGCAGATACAATTGAAAGATTAAACCCAACATACAAATCCAGATTAGATGAAATTAACAAGGAGTATTGTGACTCGAAAACTCGAGCACAACGTCTTGCTATGGCCTATCATTCTAAAATCCTTGGGCAAAGTACAGATTTTAAATGGTATTGTTTGCTTATAAGTCTATATTTAAAAAATTAGTTCCAATGAAATCTTAAAATGTTGTCTAGTGTTCAACCTGATGACATGACAGTATACTTACGGTGGCTTGTCACAAATCTACATTTGACCAAAACATTTTGTGCGTACCTTAAAATATTACAGTGGTTGCCTTTAATCCATAAAAGTAACATCGACATTCAAGAGTCAGTAACTACAAAAAATAATGAAGTTCAAGTAAGTTTTAATATTTTCCGTTCATTGTAGGCATGGGTATTTTGGTTGATATTATTTGTGATTGTCAATTTTGGTCAATTTTACATACTGAATTAGTCAATTTTAGTATGTTTTGCCTTCAGGCATATGTTTTTCACATTGTTCAAGCTGTAATCAGGTAGATTTTGTGCAGTGGAAAGTGTGGATATCTTTGTATCGTTTTATCACAAAAATGATATAAAATTGTTTTTTTTGTTGTTGTTTAGATTGAAACAGGAAAAGTGTCCTTTGATCCAAAGTCAGCTTGGCATAATTTAGCAAGTTCCTTGCCATCCAGATCATCAGTGAGGCAATCCTCTTTTGCTATTGCAACAGAACTGGCTTTTTCAGGTATGCTGAATGGTGAATATTGTTATCCCAATGCCATTAATATATTGCAAACTAACTGCAGGATTTGTTTCCAATGAAACAACTCTTGGTGTTCCTGTACATTTCACTGAGCTTCATCAGTTCAATGAAAAACTTGAAGCTCTTGCACATGAGTATGGAATTTCAGTTAGGTCTGAAATTATTACATCAGCTGATGAAATGGAGTTGTTTGGCGCCGTAAATCGTCGTTTCAAGCTGCTACACAACCGCCAGGTTGAATGTCAGACCTTTTATTATTATGACAATGCCCCTGAAGGTAATTTTTCTCCCATGTTATCTTGAATACCTTATTAACAAAGTTGCAGGCCAGGAACACTGGGGAACTGATTCAGCTTCACACTGTTTGGTAAAACCAGAAAATTGGAGTAAATTTGTCAACATTAGACCTCATGCAGATCAACTCCAACTAAGACAAATGACTACCCTAAAACAGAAGCAATATGTAGATGAATTACTGGCATCACAGAACAGGTTTTTTAATCAAGACTGTCAAAATAATGAGCTTTTTCTGACCATATTCAACACACATATCTGCCCATGTTTAATACCTCTAAATATACAAAACAACTTCATTTTTAAGTAGGTTTTAATCATTAAAGTTTTTTTTTGCCTTTCATTTTATGCATCACAGAAGTTAAGTAAAAACAAAAAATGTTTCATGTATATTTTTGCAGATTTCTGTATGTTGATGATCATACAATTATAACTGAGTCACTTAAGGAACATGCTGTTGCAGTAAGAGACCCTCCAACCGTTCAAGTGCTTCAAGTTACTTCAAACAAGTGCTCAACATTTAAAAAGTGAGGTGGACAATCTTGTAAATGGCATATATTTTATATTTTCAGGTATGGAAAACTAAAATCATCATCAGTTTGGCAAAGAATTTATGATAATCCCAATGAAAACCTTTCAGCTCCCGCTGACACTTATGCAGAAAAGGCATCAACGAAGTAAATTACATAACAATTACATTTACTATATCAACTATGTGATTTATGTTATATTTTTTAGTGTAAAACTGCTGCAATATTTGCAATAAAACTGATCTTCTGGCTAATTGACATGAATATCAGTTTTATGGTAAATTGCAACATGCCTGGCAGCAAGAGAAGCGCAGTATTTGCTGCAATATTTTTGTTTTATTTTTAATTTTTTAGTGTGAAAAAACATGTAATTTTGGTAAATTTTTTTCCAGATTGGGTGGTGGACACAAAAAACGTGAAAGCTATGATTATGCAAATACCATGCAAATGCTAGGATTAGACGAGGGTGAGGAAACATCAAATCAAGACCCAACAGTAGTACAAGTCAGTAACATGACTGCAAATTCAATTTAGCTTTCTAATATAACAGACTACGTTGCAGGGAGCTTATCTTTCATTTTTGCATTTGAGGCATTTAAAAATCAAAGACATGAAGAGGCAGTGCTTGGGAATCCTAAACTATTTCAGAAGGTTTGAAAATTTAATACAAATATATACAATACTAAAACATTTTTTACCATATGATAAAAAAACTGGACTAACTATTTTCAAGGGATCAGGTAAAAGTTTTGGCTATTTTAATGGCTTGACATGTTACTTTAAATGCTATAATATTTAACAGCATTGAGCGCAGCATCACAATTTATGATGGTGGCTTGTCTCTTAACTCAAAAGCACAAGATGGTCAGGATGAAAGAATTCACAAGTCCAGTTCTTCTGAAACTAAAGGTATATACAAACATTTGGTAAATTATATTACTGTTTTTTTTATTGTGATTTTATGGAGTTTTTGGTGACAAAATGCATGTAGTTGTATGTAACGTTGATTGCTATACCATGTTTAGTTGTTTATCCAAATGTGCGCATTATCAAATGCGGACTGTATGTGATATGACGAATGTCTACGACATATATGACATATGTCTACAAAAGTAGACCTTTTTGTGACGTATTTGTGCACCCTGGTGGCCCAAAATTGACTAATTAACTAATCCTGGTGTTATTGACAATGTTCTTCAAAATTGGTTAATTTATCTGGAATATTTATTTTCCCACTGCATCACCAAAAAGCAGCCTGCTTATTTTGTGGTCTTGCAAGGGGTTATGCCTTTCGTCCATATATGTTTGGACAGTGATGATTAGGAGCCAGATTCAATATCAGATTATTTTTACCAAAACGGTTGCCTTGTACAGGGGATTTAAGAGATATAATTCTTATTTTATGGGTGAAAAAAACAAGATCCAAACAAGATGACAAAAGTGCCTAGTATATAATGATTTACGAAATAAAACCGGAATTTATCTTACAATGCAGTGCAAGCACTTTCTGTTGGGGGAATAAGGTTGGCGAGTAGATGAACTAGCCCTGTGGGCTGTAGTTTGGTGTCCCCTGGTCTGGGCCCTGTAGTGAATCTTGTAGATAACCCATTGTTTCTTTAGATCACAAATCAAAATCAATTCAGGAAAACCAGAAAGGCACAGATAAGAAAGATCCTGGCATCAGTTCACATCATTACATGTTTAATACACCTGCAGATTTTGCAGTAAGCAGTTGATTATTTTTTTGTCATAACATAATTGTAAATGTAAACAATAAAAATATGTGTGTAAACACTTTGTAGACTGAGGAAAACAAGTTCATGGAGTTTAAGGGAGTTGAGAATCATGATGATTTTTATGCCTGTGATTTGGATGACAATACCCAGCTACAAGATTGTAATATTGGAGCGGGTGATGGAAGTGAATGGCAAAGTTTTATTACAGCAGCGGTGTCAAGCGGAACAATGGGGTTGAATTTTATTCCCCATGTTCAAGATCAGCGTGGTTATTACATAATGTATGATGTTGCTGTGCAAGATTTAAAAATGTTGGAAGAGGAACTTCTTCTGGTGGCATCTCATTACATTGAGAAGGATACAGGTAATAGATAATTGTACATGAGTACCAAGTCAAATTTTCTCACATATACATGAGTAACTAAGTCAAAATTTCTCAAAGAATATTAGGAAAACATTACTGCTTTACAACATTTAATTTTGTTGCCAGTAAAAGAAATGTTAAGGTATTATTTTTGTTAAACTTTCATTAATTTATAAACACTATTCAAGGCTTACCTTATTCCTGTTGCTAATGACATGTTAAACAAAAAGTGTCAATGTTGTCTGCAATATCATACAGCCTTTTTGTATTCTCAGAATGTTTAATACCTTTTTTAGCAAATCGTATGGTACCAAGGCGTTCCGCAGCTGAAACTGCACAAAGAAGACAGGAAGCTCCGGGTGAAGTAGATGTTTCATCATATGGGCACAGAGATGTGGATAGATTTGCAGTGCTTTTTGATATGTGGACATGTGAAGTTAACTTCCTTGCCAATAAACTAAAGGTAATTAATATTAAGTTTTGGTTTAAAAATTCTGTCATAACAACAGTTCATCTGCCTGGTATTGTTTTTGTTAATATTAACCCTTTAAGACAGAGACGCAAAAATTAAACTTGAAGAGTGATGGGTAATTTTTGTTGTGCATTAGGATGTTGCACTTGTCAGCAAATGGGATCGACATAAAAACTTCGTAGTAAAACACGATTGACTTACAGGCAATTTTAGAAAAACAGGGTGGTCGAATTTTGTCGGGAATTCCCCCTACATTTTTGTAGCTGTTTAATTGTTCCTTAAGGTAGAGTTTTACAGAAAACCAACCTGCATGTCTGCGGCAATCGATGCAGTTGAGGTAGTTGTGTTGTTTTAGCGAAAAAACGAACTGCATATTTCACAATAGTATTTTTATGGGGTTATGTGCGCCGGTGGTTGTCCATGGGTGTATATTCTGCATTCGCTACCAATAAATTTATAGAAACCAAGTTTTAGATATAAATAATTCTAATTGCACCAAACAATGCTCTGCATTAAGTATTATGTAATAATCGATCTAACATCGATAATAACTATTACTTTTCACATTGAATTTTGTCAAAAAATTTGCGATTTGTGTTTTTATACTCATTTCATGAAAACATATTCTGTGGATAAAATGCGTGTACTGTGTCTATATATTTTTAGTCAGATTAGAGTTTTATATTGAAAAGTTTTATACAAATATACATTCAATTTCCAGAAATTTAAAGTTTGTGTCTTGCCAAAACCTAATTTCAAATACATGATTACTTAAGTTTAAATGTTTTTAATTTTCAGCTATTGAATTGCTTTTATGAAGCATATCAGAATACATACTCTTCACAAACTAAAAGAGAGTTGACCCAAGTAAGCTACATTATCCCTGAACTACTTTAGTTGTGTTTACTGACAAGTTTTCTCAGGTGATGACAAATTTGATCTATCAAAGACCTCGATATGATTTTAGTGAAGATTACTTTGTGCAGACATACAAGTCTGAATGTGCTTGTTTGCGCCTCCGAACATCAATTATTACTCAGGTACCAAACCAGGTGATAAAAGCTAAAGACATTATTTACTGTTAAAATATTATCTCAGATTCTCAACAGTCAAATTGATGACTACAGGCAATATCTAGCAAAAGTTGTTCGACAACCACATTCATATGGCATGCCATTTTATTTAAGTGGGAAACAGGAGATTGCAACCAACACACTAAGGTAAAACACTTTTGTTTGTCGATCTTTAACAAATCTGCTGTGTGTATGTTACAGACCAGCTCTTAAATACATGGATATGTTTGAGTTTCATCCAAACCTTGGAGCTGTGACTGGAGGATTTCATCTGGCTGTAAAACTTGCAATTGAAACTATATTTGAGGTGAAATAAGTACGAATTGAAGTAGACAATAAATTGTATGTTAAATCTTTTGAAAAAAAACCTGTCAATCTTGGTTGTAAATAAAAGTCTCAATGGTTTTAAGTGCAAGTATTAAAAATGTATAGTATGCATGTTATTTTTTACAACTAACACAGAAAGTTACTGTTTACAAAAAAGGCCCGCAACCCTGCAACAATGTGTCAAAGGATTTCCTTGGAGAAGCAAGTGTTGGAACTGGCACATCGGGAATGGGAGGAAATGTCCCAAATAGGATCGTCATTTTCCGTGCAAATACAGCGAAATGTATCAGGCTTTTAACTTGCATAGAAAAACTAATTTCATTCTCAATATTTTTGTGCAGTTGTTTTTTGATCAACATGTTGAAGATCCTAATCTACTGATAGAAACGATTGAGTCAATGTTTTGTAGTAAAGATGAGACTGTTGTTAAATCTGAAAATCAACATCAAACTTTGCAAATATTGCAACAAGCAATTGAGATGGTGGTTTTAAGATACA
The DNA here is from genome assembly GCF_947561715.1 of Ascidia mentula. Taxonomy (NCBI): domain Eukaryota; kingdom Metazoa; phylum Chordata; class Ascidiacea; order Phlebobranchia; family Ascidiidae; genus Ascidia; species Ascidia mentula. The sequence goes on from NC_138568.1 coordinate 11,612,197, forward strand.
GGTTAATTGAAAGTGCTTGGGAAACTGAAATATTGAGCAGGTGAAAGTGCTTTTTCTATGCAAATTGTTCTATATTTTTGTAATACTTTCCACATAGACTCTATAAACAAACAGGTGATGACATGGGGTTTGATGAACATCATATGTATCTACGACTTGTTCAGTTTGAATTTGCCAACTTTAAAGAAAAAGTTGATCTTCCACCATCCATGCAAAGCAGCTTTATTCCAGATGAAATGAATGCTGATCGGTGAATTCAATGTTATTGTTGAAAATACCCACATTGACTTTTTATTATTTTTTAACAGGTATGTCCCAGGACAGCTGCAACTTTCTATTCAGGAAATGGATGAAAATCACTTGTCAAAATTCTCATTTCACAGTAAAGATGGAATAATACAGGTTACCCATACTAACATCTTGTTAACTTGATCAAACTAACATCTAAAACTCACCAAGTGTAAATGAAATGAAGGATGAGACAAGTTTGATTTTTTTTAAAGTTTTTCCAATGCTGTCACAATTTGCTGTAAATTGAAGCAAGTTGTGACTTCTTTTTTTAAATTTTAGTAAATCCAAAGTATTATCAGTTATATTGGCTGTTGTAAAGTAACTTTTACATGGAACTGTGTTGTAGGGAATGAAATAAATATTCATTTTAGTTGAGGAACTTTTTGTCTGTGCCTCACTTGTCATCACTGCCTGCATTGTTGTTTCATGCAAACCAAAAGGCCACATATTACTTGAGAACTGTTTTCAGTCTACTGAAACGTGTGATTTTCAAAGGCCCTCATCATGGCTTTTAGGTTACTTATTTAAGCTACAATATTCACCAAGATTAATGACATCTGTTAGTATTCATGATGTATACTAACAGACAGGTAAATAACACTAGAAAGGATAGAATAGTTTGGTTACAAAAAGAACATGATCACAGACGTTAGATAAACACACTCTCACATTCCCTATCTCTTTTGATTTCTGAAATACTTTGGGCAAAATAAACCAATGAATGAATGAAAATGAATGTATGTACTAGAGTTTTCAAAAATCCAAATTTAAACCGTTTAATATGTTTGGCTGGTCGTGTGGATGAAACTTTTGTGCCAGAAAAAAGTGCAAACCATGTTCAAAAAGGCTGAAAACCACTAATAGTTCAAAAAAAAACAGAGCAAAAAAACATTTTAATTCCTGACATATGATGACGCCTGCACCATTTCATGCAAAGTGTAGATATGTGGAATTTTTCAGGTTCTAAAAGAAAGTGGAATAAAAAACCTTCAGGTAACATTGGCTTGCCAAGTTGTACATAAGAATGCCATGATTACTGCTGTCACCTTGGCAAGCAACTGTTCCTACTGGAAGGAAATTAAAGCAATATCAACAGATCATGGAAAAGTATAAATTGCTAGTTGCTAACCGACTTAGGAACATACCATTAGTGATTTCATACTTAAAGGAAAACAACAGGGATGCGTCAGACACAAGAAGTACCCACAGTGTGTCTACTACTTTAACACAAGGCACCGTAAAATCAGGCACTGCTTCACCAAGCGGTGTTCGAAGAGGTGCGGCCTATTCTGGAAAACTGAAGTTTGGCTTTGATAAGCACAAACGGTGATTTTTCTCACAATTAGCAGTAACTGTTTTATTTTTTGAACCTTATGGAAGTTTTGAATTAGGTCACCAGAGGCATTTATATCCATTCAACTTGAAAAAACTGGACCACGAGATGTGGTTGTCAATGCATTTGTGAAGAAAAAAGAAACATCTGGAATGATGCTAAAAAAAGCAGGGGAAATAGAAAAACTTAAACAGTCTCTTATATCAGATTTTTGCAGAGAGTAAGTTTGAATGTACAATACAGCAATATATTTTGCTCACTAAAACCATAGAATTATTTTTACACTGCCAGTCAAATTTATGCAGGGTTGCTTTTCGAATGAGTTTGCATGCAATGCGTGCCCAAATCATTGCATATTATGCAAGTATTATTTATACATTGAAGTTTTTTCAACCAGTGCAAGATAATTTTTTTATTATGGGAACACCCAACGAGAAAAAGCACAAGCAGGTAAGATTTTTTACATATTAAAATGTTACATTGTGATTTTCATTGAGAAAATGTGTAAAGGATGATGTGGATGGGATGGTTCCTGAACCAAAGACTTTACATAGAAGACCAAGAAGAGTGTTTTCATCTGATGGAAAGTCATTTCTTAATCTTTGGTTTATTCCACACTTTAGTGAAATTATATGCGTGCATCGAAATTTGGATTATGAGGTAATCCGAAATTTGGATGTTTAAATTTGAAATTTTGGTTGTAACTTTGATGTGCTCAGTAGCTTTGGTTATATTTTTAACTTTCTAATGTTTAATTTATGTTTGTTAGACCCAACATAAACTTCTTACTAATTGGCTTATGATCACTTCCTCACTACATGATATTCTATTACATCTGTGTGCCCATGCTCATTTAGGAAGCACTGCATTGGACAAACAAATTCTTGACAAATACACAGTGGCACCTGACTGGGGTGGTTTTGAAGGTAAACATTCAATTTGTCAAAAAAGTTGTTGGCTGATGCTTTTGTGAAGGTATAGGAACTGAATTACAAGGAATTCAGAAACAAATTGACAGCCTACCAGAGGGCACACATCCTTACACAAAGGACCCTGTAAAAGTTGCTGAATTACTAACTTTAAGAAAGGAAGCTATGTTTCTTCAGTATGAAGCAGCTGTCCGCCATATGATTAGGTGTGCATAAGTTTCTTATAGAAATGACCTGGAATCTGGTAGGATGTATATTTTTTATATTCAGAATGCTAATATTGGCAGCAATTGCAATGTGTGAAAAAAAAATTAAAAAAATTGTTTGTATTGAAAAAAAAAATTTCAAAATTGCGATTGATGAAAAAAACACTGAAGAATTTTGTTCTCTAATTACAACACAAAATGGATTGTGTACTATATCCAAATTACAAACCTTTATTTATATTAGGACCTTGATTTTTTACAACCAAAATTTATGACAGCATTAAGTATTTGGTTAGAATAGGGCTGAATATACAACATTCTAAATCATAAGATTAGGTTGTTCGCACCATTTTTTGAATACCACCTGGGAGGCTTAACACACTGCAGGGTTTAAGTCACTGTTGTACTTTGTTTTTAGAGAAACATTTTTGGCAACTGATAAAGTGGCAGCATACAAATGCGTCACATACAACATGGAACCAGCATTTTCAAAACTTAACTACCAAAAGCAACGAAGTTTAACAATGATGCACTTTAGTGTTCCACAACCTTTTATTGCTGACAGAAAAGAATGTAAAAAATTTTTTCCATGGATTAGGTTTGTTTACCAAACAATCAACTACTTTAGGTTTAACATAAATATTGTGTATTTGCGTTGTTATAGTTTTAGCCACTCCAATGGCCCATTCCCTACCTCCTACTCAGAGTATTGGAAAAATATTGAGCCATCTCTTCAACTTTGTCTGGCCGGCTTAACATTCACGGATCGAAAAACAGCAAATGGGGACATTCTTGGTGTAAATCTGCACATCCAAGAAATTATTAATGATGGCAATGCCCCACTGCTCTGTTTACAAGGTATGTATTGTATGAGAAACTTATTTTGGTTAAACATACAATGACAGTGTTGTGCATGAGTCTAGGTACAGCAGATGAAATGCCCAAAGGCTACTTGATGCTGACACATGTTGGCAAAGGACCTGACAGTGGAAACAAGGTGAAGAGTTTTGTGTGATAAATATTACAACTGCAATTTAATTTTATGTTTAGAATAACAATGTTGCTGAAAATGGTCCAGACAAAAGCCTTAACGTTGCTGTGACAGCACCATTGCATGAACAGCTAACATCTGTTGAAGCATACAGGTAACTTAAATATTTAGGTGTCTGTTTTAATAAACAAGATAAAATTTGTTATGTTGCTTTCAAAAAGTGTCTTTAGTGTCAAATTTTGCCCTTGGTGGAAGAAAAGTGCTACTGCAATGCTTACAAACAGTTTTTTTTGTTTTCTGAAAGATTGGAAAATACGTACTTAAAATTATGGAGTCAACTTGAGATGATGAAATGTGATTGGGGAAAAAATAAGTTACAAGTTCATGCAATTGACACACCGTTTCTATTCAGGTTGGAAGAATTTTTCTCTTTGTTTGTAAAGTTTGAAATCACATTACATGAAACTTTACAGGGAATTTATTCATGTATTTCGTTCTGAAATTGTTTTGCCTGTTTTTACATCAATGGCAAGGCAAATGGGAAACCTGGATGAGTATACTGATATTGCCAACAGTGATGGACCTGTTAGACTTCCACCACATGCCGCAGAACTTGCAGTAAAAGCTCGTTTGGTAAGCTAATGCGCCCCAATGTTTTAGCATCACTTAATCCCTTGCAGTTTTGATAATTATTTTATCATTGTAAAATGTTGCAGGTATAATTAACAAGAACCATTGTATTAGTGTTTTGTCAGTTTTTGTCAACAACGATTTAATTAACTCAAATATTGTAAATTTAATTGTTGTAACAATATGTAAAAACTAGTGTGCACTTGTGAGTATGTCGCCATTAAAACATCATTAAATGATATTGTATGCATCATCATAGGTTTGTGTTTGTTAAAAATCCTACAATTTACATTGACAGATGTTATACATTGTTAAAATAGATTTAGTATGTCACATTTTCTACATTATATTTTGGTAAAATTTCTAAAACTTAACATGGTAATGGTTTTGGGTTGTATGAAGTATATTTTGCACACAAATATATGCAAACTTATTATTATGCAGCTTATAAAACTTCTTGAAATTATGGAGTGCAAAATGATCACTGAAGTAAGGCAGATGGTAAGTCGTGAATATACACAGGTATTGGCAGAACGTTCCCGAGAAGAAAATGCTTTGCCCACTGATTTGTGGAGGCACTCAATGGGTGAAAATGGTGTAAAGGAAAATTTCACTGTAAGTCGACCACTCTTGGTGGAGAACTTTTTGCAGAAGTAAGTCAACACAACAATGTATTTTTATTGCTGAAGTAAATTTGTGAAACAAATAAGGATCACAAACATTCATGTTATTATGTTTACGTTACTTTGATAACGTCCTGAATTCGAAAAAAGTGCATTTGTTTCATTTAAACGAATTTTTTGTACAGACTGTATTCTGAATGTGTAACTGAAAATGGGCATATCACATTCAGTAGGAAGCATTTGGAATTTTGCATATCCAATTTGGGAACAAGTGTAATGCAAAGGTTTGTCAACAATCTATATTTATATAATCATTATTTTTCGGAGTACTACAGGAAGTATGTGAACAATAACTTTAAAGTAATGTATTTTCTATATCTGCACAGTTATGTGTTTATGTTTATTAGTAAATTTTGGTTTACCTTTTTCTTGTTTCTATATGGCTTAATTAAACTTGTAATTTCAGATGGCATTGTTAACTATGGTTATTTGCAGAGAAAGGGAAAACTATGAAAGTTACTCAATGTACTATGAAAGTTTGTTGAAACATTACCACCATTTACTGTATGTAAAAGAACTTGAGGCAAAGTCAATTAATTATAAATCTTTGAATGATTCCGAACAGTTTTCCTCGCAGGTTAGTGTAAAATAGTAATTCTAAGAGCAGCTAAACTTTCTGAGAGCAGCTTTCAAATAACCCTATTTTAAAATATTAGCTTTTCAATTTTATTTATACCAGATAGAATTGAAGTATGGGTGATAATACATCCTATAATACGAAATGTATTTTGATATATGCAAATGCTTTAGTTCCAGTTAGCGGATCAAAGCCACGAACTAATTCTGGAAATCACTGCTTTGCGGACCAAAATTTCTGAAATGAGAAATCAAACTATTGCAATGGACCAGGATATAAGAGAAGATGTTAAACGAGATTATCAGGTAGAATTTTCCTTCCTTCCTGTTGCAGAAATTTGCGGAAATGTACTGTTTTGATGAAATAGAATTCATGAATGTAGTTCAAAAGTACTGTCATAACACATAAGCAATAAATATTTTAGTTAACCTTTTTGCTGCTAACACCCTGTTTTTTTGTAATTTTGTTTGAATTTTATTTGTTCTATATCTTCACATGTTGTGTAATTTAACTGGAATATTTGTTATTAAAATAAAAACTGTATGTTTGATTTAAAATAATCACAAAGCTGAACAAAAGAATTTGTCAGTTGTAATAACTTTTCATTTGATTTTTTCGGACAGGAGCTGGTTCAAAACTTGTTTGAGGTTTGCTTTCAAATGAAAGCAAGGCTTGCACAATCTCATTTAACTATCAATGATGATGTAAGAACACTGATTGGTGAAACAAGGGAAGATGCGATGAGATCTCTTGGAAAGTTAAAAAGTGAATCTCCCTCATCAACTGCTGAAGAGCGATTGAGAACAATTGCTGCCAAGGTTTTTATTACAATTTGTAGCTACCAGTGTTACACTGAAATATTGTCAACATTTTAACACAACAACAGTATGTTGGGTACAAACCTTAAAATTAATATTGACATACAAGTACATGTTATTTAAATTTTGTATTTTAAATAAAATACAGAAACAAAATGAAAAAAATATAGACAATGCGAAGGTTTTGTTCTGGTTTAGGCTTTTACTATAATTCATTACATGTTATTTCCGGTTCCAATCAGAAAACTGTTACATATAAAAAGTGCAACAATTTGCCATGTGCAGGAAAAGTTGATTTTGTATTTAATTTAGGTGTTTGTAAGTTTTGTATATTTTGATAGTTTTACTATCATCTGCAATTGCTATAACTCCATTTGAAAGAAGACCCACTGCATGTGGAAATGAAAGACCATCATCTTTTGTAACAATCTGATGTAAGAAGTCCCCATTGGGTGAAAACATGGATATTCTGTTGTTGCATTCATCAGCCACATATATTCTGTGACAGAAGCAGTCTTGTTTATATTTGCAAGCACCAATAGTGCTTTAGATTAGTTTACCTATTTTTAAAATCAACAGCAACACAACTTGGGTATCGAAACTGGCCTTTACCAACACCAAATGATCCAAATTTCTTCCGAAGAATGCCTGATTTATCAAAAATTTTTATGCAGTGACCTCCATAGTCAGGCACTATTACCTGCAAGCATTGGGGACATAGTGTTTTTCATAGTTGTTGCATTAAAACATGAGTGAAACTTTTAAAACCATGATATTACCTCATCATATTGATTGACAGCAATTCTTCCTTGCCATGGAGATTTTCCCAACACATTACCACCTTCAGAAACATTGTGAATCTTTGTTCTTTGATTCACAAAAACAACACTTGCATTATCGACATCTGCAAGTATAATATTTGCTTTGGAATCGAATGCAACTCCACCCAAATTGCCAAAATCAGGGTGCGGTCCAATTTGTCTGATAAGTTTTCCTTCAAAGGTCCAAACTGTTGCATATTTTCCACAAGTCACTGCTACCTGTTTGATTGGAATATATTCTATTTCAAAACAATCCTGTATTAATGTGGTTTGAATTTTAGGTACCTGATTTTCTAGTGAATTAACTGCTATACTCTTGGGTTTTAGGTTGACACCTTGAACAGTAGTCTTAAAGATACCCGATAGTTTGAATGTGTTTGTATCATATTTTTTAATTTCATGATTTTGGGCATCACAAACCCATAGTGTTCCATCACAACCTACGGTAAACTCAGGAAGTTGGGGAAAATGGTAAACTTCATCAGTTGCAAATCTTCCCTTTTTAACTCTACCAATGCTGGACAACAAAAAAATTGGCTATAGGTTAAAAAAAAAATTTTGTTATGTTTAGTCTTGAAAACATTCATAATTCCATTTTTAAAGTCTAACTACATTGTTTTAGAACATATGAATTTAAGCAGGTTTAACTGTATGTTAATATTTTAAACATTTGCCACAGCATAATTAAAACCTTTGAATAAGTTGACTTTTCACATCTGGAATAAGATGCACAGAGCTGTCGATACTAACTTCAGTATCTCTTGACGGATCAAAGTTGGCTTTAATGCTGTCAGCTTTATGTTGACCACTATTTGGTAGAGTGTGTTGATTTATGTCTGATGTACAAGTGTGTGTCTGGGAAGTTTGTGCTTCTGAATGGGGTGCTTTGGGAAGAGAGGCATGGACAATACTAGCTGAAGAAAAGCTGTCACTGGAAAATGAATCATCAGACTCTTCAGCATCTGAAATGTCTCCATTTATTGCCCTTCTTCTGTTCATCATGATTTCCATGGCTTTGGATACAGTTTCATTATTGATAGTTGCTATGTTTGATGTTGAATGTGGAAAACTGGTTACAGGGTCTTGAGGGTTCGTATTAACTTCTTCAGGTTCTAAGTTGAGTAAACAAACATTCTCATTGAATGGAATTTCATCATATATGCTTTCATCATTTTTCTTCAATTTATTCAGTGATGCATACTGCAGAATTGAGTTGGTAAATGTATGTCCATAAAGTCTTGACAGAACTGTAAAATTTCCCTCACCTTGTTTGCAGCATCTGGTGGGATGTCGTAGATAGGTTCTTCATCATTTAGTTCGATGGCAGTCAAGTTTTCAGTTGATTGACATACCTTTTTGTTTGTTTTTTCCTTCAGGATTGTGGATTTAGAAACCAGTGATCCAAGGTCTTCAGCCAGTAATTCATACTTAAAGTCATTGCCTTTAAAGTAGGTCTGAAAATATGCAGAAAAGTCAGTGAGAAAGTTGATTTTCTCACTAATGTTTTGACTTACTCGACATTTATATTGTGTTTGAATTTCCTTTGGTAATTTCTCAGTTTCACTCTTTTTCATGGTGTTCCAAACCATCTTTTTAAAGTTGTTTAAATCAAGTGGAGCTCCTCCATTTTCTAATATTCTTGATGCAACTGCACAACATTGCTGCACTAACTCCAGGCTCTGTGATTGCATCTCAATTGCAGCCTTCGCTTTCTGCGAAATAAAACCATATTTTTGACAATTTTCTACAATCCATGTAGTTTCACATTGCTTTCACTTTGCCCATTTGCACTATTATGTTGTTTGGTGAAATTGACTAAATTGTCTTCAGGCTATTAACTAAAATTGCACATCATTACAGCTATTGAAAATCACTTTCCTAGATATGCATGCTGAGTACCTTGACTGGCTCAAATTCCTTTTCAAAGAGTTTGGTTAACTCTTTTAACAACTGTGTTTGCTGACACCGCACAAATGAAACATACAAGTCACTTGCATGCTTGATTTGTTTTTCCAGTAAAGTTTTTGAATCCATAACATGTTTTTCATACTCTTGAACTTTGTTACACTAAATTAAAAACATATGTTATTCACTTGTCATCTACTTAATGAAAAAATGCATACCTGCAACTTGCATTTATTCATCTTTTCTTGTGCAGTTTCAAGCACCTTTTTGATTTCAAGCTTTTCTTTATTAAAAGATACAATGTTTATTGTCAAATCTTGTTCCCCGTACATGGTTATGTAGTCAGTTTTTTCATTTCCAAATTTTGAATTTTTTTTGCACTTAGTTTGGGAAATAATTTTGTTTACAGTGTCAATATCTTGTAATTCACTAGGTGCGTTTCCATACCATGATGTAACAATATGGCAAATTGTACAGTTTATCATCCATTGACCTGTTCATATGCTTTTTTTAATTTTAGTGATTTTAGTGACAAATTCACCATCTTACCTGACTGCAGATGCTTAGTTTTTAAAAATCCCAAGCAGTTTTGGCAAATCAAATGAAAACAATTTAGTTGCTTAATTTTTGTGAGCACTTGGTTGCAATTTTGGCAAGCCAAAACACTTTCCATCAAGTTACCTATTACCTTGTTTTGTACAGGGAAAGTGTAGCTTTCATTCATTTCAACAGAAGATTGTAAATATTCATTTACTGCTTTTCTTAGTTTTTGTTCTGATAATTGTGACAGTTCAACTTTATATGGTCCACCAATACAACTTGCCGCTCTATCAAAACTCACACGAGACTGTATAGAATGGTCCAATTGATCTCCGTTTTCACTTTTTGCATACGCAAAATTTTTTTTCTTTATGTCAGTATCACTCCATCTGAAATCTGCAATGAGTAGTTCAATTGATAACGTATCAGCTGGTTGGTGTCAACCGTAATTTGAGAAAATTAACCACTATGCGTTGTTAATTGCCCTGAGGCTCAAGTGCCTACGTAAGTTTCGTACAACAAGTTTGCTGGATTTATTTTGTGAAAACAGTTAACAACATAATGGCTTATCAAAGTGCAGTTGATATTAAATAGCATGGAAATATCCTGTATACCCCCTAAACTAATAAGCCACATTTATAAGTAATGCACTAACCTGAAGAATGATCATGTTCTCTGTGCCACATTGTTGTTAATTTGCTCTAAATTATTTGAACACAGTTTATTGACAAAGTTTCAGTACCAGCCCATGTATGATACAATGACAGACTTGCTACTCACTGCATTGAGGTTATACTAACAAAATTACCTGAGGCCATACCAAGAAAATTACCCACACAGCAATTTTGTTTTTTACCAAAGTTGGTCAGCATACTGTTTCCTTACATGATGTAATGTTTTTATCAGGACAAAAAGATGGCAATGATGCAACAGGAGTATTATGAGCTCAATATGTTGCTGAGCAAACTAACAGCTTTAAACCATTGGAAACAAACAACCACTAATGGCAGACACAGGACCTCAGCAGAAAAACTTAAGCATGATGTAAACAGGTGAATATTGTTTTCAAGTTATGCATTTCATCAATATGTTGCCAGTCAAGCATTTAATATTGTTTTTAGAATTCGACTTGATTGTGAAGCTAAGAAAATGATCGCTGAGGAGGAAACGAACTCATTTAAAGAAGAACTTGCATCAGTCCGCCAATCACTCAATGATTCAGAGAAAAGACTCACCAAAGCTCATCAGCAAATAGAAAGGGAAAAGAAGATTCAAAAAGAAAAGGAGTACAAAGAACTACAAGAACATAGAAACAGGTTACTGTGTAGCATTGCTGTTAACACAAGATGCAACCCCTACATTGAATTTACCAATTCTGCATAAAAACTTCAAATTTTTGTCAAAATCTGTTACATACATGAATACATCATTTAAAGCCAAATTTGCAAATCCTATTCATTGTATAGAAAAAAGTGTACACAATGTTGTGTGGCCTGTGTTTTTTTATTCTCTGAAATAACATCAAACAGGAAAAAAGGTTGAACAAAAGAATATGATTTTGTAAAAAAACAGGTAATGGAGTAAGTATATGCTAGAAACTAATTTTGATTTTCGTTTTGTACATGGATTTATATTTAATAAGATGTCAGTCAAACATTGTCAAGTACTTGACCAGAAATGATCAATGAATAGTAATTCCATTTACTTCTGTGTTTAGGCAACAACTGGAGCAAGCAAGACAAAGAAATATGAAACGGCTGGTTATTGAGTTGGACGAAAAAAATGCTCGACTCAGAAACATGACTGTTGATTTAGAGCGGACTGCACAAATTGAACATACTCATCAATCTAAAATCCAACGGTAATTTTGTTGTGTGATTTAATTTGTTTTGAACTGGTTGGTGGGACTGTTTTTACTGTTAGGAGCTTAAAGCAAATGCATGCACAACTGTCTGTGGAAAGAAGCCTAAAACTAGATGCATTTGGTCGTGTTGACTCCCTACAGGCTCAAGTCATGGTGTCTGAAAGAGATGTTACCCCTTCAATAGCAACATCTGTAGTCAGTCCAGGTGTGGTGGTTAGTTTTAGCATTTATATACAGTAGGTTTATCCAGTCTGTTCCATACAAATTACTACTTACAAGATTTGTGTTTTTAGCTACTTCCAAGCTTGCCATAACTAGGAGTCGTCCATCTTCTGCCTACAATTCTGTGAAGATGCCTAATGTTAAAGTTCGCCCAATGAGTTCTGTTTCTGGACAATATAAAGGTCAAACAGATGTGCCAAGAAAACGACCACAAACAGTATGTCAATTACAACTGTGACAATTTTCAGTTTATTTGAAATGATGATATTCCTATTAATTTTACTTCAATGTTGACAGTTAAACAAGCAAATCACGCTAGACGCCACTATTGCTAACAAATACTTTAGTGATCATAGCGTGAGTTCGTTCATTAACTTGTATTTGTTGCAGGCTGCAGGAAGGTTAAAAAGCACTATTGCTGCTGCACTTCTAACTGAAATTTATCCTTCTACCGATGTACATGAGACTGTTGTGCAACTGGACAGAACCCCAAAATAGTTTTGTTCTAATAAAAACATAACTTCATCACTGTGAAACTGTGTGTGTATATACCTATATCAAACATGTACTGAATGTGATATCATTTTAATATCGTTACCTAAGTTGTAATCACTTTAGCACTTTACCTTACAATGTACATACACTGTGTTAAGTTAACATGTTTCTTGCTTTACCTAGATATTATTCCATGTTTGCTGTGAAACACATAACTCCTTAGGAGCCTATTGCTTGTAATGAAAGCAAATGTATTGGTGCTAATTTTATGTAACATGCATTAATAGCATTACAGTTTGAAAATACAAAATTGCCACATAAGTGATAAAGCAATGGTGGTAAATAGTGCAGATTATATTTAAATTGAGTAAAATCCTCCATCATGTCTTCTGGAGTAGCCACGGTTCGTAGCTGCACTATGATGGCTCTCTACAAATGAAAAATATATTTAACCATCTATCAAAAGCTTAAAAGTAAGCTTTTTTGCAGGATTTTGTTTTTCTGTTTATGTTTGGTGAAATTGGCCACAAATTCTTTGATTATAGATGCATTCATATATTTAATTACATATTATAGACATAAAGCATTGCTTTGCATCAGTACAGAGCCCAAATTATACTATTTGAGCAATCATATATGGGAATGCTCATAGATACCATAGTCACATATCTTCATAGTGTGTTATATATTAAATATGCTGAAGTTTATCATATTAGCAGAAATATGGTATCTAAAAAAAACAAATTTTTAAAAAGTAATTAAAAAGCCATTTTTTAGCTCTTTCACAAACAAACATCAAATTTGTATGTTAAATGCTGGAGCCTCTCTGGTAAACAACTAATGTATAAGGTTAAGTTGCAGAAAGGCAGGATTTTTGTGTACAACAATCCAACCTCGAAATAACAATAAATCTTATATTGTATGTTAAATATGTATAGAACACATAATCAACTTACGGATTGCGCCTTCAATGCTGTGAGGACTCTCATTTTTAGATGAATCAGTAACCCGAAGTGGAGGATACAGTGGATTAAATGGGGGTTGAACTTCCTTTTGTCGATTTTTGAGAAGTCGTCTAAATAAAAAAAATGCTTTTAGCGCTTACTTAGCATGTAAAAAAAACTGCTCACCCATGATCATCAGTAGCTGTTTCTCTCTGTATTAGTGTATCATTATTTCCACTTAGAAATTTGTTGTGGTGGTCATATTGTGATTTAATAACAAAATCCAGACTGTCCTGGGGTGCTTGTGGGTCAAAATGATATATTTCCCTTCGGGCACTAGCAAGAGTTGGAGTTCTATTCAGTCGATTCCAGGGATTCATCTGTTGTGCTTCACTTGCACTTTCATGGAAAGGGCTTTTCTGCATCAAGAGTAATTGCAGATGTTGTATATTTCAAGCATGTTTTATGTCAATTTGTACCTGTGTACTTCTGGCTCCAACAAAGTCATCATCATTTTGTAGCTGTGGAAAAGGAAATGGGTTTCTCCCTGCAGGCATCTTTAGCTTGTGTTGTATTGAAAATGTAATAAGCAGAGGATTTATCAAACTTTTCAACCTGGATGAAGGATAAATAATAAACATTTGAATTTTAACACCTTGTCAATTCACATGCTACATATTTTATTACTTCCAAGAATTTTACACAGTAATGTTTTATGCAATGGTATGATTAAAAGGATCGCCCCACTGCGCAGGTCCTTACTTGGCGATCACAGCTATTGTATCGAGATCATTAGGTTTATAGGTGTTCTATTGGTAAAATGCTTTGGGTTTACAGACTCGCTCCGACTTGTCAGGGAAAGTGGCTGTTCCAGCTAGGCTGCAATGCCTGAACTGCTAAGCCTGTAAATCCAAAGCATTTTACCAATAAAACACAAAAAATACCTTATATTGTAAACAAGAATTACCGAAAATTCTAAAAACCCTTGCAGAATATTTTACCCGCGTACCGGTTGCTAGGTTGCCATGGCCAGCGCAAAAAGAACTGTGAATAACGCCCCCTTATGGCCAAAATGTTTGAAACTAATTTTTTCAAAACGTAAAATATGGCAAGTATCACATTTTCACACATATATAAATGTATATATATTTGAAAAACACAGGATTTCAGTAAAACGGAAAATTCGCAGTTGGCTAAAAAATAATGAATATGACACGATAGAGCAACCCAATGGAGTTAAATAAAAACAAAACAAAAAAACGGGCGATAAAAAGTGTATATATTTGCAAAGAGGTTACACGTGTTGGTATAACACCATTCTATTGGAAATATTTGTGAAAAAAGTCGAGGATTAAGCTTCCATACATTTTATAGTTTGAAAAACTTACAAGACTTAGACATTATTTATATCGTGTGTTGATCCAAAACCAGAGATATTTGGGAAAAGGTATACTTATGCCAATTATAAAGGTTGTCTATGTTATACACAATGAAACAGAGTAAGATATCAATAAAATTAGGACTTAAAAACGACTGTTGTGATGCTCATTATTATTTATTTGCTAATACATACATGGAGTAAGTATAAACATGGAGCCAGGCAGAATTATCATTGATGGCAACCCTGTGCCCGAGTCGCGACATAAGAGATGATGCAGCTGTTTAACGTCTGTTTTGAGAAATGACACATTTGCCATTGAACAGCCGCTTAGTAAGGCGCTGGATTTAGTACAGAGACACTGCGAATTGTCAATCAAACGCTGAAAGTATCAGGCAGTTCGTCTGCGCCCTCACAGGATTCCCGGAGGTACATAGTTCTGAGTTAGCATACTTGACGAGCCAGTCTATATTTAAGGTCTTGGTTACAGCAGTATTTTGGAGAAGTAATATTATCCGGCAACAATTTATAAACAAAAAATAGATTTCGTTCACTTTTTTTGTATTAAATATCGCATTAAGATGATAAATATTGTACCAAGGTAAAGACAAAGTTTACGAGATTGATTTTCAATGGTTTATTTCTTTTATTTTATGCTTTATTCCAGGAGAAAAGTGAAGTTGAGTTTAGGCAAAAAAAACCTCTGTTTTTTTTATTTGTAGTTGGGTTTCTTATTACCTTACGAACTACGCAGTTTATAAGCCTCATTGCTTTGATGTTGTAACAAGGCAATTGAAAGCTTGTCAAAACTATTGTCAGTTTGAAATTAGGATACGTATGCCATTTCTATTTTTAATTGGTTTTCAATTTGACTCCATTACGCAATAAAAATTCGCTTTAAAAAAGGGAATCATACGAGTTAAGTGCACCTCTTGCTTCGTCGACGTTCTACGTCTTGACAGATTAAAACTACCGCTCTCAGTTTTCACAAACTTGACTTTAAAACGGTTAAAATAGCAATTGCTAAAAATAATATTCTTTGTTAAAGGAATTTGTGTGTCAACTTAAATTTACAACAATGTGATTACAATATGTGAACTTGACTTTAAAACGGTTAAAATAGCAATTGCTAAAAATAATATTCCTCGTCGAAGAAATTTGTGTGTCAACTTAAATTTATAACAATGTGATTGCAGTATGTGAGTAAATGTAGTACAAATTATGTCACCCTCCATAATCTTTTAACGCAGGCCTATCTGTCTTGAAACTTTACGACCGTGTTAAATACAGTGACTTCGGTTATGTCGGTAACAGGGGACAAAATCACGTGTGGTCACGTGTACAGCAACGGTTTAACAGCCAAAGTATGTGATCAATCCAACACTTCTGTCCTAAATAAATAGACAAATAACCAAATGCTTTTCAAAATTCATTTCAAATAGGCGTATTTATACCTTAAAATCATAATAGTACGCGACGCCAGTAGAGTCTTTGTATTGTGGAAATTTACATCGATATTAGAAGTGCCTAAAATGTGTCCATGGAGCGACTTAACCTTATGCAGGGATAAACAAATGTTTAGGTATTATCTATTAAAATATGAAGTTCAAAAATTCCAAGATGCACATAGATAAAGCAAAACACTCTAAATGGTGCGTGAGACGGAGACTATCTTTTGTGGTGTTTATTTGACAAATTCTGCATAACTGTAAGATTATAATGTAGATGACTTTAAGAAAAAAGGGAAATTTCATCTACACATCTGTATATATCATGTACCCAGTGCTTGCACTAAATGACTTGTAAGATGAAATGTAAAACAACTTTCTTACAGCATAGTGTGCGTGTTATTCAGTAGTGGATGTTAACCATACTGTTTGGTTTGCTATAAAACAGTCTTTGTCAACACTTGACTGCCCTCAACTACTCAGCCGGAACGTCGCACCGTGTTTTCTACCAATCAAATCGTTGCTCGCTCAGTATATAAGCAGGCGCAAAAATGGAAAACAACGCTGAAGCGTGCGTTTCAACTGGCGACTATTACGACGAAGAGATGCCTGCTACGGAAAGAGAGTTAGCAGAAGATGCGCCATGGAAGCAAATTCAGAAAAATACATTTACTAGGTGGTGCAATGAACACCTGAAATGTATCAACAAACGTCTTGCAAATTTGGAAACAGACCTATCAGATGGTTTGAGGTTAATTTCTTTGCTGGAAGTGTTATCCCAGAAAAAAATGGAGAGGTACAACAAACGACCCAACTTTAGACAGATGAAACTAGAAAACGTTTCGGTGGCATTAAAGTTTTTGGAAAGAGAAAGAATAAAGCTCGTTAGTATTGGTAAGAAAACTAGTCATAAGGTTTAGAGGTTATTTGTGTTGCTACGTTTGGGCGTTCGTGTAATTGCGTCAAGTACAGGTACATTACTTGCTGTGATGTGACGTGCCACAGGCAGCACACACAAAAACAGTTGTAATTAGCCCAAGGCAGCAACAAAGACGCGCTGTTGCCAATCTTTGTACTCAACTGACCTTATTATCGCTTCAATTCCCATCTATGTGTAAAATTGCGACGATTGTGGATAAACTTTGTGGTGTAAATGTGTCAAGTAATGTCATTCATATTTTAAACGGTTGGTGTATCCAGGTTTCCTGTGAACACGTTTCCTGACAGACTGTGACTCATATGATAATCACAGCCAGCTAACTTAAAACTTGCTTGTGTGTTACTTTTTAATTGTTGTGCAAACGAATGGCGACGGAAACGGCGTTTGTGTGTTTTTACACATTTCTGTGGATTAACCAGGTCCTGCTGGTTTACCGACATAACAGATAACACTGGGTATTTCAGAGTAGTCTTTTTTGTCTGTGGGTATGCAATTACGATGTTTAATCGCGGCTGTTCCCTCCAATAAGATAAATGTTTACTTAATGGGCGGCTTCAAGATTATTCAAAAGTTATTAAATCGTAATGTAACTTCACAACTTTTAACTGCTTGGTGTTTATTACAAATACAAATGTTTCTGTAGACAGCAAAGCTATTGTCGATGGGAATTTAAAGCTAATCCTGGGCTTAATATGGACCCTCATTCTCCACTATTCAATTTCGATGCCCATGTGGGATGACGAGGAAGAGGAAGAAGAAAAAGTCCAAGCTACGCCTAAACAACGTCTTCTTGGTTGGATTCAAAACAAAATTCCTCAAATGCCAATTACGAATTTTAAAAACAACTGGAAGGACGGCATAGCCCTCGGTGCCCTTGTTGATAATTGTGCTCCTGGTAAGAGTTTGCGTGCGTAAATTGTAACTAGCTAATATATTTCAACGAGTTAGTTTTGTTTAATTTGGTAACTACGTAAAAAATCACGCAACATGGTTAAAAAATGTTACTGGTGAAATTAACTTGTTTGTGTAATTAGAAGTGGTGTATTACAGACAACACTGTAATCGTTTCTCTTTACTACACTTCAATCGCCTCTTTTTGTATTTTTTTCACCTTTGTTTTCTCTGTCTGTTGAAAAGGGCTCATTGCTTTCTTTTATTTCTCTTTCATCTTTCTTGAGGTTTGTGTCCACAATGGCAAGATTGGGACCCAGTTAATAAAGTAGAAAATACCACTGAGGCTATGAATATTGCTGATGATCACTTGGGCGTGGCACAGGTGGGAAACACACGAATAAGGGCATGAATGCCAGTTATATTGGGACCTATCTTTCTCTTTGTCTGTATACACCGAATAAGCTTAGAATTGGCGTATGTGAACGTTGCATCTTTGGAATATGTTGCATGAACCATCTGCTTGCGTTTTGCACATTCATTTCACATGTACCAATTAGGGTTGTGCCCTGACTGGGAGGATTGGAACCCTGATGATGGTAAGGAAAACGCGGCAGAAGCCATGAAGCTTGCAGATGAGTGGCTTGGTGTTCCGCAGGTAAAGACTCTTCAACGTGAATGGTACCCATTTCCCCCTAATAGTGCATGCCCTTTCAGTTTGCCCATCAATCGTATAGCACGGTTCGTTAAGAATGACTTTGTTGGCTTTGTTTGAAGAACTTCGAACAGTTCCTATAAAAACAGCAACGCAAATTTTTGCTAAACTCTTGCCATGTCGCGACCGACTGTTTTTCATCGTCGAGAAATATTCTGCCCAGATCTTATGGACATTTTAGAACACTGTAATGTTATTAACCCAGTTGTACGCTTTATTTTTTCAACGATGAAAAACATTATCACTGTTATTTTGAAAGTTAAGCCAAAATAACAAATGTTACTTCTGTATTTTTTTAATTTTTTACTAAAATGCACGTGCGCATAGTTTATGTCAAGAAGTGCATGAAAATTTGATAATATCACAACAGCTTACAATGTGTTTGTTGCACGGCTCTTTTTGTTCATAAAAGGTAGAATTTTGAAAACTTATTGGTAATTTAGGGTTATTAATTTTAACAACGGAAAAAAGTACGTCGACAAGTGCAGGCAAAATTGTTTACCAAATAAGGCAGTGAACTTTACATCGGCCGGTCGGTTGCGTCATCGTGTTTTCTCACGCGTAACGATTTGCGCCTCGAGCTAAGAGCGACAATTTGCTGAATGGTAGAAAGTAATTGCCTCTTCTCTACATGCCTGGCTTTACAACCTCAAATGCACTTGAAAGCAACTCTGTCCTTACAGGTCATCACACCAGAAGAAATTACCAACCCTAATGTGGACGAACTCAGTGTCATGACATATCTGTCGCAATTTCCAAAATCAAAACTAAAACCGGGAGCGCCTCTACGGCCAAAAACAAACTCAAAGAAAGCCCGTGCTTATGGAAGAGGTTATTTAATATATAACATACCTATACTTTGTTTATTTATTATTACAAAACAATGATCCTCAGTATGACTAACAGACTCTGTAAATATCTTTGATACATAGGTGTGGAGCCCAACGGTTTAAAAGTCGGGCAGGCTGCGCCTTTCACTGTGGAAACGATCTCTGCTGGAAACGGCACACTGCTGGTATATCTGACTGATCCAGATGGCCACAGACAAGAGTTAAAAACGGTTCCTAACAATGACAAGCTAAAAACGTTTTCGGTCACATACTACCCGACATTAGCAGGAAAATATGAGGTTGGATGCGTTGTAATTGGTTTTGTTGATGTTCTTTTTGCGTTTGTGTCCACACATAAGTCATTTATCATATTGAATGAAAAACATTTTAAAGCTGCCACTGTATTATAGGTGGAAGTGCTGTTTGCTGGAAGTGGAATTCAAAAGAGTCCATTTGGTGTAAATGTCGAGGACTCGCCGGTTAATGCAAGTCAGGTTGTAGCAAAGGGTCCTGGACTTCAACCGGGAAATGTGGTAACTGTCCCAACCCACTTCGACGTATTTACTGAAGGTTTGTTGCAAACACTTCGCACAAGTTTATCAATGAACGAATGTTTATTATCAACTGCGCAGGTGCTGGCGTTGGTGAAGTTGAAGTGATAATCGAAGATCCGAATGGTAACCACAAAACAGTTGTTCCTAGCCTGAAACCAACGGCTGAAAATGTGTATCGAGTTTCTTACACACCCACAAACAGTGGCCCGCATCGCATCAACGTGTTGTTTGCAGGAGAAACAACCCCGAAGAGTCCACACGAAGTTACTATTCTATTGCGTACGATTGAAATTAGTGGTAGTCGCTGCATACTTACATTAAACATCTTCTTTGTATGGTTACAGCTTTCAATCCGACTGCTGTTTGGGCGGAAGGAAAAGGAATTAACCCAGACGGGCTCCAGACCGGAGAAAGGGCCGAGTTTGTTGTTCACACAGAAAATGCTGGAGATGGAAAACTAGAAGTAAAGTGCATAGGTCCACGTAAGTAGCGACATTTATATTGTTATTAATGTGTATTTACACCACACTGCTGTTTAGATGGTGTAACTGAACCTTTGAATGTACATAACAACGGCGATGGAACATTTTCATGCGACTACCATCCTACAAAACCTGGTCAGTATGTTGTGGGTATCACATACAGCGGGAAGCCGGCATCCAAAAGCCCCTATAAGGTGAGAGCAGGTTTGTGCGCAAGTTTGTGAGTCATGCGAGTGTTGTAAATTTGGTTGTGTCTACGCGTGGTGGTAAAATCACTTTCCCAGACGGTAGAATATGGTTACAGAAGAAGGGTACAGCGTGATCATATTATCATTGTCTGGTATTAAAGGTAAGGTGGTCGTTCAAAAAACCTTGCCGGGCTGCCGCCTCGTGCGACGAACGTGTCGCCTACGGCAACACAATTTTGTGGTGTAGGTTTTCGCTGGTTTATTGCATACCAAGTTTGGAGTGACGCCGCTGCTAAATATTTTCACTCAATGCCTGTCATTGAATTGAGAGCGGGAAGCTGCCTTGTAACATTTCCTTTGCGGGTAAATGTCGTCATTCACAGAAAAAAAATACGACTCATTTACTTCCATGTATTGAGCATAGGTACTTGCAATGAATACCAGGATATAATGTTGCTTGGTTACCCTGTAAATCCAACAAATGATCCCAACACACATGACTTGTGGCTTTCAGGTTAACGTTGCTTCCCCGCCAGACCCAAGCAAGGTCAAGGTTCAAGGACCTGGCGTGGAACCAGGAAACGTTGTTGGAGAATCGACTTATTTTGATGTTCTTACTTCCGGTAATTTGGTTTTGTAAATACTCTTGCATTGTTGTGTTATTTTGGAAATGGAATTTAACTTCCTTTGAATCGGATGATAGTCAGAATTTGTTGTTCTTCTTAAAACACCGCCAACGCTAACCATAGATCTATTGTTATCTGTCAGCTGCTTTTTCTGGTCGGTTTTCAAGGCCACTTGGAAATAAATACGGAAAATACTCTGGAGGTATTCATAAGCCAGGAGCAGGTTCATGCTCTGCATGTTTATTGTTGCTCTCACAACATCTCCATACCTTAAAGCAAATGTGGTTTTATGTGCGGATATATTCATTGCATGTCTGAACAAAACTCGCGAGCTTAATTTTTCAGTTGTGTCAAGAGATAATGCTTTGCGTTGCAGTTAATTTGTAGCAACATTGTGGTTTTTACAAACAAAGAAAATCAAGCGTGCTGACTCAAAAAGGAAACTTACTGGTGCATATTGAATAATCACATAACGGTGGCATGCGTCATTGAAAATGAGCAATGTGTTGCTGCGTTGTTTTTCTACAACACTCCCTCTTTAATTCTTTTTTTGGTGGTTCAGACTCTGGGAAAGGAAACGTTGAAGTGACAATAGTGGGACCGACAGGAGAAAGAAATGCCATTCCCGTACAATTAGAAAGCCGGGGAAATGACGTAATTCGCGCCACCTACACACCACAAGAGGAGGGACTACACAGAATAGATGTGAAATTCGTTGGACAACCATTGCATAAAAGCCCGTATTCGGTTGAAATAAAACCAGGTAGATATGTGCTTGTGAGATAAAAAAACACTGCAGTATTTGAATATGAGTTTAAAGTTTTTGTTTTGATAAAATAGCCATGCATTATTTCCAGTTGTGACGACGGAACCAAAATATTCAAAAGCAGCAATCAACATATTTCCCAATTTAGAAAACAAGGTCGCCCCATGTTCTAATGTCACACCGTTAAGTCTCGCCACTGTGCCAGGTTCTCCTTTGTGCAGTGCATTTGCTCTTGGTCAACAATCACACCCATGATGGCATTTTCTGAAGGAAAATACCAAACGTTATTTGCACAAAAGGCGCGTTGTTCGTCAAATACCATAAATCAGAGACAAAAGAAAGGCCACAGCTTTGCGCCACAGGCGGTTTATTGCTGTTAAGAATCTAGTTATTTTCCCTCGAAGCGACGGTTTACAACCCACTGTTAGCAATAAGTCATAAGGCCACAACGCTGCACTCTCATTGCGTTCTTATTGGCACATATCACCAAACATGACTTTTTGTTGGATGATAATGATTGATATTTACGGTAATTTATTATCATGCAATTATCTTTCCGGTTTCAGCATTCAACGCAAACGCTTGTCGAGCGTATGGACGTGGAATCCAACCGACTGGTGTACGAATGAGAGAAAAGGCCGACTTTCACGTGTGTACAGAAAATGCCGGGGAAGCGGAATTGAAAGCAACTGTCAAGGGTCCACGTAAGTGCACTTTGTGTGTGCTGATGGCCAAATGCAATTTGAGCTTTACGATGTCTCTTTGTTAACAGGTGGTAACGAGCCGGTAACAATTAAGAAAGGTAGCAAGCCGAACGTGTATGATTGTGAATATTACCCCTTAAAACCTGGAAACCATGCAGTTTCTGTTACATATGGAGGAAAAGCCATTCCTAGGAGTCCTTTTCAGGTTATTACTTCCTCAAATCCAAAACATATTACCGTTACCACACTATGCAAGTATAATTACATACGTATTAAAATTGCAAAAACAGCATTCTAAACTATAAACGCATTACTTCTGACGTTACGATGTTACCACAATTTCTAGGAAATCGATTAGAAACTTCTTTCACCAGGACGTATTATCATGACGAAAGATTGCATTCAAATGTAAATAGATACTGTTTATTTAAGGTGGCGGTAGGCAATGAAGTTGGTCCTCAGAAAGTGCGAGCATATGGTCCGGGTTTGCATGAAGGCAAAGTCGGCCACTCTGCTGACTTTGTTGTAGAGACTACGGGTAGCGATGTTGGCCAACTCGGTTGGTACAAAGTGAAATTACCATCCCATACAAGTTACTTACAGTATATTACTTTTGTCGTCAGGATTTTCTATTGAAGGACCTTCTCAAGCTCAAATTGACTGCGAAGATTGTGGCGACGGCTCATGTAATGTGAAATATTACCCAACTGAGCAAGGCGAATATGCGGTACACGTCATATGTGACGACAACGACATCAAAGGGTCGCCTTTCATGGCACAAATCCAACCCGCTGACTCGAAAACTAATCCTGACAAGGTTGGTTTGGATGCTTGATTTTGGCTTCGAATTACGCAAATTCAATCCTTGTTTTGTAGGTTAAAGCATTTGGACCAGGACTGGAGTCGGGAGTGCCTGTTAGTGGCCACCCTACCACGTTTATGATGGACGCTAGAGACGCTGGAGCTGAAGCACCTGTCGACGTTTACGCAAAATCTGCTGAAGGCGAAGATATTCCAATTAAAATTAAAGATAACGGCGACAAAACATATGAATGTTCGTACAACCCCAAAAAACCAATCAAGCACACAATTATTCCATCATACAATGGAGTCGCAGTTAAAAATGCACCGTTCAGGGTAGGTTTCTGGTTTCTTCTGTTACACCTTCAAGATATAAGCAGTTTACTTACTATTTTTCCTTATTTTAAGGTGGCGGTCCAGGAAGATTCTTTCCCGGAAAAAGTTACAATTTACGGCCCCGGAGTGGAAAAGGGTTTGAAAGCGGAGCAACCAACATACTTTACTGTTGATTGTTCCAAGGCAGGTGCCGGCGATGTAAGTGTTGGTATCAAATGTGCCGCCGGGGTCATTGCACCAACCGAAAGGGATGTTGAATTTGAAATCATTAAAAACGAAGCATCCGATACGTTTACTGTGAAATATACTCCCCCTGGTCCGGGTATGTTGTTACTTCTTTTTTTACTTATTTAAAAAAAAACAACTTGGAATTGAAACGGCAACATTTGAAATTTTAGGCAAACATACCATCATGGCTCTTTTCGCTGAACAAAAAGTACCAAACACACCAATAACTGTTGATGTTGCTTCTTCACACAACGCCAAACTAGTGAGAGCTGAAGGGCCTGGAATTGAACCAAATGGTACCGCGGATCATGTTTTATGTTCGTTAATAGAGTTTCACTTAAAAGTTGTTTTATCGTCAATTCAGAAGTTGAATGCGACAAACCCACCAATTTTACGATATTTACCCGAGGTGCGGGAAAAGCTAAACCGGGAGTTGAATTTAAACCAGCCCGTGGGTCTTACAGAGCTCCCGCGAAAGAACCTGAAATTATTGACAACAAGGTATTATCTTTAAATAGACATTGTCGACCAAAATGCTAGCTCGTATATGTTTTTACAGGATGATACGTATACTGTGCATTATACTCCACACGGAGATGGACCGATGGATGTGGATGTAACTTATGGTGGTGACAGAATTGCAGACAGTCCTTTTGCTGTTAATGTTGCTCCAAAACTTAATGTAGATCAAGTTAAAGTTAATGGACTTGAGGAAAGTAAGTATCGTGCAAATAATTTTATTAAAAATCAAATGGAAATTTACAGTAAACACACATGACATTAAATACATGACGTTGTTTAGAAATGGATGTGGGGAAACCCAAGCAATTTGAGGTGCTGACAAAAGGTGCTGGAGGAAAAGGAAAAGTTGACGTTGATATTATTTCACCTTCCAAACTTCCTGTTTACAACAAGGAAACGAGCGATTCGCTGGGAAAACAAGTTACGTTTACACCTGAAGAAGAAGGCAAGACCACTTCATCTTTTGACGATGTTGCGGCTTTGTTAACAAGACTTGTTACTGTTTAAAGGAACTTACGAAATAGACGTGAAATACGACGGAGTTTCTGTTAATGGGAGTCCATTTAACGTGGAAGCTTTGGTTCCTCCCGATGCAAGCAAAGTCAAGGCTTATGGGCCAGGGCTATCGGAAGGTGTCGTTGGAAAATCTGCGCCGTTTACCATTGAAACTAAAGATGCCGGTAAGTTTATCACAAACACGCGTTTGCTGTTTATAACAACACATATTATGTCTAGGCTCCGGAGGCTTGGGTTTGACAGTGGAAGGACCCTGTGAAGCCAAAATTGAATGTATAGATCAAGGTGACGGTTCTTGTTCAGTTTCATATCTTCCTACCGAACCTGGTGATTACAAAATAAACGTACTTTTTGCTGATGAGCACATTCCTGGATCCCCTTTCAACGGTAGGATATTCTGCTTTACCATGACGCTTCTGTTTTTGTATCATCTATAAGAAAATATTTATTCTGGTTCAGCAATCATCGAACCACAGTTCGATGCTTCAAAAGTTAAAATGAGCGGCCCTGGTTTGGAAACTGGAAAAGTTGGAAAACCTAGTTGCTTCGACGTGGATTGTAGAGATGCTGGCGATGCACCTCTTACAGTTGAGGTTTTTAACGATGACGGATCTCCTCTATCTGAAATACACGTCAAAGACAATGGTGATGGAACCCACACGTATGAAAAAAGCTATGCCTTAATGTTACACCTATGTTACGCAATCGTGATATGCTTGCAGGGCTACGTTTGTACCAGACAAGCGGGGAAGAGAAGTGATTCATGTTGCTTATGGGGGTGTCGGAGTTCCACAGTCTCCAAAAACTGTTGACGTCAAACCTGATATTGATACTAGCAACATAAGGACATACGGTCCTGGAGTTGAACCCAAAGGTAAATATATTGCTTCTGTCCTGTAATGATAATAACAATAAGCTTTGATTGCTTTAGGAGTTCTAGCTGATGTCGACACAACTTTTGCTGTCGATGCTTGCTCACTTGCGCCACATGGTGGAGATCACATAAAAGCAAGTGTTATTAACCCGAGTGGATCAAGCCTTCCAGCAGATGTAAACGATGACGGACTCGGAACATACACTGTTAAATACGCCCCGATTGAAAAGGGTACAGATATATTTAAACATAACTTTGCATTTCACTGAAATATTTTCACGCTATTAACGCTCGCCAATTTTGTAGGTGCCCACGAAGTGATTGTAACATACGATGATGTCGCAGTCCCTGGTTCACCTTTTCCCGTTGATGTTGACGAAGGTTGTGATCCAAGCAAAGTGCGTGCTCACGGGCCAGGCTTAGAAAAAGGGACGACCAACAAACCGGCCAAGTTTACTGTTGATACTCGAGGGGCAGGAACTGGTGGACTTGGTTTAGCAATCGAAGGACCTTCGGATGCCAAAATTACTTGCACGGTTGACTAAATTAATTACGAGATTGTGATTGGGTGTTACAAATTCTTTTGTTGGATGCAGGACAGTAAAAATGGTACATGCGCTGTTGAGTATTTTCCCACTGCACCTGGGGATTATGAAGTTAACATCACTTATGGAGGTGAAAACATTCCAGGGTCCCCATTTCTTGTTTCTGTCAAAGATGTTGTCGACCCAACAAAGGTGGGTCCTTGGGTTTTTGTGAAGTTGTGCAAACTAAGTTTGTCGTATGCTCGTATAGGTCGTTTGCAAAGGTGCCGGGATATCACCGGGAGTTAGAGCGAATATCCCACAGACATTTGACGTCGATTGCAGTAAAGCTGGTGTTGCTCCGCTTCAGGTGGCGGTTAAAGGCCCAAGAGGTTCATGACGTTTCTACGTACTTCGCAAGCTGCGCGACTGCGGTTAAGTATGACTGATATTTGATGTGTTCCAGGAGTAAAGGAGGATGTTGAAATAGTTGATAACCTTGACGGGAATTACACAGTTGGGTATACACCAAGTAAAGAAGGATCCTATCAGGTTCAAGTACAGTATGCTGATCAGGAAATTCCTCGCAGCCCTTACCGTGTTCGCGTTCAGCCAACACATGACGCTAGCAAAGTACAAATCCCATATTGACTATAGTATATTTGCAACGTCCAATATTTGTTTCTTGTCCAGGTGAAGTGCAATGGACCAGGTTTAGCCACAAGTGGCGTTCCTGCATCCTTACCAGTCGAATTCAACATCGATGCGACCGATGCTGGGGATGGTGTTTTGGCTGTACAAATCACGGTGCGTAACACAACGATTGAGAAAGTCTTACCACTTTATATTTTCGTGTAACTGTGGAAAATGGTTTCCAAATCATTGTAGAATCCCAACCGTCAGAAATATGCAATGGAAATGCCCGTGGGCGAAAAAATTAAAGAAAAATATAAGCCAGCTAAGGCCAGTGAAGCAGTCACTTATGAGGGAGTTGGCCCCGCAAGCCAGAAACAGCCAAATGTGGTAGAGGCCACTGTAAGTTGGGTCATGGCATTTTTATCTTTGACCCATGCCTAATTTCCTGGGTGGCAATAAGCATTTCGGTGCCTTGTGTGCTTCAAATTTTTATGCCAAACTGCAACTGGTGGTTTGAGAAAGCTGATCTTCAGTGTTTTTTTAATGAATGGCAATCAATTCTCAACAAATCACCATAACATCAGTTTAAAAATCTTTGCATGTTGGTGTCTAGCTTCTTTAAATCTTTTCAAAACTAACAGCAGTTACCACAAAATTGATTACTTAATTAGTTGCAATGTTTGGTTTATTCTTGTGCTAAAACTTTTCAACATGTAGTTTTTTATTTTGAAAATTATTCTGACATAAAAATGTTGCGATACACTTCAGGACCCGAATGGAAACCCTAAGAAAGCACAAATACGAGACAATGAAGATGGCACTTACACGGTGTCTTATGTGCCTGATCTTGTTGGAAGATACACAATATCCGTTAAATATGGTGGTGATGAAATTCCGTATTCGCCATACCGCATCCGCGCACATCCTTCAGGAGACGCAAGCAAATGCATCGTCACCGGTACGAACTTTGTTTTTATTTGAATACTTTTTCTTTACATTTACTTTTATTGCTAACTTTCTCGATTTCTTCGAATATCTTGCGATCACTATATGAAATTCATCGATTTCTTTTTCTTTTCTCCTCTTGCTTCTTCAGTATCTTTCGGTGCAGGTTCGTTTTACTTTTCCGTGAGTTCATGCACGCTATAATCCTCTAATAAACATTACCACGTACATTGACAGGAGATGGTTTGGGTCCAACCATTGTAATTGGGGAAGAAGCGGTTATTACAGTTGATCCGAGCAATGCCGGCAAAGGAAAAGTAACTTGCGCAGTTGTCAAGCCAGATGGGAACCAACTTGAAGCCGATGTAGTCGAAAACAAAGACGGCACATTTGACATTTTCTACACTGCCCCAGAACCTGGTTCTTATTCTATCAACATACAATTTGGGGGAGTTGATGTTCCCGACAGTCCATACAAAGTTACGGTATGTCGATTTGGAAACAACGTACCTAAATGCAAATGGCTTTTGTGATCTGATGTTTTCAATTTATAGTAGTTTTAAGATATGTTTGCTCTATGTGTGAAGTCATGTCATATTGGGAATGCCATGATTCAAATTCGTGTTTGTACATTAACCAGTGTTTGTATATTTTTATGTCTGACTAAACTTAATTACTGCTTTTGTTGCGCTGTATTGTATGATATGCATGATCTGTTTCACCTTCGTTGTCATTCATACCATGTTACAGGCCAATAGTGGTTCAAAACAAATTCCGATTGATGAGGATATTGTTCAAGTTGCCGAAGTTGCCCCTGCTTACTCATGCATGAATGGTGAAAAGCTGGTAAACACGTGTTTATTGGTGGAGTGTTTTTGGTCAAATAGCATTTGTGTCATTAGTTTTATTGCCATGTGTGAATGAATTATAACAAATTGACCAACGTAGATCTGAGTTCAATACTGCTTTTAGGCTATTGAGCAAGTTGATGGACCCGATTCCCTTCGACCTGTTATGCTCATGTTTGATCTTCCCACTAGACATGGCAAACTCTCCAGTACGTTGAATATTTGCTTATTTAACGTGTTTATATGCTGACGCAAACCTGTTGCTACAGGTGAAGTTACTACTCCCAGTGGACACAAGGAAACTCCTACAATTAAGGACAATAGAGATGGTACAATTTCGGTCCAATATCAACCTCACGAACGGGGATTGCACGACATGTCAATTTACTTGGACAACGAACATATTTCAGGTTTAGAAAAGAACAGATAAAGTACCTCCTTCTTTTGCAACTTTTTAACAATTGCGTTATAGGAAGCCCAATTCAATTCTATGCCGATGTGGTAGCGCCAGGTCATGTCACAGCTTATGGGCCTGGACTCGTTACTGGCAAAGTCGGAGAACCTGCAAATTTCACGATTGTAACGAAAGATGCTGGAGCGGGTATTTATATTTGTTTTGTGATAAATTATATTTACTATCATCTTGACCTTAATATATCATTTCAGGTGGTTTAGCTTTGGCGGTGGAAGGACCCTCGAAAGCTGAAATATTCTGTGAAGACAATAAGGATGGCACATGTTCAGTTTCTTATTTGCCGACTGCGCCGGGAGAATACACCATCACTGTTAAATTTGACGACCAAGACATCCCTGGTTCTCCGTTTCTCGCTAACATTGCCGGTAGGAAGAGACACTTTCCTCGTTTGGCTTTTTGCTCTGATTACAAATTGGCTTTGTGTCGCAGGAGGCCCAGATCAAAGAAAATCCAAACTTTCGTACGGTACTACGAGTGACGTGGCACTAAAAATTAACGAATGCGATCTGTCAGTCCTAGCAGCAAGTATCGTTGCTCCTTCGGGACACAAGGAAGATTGCTGTCTAAAAAAATTGCACAACGGTCACATAGGTAAACGTTTATTTTAGTTTGTGATCACATCTGTTTACTAAGTCCGTTCTTTCAATGAAGGCATTTCATTTACACCTAAGGAAATTGGGGAACATTTGGTAAATGTGACAAAACGTGGGCAGCATGTAACAAACAGTCCATTCCGTATCATGGTTGGTGAGTCGGAAATTGGTGACGCCAGTAAAGTTAAAGTAACTGGTGATGGATGCAAAAAGTGTTGTGTTATGGAAAGAACCCAATTTATGGTAGACACGAGAAAGGCAGGTATGTATTTTGGTATCAGTGTATACTTGATTACAGGGTTTATTTGTTTGTACATCAATTCAACAGGATATGGTGGTCTTGGCCTATCCATAGAGGGTCCAAGTAAGGTGGATATCAACTGTGAAGATATGGAAGACGGTGTATGCAAAGTTACGTACACGCCACAAGATGCTGGCAATTACATTGTTAACGTCAAGTTTGCCGATAAACACGTTCCTGGCTCACCGTTTACGGTGAAATGTACGAACTGATAAATATTGTGCATCGGAGAAAATTTTGCTTAAATTTGTACATGTTATTCACCAGGTGAGGGCGATGGCACCATTCAAAAACAAAGTATTACACGCCAGCAAAAAGCAGCATCCATTGCAACTGTTGGAAGTACTTGTGATCTTAACTTGATAATTCCTGGTAAGATATAGGACAGTGCAATTTCTCGCTTCCTTTTGAATAATTTTCTCGCTTTTTCATCTCTTTTCTCCAACCCTTATTTTTCTCCTCACTTTTCTCATGAAAAGAAAACTGGAAAAAGTCACTTTCTACGGAATCGCGACCATCCAGTGCGTCATACAGTCAATCCTATTCGAGAATGGAACAAACATCGTACAAAAGCTCATCGTTAGGTGGCGCACAAACGCAAACTTTTGTCCAAGAAAAATTTGGCCGTCCTATCTCTTCAACCTCTTTATCTAACACTTCTTCATCCACGTTTGTACCTAAATTTACTAAAAACTTGGCAAAGTTTGGGACTTTTGAGCATCCGTTTTACAATAAAGGCAAGCTTTTTTCCTTCTACCAACATGGGTCGCGTTTGTAAAGCAAACTTTTCATTTCATTTCTGTGTTAAACAGATGCTGGCGTTGCGGATCTGACTGCTCAGGTTGAAAACCCGAGCGGACACAAAGAGAATGCAGAAATTGTAGAAACAGATAAAAATTCATACAGTATCCGATTTGTACCAAAGGTATTTGAAGGTTAAATTTACATTTAACTAGATTAGATTTTTAGTATTTACCTCATTTGTATATTTTGTTTCACTTATCAGTAATTACTCCATATGTTTTATGGGTGAAACAAGTATTTGCTTTGCAGGAAATGGGAGTACACACAGTAAGTGTAAAATATCTAACCCAACATGTCCCTGGAAG
Organism: Ascidia mentula; assembly: GCF_947561715.1. Taxonomy (NCBI): domain Eukaryota; kingdom Metazoa; phylum Chordata; class Ascidiacea; order Phlebobranchia; family Ascidiidae; genus Ascidia; species Ascidia mentula. Next base: position 11,643,676 of record NC_138568.1, read on the forward strand.
TCCATTTCAGTTTACTGTTGGACCATTGGGTGACGGTGGAGCCAAAAAAGTCACTGCAAGTGGACCTGGCTTGGAAGCGGCCACTGTCAAAGTGCCAGGTACTAAAAATTAAAAGTGTGTCAGTTGTTCTGAAACTGTTCTTGCATTTCCCTGTACTCCTTTCGACAGCTGATTTTTGTATCTGGACGAGAGAGGGAGGAGCTGGAGGTTTGTCCATAGCTGTGGAAGGACCGTCTAAAGCAGAGATCAATTTTGAGGATAGGAAAGATGGATCATGCGGCGTATCGTATGTGGTAACAGAGCCAGGTTAGCATTTTCAAGAAATCAGTTGTGTCGTACCTTGTGTATGCCGACAAACCACAACAACTATTCGTATTCGCAGGTGATTACGAAGTTTCGGTGAAGTTTAATGACGAGCATATTCCAAGCAGTCCCTTTCCCGTTCATGTTAGTGGTGTTGGAAGTGGGGCGACAGATTCTGTATGTTAATATGTTTAGATGGAAATCCTGTGGTTAATGTTTGTCGATTTTGTTTTTGTTTTAAAGAGTCGATTCAAATCGGATTCTTCTAAAGTCAAATCATTCGGAGGTGGTTTGCGAAGAGCTAAATTTGGAGAAAACAACTCATTTACAGTGGATTGTGGGAATGCAGGTACTTTGATAAACTTGACGCAACACATAGCAACACGCAAAAAACGTGTATTCTCTCAAATGTAGAAAACGATTTTACTTTTTAGGTAGTAACATGCTTATGGTTGGTATCCACGGACCCAGTACGCCGTGTGAAGAAGTTCATGTGAAGCACATGGGACATCGAAGATACACGGTCACATACACTGCTAAGGAATCCGGCCAGTACTTGCTCATTGTCAAATGGGGAGAAGATCACATTCCCGGAAGTCCGTTTCATGTTAGTGTGCAATGAACAACGACACACAGATGAATTGCTGTATTTAACTTAGTATCGCAAAAAATTCTAAATACAATATGACATTATATTTAGTATTTTTGCTGCTTTGCATACGTGGTGAACTGCAACTGAGCACTTGGTTAAGATGAAAGTATATTTTCGGTGAATGCTTGTATGATCTTTTAAATCGTTTGTGAGGCAAAGAGGCACGCAGATTTTTCGCATTTTGTACATTATCAAACTACATATCGTAACATGTTAAAACGACGCATTTAAATGAAGACTTGCATCTGAATGTTTGTGACATAGCTTTGTTTTTGTGTTTGTCAGCTCTACCTGTACATAGCGATGAGCTGCCATTGTGTCCACGCAGTATATTATTGTTGGTGCCGTTATACTCTATAAAATAAAGGATGGCTTAATGTGTAACTCTTGGTGTATGTTTATACTTTGTGAAAAAGAACTTACGAATATGTCATCGACAACATTTTTAGAGCTTATGGCAAGCAAAATCTTCAACTCCAGCAGAAAATAAAAAGGATTTTTTCTTACAATAAATTTCGGTAATTAATTTGAAGATCCGTCACAGTTTTTTTGAGAATTTACTTTGTAAATTAGACAATAAAACAACAAAAGAAAATATTGGAATTGGACATCTCTCAAAACCCGAATGGTGAAATAAATTTTTATTTGTGCACCTAGTATAAGAATCGTTTATTGGCTTTTGGTGCATGGCTAGAGATTCCCATGTAGCGTTAGTTAATCCGGAGAACGTGTTGTTTGTAATGGTTATTTGTTAAAGAAACCATAGGACTTGCTATGAAATGCTGTAGATTTAATTGCAAATAAGAGTATCGCTTAAATGTATTTCATTGTGTAAATTCGATCTTTCTTGAATGGCTCGTCTACTGATGGTAGAACAATTTTTCTTGTTTGTCGCCGAAGCGTCGTAAGTATCTATCACATTTCGATATTGAATCTTATTCCAACACTTATCAAATAATATTTATTTTTATCATGTTCTAGTTCTTTTCGCCTTCCGTATCGTGTTGATATACAACAAGCGCAATTTGTTTATAAAAGTGCCCAAATCGTCAAGTTTCCAAATTTCCACAGGCAAATACCGCCGCACCCGACGACAAAAGATCTACCAGTTTTGCCTATGGTGGACATCTTTGCGCACTTTTCTAAAGCAATCACCGCACCCCTAGGCAAAAAGGCTAAAACAATAAGCCAAACCCTTGCAACAATTGGTTAATTAAGATCGCCACGCTTTTAACAGAAAAATCCGTGGGACAAGAAATCACAGCAAAGCGCGCGCACATACACGTGGAAGCAATCTATGCAAGGCAAAGCGCCGTGCGCACACTCATGAGATTCCGCGTTCCGGTCGCGAAAGCGCTTACGAAGGAGGAAAACCGCCAGGCACGCGTTCGACCAGTTCGTGAACGACGAGACCAGGAACTAAACGAGCTACTGCTGTTATTTTGTTACTTTCACAATTAAACATCGTCAGCTCACAGCCTCAGACGAGACGCGCAGTCGCACAAAACGTAGCCGGAAATGACGTCAGTAATCAGATCTGACGAGATACTCACGACGAAAGCAGTACTGTCAGCCTGTCAGCAACACCGTACAGCCTGCGCTGCAACTGCCCTTTATGAGGAAATGACCATGCGACATCGTACGCGCTTAGTCGACGATAAGTAACATCACGCACTGGCAAAGGTTGCTTCTGTGTGCAGAAATAGGCACAGGATTACGGCTTTTCCGTAATAATCTTGTAAACGTAACTATCCGTCAGTTTTGATATAGGTCAACAATGGTAGTTTTGGATAAGGTTCTGGGTATGAAACTACCATAAACCTACTATTTGGTTATGTAAAGTGAAAGTCAAACACTGTTGTTTTGGGTAACGTTGGCAAAATGAGAAGAGACAAGCGGAAGATCTCAAAAAATAGGACTGGGTTTCAAGGACAAAATTCTGCAGTTGAAAACGAGGAACAAATTTTAGATAAGATAAATGAATCCGCGAATTCGGAAGACAACTTACAGCATGATAAACCTTGCAAACAAGTTAAAGTCAGGGACTCTGTTGGCACCAAATTAAAGCTTGACAAAAGCCAACAGCAAAATAATGACGAGCTAATTGCACCGGAATCTGTTTCCACTAACAGTGAATTTTCGAATCCCATACGAAATTTGGAAAGCGCCAATAGCAAATTAAAATCTTCCCAGCGCATAGACAACAACCTGGATACAACAGAAAACAAGTTGGAATTGGACATAAAAGAAACCGGTGACGTTGCAAAAGGACAATTTGAATCTACCTCAGATGACCTACACACATCCACTCCCGATGTAGCGTCCAGGTTTTATTCAAGGTATGCTATTTCATTTGTTTAAATAGTATATCACTGTTGCGAAAACCCAGCACCGCATTGTTTGTGTATAAGTAATAGGCGCAAAGCTCGGACTCGTTCCACCGGATGTGATGTCACTCTTTCGCCTTCGCGTTTTCGCTGTGATCCTTCACGCGCCATAGAATTAAGAATGCGCTGCTATTGTGTGTGATGCCATCAGTATACCAATTTTCAGGCCAAAGCGAAGCAGCTAAATTTGAACTTCCACCACTACTATATAACAAAAAATATTTGTTCAATTGAAAATGTGTAATAGAAAAAACGTCAGAAATGTGTTACTCCTTTAGGAGCCCTAGGAATATCAATTGAAAATGTTCATATTTTTACAGTCTAAATCTTTTGGCAACTCGGGCATTTTTTAATGTGAAGCTTGAACCGGTTGAAGTTTCAGTCGCCGAAAAGTGTGGACAAGACTACTTGTCGTCATTAAAACACAAGTCTGTATATTTTCTACTACGAATAATGAAACTGTCTTGACTGAAGTAACAGTAATAATTAATTTAAAAGCCAAATCATTGGGTAATGTCTAAATGTGTTAGGCAAGAAACGAAAAATTTTGTGGATGAATGCAACGCTACTTCAAACAATGAAAGTGGCAGCCCGGTTTCGAAAGAAGATTTGTCTTGCTTGCCGCCTCATGCCGAAGTTTCCTTACAAACTTTTGCTGAACAATTGCGCCACAACGACTCAGCAAGCATGGTGGTGCGTCGACCCCTTGCTGCGAAAATGTCAAATCCAGGGCCAGGTAGCGCTTTTAGGTCAAAGTGAATTTTTTTAACTTCAAAGACTGATTTATCACCTTTTTTGCAAAGAGTCATTAAACACTGGAGGTGGAAGAACAAACGGTTCTTCGTTGCACCATTTTGTTACACGTTACACTGTTGAAAAACCAGATGATTCTTCGAGGTTAGGATTAGACATTTGCTTGGAAAGTAACGATTTGAATGAGGCAATATTGGAAGTGGAGTGTGGTGGCAACAAAGGACTTTTATACGTCACAAAACTATGCCAAGGCAGCAAGGGTGAGTATTGTTAATATGTGTTTTTATCACAATATTCAAATTGTGGACCCTATACAGCAGTGGTTCTTAACCGGGGGGGGGGGGGGGCGTCAACCAATTCTCATGGGGGGCGCAAGCTCTATACCAAAACTTAATTTTTTGTAGTGACTTTAATGCTAGCTAGCTTATTTACGTAGATCGACAAAAACACAATTGCTTTTAGTATGAAACCTATTTACAGTTTGGGGGGGTGCACAAGTCAAGTCTGTTACAAAAAGGAGGCGTGATAGAAAAAGGTTAAGAACCACTGCTATACAGGATACAGCAGGGGTCTCAAACTCAAACTTACCGAATGGCCAAATTATAACTCGAGATTATTTTTGTTGCCAAAAATATTGCACAACAGGAATAAACTGTAGTTGAATTGGTGTGCCGCAAAATGGGCAGAGATGTGCCGCGAAAGTTTTTAACAATAATCAATTAACAATAATTTCTGAAATGTTAAAGTAAACGTTGCAAAATCGCCAACTTGCAAGACCAGCTTTCAAAGGAACAATGGCTTCTTGTGACGAAACAATAGCAATAGCTTTCCAAAACGGCTTTTTTTCTTAAAACTTTACAATCAATGAATCACGAGCATTTTAATCGGTTCCGAATAAAACGACTAACTTAAAAGTAATTGGAATTTTGCTTAACTGGCGGTACTAAAAGCATCCGCAGGCCGCGTGTTTGAGACCTCTGATATACAGCATGCAATAATAATATCTCACTGAACGATCTGTTTCAGTTAAAATAAAACCGATTTATGACTTCTCGACTGACAGAAACTCACCACCATTATCAAATATTCTCTATTGGCATTAGTGTTATAGAAAGTCCTCAAAGATAAGTTTGGCGTGATGTACGAAGAGCATACGTCGTTATTAAGTAAATTGTACAGTATATGGTATTACATTGTTAATTACATCCTTACAGGACAGTCCATTCTTTTCAATGACGAATGGTTGACCCCAAACGAATTTCAATTTATAAGCGGAAGAGAAACTGCTAAAGATTGGAAGCGGAGTATTCGACACTGCGGAAAAAGCTTAAAAACTTTGATGACTAAAGGTGTTCTCCAAGTTCACCCTCCAGTTTGTGAATGCGATTACTGCAAGGGATTATCGACTGCAAAATCGGTGAGTTTGTTTCGTTTTATTCACCGATCATAATTTAAGCGCGTAAATCTCAATAGTAAATGTTTTGGTGAAAGTAAAATTATTAAAAATTGCATGTAGATTAACTAAAAATTAACTACTGACATCGCTGTAACTGGGCGTCCCGAGACGATTGTAGGTGGGGCTAAAAGTACAAGAGGCGTTATGCAGACTTTCAAACTACCCAGAATACAACACCTTCTGGTACGGTAGAATAGCTTAGGACCGCAGCGTTCACAACAGCATAGTAGCTGGAAACAACTCGTCAGTTCCATGTCAGGAAGGAAGGAACTGTGCCGTTTTGAACACAACGAAGCAGGGGAAGGAAACGATGAAGCACAGTGTGCACCACTCTGCGCTGTTTGTATTTGGTTTGACTGAATATAGCTAAGCATTGGCGGTAATATGCTATATCTACTACATGCAGTTCAGCAGGAAGAGTTGTGTTTGGCTAGATGTTTTTGTGACAATTGGAATCTTTAGTGAGTTGATACAGGTTTACTACTGCAATAACACTACGGTTTAGTGGAAAGGTGTGTTTAGGAGAGAGAGTATCGTTCGGTTTGTATCAGCCGACCTTCAACACATACGAAATAAGTTGAGTTATGGTTATCGGTGAATGTATTGAAGAAAAGTTTTGCAGTCATTTGTTGAATATTTTGACGTATTTTACAAATTCGATGTATTTTCTTATAATTTAAACTAATTTGTCTCACTATTTTGGTTCATACTGATCGATTTACGTCTTGTATCTCAAAAATTGTCTAGACTGGCAATAGAAGTAAAAGATTTTTGTTGACAACACTTTTCAAACTTTTGCATTTGTTTGTGAAATTATAATCTCTGCGATTATGACCAATAAACGATCTTCTGGTTCGCTTTCGCAGGAAAATGCGAAGCCAAATTCCACCATGCAACACGACACTTCCTTGTGTGTCGATGACACAAGTGTCAAGCCACTGTCTTTGGTTTTTTCTGACGCCTCAACTTCGTCATCATCTAAACAAGGGTAAGGCCACTTTATCAAAACGTGGCGCAAAACAAGTAATTTAATCCAACATAATACTGGTAACGTTTGTGCAGGCGGGAAGGCGGTTTAAACTCCATTATATCCCAATTGCATAATAAAAAAGCGAATACTCGGTGCGAGGCAAGTTCTCCAAATGGAGTGGAGTCTATTGACATGCGAGTTAATTCAACCGGAAATGGATCCAGCAATCGAAAGAGAAGAACTGATTCGGATTACAATGAATATCCTGTGTGTTTTTTTCCTTCTGACCATTTCCATTAGCATGATAGGAATTTTGATTATAGTAACCTATTTTATTCAAAACCATGTTTGTAGAGCGACGAAGATGGTGTTCAGTCAATTTCCTCACCGAAGAAATGTTATTCCGATGTTGAGGACAGTAAGTATACATATTTTTAATGTTTTACTTCGTGGTTTATATAGTTTAAAAATTACTGTATGAATGTTTACGATTTATTATCGACTGTATACAGTTCATGTCATTTTTGTTGGTGTTTTGGTGTATCAAGTTTACTTACAGAATACAAAAATAACGGGTTTCGGGTTTTAAGATTCTGGAATATAAGAGTTTCAGTATTGTGACTTCCTATTGATCATTTTCTAGATTGCAGAAACCAACAATATGGTCGAAAGTCCCAAGAATCACAACACCGGTATGTTGCAATTTAATGATCATTCGTTAATTACAAACACATTGATGTGAAGATACGTTGATTTGTTTAACAGTACCCATTCTATTCCTTTTTGGACTAACAAGAAGTCATCAAATAATTTAAGCCCGTGGCTGGACGTTGGAGAAAACGGTCACAAATCGCTTCCACGACCAGGGTTTGGCTACAGCGAATATGCATTGTATGACGCCATGAAGCGAGCAGTTGCAAATGGTTACTGTACACCACCCCCTTCAATGCCATTACCTTCCTTACCAAATTGTCGTTCAGAGGGTTAGTATTTTGTGACCTAATTCTTGCAATAATCTGAAACACTGTTTCTGAAAGTTGGGATAAATGAAACTTTTGCAAGGATAAAAGAAAAAAATATTTGCGTGAAAAAACATTGGCTATTATTCAGCTTGCAGTATACTATCGTTCGTATTTTTATGGTTTGGCTGTATTTTTGTCATGTGACAATTGTTTTTTTTTGCAATTTTCGACGCCACCTCGAAAAAAATGTCTTACAATGTACATCATTAGGGTTAATGAAATGCCACAAACTTGCGTAGCGGTGAACGAATCCATAAAGAGTAGCAGTACTTACAAGTAAAAAAAAAACTTAGGCCTTTATCGAAAATTAACAATATAGAACACCGATTATAAATTATTCTTTGCAAAACAAATAGTCTGACAGTTGTGTGATTATGTGCACGCCTTGTAAAATTTACTTGCCCATTGGCAGGTTTTTTCAAAATTATTTTTGGTATGTTTAGTCAAAAAGCAACCCATGGTAGAGTTAACGTCGCCTCGCACCAAAAATTTTGACAAAAAAAATCTTTATGCTCATTGGGATTACCGCAAACCGTTTAATGAACAGCTGGCATCATTTGATGGAATATTACCGTAAGTTTATGTTTTTGTGGTAAAAACCTGTGTGTTAAATATAATCTAGTTGGTTGCTCTTAGATTTCATGAAGGAAGTTTTCTCAACCGAATCGATCCTTGCACGAATTCGTCTCTACAAAATAACCTTGATCCGAATAACATGTGGTTTGGATCATACCCAAATGCATTTCAAGCGGAACATCAATTTGAAAACAATGGTAGAAGGAACCGCTTTAAATCTGATAAAAAGGCAAAATCTGCCAAGCTATTAGCTCCTCTATCACATAAGAACCGACCCCGTACCACAAACAAGCAGTCGAACCAGCCGAAAATGGTTAATCTTCACAACCACGCTATTCCGATGACGTCACTGACCTATAAAAACAGCTATGGCGAAAGAATGCATCAGTCAGATTATGTTTTAAGGTTAGTTATTATATGTAAAGGTATCATGCATTTGACCAGACAAATAAAAAAAATTAGATCATGCAAGAGAAACACAGATTCAAGTCCACCGGCTCTTTCATCAAACTCTTCCTACACTGCGAATGATCCGCACCATGAAACTGCACACTTAAAATCAAACGATGTTTTGCGACGACTGAGTTCTAGTGCTCCACCCTCACAAGCTCACATGTTACAACGGTAATGTTCTTTTTCAACAAAACAAGAGAAATTAATACTCGTAATTGTTTCTTATTTTTTAAGAAAAACTACTTCCCCTCTGTCAAAGCATCAAGCAAACGATTTTGAATTCCATAACGGTACAAAATCTAATAATTCTGTTCCAATTTCGAGTGGATTTAGCCCCACATCTTCTACATCACTGTTTGGAGATTTGCCAGTTGAAATGCGAAACAGTGAGTTGCTGCTAAGAAAAGAGCTTACTACTGCTTTAGAGGAAATGGGAGAATGGTCCGTCGATGCCGTCGGCACTTTTTTGGAGGAAATTGGATGCCAGCAATACAAACAGGTTCGTATACAGTATTGCTTCATCTCAACACTTTTTGCAACGCCACGTTTGTTTGAAGGTGTTTCGTGAAAACGAAATCAATGGAGACGCTCTTCCTTTGCTTGTGGAGCGTCACCTTGTGGAAAAAATGGGTCTTAAGCTTGGGCATGCCCTTAAACTTATTGCTCGTGTCCATCGCAGGATTGGAACTCACCTTTCGTTGATTACAAATCACCATTGTTCAGCAAAATTTGCACACTGTTTTTGCGGAATGCATGCGCCTCATGAAATATCTCAAATTGTTACCACGAAGTCTAGAGGAGATTCTGCGTCCTGACCAAAGTTTATAAAAAAATCTTAGAGTTTACGCACTTGCAACTGTGACTTTTGTTACCGTACTTTCTTATTTTCTTTTTTAATCTTTTTTTTGATTTCAATAGCTGTGGAACTGCTGATGTTTTGCAAACAAGTTGAACAAAACAGAAAGTACTATGACGTAATAGCATTAACACGTTTATGCTTAATGTGTATGGCATATTTACTGAAATACGACCGTTTCAATTTTTGATTACAGTTCCAAAAAGATGTTTTCTTTCAGGTTCCTGCCATATTTTTACATTCGCATAATCGTATACTCGGCATAATGTAACACTTCTCATTGAGCTTGAAATTAGTCACCATGATGGTTGTTTGTTTCACGGTTTCTTAAGGCTTTTATGCTAATCCTTGTTTGTTGTTAATTCGATAGAATTTGTAAATTTGGGTTTTGATGTTCATGACAGTTTAATTTTTACTGGAGTCACACATTCCTTTGTTATGAATGCACTTCCTTGCTCTCACTCACTTAGTAAACCAAGGAAATGAAAAAGCGGTAACCTTGTGCAAATACACTCTTCTTGGTTTGTTTTCCTAAGATGGGTTAGGGATAATAGATCGTTGAGTAGTCATTACCGAAGGCGACGTTGAAAATGATTGCATCAGCGATTTACATCAAAGTGTTTCACCACTTCCTGGCGTGTGAGGGTTGACATATAGAAATGCGGTTTCGTGCAAAACGACGTTGCGAGTTAAACAACAAAAAAGGTTTAATTTTTGTAACGAAGTAATCAGGGTAAACGAGGAATTGTTTTACACAGGTTTAGTCGGAGTAACACTTATTCTTTTTATTGTTTTTTAAAGTTTTAAGTTATAACATAACTTTGTTGTAGTTGACAGGTATCTGGGGATCTTCATATGGTCCAATAAAAGCGACTTTCGAAAAAAGCAAACGAAGAAAAAGGGTATCTCTTTTTCTCCCTTTGGTGTCGGACTTTGCATTGGACCTATTTGCCTTCGCTAAAATGAAAGGACAGTTCGATTTTCTCGATTGCGTGTCAGGTGCACTTTAGTGAAGGTTTTTTTAAAATTCAATTATAAGCGAGGTACATAATGTGCAGCAATACAAAAGTTTAGTTTGGAGTTGTGATTGTCCACCTGGTATCTTTCTTAGCCTAATGGTCTATGATCTGGAACGTGTTTCATCTGTAATTTGTAATGTTCTCACAATGCAAGTGTATTCGTTCACAAAATTTTTTATTATTGTAATGGCCGTCAACGTAACGTTCGTCACCACTGGTCGAAACTTATCGGAGTAAGTTATACAAAATTTTTTTTTCATTTTTTCAACAATTCCGAGGAAATAGTACTTTCCGATATTTTATAAAGCAATACATATTTTTGTGTTCAGAAGTCGAGCTAATTCAGGCCCGAGGTTGAATCAGGAAGATTGCGACAACGAGAGAACGTACAAGACCGCTATACGGTTTGTGTAAAACTGCCCTACAAAATACTTTTTGACGATTTTTATTTTTTTAGGGCCACCATGTCTGCTGTATGTGAAGGAAAAAAACTGGCTCTTCAAGAATGTCAGTACCAATTTAGATATGAAAGGTGGAATTGCTCTGTTTTGGACAATGGACGTTGGCAATTATCAAGACTAATGCAAAACGGTAAATAGCAACTTTATATTGTAATGTCGAATACCTTTGTTGTAACGTTGAAAACCACTTAGAACATTCTAATTATTGCACTATATTGCATCCTAATTGCAAGAATTATCAATTCTCACATATTCGCTTTTATGGTCCAACAATATGCAATCTTAAAGCCAAAAATATCAAACGTCATTCGGAGTTGGAGTATGACTGTCTTAGGACAAATGTTCTTAAAATATAACAGTTTAGCACATTGATTAAAACAAAAAGTGACCTATTTTAAGCTTTTGCGTTTTTGTTTTGAAACCCCTTATTCTAGCTTGAAGAGCACTCCCAGTAGGCCATGTCATAAGTTGAGTAAAATTAAGGCAATAAACGATTTCGTTATCTCTTACCTGCACTTGAGCTACACAAGGGTCATTAAAGAGGTTCTCCGGTAAAGGTTGCTATTATGATTAAACGCGGGAGCAAAGAAACATTAACCGCTAACGTATAGGAACAAAAGAATCTGCTTTTGCCATTGCCATTGAAGCTGCGGCAGTTGCGTACAAAATTACTAAAAGCTGCAGGAGTCAAAAGAATGAAGAATGTGGATGCGCTAAAATAGAACCTACCAACGACACAGACAGTGAGTACGCCACAAAGTTGGTGTTGTTATTATTATCGCAAGTTAGAATCTGTTTAAGATTTAAAAGCAGCTTCTAGACGAATGAACGGATGCAGCGACGATATCGAGTTTGCAATAAATCGAACACGAAGTATTTTGGAAAAAAGAGAAAGCGACAATAGAGCGGGAATGATACAACATAATAGAGGGACTGGATTTGAAGTAAGTATTGATAAAGCTTGCTTGATGTAAAATGATATGTTCCTGTTTAAAAGTAATGTTATCGTATCAGACAATTTATATCAAAATCTCTGACCTTTTGACGCAGACCTGGAAAGTTGTTTGCTCATGTGGTGTGTCATAATGTTGCAATTTAAACTCAAATACGTTTGGCGGCATATCACTGATGGAATAACATCGTAAATCTTTTAGCCTTATTTATCTAGGAAGCCAACTCCTTGAGAATACTTTAATTTGTATGGACAAAGGCAAACAAAAGTCGAACAATTATACATCACCTTTGTTTTCTGAATACAAACGGTGGTAGAGGTAAATCAAAATTTCTTTTAACGCGAAACTCAACTTGTGCGCGTCATAGGCCGGTAGTTTACCTCATAGCCAAGCATCCAATCTCAAAAATATTTAAATTGACACGGCTTGTAAACTGATACCAAAAAAGGAGACCCCGTTAGCAGGTATCGTGCGAAAAAGCATGCCATGTCATTACTACATCACGTGTAACTGTAGCAAATTGACTTCGTTACCTCCACACAGTTTTCACAACAAATGCTGTAAAAACTATCTCGGTTTCCCAGGTATGTCACATCTTCAGCAGTTGTGCGCATTACCCACTGATAAGATTAAGGTAAACGTTGACACAAGTTATCTGTCGATTTCGGGAATAGTTTCTGTACACGTGTTAAACATCCTTGGCTTAGCACAGGGTGCTGCTGCTGCTTGCTCAAATGAAATCTGGCCATTTAGTCAAATTGTGCGTTAACAAATGAGTTGTTTTGCTGACGTAATATAATTGTGGTGAGTTTACTCTGCATTAAACCATGCATACTTTTGTTAACACTCTTGTGTTGCCTAAAAAAAAAAAAAAAATATTCTGTAACAAAATTGGCTGGCATAATATATTAGAACGGTGACAAAATCTGTACTCGCGGTTTCGCTTGACATTAGTACCATTTTACAGGGTTTACAAAACATATTTTTCCGCCACCCACAACAACATTAAAAGTTTGAAAAGTTTTCGGAAAGATCCGCCAACCGGTTGAGACCCGCTCGCACTATATTAGCGGTGTCAAGTTTCGCTGTGTCTGTCTGTTGACGTCATTTTGTTGCTACTGCAACCTTTTACAAATTTGAAGGAAAAATGCTGGAGTGAACGTTATAAATTTAGACTCAACGCCGTCTTGAGTAAATCTAAACATAAGTATAGGCTGGACTACAGTAATGTTCCTATTCATACAAGTCGTTTGATGTTTGGTAAAAGCCGTCGTGCAGGTAATATTTGCACGAGGCAAATTCAATTTTCTTTGAAGTACACGCGCTCGTTATAATAAAGATTACTTTGATAAAAGTTTGATTTTAAACCATTATGTTAGTAAAATAGGCTGACTTGTAACCTAAATTACCGATAACATCTTATTTCCGATGAATTGACAGGTCTTTGGTGTTAAAGTGCTACGCAATCACCCAGCACCTGACAAAGGCTTTTGTGGCATATCATGTCACAGAAAAGTAAATATCTGTCGCAGTGATTCTTTCTTTACGGCCTTTGCAATTCCGCGTTTCATACCACCCAGATTTTGAATTGCAATTTTGTTGCAGTGGAAAAACAGTTTTACCAATTCACGAGCATCTTCCATATTTCACTAGTTTTCAAATAATTTTTGCAAAAAGAGTTCGGAATTCAAAGAAATTGCTTTGTAGCGAAACCATTGAACTTTTTTTCCAGTCTCTTCGAAAAATGCTACGCCAACGGTGTAGATGTCACGGACCAACAACTTCATGTACGATGGAAACTTGCTGGAATGAATTAAAGTTTTTTCGGTTCAGTAGCGATGATATAAAATCACGTTACAATAAGGCAATCAAAGTGGTTGTGCAACAGGACACCCTGGTGACAGTCCCAAAAGAAAGACGAGTAAACAAACAGCGTCTCGTATATTTTGAAGATTCGCCTCGATATTGCCACTACAGACCAAATGAAGGTAAATCCGTTGTTACTCACATACTACGTAACAAAATCGTTGTTTCGATTATGTGAAGCAGTTTCAATGCGCAAATCATTTGCAATTTTGTAACCAACGACCTAAAATGATTTTTATTTTTGACAAATCTCCAAACATCATAAAACATACGAAAGCTTCTAGCGATGTACATGAATGCAAAGTTTTTAAAAGAGGCGAACATACCTATCTTCTGTTGTCAAAGACAGACATAACTTTATATTGTCAACTTTGTCTCGGTAGGATGTTAAATAAGAATCACTGCTTTTATTGGTGATATTAAATATTTGTACCCCAGGTACAATAGCAAACACTGGCTGCTTTCAACACTAAGCAAATATATTTCCTTTTTTTCAATAGGCAGACCCATTAGTCGAAACAATTGTATTGTGTAACCACACATATCAGCATTTACTGCAAGCGCAGATCTCACTGCAGACACGCAAACAAAAATTTCTTGCCATAAAACTACCTTACAATTCAAGGTTATCTGGGAGTAAGCGGGCGGCAATGCAACAGAACTTCACGAGGAAGGGACAGTTGCGAAAAACTGTGTTGTGGACGTGGATACAAAACTGAAGAACGGTTGCAAACAGTATCGTGCAACTGCAGATTCGAGTGGTGTTGCGACATTCAATGCGAACAATGTAAGGAAAGAGTAAACATCCATACGTGTAAAGGAGAAAAAAAGAAGAAAGGAAAGCTGAGAGGAAAGTCACGAAAAAAAAACAGACGGAAAAAAAAGCGAAGGCAGAAGAGAAACGGCGGCCACTCCTACTACAAAACAATTTTATTTCACAGAAGACTACTTCAAAATACTACCCGAAGTGTTGTTACCAAAATGCTTCCATGATATCTTTGGGCAAATCCGATTTAAGTGGATTTGTCTATCAGCTAAATTTACCTTTTAAAAAGTGGCTGCGTCGTAAGGACATGTGTAGTGCTCAGCGCTCTGTAGCCGTCATCAAACGCACTTTACTTTTATATGCTTTCGCGCTTTACCTAATCTTGCCCAAAACGTTTCAAATACTTCCTAATTACTGCACGTTGTCACACCTAAATGTAGTTTACTCAAGATAAACTTGTTTGCATTGAGTAAAGTTTGTCAAACCTTCTGCGTTTTTTTTATCAAATCAAAAAATATAAAATAAAAAAACTGAATTTAAATTTGGCAGTAAACTGTGGCGTGCAAAATAACGGTTGAAAAAATTCGGATACAGGGGATTGTAAGTAACAGTTGACAACAGGTAACAGAGCTTTCATAACTTAAAAAAGCACCACTAACAGTTAACAAAAAACTATGCCTTAAAAAAATTAACGAACAAACAGTTCTTCAAAATACAGACAGTAAAACTAAACAAGATAGCAAGATTAAAACAGATCATAAATGACACAATAGATGTTGATTACTGCAGTAAACTTTCACAACTGTCAACGATTTTAACAATATGAAGATTACAATGAAACGCATTTTGAAGATTATCATAGTGCATGTTGAAAAATTATATTGATATTTATCAAGCACTGTGCAAGTTGCATACATTTAGTTGGTCCTTTAATGAGGTTACAAACAGAAAACGATAGAAACAATTAACCACAAAGTTGTGTTGAAGCTTATGCAAGAAATATGGCTATGTTTTTATCAGAATCTTAGACACCACTTGTCATAGGTTGCAGATGAACACTTTCATAATTTGCAGTTTTCTAAAAGTAGAGTTTAGTGATTTTTCTTGTGTGCATTAACATTTTGTTGGTGGTACCAACCTTTTACACTAATCAACATGTCACTATAAAAAAACAACATGTCACTTTCTCATGCTGCATGTCACTTTCTTATGCTAATCAACAACTGCTATAACTTCCACACGATGTTTTATAGTTTATCCCAAACAATTTTACATATTAGCTAAAAAAAAAAGACAAAAAGCAACACATTCTTAGTTTCCTATTGTGTGCAAAATTGGTTGATTGATCAGAAACCTCAATCAATTTAACAACTGAAGTGAACAAAACAGTGTAGGAGACTTCCACATGTTTTTCAATAATTTTGACAATTGTCACATTTCATTTAAAAAAACTGTTTTATAAACATCGACAGACATGTTAAAGCAAACTACTGCAGTCAACCACATAACAATGTATTTTAAGCACTTGCTGTACAAGTCCTGAGAACAACAAGGCCGAAAATATAAAGGAAAAAAAAATATTAAAAAATTGTTTTCTAATTTTTAAGTCTGGTTGTAGTTGTGCTGGGACAGAAAAAGTCGGTGGACTAAACTGGGAGAGAAATAATATTTAAACATGATTTCTTGTTTAGGCACAAAAGCTAAAAAAAGTAGTAACTAAAAAAACGTGGATGAAATGTAATGATTACCTTCCCTAAAATTCTGGATTTCTTTTTCTGGAAGATGACTTCATCACTTTGCCCATCATATTCAGAGTCTGTGTCACTTAAAGCACAACTATCAGCTGCTGGCAGTTCCCCTTCATTTTTGCCGTTTTTGCTGTTTACCACTAGTTTGTGATACTTGTACTCCAACCTGAAAAGCATATCAGTAAACTTCATGAACTGGTATTCTCCAGGGGTGGATCCAGGATTTTTCTATGGGGGGATAGCCAGGTGCCAGACAAATAAGTCTCCATCACCCCTCCTGGACCTGTCCCTGATTTATCCTTATAACCTTATATAGAACTTCTTTAGGATTACATTAATCAACAAAAGGTTTATAACGAAAGAATGAAGTTTACTTTTTACTCTTCTTCCAATATCGACATGTCACTGTGAGCATAACTAACAAAAGCAACATGATGAAAAAACTGCCAACTTCAATATACAATGTGAAATCACTGCATGGTTCAGAAATCTCAACAGGCAGCAAAACACCATCTTTGCATAGTTTTGGGTAATTTTTCCAGCGATACTTAGTAACCTAAGAAAGGTAAACATGCAGTATGTGAACTACAAAAAATACTTCAGTGCATATTATTCGATAATCAGCATTTGCAAAAAGTGATAACCTTTTTCCCCTGAACACATGATCCAGTTATAGCTTCATAGTCTTTCTCTTTACATATAGGGCAAGCATAAACACTTCTCCACAAAAATTTAAATGTACATCCATCACAAGTGCCATCAGGACAGTTTCTAAACAAAGACATATGTACACTTTCCTGAACACATCGCTTTTTGTCATGGGCAGACCCGAAAGTGGGCCTAATGTTGGGTTATTTTGTTTTTGTTGTGTTTTTTTTAATTAATTTAATTTTTTATTGATATTCTGTTTTGAGACAGAAACTGAAGATGCCAATAAGCGAAATTAATATTTCTTTAATAAAGCTCTTATACTAGTGTGATCGTCTTTTACTAATTTTGGAGCTCTAGAAATGTTCTTTCCCAAACATTACAGTACTTTGCACAAAACATTAACAAATAATATAACATTTAAAAACCTTTTTTATTTTGAAGAAAAATATTATACTAACAATAAATATTATTACAGAAGGTTACATATAATAAGGTGTGTTTTTTTTTTACTCAACTGTGGCATTTGTATTTTTCCACCATAGTTGTCCATCAAAGGATCACACCGAAGATAAACATATGAGTGCCGACCTTTGCTACACTCCTTGCTCCCTTCTTCAAAGTGGCTAAAATAAAATAAAATGATCCAACAACAGCACAGCGCAATTGATTAGACTAAATCCAAGGTGCAACTATCCATAGTAAAGGCAGCTCTCATTTAAACTTCACATTCATGTGCAAATTACCTCATATGATACACAACATCAGCCAACTTAACTCCAACATCATTTTCAAATGGACTTTGGTTGACAGACTGGTTATCAGCTTGATATACTTCAACTAATGTATCAGCAACAACAGTTGGTTGAGAATGTACCAAAACATGGTCTCCTGTTTACAAATTTTCCATTAAGTCAGATGTATAACATAAGTTTTAAGCATAAAAGCATTAACCATTATTGTTTTGCATTACTGTAGCTGTTGATCGGCATATCATGCCTTGCACTGATTCACCAGAAGCTTCCCTCATTGAAAGTGTTACATTGTCTACACACTTTGCAAAACCAACTCCCTAAATAAACATCGCTTTTAGGTCGATCAGCGTTGAGCTTGGAGGTTGGTAGTTTTAAGAGGATATAATTGTAATAATCCTAGTCTATGCAGTTGAGGTTTTTAAAACACTGAATACACTTACTTAACAAAGAACACATATAAGTTTTGTATGAAAACGAACCTGATTCATACAAATGTTCAGCTGGTAGACATGATTATATTTTCTCCCACTACTTGTAAAACTAGGCATAGTAGCAGCAGTAAATGATGAAGACAAGTTCATAAAATTATACTCCACACCATTCTACAAATATATGTGTTTAACGAGTATGCAAAAGAAACAAAATACAAATGTTTACCTTCGGCGAAATAAAAGAACACTTATTCAAGCATTTTACTTTGTCAATGCGGCTTAATGTGCCTCGTCCACAATTTTTACAACCAGTCTTATCCTTATTCAGATGTGTGTCATCAGGACATGCAATACACTGGCGAGTTGTTGTATTTGCATATGATCCAGCAGGACAGGGTATGCATTTTTCATCTGAACAATGATTAAAACATTTTACCACTATTTTTTTAATACAAAAAACATAAACTTGGAATCAAACAAAATATTCTTTAATATGACAGCTTACTTGACTGTCCAAGAGCACAAGATTGACAGACATCAGCTGATCCATCAACAGTGTTAGTAACATTTACTACAAAGAGTCTTGCTGCATCTGTGAAACCCTTTAAGAAACAGTATGTAATAAAACAACACTACTTATAGATTATGACATAACTTATATATATACCAGTTTACTTCTTTGGAATGCCCAGGTAACAGACAGTGGACCCCTGTGGTATGAGTTGGTGTATGTATATGTTTGACGTGAATGACTTCCCCTCCAACTGTCAATCACAACTGTTCCTTTGTTGGGAATATCCTGTTAATGCATAGAAGTTATACCAGTAAAGCATTTTTCTAAAGTAACAATTTTAAATGATGACCTTCATGAAATAGAGTTGACATTGTCCGACACAGTCCATGGCAAAAACAAATGTCACTTTTCCAACTTCATTCTGGAAATTAGTTTCAAAAAAACCACCAATATGTAGCACTAATATCAAATAAGCATCATTTGATTTTGAAGCAACAGTTCTGATTTGGTCCCCAACTGCAATCCAACCCTAAAAAATTATGATAGAGGCATTATGCTTTTACAACAAGTATAAATCATAGGTCTCACTGACAAAAGGGTATTACTTTTTTTATGCTGCAGTCTCGGGTGTCAAAACTAATACATGATGTTTTCATGTTGGAAGGCATTTCATCCCACCAGTTATACCAGTAACCATAATGGGGAGCAGTATTGGCAGGACATAACTTGCAGGCTGAAAGAGTAAATTGTCAGTTGGGCCAATCCAGCAATATATTGGTTTATTCCCAACAAAGTATATTGTGAATTTTACAAAATCATGTATATACACAAAACAATTTCAAATTGCAGGGTTACATTCTGCAATCAACTACATTTAAATGGAGATACACCCTAATTTGAAAAATGTAGTACAAGAAAAAAACATGTTTCAATGTTTGGTCATAACCAAGACCTAAAAAAAAAAAAGTAAACAGTTAGTTTATAGTAAACTAATTAACACATTACACAAAAATTAGTGCCAGTAACCTATTGACAGCAGTTTAACTTCCATTGTATGTTTGTTTTAATGTTGCCAAACCCAAAGTTTACTTGACAGTACTGACACATTGGGGCCTTGTCAATGCATGATTGCAGCTGTTGTTGATTTTGTAGCGTAATTAGCATGGTTTAATATTAAACAAGCTGATTTCTATATCAACAGGCCAAAATAATTTTTGTAGGTAATTAGCATGCTTTTATAAGCTGCTGAAATGATTACCAACACAGAATCTGTCAAATCTTATCAAACCATGGTCACCACATCCTGGCACTCAACCGTTTTACCCGATCAATAAACCTGGCATCCAAAGTGTTTTCTTTTTTTGGTATCAGGCAAATAAAATTTTTAATATCTTGCAAGACAGTTACCTGATGCACCATCAGAGTAATAGTTTTTCTCACAAAGGACACACTTATTATTTGTGTAGGAAAACCCTGCATTACATGGAGCACAAGGTTTTTTTTGGCCAGAATCTGGTAGAGGTGCTGATGATGGCAACGAATCAAGACACACTTTTGGTTCAATCCACTTGTACATAATTTTGGTCTGGACAAAACAAAACACAAAATTTATAAAACCTGCAATTTCATAGCAGAATAAAACACGAACTGTTTTGTTTTCGCTGCACTTTGAATGAGTGGCAAAGTAATCTTTCTCTGTGCAAGGTGGTCTTTTCAAGCAACTTTCAGAACCTGGGGGTGCATATTCTGTATTTTTGTCGCATGATTGACAAGATTCTGCTCCTTTAGCACTCATCGTATTTACTGGACACAGATCACACCACTGTGAGGCATTTGAAGAAGCAAAGAAACCAGAATGGCATTTTTGACAAGTGGTTGTATAAGATACACCTACACAATGTTTTTGCTTCATTTAGAAAAATTTTAAAAGGCTGTTTAAATAAACTTGACCTGTTATTTGAACATCCTTAATCTTAACTGGATCAAGTGTCTTTTTATTCCCAACCATGATACCAGTTGTTTTCCAGTACAAAACATTTGGTCCAGAAGTTAACTTTACCTACAATAAAAGCACAACACCAATAATGCTTCTTTTCAGGTACATATTGCTGAATAAAATAAACTATCTGACAACATTGCTGAATTTTACAAATTAACTTTATCAAATGACAGACAAAAATCTAAAAATACAATAAGCCTACCTTCCATGACTTCCACTTAGTTCCAGTATTGTTTAAAAACACATTTTTTGTTTTATCATGAGAGGTTTGGCACTGACCATTTTGGACCTAAACATATATATATACATGGTAACCAAAGCAAAATAACAGTACAAACACTTTCTAAAAACAAAAATTATAATATGCTTACATAGAAATGAAACACCATATCGCTGTCTGGATGTTGATACTTAAATTCAACAAAGCCATCCTGTTTAAGATTCACAGAATAACTCAAAGAACTTGTACAATCATCATCATTTGACTGCACGTATTGGCCTGCAGGTTTCCACAATGATCTGATCAAAGTAATAATTTAATTTAAAATATATTGAACATATACCGTTCTATATGCAGAACAGAACAAAATCAATAAATAACATACATTGGGGTGAGGCTACAATTTTAATAAAAATTATTGGGACTTTGCACAGTGATAAAACTAACCCATTGCAGTTGTTAACTTTGGTAAGGTATCCATACTGAGCAAACGTAACAGACTCTGCATAAACTTCAAACTTTTCAGGCATGAAATTCCAGTCATCAAACCGAACACCACTGCCCAATGAATATGTTCCAGGAGGGCAGGCTTTGCATTGCTGTGTTTCAAGCTCCAAATAATAGCCAGCCCGACATGAAAATCCTGTAAAAAGTGTAATTAGGGGCAACTATTTAAATATCTTTGTGCTAGTAAAATCATCCATACTGTCTTCATATTAACTTTTTGTAGAAGCTGTTCCAGATAATATTTTTATTTTTATCCATAAAAATTAGTTTGTTCTACCTACATAGAATATATGTTCAATTTCTTGATAGTAATAGACCAGGGGTGTTTAATGGGCAGCATGGAGCATGATTTTATGCAGACTGCTACAAAAACTCCTGTTTATTAGTTTCTTGACAGCAACATATATTCATTGATTTTTGTATAAATACTTGTTATATACATCATTGTATGTATATTTCGAGAATAACAATTGAACTATCAGTGGTAACCTAGTGATGCACATAAAAAGTATCAACTTGTTTCACAGACAAATTTACAACGATACTCTTTTTCCTGTCACTGCAACAGGGGAAAAGCCAGTATGATATTGAAATAAAAAATTGGTAAAACTTCAAAATAGAGGCATAGAATGTAGTTGGAAACCAGCGCCTTAGTGTAAAGCATCTTAAATCCAAAAGCAACAAACCACATGCTTTTCCCCTTCTTGGAGGTGCAGGAGTTACAAGTTGGCAAAGATCTGGTTGTCGTGGAATCTGAACTTGCCATCTTTCTCCACTCTCATCACACTCAGTATAAGTGTACACCAAGTCGGTCTTTTAAAAGAGCGAATAAAAAAATCCAAATTAACATAGTTAATGAATACACACCTCAGTGCATGATTTCAGTTGAGCATCAACAGGTAAGCAGACTCTCAACAACCAGATAAGTGCAACACATGTATTTGCCTTCATAATAGACTTTCTCCTATAATTTTAACAATCTACGATGTGCCTTTAATAGAGTTTTTTTAATTATTTGCTGTACATATGATTCCTATTAAGTAAAGTAAAACAATGCAAATTTTGCAGCCACTGTATGGGACCATAAAGAGACTCGTAATGCAAGCGACTATTGATAAGCTATGAATGGTACTTAACTCATGTTTTGTTTGTGTTGGAAGACTTGCAAATTTTAACGAATGATGAAATACGTTGGCTCCCTTGCGTTGAAGAGCGCTGGTTACAGAAATACTTTTGGCTTTGCAAATTAAACTATGGGTCGCGACGCAATTTGGGCTTGGGGTCACCAACAAATGTAATTTTTAGGTCTAGCAAAAAAAACAGTCATGCTTTTAGTTGTTTACTACGGTGGCCCACAAGTGCCACCGCGAAATATTAACGATGCGCGAAATATATTTTCACTGCGCAAAATATATTTCGACTGCGCGAAATATTTTAAGACTGCGTGAAATATATTTTCACTGCGCGAAATATGTTTTCACCGCGCGAAATATATTTTCACTTCGCGAAATATATTTTCACTGCGCGAAATATATTTCGAGATCGCGAAATATATTTCGACCGCTACAAATAAAATTTCGTAACATCGCGAAATATATTTTCACTGCGCGAAATATATTTACATCGCGCGAAATATATTTACATCGCGCGAAATATATTTACATCGCGCGAAATATATTTACATCGCGCGAAATATATTTACATCGCGCGAAATATATTTACATCGCGCGAAATATATTTCTTGTGACGCAAAATGTAGTGACTGGCCAGGTTCTCGTTGATTTCACTCCGTTCGTATTTTTGCACGACGGGTGACCGACTATATCAGCTAAGTAAGCATTTACCTACTCCAGTTGTTGGCAGGGACTGTTCAATTGAATGAATTGTTTAAATTGTGATCACTATGTGGGACTTGATCATTCATTTTGTACCCATTGTGGCCATGGTAAGTGTGTTTGTATTGTGTATTTCCAGTTGGCCTACATTCATTGCAATTTTGTTATTTCGGTTTGGACAATACAATTTTTCCTTGCAGGGACCACCTTTGATGAAACACACCTCATCACCCACTACTTTCAACTAGGATATGAACACTCTGAAATTTTGCATTTGTTGCAAAATTACCACAATGTAACT
This sequence comes from Ascidia mentula, assembly GCF_947561715.1. Taxonomy (NCBI): domain Eukaryota; kingdom Metazoa; phylum Chordata; class Ascidiacea; order Phlebobranchia; family Ascidiidae; genus Ascidia; species Ascidia mentula. Next base: position 11,667,127 of record NC_138568.1, read on the forward strand.
TTCAGTTTGAGAACCTTGAAAAGACGCTTACAAGAAATGGGGCTGCATAGACGTGGTGCTTGGCAAAAAGATCCGAATATTATAAATGATGCTGAAAAACGAATCAAAGAAATTTTAGAAGGTCCATCTTCATGTGGGGGGTACCGTTCTGTGTGGCATGGTTTGGAGATGGAGGGTTTGAGAGTTCCAAGATCCTTTGTTGCAGAAGTTTTGAATAAAATTGATCCTGATGGCTGTGAACTCAGGAGGGGCCATCGTCTGAAGCGCAGAGAGTATAACAATCCAGGGCCTAATTATGCCTGGCATATAGATGGTTATGATAAATTAAAGCCATTTGGTTTTTCCATACATGCAGCCATTGATGGTTTTAGTCGTAAGGTCCTATGGCTTCATGTTATACGCTCCAATAAATGCCCACACACTATAGCTTCCATGTACCTTAGAACTGTTTCACATGTACAAGGTTGTCCAGTGCAAATTGTGTCTGATTTGGGCACAGAAAATGGGATATTGGCAGCAGCACAGTGCTTTTTCAGAAACAGTATCAATGCACATCGATACGTTCCTTCACCAAGGAATCAGAGAATTGAAAGTTGGTGGTCAACATTGTGCAAGTTTCGTACTTCTTGGTGGCGAAACTTTTTTGGTGATCTCGAGTTTAAAGGTGTTGTTGATTATTCACTTCCTTTAAGCAAGGAGTGTGTGTGGTATTGCTTCTCCAAAGTTCTACAAAGTGACTTAAATTTTGTAATGGATCACTGGAATAGTCATCGAATACGAAAATCAAGACACAATGTTATAGCTGGTCGCCCAAATTTACTTTACTTAATGCCAGAAAGGTATGGTGGAAGAGCAGACATGATAAATGCAGTCTCACAAGAGAAATTTCAAGTGGTGTGCAATGATATTTCCCCACCCGAAGAAGTGAACGAATATGAGGAATATTTTGACTATGTTCGAACTGAACTTGGATTTGTCTCTTGTGCAGAAGCACTGGCAATGTACAAAGGGATAATGGAGGTTGCAAAAGAATAAAAAGTCAAAGTACACAGCCATTTATGCATGTTTGTACTTCAGTATATTGAACTTTGTTGTTAGTGCAAGTATGTTAATTGTCAAATTACATCAACAAACACAGGCAACTTTGTGAAAAATTGTTTTTTTACTCACTGATTAACAATCAGCGTACTGCACTACTAGAATCTAAAAGAGGTGGTTTGTAAATGCTAGGATACAAATCGAATTTTTTTCCCATTGTATTGCGAACAGATGATGGAATAGAAAAGTGTGAAAGACAGCATGCAGTGTAAATGAAGAAAAGTGAGTGCATAAATGTACAGTGGCAAGTAGCAGTGGCACAAAAATCTCACAATTATGCAGCAGTACCTCAAAAATGCAATAGTAAGTGTCAGGTAAAAACAATTTTGGTATAAAAGGATGAAATACGTTTCACCAAAACAAACAGGAGGCAGTTGAATAAAAAAATAAAACACTAATTTTGCTTCGACAATGCTGACGGTCACGAACACAATAGTGAGAACGTAAAAAATATAAATTGCTGTTTTGCCATATAACACTTGAAACATGCAATGAAGTGACAACTACTTATGAATATAAACAATGAAATAGAATAATTTTTTCAATGTAAACCAAATGCCTGGCCATTGGACATTGCTGTAATAAAGATGGATTTGAAATCTTGAAGTTCTTCCATATGTTTTGTAGGGAGCGTAATTGTTTTCGCACATGCGCCAACAACAGGAAAACAGATGGTGTGGTTTGGGTTGTTGCTCATGCAGTCATGATTAAATTCCACAGATATGGACAAACTGTCACCAAATATTGGCCTATGTTTTTGGCCTGTTAGCCAACCTAGCACACCAGCTGGAGTACAATCAGCTGCTGCAGTCATTGTCTCTCCAATATTTTCTACATTGACTTCATTTTCACTGTTAGTACAGCAGTAAGCCAAAACCTCTTCTGTGGGGGCCCGAATACAGTTATCCTCAATATAGTTCAAGAAATCTTGAAAGTTATCCATTATCTTCTCCTCTACGCACCGCTTTGTGGAATTTTTTGAGGAATATTGCGGTTGCAGTAAACTTGACACATAATTGGCATCAACAGTCAATTTGCCTGGAATGAATAATGGTGCAAAAAGTAAGGCATTATTTTTGACAACATTGAACAAACCAAACAGACTCAGCCCTGAAGCAAACTCTTTGAGGTAGCAAAGCCGCTTATTAGTGATGCTTACCATGATTGTGCGACTAATTTCACTAGCGCTATCAATATTGATTTTGCCTGTGTATCCATTTTCTGTAATTATGTCAGTATGAACAAGTGGGTCAGCACAAACTCTCTGTATCAGTTGAACTTCATTCTCAGTAAAGTGTTGGTCAAGATTTAGTTTGGTTATATCAACTGAATCCATGTTAGCAAGAATTGTGAACACATTTGGGTGTAAGCAATGTGGAGCAGGCCCACCTTGCACCAAACTTGCAGCTATTATTTCACCACATGCTTTGAAATGTCCATTTTGGACATGAAGCATTGAGTCAACTGGGGCACCATCAGGAAAGAATTGTTCACAAATACTTTGCAAAACAAGACTAAAGAACTCCTTAGCCATTGCACCAGAATCAATCCCTGTCTCACCTTGAAATTGGACAACCAATTTCTTTTCTGCTGATTTCTTTTTGGTTTCTCTTTTCCACAAGTTAAGTTGACGTTGAATATGAGCCCCACGGCGCACACAAATAAACAACTGGTCTAAATCATCAACTTTTTTATGCAACGACTCTAGTGCAGCATTCAAATCATTGAATTTTTTGCCATCATGCCTTTCGAGTTTTGGGGCTAACAAATCACATTGATTGCCAATAATATTGTCCAGTTCACTACAATCAAAGTAATCAGTAAAATCAGGCAATGAACTTTGTAGAATAGAGGGAGATTGTTTTCCATTACCAGAGCATTCAATGTTACTTGAATCATTTGTTTCATCATCTTCACTGTCACATTCAAGTAGATATAACATGATCTTCTTGTAATCTTTACCAATGCTCTCCTTGTATTTGACTAGAGTGAATGGCTCATTTGTTCCAGGCAATACTTCAACAATTCGTCCATCTTTAAAAGCAAGATGGTATACTGCACCATGTCTTTGACTCTTTGGATAAAATTGAAAGTACCGTTCTTTGGCTTTATTCAGTATGGATTGAACACACTCTTTTCTTCCAACATTAATTATAATGGATTGACCCCGAACTGGCTTCAACTTAAAATCTTTCCCTCCATATTCAAGCATGCCTATGTTAATACACACTTCCTCATTTTCATCCTTTTTCGACACTCTTTGCTTCCATTGTGAGCCTTTCATTGCTTTAAATTCACTAAATGGCAAAATTTCTGTTGCACTTTTGCGTTTCATGGATGATGTACCTGTAGATTTTACATGTATTATTAAAGTTTTGTTTTGCAAAGTTAACCAAAGTTGTTCAGCTACAGGTTGTTTGGCATACTAACCATTTATACTGGAATTAACATTTTCCATCACAGAACCCTCATTTTCAGATTTAGACAAAGTAGGATGATTGCTGCCATGGGCTTTCTCTGCAACACAGAATCAATCTAATTATACTTGCACAATATTATTTTACTGGCATATATGTCTGTCTGATATATTAACATTTACAAGAATGTTACCTCAAAACAACAGATTGACAAGCCTGATAAACGACAATTAAAGAATAAACCACTTACCGCGTCCGCAATGTGCACAATACAAGTGTTCTTGAAAAAGTAGCCTTCCACAATTTGTGCAGTACATGATTACAAATAGGGATAAAACACTCAAACTATTTTTCTATTTGAACTTAAATGCACAGACTATAGCATATAGATGTACGTGAAAACTTGAAACAACTAGACTTCCCGCCAGGCATTTCTAATAAAAACTAACAACATATTTCGCGCGAAGAAAATATACACCGCACAGCGCAAATATATTTCGCGCAGTGCAAATATATTTCGCGCAGTAAAAATATATTTCGCGCGGTGAAAATATATGGGTGCCTCTAAAATACCATTGTAGGCATTGTAGGCATCGTAGGCATTGAGCCTAGGCATCGTAAGCATCGTAGGCATCGTAGGCATCGTAGGCATCGTAGGCATCGTAGGCATCGTAGGCATCGTAGGCATCGTAATCGTAAGCATCGTAGGCATCGTAGGCATCGTAGGCATCGTAGGCATCGTATGCATCTTAGGCATCGTAGGCATCGTAGGCATCGTAGGCATCGTAGGCATCGTAGGCATCGTAGGCATCGTAGGCATCGTAGGCATCGTAGGCATCGTAGGCATCGTAGGCATCGTAGGCATCGTAGGCATCGTAGGCATCGTAGGCATCGTAGGCATCGTAGGCATCGTAGGCATCGTAGGCATCGTAGGCATCGTAGGCATCGTAGGCATCGTAGGCATCGTAGGCATCGTAGGCATCGTAGGCATCGTAGGCATCGTAGGCATCGTAGGCATCGTAGGCATCGTAGGCATCGTAGGCATCGTAGGCATCGTAGGCATCGTAGGCATCGTAGGCATCGTAGGCATCGTAGGCATCGTAGGCATCGTAGGCATCGTAGGCATCGTAGGCATCGTAGGCATCGTAGGCATCGTAGGCATCGTAGGCATCGTAGGCATCGTAGGCATCGTAGGCATCGTAGGCATCGTAGGCATCGTAGGCATCGTAGGCATCGTAGGCATCGTAGGCATCGTAGGCATCGTAGGCATCGTAGGCATCGTAGGCATCGTAGGCATCGTAGGCATCGTAGGCATCGTAGGCATCGTAGGCATCGTAGGCATCGTAGGCATCGTAGGCATCGTAGGCATCGTAGGCATCGTAGGCATCGTAGGCATCGTAGGCATCGTAGGCATCGTAGGCATCGTAGGCATCGTAGGCATCGTAGGCATCGTAGGCATCGTAGGCATCGTAGGCATCGTAGGCATCGTAGGCATCGTAGGCATCGTAGGCATCGTAGGCATCGTAGGCATCGTAGGCATCGTAGGCATCGTAGGCATCGTAGGCATCGTAGGCATCGTAGGCATCGTAGGCATCGTAGGCATCGTAGGCATCGTAGGCATCGTAGGCATCGTAGGCATCGTAGGCATCGTAGGCATCGTAGGCATCGTAGGCATCGTAGGCATCGTAGGCATCGTAGGCATCGTAGGCATCGTAGGCATTGTAGGTATTGAGTCTAGGCATTGTACGCATAGAGTCTAGGCATCGTAGGCATTGAGTCTAGGCATTGTACGCATAGAGTCTAGGCATCGTAGGCATTGAGTCTAGGCATTGTACGCATAGAGTCTAGGCATCGTAGGCATTGAGTCTAGGCATTGTACGCATAGAGTCTAGGCATCGTAGGCATTGTAGGCATTGAGTCTAGGCATTGTACGCATAGAGTCTAGGCATCGTAGGCATTGTAGGCATTGAGTCTAGGCATTGTACGCATAGAGTCTAGGCATTGTACGCATAGAGTCTAGGCATTGTACGCATAGAGTCTAGGCATCGTAGGCATTGTAGGCATTGAGTCTAGGCATTGTACGCATAGAGTCTAGGCATTGTACGCATAGAGTCTAGGCATCGTAGGCATTGTAGGCATTGAGTCTAGGCATTGTACGCATAGAGTCTAGGCATCGTAGACATCGTAGGCATTGTAGGCATTGTAGGTATTGAGTCTAGGCATTGTACGCATAGAGTCTTATAGGCATCGTAGGCATTGTAGGCATTGAGCCTAGGCATTGTACGCGTAGAGTCTTATAGGCATCGTAGGCATTGAGCCAAGGCATTGTACGCGTAGAGTCTAGGCATCGTAGGCATTGAGCCTAGGCATTGAGCCAAGGCATTGTACGCGTAGAGTCTAGGCATCGTAGGCATTGAGCCTAGGCATTGTACGCATAGAGTCCAATGCCTAGACTCAATGCCTACAATGCTTACGATGCCTAGACTCTATGCGTACAATGCCTACGATGCCTACGATGCCTACGATGCCTACGATGCCTACGATGCCTACGATGCCTACGATGCCTACGATGCCTACGATGCCTACGATGCCTACGATGCCTACGATGCCTACGATGCCTACGATGCCTACGATGCCTACGATGCCTACGATGCCTACGATGCCTACGATGCCTACGATGCCTACGATGCCTACGATGCCTACGATGCCTACGATGCCTACGATGCCTACGATGCCTACGATGCCTACGATGCCTACGATGCCTACGATGCCTACGATGCCTACGATGCCTACGATGCCTACGATGCCTACGATGCCTACGATGCTTACAATGCCTAGGCTCAATGCCTACGATGCCTACGATGCCTACGATGCCTACGATGCCTACGATGCCTACGATGCCTACGATGCCTACGATGCCTACGATGCCTACGATGCCTACGATGCCTACGATGCCTACGATGCCTACGATGCCTACGATGCCTACGATGCCTACGATGCCTACGATGCCTACGATGCCTACGATGCCTACGATGCCTACGATGCCTACGATGCCTACGATGCCTACGATGCCTACGATGCCTACGATGCCTACGATGCCTACGATGCCTACGATGCCTACGATGCCTACGATGCCTACGATGCCTACGATGCCTACGATGCCTACGATGCCTACGATGCCTACGATGCCTACGATGCCTACGATGCCTACGATGCCTACGATGCCTACGATGCCTACGATGCCTACGATGCCTACGATGCCTACGATGCCTACGATGCCTACGATGCCTACGATGCCTACGATGCCTACGATGCCTACGATGCCTACGATGCCTACGATGCCTACGATGCCTACGATGCCTACGATGCCTACGATGCCTACGATGCCTACGATGCCTACGATGCCTACGATGCCTACGATGCCTACGATGCCTACGATGCCTACGATGCCTACGATGCCTACGATGCCTACGATGCCTACGATGCCTACGATGCCTACGATGCCTACGATGCCTACGATGCCTACGATGCCTACGATGCCTACGATGCCTACGATGCCTACGATGCCCACGATGCCTACGATGCCTACAATGGGTTTTTAGAGGGACCGAAAATATATTTCGCGCAGTCAAAATATATTTCGCGCGGTGAAAATATATTTCGCGCAGTGCAAATATATTTCGCGCAGTCAAAATATATTTCGCGCGGTGAAAATATATTTCGCGCAGTGCAAATATATTTCGCGCAGTCAAAATATATTTCGCGCGGTGAAAAAATATTTCGCGCAGTGCAAATATATTTCGCGATCTCGAAATATATTTTGCGCGGTGAAAATATATTTCACGCAGTCTTAAAATATTTCGCGCAGTGAAAATATATTTCGCGCAGTCTCAAAATATTTCGCGCAGTGAAAATATATTTCGCGCTTCGTTAATATTTCGCGGTGGCACTTGTGGGCCACCGTAGTTTACTAGAGGTCGCAAAAACTATTTCTTTTTTGTCGCACAAAAATTATTGAGAACCACGCAATCTATAGAAATAGCATTAGCTCTATCTTTCGACACGTCACACAATCTATGTAAATAGAGGCATAGTATAGAGTATACTATGCTAGAAGCAACGCAATCTACCCCTGAGGTTTATAAGATGATTTGGTATGCGTAATCAAGATTTTCGAAAAATTTATGTGTTAAGCTAATGTCAACAACAATCCTCCGAAAAATACTGGCCAGCGGGATAAACTGTTTTTTTTGGCCTGCGACAAAACAAAGTTGGACCAGTAAGACGACTGTCGACAAAACTTCAAACGGACATCTTTCGCCAAAAGTTGCAGAGATTGGTACGAAATTTTAGAAAATATTAAAATCATGACCCTAATTACGAGCTAACAGCTAAGTGTTAAAATTCTAGAAAGTGTGGCAGCTTGTGGAGCAATACAGAACAAACATGTCAATGAGCAGCGCGTTGGTTATTAGCATACTCAGCACTTATATCAGTGTTTCCCAACCGGTGGTTCGCGTACCACTGGTGGTACACGTCGGCATTGCAGGTGGTACGCGAGCACCTTATAGTAATTTCGGGTATGGTTCGAATTTGAAAAATCTTAAATGATCTTAAAATATTCGTTACTTAATCCGCTTGGTTAGTTTGTATCACTCAACCAGGTGGTACGCGTCGAAATTGTTTTACCTCAAAGTGGTACCCAACCACAACAAGTTTATTTGTAATTTTACTTTATACCTACAGTCTTCGTGCTGACATCAATATACCGCAGACCGGACGTTCAGAGTCTCTACATGAAGAGGTTTTTGCGACTGCTGCTGGTCCCAAAAGATTGGACTATATGCACTGTAAACCCTAAAGTGATGCTGTTTGACGAGAAGCTCCGCCACGATGGGTGAGGAAATGGAGGAACAGTTATCCAAACGTATAATAGGCAGCAACAAATTATTTAATAGTCAGTCCTGATAATTCAACTGCCGGGAAAAAAGCAGGATTGCGAGATGGTCAAAATACTTGACGGCCTAATTCGGCCAAGCCGCGTTTTATTACTATACCGCCAAAATTCGTCCAAACCAAGTTTCGCTATCACGCTTGTTTAGGAGTGGCCTACAGACAGCCGCATATTATCGTAAATGTATGTTAGCAGCATCCCAAGAAGGCACTTTTATCAACCAGCACTTTTCTCCGAAAATGTTGCATTTCAGATTTCTAGAGATTATATATACGTTTGCTGGCAGTATCTGTTAGCCTGTAGCGACATAATATGTTGTAAAGATGTACCGTCGCGGGCTGTGTTAGTTTCAATGCGTGTTGCCCTTTTCTTGCGATTCTCTCACGTGTCATGTGTCACGTCATTTCGCATCATTGGATTTACTACGAATAAAGAGCAAGCACGCCACAAGCCGTATGTTTTTTTGTACAATGTTGGTAATTTGACTTGGGAAAAGTATTTGCGGAACAGGTTGTGATGAAAAAAGTATTTATTTTTTGTTTTGAAAAATACACAACTATGACGAACGTGACAACGTGATTACAAAAATCCGTTGTCAAACATTCGCTTTGTGCTCCGCGGCGACTTCTGCTGAATAGTTATTGACCTTCCAGTTTTCCGCATGCTAGTGGTACGATCGGATTAAACAAAGCTTTTTAAACGTTTTGCACAGTTTGTTTACTCCCATTGGAAAGGCCCTAATAGCAAAAGAAGCCCAATGAACACAATTTTTAGCTTTAAAACGTAGTGATTTTTATCGTCAATGCTAGGCTCCACCGAAAAAATGGGATTGCCTCCGTTTTGTCCTTTATCACACTCTGATAGGTTTCCTGGTTTATATAGGCTACAGCAGAACAACATTAAATTTCGTTTTCCATCGCGACCGGAACAAAACTAAGGGATACGCTTCGCTTCGTAAACCGGCCTCACAGACATATCACTGATTCCAATCAACCGAACACATGCAGAGATAAATGGCACCATCATAGCGAATTTTCAACACACCATCCATGAAATTTGAACATTAGCCTATATTATTTGACATCTGGTTATTTACTTTCAAACATCATTTAATTTGGCAAAACTATAGGGATAGCGTGATAGACAATTTTATATCTGAATTGTTTGACTATCTTGAATAATAAGACAGCATTTGCATTTGTTAATAGGTCTTGTGTTGCGTTTGTTTATTTGTTTTTGCCTAGTTTACAACAAAATATACAATGCTGATGTGAAATTTACTGAAGACACCGGTTGTCATTTGTGGGTGTTGTACCTGACCGCATATGCCATTGTTTTGCGCTCGCGATCAAAGTCGGGTTTGGGCCTTCGGGTAGAAAGAAAAACTTCGGGCTTGCATTTATGAGCTTGTGATGCAGCTAACGGAATGACGTATTATATTGCATGACGTCAGCTGGCACGATCGACAATTACTACAACATACTTTACCAGCTTGTGAAAAATTAGGCTTGTTGCTAAAACAGTGATCTCATAACCTATTATTACGACTGATGTAATTAAGTTAGCCTATTTATTTTGGATTAATTGCTGCCACATATTTGTTTACATAAAATGTAGAATTGTGTGAAACAAGTAAGACAGCAGTCTGACAGCAAAATATATTTTATGATGGTAAACGGGTGAAGTAGCCTAATAGATTTAAACATGTGGAATATTAGACTATGTTTGTCTTACCAAAACTGCACCAAATCACTACTTTCAATAGCTTAAATTAAAAGTGTTGCTCGCAGTTAAGAAACTTGTTTGAGGTGCAGTATATAGCAATCGTTGTGTCTCTTATATGTTTGTCCATATAACATTTAAGCAAGAAATTTTGAATTTTGTGGAATATCTAATAAGCCTGAAGAAATATGTTGTCTTTTCTCCACATAGAAGCAAAAGAGGTAATAATATTTATTTAGACCTACAAGGTCTCGTCAGTGCAGCTGATGACTGTTGCACTTAACTTGCTGCTACCTAGTTATTTGTGGTCAGCAAATTGTACTAATACAAAAAAAACTGTTCCTGGCTAACTTACCAACTAGTTCAGTGCAACATTTACCAGTTAAATTGATGAGGCCTCAAAAGGCTGAGACAGGGTGTGTCTTACTGTCTGCAGCTCAATGAATATTATGGCTCTTTTGCTTCTATACAATTTAGGTGACACCTGAGCTAATATTTTGGCCATAGGTCGCATTGCTTGGTTAGTCTCTGTTGTTCAGTACCTAGTTATATGTACTCAACGGATTGTCCCACCACAGAGTGTAAGAATCTGTTTCTGACCAGCTTACCAGTTTTTATGTTAATACAAAGTTTGTAAACTCAGAGTTTTGTACTTTAACACTAGGGATTTCTCTACTGGTATTTTACATTTGATGCTGATACCCGATGCTTTTGATGCTTCAAAACTTGTAGTTGTAATAACATGTGGTTGCAGATATGTGTACATGTCTTTGTATTGTCATTTAATGCTAGTGAATTTGGCTGATTATACAAGTCAATTTTATAAGCCTTGAAGAGAGTACCAAACAGTCAATGCATGTTGTTAAAAAGTATTTTTTTTCTCTTTCCCCTGTATTGCCTTATTTTAAAACAGGAAAATTATTATCAGACAAAGGTTTGTCAACTGCGATCTCCTCATTATCACAACCAACTTATCAAAAAGTAAACACTTCAGAGGTTTTTGTGGACAACTCTGCCCAATGGAAACACAAATGCATTCCTTCAATGAATACAAAACTATAACCTTGAAAGTTGTGACTGTCACAATATCAGCATGTTTTGCAATCTTCCCCAACTTGCCAGTCACTAGATTACAAATTGTGGCTTTCATTTAACTTTCTGCAAGCAACACATTATTTTGGTTGTTTTAACCTAAAATATTACTTTCCAGGCTTTTTGTGTCAAAAGTCATGAACAGTCCTACCATTTACTCTTTTTTCAAATACAACAGCAAATTTTTGATAAATAATGTTACTATACTGTTGACAACGTTATGATCTTTAGCATACACTAAAACACACATGCCGTTACTTCTGTCAGATTGCCTTGAAAGGTTTCAATTTTTTGTTGAGTGTACTGTTAATGAGTAATATATAGTCAAAATACTTGTTTTTGAAAAAAAAGGAATCTTTGCGAAAGCACTTAAAGGTCTAAAACAAATTTTGTAGTTTAGCAAGTGTTTAAATGATAATCAAGATAGTTTTACATTCATAAAAATATACCAAACAATTGCATAAAAAAAACACTCAGTTGCACATAGTTTAATCCATAATTTCTGACTTAACATAATCTCGAAAGTAAAGGTTATGAATGAAAATTTACAAATCTATTTTTTCTGTTGTTCTATCGCTCTCAGCAACACAACTTGGTTTATCATGTTGGGTATTATTAGAAGGAAACAGTTTTAGAATATTTCTGCTTATCCCATTTCTGAAAAGAGTATTTTTTTTAGTGTATTGAATAAAAATGGCTGGACAAAGCATTGGTGATAGGATTGTTGCTGCCCAACACACTATAATTGGGTCAGATATGTCAAAAAGTGTTTGTAAAGCAACCACCAGTGAGGTTATGGGACCCAAAAAAAAGCATTTGGATTGTAAGAATGTTGTGTTGTTAGTGATTAAATGTTGCAATAAATATGTTTTTGCAATTCCCATAAGTTAGAAGTTTATTTGTGTAAAATTGTTTGTTTTATCTATATGTTAGTGTATCTGGAGCTACTTATTCATAATAATAAAAGCTTTAATTGTAATGTGATAATTTAGTTTTATCTGTACTTTCTTAATTAAAATAATTTCTATACAACAAAATTGTTGGTATTCACACTGAATAAAGTGGGAAGTAATTGCATGTTACTGCTGCATACATCCATATTCGTGATCTCATAGCAGCAAAACTATTTGAAAGTTTCACCAGTATATTTCTGGCAGATCTGAACTCCCTGACAAATGAACCAAATGTCAGCATTCCAGAGCTTGCAGACATTTTAATAGAGCGGAGCAAACAACCAAAATGGGTTATTGTTTTTAAGTCGTTGATAACTAACCACCATCTAATGTGCTATGGAAATGAGGTAAACTAAATAATCATAAAACGAAACTATGTGCATTGTAAATTATCAAGGTCAACTGTGCAGTACTGTTAGCCTATATTGATTTTTGTAGCTTCTTGTTACTCTGCACTAATTAATATCGTTTTTTCAGAGGTATTTGCAGCACCTTGCATCACGAAACTCACTGTTTCATTTAAATCAGTTTTTAGACAGGACAGGAGTCCAAGGTAAGCATAAACTGTATTTCAAGTATACATCACACATACCTTCACTTGCAATTATTATTTAAATCTAGTTTGTGTCATCAAAGCAAAGCAGCCATGTTTAATGCCCTCGGTGTGGACTATTTTCAATAAAACATTGTTTTAACAAATAATGTAAATTATTTGAGGGCACTCTTTCAATTTAAAATATGAGCAGCAGTATTCCAAAAGATGTCATCGATAAATTGTGTTTTATTTTATGATATGCAATAAACCTAAATCAATTTTATCTTGAGGTTATGATATGTCAACATACATTCGAAGATATTCCAAGTATCTTAATGAAAAGGCAATTTCCTACAGATTAGTTGCCTATGATTTCACACGAGTAAAAAGAGGGTAAGAATTTGTGTCTGACAACAGATGTTCTATTGTACAAATATTACCTTTTTGTGCCAGCTAAGTTTTTCATATTGATGAAAACATAAATCAATGTGTATGTGTGTGTACTAGAGTTTTCAAAAACATTTTTAAGTGAAAATTTAGTTTAATTAAAAAATACAAATCAGAAATATAAGTAAGCGATGGCTGACACAGTACAAGTGCTATATTGATCATTGATTTGAAGTGTAATACAAGTTTGCTCACATTTTTACAGAAAAACTGATGGTGTTGTAAGGCTGTTGGATACAGAGAAGTTGTTGAAAACACTACCAGTTATTCAGCAACAATTAGATGCCTTGTTGGAATTTGATGTAAGTTTAAGACATAGGCATTGTAAAATGTATTTGAAAATCAACAAAAAACAAAATGTGAAAACACAAAAGGCACAATACATATAAAATTTAACAAGATGACTGGACTTGCTAGGTTACTGATTTCTTGAAACTATTTGACGATTTCCATGGATCGCTTGGTGGTCCACCCAACCCCTGGGAACCGCTGACATAGTGTCTATTTCAAAATTGACAATCATTCACAAGATTTTTGTGGTTTTTAGCATCTTCTGTGTTATTATAATTTAGTGTCAAAGTTTTTGTGAAGCAACTTACAAAAAAAGTTTGTTCTATTTATACCACCTGTACTGTCTGCAGCAAAGGAATTTAGGTCACCACAAGATAAACTGGATTGAAATCCTTCAGTTTCTTCTGTTTATGATCCATATTTTTAGTTTGTTTTTTGATGTTTTTTTAGGCAACACCTAATGAACTTTTGAATGGGGTCATAAATGCTGCCTTTATGTTGCTTTTCAAAGACTTGATCAGGTTGTTTGCTTGCTACAATGATGGAGTGATTAACTTGCTTGGTAGGCGGGTTTAAATACTTCAGATGTTTTATTATATGTGTTTTGCTTTTTCATTAAAACACATTTATTTTCTTTTTGCTCCCACCTCCTAGTATACTTTGATGTGTTATGTTTACTAGGCCATTTGCACCACTTAGATGTGGTTCAGTCAATAGAACAAGGTCAGAGTTATGCAAGGTGTGGATTTTAACCTAATAAGAGAAGCATTCTTGACTTTTTTAGGTTGTGGTAATTGTTTCAACAATGGACTGACAGCCACACTAGAAAACATTAGATTTTTAGCTTGTTAACTTAACTGCAACATAAACATTTGCCATACCAGTAAAAAAAGAGCTATTTATTATAAGTATTTTCACCCAAACTCATGATCCAAAATTTAAGCATTAGCAAATTTCTTGCAAATGATATTGTAACAAATAACATGATTTTTAGAAAAATACTTCGAAATGAAAAAGGGACAATGTAAAGAAGCACTGGATTTGTATAAAAAGTTTTTGACAAGAATGAATAAAGTTTCAGAGCTACTGAAAGTTGCTGAGCAGGTCGGAATTGATAAAGGTGATATTCCAGATCTTACAAAGGTGAGGTAGACTTTTTGAACTAGTGCTTTATCTAAATAGCATTTTAACATAACATTTGATTTTGTGTTATGTAGGCACCAAGCAGTCTGTTGGATGCACTTGAGCAACACTTGGCTGCACTAGAAGGAAAAAAAGTTGTTGTTAAGTAAGTGTTTTTGTATTAAAGGTTGTGTCTGTAAATGTGCGATGATGAGTAATATCTGACCATTGTAGCATTCTGGATGAGTTTTTATTTATTTTTGTGGTTATTTTAATAACTTAACTCAAGAAAAGTTTTTTTTTGTTATGACTATATCTCAAACGTTTGTGTACTTAGGCAAGCCACAAAAGATACTGTAATTGAAGAGTTTGGTTCCAGTATTAAAAGCAACGATGAACTTCAGCATTTGGTAAAAACAAAATAAAACTGTTATCCTGGTAATAAAATCTTTCATCAATAGAATAGTCTGCAATAAGTCGGTTTTAAACAACTACTGGACACTTTGCAATATCAGAATGGCATTAGCACTGGTCCCAATGTTCGCCAAAATATTGACCTTTTCATTACAGAATGCAATTGAAGAGGAAGAAAAACGATTAAATGCTTTCAAAAAAAGACATGAGTTTGATGTTCAACAGCAAACACAAGAAAACATCAATGAAACTACTAAACCGAAGGATGAACGCCATACTAATATCGATGTAGGAAAATATAGCATATTTCTGTGAATATTTTTTCTTACCCTGTTCATACCAGTCACAAGTGATGAATTAAGTACAGGTGTGAGTTGTTATTTATTTTACAATTCTGTTTGTTACATGAAGATACTATCTAATTTTGACCTTCTGGACTCCTCTACTTCACACCCTTCTAATCCACAACAAAACAATGGAAATTTGTTTGTCAGCAATCAGCATGCTGGTTTTCAAACAAACAACTGTAAGTATTTGTGTTTTTAAGTACATATTTCAATTTATAAGTGTTTGTTACAGATACACAAAACAGTCAAGTTGGAAATCAAAGTACTAATCTTTTCAATAATTCTCCATTTTCCAATGTTCCTGGTAAGCAATAATAGTTTCCATAGGAATATGTTATTTTGTTAATGCTATTTTTCAGGAGACAATGCCTTTTCATCACCTGCATTATTGATGCCGACTTCATCAGTTTCACAAGCAAACCAGCAGGTTAACCCTATTAATGCTAATCAACAACCAGCAAGCAATTCAAATTTGGAATCTTCACTCGCAAATGTTATGGCAAACTTAACTGTCAGTGGCCAGAGGTATTGGACAACCTTTTCAAAGCACCAACAAATAGGCTAAAAAAGAGTTAAATTTATTCCAGAGCTAATATGGAGTTTCAACCTAGGCCTGAAAGGAAACTAACTGGGGGTAATAGTTTTGTTCCACCTTTTACACCATTGCCAACTTACAACCCAACAATGCACAGCTATGGCGTTCCACCAATGAACCAACAGGTTACATAAGTTAATCACACATTAGTAGAAATCAGAATTGAAGTACATGATCCATTTTGGGTTATTTTATAATAGTATGGAATGGGAGTAAATATGTATCCTAACAATCAAGTAGTGATGCAACCTGGAACTACATTCCAACAAACTCCCCAGCAAACATATAAACCTAACAATCCGTTTGGTTCAATGGTAAGCAGTTATAAATATTACAAAACCTATTTGCATTTAAATATGTCATGGAAACTCATTAAATAAACTTTTTCAGTTTTAGGATGAGTCTTAACTGAATCAAAAACTCCCTAAAAAAATATATCCTGGCCTGCACTCCTGTGAAGTCTTATCTGCTGATCCTAAATTTTAGATATACTGTTCAGATGACCAAATACAGTTTAAACATTTTGCAAAATAATTTTTTGTTGTGAATGTAAATAATAAACTTAAAATTACCTTTTTCGATCTTATGTGTATTGCCTGCTGTATTATTTATAATTGTATCTTTTTTCATTTTTATGATATTGATATGTAAGCCTAAAGTATTGTCATCATATGGTATGTTTTAACATGATTTCCTTCACTGTATAGTCTGAACTAAAATAACATTGAAATAAAAACTACTTCAATGAAAAAGAATATATATTCTTACTGATATCTACAAATGCAGCCTGGTACAAGAAAAAACTATTTGATTATAGTAATTGTGAAGTTGTTTGGAATACAAACTTTTTGCTTCATATCTGCTTGCTTGAATTTCTTTTCTTGTGCTGACAAAACAATTTAAAGTTTTATTTTTAAGAACTTATTGCAATGGATTTAATTTTGTTACACATTTTATTGTTCTGTTCTGAAACAATGTAAGCGTGACTTTACTTTTTATTGTTTCATTTGTTTTGCTGGTGTATTTTGGTTTGTTTCTGTGATTTGTCATGGTGGTTTTATGTTACTAGTGCATATACCATCTTGTATGAATGACATCCAAAACAATAGAAGTATTGTGGACATCATGTAGAAATTTCAATGTCGTTCTCAAATATAAGTGATCATAAAAATGTAATATAAATGTTTAACTTTGTTGGAATATGGTTTATTGTTATTCACACAATGCAACTGTGTATGGTGTTGTGTATATTAGTCCGCACAGCATATACAAATTGGTAATGATTATTCAACGAATGATTGTGATACATGCCAATCAAAAATTTACAGTTTTAAAAACCAGGTTGATTAACAATCTGTAATTTACAATAAGTTGCATCAAAATTTTGAAACAATGCACTCTGTGAGAACAAACAACGTGCAACTAAAGGCCTTATCTCTGTACTTCTATGGAAAAGAGTTTCCTGGTTGTGAAATGCCCAACTCGAACTCCTGCGTAACAGAGTTAATTATATGTAACAATGCAATGGGTGCCAGTGTTTTGGATGAATGAGCGCAAATGAACAGGCTGTTGCCAGAGCGATTTTGGGGCAGTTTTACTATGGTCTCCAGGGTTATTAGTCAGGCAGTAAATTGGTAGAGGGTGCTGTTGAACATGTAGCTGAAAAACTACCAAAATATTCACCGAAATATACTTTAACCGCTTCCCCAGGGGCATTTTGCCTGGCTAAAAAAGCAAAACAAAGTGTAGGTTTGTTTTGTGAAAAAATGAATCTCAGAAAGTACCCTCCATTTGCAACAAAGTTAAGTCACTAACCCTCCTCTGCACAATGCATTCAGAATTAGATGTCTCATAACTGTTTATGGACTTAAAAGTTTGGTGTGCCGCAAATAAATTAAAGGGTGTGTCGCGACCCTAATAAGTTTGAGTAATATGGTCACAGTTGCAACGTTACCAACAATCAGATTCTGTCGAAAACTTGAGTGCAATTATTCGCAATTGAATCCAAATGTTGCTCTGCAACCTCACTGCCGATTTCATGGTACCTAAGTTGCTAACCGTAATTACAGCAGTAAGTTAAAGGAGACGTAGTCGCGGTATTTTTAGCGACTTCGACTTTACGCAACAGCCACCGACTCCACAACCCTTGTTGTTGTTGTTATTACGGTGCAAGAGTCGCAAAACGTCATTTTTATGGGATCCACGGAGCGTACCTAATTGACCCAGTGGTCCACGCCCCCAGCAGGTTTAGAAACGCACAACATAAAAACAAAGGCTGAATAAATAAATGTTTTCCTGCTCATTTTAGCGATGAACGCCACCTAGGTAAAATAAAACAGATACTTTGGTCATGTCATTGCATGAAACATTACTACTTTGGTGAACTTGGTGAATGAGATATGCCCCAATAGTTGTAGTCGCATTCAAATCGACAGTGTATTTTTACAGTAAGAGGTGACGTAACATGCATTGTTCAGATATACCTAGACCTACAACAATTTTCAAACCTCTTCTCCTAAGGTGACTATACCACGCCACCTTCCCAAATAACTGTGCTGTTTGTACACTACGCACAGCTACGCTACAAAGTTCAACCTGCTAATACAAACGTTTTATTTTGAAAATGAAGAGTAACAGTTGTCTGTAAAACAAAAGTATCACACAATAATTATTGTTCCAAATCATAAAACAAGTTTTCCAATGCCTGACACAATTATTAAAAGTCCTGAGACAACCTGGCAATGTATAGAGCTACAAGTGGTCTGGAGTATAGTATTTCTTCGCACAAATTTTTGAAAGCATACGATTGATACTCCAAACCTGCAGTGACATATCGATATAATATGCTAACTTGGTAACAATGCCTTTATAGACCAATTTACTCACCTTGGTGGTTTGTGGTTTCAACAAGCTCCAAGATGTGCAATAATATTCCTACACCCATGATTGATGCAGCTGCTGCAAACAATATTAATTGTAATAATGTCAAACATTTTGTTTCAAAGTTACCGACCAGGAAAACCAGAACTCGTCGTTTCTAACATCCAACATACGTGAGAACACAAAATATCCAACAGTACGGTTCTATGCCGTTCCACAAGTGACGGACAGTTACCAATCACAACTAAACAATTTGCAATCATAACTCTCCACTTGTATTTCTGTGAAAAAATAACAATTTCACTCGCGACTTGAAATCGTGCCGTGCTATTTAAGGTGGCGGTACACATGTCAGCTTTTGTCTGTTTCTACGTTCGTATAAAAACGTATACGCAATGCGGTATTGATTTTATACGCAAGTCTGCATTTCCAATTGTTGTACGAAACCGAGTAGAGCACGAAATGCTCTACTTTTGCCCACCAAACACGATTTTTCGTTGCTGGTAACTGGGTCTGCAAGGGCGGAGGTGTTTTCAGTATTTTTCAATTATTGACGCTATACAGCCTATAATAAAAATCAAAATAGCAATTTTTAACACATGAGAATTCTTTGTAAGTCACACGCAATGAAAATGATGAAAAATATTCCCTTTGTTGTAATTCAGCCAGATTACATTATTTGCAGATAGAACCGCATTGACACACATGCAGAATAAAAAAACAGTGCACAGCTTTTATCCGCAATATGCAGAAACATAATGTATTTAAGCGTACCAAATGTTGCCTATCCGTAAGTGGAGTGAGTATGTACTGTGTACAGCCACCTTTAATACTGCAGTAATATTAAAAGGCATCGGAACAATATAGTGAAGTGTGGTACCAAACAAAAAATTCCTTACGATAAATATGACTTTTTAACGTCGAGTATAAAGCAAAAAACTTACAGCATGTGTCAGTATTGAACATGACACTGAAATTTTAAATTTTTGATATTTCCGAAATGATGTTCATGCACACGGAAACTACAATTTATGCCAGAAGGACAGTTCTTTTAAATTTACAATGCTGGCAACAAGAATAGCACAACAACTATGTTTGAAGAAAGTGGTTTCACAGGCATCGTAAAATTGCCCATGAGCAGTTATCCACCGTTTGTTTGCTAATGCTGCAAGGCATAATACTCAATAATTTAAAGCTCTTCTGGCAAATCCATCTACTGCTGTGAGCTTGGACTTAAAACTGCTCGTGGAACGGATTTCAATAAAGTACGGAAGTCAACATCAATATATATAAATCTAATATCTTTGAATCCACTCTGCTTGGCGCGTCGAAACTTCAATGTTTGCACGTATTACAGTAATTGTTTGAAATGTTTAAAGATATGCTGGGCCGAAATATATTGAGATTATGTTGGCCTATTCCTAAAAACTACTTCGCAAATTAATACTGTCTGCATCGTTAAGTTGTTTTGTAAATCCGTCACTTTTTGTTAATGTTGTACAAGCTAATACAACGTATGTATACAACTTCCCGCACGGCAATAGAATAAATAATGAAACAAAAATGTTCTTCGGAGATTTTCAAATAGGGCATCGTTTTAGTATTTTGGGGATATAGCTTATTTCCTTGCTATATTTGCCAAGTATGCCTCGATTGAGAAACTTCATGAATTTTATTTTAATATTATTTTCTGCCTTTCAACTGTTGCAGTGCTAAAAAACGAAGTAACGTTATACGGTATACCACTGATACAGTTCAGTTGTATACAATTGTTATTCACGATCGTTATTTGATGTGTGGTGTAAAGTAGCCTATTTTATTAACGTTCGTGGCAACACGCATGTTTTCCCTGACCTATAGTTCTGACCACGCCGCATGTTTCCTGAAACTCGACACTGGAACACCAGACGGAAAGGACGCAAGAATTTTCACAAGCTTTCTTTTCTTATAAAACGCCCATTTCGTAACCCTTCTACAGTCTCTCTCGAGCCTGCTATTTCTTGCCATCGCGCTGTGATGTTCGCACGTTCTTTTGCTGCAATTCAGTCACGTGATAAACTCTAGCTAAACGCGCTAGGAACAAATTTAACTTCACGCCGCCTGGCGTTACAAACCTGTTTCCATTAATACATGAGTCTGTTCACGGAGTTTTAAATTCTGTAGTCTACAGCAAGAACACGCAAGCAAACTTAGCACACAGCATAGCAACCGACTGGATCCGAACTAAATAAAACCACCCTTTTTAGCCGCATTGCTGGCCCAGAAAATCATGTTGCGGTCCGCACTTCGACTACCCTTGTAACGGACTTGGACAACTATAGATGATTCCAAATCTCTATACAGTTTGGCGAATTAGAGCAAAGTGTTGGCATTTCTAATTCTAATCTAATTTGGAAAAAAAATAGTTCTGCTGACTTTGGTTTTACAAAAATGCTATTGTCCAACAGCCTTTTTATTCATGACGAGTTTTCCGCAGCAGGCGAATTGTGCAGCACAAAACAAGGCGAATTTGCCACATAAAACGTTACCATATGACATCATTGTAATAAAATATCAGATATACTGTGAATTTAAATTGACAGTATATCTGATATTTTAATTAAATTTCATATTTTAATTAAAATTTAAATTAAAAGTGTTTATGCCGCTAATTGTAGGCTAAATTAAGAAAAACAAAGCACCTCTCATTTTAATTTTAGTCTAGTTTTTAAAATCCCAGGTAGCTCTAATTTTAATTCACTGGCATCGCAGCCAAGCTGCATCAGTAACTTTTCCGACAAGTCGGGGCAGCAACACAGTCAAATACCTCGTGTCGAAAAAACATCTGCTTCAAAAAAGAAGAAAACCAAGACAAATATTTCTGTTCCACGAGTTTAAATCTTGGTTGAATTCCGAAAATGTTTTTCATTTTAAGTGTTGAAAACATATCAGTGATGCTTTTCAAGGCAAACTTGACAAGGTGCGTCTTTTACAACAAAAAAGTATGAAAGCAAAGTTGAGTCAATAATATGAATTGTGTAAGCTGCAGACAGGTCGAAACAGTGCCCATCTGTCTGCAGCTTACACAAAAAATATATGTTATTACCTTTTGGTGCAAAGAGTGAATCTTGTGTATACCGAACAACCAAAGTTTTAAAATCACCATCAACTTCTCTATACCCTCCAAGCAGTAAACTATACATCCTAAAATACCAAAATGACTTTTGTATCTTCCTTAATAAGTGTGCATATATAAGCAACCTATTTATTGTTGGTAACATAACCTTTTCACCAAAGCAAAGGGTAAGCAATTTGTTTAAACAGTAAATTTGGAAACCTTTGTTCTGAGTGTTTCTTATTTCCTCCAGTGCTTGAATAATTCTGGATAGTCTCACATAAATTCTTTCTTCTGTGCTGAAACATTTTTGATCAAAAGAGAAACGACTTGGCACATACTTTCCAAAGTCATTAGTTCCAAACATTTTTGTTGCCACCTGTTTAGTAAAGCTGCATTTTTTATTATTTTCGAATATTAAAACAACAAATACGCTACCTAAAGGTATAGGCTATTTCTAAATATGAGAGGGATACCTCGGACAAAGTATGATATGTCACATTTAGGCCGTACCTTATAATACTACAGATGTCTTGCGCCGGATCCGGGTACCCAGACCCGACCGGATATTGACCAATTTCCAATACCCGGACCCGGCCGGATAATACACTTACACTTCATTTTACCGGATAGTTGGGAACGCATTTTTGTTCTAAAAACGAACAAACATTTCGCAAATTACTCTTTTTGGGGACCCAATCTGTGATACTCGCCGACGTCCGATTTTTCTGTTGTTTGTTATTGGAGTTTTTCGTGACGTGTTATACCATATTAATAAATGTCCACGTTTATTTGTTCCACTCATGATAAGCTAACCCCAACATAGCATTCTGTTTGGCAATCAAGCATTTTTGCCATACCGATAAATTACACGAATCGGTGTTAACAAACTGCCCGATCCAAATTATCCGGCCGGATTTGATTGATAACTATCCGGATAATTTGGAACTGGGAACATCACTACCTTCTAATACTACAGGTCCGTTAGGTACCTTCTAATACTACAGGCCCGCTAGGTAACTTATTAATAGTACAGGTCCGCTAGGTACCTTCTAGTGATGTTCCCAGTTCCAAATTATCCGGCCCGGCCGGATCCGGATAGTTATCAATCAAATCCGGCCGGATAATTTGGAACCGGCAGTTTGTTAACCCCGATTCGTGTATTTTATCGGTATGGCAAAAATGTTTGATTGCCAAACAGAATGCTATGTTAAGGTTAGCTTATCATGAGTGGAAGAAATAAACGTGGGTATTTAATAATATGGTATAAGACGTCACAAAAAAACCTTAAGAACAAACATCCGAAAAATCGGAAGTCGGCGAGTTTCACAGACCGGGTCCCAAAAAACGAGTAATTTGCGAATGTTTGTCCGTTTTTAGGACAAAAATACTTTCCCAACTATCCAATAAAATCAAGTGTATTATCCGGCCGGGTCCGGGTATTGAAAATTGGTCAATATCCGGCCGGGTCCGGGTACCCGGATCCGGCGCAAGACATCACTAGCTTCTAATAATACAGGTCCGCTAGGTACCTTCTACTGTAGTATTAGAAGGTACCTAGCGGACCTAGCGGACCTTGCAGACCTAGCGCACCTGTATATAGAAGGTTGCCTTTGTAAATGTTTATTAACTGTATCTATCCGATCACACGTCAGCAACTAATCATGTCTGCTTAAACCATATGTTTGTAATTTTTATGTCGTCATGTGGTCGGGGATACTTCGGACATCATAGCATAAACATGGCAAGAAGACAACACTTTTTGAGTTTTAGTCAAAATTGTCAGGTCATAGAAAAAAACAAACATAGGTTGGATGAAATTATCGAATGTTGGCAGTAAAAAGAGCTTCAAAGTTTTCATTTGTTGACCTTCAAATTTATAATATCCGTGCTGTCGTAAAAATTACACGAATTATTCAAAGTGTTGAAAACTGTTAAAATATTGTATGTAATCAGTGTGTTAAGGCATTATCTACAACAGTGTGGACAGTGTGGTCCAACTAAATTTTATGGCGGGCCATAACAAACCATTAGTTTAACCCGCGGGCCACTACTAGGATACAAAAATATGTAGGCCTACACGTATATAGGCCTACGGATTTTTTTACGGAACGAAATTGCTGTTGCACGAATACCACAACCTAATCTTTATTCAATGCGACATTTGTGTTCGATCTGCTTCTTTCAACGAAAGGGGTCGTGTCCACGGGCCTGCGGTTGACCACGCTGATCTACGATATAGCAGCATAGCATCAAATAATGTTATCGTTTTTTTGAGACTTGAAAATGTTTTCAGAAATCATCAAAATCGGCCTTATAAACCGCGTACGTGGGCAAGGTCCCAATTTTTTTCAACGGACATCACATGAAATCAAAACGTAAAACCTTTCTGAAAGTTTGATGGATGTTTAATACCGACCTCTTCAAAGGTTTTTTTAGGTTCGCCTTAAATACCTGCCGGTATACCCCAAACATTTAAATTCCCTGATCAAAGTGTAGCCTGAATGATACTCTTCTAAAACACATTTTATTTAAATGATACTTTTCTTTCCACATAATAAACTCCCGGCACTGATAATTCCTTACAGGGGCCTCACCTTGTTGAATAGTAATACTATGTTGTCGTAGCACAATTTTTAACCCCTGTCTAAGCTACCCCTTTACTATGTTGAAATACAGCAAAAAATCTAATATTGCTGTGACAGTGTTTTCTCTAATTACCTGATAGACAATTTCTGCGAAGACAATCCCAGAAGTTTGTTTTGGTTTAAATCGCAGTAGTGCACAAGCTGTCGCAATTTTTAGATTTAAACAGAGAGGTCTACATTCCGCTGCGTTGTGATTCATACTGATAACAGCAAGCCTGAAAATTAACCTCAAACTATTATGAGGTGCACAATAACAATTACAACATTTTGACCTACCATTTGTGAGCTGCAAACTTGTGAATAATTTAATTAGGTCTACTCTTTGCTTCTGAGGAAATTGTTATACACGCACGCACTTTCTTTGTGCTAATGTTTACCTACCTACACCAAAAATCGCATAAAACATTAATTACAAGCATATTACATCTTTTTTACTTGTTTTGTGTCTTTAGTACTATAAAAATTCAGGACTTGCCTCAACGTAGTTCTTCGTTGTATACCTATTTTGCTAACTTAGGCTTTCATAAATCTTGCACCACAGAAATACGTATGCCATCATGACTGCTTACGTAGTACGTGATATTGGAATTTTTCCTATTTTTTACTTGCGTCACAATTTTCGTTCTATTTATATTGTTGTTTGAATTGTTACGACATATTGATTAGTCCACAAATAGAACTTAACACTAACAGTCAACGCTCTTAACTTAGAAGTCAGTATTATGCATGCTGTATAACTTATCATGACATTATAATCAAAAATTTATTAGCAGTTTGTTTTATTGTTAGTTTGTGCTTGTATAACGCAAACTCTGTAATGACGCAAGGCGCAATGTCTGTGGGAGGTCGAAAGCTGATTGCCTAAATAGGATTCCTCTACAAATGATCCGCAAAACGGCACATCCACTCTGTAGTCCAGCGGTTCTCAACTTGAGGTCCACAGGGTTTTCCACATAAAAATATTTTCGCTGCCAGAGTTTTTGTTTGACAGGGACACTTTGTCTTAAATAACGCCCTGGCCTAGAGACATATCCACATTGTATTTACGAACACACTGCCTTTCTCTCACAATATCGCACATCACGTGACTCTGCAAGAAAGCTCATTATCTTCTACAACTCCCAGTTTATACGGTAACGCTTTCGCCTTTCTGACCATTCCACTCTACTCAATTCTTTCTATGTTATTCGATTCTATTTTGAACAAGACTTATTCTGATTTCGATTCGATCAATAAACAATAATTGGAATTATTCTGCCTGCCTGCATCTCAGCCGAGAGCACAGGTGAACAGACATTTCAGTGGCAACTAGCCAAAAGGTCAGCCGACCTTTATTTGAGACTCATTGCGCTAGCATCATCGAGACAAATTGTCAGGGAAGCCGCCTACCCTGCACATCCCAAGAACGCGGTTTTCTGTCACGAAAGCAAAACAAGACACACATCGCCACGCCAACAAACAAAACTAAGAAAAACAGCAAATTAGGCGGACAGCATAAGCAACACAGCCACTTGGGCCAAGAGCAAGGACTATGTGCGCCTAGCACTTGTAGATAATAATGTGGCTGAGAATCAGGTGCATGTTTGTTTTGTATTTATCATATTACTTGGTGGTGAAAACCTATTTACAGTTTTCAGGGTTGATGCTGTCCTGTCCAGAGACACCGCCAAAAAAATTCTACGACCTTTCGTTTCTGTTACAATGCTAATTCTATATTGACTTTGGCCTCCACATAATTTTCTAAATTGACCTGGTCCAAGGACTCCCTGCTGTAATCCATAAAAACATCGAATCTCTTCCATAACTTTGCGCTCTGTCGCTTTGTGCGGGGAGTAGGAAACGAAGATAGGGCAGTGGAAATCCTTGTTCATGGTCAGTGGAATCTGGAATCACTGGAAACGTAAATTCTAATTGTTGTGTAACTTGTGTTTGTGTGGGTCACGTTGCAGAGTGTATACAGTACAATTATTTTTTTTGTGTGTTATATTATGGGGTAGTACTGAATAGTCTTCAGCTTCTAATCGGGTTGCAATAAGGTCAACGTTATAAACATTATTTTCAAGAAATCTCTTACCTTCATCTCCAGGTCAAAATTAGTTTGTCTGAGATGAGTGCGTCATCGGTTCTTGAAAGCTGGAAACCACTGGACTACATTTACTTTTTAAACATGCTATTCTTAACCATTCTATATTAAAAAAAACTTGACGACCAAGTATCATGTAATGTACCTAAATCAGTATGTACTTTTTTTATATTTGTAGGTATAAAAAATCATGCACTATTTGGTGAAAAGATCTGATGGTTTTAATGCTTCAAGGTAATTAAGTTTTTATCTTTTTGTGTACAGTTGAATAAAAACCAGATGGCATTTTAAGTATGTGTAGTAAAACTAGTATTTTTATAGTAAAACTACTATTTCAACAAATTTATTAAAAATTGGTAAAGATTTAGATTGTCCAAAAGTATTTCTTTGAAGTCTGACTTGGTGTTAGTAGAACAACTGTAAAAATCGCTTTAATTGGACACAACTAAGACATCTTAGTAAACTTAAGATTTGGACTCCAATATTGCCTAAAGATTTGCACCCGAAAAAAGCATGACAACATGTCTGACCATATACACTGATCACCCCAAAAGCATTGGGTGAATTGTCTGCACGCTGCAATAATGGCCGTTGGTCAATCGATGTTACAGTGTAAAGAGCAATGCAGTTATGCAAGAATCTAACTATACGTAATTGTTGTGAATAAAGATGGAACTGAAATGTGATTTTATGTACGAATGCACAGTTCAAAGCACTTTTATCCGAAATAGGCAGAGATCAGGATTATTTCAGATTGTACAAAGTTTTTTGCAAAGAAAATATAACAATTCAAATTATTTTGCAGCGAATCAGGCGACAAGTACTCAAGTTTTAAAGCTGACTACAATAATGTAAACGAAATGGAAAACAGTGATCCAAATAGCAGTGGAGACATCATTGGCTCTGCATCTGATTACATTCTAATAGGCATGATAGTGGCAATGATGGTGGGTAATGATATTGGAATATTGTAAAGTAGCTTTTTTAAAAACAGATGTAACCAAACTTTGTCAGCAGCATCAATGTATGCAACTCTGTAACTGTAGGTGAAACCTTCCCTATTCTCAAATCCATATTACACAATTTTATTTCCATTTTCACAGTAACTTTAAAGTTAAGTTTTACAACTACATTTTGATTTTGGGGATGGAGGCATTCAACTTGCTGAGCATATTTCTAAATAATTTTTATTGCAGGCACAACCTAAGACCACACTTGTGCCCCATAACCAAAATCTCACTCACAACTGGCATATAATATTATACTCATATTTAGAATAAAGAATAGCAAATTGATTGTTTTTTTTACTTGTTGTGCTTATAGGAGGTCATAATGTGACTTTATGACTTAACGTTGCAGTGATACAAACAAAATGCACTAAAAATATATTTTCTATTTGTTTTGACCCAAGTAAAATCTAGGTTGGTGAATATAGCCTGAAACACTAATTTAGTTTGACACACCTGACCTAAGGGATACAGTACTTCTTCATTTTGTGCTAGGGTTAGTGTTAGGTTTTTAAGGAATTCACACAGTTGTATCACAAGGTTGCCATATTGAAAGTTTCATGACTTTCCAGGTGCGCCTGTAGTTTTTTGTGTCTAAAGCGTTGTCTTAATTTTTCTATTGCAAGTTAATTATTGTACATACATAAAGAACCATGTGATTAAGTGGGTAAAAGTTGGCAACCCAACAGCATTTGGGTATTTACAGTTTTATCAA
The DNA here is from genome assembly GCF_947561715.1 of Ascidia mentula. Taxonomy (NCBI): domain Eukaryota; kingdom Metazoa; phylum Chordata; class Ascidiacea; order Phlebobranchia; family Ascidiidae; genus Ascidia; species Ascidia mentula. The sequence goes on from NC_138568.1 coordinate 11,695,541, forward strand.
TTAAAGCATGCATGCTTGTTTGGTTGTATAGAATATCAAATTGCAGTTTCCTTGCCCTAAACATTTTTTGTAGGAATACAAATCTCGTCAATTTTCAAATCCAGCAATGCACTACCAAGGCAAGCACAACACAACTTACCATGTCACTGACAGATATATAGTATTAAATACTGCTTTGCTGATTCCTTGTTGTGGTTATGACAATTCTGCTATACAAAGTCATAAGTGCTATATTATTTGGTGTTTATCAGTAGATTACTGTATATTGCTGCTTTTACTGCAAATCTAATACAAATGTATTTTTTGTTAAGTTTTGTATGACAGTTTGCTGTCTGTGCCTTTTCTGTCGATCAGCTTCTAGATTTACAATTTGTGGATTTAATTTTGAAATGAATAATCCCACAACTCCAGTTGGTAAGTGTTGCAACATATTTCTAGTTTTCTTTTATACACAACAATATTATACATAGGTATCGCAGTACTAAACCCGCAAATTAACAACTCTACAATCACAAAAAAATGTTTCGATAGGTTGTCTTAAAATGGCGTCTGGTTAAATGTCTGTTGTTATTGCAACCCGACGATGACAGTGAAAAAGTGGTACAACCTACGAAAATAAAAACACTACTATTGGAACAAACGGTCAACAGCTTGAAAACAATTGCCCATACATTTGCCCAAAGATATTGCACACAGCATAGAAACTATTTGCTAAAGAACAATGACATCGCATGCACACTCAGATATCTTCATTGATCCACTTTTTTTGTAGCAAATAATGTTTAATGATTTTGTTGTTTCATCAACTATTTTTGTTTTTGTAGAATATATTTTAATCAGAATTATCATTGTTGTTTTAGCTCCAGAGGACTTGAGTGAGTTACATGAAGTTGTCCCTCTCACACCAACTACAGCTGGTAAACAAACTGTACAATTAAGATTACAATAACTTATATATAAAGTTTTGGATAAAAGAATTACATTTTATGCTTGTCATGCAATGACTTCCTTTTTTAAATTACATGTACACCTAACAACAATTGCACGTTTTGTTCTGTTGTTTCAGGGAACTGCCAACTCCCTGACATAGAAAACATGCTTCGTTCAGATCCCCCTCCACCACGTTACAGTGATGTTGCCACATCATCAATGCGAGATAGGTTCAAATGGAGAAGTAAACGTAAAACAACATTAAGCAACGAACAAGTTAGTTTTTAAGACTCTTCATAAACAGTCATAATGTGAGACATGGTTTACCAGTTCCATTTTTGTAGAAACTTTCCCAAGAAGGTGCAAAATTGAAATCAGGTTCGTTGAAATTGTGTTTGTTTATGATGTTAGTAGATTTTGTGTTTAGTTAATAACATGAGTTTATTGTGTTTTGCTATCAGGAGGAACAAAATCTCGGTCGCGTATTCCGTTTCAGCGAAGTGTCAGCTATCAAACAACACGCACACCCAGCATAGCGCCCAATGCAAGTTTACCATCTCATATATCTATTTCGTCTGAAGACCAAAAGCAAACAAAACGAGGCGGGATATTTGCTTCATTTCGAATACGCTCAACCCGTATGGCTCAGAGTGCAAGTGAAAGCTCTATTTCCAAACACCCTGCTATACCAAGCAGACTTTGTAGAAATATTTCTGAAGCAGATAAACTTTCCGAAATTCCTGCGGAAGTAAAATTTGAGCTGAAAGAAACCAACACTGAAACAGATTCCAAGGCATCGGAACAAAAATCAAGTTTTATCACTAAAGAAGAACGATGCAATGATGACGACGATGAAGTATTCATGTAGTACCATTTCTCAATACAATGTAAATACCACATCCCTTACGTTATATGCAACAGTTTTTGCTTATTTTTCGACCACATTATAAAATATGTGCCAAGGTTAACAGTTGCAACTAAACTTGTCAAACACACCTCGCATTTGAGTTTCGTACAAATTCTTCAAATAATTTCAATGCTGCACCATAGTTACGCAGGGTAGCACACCGAAATTAAATAAATTAGATGCTCTCAACATTAACACATAAAAGGAATTGTGAACGTTGAACTGAAACTCTTGTAACTTGTTGATTGTTAAAATGTGAAATAATATACACAAGGTGTATTGAAACCCTGTTTTAGGCCTTTTTTATGTGACAGCACTTCTGAAAGCACTCATTGACAGTATTATTCATCGTTAACCTTAGTTTATTTCATGTTTCAGACGGTGCCTTTGTACATTTTTGGAGTGTGGAGCACAACTAAATATTTTTTCGCACATGTTTGTGGTAATCTGCTGCGTACATACAAAGTACTTCCTTACGTGGTTTTGTAATAGCGAAGTCGATACTCCTATACAGAATGCTGGGTAGTACATGTTACAATCTCAACGAAGTGTCTGTCGTTGATTGAAGCAACTCGCGTTGAGAAACTGTTTTCACTTCTGCAACGTTTTGGCAAATTTAAATCATGTTTCTTCGTGAGGTCACATTTAATCGACCTTGAGATAAGCGCGGCCGAAAGTGATGTTTTCGGGACCATTTGGGCATCGGCATGTGGGTTCTCTGAACATTGTTTATGGTGTTTGCCTCTGATTCTGAGATGTGTATGGACAGAAAACTCTCAGCCGGTAACTGCGGTTGCTTTTTAGCCCACAGAGGAATCAGGAGCAAAACGACGGCGGATAAAATCATAGTTCCGCCAGCAAGATAAAATGCCATTTCATAATTTCCTTGCTGGTCTCTTAACGCTCCTGTCAATGTATTATTCCTGGCAGTTGCCTATAATTGCTGTTTAAAAAAAACAAACCTGCTATTGGTGGTCCCATGGAGCTAAGTGAAATTACTGCTAGTATGCACCCCCATGCAACAGACAACTTTTCTGCACCAACTATGTCCAAAGTCATAACTGGTAGAAGAATCTCAACTCCTCCATCCAGTACACCCATAATGATAGCATAAGCCACTAATCCTGGCTTTGTACTGAGGCTAAACGGAACAACAAAACGTTACCCGTGTGTTTTAGAATTAACACTCGTACTTGCCTTGGTTGTAGAAAGTTAACTACTCCCATGAGCAGTGTACTACACTGGGACAAGTAGAGACGATTGATTTTAGGTAAATCGGCCACTCTTCCAGCAACTAATCGGCTAAACCCTGCAGCTAGGCTCATGTACTGAATAACGTGTGATCCGAAAGCACGATCAAGCTGAATGTCGCTTGCCAGTTTAGGCTGCAAAAAGTTTCAATTTATCACTGAATCTAGATAACGGTTGGAAACGCAAAACATGTTTTCGTCTAATAATAGCATCCACTGCATGTTATACGTTGCATAATTATAACCTCTACTTACACAAAGGTTTTGCGCCAGGAACTCAAAATTTTGAATGAATTATGACATGCAATATTGTGTTTGCTAATTAGCCTATGCTTTTTCAATTGAGAAGCTTTTTACAATTAGATTCTGTCAGAAGATGTTTTTGCAATAAATCGCAATCGTATACTCGTTTCATTTTTATGGTTGCAAATCCTGTCGTTCGGCCGCTTTTTAACGTTGGGGAACCCCAGTGCTTTGGCCAATAATGTATTCTACATGTTTTTTGTTTTACTGTTTCCAAATAAATGTCGTTGTTGCCTTCAATGGCCCCCAACGCGATCCTTGGCAAAACATAGGCTTGAAGAGTTTCGATTTTGAAAAGCAGAAATAACGTCACTGAACACGGTTGGGTTTTTGTAAACTTACATATACATTGGATGACTATACTAGGTATAGTTCAACTTTGATTTACATTTTTGCCTACGTTTAAAAGAAGAAAAACATTCAAATTAACTAAGTTTTAAATAAAGAACGTTTTCGTGCAAATAACAGTACAAACGTTTTTTTATTCATTCCTTAACAAAACCGCAAGCTATTTTGTAGAAAACAATTATTGTATGTTGCTAACACTACGTTTTCTGATATAATGTAATGTAACTCGATTATCCGTTTTCCTGTGGGAAGCAATAGATAACGTTTAAAATAAAAAATTTCGAGAAAGCGCACAATTTTCTGCAAAGGCAAATGGCTCTAATAACACGACCGAATGTGCAAAAAGGAAAAGGCTGCACAATTTCGCACAACGTGCATTTTGGCTTGCACTTTTTTTTGCTATATATTTTATAAAAATCTTGCTAATTACGTTTGGTTGGGAAGTCAAATTTATTATTAGTAAGAAATTAATCAATTTGATTTAAATAAACAAACGACTATATGAAATACTCTGTAGTAATTAGTCATTCAGTTTGTATTTAACTTATATATGACTGTACAAAAATTACGTTGTCTGGCAAAAAAGCCTCGGTCGCAAATAGTTTCACATTGATATTTGACTGACATGTTAAATGTTTACAATCCTTTTCCCACTGCAGCACGCAATAGAAACCCGGATGCAAAAAGACGTGCGAGTGACTTTTTTCGGATTATGGTATCTGGCTGAAGCATTTAGTGATAAGCCGAGAAAAAGGCAAAGTGGTAAATTGAAATGAACGCATTGTGTCACGTGGTCAAACATTTCCTGGGTGGTGAATAAAACAAGGGCCCTGTGGTGGGCTGTATGGCATTTATTCAGGAGTAACTGAAGCTGGAGGAATTTAACAAGCGAAAAATACAAGTAAGTGTCACTGATAATACAGTTTCTTAAAATATTTAATTTAACATATGTACCAATTTGAATAAGTATTTTGAATAAAAAGCTATTCAGCTTTGCAGTTAGACTATTATAGTTTTGTAATTCATCTCAAACCTTTTAACAAAAGTTTGTTTTAAACAACAAGTGTTTTGAAAAACATAACAGACACTTGAAATGAAAATGAAATTTTCCCACACCACGTGTCGTTACAGGTTTTTCATTTATAAACTATAATACGACTAACTATAATAGGCCTCATTGTCTATTTTACAACAGCTGGTTGTCGCCAAGCTAAAGGAAAACTTTAGCAGTACCGGATAGGGAGCTAATCAGTCATGTATCACATTACATTGGAAGCGGCAGCTCGTACAAGAAAACATACAAGCTGTTGGGCATAGATGCCAAAAACATGAATTTTGCTTTTTGTCACAATTTTTTTCAGCAACCCACCTTTCTGAAGTGTACTTATCATTACAGAAAGCGTGTGTGTGCTAAAAAAGATTGTTGCTATCTGCTCAACGTAGTTAAATTTCGGTCTACATTTTTAACTCACCATGTGAACCCAGGGTACCAGATAGCCGACTTTACACAAACCCACGGCTATTGACCAAACTACAAACGCCTTATTTTTCCAAAGCGATAGGTCTAAAACGAACTTTCTAGCCGGTGAATATTTAAGCTTTTCATTCGCGCTTGCAGGCTGAACACCCAGTTTCTGCAGAGGTCTAAAAAATAACGTTTAGTTTCAAATCAAACGAAAACAACTTTGGCCACCCACCTCTCTGTTATGCGATAATGATCATTACAGAAAGCGTGTGTGTGCCGAAATTGTTTATCACGTTCAAAGCATTTTACAAACCATAGAGTATGTATATGTAAGTATGTATGTATGTTATACAACTGTGCTTGATAACTGCACATCGTAGTTTACTTGAAACTAACCTGTACGAGGTAGCAAATAACAATGATGAAAAGACACAGCCAGAAAGCACGCGAACAGCGACCCTCCATCCATACCGTTGATTAACCGAGTTGAAGACAGGTGCAAGCAGCACAGTTCCCAGTGCACTACCAGATAAGCATATTCCATTCGCCAACGCGCGATGGGAGCTTGAGTCAAAGTTATTGTATATTACAAACACCATAAGGCCCTTAATATTTTTTTTGTAATTATTGCGGCGTGCAGTTATACGACAGACCAGTGGTCCCCCAACCTTTTTTCTTTTTTTTGTTTTTTTTACCACACTGGGATTTGAACGCAGGATGTCCTGGGCACAAATCCCGATCCGGTTTTGATCTTGATATGTGGGTCGGGCGCTTGCGACACCCAATGGCGAACTCACGAGCGCCCATATCGAATGCTGTAGTTAGAATTGGACAATAACTAGTTTTGTAACTCGGAGAATTATAGCGAAATTTTGGTTATTCCAATTTGGTAAAAAAATTATGTACAAATTTTAGTTAAGCTCAACTTACAACCTTATTTCCAAGTTTGTTAAAATTTGTCAAACAGCATCTTATAGTTACTAATTAAAAGTGCCCCCTTGTAAAATAAATGAAAAATTTTGGTTTGATACAAGAAGGAATTTTATTCAACCACCAGCACAAGTAGCACGGATATTGAAAATGAGCGAGAGTCATAGTGAATACGACAAAAAGCTACGGTAACAGCAACCGTAAAGGTCACAGTTGGCACGCCGGTTCGGAACCACTGTGGTAAACTATTGCTAAACGGTTTAATTTTTATTTGACCGGTGTTCATAGACTGTAGTGTTTAAACCTTTGTTGAAAATATATAAAGTTAGTTTAGTTTATATTTTATTTTTGTAGGTACCTGAAGTAGCTTGACACTATAACTGCTCCCTGCATATAGCAAAGACTTGTACCAAAACCAAAACCAAGACCGTAAGTGACAAAGAGTGCATCGACTGATGAAACGAATGAGGATGCAAAAAAGCATGTAGCCGCCACAAATATTCCAAGCATTGCAATTTTACGACATCCGTACTTGTTTGAGAGAGCACCGCCAAGTGGTGCAAATAAAAGAATTGCCCCGAATGCAATCGACCCAACCCATGCTGAAACAAACATAAAATATACGAAGAATACAATTGTGTTTTGTGCAAAATTACATAATCAAGAAAACAGCAAAGTTCTGATTTTATAGTGATAGAAAGTAAATAAGAGGGATTTCGTTTATACATACATCATCACAACAAATGACTATATGACCGCCATTAGTCGATTTTTTTTCTATCGTCCCAAAAATTGTCAATGTCGCAAAAAATAGCAGGACTTAATTGCCATCGCAAAACCTTAAAAGGAACAAGTGACCTGTCTGTAGCCTTCTTTGAAATAAGCACTTCGGCCCTTTTCGTTCAAAAATAAGGAAAACAAGTTTTTTTTTTCCTGTCCTTTTTCAAACTACGTACGTCGCCTACTTACGACGATTCATAAATTTGGGACCAGTTTGTTCTATGACAAAATTGCTACACGGCCAATCCAACTACTAAACCCGTTCATTTTCGACTTTTTAAGGATTATGTTTTTAGCAGTTGATAGAACGAAAGTTTTATCAGGATGTATCAGTAAAGTGCAATTGTTGCTATTGTTTCTGTTTGACCTTTTCGGTCAACTGCATCCCTATTGATGTTTGCACCATTTCAATCACTCCATGTTGCACACTTTAATTGCATACTCCGGTTAAACATGACAAGATGTGCGACATTCGGGTGATGTCGGTATGACAGCCCGCTGGTCGATGAATAATGTTAGTTGCATACGAAATATAATTTTTCATTCACCATGAGAACCATTCACTCGGTTAAGAAACCTGGTTATATTTGGCCGGTATACATTGGGAACCACCGATAGGCCGATGGTCCATGGAAAAAGGCAATAGTGAGTTAAGCGGGCCTTTTATCTGCAGGTACCTTCGCTATATCTGTACCTAACCAGTTGGATAGGTATACCAAGAAATATTGTCACAACGACTTACCGGTTTTTGACAAAGATTCTCCAAATTCGTTCACAAGATCCAAGTACAATAAACCAAAGCAGTTATGACTGCCTATTAAAATAACGTTTATCAAAGAGGCACAAATAGTTACAATCCAACCCCATCCTCCATCTGGTGGGTTAAAGTGTGCGACCCTTGTAGTACTGTTTTCATCGTCATTTTGGTTGGTATCACTTGACAGATTTTCTAATTCCGCACAGCTACCCGACAATTGTAACGGGTTTCTAGACAAAGGTACGTGACTTGGGCTGGTGCGTTCTTTTAATTCTATGTCTTCTGCATTGCTTGTCATTGTAAAAAACTGTGTGGACGTATCTTCCTCGATAACGAAACCATAATTTTGTAATTCAAGAAAGTACAATTATTCCATAACAATGACCTCTCACAGCACAAGTTACGTCACAGCCATTTCAATTAAAAAGGATTACCTGATGATTAAAATTACTTGCAAAAACCAGTGTTTCTTAACAGCCGTTGTTAATTTTTTCACCCCAATATATGCTATCTCAACATTAGACGAAATTCTTCTGATGCAAAGTGGATACTTTTGCCGTAATAAGTATCATATTTTATCGTTTTGTTCTGTTCATTGCATTTAGTTTAGATTAAAAAAAAATCAGGCAGTAAAAGTTGTTTGAAATTTTACAAGTCCACATATGTGGTAAGGTCGAGACACATGCTTCCCGTGGACTTTTTTACTTATGACGCAGTTACACAATTTCTCAGTCTTCTTGTTTCAACGATGTTGTTTGTGATTTAAAAAATATGCTATAATTTTATCTCTTGCTATACAAAATACAAACAAAATAATGGACACAAATAAATGTGGTGTAGCTTACACAGTGGCCAAGCAATAACGATTTTTCTTGTTGTCTAGCTTTCCGTCTCAACTTTGCCTCCTACTACAGACTTATTTCAAGGCATCTATTTTAACAAACATTTTCTCATCACCACATAAATAGAAATTTTAAGCGGACCTACACAAGCCTTTAGCCAACAGGCAAAGCCCAGTGGAACATATTGCATAAATAGTCCAAAAGATGATACAAAAGTGCACTAAAATGTTTTCTTAACAATTGAAATTTTGATGCTTCCTTCATATCACCATGGTCTTCTGTTTGTTCAGACTTGGTTTTGGACTATTCAACGCTCATATTCTCACTTGGCCTTAAAATTATTGCCTCCATTGTTTTCCAGTATGCAGCAGATGACTTGCCACCATCAGATGTAGCCAAAACCTCCTGTTGTCCTTGAATGGGTCTTCCATAAACTTTAGCTGTGATACAAATGGTTGAATACACATAAAGCTAGCCAGCTCTATAACACTAATCCACCTACGTTTAAGCAAATTTAAAGTCAAAAGACTTACATGAACATGCTAGAAGGCTTTTTGTCTCTTTGTGTCTAAATTGAACATACTCTTTACGTTCCCAGTAAGTCCCAGAACAATCAACAATCCAATTATCTAAATCATCACCTGTCCCATCTTCCCCAAAACAGCTTACTTCCTGAAAAAAGTTTAGAGCTTCCAGTGGTTTTCAATTAGTTTTTTAGAGGCATGCATAGCAATTGAATATGAGACCTTCACTAAAGGAGTTTGGAAAAATACAACACCTACTAACACCACACACATATCAGTATTTTTTTGCATTACCCACAAAAAATTATTAGATAAAACAAATGTTGAGTAGTTTACACATAATATGAGGCATTTATTAAAATATTGAGTCAAAAAATATATCACAGAAAAACATAACTAATAGGACATAAAGAAACACGCTCTTCTCGAGTTTAACTAATAAAAGAGGAGAGCACATAGCACACTCTGTTTAAAAAAAAATCAAATTCACCAATAGTTTGTATTTGTGCTGCTTTTATAAAAAAACAAAGTTCTACACCCACCTGACCTACTGACATGGGAGCTTTAAAATGATGACTATGTAAATTAGATTGAGTTTTAATGTGTGTCAAACGAATAGACTGCCCACATTTGATTGGAGTTCCTCTGGCAATGTATTCATCTGTAGGACTCCGTACCTGCCAGTAACTGTTACCATCATCTTGTGAAGACATTCCAGTTATTGATTGCTGGCCACTTCCTGTATATGTACACATATATGTTATATGTATGTCTGTATTTTAATTTTCACAAGTAAATAACAGGAATCTACGACAGTAGGAAGTAAAATTATTTTTTTCTTTATTAAGTTAAAAAATTAAAAGCAAGAATTCCTGTTTATTATCTAGAATACTTACCTGTGCCATATTTTACATCATGGGAGTGTAAGCGGACTTTAAATGCCTGGTTTATAAGTTTCACAGTAGAACCACAGGTTACATAATCTTCTTCAAGCTGAGCAGATTGTGTATTTGACAGAATCATAAAAGACAATATGATAGTTGCAAATTTCATTTCTATAGAGTTCCAGATCTGTGGTATTCTGAATGTGCATGGCCAATGTAATATACTTCAGAGAAAAGTGATTGACATTATTCACAAATACTATAGGTTATAGCCTATACAAATATTTCCTTCAAGCATAGCACATGCTGTCTAGCAACTAAAAGTTTTGCATTATTGCCTCCTCCACATTTAAATAAGCCTTTCATTAGCTTGGAATCTTCTGTAACTGTCCAAATATTGCTAATCTCGGCAGTAGGGCAACTGGTGTTGGAAGATTAATGCAAAAAATATGTCTCGAAACCTATTACATAAATTTGACTAAAACTTGTAGGCAAAGTAATTTGTGTTTCCATTTATTGTGTTTCGTCACAGCAAGACGCTGGACACGTTGCAGACCTGTAGATTAGACATGCACAATGTGCCAAACTTCCTGTGCCGTGTGTTTCGTTCTAATTTATCATTAGTTTAAAGGTGCTCTGTAGATTATACAACAAATCCTTTGTTAATAATCTGGCCATTTCGTAATTTCGCTTCGACCAACCTTTTGCCACGTAACGATAAATTGTAAATTAGCATGAACTAATCCTATGCATGTCCTGCCAGAACCCAGCACAGGCAATTTTATTAGCACACAATTTAAGTTTCGAGAAAGTACGTGGCTCTTGCAACATAAACATCTTACAGCGTCGCACATATGCAATAGGTGGCGCTTCACTTTCGTAAATGATAATTGTTAGTCGTAGTATCCTTGAATTTAAAGAGAAATGGCCAAAAATCAATCTCTTCTGTCTTCTTCTGTTATTGAATTATCGTGGTCATCCAATTTATGGACAATTTGATTCCTACCAAGTGCTGTTTCATTGGACGCAAGGCAGGCAACGTAAATTTGGGTTCCTTTTTAGTTCCTGTCACATATCAGTAATCAGTTGACGTGCATGGAAGCATATTAAATTAGAATCGCATGGAAAACATGGACAAGGGGTTTCACATTTTCTCTTTATAGTAATAATAGAGCCATGTTTCCACATGATAGTTATGCTCACAACTTCGATTTAATCGCAATACGCTATTGTATTTTTTTAGATTTATGAACCGCCACTTGTAAGTTATGTTAAATAAACCATGGTAAACTAATCGACAAAAAATCACTTCGTTTGTTTAGTATATATGATAAAGATAGACTAATAAGAGCATCAATATCCTAAAAAAGGTTTTTCTATAGCTATAAACATTAAGCATAACACAGACATCAATAGCATAAAAACGGACTTCAGTGGCCCTGATAAAATGGCCAAAATAGTTACCGTGTGCGACGTGTGTGTGTGGTTCCTCAAAACCACCGTGTCTCTGAAACCAACACTAACCCAAGCCCGAACCCCAACTTTGGAAGTTGTTGCCAGATTTTTTTTACCAAAAGCGCCTAATTTTTTGTTTTAACACGCCCAAAAGCGCCAATTTCTGCAAAAACAACACGCCCAAATGCGCCCAATGTTAATGAAGTTGACACATATCAGTTACGTACACCAATGGTCATTTTATGCTTATGGTTGAACACTTAAACTAAGACCGTGAGCAGAACGCAACACCTGTAACACTAATTACTTTGATCACAGTCGTCTTTGCAATATGATTATGACGTCATATTTCGTTGTGTGGTCAGTTTGCAGTATTTTGAATACGGCTGAAACAGCGTTTTGTTACATAATTAATGAGTTAATTATCAAACTTTTAAATTTCTTAAACACGCCCAAAGCGCAAGGTGCAATAAAAAAGCGCAAACGCCCAATTATTGGGCGTAAAAAGCGCCCAACTGGCAACACTGGTTTGTGCCTTTGCGGTGCCAAATGTGCACATGATTGATTTGAGACTTTTCGCAAGTGTTGCCAGATTTTTTTTCAAAAAGGGGCCAAATGTTTTTTGTTTCAACACGCCCAAAAGCGCCAATTTCTGCAAAAAAACAATACGCCCACCGTAAATGAAGTTTACACATATCTGTTACGTACAGCAATGGTCAGTTTATGCATATGGTTGGCACGCCCAAATGCCCAAGGACAACAAAAAAGCTCAAACACCCACGACAACACGCCCAATTGCCAACACTACTTTCGCGCGATTACGATTGACCGAGGTGGGTGTGTTTGATGGCGTCCCAGCAGAAGTAAAGCTGAAACTTATCACATTTCGTCAAAAAGTATGATTCGATTTCGACTTGTATTTTTTATATCTTGGTTATAAAGCCTTAACTCGTTATCAGCATGCCAAATTTCACAAAAGGCCACTCTTTTGCCGCCAACTGCGCCACTCGCTAGAGTGCATAGACATAGGCCTGTGTGTGCTTTTAGAATAGAGATATACAGCAAACACTACCGATGTTTTATTTCCAAAGATTGTATTTCAAAAATTAGGATAACAAAATATTAGTAGACTTAAAATTGCCATCATATATTGAATACGCCTTTCCCAAGACAATTCGATCTCTCAAAGTTGTAAACAAGATGAAGTAACTAAAAACAGTTTGTCATAGAAATATGTCTTCCTGTTTTTTAAACAGCAATTTTTTTAATCCAACTGGGCTATTTAGATATAAAGTCATAACTCAGTATTGTGAAATAAACATAAATCCAATAAGATACTTACCTGAAAAACTGCAAGAGCGCAGGTATGATAAGTTGGTCCCAATGAGAAGACCAAACCAACAAATGAATTTGAAACACTGCAATGGCAAAATGTAATCCCAATAACCAATTTAAAATCCTGAGAGGTTTGTAAAACATTCCCTAAAATGTGGATTAGATTAAAAAAAAAATTTAAAATGACTACATTACAATTTACAAAAAATCGCTGGTGTGTTTGATTACTGGGGCAGGCAGTGTTGTGTTTGCCAATGGCTTTGTAAATGTTTTCGTTATATTTGACATAGGCTCCAACAGGAAAAACAATAGATGGGGACCACCTGAAAAACAAATAATCCATGCTAATCCAACATGAGAATGTAAAGAAAACAAACTTAAAAAGTAACAAATATTGTAATTGCATTGCCAAAATGCTGCAGTCTGGAAAATGAGCATACACAAACCAACTTTTGACAATAGACGGCTTGCAAATGAAAAAACTCAGTATACACCACCAAGTTTAGCTTTTTATCACTATGAGAATCTGGCCCTCCGTTAGGCATTGTCTTTACATCAGTGATATATTTTTACTGTTCTTTTAAGCATCAAACTTCAGATTAATGTCAGCTGGATACACAACATTATTTAAAACAGAAAAGAAGATGTAAACAACAGAAAAATATGATATAAACAGGTCCATTTATTTAAATACGTACTGTTGGTATGTACAAATGTTGTCTATAGTTTCACAACCTTCATCACCAACAATTTGATAACCTCCCAACAGGGAGGCACATTTGTGTAGTACTTGTAAATAACGTGGTGGGAACAGGAATGAAGTCAGCATGGAAAATGTGTTAACCAATATCAGTGCTGTATATTGCAAAGACCATGCTACATCAAATGATTGATATGCCTTTAAAAAGGAACAAGTCAGCAAGATACATAAACAAGAAATTGTTTTTAACCTCTGTATAAAATATTGGTACAAGGCCAACATAATAAGCTCCAAGCAGGGATGAGAAAACAATTTCTGCAAGTCTTGAGTTAAAATCATTGCAAAGAAGATTCACTTCATCTCGTACCTAAACATGTCATATTATACAGTCATAAGCTGTGTTATGCATAAAATAAACCTGGATAAAGTATCCTCTACCTGTTCTGCATCACATGCATTTCCCAGATTAGCATAACTGGTTTTGCCATCTCCAATTTCTTCTGGTTGGTCTTGCAACCTTCCTGTTTGCTTAAATGACACACAACTTTTACCAACCCCTCTTGGTTTTAAGCATCCTAGACTGTAAGTTAAAAATCCATTTTCCGATATCCAATAGATAGGCAACCAAAATATAACACTGTAATTTAATGAATAATTTAAATCTGACGTTTTTAAACAAATACACTACTTACGGATAATATAGAAACATTAATTTTATTGATGAATATGTTTCATGAAGTGCTACCAGATTGTGAATAATTAGAACAATCCAAACACAGCTAACAACCATACAAGCCAGTACCCAAGTAAAAATATACATCATGTTATCTGAACTGGGTTTTACATGCTGTACACAAAACAGTACATTTTTGTTACCAGACAGTTGAAGAAATATTTTTGTCAGTTACAGTTATCAAGTTTTTGAAGCATAAACACTACTATACATTTTCAATAGGAAATTATTTGGAAAAGAAACAATTTGCTGTTCAAAATGTACATGATACATCAGTTGTGAACATTGAACCTTGTTACAAACTACACTCCGGAGGCAAAATGTCCACCATTTGGCTGGTTTATGAAGATGACTTACACTTTAAATGATAGAAAATTGAGGTTTTGTAGATTTTTACCTAAATGTTATTGAACAAGAAACTTCTTAAAAACAGGCCTCAAGATCACAACCTCAAAGTAACATTATAGATTATACAATACCTTCCACATAATGGTACACAAGATCCTACGAGAAAAAAATATTCCAACTAAAGCTACTAAATTTTTGTCAATCAAGTAGAAATTAATTGTTGTTGTACTTGGTGGTAAAGTGCTTGGGTACCACCAAACAGTCTGCAACAGTAAAAAGAGTATATTAGGCAAAAGTATACACCAAAAGATACTTTTGAAACATTTAATCGTAAGTCTATACATGCCATTGCAGAAAATAAAAGCTGTTGAATATATATTGGGATGTGACTGAAAATTAAATGAATATTTGATCATACATATTGATTCAATGTACAGAAGAAAAATCAGACATGCATCACCCTATTTCATATCACAATTTAATAGGCCATCAGTAACAAATGTGAAATATTTTGCAAGGATTTGTACTAACTTCAGCATTGATATCAGCATTCTAACGAAAAAGCACTATATCGATACATTAGTTCAAATTGATATATAAGTGTTAAACACAGATTTGTGAATGCAACTACCACAGTATAAATTTATTCGAATTTAATTGTTTATAGACAAGATCATGGCCAAATAGTCATAATTCTAATTTTGCAAGAGGCTCACATGCTCTAGTCCATATAAGTTATTTTAACATAATTACTTTTGAGAGTGAGAGTGACTGGCTTATGTTTTGACTTTAAATTGTGATTTCTGGCTGGCGACTCAAATCACTGATGGTTTGATTGAGTATCTATTCCATTTTATTTCCCATGCCAGTGTTAATGTGCATAAAACAAAGCATACACATGCAAAATAAATTTAATTTTTTTATTACATTTATTTAACTGAAGTACATAAAAGAAAATGCATAGTTTTGTTTTGGATGTGCATAATGTGGTTCCCAGTACAAAGAATTCATGATGAATTCAGTTCAAAACTAAGTATACATTTAAATATACAAATACTATTTCTCTACAATAATAAAAAAAGTCGCAGGTGGTCAAATAAAACTAAACTACAATTTAAATGAAACGATTAAAAATACAAAGAAAATACCTTATAAATCGACAAAAGCTGTCCGAACAAAGCCATTAGTAAATAACCCAAATACAAAATTTCGAAGCCAAGAGGATTCATTACTGGCAATTCTGGTATTTTGGGATGGTTCACAGCAACTAAAGTCATGTTATCCTGAGATAAATCAGTTAATGAAACACCTTTTTGGACATTTCCACTTGCAATTGAAAATGCTGGTATAACTCCTTTGTTCAGAACTCTGCAGTACAATGGAAGTTTTGAAGTCATATTACAACAAATTCTTTACACAATTTCCTTTGGTAAATAAAATAAAAATTAGACCGCAGTAAAATACAAATAAAAAAGTAGGCTAACATGTTTTGTCAAATCAGAAAATAGGAATACCTTGAACGCCCTCCTAAACTCGGCTGCTTTCCTGGAAACCGTCGATACGGCATGTTGTGTGTTCAAACACAATCAAAACTTTAAGATCAAAGTGAAACTGGCAATCATCCCCATCATGACCAATAGACCAAATCACTATTGTCATTCTGGTAGAATCTAAATACGTTTTTTCGTAAAAAGCGTTTTGCATCAATGATCACAATTTCACGAGAAGGTTCAACAGATACATAAGTGTTTCATCTGAGTTTAAATAACAACAAGCCTCATAATTTCAACATGAATTCTTCTGGAAAGTTAAAACACACTAGTCCTCGCTGCAAATTCCCAGGTTTTTCATCAGAAAGACTTCAAACAGAAGCGATTTTATGTATTATGCTGGGGAAGTCACGTCACATTCATCAGCAAGACAAAAAACTTTAGCCCCTACGATTTTCTTAAAATCTTTGTACCGTATTTACTGAATCCTCTGTAAGCATTCGTCGAACCCCGATAACATAAAGAGTAAGATAAGCAAAAATAGCAAACGATGGAATAAGAACTGAAATCAATTTAACACAATTTTAATGAATTTGTGTTACTGTATCCAAGCAAAGTCCTTTTCGCATGCAAGGCTGTTATGATTTTTTTTGTTTTACCCCAACTGGTATGCAATGGTGTTTAATGATGGATCGGGTAGAAATGAATTAAGTCCGAGATTTTAGTTAGGACGCCAGCGGTAAGCCCTCAAATACCAAAGTACACCAATGCCACAAGTACAGATATTTATAGTCGTTGAACCGCAGCTGAAACGAGTGCCCGTTTTTTTTGTGAACCGGACCTGAATCTGCACCAGTTATTTATGATGTGATATAACCATTTGGGTTATTTGGTACTCCATTGGGTTATTGGGTTAAGGCATTTTTAGGTAGCGTCTTGTCCAGTATCTCATTTCAAAATGTATAGCAACGGTTGCTTTCTTAAGTGATTTGATTTCGTTACTAGTGCGATATTAATTTACAAACGTTATCAGTTTCTATGCAATATCTATGTTTTCATGTGATTTTATTGGCTAGCTTAAAAGTGTCGCCCTAAGAGACGTTAGATTTCTCGTGTATAAAGTCCTTCATTGCATGTTTTGTGTAAGTGTCCGTCTTTTGTTAACTGTTCGCTGACCGTTAGTCCTTCTTTTCACAACCCTTCGATCGCTTTGTTTCTCTCCAGTTTAAATAATGGAACTTTCCGTGTGCGTTTAGGTGAGGCGAGGCGTACTGCGCGCACCTCAGTTCTTTGGTTTTGTGATTCGGTTTTGTTCAGTTCTGTCTGAGCGATTGGGCGTCTGTAAATTCACTTAGTTTCGCATTTGGTATTCTTGCGTGTGTTAAAAATGTATTTAAAACTGATCTTGATATAATAAATGTTGGTGTAGTGTTTGCATCAGGTTTTCAATTAAAGACAGGTCAGGAAACACAACAATTATAACTCACGTGCGATCTTATGTCAAATGCGTTAATCAAATAGGATTTCCCATCGACCATAAATAATATTGTTAAGACCCATCTTTAGGCTAACATTTGGCATATAGGTCGCAACAATAACATAGGGATGTGCCAAAATAGAACAGATTAGGATATAATCGTAAAAATAATCACGCGTCGTTTACATTTTTGCTATAGCAACATGATTTTATTCTGATGTCGTTATAAATGCTTTAAATATGCCAGTGTTTGCTTCGTACAATCCCTTTTTTGTGTACAAAACCCAACAAAACAATGCGCGATTCTTAGTATCGTTGCTTAAATTTGAGTAAAACACAATAAATATAGGATTCGTGAGGAAACGTAAAAAGTAAACATTAGGATTCGGTGTCGATATTCGGATTGGGTTCGGCACATCCCTCATATCACTCAACCCGAACTGAAACTGAACTTTCAAACTAATGCGTCTTTGCATTTACGTTGCATTTATTTGAACAGCCAAATAAGTCTCTATGACATCACAACACAGATTAAAATTGCACAAGCAAACTGTTGATTGATTTTCATTTCATGAAATTCTTGTCTTGTGTTTGAAAGCCAATATTTACCCAGTTAAAAAGTTTTGTTAGATATTTAGGAACTGCAGGCACTAGACGCACTGAAGGGTCATCACCGAACTTGGTCAGATATGGTCGCTCTATATAAAGCATATTAAGCCTAGCCACTAATGTCTATTTATTGCAGCACAACACGTAAAAATATGTTATAACGCCCTTTTGTGCTGTTTGTTTACGTCATCCATGACTACGTACGATTTTCAAATTCATTTACAACTACAACATGACAATTTCCACGTTTAAATATACTGATAGAGTTTCTTCAATCGCGGGGATGGTAAAGTACAGCACATGCTAAATACCAATATTACAACAAAATGGACGTCATAAACGAAATTTATACTTCTTCGCTCATTCATACATCGTCGGAACATCATTACAAACCCTTTCTGACCATTCCGAAATCCAGAATGTCATAACCGTCATAAAAATATTTGTCGCTGATAAGATTTTGTGGCCACGAACCTGTGGAAATGTTGCTTTTCGCTCGTAACATGCATGGATTAGTTGGTTAGATGCCCATTACGCAATTGCTCTCATGGCGCACACATAATGATTCTGCGGGAGGCCAAATGCCTGTTAGCTATAGCAATTGCCTGAAAGTCTTTTTCAACTGTCTCCTTTGCATGATTCAATGGCCAACAGTTTAATACGAATAAACAGTCTCAGAAAGGATAGCTGTGTCTTGTAAGAGCGATAATATAGAATCGAATTGAACATGCAAAATACTAATCTTTTAAGACTGAACTAAAAATGAAAATAAACGTTAGATTACGTGACATAACAGCGACACGAAAAGGAAGAACGCAATGTTACCCAATTACAATTAAACTTGGCTTTGTCCGCTGCAAAGTCAAGCAGCACAAAAAATGTCGTTTTCCGTCGGTAATTGCAAATGATTCAAAACAAAAGTTTAGATTTGTGTTTAACAGGTGTTGTCGGTGAGGTATTTTTTAATAAGGCACAAGCCTATTAAAAAAACTATTATTTTTTAAAAATCGCTTTAATGGTAGTGTGCAACACAAGCTAAACACAAATACCACAATAAAAGTCAAGCGGCATTGTGATTTAACCGATTTTTTTTAGTCTGGGCGGCCAAAAAGGCCATAATTCGTCTAAAAGAACACGTAGCCTATTTTACCAACACGTTGCCTATTTATCTAACATATATGTTGCTTGCAAGCAACGTGTTACTTGGCACCAGAAGGGGCAAAATTCACACGTTGCTTCTTTAAGACGCGCCTTTAATTCCAGATGTTTTTCTTCGCCTAAACGTAAGTTTTCGTTTTTTGGTGCTTGGTACTTATATGCTTCGACAATTTCTGCTTTATCTAAAGTAAAATTTGTCTGAATTTACACACATTTTATTGACGAACTCCTATCCAAACCAATACATTTTCAGGACAATCTTTACCTGCAACATTATGACGTTGACGCGAAATCGGAGCCATAAAAGACACATACCACTGGCTGCGTGGTCTCCTAAAACTGCTGGATAATGTTAAATTTCCCTCTTCGTCGGTTTTTCTGCAGAGGTTACTTAAATTTAGCAACTGGTGACACCCAACAAAGTTTTTTTTTCCTCTCATTACACAGTGGCAATAAAGTGGTTTCCGAAGTGTAAAACTAATATTCCGATTCTCAATTTTCGGCCACGTAGGCCGATAAAACGGCACAAAACACAAACAAAGAAACATTTCCCGTCTTTCCTGTTTTTCTCTATTTCGACAAATACGATGAAAAGCGCAATAAAGGTCGCCTTGGCATGATTTGCAAAAGTTGTAACGGCATAAAACACAAACAAAGAAACATTTCCCGTCTTTCCTGGTTTTCTGTATTTCGACAAATACGATGAAAAGCACAATAAAGGTCGCCTCAGCATGATTTGTACAAGTTATAACGGCATAAAACACAAACAAAGAAACATTTCTCGTCTTTCCTGTTTTTTTTGTATTTCGACAAAAACGATGAAAAGCACAATAAAGGTCGCCTTGGCATGATTTGTAAAAGTTATAACGGCATAAAACACAAACAAAGAAACATTTCCCGTCTTTCCTGTTTTTCTGTATTTCGACAAAAACGATGAAAAGCGTAATAAAGGTCGCCCAGCATGATTTGTACAAGTTATAACGGCATAAAACACAAACAAAGAAACATTTCCCGTCTTTCCTGTTTTTCTGTATTTCGACAAATACGATGAAAAGCACAATAAAGGTCGCCTCAGCATGATCTGTACAAGTTATAACGGCATAAAACACAAACAAAGAAACATTTCTCGTCTTTCCTGTTTTTTTGTATTTCGACAAAAACGATGAAAAGCACAATAAAGGTCGCCTTGGCATGATTTGTAAAAGTTATAACGGCATAAAACACAAACAAAGAAACATTTCCCGTCTTTCCTGTTTTTCTCTATTTTGACAAATACGATGAAAAGCGCAATAAAGGTCGCCTTGGCATGATTTGTACAAGTTATAACGGCGTAAAACACAAACAAAGAAACATTTCCCGTCTTTCCTGTTTTTCTGTATTTCGACAAAAACGATGAAAAGCACAATAAAGGTCGCCTCGGCATGATTTGTACAAGTTATAACGGCATAAAACACAAACAAAGAAACATTTCCCGTCTTTCCTGTTTTTCTGTATTTCGACAAATACGATGAAAAGCGCAATAAAGGTCGCCTTGGCATGATTTGTACAAGTTATAACGGCATAAAACACAAACAAAGAAACATTTCCCGTCTTTCCTGTTTTTCTGTATTTCGACAAAAACGATGAAAAGCACAATAAAGATCGCCTCGGCATGATTTGTACAAGTTATAACGGCATAAAACACAAACAAAGAAACATTTCCCGTCTTTCCTGTTTTTCTGTATTTCGACAAAAACGATGAAAAGCACAATAAAGGTCGCCTCAGCATGATCTGTACAAGTTATAACGGCATAAAACACAAACAAAGAAACATTTCTCGTCTTTCCTGTTTTTTTGTATTTCGACAAAAACGATGAAAAGCACAATAAAGGTCGCCTTGGCATGATTTGTAAAAGTTATAACGGCATAAAACACAAACAAAGAAACATTTCCCGTCTTTCCTGTTTTTCTCTATTTTGACAAATACGATGAAAAGCGCAATAAAGGTCGCCTTGGCATGATTTGTACAAGTTATAACGGCATAAAACACAAACAAAGAAACATTTCCCGTCTTTCCTGTTTTTCTGTATTTCGACAAAAACGATGAAAAGCACAATAAAGGTCGCCTCGGCATGATTTGTACAAGTTATAACGGCATAAAACACAAACAAAGAAACATTTCCCGTCTTTCCTGTTTTTCTGTATTTCGACAAAAACGATGAAAAGCACAATAAAGGTCGCCTTGGCATGATTTGTAAAAGTTATAACGGCACAAAACACAAACAAAGAAACATTTCTCGTCTTTCCTGTTTTTCTCTATTTCGACAAATACGATGAAAAGCACAATAAAGGTCTCCTTGGCATGATTTGTACAAGTTATAACGGCACAAAACACAAACAAAGAAACATTTCCCGTCTTTCCTGTTTTTCTGTATTTCGACAAAAACGATGAAAAGCACAATAAAGGTCTCCTTGGCATGATTTGTACAAGTTATAACGGCATAAAACACAAACAAAGAAACATTTCCCGTCTTTCCTGTTTTTCTGTATTTCGACAAAAACGATGAAAAGCACAATAAAGGTCGCCTTGGCATGATTTGTAAAAGTTATAACGGCACAAAACACAAACAAAGAAACATTTCTCGTCTTTCCTGTTTTTCTCTATTTTGACAAATACGATGAAAAGCGCAATAAAGGTCGCCTTAGCATGATTTGTACAAGTTATAACGGCACAAAACACAAACAAAGAAACATTTCCCGTCTTTCCTGTTTTTCTGTATTTCGACAAAAACGATGAAAAGCACAATAAAGGTCTCCTTGGCATGATTTGTACAAGTTATAACGGCATAAAACACAAACAAGGAAACATTTCCCGTCTTTTCTGTTTTTCTGTATTTCGACAAAAACGATGAAAAGCGCAATAAAGGTCTCCTCAGCATGATTTGTACAAGTTAAAACGGCATAAAACACAAAAAAAGAAACATTTCCCGTCTTTCCTATTTTTCTGTATTTCAACAAAAACGATGAAAAGCGCAATAAAGGTCTCCTCAGCATGATTTGTACAAGTTATAATGGCATAAAACACAAAAAAAGAAACATATCCCGTCTTTCTGTATTTTGAAAAAAACGATGAAAATCGCAATAAAAGGTCTCCTCAGCATGATTTGTACAAGTTAAAACGCATAAAACACAAACAAAGAAACATTTCCCGTCTTTCCTGTTTTTCCGTATTTCGACAAAAACGATGAAAAGCGCAATAAAGGTCTCCTTGGCATGATTTGTACAAGTTAAAACGGCATAAAACACAAACAAAGAAACATTTCCCGTCTTTTTGTTTTTCCGTATTTCGACAAAAACGATGAAAAGCGCAATAAAGGTCTCCTTAGCATGATTTGTACAAGTTATAACGGCATAAAACACAAACAAAGAAACATTTCCCGTCGTTTTGTTTTTCCGTATTTCGACAAAAACGATGAAAAGCGCAATAAAGGTCTCCTCAGCATGATTTGTACAAGTTATAACGGCATAAAACACAAACAAAGAAACATTTCCCGTCTTTCCTGTTTTTCCGTATTTCGAAAAAAACGATGAAAAGCGCAATAAAGGTCGCCTTGGCATGATTTGTACAAGTTAAAACGACATAAAACACAAACAAAGAAACATTTCCCGTCTTTTTGTTTTTCCGTATTTCGATAAAAACGATGAAAAGCGCAATAAAGGTCGCCTTAGCATGATTTGTACAAGTTAAAACGGCATAAAACACAAACAAAGAAACATTTCCCGTCTTTCCTGTTTTTCCGTATTTCGACAAAAACGATGAAAAGCACAATAAAGGTCGCCTTAACATGATTTGTACAAGTTAAAACGGCATAAAACACAAACAAAGAAACATTTCCCGTCTTTTTGTTTTTTAGTATTTCGACAAAAACGATGAAAAGCGCAATAAAGGTCGCCTTAGCATGATTTGTACAAGTTAAAACGGCATAAAACACAAACAAAGAAACATTTCCCCTCTTTCTGTATTTCGACAAAAACGATGAAAAGCGCAATAAAGGTCTCCTTAGCATGATTTGTATAAGTTATAATTGCATAAAACAAAAACAAAGAAACATTTCCCGTCTTTCCTATTTTACTGCATTTCGACATCTCAATATTTAGACAGGTTGGAAAATTTCACGTTTTTCCCGTTTTTCTTTGAATTCTGCATTTCCCTCTTTTAGAAATGCACAAAATTTCCCTTTTCCTGCTTTTTCTGTTTTTTCTGCTTTTAGTGTTGATTTCCTGCTTTTCCCGCTTTTTCGTTTTTCTGCTTTTATATTTACCCAACTTTTGGTCTCTGAACACAGACTGGTTGGAATCAGAACGAAGAACA
Organism: Ascidia mentula; assembly: GCF_947561715.1. NCBI lineage: Eukaryota > Metazoa > Chordata > Ascidiacea > Phlebobranchia > Ascidiidae > Ascidia > Ascidia mentula. Next base: position 11,719,117 of record NC_138568.1, read on the forward strand.
CATATTTAACCAGCTACGACTGAAGATCAAACGCCGGGTCTCGGAGCCTCTAATACAGGCGGTTCTTAACCTGGGGTCCATGAACCCCCAAGGGGTCCGAGAAGATACGTCAAGGTGTCCATGAAACGAAATACAATTATCCCCAAAATCCACGTATTTTCCTCTGTCCATAAGGTTTCGATGTCCACGAATTTTCCACTGTCCACGTTTCCACTTGAACGGCAGCCTAACATGCACCTCGAATAGTTTGAGCAATTGCGAAACCGCCTTTGATTAAAACCTAATTTCGACATTTGCAATGTGTACCTTGCAAAGGGTTCCATAGAGTGTTCCATAGAGGGGTTCGTGACCCAAAAAAGGTTAAGAAACACTGCTCTAATAAGAAGATGACGAACACCGGAAAATAACTGATTTGATTTGTGAGGTCACAAACTCCAATACTGTCACGGTTGATTGATCCCACTGAACAACAATAAATTCTGAGGTAATCATTGTTCTTGCTGCGAGTTGAGATACGACAATACAGTAGATAGTATATACTCTTCGGGTCTAGTGCGCATGTGATTGCATGATACTTTGGTGTTTCGAATAGCTATTATTTAAAGTTGTTTTTAAGAGTAGTTTCTTGTATTAACTGGGACAGCATGTGATATGTAATAATATATTTTACACACTTGCTTGATAAGTATCACACACATTCTACTTGTGTTTGTGTAGTCAAATGTGTGTCTTTAAGTAGGGCCTACATGCTGTGATTAACCTCAAAAAATATAACCTTAGTGTTTTATATCCAAACAAATGTAACGGATACTTGCTGTGCAATTTCACCAGTAAGGAAAATATCGGAAATATCTAAGGTAATATTACAATAAATAGGCCACTTATACTACCATAGATTTGCCTAGACCAGTATTTACCAAACACTCTGTAAAGGTTATTAAAGGGGCCTTTTTCTTATTTACCTGTTGACAAAAGGCTTAGTGGACATATTGTACAGTTTATATATAGCTCATGGAACTTTTCATACTGTTTATAGAACCATGGGGTTCTGTTGAACCCACTTTGGTAGTTACTGGTCCAAACAAAAAGTGACAATTTTGTGTTATTATTGAAAAGGCGCACAAAACTTTATTTTAGTAGTATTTTTTGCATTATACTAAAGTATATTCTAAACATTAGATCAGTAGTTTTTAAAGGTCCGGACCCCCCCCCTTTTATGTAATATTTTGGTCTGTTTTTATAGCCAAACAAACGCAACTGTAATTTTTTTGTTAAAATCCCCATGAAAACCATAAATTTTCTTTAGTGTTGAGCTAAAAAACGCATTGTGCTTGCATTCACCATAGTTTCCAAACAGGGAGCATTGTTACCGAACACTTGGCATTGTTACCAAACATAATGCATTGTTATGAAACAAGTGTCATTTTTCGTCAGTTTGAGGACGAAATGTCGTTTTTTGGTGGTCACGTTGTTGTAATGGCAAGCGGATTTCTTATGTGTAGAGTCAATTAGTTTAGTTGTTAAACACATTACCAATATTACGCATGTTGAAAACAACTGTTAGTGCACGCATAGGTGCAAAGAGGAATATAAGGCCACTGCTTGGAAAATAGTTTTTATTTGAATGTTTTCTTGATAACGTAAGCCCACATTCGATCCCTTTTGGTTACAAATATATTCAAGCCTTTCTTTTAAAGTAGTTGCAATAAAACTACTCGGGGAATTCCCCAAAAAATTTTGACCCCCTCTACAAAATCCTGGATACGCCTATGATTACATATATGCTAAAACCCAACGATATACCACAATCACCCCTCATTTGTCAAAAAATGGTAATAATCATAAACGGATCTTTTTTAATTTAAAATATATCTTTTTTATACCACTAAAAATATGGTGTAGGCGGAAAGTAAATTAAAGGCATAATTTGGAAGTTCCTAAAACTTGAACAGATGTTACAATATAAAAAGCCACTTGTTCCATTTTCTAGTTCAAACTTTAATTCATATCACGCCAAGATTTTTTATGGTGAACATATTCTGTGTACCATTTCACCTGTCAAACAAATAAAAACCCTGGTTAAGAACCATAGATTTTTATCTGGAATTTGTATATACAGTGAACACCAGTTTGAATTTGATCAATTATATTCAGCGTACTTTGACACATCATTTATTTTTTCAACACCATGGCATGGTTCCCTTGGCCAGATGCCATAAAAAAAAGAGCTTGTCGGTATTTGTTGCAGCACTATCTTGGACAATTTTTGGAGGTAGGTGAAAGTTAAGAATAATTCAAATCAACTTATGTTTCGCACATAATTTTATTTTTTATTACTGGTACTTTTATCAACTGCTTGAAGAAATTTTACATCAACAGTTCCAAAATATACTTGACCCTATCTATATGGGGTAAAATTAACAGCTTGATTGAGACTGCCACTCAGTGAATGTGGTGGTGGGCATTGAGCCCATCTATATGTTGTATTTTTGTTTTGAGGGTTAAGGGGCAGCTGTAATATGAAGAACCACCATATTTGTATTAACCTTTTTTTTTGAGATTTTGAGCAGAGTGTGATAGAATAAGGTCATTAATTTATATTTTCATTGGGCTCCTAAAGTATTTTTCATATTACCAAAATTATTGTTGTTCGAAAGAAAACAGCAAAAACTTTTGTACAATTTGTTTGACAATACTTATATTTTTGATTTTTTAAATTTTTTTTTATAAAAGGAAAAACTGAAGCTGGATCAATTAAGCCTTGATTTGTTTGAGGGAAAAGGTATAATTACCAATGTCTTATTGGATGTTTATGCAATTAATGACAAAATGAAAGATTTTAATATCCCATTTGAACTGAGTTCTGGAAAAATAAAACGTATTACTGCATCTATTCCATGGTCAACAATACTAAAGTAAGCCTTATCAGATGTTAAACATTTAAACAACTGGCAACTCATACGTGTTATTTACCAAAATATTTTCTTTTGTAGTGACAACAGTCAAATTGAAATCAGTGGGGTAGAAATGACTTTTCGCCCCAGATATGCAATGCGTGGTACCCATTCAGGAATGACAGAATCTATATACAGTTCATTGCAGAACATGACCATTTCAATGGAACTGGCACAACAATGTTTTAAGGAGGAGAAGGTAAAGTATTTTGTGCAAAAAGTGTAAAGTCAATTTTATGTACTTAGTATATCATTGCATCTTTGGAAAAGTCAGAATTTGTGTGGTTTCTGCAATACTATGATGCTTAATTCAAAAACAGTTAAAGTCACTTTATACACAGAGTTAAAGATTGTTTTTATATCCACCACTAACCTTTGTGGTTTCAGGAAAAAGACTCTGGAAATATGTTTGAAGGGTTGGAGCTTTTCTCACAAATGATTGAAACAGTTTTGGCCAAAATAAATGTGACTTTTACTGATCTTACCTTCAAGTTTGAATATATTTCCAAAGATGTAACTTCAGGAATATGTTTGAAGGTGCCCACCAAACATAAACATTTCCAAAAATATGGAGATTAATTTATTGAGAAATTTGTTAAATCCAGATTCATTGTGATAATATAAGATACTTTGATGAATCTGGTGCATCGAAACTCAAGAATAATGCTCAAAGCTGCAGTCCTGAAGAATATGTCAAAATGGTATCACTTTCAACTGCATCAAAATGTTTTGTAATAGACACCATTGACATGTTTTTAAACCTGTTTGACCCTGCTGCCACATCATCAGGTATTTATTGCTAATCAAATCCAAGCTAATTTAAGAAGAAATTATGGTAGCTGTTGGTGAAATGTTATCAACAAAAACATTAATATTCAGAAATATCAGAAACAAAGTTGGCATGTATGTATGGTGAGCAACAATTAAAACTTCGGATACAGAGAGATGAAAGGATCATTGAACCTAAGCTTGACACTGAATGTTATTTAGGTGTTTGTTGTATGTTTCTTTCACCTTCACAGGTGTGTTACAATTGACATAATGTGCCTATGTTTGCTAGTGTTGAAAACTCTTGTGTGTGCACCTTTAGTCATGTCTGTATGAAACACCTGATTTCGATTGTTTTCCCAGTCAAACTTTTTGTAAATTTTACTTTTATTGTGCTCAATAGGTCCAAACAATTTGTTTTGTTCCAGCCTTAATTAACATTGATTGTGTTTTTCTCCTTGTTTTCAATAATTGTGCTCTGTGTTATAACAACTCAAATGAATTCAAATAAATGTTAACCCCTACTATTGGAAAGGTGGATATAACTTAACATTACAAGAGAAAATTATTTCACAAATTAGATATGAAAGATATTAAAGTGCATTTTTGTAAAAGCATTGTGGCATTATGTATAATGTAAACTAAAATTTTTATTTGCTGTTTCAGATTTCATCACTATTTTATTGGACAAAGGGTTTTTTTACTCCAACTTTTGAGAAGTGTGATGACCAATCTGTTATGTCATTTACTCAGCAGAAATGTCGAGTAAAATCACACACAAAAGAGTTTTTTAGTTGGGAAGATGCATTGTTATCTCAAACACCTTTAAATAATGTGCCTTTAGCCAACAAAAAAACTGACCATTTTGAAAAAGTGGACATTGGTGAAATTGACCAGTTTCAATCAATTACCAACAGCCCAGAAGTGTCAGGTGCCAATACTAATATGTAGCAACCATAATGCACTCATTGTTTTAAAGACTACTAAAACATTTAGCTTGTTTGTCAAGTAATGTATAAAAAATCAATAGAATGCAATTTGCAATCCTGCCTATCATGCCATTGAATAAAATATTACTGTTTCTGTTAATTTGCAGGTTGTGAAGTATTTGAAAATTCAAATGAAACCTCTGGAAGCAACATGCCATTTCACAGTCAACCTCTTGTACCAGATACAATATCTTTTCACTGTGATTTAAAAGTTCGAGTCTTTATTCTGCACTTGCTTCATATAGATCCAGAGTTTAAAAAGCTTGACCAATCTACTGAAAATCAAGTTTGCAACTTTAATGATTTGACCAACTTTCACTTCCGCTATATTTCTGAAAAGGTCAATTCAGTTCCAAGTGATATTCTGCAATTGCCTCAAATGTTGTCATGTTCATGTGACAAGTACACACATATTAGGCTGGTGGCTGGTCCAGTTTTTTTGGACCTTAGAGAATCTCACAATTCTCTGTTTGTTAATACCAAAGTTTCTGGTGGTGTGGGAAATTTGATAATACAAGAATGTTTGGAGAAGGAAAATGATCACTCAAAATTATTCTCATCGGATATACTTACCGTTGGGCATGGCAAAACAGAGCCTCAGCATTTAACTGTAACTTTGAACCAGATATATAGTGAAAATTCTAATGATTTATCTTTGGAAGTCAATATACCAGGTATGTAAAATGTTCATAGCTTTTCGATCAAAACTATGATACAAAACAAATTTGTCCAGAATGGAATTAGTGAGAAAATAAGTTCTGTTGGTTGCAAATTTTGATGAATACTTCAGTTTAATGTATTTTGCAATAAATATATTGTAATTGGGAATTGTCATGCAAATATTATTTGAAACAAAAATGTTTGATATATCTGGTTGCTTAGAATCTCACCTTCGATTAGGCATTGTCTTGTAACAGTGACACCAATATGTGGAATAATATGAATTAAATTAAATTGTTGTTTAATATATTTTCTGTTTTGTTGCAATTACCAACCTGAAAGAAAATAAGTAATGTGTACATGATGTTCTGCTGACTGGTTTATCTTAACTCTGCTTATTTTGCAGAGGTCAGAGTGAGCTTTGACCTGAGCATCATTAATAGACTATCATGCATTGTGAATGTATTGCAAGAGTTAGCACATTCACAGCGGGCAAAATATTGTGCTAATCAAGATGCAAAATTTCAAGATGTGCTTTCCCAACAAGCTTTATTCCAAAATATTATAGCAGAAGTAAATGAGAACTGCCAAAACACTGTAACTATCACCATTAATTCAAAAAATGCCGAGGTAATAATGTTTTGAAAAAAAGCATTGTAAATATTCTTTCTTTTAACTGTAATTCTGTGTATTGTTATAGTACAAACATTATTTTTATATTATGTTAAATAATATTAAGTCATTAGCTAGGCTCAGAAACATTTTTCAACTGAAGATTGTGTTATATGTGTAATGTTTCAGGAGGCAATAGGCCCAAACTGTAAGCTGCACCCTCACAAAGGGCCACTGTTATTTTACACAATCCGGTCTCATTAGTGCAACTAGGTGACTAAGAACAGTCTTGCCAGCTATGGGACCTGATAGGTCCACACATTGTTTTTTTTAGGAATTTGTAAATGGTTTAGTATTCATAAGGATTCACATTGTCCATTTTTTATTACTTTTTCCTTTGCCTGACAACAGCGTGTGGCAAAGTTATTTTTACTGTGCTTTGATTTTCAAGCAAAAGATAATTTTAGGGTGATAAAAACTGTTTTTTTAAAAATAACCAACAATTTGCCTCACTAATTATTTGTTATTAGGTATTGTTCTTCTTTCCCATTCCTGATTTACGACCTAATGGAAATAGAAATCCTTTTAAAAAAAATTTGAGACCTGACATACTACACATTTATGTAAATGATCTGAAACTTTCAACCTTACAAGGTAATTTACAAGTTAAAGGTGTTTTTGTTTTTAATATTATGTTAGATATAAAATGAACTGGTATTTAGTACCTTTATACCTTGTATCACTTTTTAGGTACGAAGCCAAGCTGTTTAATGGAAACCGTGGATGTTCATTTTGTCATGAGCCAACTAAAAATACTGTATTCAAATGAAATTATAATGTATGCTATTATCTTTTTATTTGCTAATTCAGTGTTAAATTCTGAAAACAAATAGAAAAAGCACCCTGATTAAAGTATGTTAAACTGTAAATATGCAGTAAGTTCTTATTTTCTGAAAAAATATTTCTTTATTGTCTTACTGTGTTTTTATTTACTGTCATTTTTTTAGAACCCCACTGCCAATTTTATTGGTTACCAAAAAGAAAGACAACTTGGACCAGCCTGCGATTCACGTTTGTTATTATCCGTGTAATCAGGTTAAAATTGGTTTTGCATCATTTTAAAATGTTTTAGGTAAAAAGAAGCTCCAAGTATTACAACTATGACTATAATTTGGCAGCAAATATGGTCAACTTTCATAGCATGACTGATACAAAACAAGCATTTGATTTCAAAAGCAGGCATGTGCCAAAAGAATTTTCAGACAGCACTCCCTCCCCATTTTCAAAGCGCCGTGTTATTTACAATAATGAAGAAGTTAAACGACCAGGTTAATTATTTTAATTGTGTTATGCTAATTATTATGTTTGTAGCAATAATTATGTTTTGTAGGAAACCATGAGGAGATACAACAGTTTATTGAACATTCTTTACAAACAGCGCAAATAGCAGTGTATTTCAAAGTACCCTCAATTGCAATAAATTTGCAATCGAAAAGCACATTTGAGTCTCTCTATAACAGGCTTTGCAATGATTTACCTCTTTGGCAACCAATCTTTTCCTCCCATAGCAACACTGCTTTGTTTAGAAATTCTAAAAACTTACAAGTTGATTTGGACGAACAGGATGTTACAGATTCAGACATGTTTTTTACTTTTGAGTCAAAGTAAGTTTTTTTTATGCCCACATGCACTTTAGATTGTAGTGTTATTAAGATGTTATCACCGGTTTTGCCAACAAACTTAACAAATCCATGAATTATCCAAACATAAATAAACAACAATGTAAACTTTGTTGCCTTGCCTGCATCTCGCTAAATATAAACTTTGTTTAAAAAAAACAGTGTACTGGCAATTTAATTAAAAAAAGTTCAATAGGAGTTCATTTAAAAATGTGAATATGAATTTTCAATGTCTTGTAGTGATTACTTCTATTTGTGGTTGCAATAGAAATTTTCAATATTTTGTATCTAGTTAAATGCATTTTGTTTACTGTTTGTAGCCATGGTTCTCAGTTTGTTTCTGATGATGAGGATGAAATAACAGCAGATGACTCTTCAATGCACAATAAATCTTTCAGTCACAGCAAGAGTATGCTTTCAATTGTGCTTGATATTGGGTCTGGTAAAGTGGCAATTAATTGTAATAATTCAAATGAAACTGACCCAACTACAAACTGCTTACTGTTAGAGGTAAACTATTCTGCTATTAAAGTTTTAAGTACAGATAAATCCTGTGAATTCGGTTGATTGGAATTCAATTTGTCTAAGAGATTTGTCAGGATTGTGCAAAGACATTTGTTGCAAACCTCATTTTGCGTGATTAGTAAGATATTGGAAAAATCATCTTAATTCGACATAGCTGAGACATCTGTGTAACTTAAAGATCCAAAAGACCTTTGCAAGTGTGTTTGTAACTTTATGCACTGATCACCACAGAAGCATTCTGTGATAAACATAACAATGACATGTGATACTATACAAGCAGAATCAGGCAGTTGTTATTACAATCTGTTATGCATATACATGTAACTGATATGTGGTTAGGTATGTGGGTGCACAGTTGAAGCAGACAAATTCTTGAAAAAATTGCAAATCATTTGTACCTCCAGTTTCGTTGGAAATAGGCCAATTTCCAGATTAACCAAATTATAAATACACCAATTTTACTGTAATAAAACTTTTAAATCTCTTTTTTTGTACAGTTTATCATTCCTATACATTATCTTTTGTTGGTTTTATTTGATTTATGTATATCACAATTACTAAGAATATTATTAAACTTTTAAATTTGGACATGTTTAAGCTTTAGCCTAGAGATTGTTATGTTCATATGGGTGCCTTACATGTTTGGCACAAATGAATTTATTTGTAATATTATTACATATTTTAGGTTGTTGACAGTAAATTGTGCACAGTTTTACAATATCATGGAAATGAAAAGCTAGACTATGTTTCCTTCCATGCAAAAGAAATTTGTATACATCAAAAAGTAAGCACCCTTGTTTTAGCTACAGCACCCTGGCTTTTATACTATTAAAGGGGTATGTTAAAATATTTCGAAACCAATCTAAAATATGCAAATGTATTATATAGTTAATTAAGGGTTAAGGTCATTAAAACTCACGAGACAAATAGAAAAATTGGCCACAATTATACTTACTTTTGTTAACACTGAAAACTGAAAATAGGTTTTGACCATCAGGTATCATGAGTTTAGTATTCATGTTTTAGCTTGCTTCTGAGATGAAAGACCTGAACTCCCTTCTTGAAAATGAAATAACGTCTTCATTTGAGTTAATTGTTGCACCATCTACAAGTAACATTACCATTTTTTGTGTTTTCAATGTACATTTCAAAGTCTTTTGTGTAACTTATTGTAGGTGGAAACAAACAAGACAACATGCTAACATTAGCTTTAAGAATTGACATGGAAAGTAAGCAAGCCCTCAACCAATGTTTATTTTCATGTTTAATTTCACAAGCATCAATTAAGCATACGTTCGTTCCTTCTGGTGAATCTTGGTTTGAGCAGGTATTCATGATCGCTTGTAAAATAGCACGAATGTAAAATAAAACTACTAAACTGTGTCATATACTTTTAGTTGTTGCATTTTTTTGATGTTTCTGACACTCCAATAATGGGATATGAACTACCATCAGTTTTGACTGAAACCCATCTTCATGTTCAAAATTCTGCCATCTGCTACAAACCAAAATTTATGTCTCCACCTCTGTTGGCTGTGGTTACTATTCAATCTCTATCCCTCTCCTCAAATGTAGTAGCATTTTCACCACATTCCATACTGCAAGTAGTCATTGACAACATGGCAGTATATATTTGTAACAGGTCTTTTTTGTTTATTTAAATAACAGAAAGTATTTGAGTGCATCAATTTGTGTTTTCATCATTGCATTTTAGTGCTTTAGATGGAAATGGGGTGTTTGTACCAGTGCTAGATGTAAATGTACTGGAGATTGCATTGAAACTTTGCAAGCAAAATCAGACCAACATAGACCAAACTGGTAAGACTTCGGTGGTAATATTCATTCCTATTAACCCTGTATTTAAATCCTAATGGAAATTTAAGTCTAAATACATTTTTATTCTGAACAAAAACTAACTTTTCAAGTATTTTATGCCAGTGAAAAAGGTTTTGAATGTGCCTAATGTAAAGTTACAGCTTGTGTCTGCACCTAAACAACTGACTTCTTCGGCCCCAAATAATCCAACTTATGAAACAAACCTATCACATTTTTTACAAATTATTTTTTTAAATTTACCCAGAACCAGTTAAATTCCAACTACCAGTTGTGGACTTAACAATTTCCAACAATGAAGTAAATCTTCAAACTTGTGCTGATTCCTTGGCAGTGCTTGGAAGATTAATAACATATATGTCAATGGATGGTGATATTGCTTTTGCGAAAAAAGCTCCACCTACTTTTGATACAACTCAATTGTCAAGTGGTGGTACAAACAATGAGGTGATTTTTTTCTTTTTCAATTATAAGTTTTTGAAATGAGTTTTTCTATAAAATATGTACTTATACGTTTGGGAACTTATAAATTACTATTTGTAAATTTGACTAAAAAGCATTTTTGTTGGACGTACACACATACTCTTACTCATAAGACAAAAAAGTTACATATATCATAAACTTATACTTATTTTAAATCTCTCGGTGATCCACTATCTGTAAGTTGAGCATAACAGCAATGGATGTGTAATAAATGGAAGTGGGATATAAAAAACATGCTCCTCACAATGCAAGGTTTATTGATCTGGAATATTGCCAAATATAACCTGTGTTGCCAAAATATGGTGCAGTTTGTTCAGTTCCAAAACTGTTTGGGTAAATATGTACCAGAAAGTATTGTCCCAGATCTGGCCTTTTATTTACACATTTCCAGCTCTGTTATCTGTGGGGTTTATCTGTACACTGGTGCAGGTATATGTCATTTTTTTGTTCCAGACTATGTTAGAATCTTGTGATATAAGTTACAGCGATGCTGTGTCTGATTTAATGGCCGATGCAATGCAGGATGTACAGTTTAAGTCAAACATGCAGAAAAAACCAGAGAAGTAAGTGATTGTGTATTAAGAGGGCTTTGTTATTAATAAAGTTTTATTCTACTTTATATATTTACTTGCATACAAGGCAAACCTTGACATTTAAAGTTTTTTCAAAAATTGAAAAAGTGCTGAAGCCAAGGGTGGAATTCATAAACCCCGATGAAGGGTCAGATTAGTTGATCCGATTCAGTTTTCATTGATCCATGTTCATGATCAGAATGACGCGTTTTGATCCATGAAGTTGATCCACCCCTTGAATTTAGCATTTAAAATGTAAAAGTGAGTGGTTAACAAAGGACAGCAACATTTACCAACCAAATTAGTCTGACTTCCTTGTTTCCCTTATGTTCCATCTTTCAGCAAAAACTCAGACCACTACCCAGCCTGCGTAAAAAAGCTACCGCTGTCAATACAAATCGCCACAGAGACCAGTAACCATACTTCCTGTCGAAGTAGTGCAGTTTGTTGTCTGCACAATCACTGAACCGTAAAAAATATGATACAAATTCGTGTTGTATCATGAAACCCCGATTAAAACTGTGGTTGATTCAGGATCAGCTATTCTGGGTTTATGAATTAACTGATCAGGGTTTATGAATTCCATGCTAAGAGTCATTATCCACAAATAGTGGACTCAGACACCACAACTCATCCCAAGTAAAAACTTAAACCAGCAGACAGAGATGTTTTTAAACACTGGAATATAAAAACAGTTATGTGATCTCATTCTTCTTTCAAACCAATATAGCACCAGTTTCCATATAATTAGTGGTAAATACATAGATTAGAAAATTATATTTGTTGATGTAGTTAATGATTTGAGGTTGTTGTTACTTTATCAAATCTTTGGGTAGTTTTATCTGTTTATGTCTTTTTAAACATTTTGTGTGTAGTGCAAATAAAGTTTCTACATTTTGCAAATCTGACCTGCATGAAGAAACTTTCCTTTTTAACAAGGTACTATGTTTGTTGTTGTTTTTTGAAGATTTAGGTTTGCGCTTGTATGCTTTGCCTGCATTTTCTTAATATTCAAAGTAATATAAGACATTTTGATGTAAGTCGCATTGGAAGATTGTGTTCCATGTCCAACCTAAATTCATCAGTTTAACTTATGTTTAAAATTTGTATGGTTTAGTTGCTAGCAATGATACTGTTTTTATCAGAATCTGTTGAATACCAACAACTTATTTCACCTTGCTGACTTGGAGACTTTTTATACTTGCATATTTGTGCAGTAATTACAAACATTGTTACAATTTATTTTAGGCTGGTGATAACTCAAGTGTTGATGAGTTTTGTGTTGTTGTTGATTCTGAACTGGATTGCTACAATCTTGATAGTGAAAACCCAGTGGTGGAGTATTTGGTTAAATCCAATTGTATCAAATCTCCTCTCACAAATTACTTTCTTCCTGTGCTTGGTAAAGTTGACCAGCTTCAGTCTCCGGAACGGTTTCCAGTACCAATGTACAAATATACAATAAAAGAACTTTCTTGCAAGTGGTCACTTTTTGGAGGAAACGATTTTTATCAAAAACAATCCACTAGTAGCCCATCATCAAAAAAGCACTTGAAATTTCAAGACTATTACTCCCAATGCAAACCAAGGCAGCATCACAGAGAAAGGGACTATTCTCAACTATTGGAGATTAAACTATTGAAGGTTGTGCACACTATTTCATGTTTTGAGTTAACAACTGTACAAACTCACTATTTTTAGATCCGATTTCGCCATGAGATTTACCATCCCAGTGAAAATTTGTCAGTTAGAACAGTTCTTATTGTTCCTGAGTTTGAAGCATGTGATCGTTTGGAGTCTTCTCAGATAAATAAAATGCTGTATGGTTTTCACAATCAATCCAGCCCAAAGCAATCCCATTCAAATATGCTTTTGGTAAAAGCAATACACACTCTTCCCGAATCAAATGCTAAAATTTCTGAATGTCGTTTGTTTGTGTCTTTGCAACCTCTTCGAATAAATATTGACCAAGATACATTGGAATTTTTGACAAGTTTCTTTGAAACAGTGAACAAGCATTTCCAGGATCATCTATGTTCTGGGCCGCATGATGAATACTTTTTTCTAAGCGAACATAGTCAAAGCAATGGTAATTTTGTCAAATTTTTGTTTCAACTTTTTTTAATCGTCAAGCCTTTACTTATGCAGCCGAAGGCAATCAAGGAAATGCAAAAATTTTTTTCAAGGAAATTGTGTTTTCACCAAGTGTACCCATTCGTTTGGATTACAATGGAAAGCATGTTGATATTGAACAAGTCAGTATATAAATTTTACACACACTGTTATACAGTGCTTGCCATGGCTTATAAGATCACAAAGCTCCTACTATTTTAATTTAAGGGAACAATTACTGGGTTGTTGAAAGGACTTGGTCAGCTGCATTGTTCTCGGTTGACACTCCGCAAAATAGTTTACCGTCATGGAATACTTGGTGTGGACAGAATGCTAAATTTTGTCTTGAGTGAATGGACTGAAGACATCTTAAAAAATCAAATTCCTTCAATTTTGGGTGGTGTTGGTCCTTTGCACTCCTTTGTTCAGTTCTTTCAAGGGGTTCATGATTTAATTTGGTTTCCTGTCGAACAGTTCAAACGAGATGGGCGTATTATTAAAGGTCTACAGAAAGGTTCAACTGCATTTGGTATGTAAATGTAGCTTTGTCAGTTTATAAATAAATCCTTACTAAAAATTGGATATTAATGTTTTTCAACAATATGTATTTTTATTTAATATTTTGGTCAGGTACATCTACAACCACTGCTGCATTAGAACTGACAAACAGGTTTGTTTGTCTTATTCATGCTGCAGCTGAAACCACATTTAACATCGTATCCCCTGCAAGTTCAGCTGTGTAAGTTTATTAACACTATTAGTGTTTTGAACCATTTTATTATACTTAATCACTAATTCTGGTAATGTAACCCCAATTTGTCAATTGTTTTAGGAAAGCAAAAAGATACTCTTTACAGGCTACTGTAAGTAATACAAAACGAAGAAAACAACCTGTTGATTTACGGGAAGGAATAAATAATGCATTAAACCTTGTTCATCATGGTGTTACAGATACAGCAGTTACTTTGGCCCGGGTTGCACATGAGGTATTACTCTATCACACTGGCCCTTATTGGTGTTAACAGTGTTAACTCCATTACACTATTTTGGTGTAGATATTTAGGTATCTCTTTCTGGTGTGGTATAAGTGATTTTGATCAAGTCATGTTTGTACAATTGGTACATGCAGAATAATTGTGCCCCACATTTAGGGAACACCCCTTTACTTTACAAGTATTCAATATGTTCAAGCAAATAGTAGTTTCAATCATGACCTTGTGAGTGACAAAAGAACAAGGCGAGGTTAATGGCAAATTATTTTCAGAATAACAAGGCTTCATAATAAACATTTCAAAAATTGACCTGCAATTTCTAACTAAACATTATAAGGGGGGATTATTCATCTTGTGATGTGCTCTAATTAAAGTTATAGTTTAATTTCTTGTGAAAAATGAAATTTGTTTTGAATTACTTGCTTTCCAAGTAAAACTAGATTCAATACATTGAATTTTGCCTAAATTTCTTTTTTTTAATTCAGAAATATTTTTAGGAACACAATCAAAAAGGTTTGTCAGGTGCTCTTGGAGGCGTTCTTCGTCATATCCCTCCTACACTTGTAAGACCAGTAATAATAGCTTCTGAAGCAACATCCAATGTTTTAAGTGGAATGCGAAATCAAATCCTTCCAGATGCTCAAAGAGAAGACGAACTAAAATGGAGATCAAATGAATCAAGTTAACTTTGTTAATTTGAGATTTTAACACTGTGCCTGTTTTTAAGTAAAACATAGACGTGATGGTGCAATAATTATTTCGGATTTTTAAAACATTTAGTGTACTCCTTACTTGAAAACTTTTGAAAATGGCCATTTTTGCGCCCAATGACTCAATTACATTGCCCTTTGCCTAGCCCAGGGGTCGGCAATCTGTGGCCCACCTAGCAAAATTAATAGCAGCCTCTTTACAAAAGGCAGTAACCATGCGTGTATTTTTATACAAAATAAGTAGATACTTTAAATAAAATGCCCCTTATTCGTAAGGTTTAACAACATAAACAGTGGAGAGACTGATATTGTGAGTCCAAAAGACAGACCTGCTGGTTCTTTGTATAGTAGTTGGCTCTGGAAAGACCGTCCCCTGACATGGCCCCTTGTAAACTATTGACTGCTCTCACGATTCACAGCTTATATAAATATGTAAATTTTGTTGTGGACTGTTTTGGGATTATTATTTCAACAGTACGATTTGTGTGGAATAGCAATTATTGTGATCATTTTTGAGAACAGTATGATGTTAGTCCACGTTTAGCCCCCATATTACGGTCGAGTATTATTTCCTTTTCGACGATTAGGGTTCATAGCTACCTTTAAACAGTTTTGTTGACTAGAGAATTATGCAGGCCAGCTAAATTGGAAATGTTGCTTTGGTTACTGATCTATCTGAATCAGGCAAACTTGTGGCGAACAAAAACTTATTGTTTCCGACAGCAATATAACGTTTCACGAAAAAAATCAAACAATAAAATTTGCTTAAAAAAAGTTTTAAAATTTATTGTGGTATTGCAAAACGTTTGTGCGTGATCAATAAACATACCTAAATACAAACATAGATTCTCTTGACCGAAATGTAAAAACAAGTAGGCTAATGCGGCGTCGGTCGCGAAAGTTGGCCTGTGGATATTGAAAGAAAACCTTGTCTTTCTTCACTGGCTGGTTGCGATTTTTCTGTTATTAATTTCGAATTTATTCACATTCCGAACGACTTGAATTTTTTAAATTGTATAACATTAAGATAACTGGCATCGCAGCTACTTTTTCCCAACAAGTCGGAGGGAGATACAAAATACCAAGCTCCAGGTGTGGTTTGAATTTTGGACATAAGGAAGCACAGCGGTTAAGGGTTGCAATATTGTGACCATGACGCACAGGTGCGCGAGCACATAACGTGCTAGACGACCTACAGGTTTACGGAGGGGATTTGCTATTCAGACAAAATGTTATCGCTTTGCATGCTATAGGCCTACGATACGTAAATCGACAGGGCCTTTGCAGTGGCACGAAAAATCCGAAAGTGGTTGCAAAAAAAACAAAAAGCAGGCCTGACTCAAAATTCGGCGTGGTGTATTGGCGTAATGTAGAAAATTCACACCCTGAGAAAGCAATGTACAAGTTTACATCAAAAAAACATTTCCTGAGATAGTAGCAAAACGTTGCTTTGCGGACGCGAACAAGAGCAGGGTATGCATGATATACCATAATTACATGAAGTATAACAGGATTGCATGATACACCAAAGCTGCAAAATAAGAGATACAAAAGAGGAGGTAGATATTTATTGTAGAGGTAGACAGTTGAAGTTATACTACTGCTATACTAATCGTTGTAAAGAAAGTTTAACAATCACATGGAGGTTTGTGGTTGTTAGGACAGATGGCAATTAAATGTTCAACTGATTCACAGCAATAACAACGTTTTGGTAAGGGCGGACACTTGCACTCTTTTGCATGATGACCAACTTCATTACAGTTGAAACACCTGTAGACAGAAATTACTTTACTTTTTTAATTCATGTCAATTGCAATAAATGCACTTTACCTGTCAGGTCTTCGCTTTCGTCCCGTGCACGTCACACCCTTCCTTCGCTTCGACCGTCGCTTTATTCCAATGCAGTCTTCCCCATTGGGCCCACACACCAACGACGCCTCCCAACCGAGAGGGCTTTGTTTATACTCAATTTTTACCCTTTCACCTTCATATAAACTACGATGCCTCGGCATTTGAATGACAGACTGCAAAAAACACAACGCTGAAAAGTTCTTATGAACGCAGATGATTGCAGTTATTTACCTGATGAACAAAAACATCTCGTTGTTCGTTTCCTTGCTCGTGATGACAGGTATCAATCGTAACGAAGCCAAACCCTTTGTCAAACCATTTACAGTTCCCTTTACAAATTTAGGACCATATGTCATTGCAAATCAAGACCAAAATACTTGCTTAAAACATTTACCAAGACCACTAAAATGTTTCTGGTTGTGTGTTACATCATCTTGATCTTCGAGCGGAGATTTTGCGGCACAGGAAGAACTTTGCCCGGGGTCTATTTTCTTCTCTAACAAAGCAAAAATGTGGAATAGGTTAAATGGTCAGAGCCGAGTTAATACTATCCCAAATTGGCTGTATGCTATAATATTTTCGGAATTTTAAGAAGGTAATGTACCATCATCGTCTGACATTGTTGATTCAGCTATGTCATCGTCTTTTCTCAAACGATGAAATTTCCTCCTACAAATGAACAATTCAAAATTATATTACGCCGATATTTATTTTTTAGGAATTTACACGCCACGTTGTTTTTGAATGCCAAGCTGTTGATTAAATTTCTGCAAAAAACGTATTCTTACCTTTTTATGCGAACATCCCACACCAAAGCATCAAACAATAGCCTATCTTCTGGTTTTCTTCTACAGTTAAAAGTCGTGTTACCAATACATTGCAAAAGTGCAAACAATTGTTTAATTTGGTCTAACGTTAATGTTTAAAAAACAATAAAATAGGTGGATGACTATTCAAATTTTGGAATGGTACGTTTTATCAGAGCTTGTTTGACGATGTAGAGTCTTCATTTTATTGCCACCAGGGCTTGATTGACCACCAAGCAAAGCAAACACGTAAAGAGATTCATTGTTCATGTGGTGATATACAGTTTATTTGTTTGTTATGTTTTGATTTGCACATATATGGGGCATCGAAGCCAAAGGCGATTATGACATTCAAGAAATAAAAAGGATTTGGGAGATGGATCCGATACGAAGAGGGGTAGATCTAGCATTATGACGTTACTTGGCAAATAAAATCACTTTTCTGCGGCTCCGTAAATAAATAAAGGACAAGAAAATCAAATGGAAAATGCTACTACACCGGGTCACAAAGTTTTTTCCAAACTTCATCCACGTAAAAGTCTGTGTAAAAGAGAAATCTGTGTGATTTTAATGATTAGGTGTAACAGGGCCACCACCTGTTATTTTTGTTTATAAATTTAACTTAAAATACTACACAAAATCGTAGCGTTAATATCTGCACAAATTTCCATGTTAGGCCGGGTCCACACTCTCGCTTTGCGCCGTGGATTCTTTGTTTTCTCTTTTACACAGACTTATACGTGGATCAAGTTTGGAAAAAACTTTGTGACCCGGTGTGAAAGTATCTTCCCAAGCACATAGGTATAAAATAAAGAAGCACTATGAGGCGTTTTACTACCGGTGCAACATACATATATTGTTGCGTCTTGATGCGTTACATGGGTTCAAGTAAATATTTTTATAGATTTCACCACAATGAACTCACGGTTGTTTATTCGGAACAAACAAACTGCTGTCCACTTACGAACGAAAAAAGTATTTTGGTGGTGTGCAAAAGTAATGCAGGTTAACAAATAATTGTTTTAATGTTTGCTCTGCCTCTCGAGACCAGAAACTACTTCCAATAATATAACGGTCACAACACTGCTTGAAAACCTCAGTTTAACCCTTGCCTCGGTTTAAAAAGCTACAATTGTCAGACAAATGTGTGACATAATCATTGTACCAGGCTAACCCACACGGTCCCTAAAAACAATCACACACAAGTGTTTTTTTTACGAATTCAAACAATTGCCTCCAGTCTTACTGCGAACAATCAAGATGGAAAACTTTTGACTGACCTCAAGCCATATGTATAACACTGTTTTCAACCTAAGTGAACAGTGTTTTGTAAAAATTTTCCTACAGTAAAAGTCCTAGCGAATTGGGTTTCCCTATGCGACTGCAGTGCTAATATGTCGAGCAGGATCAAGCATCGACTTAAACTAAATAAATTGATTAATAATGTTTATCAATACTTCACTTACCAGCAAAAACCAACTAAGTAGCGAAACTCGGTGAACCTTACTGTAGTGACCGTCAGCTGGCAAACAAAATCGCCGCCCCGTTCTGTCCGCGACCTACTTTCTGCCTTTCTCTTTTTTTGCTTCCAGCTAAGAACATTCCCAATGGCTGGCCCTGCACCCAACGGCTGTAACTTAGTAATTCAGTGTTTCTGTTTTATGATTACTGGACAATTTTACAATAAGTTGTTTTGTTCGCTAATACAATTATTGAAAATTGAGTTTAGGCAAACAGAGATGGTATTACTAACTATAACAGTTTACAAAACAATGTTGTATTGAAATATTGCGAATAGAAAAATATGACAAACAAATACAAAGTAAGATCACTTGGGAATTGAAAAACAAATGATTACAAACAGACAGTTACATGTTGGTAAAATCTAATAGAAAACTACAAGCACCTGCTGCTGGAAATGTGTTAGTTTTATATCCAGCATCTATAATCACAATTTACAAGTGTGTTGGCATCCAGTAATAAAGTGCAACTGACTTAAGTCGTATCACCAAGTTTTTTCTCTATTTGAAGTAGAGTCTTGGAAGATTTTGGTTTACTGATGGGACTGCTTCCCCCTCTTTGAAACAAACGTTGTCTATCTCTAAAAGTTAAAGTTGAGGGATCTGTTTCCTTCCTTCTGTTTTGCGCATTTCTGTTCACAAAATATTTCATTACAGTCCCTGACGCATGTCATAGTATATACCTGTTTTTTGTTTCCTGTTTTTTGTGGTATGGGTCATTATATATCTCTTGTGAACCAATGACGCCTGAAGCTGAAGAAACTAAATAACCAGTTTGCTCATGAGAACCATTGGTTTGATTATCCTAGCAAAATAAAAAGTTGTTTTGAGAATGACTTATTTTGGTTCTTTAAGTGAGCACTTAAACATTACATGATCATTTGCCTGGTCAATCATGGAAGACAAGAAATATCCATCAGATACAGGTCGTGGATATTTACCCATTGGTCTTCGCTGTTCAAATGACCTGTTGAAACAAGACATCCTGAGGTTTTTAAAAAACTTTCATTGAGATGAATCTTTTACCGAAGTTTGCTATTTCTCATTCTCTGAGTAGTGTTTAATTCTTTAGGTGATGCAATTCGGTCACCATGAGAAGATTTGCTTGTTGAGTAGGAACGTTTTTCTCTGGTCAATGGTTCACCTTTTGCCACAATTGAATGAAATTTAGGCTTTCCGTTAGATGCAGAAATTTCCTAAAAGTTATCAATTTATTATTGAAGGTTTTTTTTTTGAAACACAACCTACAATAAGCCTACCTTTTCTTAATCACAAACATATGTTCTAAATTTCCAACCCATTCAAGGCAAAGCACTTTTTAGCATTTTTCCCCAACACAAATTTTAACAATAAAATCCAGGACAAAACATGTAACATCCTAATGTATGGTAACCCGACATTATAGTGCAACATGAAAGCACAGTTTGAATAAAAATACCCAAACTTTCAAGGTGTCTGCGAGATTGATTTTTAAGGTTTAACAAAATTTAAAACAGTGAAGGGATTGGTATTGCCTGATAACCTGGTAGAGATTGGCTTTGGCTTAAGGCTAGGAAAAGGTACCTACCACCATTGTAAGTAGTTGTATTATCATAGTTGTTATAACTCAAGTTTTGGGACAATACATCCTACTAATTGACATACTGTGGTTGTTTTTTTTAAACAAAATAGGGAAATAATGTCCATAAAAAATAGAAGAAATAGCTGCTGAAAAATGTATGAATTACTAATTATTCTAACCGTGGAAGAAACTGATGGTGACAAAGAATGAGAGCCATCAACCTTTTCTTGTTGAAGCCTAAAACAAACAACAGATAAACATACAAGCAAAGTAGGTATCATACACTCTTATATTGAGGCAGAATTGTGTAACATAAGCAAGCACTAACATAATAATTAAATATCAAACAAGCCACAAGATATAATTAAGATTTAAAAATACATATTCACCTTGAGACTGGGAATTTGTCAGTCACCAGTTTGGTGTTGTTCTAAAAAAATACACTATTACATCTTAGCTGCACTTGAAACTTGCTCAATGAAAAATACCTTAATTTTGTTCGAGGCAGTATGATGTTTTTCCCCGTCACCAAGAGCTTGGTCATCCTGTTGAAGGAAGCGGTCCTTGTCAGGACGATCTGGTATATCGTTAAAATCCTAAACAGTATAACACACCACAGTAACAAAATGATTTTTACACAAAACAGAAAAATATATATAGCATTAATAAAATTTTTTTTTTTAATGAGCTGCAGACAGGGCAACTATTTTAACCTATTAGGTTTCATCAGTGTAACTTTGGTACAGTCTTGCTTGGCTATTTAGTTCAAGATCATTGTAAGTCGCCATAGACGCACCGGTGAGAAAAGTACCCCTTTCTTCAGCTCACTAAAAACATTACTGGCTCTATTGCTCATACAACAACAAATATAAATATTATTTCAAGTACTGTTTTAACAATTATATCAAAATATGTCTCAGAAGAAGCAAAAATTTAGGAATTATATTGTTCATACTTCAACAATAATATCTTCGTCACAAAACTTCATTTTTTCCTTTTGTATTTTAGAATGAAACTCTTTTTCCTGAACGAGGGTTTCGAGTCTATTAATGTAGAAAGGTTTATATTTTTAAACTAAATTGATTTTGTGACACAGCACTTTTTTTATTTTTATCTCTTTTTGTGAATTCTCCACATGATATCAAACAAGGAAAATATACTTTGGCATTTAAGGTATACCTGTCTCTTTCAAATGATGTCAGTAGTTCAAGTCGGTCCGTCAGTTGTTGTATTTCTTCATCCCTTAGAGAATTTAATTCATCTTGAACAGTTTTTTCTTGCCTTTCCCTTTCCATTCGATCCTGTGCAGTTGTTGATTTAAAATGGCGAGGCAATGTTGAAAATTTCTTTGATTCGTTTTTCTGCACATTCTGCATTAAAACATAATTGCTGGATCTCTTGGTACACAATCACAAAATCCATGGATCATAGAATTTGTCAAACAATGCCTTACCATTGATTTTTTTATTCGCAAATCTTTTTTTGATTGCTTTTGATTGAGATCCAAGTGTTCAGACTTCTTTTTTAATAAAGGTTGTTTTTCCAGATTGTTTTCTGATTGGAGTTCATTTGTTTGCTTAGACTCGTTTTGAGGTAGTATAATGAGAGAGCTGTAGTTTGGGTTATCCAGAGATACACAAACAACATCTGCTGAAGTACTCTGTCTGTTTATTCCTGATGAGCTAAAAGTAAAAATATTTTTGCTGCTTTTCATGCATCTGGCTTGAGTTATTTCTATAAAGTTTATGATCTTGCAAAATACATAATGTGTGTAGTGGCTAACCTGTCTGGCATATTAACAAAACAACATTTTACCAATTGTTTACAATAGGGTTACTAGTTCTATTGTATCTGTTATTCTTAAAATTTGAAATACAAAAGTGTTATTGATCAACTTTTTTGAATTTTTACATGAAAAACAAATTAAAAAAAGACAACTATGACAACAAAAATTATCTAACAACAGCATAAAAAAAGAATTCATGAAAAACTGTCATGTGTAGAACATCACCAAATTTTGGGTAGCCTAATAAAACACTTCAATATATTTTTTTCTTTATCAACATTTTCATGATGATATTATCTTTTACATTCTATAATAGCTACTACTCTATTTTTACCTTAACTTTTCCTTTTTTGTAATTTCTTTAAATTCCATGCTTTGACCACCCTGAAATGTTTTGCCATTTGTTGTTTGTAATATTACATGTATGCTGGAAAATTAATATTTATAAAAATAAAATTCATTCTTACTTTATGGGTACTTGACACTTGTTTCGGGGATCCTGTTTTATTTTCCATTGTGGTTTCATCTAAAATTTACAACAGCCAATTATTTCTTCCGAATGGTGCCTTAAAAGGGTGAGAAAACAAAGCTTTTTCCTACATGTTAATATATATGGCAAGTAAGAAAACAATTAATATTTAAATAGTGCATACAGCAGGGGTCAGCAACCAAAATCATCTGGCCCACAGCCTTTTTGCAAAGAGTAACAGATGATAAACGTCAATCTATATGCTTTTTTATTAAAACAGAAATATAAAATTTGTCTACAGTTTCTGTCTAAAAAGAATGACATTAAAAAAACACAACAAAGCTCAAAAGTGAGCCCTGAAGCTTACTTGACAGACTTATAAAGTAAAAAGAGGCCATGAGAAAAATGTTATTGTAGTCTCTGACAGAGAGGAAACTAACAGAAAAAACTGAACTCAAGGTGTTAGTGGCCAAGTAGAAGAAAGGAAGAGCAGTAAGGAAGTCATGATGGCAAGTGAGTTGCAGAACTCAATGTTAAGCTTTGTTTTTTTTCTATTTCATTCTTTTTAGACAGAAACTGTAGACAAATTTTGGTGAAATTTATATTTCTGCTTTCATAAAAGATGATATATACTGACACTAATCGTCTGATATATGGCGGAGTCTGGCTTAAGCCCATGGCTGTAGAAAAGGTTGCCGGTCCCTGGCACATACAATAAAAGCTTTCTTTAATGTTTCATATTTTTAACACATTGCACATCAGCACAAATTTCTAACCCCTGTGTAAGTTTTCCAATAAAGAGTTATTCTTCTGATTGTTTTGAGGCACTAGTTCAGTATGGTTTTCATCGAAAGCAGGCTGTGAATGGTTTTTGGGCAATGGGTGATTTAGAATCATGGCCAATCCATGATAAATAGCACCTTGCTTTGCAACCTCCAAAACTGCAGTTGGGCCAGTCTTGGTCATGAGATTTGCCGCCCTAAACATTTAAATAAGATTTATAACAACCTTTTTGTGAATTTTTTGGAAACTAAATAGAGCAAATGAAAAAGGTTAAGGACAGAAAAGATAAAAAAATAAAAGCATCGTTTATCTATAAGATATTATAGTGACATAATCATTTTGATACAAACACTTAAAATACTGTATGTAATTAAATTGGAACACCAGGACCTACTCTACATTGTTAGCTTTTATAATATTCCTGTTATTTATCAACTGCATTGATCATGCAACACAAACTTTCTACAAAACACATCTTGACATGCAGTCAGTGCAACTGTTTCGACCTATCAGGTGTCATTAGTGCATGTAAACGATTGAAATAATTGCCATGTCATAAGTCATTTACTAGTATTGGCTCTAATGATTCTAAATAATATTATGGCCACAATAAAACATGATATTTGTTGCCTCAAAGGAGTACTAGTGATACTGAAGCTTTGATTTAGCAAATTTCAGCAGTTTTGACGAAGATTCAGTTTAGGCCGAATAATTTATTTTTATTTGGCCCAAACCAAACTGATGGTATCCAGGACCAGCGATGGCCAAGACAACCTTAAAACCTTAAAGAACTAAGATAATACACAACTATCCTATTGTTTGGCTGTCTGCAAAATTTTTATATCATAAGCATAACGAACAGGTTTGCATGACGTCACATGATTCGGTTGATTTGGCCGAATTAACTGCCAAATATTCAGTTTTGGTCTGAACCTAATTCAGACGATTTGGTATAACAATATGCAAAACAACATTCTGTCAAACATTAGTTGTTTAAACATTGAGACCACTTGAAAAAGATTGACATGGAGAAAAACAACCAAGCAAGCAGAGCACATTTACCAACATACCTTTCCTGGTCAACCCCAACTAACGAATGTCCATCTACACTTATTAGTTGATCACCAGCCTGTATTCTTCCATCCTGTGACAATTTTCAACTTACTTAACGATTTAAAGAACATTTTTCAACATCCTTTTGAATTATTTAAAACAAGTTGAAAATAGGGACATGTATAATTTGTCTCAAGCACAGGTGCCTAGTTTTCAGGGTTGGCAGTAATATTGTGACATCATCAGAATTTTAGTGCATGTGACATATTAAGACATCCAATAACAAAGTTTGACCAACTGTAAATATTAGGTATTTGGATAAAGGATAGAAAAAATCCAGGTTTCGGGTTGCGTTTTTGAATGATAGTTCTTACCAAATCTGCTGCACCTCCCTTGACAACAGAACGGATGTAAATTCCCATTACTGCACTGTCCACTCCCTGGCATATTTTGCAAGATATAATTTATAAATTTAACACAAATGTGGAACTTACCCTTGCAGCAACAATGCTCAAACCCATTCCTCCATTTTTCTTGTTAATTGGAACCCTGATCACATCTGTATTGTGGCTACTATTCACATTTGAGTCATTTTTATGCATTGAAATCCTCTGTAATAGTAGATGTTAAGTACGAAAACTTGACTACTTTTTGATTTTGCAAATTTACCTTCATTTCATGTGATGAAAAAAATGTGGTCCACAATCCATTTGAATTTGTTTCAACAACGTAAGAACATAACCCTGGCAGGAAAATTGTTTTGGTTCAAATAAAAAGATTACAGAGCAGGAACAACTAAATTAGGTTAAGGTAATAATTCATGCCATAAATATACATAATATGAGAAATTGGGATATTTCATAAGTATAAATGTAGGTAACTTTTTATGATGTAACTAAATTATATTAATGTTTCTCAGCTAGTTTTCTTTCCAATTTGCCTGGTACTCAATTTTAGTCTTTATGGTGTCAAGCTTAATTTTTGCTTTAACAAACAAAATCTAGTTTACAGCATGGTAAAAATTGTAACACCTTTTTGTGATAAGCTATCCATAAAATCAATTAGTCCAGAAGGGGCACCATGCACAACATCACATGAATAACCATCTTCAGGTAGTAAGAAAGGCAGCTGCAAGTCAGGATCTTCCATTAACTGAATACTTCGGCCATCAGAACGTGTTAGCTGTGTGAAGTTTAGTATCTTATAAAGTGCATCTAAAGCAGGGGTACCCAACCTGTGGCATTGTTGCATTACACAGTTACTATTGGTGCACCACACACCAGAGATAATAAAAAACAAATTCAGGTCAATCATAAAAGTGTTTTTTTTTTAAATTAAATTTTAAAAAGAAAAAAAAATAATGCATGAAAGCAAAAGTGAGCAACTGACCTCATCAGCAGAACTTTCAGCGACAGTAACAACTTTTTCAATCATTTCAAGTGAAATAACACTTTCTTGCTCTTCAGCAGAATAATTCATTAAAAGGGCTCGAAGTTGAAGAGAATTAAGCTTAAAACATGTTCCACTTATAGCTGCAATGTCATCACTTGAATATTTCGGTGCTTGAAGTAGATGTGTTGCTTGTGTAATTCTGGCAAGGTGGCAATCAGCTGCTAATTCCAAACCCTTAAAATTGGTGAATTTAAACTACTTTATTTTATCATTGATGCAAAAGGCAAACCCAACTGATATGATTTGCAAGGGAAACTATTACTGTAACCACTTTCTTCAAAATATATAATATTGGCTTACAATTTTATGGGCGATTTTTCTACTGTTTTAGCTTCAAGCAATACCTGCTTTTCTGCCCAAGCCTCAATGATTGCCAGACGCGCACGAATGCAAATTCCCCATTTCTTTGAACACAGGACCTTAGATTCAACCTCATTTGAGACCAGTTTATTAAATAACCACATGTTAATGAAGTGAAAAAGTTGTGAAAACAATTGAATGGTCAGAGCAGCATTTACTCTGCATTTGCGCAAAAGTGACATTGCTGATGACAGCATTCGCAGAATATCATCTGAAAAGAGTTTCACAACTTAATGCCCACAATTCATGATTAATCTATATCTAAAATATTGAGCATACACATAGTAGGCCCATCTGCATGATCCCTTTGTTGCTTTAAATCAACATCTACTATTCCTCCAGGTAAATCTCCATCAGATTGTGATAAGAAAGCTGACATAAGGGCAAACAGATTTCTTTGCATGCATTGCACAATATGCCTGGTAAAGTTCAAAATGGTCAATAAATAGCACACAACAAAACCAAACAAAACCTGAAAGAGAGTTGGACAATTTTGGCTAGTTCATCTTGTGCTCTATTGGTGGACATACACAGATCCATATCTTGTCGAATAAAGTTTAACATTTCTGATACATTTGCCATCCAAAAAGCAAGCTCTGTTACTGATGAGGTACATTCCTTTAAATAACAGAGCAGTTCACATTTTTATATTATTACAAGACTGTTTTTGTTTATTTGACTAATATTTATAATACAAAAATTGGAATTAGAATAAATTAACACAACTATAGTTGTGCAATTGGGATACAATACACCAACTTCATAGAAAAGAAAAATTTGTTTATTTTGTGCCTTGATTTCAATTGATTGTATATAGTTTCTATAAACCAGTAAATCCATCTGAACACAACCTAATATTAAACAAAATAGAAGATGTTAAAAAACAAAGCTTTTTAAATGATAAATGATATTATGCCACAAAGTGAACACTACATACTAAATATTTTGCATATAATTACTGCACCAAAATACCTGAATTATTATGTTGATTTTGTGTGCTACTGAATTTAGATACATATAGGTTTGATCAGGAAAATTTCTTTGAATCCACCGTGTGGCAAGATACACGACATATGCAGTTGATAACTTAAAATGCAGATTGTGTCCATTTGTTTCCAGCACAGTGGTAAAAAAATTTTCCATTGCTTAACACATATTGGTGAAAACAATAAATAACAACTTGCAAACTCAACACACTTACTACTTCCTTGCAATAGTAAAGAAATAGGCAATTGTCTGTCCTGCAATGTACCACTGGATATCCTATTTGTGTTGATAGATTGCATATTCACTTTGTGGGTTGATATAACATCATTAGAAGTCAAGCGTCTTCCCGGATTCTGTGCAATTTATAGCACCATTTGACATATTATTGACATAGGTGTTGGTAACATCACAATTTAAAAGAAACAATATCCTTACAGCATGATTCAAAGACGAATTATTTTCAACTTCTAAATTATGATATATTTTTTTTGAAACTGGTGATACCGGGTTGCAGCGATGACCTTCAACAACTGGATGGTGCATTTCTACAACAAAATAATTGGTACAGTCTAGGCTTACTTATTGGCAATAAAAATAAGCAAGAAAACATCAAAATTATTAGTTTATGTCTGATGGTTATACATTTAAAACCATTTTATCTGTTTGTATGTTGACTTATTGGTTGAAGTAATTCAAGCTTGGCACAAGACGTAATTATTCCAGGCATGTTGATTTACCAGTTTGTACTCCAATACTTTGCTGTTGTGTTGTGTCACAGAGAAACATCAAACATTGTATTTATGGAATCATATATTACGTCAGAATTTAAGGATTTATATGAATTAAGCCATATTAGTTTTTATGTAATGCGTGTTGCAATGCAGTTTATTTAAGTATTACAAAAGTCACATTTTGGTGTGCGTATATATGTTATTATGCGAAGATACTAACACTAATACATTAACCGGCACATGGCCTTCAAAAGGTGGCAAACCCCTGGGAAAGTCAGAATAAATGTGGCACTAAGTCCCTTTACATACCGCTGGTGGTATGCATACCATAGACTAAGAACCATTAGTCTAAAGAAAAGACAGTATATCAACTTTTATCTTTATGGGGCATTTCTTCAAGCACTAAAATTAGAAAGAAACATTACGAAGAAATTCAAAAAATTGTTCTGCTTGTTTTTTTATTTCATTTGTTTGATTTAAATATAATAATGACAGGCCAGTGGAAATAAATTTCCGACCACTTGATTGATTCAAAAATCGACATTCAAATTTGCGCAAAAATGCTGCAAAATGTGCAACACTACCGGATAGTGGAATTGTGTAAAATGGTGCAAAACCTATCATTGCATATTTTACACCTATTTAATTTGAGATACCGGATACCTGAAATATTAAGTGTTGGTTGAGAGTGCATCTTTGAAAATTTATCAAGCTTGGCATGAGCAGCATTCTCCTAACAATATGCAAAGTTATTCTCTTTCACACAAAAACATATTTTGATCATCTTACCACGTATTTATATCCAACTTCACAAAAGACTAACATTTTTTTGCCAATTTGTACGATATTATTTTGTTCAAGCACTGTTGTTTCATCTATGGGCTTTCCATTCACATAAATTTGATTTTCTTCATTGTGTGGTGTAATCTAAAAAATTATATATATTTGAGGTTAGTTACGTTTTAGTTTTTCATTGTGCAAATACTAAATATATTTGTCTAATTGAAAATTTGGGAAAAAAAACTCTGAGTTAACTGGTCGGAATAGAAAGGCCAAAGCTTGTATGCTAATCATGCTGAAGCAGATGTTTCAAACACTACTGTGTTCATCATCAGTGCTTTGAGAAGATTAAGTTGCAACAATGCACGCACAGAGGTAGGTAAGCAGGCAACTAAACAGACAAGCAAAGCAACATGACTGAAACTCATAATGTGACAGCATACTCGGAGGTCCAAGGCAGTGACGTTATCATTTGAGATGTGCCAGACTGCAATTCAGGAACTAGGTGTTAAAGAGGTAAAGTGGTCTAGAGCTGTCATCTATGTTAAGTGATGGTTTGTGTTTTATTCAAGATTAATTCCACAGTGGAACTGTGCAAAATTCTAGGCGAGTTAAATTTAACAGTATGATCTGATTTGTCTCACAGGTGGTTGCTGACCACACTTTTAGCCATAGTCGATGGATGATCTTCTCTCATGCGCACCCAGAGGTTACCTCTTTAACACCTAGGTTCTCATTACAGCCCAGCACATCTAAAATAATGATGTCACTACTTTGGACCTCCGAATATGCTGTCACATGATGTGTTCCAGTCATGTTGCTTTGCTTGTCTGTTTAGTTGCCTGCCTACCTCTGTGCATGCAACATAGTCTTCTTTAAGCACTGATGATGAAGACAGTAGTGTTTGGAACATCTATTTAAGCATGATTAGCATATTAGCTTTGTTAATACTGATACAATCTATGGTGTAACTATGAAGGCACAATGGAATATGCTCCTATCATATTATTCAATAAATTTGTTTTATCATTGCAACATCTTATTTGAACACTATTGTAACCAAAAGGTATTTTTTTCACATACTATCACATATTTTACATAAATGGTTTAGGTCCAACAAGGCATCATCAGTTTCTGCAACTTGTTCAAATAGCAACTTATTCTATTTAGACTCCAACACATAACAAAACCTTTTTGTTTTAAACAATTTAGTTTGAAGAATGTTTGAATCTGTATCACTTAGCCTGAAATCCATTTTGCAGTTTATGGTGTACATAGGAAGGCACCAGAATGAACTCCATGCCAAACCATGAGTTTCATATTTAGAAAATTTTTCATGGCGAGAGAAAACATAATTTTTGCTTGCCGTGTGAAGTCAATTATGAATAATTTCTAAACACTTTATGTCTGCATATCATACCATTTCCATACATTTTATATATACGAACATCATTAGTCACTTGAAATTACAATTACTATTTACAATTATTCACAAATACCAAAATTCAAACATACTGTAACTATTCCATCCATATTGGTTACAACACAGATGATCTCAGCATTACTGTCTGCATTCCACAAAAAAGGAGATTTACCGAAACAACTTTTGCTTGCAACTTCAGACACATTGGGTTGAATTTGATGTACAACTACTTTATTTCCTGGAAGACAAAACATATTACCAAATAAAATATAAAATGACAAAAAAGTAAAATATTAAGGTCCTTAGTCTGTTAATGATATTTTGACAGAAATATTTTGTTTATTAAAATGTTGGTACTTATTTTACTTTTATATGCTAAAGTTCTTCAATACGTCACTTGATGCCTGACAAAAAAAGTTTTTACTTACAGATTTTTAATCATTAGTTACAGATAATGACATATATACAGAATTTAACACAAAAAACATTCATAATTTTACCAAATGCAAAGCCCCACCCTGTCAGTAACCCTGTTTACATGAAAGTTTAAGACAGTTTCGAAGCTGACACAACGATCTGATTCTCTCATTTTTGGTGAAGAGAAAAAGGTAAACAGCTTTAGCTAACTCAGCCTTCAATCTAACATGGAGAGTGGTTTACGGGACAGCTTAAAGCAAATAAGTCTGCTTAAAGGCAATTGCGACAATGGATGCGAAGAAGTTAGGCTTCGGTAATTTGAGTAAAATTTGTTTTCACTACAACTTTAAGCAATAAACTAGTTCTAACACAACTACTTAAGTCTGCTTTATGCTACAGGGATTTTTTACTCTTGCTAACACTCCAGATTTAGCACACTAATTTTGATAGGCTTATTGTGCAAGTGTTGACTACTAGAATGGCTTTTGCACAGAACAACATAAAAAAAAGCACAAAACTTGTGAATATTCATTTTGACAACCTAAATTGCATTTTGGAGACATGTAGCTTACAACCGCAATGCAGTTTTGTTGACACATGCTTGACACAAAAATGAAGTATTCATGACTTTTGTTTGTTTCTAATGATATGCCATGTATATTGTGTATTCAAACCAAGAACTATTAATATATCCGGCAAAGTAAATTTGCATGAATTTCTGAATAATCAAGGACCTATTTACTTGAAAAACTATACTGCTGTACCAGTACCTCATGATTGTATACCAATATCTGAAATATTCATTATTTATTCTGTAAAGATTCTGAATTTACATCCTGTCAGTCCGGAGACAGCAAACGTAAGCTTGCTCAAGTGTCGACTTGGTCAAGTAAACATGATTAGTGTTTGCTGGTGACACATTGTATTATTGGTTAATAGCTACAAATATGCAATTATTGTTTCCAAAATATTTATAATACTTACTTATCAGCTCAACTAACTTGGGCAATTCTTTTTCATTCACATTTTCTTTCTGTTGAAGTACAAAAGATAACAGTTAATGATGGACACTGCTGACAAAACTAAATGCAGCAATGGGTTGCATTTTATTTATTACAAAAATGTTTGTTTTTAAATCATATGTACCTAAGACACCCACCATACACACAGACAACAGTTTTATGCTTTTATGACTGAAAATATAACATGTGCAATGAGGTACAAAATCTAGTTGCAATTCAGAAGCAGGCAAATTTTGAAAAAAAACAATTAGAACTTGCAAGCACTTGAGATGCTTAAGAAATGTATATCCAATACATATGCACCAGAACATATTTTTTACCTATATCAAGACATACAGATGTTTTCAATAAAATATACTCTTTTTTTTGTTTAATTTTTTTATTCACATCAACACATTTTATGACATTAAAAATGTAGCTAAGCCTTATGCAAACATTATATTTGTGAAGTAAGATTGGTCATTCCATGTCAAATTACACAAATTACCTAACCTAAACCCTTACATACCTTTTTCATTTTGATGAATTTTTGGCATATGTGTTCAGTACTATGACACAGTCACATAAGCCAAATTTAACCAATCTGACAAGTGGTTTGGGACTTACGCTCCCTCAAACTTACCGTTTTGAGACAAAATTGGGTATGCCTTTTGTTTTTAAACCCCTGTATTTCGAAAACTACTGGGATAATTTTGATATAATAAGAAGTAGCCCAACAGCTATGTTTGTCACCACAGCTTGTTAGAAAACAATCATATAACATTTAAATCCATTTTCAGGTTTTAAAATGACATTTTATTCCCAAAATCACTCACGCACAACTAGAACGATCACTTTTTTGCCAAGATTTAGTTTTTAAAGTGATATTGCAAAAAAAACTAAGAAATTTTTTTTGATATGTTCAACTTTATATGGCAGACCTAAAAGTTGAACAGCTGATAACTCTCATATCAAGCGTCCGGCAAGGTCAAATTCGGGGTCAAAACAAAGGTCATTGTAAATAAGAAACAAAAATATTAACAACTTATTACAGATTAAAAATCTGTGTTCAATTCTCTTTAAAAAAACCCAAATTTTATCAAAATTAAACCAGTAGTTTTCGAAACACAGGGGGTTTAAAAACGAAAGGTTTGCATCAAAATGGAAGTTTGATGGAGCGTAACTCCCAAACCACTTATCTGATTATTCCATACTTCGCTTGTTTAAGTGTGCCTTGGTACCTAACACATATGCAAATTTTTTTCATTAAAATCAAAAAGGTAAGGGCTTGGAATATAAATTTTTGGGTGATTTGCTGTGCCATCGTGTTCAAGATTGAAATTAATTCGCTTTATTTGTATCAAATAGATGCACCATGAGCATAGGCGTATCCAGGAATTTTCAAAGAGGGGGTCCAATTTTTTTGGGAATTCCCTGATTTTCAGGTGTGGTCGATAATCGCAAAAAAAGAACGCCTGTGTTCGCACCAATCGTCACATAAACGGTGGCCTACTGCCTTGCACAATCGCGTAACGCTATGGAACACTCGATGCGAGTTTTTGCGGTAGTGCTTGCGCTGTAGTTTTAATACTACTACTTTGAAAGAAAGGCTTGAATATATTTGTAACCAAAAGGGATCAAATGTGGGCTTACGTTATCAAGAAAACAAACCAATTAAAACAAACAATATTTTTTAAGCAGTAGCCTTATATTCCTCTTTGCACCTATGTGAGCGCTAACAGATGTTTTCAACATGAGTAATATTGGCAACGTGTTTAACAACTAAACTAATTAAATTTCACGCAAGTAAACCGCTTGCCATTACAACGTGACCATTGAAATACGACATTTCGTCCGTGGACTGACGAAAAATGACACTTGTTTCGTAACAATGCAACATGTGTGGTATCATTGCCAAGTTTTCGGTAACAATGCTCCCTGTTTGGAAACAATGGTGAATGCAAGCAGGATGCAGTTTTTAGGTCAACGTTAAAGAAAATTTCTTGTTTTCACACGGATTTTGACAAAAAAAATACAGTGGCATTTGTTTAGTTATCAAAACAGACCAAAATAAAGGGGTGGGGGGGGTCCGGACCCCTCGAACCCCCCTGGATACGCCAATGACCATGAGGATAATATTATTTTAAAACCTTTACTACAGCCATATTTAACATCTACATAAATATGAATGTACAAAAACACCTGTAAGCTTTTGACGTCACTTGATAACTGCTGTTTTTTGGCATCATTATCAGTTATATCTCCTAAGGATTTTGAGTGTGGCATAACTTTTTTTCTCAATTGGAACATCAATGTACCTGTTTTGAATGTCACAGTAAAACAACTTTATAAAGGAGTTTCTGCTATCCACATTTTATGTTTTAGTGTACTTTATGATATCATTTTGGCAACAAAATATATTACAAAAACTTATTGAAGAAAAACAAGAACATGTGTCCAAGCTTATCCTGTGTTGTTATATAAAAACATTGGAAAAGAACAAATTACATACACTTACCAACACAGCAAAAAATTACCTTGATGTGGTTGCCACTGGTCAAAAATTGTAAGTGGGAGGTCGTTGTTTCTAAGGATAGTTTCTTTGCCCCAGCCACCATCAAAACACTCTTCAGGTTTGGAGCCAGGGGGCAAAACAATCTGGCAAAATATCAAATTGGAAGTCTATAATCGACAAACCGTGTACATATCCAATACAAAATGAAAAATTTAATCAGATTTTAAAAATGGGGCTAAAGGAGTTCTTTATATTTTTACTATTAAACAATGCATGTCGTATTTTAAACAAACAAAATACATAAAGATTGAATAATAAGGTATATATATAATGTTTTTGTTGCTGCCAGGCATATTGTAACTTAATAATCTGTTCTTCTGGCATATATGTTTGAAAACACTACCTATTTCAGATCATTATTCAAAATTTGAATAGGCAAATCTATCACCAAAACAACATCAATACAAATAATTAAAAACTTTTGATTGTTGGCAATGGTCAAACACAATTTGGGTACACTTCAAATATGCCCAAACTAGTCATGTCAGTTACCTGTATGAGGTGATAAATAGATGGCACTTCATGGACAAAGCCATATTTGTTTAAAGTGTCTCGGATGACTGTTTCTGTTGTGTCACCAGGCAGAAGAAGTAATGTTTTGTATGGGATTTCTGGATTTAAGGTATCCGCATATATTTTCAGAGCTTTTGCTAAAAAGTAAAGATATGTTTATTACATAAACAAAAATTGTTGCTATTTTTGTTAAACTTGCGCACCTCCACGTTTCTGTAATTTTTGTTCCCTCCGCTTTTTCATGACAGCTTCTGGATTGGAGACTGTTCTGGTAAATGTTGATTCGGGTACTTGATTGTAAAGTTGCTTAGCAGCAGATGCCTAAAGGCATAGTTTACTAACAACAATCCGAAATATAAACATTTTTTTGCCTTACCTTGTTCTGAGTTGACAAAACTTCATGTTCAGAGACTTTTGGTGCTAACTTGTCACGCTTCTTTTGGAGTTTTTTTTCTTTTTTTGTTAAGTTTCTAGTTAGCTTAAACCCCTTTATTGTGTCTTCACTTTCTTCATAGAGACCTTTGCCCGCAATATTCACCTGTAATGCAGTAGTGACATACTGGAAAATTTTTGTAATTCTTTACATTTAGAAACAAATTGACATTATTTAACCATTGTACATGTGATGCTTGTTATGTTTTGTGAAAAATGCACATCATCATTATTATGAAACAAATTATCCAATTTATATACTCTATTTAATTAAAACGATGTATTAAAAACAATGGCATCTACAAAATATGTTTGAAGTTTGTCACTTTTTTCAAATCTGCCTGTCACAAGTTTACATTACTTGTTTACCCACTTACTGATTTTACATTCTCTTCATGAAGTAATAAAAACCTTCCTTCTCTGTCATCTTTAATCCAGTCAAGCTGGACCAACAATGGATATTCAGCATCTTTTAATTTTCTCGATTCTGTAGGTATAAATAATATTACACTAGCCAAAAATAAAAACTACAACAAACTAGCTATGTTTTCTTACCTAGTGTTATGACACAAAATGAATGTATATAAAAATATATGTTGCATGCCCGTTGCAATTTGTGAGAGTAAATAATATGATACACTTAACACAAATATAATACAACCTTGATGAGTTAGTATGTATTACCAGAATATACCCATAAAAAAATAAATTAATCTCACCTCCATCCATATGAACTTCATATAAACCATAAAACGGTGTGCTCAACATTCGCATGTCAGATCTAAACTTTTCTGCAAGTACTTCAATAACGTCAACAGTAGTGGCAGAACTGCTCACACGCACACACTTTGTGGCATATTTGGCATTGTTTGATGTGTCTTGGTGATAAAATCTAACTATTCCATGGCATTCCTTTCTCTGTAAAACACCATGATCTGATATTAAATAAAAAATCAACAGTACATGTTCAACATCGTTGATTTGGTGACCAGTCAAATGTCAGACTGTAAAGTTCAAGAAATCCTCAATAACTCTATTTTTTTGGTAAATATGATTTGACATTGCAATTCATTTTTCACCAACTTATCCACTTTAACATAGTTAGGAAGTTTTAGTGGGTTCCATAGAAGTTTATGTTTCGTACCTAATTAATGAAGCCGTGGTTAAAATTTGTTCGGACATTTACTATGCAAATAAGGTGAAATATCGAACAACTTTCGTCCAAGATAACACAAGACTTTTTAGTTGCAAGCGCTTGGCCAAGTTTAACAAAAAATGTAAAAACAAACCCTATAATCCGAAACAAGTCTGTATCCTCGATTACTTCAAGTAATGCAGTGAGATTGTTATTTTACTTTGCTGATTAAAAACAAATCTGCAATAGTCCAGGACATGGCTTTGCACCGCTACATGCACATCGACGTTTAGCGGTAGGATATAAATATTTGCGAAATATATTGAAATGAGACGAAAATCAAAATACTCGTTTAGCTGCATAAATTTTGGTTGAATCTTGTGGATTTGTAACAGAAATGAATTCATAAGGTTGTGTTTTCAAAAGCGGTATTGTTGACAAGTTATTGACCAACGGCCCGATAATTGATTGTTTTATAAACAGTCATCGCAGCGTGAATACAACGAGCACGACGGATAAACAAAGAAACTGCACAGACGAACACTAGGTCGCAGTGTTCCTTTCACACCTCTCAAAACAATGTGCCAAAATGCTGAGGGGGGTGTTCTGATACGAAAACACTCTACCCCTAGATCCGCCACTGTAATGACATGGCACAAAATATTATTGCCCACACCATGTATATGGAAAACAAAAAACAACTGCTTTGATACATAAATCTAGGTCCTCAGTAAAGCTGCGATTTTCTTTTGCAGACATTTAATCATGAGGAGCAAGAACAGAAATATCCAGTTGTGGTGTTCTACCAACAACCTCAGCTATGCAAACATTTTTTTGTGCAATGCGGTTTGGGGAATCTGTTCTGATGCAATACTCTCATTAACTAGTAGAAAGGGTAAAAAGGACGAAGGCAACTTACCTCGTCAAAATCAGAAATGTGGAAAAGATCAAATCGGCTTTCATTCCAAAGCTTTATGGTAGCTGCAAGTTTTTTTACAGTTTTATCCATCATTTGCAACAAAAGTAAACTATGTTTTCATCTTGAAAAATGTCATAAAAATACCTACAAAATGTAATAATATTTGACTTTTAGTTACAAATATTAGGTACAAATGATTACACTCATGCAAAAATTCCTGCTTACTGCATTTTTTTATAAATTGTTGAGCAACTTAAAATGCAAATTCAGTGAAAAATCTTCAATGCCACGACAGAATCAGGCTACTTTGTTTGGAAACCTGTTAATATTTAGGTTGCATAGCATAACATTTCTCTTTGATGCTGAGCAGAATTGTAGCCACCACACTAAACTCCTCCACATTCTACATGACCTCATTGGTCAAAGGGGATACAGTGGACCACTGGACAAGTTTCACCAGTAAAATACAACTTGCCCTACCAGTTTCATAGGAAATCAATACCACAATATGTATTGTATAATAGCAACAATGTAAATATTGTTCTGGCCCCAAACTTCCCCAACAACTTAAAATGTTGTCTAAAGGAGGAACAACAAATCTATTATTATATGTGAGAGGTGCTGGACTAGTTGAAAGGCTTATACATCACTGTTGTAATCACAAATAATAGCATCAATCTATTAGAACTACATAGCAGATAAGTTTTTTACTACCCTATTTCCCCATCTGGAGTACTTATTGAACATGTGTGGGTTAATTGTTGATGGTAAACTGGATGAAGGCCCTTTTGTTCAATAAGATGTAAATATAAAGTGTAGACCGAAACATTCCATACATTTCTGCAGTTTTACTTATGCTTGTCACTGATATTTTTTATATACACAGAAAGGCAATATAAAACAATTCTATTCCAGAATAGTTAAATCAAATCAAAATATTGAATTATATTTTTGCTTCTTGCATTGCATTTTTCTTTTTTTCAAAGGTCTGTGAATGTAATAATTGTTTGATCAAATTGCCTGCCATTAAATCCATGTTTATAAAAACAAAATATGTGAACAAGCAATGTGATAAAGTATGCGAAAAAGTTTTCCGTATTATTCAATTTAAATTAGAATTTGTTTAGGATTAAAATCCTACAGATTTGTTATTCTGAATTGCCCACCCCCATATTACATATAATATTGGTTATAACCAGTTGAACACTTTGTATTACCCATCCTTTTTTGATCGTGCATGTCTGTTAATAAAGCTTTAACGAGGCTTAAAAACCCTTGTTTAGAGGTCATGGATGCCGAACATGACATTACACTCAAGCTGTCCCTGTTTTAGTCAACTCAGACATGTTTGTGCAAAAGAAAATCACAGCATTTGAAACAAGTTCTTCTATGTCGCTTCGGCCTTGGATCAAGCCACAGCAGCAACATTAATAGACTTGATCGAAAGACATCCTGGGGAAAACAAGTAAAAAGCCTTCAACGACGATTGCTGCAATCATTTGCCCATTTTCACCAAGTATGTGCAGCATGTCTCCTAAACATGCCTCCCTTGGGTAACAAAGAAACCATCTGCTTTCATGAACTTTTTGTCTTGACAGGTGACCAGGCACTTGCTTTATTTTCGAATACTAGTTCCTGCAGCACATGCCTGAATACATTAGATCCGTGAAGATAAAATGGGCTTCGTGTGCTGGCAATCATAATGGAGAATTTGATGTCAACTCAACACAACACATACGCCAACTCGATGCAGCACCCGCAGGCATGTGTTTTTACCAGGGAGCCAAGTCTAAACACGTACCCTCAAACTGTTTTATTTTGTGAACTGGATCAAAACTTGAACCGGTAATTTGTAATTTAAAAAACTCAAACTGGAACAGAACCAATAAATTGT
The DNA here is from genome assembly GCF_947561715.1 of Ascidia mentula. Lineage (NCBI taxonomy): Eukaryota > Metazoa > Chordata > Ascidiacea > Phlebobranchia > Ascidiidae > Ascidia > Ascidia mentula. The sequence continues at coordinate 11,758,454 of NC_138568.1, forward strand.
AATCTAATCAACCCTGAACTGTAACTGAAAACCAATTCTTTCACAGCACAAGCAAATGATTCATTGACATTCATTTGATGAAGTTCTTGTCATGTGTGAAGAAGTCATCATTTACTCAGTTGAAAAAGTATTGTTGGATGTATAAAAATTTAAAATATGCGGTATGTATTAGGCTCCGGTAATTTATACTTCCGCTAATATGAAAAAAAGTGCTATAGCCAAACCTAACAGATCGATTCAAAAAAATTTCTTCCTGATGTTAATTTACGTGCATTACTTATTAACAAATTAAAACATCCCATGAATTCTTTTGACATAGTCCTTTAGTTGTTGTGCAGAATACTTGCTGGTGACAATTACACTTAAAATAGTTCTGAGCGTTTAAATTTTAAAGTTGAACATGCGACGCAACTGTTCAACGAAAAATGTTAAGTTACCGGTAAACAGTACCACGAACAGACCAACGCTATTGTTATCTACAAAAGTCCACACATCGAATTACTATAATAACTTAATTAGGACTAACATATAAGTCACGCCAATCTTGCAACATTCACATCGATCTTACTAGTTTTCTTTTTCAAGGATTGGATGCCAACAATTTTCCTATTGACATGTATTTGTCAATTTTTTGGCGTAGATGCCGGTGGCAAAAGTGGTTCAAAGACGTTGGTGTCAGTATAAGTCCTGCCAGCTATTTAGCTGCACTGATGTGAACTATTAGACTAAACAGTGGCCCTGTCTGCAACTCACTAAAAAAACATTATCGGCTATATTTACGACTCTTTAAGTCTGTTCAGGGCGTCGGTTTTTTTCTGCATGTCGAACATCTTGAGAAAAATTGTCGAGCGTGTCGAATAGTAAAAATGTCGTATCTGGTAACTATCGCATGAGAACGGCCAGACTTTATTAGATACAGGATTATTGTATTTGCATAATTTGGAATACACGTTAAAATAACGACAAAGCAATTAAAACATTGCATGTTGCAGGCTGCTACGTCTCTTTTAAGGTCCGATTGAAAGAAAATTGGTACTAGTTTGGTAACAATGCCACGTGTTTGGTAACAATGCTCCATGTTTGGAAACAATGGTTAGTTTAACTCGCTTATTTGCTGAACGTTAAAGCAAGTGCTTGCTGGTTTTGGCATGGATTTTGTCTAAAAATTTAGTGCGGTTGCGTTTATTTAGCTATCTAAACAGACAATTTTTTCAGGCCGCCTGTGTCGAACAGTGGTGCGAGTGTCGAACACTTAGAATGGCGAAAAAGGCATAAATTGATACCCTGAGCCTGTTCTTTCTTTGGGACAAAGTTTTTGACAGCAATTCTTTTGACACTGGTGCATTTACTAGCTTATTTAATATCTAAATTAAATGTGAAATTCTGCTAATATTCATAACATACTTGAAAGTGAAACTTAGTATCACCCAACTTAACTATAGTTCATATATTTAGCCCAAAAGTAAAAATTTCTCAAAAATTTGATTTCCTGCTGTGCTACACTCATTTTACTGAAAAGCTTCTATCTAAAGCAATAACATATATATACCAATGCGTTCTTCGCCAAACTTTACCTGCAGCATTGTGACATCAAATGTATTGTTGTTAAAGTTGAGTCGGAACCATAAATTGTATCAGCGTTAGCAATTCCCATAGAACTGAACAAAAATTAAACTTGAAAAATCACGAAAATTATTTTATGCATGACCGAAATCAATTTTATTTCAATTTAAAAAATAAAATGAAACAGTGTTTTGAAGCCAACGTGCCTTAGAACACTGGTCAAAATTAAACAATATAGAGATCTGTGGTCAAGAATGTGTTGCAACGTAGCGACCATTGAACACTGGATAGTGCAACCAAATATAATTGGCTCGGAGCGCATAAAAAGAGAGTTGGACGACGCTTTTTTCTAAACATCTTGCAAAATTAAATCAAATCATGTTTATTTTGCGAAAAAGGCAACTACGCGTATGAACAATATACAAAGAAACAAAATGGCATAAAACCATAAAGGTTATCGAGTCATATAAAGGTGATATACTCATGGAGAATGACCGTCTGTAGTAGGATCGCAGCAAGTCGCATTGGGAGGTGATGGGTTGCGACAGGTTGCTTGTGACGAAATGTGGCCACCCGGCTGTGCTGGTCAAGGCAAAACCCATCGAAACGCAAACGCCAACTAGGTTCTAAGATTCAGAACGTTTCCTTTGATCCACATCGATAGACCTTTAACGTCACGAAGACAGTACAATCGTGGTGGTTTTGGTTGGAGATGGCCGGGATCGTATGGAGATTGCGCTTGTTGAATCATCGTAGGTCTTGCTGATGGACTTGAAAGAAAAAGGGAAAACGGACTGCCAACAAGGTGGATGAAAACGGATGTTAGTACTGAGATGTGAAAGATAGGCGAATTTTATTTTAAATGATGAACGGGAGAACGATCTAATGGAAGGGTTTATTTCCTCCCATATCTGTGGGACCCTATATTTTTTTTGCAGTCAGCGACATTGGCATTTCTGAAACGACCAGGTTTTGTGAACCAAGCAGTCAGAGTCCATCAATTGGGCTGGTTTTCGACATCGAATTGCGGATTGCAGCTTTTGAATAGGTTTGGCCGGCAGCTATAACTGAAGCTAATCTCTGCCATGCGTGTTCTTGCTGTAGTATACTAACTTGAACTCCGTGAGCAGACTTATTTATTATATGAAAGATACGTGGCAACATCAGGCGGCGTAACTTTAAATTGTCCCAAGCGCGTTAGTGACTTAAGCGAGTTACTTCTACGGCGTGCCAGTTGATTAGTTAGTGTCAGAAACTAGTTAGGTGGCAGAGAGGAAGTGCGAACAGTTTACACATATTTAGTTACGATGAGTATTAAAAGGCAGGACCTAGAGAACTTGTAGTATTAGAAGGTTGGACATAGCGGACCTGTAGTATTAGAAGGTACCAAGCGCACAGATAACATAAAAACTGACCAGAGTTGAGACCTGGCCAAAAAAAATAAGACAAAAGTTGAAAAAACAACTGAATTGTTAAAAATATATGAAATGCTGTTTTAGAAATCAGATATCTAACACAACATCAGTAATGCCAAAATTAAAAAAAAAATAAAACCAGTGGCGATGGAAACGTTCGACCAGACCATTTGACTGGGCATGATAAGCCGAAGCTTGACACCAAGAAACTGTAAATAACTCTAAGGGTCTCAGAGATATTTAACAGTGTCTCGATGGCCTGAGCGGTTATTGAGTCTCTTTGATGGTTAAACCTGCTTCTGACCCGTCCTATAAAGCACCCAGAACCAAGATCTCTTCCCGAATAATTGTATTCATTTCTGTTATCTTCTTCATTACGACGGTACATTACAACTTTCAATACAACGTTGTTAGGATGCCAGCAAATAGAATCAAATAGAATCAGATAGAATCAAAGAGAATTAGAATGAATTTACCGGTCTAACCTGGGCTTTTTAACGCTCTCCATTATGAGAGCTGATTGGTCAATAATGTCACGTGATATCATGAGGCGCTTGAAGTAATATAATACAAGAACATAGGTGTAATGTGACATAAGCATAGGAGAACATTTTATGTGGTAAACAGAATGTTGAATAAATCACTTTACTCGAGAATATTCGATGGCTCAATCATTTGGGTCACATTGTGGGATTAAGCAGTACATGTGCAAAGCTGCACGCAAAACATTACGCAATACAAGCACTGGTTTCTGTGACGAATGTTACACACGCAAAACATTACACAATACAAGCACTGCTTTCTGTGACGTATGTTACAAAACCTAGTTGTTACGACGATTTTTTAATTTCTGGAACTGAAAAGGAGGTAGATAAATTTTCTAAACAAGAATCAGGAATAAATTTAGGAGGTTATTTACGAAAAATGTTCGAGGGGGTTGGTAACTCAAGATTTTAATTTTGTGGATTTAGGCTGCTGCTGCTGATGCTGCTAGTTGCAGTGGGTCTCTTGGCTTGGGTAGAAAACGCTGAACACACGAAATAATGGCACGTCTTCTTCTTCAGCTTCTTTTGTCCTCAAAATAGCACGTCAGTACTTCTTCAGTAAACGAATGATTGACTGAGCTTTCCATCTGTTTCAATGCATACCTGTCTTCTTTCGATAGTGTTGTTCCAGGTGACAGCGTGGTGGGACCAAAATCGCTTTCCCACATGCACTTTATTTGTTGGTGCAACATTTCGTTCTACGAGTTTACAAAATTCTCACATACCTGTGAATCACCTGAACCACGACCATGGCACGGACCCAAAAGTGACCAACCAAGCATAGAACGCACGGCACTTGGCTCCTTTCGTCCGCCTCTTCTTCCAGCGACCTAACTTTTCCACGTACGCACGTGCGATTACAAGAGGACGACCGTATACCGTTCGTATAACAACTCTCGAGCCTTTCGGTAACCATACGTAGGTTCCAGACCAATACAAAAGGAGATCATGTCATACGCTTCCTTACGACAGTATTGAATCAGGTAATTCAGCTTTGCACTATCACTGTCTACGCGACGACCAATATTTTCGTCAAAGCTTATCATGAAACGCGTATACATTAGTGGATCATCTTCGAAATACAACAATTCCGGTCTGGGAAGGTCCATTCCTGCCTTTAACGCAGCAGCAACACGGAAGAAGTCACTCACCTCCGGTTCATGATTCGGCACATCCGTTTTTGACTTAGGTTCACTGCATGAAGAGGTTGGACGGTCCATTGCCACCTTCACTTTGGCGTTACTGTCGTTGACATCGTCGGACTCAGTCGCTTGATTTTCCTGTTTTATTGCCGGCGTTTTGGCCTGTGTAGAGGTCGGGGAAAACTCAACGTTCCGATTCTCATGAGAAAATCCATCTAAGCACGATCCCGACGATGACTTTCGTTCCCACATTTTAGCTTCCATCGTGGCAGCCCTTACTTTATGATCAGCTTCAAGAATTTTTATCTCATTTTCTGCTTCCATCTTCTTTTGCAGAAACTCCTTTTCCAAAAGCGCAACCTCTTTTCTTACAAGAGCTTCAGTACGCCTGAAACTCGAGCTCGAGCTTACCCGCGCGTGAACTAGCTTTGCTTTTTGAACCAAAATCGCTGACAGACAGTGCCTTGCTGTCACGTTCAGTTGGCCTTGGACGCATTACTTGCTCCATCCATTCATTTACACGTACATCAAACTCTTGTTTGCCACTTCGTAAACTTGCAAGTGCTGCGTTAATTTTTCTTTTATCCCTTCTTTTTTACTGTGTCCAAACGTGTTGCATGTTTGTCGACACATTCGTCATACAAAAAGTCGATAGCTGAAGTTACCTCCTTTAACTTTTGTACATTCGAGAAGTCCATTATTATTTTCTCAGCATCGTGATTTGCCAAGTTGAGACGATCAACTAAATTGACAAGGGTTTTTTAGGATTCAACCATCTTAGAACCTCTATCGACACGTTACTCCGTAGTTGTCCGAGTAGGAACGTTGTCCCAGTTGAAAAACTTTAATGTTACGACCGCTTGTGCGCAGCCTGGTCCTGCGCCGTTCGTCCCACTAGGCAAAAACGCGCCCACCCAACTTTCCAAGAAAACCCACTCCTGGTCTGACTGGGTCTTGTGTATTCTGAGTGTAGCGGCAACCACAACATTCATAATAGCAGATTGCTACGACATAATATAAGTATTGAAATAATGCACACGAACATACGCTTCCCACCACAGTTTCAAATTGCATCTGCGTTAATCATTAACCTTTAAACTACGTCGCCGAGTCAAGGCACATCACAAGATCAAAACGCAAGTAAAAACTGAACATACTAACTGTGGGGTAATCCAGGTCCTTACTAACCTGCGGCTAGTGGCTCCATCAACGTTCCAAAATTCATATGCATTAACACACGTCTTACTGTTGTCTTATTCAACTTATTCAAATAGAAACAGGATAAATTAGTTGTATCTTAACATAACAAAGGTTTAACAGGTAAACTAATTTATCTTCACACCCAACGTCGTCCTAAAGACGCATGCGAGGATGACTACGAACGCTTTACTGGTTAAGGGTGAAATCAGCCAAGCGTGAATTCTCGCTGCAACACTAGTGAAAGATGTCCATAAATCAGACGTGAATTGTGGACCACGGTCGGAGGAGATGTCCAAAGGAACACCAAAACGCGATACCCAGTGGTAAACAGATGCCCTGGCACACGTTGGCGTGGTAGCAACAGGACGAGGAACAGCTTACGGCTGCATCTATCAATCTCGTAAAGCAGTCGACCATTGTAAACAAATATGTAAAACGTACCTGTTGTTGGATACGATATTGTGCCAGCTAGTTGGTTCCAAATTCGTGCGGCGAACGTACCTGTTGTTGGATTTTCAATTTTTGAAATTGTATTGTAGATGCGTGTTCTCAGAAAACTCTGTATAGATCTGACACCATTTCAGAATAGACAATCTTTCATTAAGATGGCAAAACTTGATAGTCATCAAAACAGCAAATCCAAGAGTTGAGTTATCAATTTAAGCGTTCGGTATCGAAATAGTCAGAATGGCATTGAGTTGAGTAATCTGGTCTGAATGACTGAATGACGCGCAGTGGGGCGATCCTGCCTTGCTATGCGAAAGCATGGCATTACTTCTGCGTTGTCTGATTACGGTGGTGGAGATCCTCTACGCATGTGAAGGTCGCCTGACAAGTTGTGCGCTTGCGCATCAGAGTACCTTGGCCACAATATACCCCGTGAAGCCACTGAGCTCCTGTAGCTCAGTTGGTAGAGCGTTGGGCCTGGTTAGCCCAGGGTCGTGAGTTCAAACCTCACTGGGAGCTTGATTTTTCAGATCTCGCTCCGACTTGTCGGGAAAAGTGGCTGATCCAGCTTGGCCGCAATGCCTTGGATGCGAACCTTATGTCAAGAAATATACGTTTCTTACTCGTCGACGTCACCAATAAAGCGTTTTAGAGTTTTATTGAATTCCAAAGTTAAAACTGACTCCACGAGTTCACGCAAAATCAGCAAAAGAGAAACGCGGCGAAAAAAAGCAATTAATCCGCTTCGTTAAATTGCGGTAAAGTGAGCGCTACAATGTCACGGTTTTTGTAAGAGGTTGGTACAAAAACTTTGCCCCCTTCATATGGGGACCTACAAATTTCTTCAAAGAACACGGACTAAATAGAATTTTACTTCAAATTGCAACATGTGAACTTGAGACATAACATCATATTCTAAAACTTTTGTTTGGTCACTTAGTTTTTGGAGTACATTGATACTGACCCAAAACACCAAAATCACAGTAACTTTTCTTAATATTGAGAGTCAAGATACATGCAAATAAATATGCAGCACATTTGCAAACCCAACAAAATAATTTAAAAAAATAGTCTACTTGTGGCAGCTTACGTTTTTTGCCTTGTATGTCTTTCTACTACATTCAAAAGCAATTTTATCCATACTACTACTCACAAACTACGTCAGGATAGCGTATCATTACGTCAGCACATGCATTCTGGGGCACATTCAAAACAAATGTGAGTTGAATCATAAAATGCTAGAACAATTCTATGGTGGAAAACTTTTTTTTTTTCATTTGCACATGGTTTGAAAAAAAAAACTCTTCAGAACAACATAGTTTTATTGCGAAAAAGGACATGAATTATTTATTATTTTTTTTATTCATTCGAATCACTATATTACTACTTTTACCATACTAAAAATTGGTTTTAAAACTCTTCTCCCGATTAAAGCAATTCGTATTTTTTTGCAAGTATACTATCACTCTACATGCAAAAAGTCGCATTTGATCTCCTGAAAAGCATGTGTGACGGAGATTCTGCAAAATAATAAAGAAATAAAGAAAAGAGGGGCCGTTGCACTGCCAAAAAAACATACTATGGTTGCATGTACTGAGCAACAAATCCGTTACGTATAGCCATGTTCGTCTTGTTTTATCTCTATTGACAGTAGTTTCCCTCCCCTTCGGCGTCCCTCTTTTTAGTGTCCGTCCCTCCGTCCCTCCGTCCCTCCGTCCCTCCGTCCCTTTTCTTGTTGCCCGGTGCAAGGCCTCTCAGACCACCACGTTACTTAGATCTCGTTGTGAAAATATAGGACAGAATGGCTGCATAAGCTGTAATTGAATGTTCAGTCTTCGCTTTATAATGCTGCAGGTATATATTGACTGAAAATCAATGGTTTAGATAAGAATTCTTCAATACACGCGCGTGCGCAGCGGTACGCAAAATATTTGCGTTTATGCAAAGCAAAAATGGTCCAAGAGCATAAGTACCAAGAACTAAAAACGAAAATTCAAGTTTAAAGAAGAAAAAATTATTCTATAAAATACGCAAACTACAAAAAACAGTAAAGTATAAGATGAAACTTGCAAATCTTTACAAATTTAACTTAAAATTGACAAAATGCATTATCAGTGCTATTTATTTTTTCAACAAAGTTTTTCTAAAATATGCAAACCTCTCTTTGTATTGCAACTAAGTTACCCACTCTTAACTAAGTTGTCTTACAAGTCGTAAATATTATATTTGCTAATACTACCATTGATTTAACATTTTAAAACTGTGGCTTAAGCAATTAATAGTCACACAATTTCTGTGGCAACCAACAATAAAGTGTTATTTATTTGTTATTATACCTTGGGTGGGTGGTCGTTGTTCTATTTTTTGGTGTCATACAGCAATTATTTGTTAATTAAATTGATGGTATATTCTGTAATGTGTTTGTTATTTGCGATGCATGGTTCGTGTGGTTTGCATATTTTAGAGAAGCCCAGCTGTTGCTGCATCGTTAGTAGGGAAAATCGCCGCACATGAAACAAAAGATAAAAAAAAAAATAAAACATCACAGATATGCTTTAGTGTCCATCTGCTGTCATTTTCCACACAACCAAGACCTCAGTAAAATTTTTCTCACAAGGATTTACCACTCCACCACACACATTTTCTTGAAGAATTCTTATCTAAAGCAATGTATTTTAGCCAATATTTACCTGCAGCTTTGTGACGGCAGACCCATTGACTTGAAGACGGACCCATGAATAAAAGGTATATGATATCATGGCAAGATAATAACAAAATTTGTGTTTAGATAAACTTTTGCTGTGTTTATGAGCTTTTTAAAATGGAAGAATCCGGTAAAAGCAGGTAAGTTCAATTGAACAGCAAGCAGTTAACATACAGATTTGCTGGACTTTTACTGCAGAAAAACAGAAACATCGTTTCTATGGGTTGATAAAAGGGAAAGTGGAAATACCACAATGATTCCAAGGCATGCAGCATGAATTAAATGGGTGGATTGTTTTATGCTGATTGGATCATAGTTTAAGATTAATTATGAATTATGGAGAATTTGAAATTTCAATCACTTATTACTCCGTGTCTCTAATTAACCATTATGGCCCATCCTGAGAGCAAAGAATGATGTTCCCCAAAAAAATCCATCTTGCAAATTACAAACTGATAAGCATTGTGTCTCCAAAAACTTATCATGTTCATTGTATTCTTTGTGCCTCTTGAAACCCATTGTGAAAAATCCTATTACTTGCACTCAAGAAGTTTAAGTTTAGTGTTAGTTTTGGAGGCACAATATTTTTTCGAGGCAAAGAGCAGGGGTCTGCAAATGTTTTTTATTCCTTATATCTTGTAACACAAATAAGAATATGTAACATCTACGGTTTTCCTGCAATTGGCTCTGCATGCTGCAAACCGCACACAATGTAACTGTGACATAACAATAAAATTTGCAAAGTCGACGAACAATATATTCCAGTACATGATAGTATAGAAAAAATGGACTCTCTTATTGGTGACCTTTATGTATTTTTCAGCCGAGAAAACCTTATATTTAAATCTTTCGCTCCTACAAACCAACCTTTTGTGGACCCCTGCTTTAGAGAAAATTTAATTTTTTTGTTTGGACTGGTTGTATTTACCTTTTTAAAATTGTACTTTATTTGTGCAGATTTTCTTCTGAGGTTGGAGGTAAGCAGTCAATCATATGTACATATGTTTTATTTGTGCAGTTTTAGATTTTAAATAGATTCTTTTCAATTACGCTATATGATCAGTGAGTGTACAATTCCAGACAGGTAACAAATATATATGTATGTCATGTGACAAAACATTAAATAAAAACAATGTCTATTGAGAAACTGTTTCAGATTGCCCCAGACAAAGTGTATTTGACAAAAGGGTGGCTTAGTCTTTTGCTACCGAAGTCTACGTCCAAAAGTAGCAACTTATTGTAAACCATACAATTGTTGGCTCTTAAATGAAAAAGATATCTAAAATCAGTCTTAAAGCTGTAAATATGTGTGATCGATATGTTAAGCTAAACAAGGTCATAAAAGAAGTGTTACCCCGCTTTACCACTTTCGATGCATGTTGACAGAATATTATGACATCTGCCCACCAATGTTTAAACTAGGACACTTAAATAACGTTTTTTAGCACTGTTGCCATTATGCCATACTGCGACTGTAAGGTGTGTAACTACATTGAGACAAACGACAAAGTGGAGATGTGTTCAGGCTGTCGATTTTTAATAGCATGTCGAACACTGAGGGAATAATTGTCGTGTGCGTCGAGTAACAAAAATCTCGTAGCCTGGTAACTAACGCAAGAGAACGGCCCGGCGTAATTTTAATCAAAACATTGTTTGATAAAACTCTATCATAAATTATACTGGTATTGATCACAGGTTTCATCTTTAAATGCTGTGTCCTGCTTTGACTCAGATTTAACGAAAAATGGCATTTGTTTGGTAACAATGCAACATGTTTGGTAACAAATTTTAAACATTAGGGAAACAGTCAGTCAAGTGCTGTGGTTTGATAATGACTCCAAACACCAATTTCCCCCTAAATAATTATTTGCATTTGGAATTAAATAACTTGCTTCCCAGACTAGGGGCCTATGGTTTTTGTGTCTTCTGTTGTTATATCATTTTTTCAAGTAAAGGTTAGACAGCTTTGTAGATGCTTCAATTCAGAAAAATATATATGTGATTATTTATTTTTTTTTAATATGATATATGTTTACAGGTGACCTTATACCTTCTAAAAAAGCTGCACAACCAGGAAAAAAGAAGGTAACACTTGCCTCTCTGTTGCATTGGTGTTGTATGTCAATTTCTTATTGTTATAACCGATTTTATACACTGAACTAAAATATGATAAAATTGTCAGGTTTGAATATAAAATTGTCAGGTAAAAAAGAATATAAAAAGTAACATGTCAGAGCTGAGTTGTGACTGGCTATTTAGAAATTCATCAACTTGGCTTTTTGAAATAAATATTGCTGAAGGGTAATATAGATCCAGCATGCCCTAAAGGGCTCTGCACACCAGACACGGTTGACTTTTGCGGCTGGCAATGCATAGTGGTTGCGGATTTTTCCGCGTTTTTGGAAGCGGCAAGGGGATTCACACCTGCAGTGCGGTTGGCGGCAATGCGGCAAATCATTTCAATATCTAAAATACCTTAAGTGTCGTAAAACGTTGATAGGAAACTAGTTTTATTATTCCATGGTTAACTTAGTAATCTAATAATATTTGTGTACAGAGCGTATACTGACGATATATGTATTTGGTCTACTTAGTTCCCTTTTACTGTTAGTGACACCGATTAATATTTCATAAAAGAAATGTTTTTACAAAGTCCAAAAACAAATTACCGCAAATAATTTGTGCCATTGTTGACAATAAAAATCTATTATTTAATTTTGATATCTTATCACCAAACACTCAATATACAAATAGAATTACTTAAAACCACCTAAAATTAATCATAACAAGCCAAATACCTTACAAATCATTGTGGCTGACGGACAAGTTAATTCAGATTGAACTCCGCCGTCAGCACCTCAATTGGGAAAATCACGTCCTCATGACATGGCACCCCTTGGTGTGAATCCCCCGCCGCTTCGAAACCACATCGCTAGCCGTTAACCCCATCTGGGGCGGCATTATGAACACTTGCTCGCTCGCTAAGTTAACGAGCTCGCTAAAATAATTTTTAGCGAGGACTTAACGAGCGAGGAACTCGGTAACATATTTGGTATTACGAAGTGTCCTCGCAAACGCCTCGCTGAAGCCTGACGCAAAAACGAGAGAATGCGTCAAAATCGTGAGAAAAAAGACGTCTGTCTCAGCAAAATTAGGAAGTCGCGCTATGCGACATCTTACGGAAGGCTTTTTGTGTTGGTAGTTGAGCTTCACGTGGACATTGGCGGCATTGTTTTGCAAGTTTTATGACGAATCCTTTTTCATTCTTGTGTTTAGTCATCGTGTAAACTGTAGTTTTTTGAAAAGTCCAAATCTGTTGCTGTGCAGCCACTTTTTTCAATAAACAAACGCAAAAACATTTCACAAACATGACTTTATTGGAATGTAGAAACAATGGAATCTCTCACAGTACTACCTTGTAAGTCATGAATTTTATTTGTTGTGGTGGTGTCTAGTAGTGAATCTATGTCAGCATTTGCTGGCAGTGGCACATTGTGAAGGCGACAAATATTGTGCAGAATGAAACAACACATTGTAATTTTACAAACTTGTAAAGGTGAATAACATAACCTTCCTCCTGTGTGATCAATAACTCTCCATCTCTGTTTTAAAACACCAAATGCCCTAAACAACAAAGCTTTATTATCATTTATGTTAATGTTATGAGGTGCAAGACAAGTGTAACTTACTTCTCTATAGTTGACCGTGTTTGTTTGTGAGCCTTATTATACTTCTGTTGTGAAGGGGTACTTAGATGGCTAAGAGGTATCATTAACCAAGGTTTTAATGGATAACCACTGTCACCCAGCAAAATGTCATCGTGATATTTTCCACTCTCAAACTCCTGGTACACATTTGATTGTCGAAGAATGAATGAATCATGACATGAGCCAGGCCACTTGCATACCACATCCAGAAATACCATATTGGCGTCACATATAGCCTGCAAAAAAATTTGAAGTCAAAACCAATTTATCTCAAGGGAAAAGTATGCAACTTGCCTGCACATTGATGGAATGGTAACCCTTTCTGTTGACAAAGAGATGTTCTTCCTCACTTGGTGCAATTATGGGAATATGTGTTCCATCAATGGCCCCTATGACGTCAGGAAACCGTGCAATTGAGTAAAAGTGTTGCTTTATCATTGTTGAAGACATCCTGTTTGGCATGTGGATGAATTGATGTCGTTTTGAAATCAAACTATCCATAAATCGACTTAGCAATACACTGACAGTTGGTTGTGAAACATTAATATTGTCCTTTTGCTGAATTTTGAAAGCTTCCCGATGCCAAAAGTTTTAATGATATCAAAACTTGTTCTTCCACTGTAAGACATCTTTTACTGGCACTCTTTGGATTTAAATCTTGGTGCAAGTGGTTGCACAATTCCATTATCACAGCTTTGGGCATTCGCTATTCTGAAATTAATTCTAAATCCGACATTTCCAGGGGATTTTGTCTTACCTTTTTTCGTTTATATGAGCGTTTAGCGGCCAAATAGACAGCCATTATTAATTGCCGACGCAGCTGTGCGGGTTTGTCCGGAATATTTTGGCGTTAGCGAGTGGTCTCAGCTCCTCGCTACTTAGCGAGGAGTTTAGCGAGGTCCGGTTAGAGAGACGGGGGTTCGTAATACCAAATCTCGACTTAACGAGGTCGTGCGTCAATACCGAGCTCGCTAAACTTAGCGAGATGTGTTCGTAATGCCGCCCCTGGTGTGAATCCCGATCAATGCAACTAATGTTTCAAAGATTAACCAACGGTTTCCAAGCATATCATGTAAACACAGAAATGGGAGACATTATGTAAAGATCAGCATTTGTGACTTCCATGTATTTGCTAGTATTAGTCATTCTTTGGATGTATAGTACCTTACACTTGTAATGTTTCACACAATATATTGCTGCATGAAACAGAATGCCAAAGTGGACAAAACCAGCAAGGGGAGGTTAAAAGATAACTTGTGATAATTGTAGGCATGTGATGTGTGAAAGAGCTGCGATATATGTATATATATGTATATATACATAGGTTTTTGAAAGGGAGGGTCCAAATTTTTTGGGAATTCCCCAATTTTTAGGTGTAAACTAAGGTTAATTGTGGTCGAGAATAGCAAAAAACGAACACCTGTGTTTGCGCAAATTGTCACAAAAACGGTGGCTTTCTAGCTTGCGCAATTGTGTAACGCTATGGAACACTCGATGCGACTTTATGCGGTAGAGCTTGCGCCGTAGGTTTATTACTACTACTTTCAAAGAAAAGCTTGAATATATTTGTAACCAAAAGGGATCAAACATATCAAGAAAACATACAAATAAAAACTATTTTGCATGCAGTGGCCTTCTATTTCTCTTTGCACCTATGCGAGCGCTAGCAGTTGTTTTCAACATGTGTAATATTGGCAACGAGTTCAACAACTAAACTAATTGACTTTTACGCAAGTAAAACGCTTGTCATTACAACAACGTGACCACTAAAAACGACGTTTCTTCGAAAATGACACTTGTTTCGTAACAATGCAACATTTTTGGTAACAATGCCAACTGTTCGGTAACAGTACTCCCTGTTTGGAAACAATAGCGAGTGCAAGCACGATGCGTTTTTTAGGTCAATGTTAAAAAAAACTTCTGGTTTTCACACGGATTTTGACAAAAAATTACATTCGCGTTTGTTTGGCTATAAAAACAGACTAAAGTATTTTACAAAAGGGTGGGAGGTCCAGACCCCTCGGACACCCCCCCCTGGATACACCCATGTATATATATACTAAATCTACAGCTGAAACATTTGCATACGATTTGTATGCTGTACATCTCTTCAGATTTGCCCAGGGTTGCAGGTGCCTGGCTTTCACATTTAAAAGCTATATTGTGACATCATAACTTGTCATTTTGATGTCACCAGGTATTGCAAAAATATTACTAAATTTCAGTGCAAATGATGTAGTAAGACATCCAGCCACTAATGAACATTTTTGAAAATAAATATACAATGTTCATTTGCACCAACCCTGCTCCCATGACCAGGCACCTATGCCCAGGGTTACGATCAGTGGCGAATCTAGAAAAAAAACACTTTCACACCCCTCAAAACAATGTGCCAAAATGCTGACAGGGGTGTTCTGACACAAAAACATCCCCCTAGATCTGCCACTTCTCACAGATGTTTTTGTTTAGAACTGGTATTGATGATTATTCTTTTTAGGTTATTCGCCGTTTAGTAAAAAATGCAAAAACTGGAGAAATCATCAAAACAGAAATTGTCCGGGTGGACAGCAATGGCGAAACAACTGTTACCTCCTATCCAGCTGGCAGCCAGGTTCCAAGTTTAGGTATTATTTAATTAATAGAAATGTATGTGCAAATCTCTGTTTAATGCTTATGTCTTGGTGTTTTTATTTGCATCGCCAGCCGATAAAACTTGGTAATGTCACTATACAAAACTTTTCCACTAGTGATGTATTGTGTTGTCAAAATTCGGTTGGGACTGAACTAAAAATTTGGCAATTTTGCCAAATAAATTTGTCCGAATCCAGTGTATTTTGCAGGATAAAATAGTTTTTACTTCAAGACAAACAGTCGTGCTGCAACATGATAGTTGTTTAATTGTTATCATAGTTCATTAGGTTTTTGGGTTGTCTTTGCTGTCATTGGTAGTTTTCAAGTGTATTACTGATCTTGTACCAGGCATGGGCGAAACGATAAATGAACAGTATTGACTCCCTTCTTTCAAAAAGGGTATGTTGTCAGCGACCATAAATGCTAATATTTGCATCACAGTAATAAACCATCTTCCTAACAGTTTTATTGTTATGTCACTGAACAATCATAAGGCATTGTTTATTCCTCGTTAAACTATCATCTTTCAAAGTATTAAAAATTATCCATAAGGTCTATAAGCATTTTTGGTGTTCCATAACATTTTTCTCAAGTGTAAAAGTTAGGTTTTGGACGAATCGAAACAAATTGTTCTGCCGAAACCGAATCTTTGTTATATAGTGCACAAGTGCACAACTTGCCAGGCAACCTTCACATCTAGTAATGCTAAATATGATATGTAACAAATGAATTAGGAATGTAGTAGTATACTTTTTTATCACACTGCCTCAAGTAAAAGTAGACTATGTAGAACTAAGCAAACATGTTTTTGTTTCAGAATTGAACAAACCACTACTTTCTGCACAAGAAAACACATTGAGGTAATTGTTCAATATGCAGACTGTGTATAGCGCAAACCTTTTCATCAAAGCGCAAATCAAATCAAGTAAATGAAATGTAGGAGACAGTATGAATATAAATAACCAACACCTGGAATGCAATCATATCATAATTTATTGCATGTTCAAAAAATCGCTTGCAGTTGATAAACTTTGGTTATAATGTAAGAATTTATTGTTAAAGTGCATATGACACGGCCGGGACAACTTTGCGTAAAACTAAAGGTACATCTACAACAAACATATATCCAAAGTTTTACGGTTCTACGTCAACTAAAAAATGTAAAAAACTGCACGAAAACTAACTGCGACCAAACCTAAACCTTTTGCGCTAAGGAGAAAATGACATCATGCAAGGCACTGGCGTCGAAAAAATGCATTGTTTAGATAGGAGAAGGCGCCTTTTTTTGCAGATATCGAATAATTTCAAACATAGGAGAATCCACAGATTACGATACCTTTCAGGACAGGGTTTCGCATCACACAAAAATATGTCATTGTGACGTCACAAACCAAAGGCTTATTTGTCCCAAATTAACGGAAGACCATAGGGTATAGCAGAAACGACACTACTCTGTACGTCGGTAAGACGGGGATGGTGTGTTTCTTTGCTAAGTGACATTACATGACAACATTTTGGATGTGATGTCATTTTTAACGTCCCCTTTGTGTTGACTTTAATTTGCTGATTCCAACAACATTTCTAGTTACGAACTATTGCGAAAAATACATTAGTGGTTGATTGTGGCGAAACGCGAACTCGTAAGCAACGCTACTGTCGGGCAAAAAGTGGTATTATGACAGAACAACTGTGTTGCATAATCAGCTAATTTGGTCGGTTTTTCTCCGCGGTCTTTGCCAGTCTTAAAATTCAATTAACCTACTTCTATCTTTTGCTGTGAGTGGACAAAACGACAATGCTAAATTGACGGTTTGTCTCTGTCATGTTTTTAAAAGTTCATGT
The DNA here is from genome assembly GCF_947561715.1 of Ascidia mentula. NCBI lineage: Eukaryota > Metazoa > Chordata > Ascidiacea > Phlebobranchia > Ascidiidae > Ascidia > Ascidia mentula. The sequence goes on from NC_138568.1 coordinate 11,775,650, forward strand.
ATCACATTAGCGATCATAAATGCTCTAACATCAAGAACACCCTGTCCCAATAACTGTTTTATTATTACACAACTAAATAAGACATAATAGGTCGAACAGCGGCCATCTGTCTTCAGCTTAAATTAACATAAAATCTGTTTATTTCACTTGTTCACTTTTTGTCCCCTGTTTAATGCAATATTATGCTAAACCAGTTTTACAATGTTTTCCATTCCTACGCATAAGGCTTGCTGCAAGCACTCGCGTACAACCGAAGCGCCTTCTATGACATCACGCAACAATATCTCGATTTTGCACATTTTCGTTTGCAGCGGCAAAAGTGCGACTTTGATCAGCTGTATCTTAGAAACTAGTTGCCGTATCAAGCTACTTTTTTCGCCAAAAAATGTTCTAAAGTTATGAACATCTCTTAGTTTGATTATTAACATGTTTTATATTTACGTGTCATATGCACTTTAAATATAGAAAATCAGATATTGGCCCAAGTGTTCCGGTCAATGTGTCTGGAATTGATGACCTTCTGGAACAAGAAAGAGCTTTGACTTTATCTGGTTCCAAAAAAGTTCCCCCCCCAACAAAGAAATCTCAAAAAGTAATAAACTCTTGAAAAAACTGATTAAACAACTGATCATGCTGGCTTGTTTTCAATGAAGGAACTGGAAGAAAGTTTGGAAAGCACAATGATAACAATCATGAAATCTAAAAGGAATCGAGAACCTAAAAGCAGAAAACGTGGATTAGTTGCAAGCACTATGCCTGGTCACCAAAATGATGGAAGTAAAGGTTAAATATGTCAAATATATTGTTTTGTGGTTGGTAAGGATATTCAGATAAAACGAGCTTCTGGCAAACTCATTTGGGCTTCATGTTTTTACGGTCATGTGTGAGCATGTTTTTTCCTTATCTCCGCTATCACCTACTATAGGTTCGTTACCACACTGTAGTTCACTGTGAGCTTGAGGTGATAGCGTTGCAAGGGTGTTTTTGTGTGTATTATATTGCTTTTATTACTACTACTACGTAATTTTTGCAGAAACTGACGGTGCTTACATAAACGAAATCGATTTTTTACAATAAAATCTGCTGACTTCAATTCGAGGCTTGTTGCTTCATTATATGTGCGAACCAAAGTAATTTGCTGTCGCAGATAAATAAACAATGCCTAACCTAGGGCTAGATTCCTCTACAACTACTAAGCAAGTCGATACTCAGATAATTGGCTTTAATTTTATGTATTAGGCGAAATTAATTCTGTCGTTACTAAATTTATAAATTATAAGATCGCAGTGACACTGATCATGGTTCACACTTTTATTTTTTTTGATAATTTTGTGTATTTAGATAATACGTTTTCCTGTTTGTTGTATTAATGGTGGTTGTGTGTTTTTTTTCTTTATTTTTCGTATCTGCTGTTTCACACTAAGGAAATTCTAAAACAACTAATAGGAAAAAAACACTTACAGATAACAAAGGAGGTGACTTTGTTGAGGACACAGATTACCGAAATATTGCTGGTGGTGATGTTTGTGATGATGAAGCACACAAAAAACGCCAAGAAAAACACAGGTTTGTTGTAAGATTCTAAAGCACAAAATATTAGTTTTATCTCATGTACTGTTTTCTGTGGTCAAAATTTGCTGCACTGTTTGAATGTTTTCTAACAGACGTAGAAGAGAAAAGAAGATAGCAGAAGATGGTTTTGCAAACAAGGTGCTGCCTAATTTCCTAATATTATTTTGTTTTTTCATCTAATTTTGTAATTGCAATTATTAGAGTCTGTAGCTGAACCACTAGTTAGAGACATAAACTACTACTTGTTTTCATGTTAATGTCCTATTGCCATTTTAATTAGTCACAAGTATTCGGAGTTGAAGACCTTGCCAAAACTGTTGTGAATGATGATGATGATGACGAGGAGCTTTATCCTTTGGAGGAAGCAGAGTTGATGGCAAAACAAATACAAAAAGGTTGAAGTAAACTTTGGTTAACCTGTTTTTTTTTGACCAACAAATTCATCCAGATTAGTTGCAGTGCTGGAGCATTCAAATATGTTATATGCCTGACTTTGCATGTAGATATTAGAATATCACCAAAAACTAACCTGAAAGACAACTTAGACATCTTTGTAGCTTGTAGACCGAAAAAGACAATATAGCACATGTTTTGCAACAAGTGTTTTATTAAGAAAAATATCAGAATTACTTTGCACATATTTTATTCCGAATTTTTTAAAGAAATGCAGTAACTAAATATAAATTGACTGAGGTTTACTGCATGTGCTTTTGCCACTTTCAAAGGTGTTGGTTACCAACAATGATAATTATCTATAAATTATTTGTTGCATGATCCTTTTTAACCTATTTTACAGAAAAAAAGTTACAAATTGACAATCAACCAGTTACACAAAATAACATCAAAACTATGGCAATCAAAGATGAAGATGATGTAAAAAAACAGAAGGAGAAGAAAAAACACAAGAAAAAAAAGGAAAAAAAGAAGAAAACAAAACGTAAAAAGGATTCTGATGTTGAAGACATATCTCAAGAAAGAGAAAGAAGTCCAATTATTCACAAACACATGGATTTTGAAACCAAAACTACCAATGTGCCCCAGCATCGTAGTAGGTAAGTAATCATTTTTGTTTGGTAATTGGCCAATCGGCCACTGTGCGCTGTGTGGGCACCATGGTAACCACGAGCCCATGGTGCCCACAACTACCTGTGTACCCCCAAAGGCACAATAATGTTGCATCAGCGATTAACATGTCGCGACTATGGGATATAAAGGGCCTCTTGCAAAACATGCGGAGCCCAGTATGTTGGGCAGACAAAAAACATGTTTTCCACTCGCTGGAATGCCCACAGGTTTTTGAGTGCTCGCTAGATAGCGATGTTATTGGTTTTGTTTCATTTAAGCACGGTAATTTTTTCACAATCACCACAGACAACAGGATAAAACTAGTGTGATAATGCCATCTAGTTTCTTACATATACACTATGTATGTAAAATGGTATATTTTTATGCTCTGAAGCAAAATAGTGTTGCTCTATTATTATTATCATTAATATTATTATTATTATTATGTGTATGGGTTCTAAACACCGTGAAAAAACTGTGAATATCTATTTTAAGATCAAGGAGCTTTTCATCTATGTCACTTTCTTCTATATCATCATCGTTCAGTGACTCTTTTGATTTTGCTCAGGGGGATTTCAAAATGACTCAACCTGAAAACTTCGACAATGTATTCTGTTCTGATTTGAACATTTATTTGATTTTTGATATGTGTTTAAATATTGTGCAGGCCTTGGGAGAATACCAGCGTACCAGGGGTATGTTTCCTTTGAGAGGCAGAGGCATGTTTGATCCTTATTTAAGGGGTGGTCGTGGATTCCGTGGGTACCCAAATCTCAGAGGCAGGGGACGATCAAGAGGAAATTTTCGTGGAAGGGGACGTGGAGGTGGTGGTTATTTTATTTGATGCTAATTTGTCAACATTAACAGAATTGTTAGTGATTATGAGTTAGCAGATAGTGGTCAATATTGAGATCAATTTGAATATTTCAGAATACATCTTGTGCTCTGTTCATGCATATTGTATTTTAAGATGGTTCTAGCTTTATTGAGCCTTCACCTGGTATGATGGGTGCTATTCCTGGTGGACCTGGCCGTGGAGGAAGAGGCATGTGGAGAGGGGGTGTTTGGGTCACCCCCGGTTGGGGACGAGGTGGGCCTAATAACATGGAAGAACCTGGAATTGGAATTTATGTAGAAGAAGATAGTGATGATAACAAGCGAAAGCATCGATCAGATTCCAGGTATGTTATCGATGTAGCACATATATCACTTTATTGGTTACAATTATTTTTTTTAAATGTGAGTTGTTGGTAGTTTATGTGTCCTTATTTTCCCATAATTGTTCTACCTACTATGACTCTACTTACGCAACATATTAAACTTTCAAAACAAATTTTGTGGACCGGTGGACTTTCAAAATCAACCTAAAATGTAATTACGACAAAAATATGCAATTCAAAAGAAGTATGAAAAATTCAATTCAATGAGAAGTTTGCTGCTGTCTGTTTTATATCATGCATGTTAAACGTGGTTCTAATGAAGTTTCTGCAAGGCGAAGTAGGGCGTTGACTTCCACATGATTTCTCTGTTTGGTCTTGATGAGAGATAACGATGAAAAACTTTTCTCAGATAGGTAAGTTGTACAAAAAATCAGCAGTAATTTCATTGCTTTGTCACTGAGATCAGGATATTCATTTTTAAGCGAAATCCAAAATTGTGACAATGGCAAGTCTTTTTGCTTGGACATCAATGTGATATCACAGAAAAGTTCAATCAGCGATTCTTACTCAATGGCGTTAAGATGGCACGAATTGATATCATTTGCAAAAGAATGAACAATCCAAAAGTTTCCCTTTCGAGGATCTGCAGTATATGGAAAATATTTGTCCAAACTCTCTCCAATGTTAACAGAAGCATTTGCCACGAAATCTTGCAAACATGGAAACATATCGATATTGCCTTTCTGCACATTGCCACTCCAAAACTTCAGTTTCTTTTTGAAAGCATCAGTTTTGTTACATTATGTAAATATGTTGGTGTGCGTACCTTGCAGAGAACTGTTAAGGTCGTTCAAGCGGCTGAATATGTCCGCTAAGTATGCTAGTTTGGCTGTCCACATCTTATCGGATAAGAATTCTCTTTAGTTGAGAATTTATTTCATGGAAAAATTGCTTGGCTTCTCTCAACTAAACGAGCGAGAACTCTTCCTTTCGAGAGCCACCTTACTTCTGCACGAAAAGTAACAGATATTTATGTTGCGAACCTATGTTATCTCACAAAGCCTCAAAGATTCTTGGGTGCAATGCTCGGCCACGTATAACATTTATGATCTTCATGCGGCGTTCATAACGTCTTATAATTGAGGAGACAGTTTTTTGGCAGATAAACTTTTCTGCTGAAGAACGCAGTGTGATCAGCAGATCTTTGTTTGCCACTTCTCTAATTTTCACAGTTGCTCCCGAATGACATCCAGTCATGTTAGCAGCACCATCCGTACAAACACTGACACATTTTCCCCAATCTAAACCTTGCTCTTGCACATAGTTATTAAGAGACCGAAATATTTCTGATTTGGACATACACATAGCAATTACGAATAGCACAATTGCTCAAGTCTGTACATTTGTCAAGTTGTATAGCGAAATATTTCCATTCTTTTACTTGTTCAATAATTTGTTGTTCAACATCAACTGTCATATCTATTATTCTCCTTTTAACTTTGTCGTTTGAAAGTGGTATGGCTTGAAGTTTGTTAACTGCTCCCATCAGGAAAACCTCTGTAGCAGGTTTTATTAAATCTTCTCCAATTGTATAAGGCTTTTTAGTTTTGCTGATTTGAAGTGCAATTAAATAAGAAGATTAAAGAAGGGCTTTATCAGTCGTTGTCATCTTTAGCAGTTCTTTCATTTTCAGCTTCGCTCAGTAATCTTTTGAAATACGCAAGAGACTTTCCAACGAGGTTGCTATGCCGCGAGTAAAAAATGCCGCCTAAGCTTTGAGGGTTCCATTGCGTCGTTTGAAAGTATTTTGGCGCAGACTAAGCACATGGAAAGTGGTACTTTTTCACTGCTAGGAGCAATAGTGAAACCGTTCTCCACGTACTTATTATCGTACTGCCTAATGAAGTCTCCCTTTAGCTCCATATCAACTTTGTGCAATATTTTTTTTTTGTACAGCTCATACACTTCATCCTATTCATCAAGATCTCGATCTCGACACCGGAGGAGACGGCGTCACAAATCCAGCAGTCGATCATACAGCTCATATAGTCGATCCTATTCAAGATCATACACTAGATCATATTCAAGTCGTTCTTATTCCAGATCGTATTCGCGATCAACATCCAGGTCATACTCATCCAGATCACGATCTCGTTCTTGGTCATCATCAAGTCGTTCAAACTCAAGGTGATTGCTATGTTTAAATGGAGCATCATTGACATTATGCTTGCTTGGTCCAGTTTAACTACACTTTTTTATGTTTTTAAATCTTGTTCTGTTTATTATCATGTATATGACCTGTAAAGATTTTGTTTGTTTGTAGAAAACCAGCACGTTGGAGTTCAGAAGAAGAAAAAAGGTGATTAGTTAAATTGTGTTATTGCTATTTGTTCTGTATTATGAGCATTTAAAGAAACTTGCATTTGTTTATTTGTCTGATAATTAAATATAGATTTGATGATGTTTACAATGTTGGTGCCAACACTGCCATTACGCACAATGAGGAAGTTCCATGGTGGGCAGAGTTTGACAAAACATACGAGTTGAAAAAAAAAGACAAGGTATTTCAAATCTACCTTTAAACTTTTCACCAAGTTAACACTAATGTGTTTAGTAGACCTTTTAGCAGAAACTTATGCCACCACTTACTGATATTATTCATGTCAATGTTAGACAATATTTTAATGGAATAAAATAAGTTCATCACCACTACCTTGAATTGGTTTATTTGTTAATGTACAATAAAGTTTGTGGATTTTTGAATTCATATGTTTTAAATTCTAAATATGTTGTCCTGTTGAATGTTAGAATGGTGAAGTTCAATCTGATGTCAAAAAGAACACTTCTAAACAGGGTGGGTATATTTTATCATGTTAATGAAAAAATGTTAAAAAATCCAGGTCTTGTATGGCAAAGAAGATACTGTACACGGTATATGAGATACCATGCAGAAACTTGTCTACAATACAAAAAGGGTGTAAATTTTTGTGCCTTTTCATGGCACATGGTTTGTGCAAGTTGCGGATAAAAGCTGTGTACTGTACTTTATTCTGCACATGCGTCAATGCGGTTATATATCTACTAACAATGTAATCTGGCAGAATTACAGCAAAGGAATATTTGCCAAAACATAAAATTAAAAATATAGTGATTTATCGAATAATAATATTCAGATATCAATTGATATAAATAATATTAAAGCATGGTCATTGCTAACTGCATGCCACAATAAGTCGTACACAATGAACAATTTTTCTTTCGTCCAACTCCCTGAAGTATCAAACAGCTTGTTTTAACTAACATTTATTCCAATACTGGAATATGTGGAACATTGGAAAAATTTTTCTGAAATGCCCAACAATTTTGTGGTCAGAATCTAATTCAGCAGCTTTGCATGTTGCTAACCAAGAATTCACCTAATGTGTTGGAGTGATAATTCATTCCATTTTCATTTAGGCTGAATATAGGGGCATTAGACCTACTTGTGTCAGCCATCATCTGACCAAACCCAGTCACCAACACCTTTTAAAACAAAACAAAAATGCATGTGACAAGAGTTGAGCAACGGTCTACTCTGTTTCATATGCAAAAATTTTAGTCTGCTTTTTTCTGCATGCAAAAAACAGACGAAACATTTATACTGTATAAGGCCAGCTCTATGTACTACTAGTGTGAGAATATTTGCCACAAACTTATCAACATTGTCTAATCAAGGCTTTTTGAACTCTAACCTAGCTTTTTAAATTATTTTGATGTATTGAAATGAAACTTGATCCAGTTTAATTTTGCTGAATCGTAGTCTATAGTCAAGTGCAAACATGCTTTATATATAAAAAAAACTTGCAATTTTAGTGAACAGTTCTGATGAGATGGAAGTTGTAAGATGTACTCTGCAATTGGTCAACAGAGTATGCAAGTCTCAGAGCACTTTTTCTGCTGTTGCCGAAATTTGTCTGAAGGATCTAATCAATAAGGTAGTCTGGTGTAATTATTTCAGCTATCAGTCTGGCGTAGTCAAAAGAGATTTTTATTGTAATGTTATGTACACATAACATAGGCATATTTTTTTTTTCATTTTTAGGTATAGCCAAATTAATATTCAGGCTCATTAGCATTAGGTTGTATTCATATCTGACTTGGCTTGCCACACATGTCAGCTTTAACTCTATCGTTTATCAGAAATCCGACTTTGTCAAAAGCAAAAACTTTGTCTTGGCAGTTTTGTGGCATTTGTGCCACTACATGCTGGTTTGTAAAACAATTTACAACCAATAAAGAAGTGTTGCCAGATTTTTTTCTTTTGAAAATTTAAATTTTAAATCACCCAACCCATTCAAAAATAATCAAAAAAATTTAAACCTGCCCAATTTTACTCTGGATTAGCTGCAATGCGAAATATGGTTGTGAATTCCTAAAGTCGTTAAATTTAGCCTATTGTGGTTACATATTTTTAATGTTCGGTTTGGACCATGGCGCCACCTATCAGATTATGTTTGAATGCAAGAAGGAATTCAAAAACATTTTTTTCAAAAACGTCCCAAAATTACAGGAATTTAAGGCATAATATAACATCCAACAACCTCAAACAATAAATTATTCGCAAATTATCAACACATGTAATTTTACGATGAAACTTTGTATATCTGTATTTTCGTGCGTAAAGCGAGCAATTGTGGAAGCTGTTAGTAAAGAAATATTGCAAGTTATTTTCTTACGCTGCTGAAAATGTCTTGCATGCACTGTAGCCTCCAGCATTCTTTGCCTCATTGGATTTCTTAATTTTGTTTTATAAAATCCTTTTGCAAAAATAATGTTTCAACAACAGCATTGCTGAATTTGTTGAATTTTTTTCCCACCCACCCAATGCATGTTGTCTGGGCGCATTATTACTTCCCTGTGCCATACGATTGTTTCGTTTAACTGGAAATAAACGCATTTGTTTACTCTTTTATGATGCAATACTGCCAAAATGCGTGAATATAGGGTTATAGTTTAATTGGTAAATCCACCCAATAAACCGCAACTGAAAAACAACTCGCAACTTGATGTCGAAAAGAAGCCCAATTGGGTGGGAAAACTGCCACTCTGGCAACACTTACCCCATCTGCTTAACAAGCAAAATTGGAAACTTTTTTTCGCAAAACATCTAGATTGCCTGCTGAACATATGTAGCACTCCGCCCTGTGGTGATAAGTTAAGATATACGTACATAATATTCTTAAAAGAAATATTTAGGATGTCATCTGAAACAGAATTCTCATCAAATTGAAGTATAACTTTATTTATTGGCATGTGTGCTATTATTTAACATGGACACACTTTTTGCTGACAAAATGTAAGTTTGTTTTTGAATGATTACCATATCAATTTGCAACTGATTTGTACAAGTGTTGCCTTATGATTTTAGATAACTTCAGTGGATGAGGAGGTTCAGTTTTGTTTGGATGGTATATTAGATCAAGTGTGCTTGTGTGAAAACCTACAGAACCTTTCACCAACACTTTTAAAGTTGGTCCCCAACATTAAACATGCTGATCAACAAAAGTTAGTGCCTAAATTAAAAAATGCTGCATGCATGTATTGTTGTTGTAAATTCTTCACAAGTTTATTATTTAGTGTAGTTCTCTGGTTTTTATACAATAATCAACAAAACAAACTATGCTGCTTAAAAAGTTTGTTTGGCATAAATGTCAAAAACTGAATCAAACATAACTTTACACCAGCGTTTGGAACACTCGGAATTGCTGTAAAGAGTTATTTCCTTCTTTATTTAATGATTAATTATGACCAATTAGTTGTCAATCTGTATGTTTTAATGTCCAATATTTTTGCAATTGTAAACAGATTTATTTGTTTTATGTTGTATATGCTTAACATATTTTCCTTGTTTAAAGTTTTCATGCCAATGCTTATAGATGCTAAATGGTATATATTAACTATAGGGGGTTATGTAGAGTAGTAGCATAGAATGTTTTGTTTGTGTCCAGATACACATCATATGATGCATTGATAGTTTATCATATGTGTTTAGACTTACTGATTGCTACAACCAAGCTCATGTGTTTTCTTCTCAACAAACTGCTGTTGTGAGCACAAACACTGCAAGGTCTTCACGTAAAGATGTTTCTGAGAGCAAACGACATTCACACAGAAGGTGAATTTCTTTGACATTTGTACTTTTTAATAAAAGGAAAAATGTTGCTGGTTTGACTAATGTAAAACAGAAAAGAAAAAAAATAACAAACAATATTACAATATTTTTTAACAGAAGAAAACGCCGATATACAAGAAGTCGTTCTACATCATCATCAGAGTCAGAAAAAAGGCAGTCGCTTGTAAATCTTACATCAGAGCAACAAGAAAGTTTGCAGCAAGCTCAACAAATGTTAATTATGCAACAAAAACAACTTCAAGCTGCCGGAATTTTGCCGCCGAGGTATTAATATTGCAATTGTTTGCTGATAGCATACTGATAAACAAAGTGGCACACCCCATGGCATTGCTAACAGGGTTTTTACTACTGACCCATGTCATTGTTGGTAGAAAAGACTTGCATATTAAGGCAGTGCTTTACAACCTTTTTACCATGACGTCACACTTGGCACACCTCAATCCAATTTGTAAGAGTTATTATGTCATAATAGAACTTCGCAGTCATCTAAATGCAGTCTAACCATAAAGTCTACACAAGCGTTTGGTGAATATTCAACTGTTGTAGTGTCAAGTTTTGTCAAAAATAAAAAGTTCATTAGGTTTTCAAAAATATTGTCCAGTTGTGGTCACACAGCGGCACGCCTGGCTTTTTTCTGCACATCGGTAGCAGAGCACTGTTTTAAGGCGATGTTATGCTTTTTGAGACCCTGTTATCTCAATGAAACTAAAAACCGTTATGAAATAGTACTGTAGGCTGCTGTGTTATGTCAAGATTATAAGTTTGTCTAATTTTTATTAAAATTTGAAACATTATTTTAATATCGAGTAACATTGTATGCAGTTTGATAATTCCCAGCTTAGCTACCATTACTGGGTCGGCACTTCAAGATGGTGATGGATTGAATGCTAAGTGGGACAAAGACATTGTAAGAAGAATTTAAATTTTGTTAGGTTTTTATTCTGATTGCTGTGTTAACTTAAAATAAAATTATTGTTTTCAAACTCGTTTTCATAATATATCATTAAATTAAAGGATGCTAAAATGAAAAGCAAGGATGAATTGACTCGCAAAGTGATGCAGCGAATGAAGGAAAAAAAGATTCATGCAGATGATGATATGTCCCCAACTTTTTTGAGCAGAAATCAATTAGTAAAACTTGTTTAGACTTAAATGCCTAAAATATTACTATACCTTAAACTACAGTGGAAGTATGATTTATTTACCAATTTTTTTTGTTTCTGATTCAGTTTAAAAAAATATTTTCCCAGTGTTTGTATTTTTTAATGTAGTTTTTTGTAATGTAGTGTTTAGCACACTGCTACTTTCCATTATAAAATAGAGATATATTCATTAAAATATTAAAATATATTTTTACAGACTGAAGCTACACCTACTGACAAAATATTTTCTGGTTCTGGCAACCTTAAAAGCAGAAAAATAGCAATTTCAATTGATGGTAGCAAAGTATTAAACAAGTTTGATGATGTGTTGTTACAAGCAGGTATAATTTTCTTTATATTTGTAATAATGTTTTTGAATGTTAGTTTTGGGGAAAAAATCGGTTGTTGGATAATTTTCTATGCCCAATTACATCACAAAGTACTAAGTTGTGTTTTTATGTTTAGATGAAAGCGAGGAAAGTTTGGGATACACCAAAAAGGACATAATTGCTGCTTCCCAAAGTGCACTTGAAGATAAACAAATTCAAAGGTGTGACAACAGCATACAATTTCTTTGATACAAACCCCTTTGTTAAATATTTGTGCCTTTACAGTATGTTTTATTTTCAATTAAATAGTCTGTTCTTCTGGCACAATAAAAACGTAACTTTATTGACCAATGTTTCGCCTGTTATCCAACAAGTTTTCCAACAGAAACATTATATTTGTTTTATTTTCATTCATATTTAAATGTTGTTTTTTTGTAATACAGTTAATTAAATTTTTGGTTTTAAGGCAAACAGTTCAAGAGAGAATTCTATTTTAATATTTTGAAATGTCCCACAATCTTTTTTTTGTTGACATCACACTCATAAGTTTTTTAAATTTGGTGACACACTTTAACTCGATTAGTAAGAGTTAAAACGTCTTGATGTCTTGTTGACACATTCGCTGTGGCTACATACTACAAAAAGTAGTGCTATATGTAGTAACAAAATTGCTATTTTTTATGATACATAACTATCATATAATATAATGTTCCTGTTGCTGCCAGGCATATTGTAACTTAGTAATCTGTTCTTCTGGCACATATAAAATACGTAACTTTATTCCAACGTTTCGCCTGTTATCCAACAAGGCTTTCTCAGGGTAATGAGACACGTACAGCACACAACTAACCCAAAAAAACATGCCAATGCGAAAAAGGATAACGCTAACACCGCTTGTGAAATCATGTGATGTATAAAAAAAAAAAATCTATCATATAACATCGAATAAGTTATTTTGCACACTGATCATAAAAAAATGAAATGTGCCCAATAGCGTAGCAGCGCATTGACATTTATTCCCATATAAGTCTTTGTGTCGTCTCAATAGGCCTCAACACTTGCAAAACAATGCCACACTCACTAGCTGCTCATGTGGTAACCGCTTGCACATTGCTTGGCTGTGTATAAACATTTAGTCGCAGTTTTTTGTAAATATATAGCATTAGCAGCCTGCACAAAATTTCTTGACACATTATGTAACAGAACCCCCAGCAAAAGTGTTAATCACACTACGACACACCTGGCACTTCTTGTGGCTCACCAGTTGTGGACCACTGATTAAGGGTATACCTACATAGCATTTAATCTTTGTTGCTTAAATCTACCTCACAGCATTACTGTTACAAAAATACTATTTTATGCACTTTTGTTCCAAAAACCTGTTATGTTTTTTATTTGTGTATGTGTCAGGGATAAGTCACAAGAACAGAGAGAGAAACTTGAAGCTTGGTCGGATGAGCAGAAAATTCTCAAAGATGAAGTGAAACGTCAAATGAGAGAAGAAATTGAGAAGGCTGAAAGGGCCAAAAAAGCTCAAATGAGGGAGGAAATACTAGAACAAGAAAAGCAAAGAGAAATTATTAGAATCCGTGAAGAGGTAATTTGTAAACTGTTTCTTAAAAATAATTAACTAATGTATTTTAGGTGAGGCAACAAATAAGGAAAGAAATACAAGAAGAAATTGAGAAACAAAGAAAACAAGTTCTGGATAACGCAGAAATTAAAAATCAAATTATGGAACTGGAGACATTAAAGAAAAGTGTTGTCCATCAAGTGGATCCAAAAGTACAAAATTCACCTGGTTTGCAAAAGGAAGAAGCAAAAGGATCTGACGATTTTTTGCTGCAACAAGATAAACACAAACAGGTTTGCTTTGGTTTTTATTGTTGAGTAAGAGTTGTACATGTGTGAGATATGATCGTTTGTAGGACATGAACCGCTGGCTACAACAAAATGGAAAGACTGCCGCTGAGATGGATGTGGAGGAAATGCGTAAAATGCAAGTAATATATATGCAGCAACTTCATCACTGGAGTCAGCAACAACAGCAGGTTTAATTTATTTTGTAATTGATTAACTTACTTGTCAGTTACAAAAAATATTAGCATTCCAACCATGTACAAGGTCAGTGAAACTAAAGTTTTGTTATCAGTTGTAGGGTTTTGTGAAATACCTCTCTGGTTAACCTTAAGACTGCATATTTGGATTTAGTGTTTAGTGTTAAGTGAATAAAAAAAATTATAGTAAAAAAACTACCACTTTAGGCTTAAAAATTCTTTTTTGTTATGAGCACTATAGATTTTGGGTTTCATATGATTTATTAGGGTTGCCCGATGCTGGTATTTTTTATCTGATATCGATACCCAATATTTTTCGTGAAAAGAACCATGGCACCAATCCGAAGTAGTGTATGTGTACATGTACAAGCAGGTTAAAATATGGGCAGTTTGCTTAGTATTGGTTAATGTCAATGAATAAAAAGGTCATTTAATTTCCATATTTCCTCAATTGGTTAATGAAATTTGCCAGCCATTTAATAAATTTTGGAGTAATACACAACACAGACATTAGTAAAAATCTTTATGGAGAACTTAATTTTTTTTGTTGCCTATCAATTAAACATGTAAGAAAATTATGTTGTTGTTTCGTAAAAGTGCAAAGTCATCAGTGGTCAAAGTTTATCTATTGGGCCTCCTTAAATTCTTGCCAAATAAAGAGGTTGTTTGAGGACAAATGTGCACAAAAAATCAATCTTGTGCAACCTGTCTTTAATAAAAGGAAGCAAGTGCCTTTTTATCCTGTAACGTCTGTTTAAGTTGTATGAAATTAAAAATTGCCAGTATGGCTCCTTCAACTGTTACTATCAGTTCACTTTTTTGTTCCTTTCTGAAACTTTGTTTTAAAAAGGCCTATATGCAATGGTACTGGCACCAGCGTAATCACCACCAGCAGCACCAAAACATTCAGCGAAAGCATGAAATGTTTCCACACCAAACTTCGTCTGTGGCAACAACTTCTTTTGCACCAACCAAGGTATTTTTTGTTTCATAATATCGAAGACAAATATGGTATGTTGCTCACCAAGTATATATACTTATATATATATGTATATTTCAATTCATATTTTAGAGCATTGGATCAAAACATCAGTCCGGCTTGCATACTCCCTCAGTACCGCCACATTCTACCCATGGCCATCACAGTCAATTATACCACAGTCGAATACTTGTATGTTATTTTGATTCATGTGTTTCGTTACTTTGCTATTTAATTGCTGATATTTTTAGAATGGACAAAATTTAAGAATGCCTTCCCAAGTTTTTCAACATCGCTATCCTCCTGCTCGTGTACCTCAACAATTTCATGGAAATCTTCCCCACCCACATAATTATCATGGAGGTGGTAGAACTTTCTGATCAAAATTTGACTGAATATTCAGGTTTTTAATATGTATCTTTGTTGGCAATAGTGAGTCAAGCCAATGCATCGAGAATTCCTGAAAAGTCAGCACCACAATTAAATGTATCACATATTTCCCATCCCCATCCACAGGTATGCAATGTATTTGTATATGGATAATAACATTGTTAATCCACATGCTATTTATTTGTGCAATTTAAAAAGTGAAGTAAAGAATTGTCTCTTTATTTTAAAGATTAACATGCAGGTAAGCTATGGTAATGCGATGAATGTATATCCTGGCCAGCATATCCAAACCAATGAATCAGTGGAAGAAAGAGCTCCTGGCACAACACCCCCACCTGGTGGAGGTAAAACTTTTTGTTTTTGCTGTTCTTTATTTTAAATATTTTTACAAAACATTTTGCAGAAACTCAACCTCAACAAACTGTAGATCAGAATGCTGCTTTCCATAGGTATGAATAAAAATTTCTAAAGTACCTTTTTTTTGATCAGAAAATAATGATGATAGAATTTTCCATTTATATAAGTCTTTAACGGCTCCACAGCAATTCGAAATGTGGAATAGCAGTTATGAGTTTTTGTAAGATTTTCTAAAATCTTTTGAAAATATTTTTGTTAGATCATAAATATGTCTACAACTAGGTTATAAGACATGTAACAAAGCGTAATCTTGCAGTACAAGAAAACAAAATGATGATCTAAATGAGAGAGAAATGCAAGATTTAAATGTAAGATTCTAAAGATTTCATCTCCAAATTTACATTTGTGCATAAAACGTAAAGCATGTCATGTGTTTTAGACAAAAAAGAAAAAAAAGAAGAAACATAGAAAACACAAAAAACGAAAGGAGAATTCCAGCTCCTCGTCAGATGATGCAGAAAATGAAAAAGAGAAAATTATGGTAGGATAACAAGATTAGCAAAATACATTGAAGTTTTTGTTTTGTTGTGCATGCAGTCAGATGGATGTTGAAATGTTCAATTTTATTGTGAAATCAAGTTTTTACACCATTGTATAGTTGTTTATATATTTTTTGTTGGTAAAGTAGATCTTATGATTGTCAACAGGTTAGGAATAGTATGTTCTAATATTAAATTTAACTGTGCTTGACACCTTGATAAGAAATTTGCATCAACACAGCTTCCAGAGAATATAATTACATTCTGTTTTACACCAGCTCGTTGTAATTATTATGTTTGTTTACAGAAACAACTAGTTGCATTGCAAAATAAACAATCAGAAGGAAATGGTGGAGAAGGTGAAGTAGAAGATGGTGAAGTTGAAAGTGAAAATGAGACTAAACTTCCCAGCCTTGAAGCACTAACATCTGCTTTACTTGAAGTATTTTTTAAAGTTTTTTTGCACACAGTATTTATTGTTTTATTTGACATTGTGGTAATTTTAGTTGGAAAAAAAGAAAAAAAAACGAAAGCGAGAAAAGAAGAAAAAAAAATCTAAAAACATACCTTTGGAGCCCAAGGAAGATAACTCGTATGTTACACATGCATTTATTTATCAAATATTTTCATATAAATATCCTTCTGCTTTAAGCAAGGTGAAACTTTTGAACGTACCAAGGAATAAATGTGTAACCAAAGACTTTTTTGTATTCTTGCTTTAGTATGTGTGAAGAAGCACACCAGCCCAATAGAAATGTCCAAGGAATTCCTTCAAATGAAAGGAATTTAATTCAACCACCATCATTTTTTCAGGAAATTAATCCAGGTGCCATAAAATAAACTGCTTGACTTAGGCACGATAAGAGCAAACATAACTAGGATAAAAGCGTTAAAAGAATTTAGATTTTTTTTATTGCTAATTGTTTACTAAAATTCGGTTGCATTTTTTTGGCAAACATATTTTGGAGTTAAAACTTTAACCCATCATAATTTTATTTGCATATTTGTGTGAAAATGTGATATATCAAAATTTTAGTTTTGTTTTGTAAGGTTTTGAATATTCAGTTTTCTGCAGGATATCCTGGAAATCCTAATAAGACATCTTCTCGAGTTCATACTAGTCAACAAAGTGCAACAAACGCTGGAGATATTTCTACACCTTTTATGCCCAGCCCACACTCTGGTCATATGAAATCAAATCCAAACCTTGTTAGTCTTGGAGGAGCTTCCGGTAAAATGTACAACACCCCTGTACCCACAAGTAAAGAATCGTATGAATTTGCCCAAGCAGAAGCCCAAGAAACATATAGATATGGAAATCCCACAGTTGGGCCTGCTGGAGATCACATTCCAAAGGTATTCCCTGGTAAACAGCTAATGTCACCTTTGCCAATGATTATACCAAATGATCCCCATGAGTTGGAAGCATGGAACAATGAAATGGAGCAGAAATATGCTGTTCCAAGTCAAACAACATCTGTAGGTCAACCTTACTCACAAAGCTTTATGGGAGCCACACAATTGGACCCTCAAGCAATGCACACAACTTCATTAAACAAGATGGAAAACCTGAATAAAGTTTCAAGACGAGCTAGAGAAGTAGAATCAATTGCTGCATAATGTTCTGTAAAACCCAATAGCATTTGGTTTTGTTTTATTAGAGAACAGGAGGTCGTGGTCGTGGAAGAAAAAGGCGCAGACTGCAGCGGAACTACTATGATTGGGATCAGCCAGTTGATGATGGACTTGTAAGTAGTCTATTTAATAGCAAACTTGGTATTTTCTTAAAAATCTGCCAACAAAACCCGGGTTTTCCTCAATGTATACTTGCTAGAACTGCAAAAACATAGTATACATTTAACGGATAATATTGCTCGGTTTAGTATTTTATTCTTTTTAATGTAACACAACTCAAACGAAGCAGTTTTTAAATTGAATCCTAGCTTTTTAAACTTTTTTGTGTTTGACACTTTAGGATAGTGGTGTCAACAAAGTTTTTTTCATGAGGGCTGATTTTGTTCAGATGAAGATGGCCGCAGGCCAGTCTTTTAAAGTGTTTAACCAAACAATTATTGCATGGATAGACTGCATAACAATCAATTTGTTTCACGAACTGCCATGGTATAAACTATATTGGAACAAAACAAATATAGTGTTTTATTTGTCGTATTTTAAAAGATTATTTGGTATAAATCATGTCAAGCACTTAAATTTAACTTACCTAAAATTTTGCACAGTTCCAATGCCAAATCAAACCTAATAATTCTCGAAATGCTTTACATCAAACTTCACACACCATCACTTCATGTGGATGACAGCTCTAGGCACATCTCAAATGATGATGTCACTGGTGTGGTCCTCTGTATATAGTTGCTGTCATGTGATGTGTTTCAGTCGTATTGCTTTGCTTGTCTGTTTAGCTTTAGCTTTTCTATTTTGAAAAGAATATTTACTTAAAGGAAAAATCACTACAAGATGAGACCAAAAATTTATCACTTACTACAAAATGATGTTGTGATTTATATTTTGGCAAGAATTCCAGATTGGGTCTATTAGCAGTGGCTTACATGCGTAAAACATTACGCAAATGGGGGTACTTAGTCAGGATGTGAAAACTTTGCGCAAAGAGCATTCTGATAGTTTTTACCGGGTGCACCATCAGTACTTATACAACAAAGTTTTTTCCATTGTAGTTTCATCTTGTCAACAACTATGCAGAGGCAAACAATTCAATTCACATTGTTTGACCTCTAAGACTTTGCAGGTCGAGCATCTCTTTTGTGACATTCATGTTGTAATAAAAATCATCAATCAATAGTGCTGTGTCAGATACATCAGTGCCTTCATCACAGGCCAACGAAAAACAATCAAAGGTCACTGCCCTGTTTTCCCGTTATCCCTGTCTTGCTATAAGCACGACCACTTCATAACTGGCTTTAGTGTTAGTTTCATGAGATCCACTGGCTTTCGTGAAAAATAGCTGTTGCTATGCAAGAAGTTTCTTTATTTGACATCATGATCGCCTGTTACTTTGTCACATGTGTTTTGTGAGGTACTTGTTACATTGCTTTTTTTTAAAAAACAGCAGCCTTTTCGTGACAAATTAGACACACACAATTGCTTGGACTTGGAGTAAAAAAGTATTGTAGCTGCAATTTTTCTCGAAATGGCAGAGTGAGTTATGGACTTTAATGTTGTTATTAACTGACACCATCTTGTACAAGCACAGAAAAACATTGCAACAAATGTAGTAAACATGTCTATTGCGTTGTATGGCGTCATATGCATTTTTATTGACACTTAAAAAGGTTTGATCTAAACTTTGACACAACCAAATGTGGCTCATGAACCAGACTTTGGACACCTCTATTTCAGGATATCCTGCTCATTTAAAGATCTGTTCCGGCAAAATCTATTTGTTAGATCGATGTTTTAGTCATTATTAAATTGACCTTCATCATGACAAAGTGAATAAGTGCAAACATTATAGTGAGTATAGGAAAAAGGAAGAAAGAGAAAAGAACATACTTTGCACAATTTGAAAATAAGATCCTAATGTGCGAAACACACTTCCAAATCTTTCTTCCTATATTCACTGTGATGTTTGCACTTATGCACATATTTTCCTAATGAATGTCAATCAAATAATTACCGAATGTTGCAAAAATTGGCATAAAAACCTGGGTTCGGGAAAACCTGGCTTGGACATGCTAGTTTTACAAGGTTCAACTAAACTTATGGTATTTTTAAGGTATACTACTATAGTGAAAGTGGCAGCTCGGGATGGGGCTCTGACAAGGACTTTGATGATTTGCTTGCAAAAAAGAAGTGGGAAACTGGAACTACATTGCCTCCGCCAACTCAGTTTGAAAACACTACTGTAACCAATCAACATGCTGATAGATCAAGGACAGGGTATTTAAACTTCATGCACAAATTGCTTAGTATTCTACAACAGAAAGTATCCTGGATTTTCTAGGGCGATAAGTGATTTCCAGCTTAAGTGATGTTTTTTTGCAAAAAAACTACTAAGAAAGATTTTTTGTCCCCTGTGCAGAATAACTGGATGATTATAGTGAGTTGCAGACAGTTGTGCCCACACTGTTTCAACCTACTTCACTTTTTCTCCAGTGGTTTTGACATGAATTAGTCTCTATACGGCCACTCAGCTGACAAGACTGTTGTCAGTCACCAGCTGTACTGATAAGATAGGTTCAAATAATGTGTCTGCAGCTTACTCATAATTCTCTAGTTTGACAATTTAGAGCAAAATGCTGATAATCTAATACGGAAAAATTAAGCAAGCTTTGATACCATTTCGAATCTCATTTTCTTATGTACAAAAAAATTTGGTTTGACCTTTTATTTGGGATTAGTTTTCACTAACACAGGCCAATTGTACAGCACAAAACATGCTAATCTTGGCTTATACATCAATGCCATGTATATTTTTGAAAAAGCATAATTCTAATGTAGTATAATTTGAACTTTAATTTTTGTATATCAGTGACCCTGATCCTTATCTAATTGTATGACTCTTAGTCATCTCTACTTTAAATTCTAATCCAGTTGAAAAACCTAAAAAAATTTCCAGTTGTCCCGAATCTTCCAAATTAGTCAACATTTAGTCTTTCTATCTGGAAAATGTGTCTTCTGTTCTGATAAAAACCGTGTTGGAACACCATATATGAGTTTTAAATCCAACAAAACCTGTTTTACAGAATGTCACCATTGCCACAACATCCTCAGCATGTTTCAACAAAATTTCAGTCAATGGGGGAGCCACAAGGAATTCCTGTAATTGGGGGCATTAAGCCCCAGCCAATCCCTTCTTTGGCCAATCGCAGTATGCAGCATTATTCCCCCCGTCAGGACATGGGTATCAGCAATGCAAGAGATCACCTATACAACCCACACATTGTTGAGCAACTTGGAATTCCATCTGAAATGCACAACATTCATGGAAATCGGCATACACCTGTCTTTAACCCCCCAGCATATCGCCATCACAGCCATCAACAGATCATGCCACCTTTTTTAGATAGGCCATATTCAAGGGAAAGACCATCGGGTGACGGATTTGGCAGACGGCCACCATACTAAACATATATGTAAGCTCTTAATATTTTTGTCTCTTTTATGCTCTTAATTCTGTAAGTTTTATTGTATTTTCTTGCTTTATAGTTTTATTTTTATGTATTTTTATTCATGCATTCGGTAATTATTTGCACAACAATGCATTAGTTGTTTTTTGTCTTGGAAAAGAGTATGGCTGTTCAAGAAAAAGAAACTAATCTTGGTGTTTTACGTAACATTGACTTAAATGAACAAAATTGCCAAGGTGCTAATTGCATGTTACAATTTGTTGAAGATTGTGGATTTATTACTTGTGGGAATGTAGGTTGTCAAACACACTAACATCAGCTAGATTAATGACTTAGATTATGCTTTTTGTAGGATGAAAAGAAATTGGACGTGTTTGACCACTTGGTTCATGGAAGAAAATGGAATTACATGAATAATTCTTAAGTTAAAACTTTGCTGTGCTGTGCAGCAATGTTTAACAAGCAAAACTGTTTTGATCAATATGTGTACATAGCCAACAGGAGTAGCAAACTGCACTGAGCAGTATATTCATTCCAGTTCATAGTTGGGCAAAAAATTGCCTTCTGTGCTGGGCAGTGTTTGTATATCTCAATCAGTGTCAATGTAAATTTTGTTCAAACTGCACTGAGCAGTTCTTGATCCACCTGCTTGTATTAAGGGATTACATATCAGTTATGTGTAGAGTAACTATGTTGATATTACTGCGCTGGGCAGTTACTGCAACAGAACCTGACTAAAAGATGATAGAATGAAAGGCTGGATTATGTTCAGTTACAACGTTGTAACAGCAGTTGTGGAATATTGTTTGGTTGAAGAAGTTGCAAAGCTATTAGCTGAATGGTTTATTCATGAACAAGAGGAATATAACATATGAATGTTAAATGTTCCACAACTTCTGTGGTTTTATTAAACATACACGCCAAAATATCTTTCTACAACCTTTGGAATAGGAATATTGTTTTGCACAAACCATTCTGGAACAAGAAGGAACATGTCTCATTTAGTCAGGCTCTCAAAGTTCTGTTGTTAGAAGGACTTTACTGGTATGCTTGGAAAGTCCTGGACACCTGCATTTACTTTGTATCTCAACTGTAAAAACCTTGATCACTAAAATTAAATGTAGTATGTTGGGTGTGTGTAATTAAAATTAATAAATTTCGTATTTCATCGATATGTGGGGAAAATGCCAAATCTATGACCAGTTTCAATCCTACATATGCAGCTTGCGACCACATTCTTGGTTTCATTTTTTTCTAAGGACCGACATGTTAATGGACTCCACAACAGTGTGGCTTTCTAAATGTATGCTTAAGTGCTTAACAAAAACAATCCTACATTTCACAAAACACATGTGAAGGGCGCTTTGGCGAAGTTCTCCCAGTTCTGGTGTTTTCCATATGGCCATTTACCAGAAAATATTTTCCTTAATCCGTTTTGGCCAAGCAAATTTTAAAATTGCACTGTTGGACAACCCGTTATTGCCAGTAACTTGCAACTGTTGCGGTTCACGAACCGAAATGACTAGACTTTTTCTGTTTCACCAGAGGGATGTTAGTTGACGAAAAAAAATCGTCAGTTAACAAAACTTTGAACGCGGGTTACTCGGCCACCTTACGAGGTAGCGGCATGATTTTTTCACACGATACAGATCATAGGCTGACCTTTCCAACGATACCAATTATTAAAAAAGGTATATATTTATATTCGGTTATTAATATCATATGCGTATTATGACATAAGTCGCGTAAACAAGATTCGCTTCGCTAAATTTTAAAGCATAACATTCTACGCGCTAAACCCTTTCAAACGATATCAAAACATTTAAAAAATTCGATTGGGCTTGTGCAGAAAAATGAATTTATATTTTTGAAACATAAAAAAATATCGATTTTTCCTTAATAACTTATTTTATCGTTATGGCCCAAGTTTCAATTTACAACCCGACCGTCGCCCGCCGCTCTTTTAAGCCTCCAAGCCATATGTATGTGCGTCACGTACTTTCGCCGATAAATGTTGCTACAAACCGAGTCCCGAGCTTTTCTTTTGCACAAACAACCTTATACCATCCCACTATCGAATGAAATCAAAGTTGAATCAATTCAGTCGGAGATGCTATGCTAAATTAAACGATTACTTACTCCAACCCTATGAAAACTAACATTATTACATGTTCATATTATAAAAATTTTGTAGTTATAGTAAATAAAAAAATTTATGAAAATATTTATCCGATGTAATAAGTTCAAAAGTTTAGTCGCCTCTGTGTTTGGTCAGCCGAAACTGCTTCCAGTCGCACCACGAGGAGGTACACAGATGACTTGGTGTTTGAGCCAAATAGGCAACAAACAACCCAGCGACCAACCTGAAAAATACTTAAAACATATGTTAAACATTTGTTACATTAACAAGCCTATACCTAGCCTACACAATAATATCCCGCTGGATACTTAAACATTTTCCGCAAAACCAAGGCACGTCCTCGATTTTAGCTTCATTCGGTATGGGGCGCTCTATAAACTTTCCGGATGTCTAATGTCTTTTGCGACCACAGCATGATACTGGGAGTCGAAGTGACATGTTGCAGCGTTCCGCCCAACTTTCCTTTCACCGCAACGCCGTCGACCTTTTGTTCTTTCTGCGTAATCGCAAGCGCTGCTAATTCCTGCTTGGACCTAATCACCGCGTTTCGAGCCTTTTTTAACACCTCTTTGGATGGCGCGTCATCCCTATTTCCTGATTCTAAGACGCCTGGTTCAACTTTTCCGAGCATATCAAGATGTGTTAAGCGGGGGCATTTATTCGTTACAAGTTGTTTTTGGGCCAAAAGTGTAAAATTGTTTTAAAGCGTCAATTATCTTTTTGATCATTAAACCGAGGTTGTCATCGACACTAGAGTCGACTACATTAAATTCGACATTGGATGGACTAGCAGCGCAAACAGGTTCTTCGGCGTTATCATTTTCAACAATATTACAACTACATGATGATTCGCGAAGAGACGTTGTTATCTCAATTCTAATGCGTTCCCAAAATCTTTGAAGTTTACGAACATTGTTACGACGTTCTGAGTTTGACATTTTTCTTTTAGAAAAAAAACTGACCAAGGCATGCCACGACGAGAGGGCGTGAGGGTCCAATGTTGAGAACGTAGTTATTGTTCTTGAAAATATATCTATTGTTAAATTACCCTGTTTCTTCTTGTCCTTACAAGACGTTGGCGAGACGGTCTCGTGTTGAATTTCCCTTCGAGCGCACTTCATTGGTGGTTACGCGATGTTCTTGTTGTCGGGAATTTCCCTTCTCGAGTACCCCGACGCTTTTCTTCCTTGTCTTGTTACAACCATCCATCCGGACTCCGATGCTTCCGCCACTTTCCGTTGTCGTCTGGTGCGCAGTTTGGTGGACGGCCGCAGGTCTTGTTGGTTTGAATCCAGTACTCCTCCTCCTCCCCATATTTGAGCGGGACCCTGGAGCCAATCGTACGCTGGAGCCGATCGCTGTACTGGAGCTGAACGTACATATGACGGTTTGTCAACCTAGCAAATACAAATGTAGTTTGTTTAACTGCAAGTTATACTACGATACAGTGGGTTATGATATATTAAAAATAACTTACCTGCTGCGTCTTTTCCTGAACAATATCGAGAAATGTTGGCCTTGATTCCACCGGTTCCATCTGCTCAATGGACTCCTAGTGTAACATAATGTCGTTATTGTTATGGTTTTGTTGTTAAAACATGTGTACTCACCAACAGTGGACCCGGCGTTATCGCTGTTCTCGCATTTAATTCGAATTTTAGCATAGCATCTCCGACTGTATTGATTCAACTTTGATTTCATTCGATAGTGGGATGGCATAAGGTTGTTTGTGCAAAAGAAAAGCTCGGGACTCGGTTTGTAGCAACATTTATCGGCGAAAGTATGCACCGGAGCACCCCTAAACCGTGTTTACAATGGGGGTGTAGGGTTGAAGTGTATTCGGCTCGTACAGCGGCAGCTCAAAGTGTTTTTAGACATGTTTAATATTTTTGGAAAGCTTGATTTTTGAGCTTTTGTATGGTTGTAAATTGAAACTTGGGCAATAACGATAAAAAAGTTATCAAGGAAAAATCGATATTTTTTTATGTTTTGAAAATATAAATTCCTTTTCCTGCACAAGCCCAATCGAAT
Source organism: Ascidia mentula (assembly GCF_947561715.1). NCBI lineage: Eukaryota > Metazoa > Chordata > Ascidiacea > Phlebobranchia > Ascidiidae > Ascidia > Ascidia mentula. Next base: position 11,800,688 of record NC_138568.1, read on the forward strand.
TTTTCAAATGTTTTGATATCGTTTGAAAGGGTTTAGCGCGTAGAATGTTAATGCTGTAAAATTTAGGGAGCGAATCCTGTTTTCGCGATTTATGTCATAATACGCATATGATATTAATAACCGAATATGAATATATATTTTTTTAATAATATTGGTATCGTTGGAAAGGTCAGCTTATGATCTGTATCGTGTGAAAAAATTATGCCGCTACCTCGTAAGGTGGCCGAGTAACCCGCGTTCAAAGTTTTGTTGCTGCCAGTTTAATTTGAAGATCCCCTATCAATACGTATGCCGGCTAACCTTTCTTACAGCATACAGGCTAAAACGTCTCACTGAGTATAACACAGTCCTTGCATGGAATGTAATATACAACGCCTTTGGGTTGGGCCGTACCCTTCTCGATCGGGTGTGACACCATCCTGCCCAGTGTTCTGTGTGGCTTTGTGTGGACCGCAATACCATAGTCCAACATCATACGCCTTAGCGTGTCTGTTAAAACAGGTACACATGGCAAAACGATCGTACCAGTAGTTGGCGCTGTTTCTTGTGACTTGACTGTGGGCTTTCTTCTTAACATCCATGACGGATACAAATTCTTCCGCAATGCATTCTTGATGAACTTCACTTCTTTTTCACGGCCTTCTTCTCTGGAAACCAGAGCCTCGGCTCTATCCATCAGTGACCGCACTACCGCTGTCTTGTGCTGTATCGGATGTGCCGACTTAAACGACAAGTACCGATTGGTGTGTGTCGGCTTGCGATACACACGAGTGCTAATCAACCCATTCTCATCACGGATAACCTCTGTATCTAAAAACGGTAGTGTACCACCACTTTCCTTTTCTAAAGTGAATTTGATGGATTCTTCCACACGGTTAATGTGGTTGAGGAACAACTGGAGCTGTGCTTCATCAACGATGGCGAAAGTGTCGTCGACATAACGCTTCCAGTAGCGGGGAGGATGCGCAAACGTGGCGAGTGCCTTATCCTCAATGGTCTCCATTACTACATTCGCCACTACCACAGTGATGGGAGAACCCATCGCCGTACCAAACACCTGTTGGTAAAACACACCACGAAAGGAAAAATAGGTGGCGTTCAAACATAATTTCAGTCCTTCTGCGATATCCTCACAGGATAGCAAAGTGCGCTGCTCAAGGTTACTGTCATCCTCTAAGCGTGCCATGACATTAGTAACAGCTACCGATATTGGCACATTGGTGAAAAGAGACACGACGTCACCATACACTTATCATCCGCTATGCGTTTTTCCCTTATCTCCGCTACCATCTACTACGTTTGCTACCACACTGTAGTTCACAGTTTAAGCTCTGAGGAGATAGCGTGAAGAAATGACTTCCAGTTTGCAGTGGCTTTTATTGTTTCTATTACGTCCTAATATTTGCAGAAACTGACGATGTTTATGGTAACCTACATAAGTGAAATAGAGTTTTCAAAATAAAATATGCTGACGTAAATCAAAGGCTTGTTGCTTCACTATACATACACCAACTAAAGTAATATGCTGTCGCATATAAATAAACAATTCCAAACCGAGGGCAATTCCTATTAAGCAAGTGCTATCCCGACCCGTTTTTGTTAATTACCGCCCAATCTTCCTTCTTGGCACCGATCTTAAATTCCTTTGTAAAACCCTTAGCCTTCGCATCAAAACCTTTATCCCCTCTATACTCTTCCCCCAACCAACTCGCCACACCAGGAAATTTAACATCAGATCTAACATCTACGTGACATTTACCACTACGCCTCCTCTATACAATTTTTGTTTCTCTTGACTGAAAAAAGCCTTTGATTTCATTTCTTGAACGCTTTTCCGTATCATTACCTTTCTGCTCTTCACTCTTCCGCCAATTTCCGGGCCATAGTCAAGGTTTTGCAACGATGGAATTTCCGGTCAGGAGAGCCGTCAGGCAGGGAGATATGAACCTTCGCGTTGCCCTACAGAATCGCCAATCCCCGTGCCATAAAATTCTCCCCTTGATAACAGTCCTCCCTTCCATTAGATTAAGACCCTCACGGTCACTTTTGCACATATCCTTTTGAAATATTTTCACGCCTATTTTACGACTGCCCTTCTTTTCAGCCTTTATTACCCCTGGCTAAAAACACCCTCAACGCACTTGTTAACATGACCACCACCTATTTTGACACCACTGCATACCGTAACATCTAAATAACTCTCTGCCCCATAACTTTCAGAAAACGCGTAACAGAATCCGCCATGAACCCCGCCTTTTGAACAACATTCCCCCAACAAGTCCTTAAAACAGTCCATAAACTTTAAGCTCGCTGGGTGAAGTAACACCACCGAAGTGAATATTTCCCCCACGAGTCAGTCTCCCTTTTTGCGTGTATACGAGCGAATTAGGTGGGGAACTTTGATGGGGTTCCAACTCAAAAGTAAACGTTGCTGCAAGCTGAAATTTGATACGCTTTGTCACAAAGGACGTGTCTTTCGATCGATGCAAGTTTCGATTCGATTGGTAGTTTGCTTGTGACGTCACAATGTTTCGTAAATCGTCCTTGTTCTAAACGACACTAGGTGTCGCACAAACACAGTTGGTACTTAAATTTCGGTGGATGGTAAAGTAGAAGGATAGACCTTCCACACGATGCATCAACCGACCCTATAGGGTCCCTACTTTTGACGCTACGACCCATCGAAAATGTGGTGCTAAAAGTACACATGCTCGGTTTCGGCCTTTTTGCGTGTATACGAGCGAATTAGGTGGGGGTCTTTGATGGGGTCCCAACTCAAAAGTAAAGGTTGCTGCAAGCTGAAATTTGATACGCTTTGTCACAAAGGACATGTCTTTCGATCGATGCAAGTTTCGATTCGATTAGTAGTTTGCTTGTGACCTCAAATTGTGTCGTAAATCGTCCTTGTTCTAAACGACACTAGGTGTCGCACAATCAAAATATATGTTTAAACTTAACTTTGTAAAGTAGAGGGTGAGACCTTTCGGATGATGCCACAATGAACTCTATTGGACCAGTGGTTTTTGCTATATGATCCTAACAATTTGTCGTGGTAGAAGAGTACATGTTCTTTGTTGTGTTTTTTTCGTAATAACTACGGTCTACTTTGGCGTGTTTGCTTAAGAAGGCATTTGCAGAGAAACTATTTTATTTACACGTCATTTTTTGTGTATTGAAATTCCGTACAAAGTGCAAATGCAATGTAGGTCAATCGTTTCGTTTCTATTTCGCCAGATGCGTTAATCTCGCACAGATGTGTTAATCGGTTTATATTTTTAATTTCGAAATCGACGTTCCTTAATAATCGCATTTTTCTCATTTTCGAAAATATTATAAATACCGTCGCACGGCCTTAAGCCGGGGAGAATATAGAAAACGATATGGACAGAGGATAGAGAACACTTTCGAAGCGATAGAACTACGCTCTGGACGCTGCGCGTTTTGTGTTGTTTGTTTTGAATCAAGGTATGTTTGTGTTACGTTTTATGTTTGGATTAAAAGTCGCAAGGGTAGTTTCTTTGGTAGAAGTTTTTAATAGATTCAGGAGTCAGATATACGGCAGTGTTTCGTTCTGCACACTTAGGTCGCTGCAGAAATTGGTGACTTGTCCTCCGTGATATTTGGACACGCAAACTTAAACCTTCTGAAATAATAACTGCGCAATTGAAACAGCTAAACTGTATTTATTGATATTTTTTGAATTTAATTAACTTACGAAACGAGATATAACCATGTCAAGCAAGTTTTTCAGGTTTGTTCCCTGTAAGATATTTTGGCAGACAGGTACAACGAAGAAAACAAGCACTTGGGTATTTCGAAAAGGTTTGGTGCATTTTTTATTGCGTTAAAACGTTCTATAATTAAGCTCAATGCCAAACTGCTTTGAAAAGCATGTTTTGTTGAAACGTAAGTAAATGTTAATTATTGTTACGTAATGCCTAACCAGCATTTTAGTGGTTACGTCATATGTCAACCTTATATAATGTTGTGCAGATATTATTAAATACTTTTTCAAATTTCACCAAATAGGCTAATACATGACTCCGAATCGTCAATTAATTATTTTTTATTGCGGGACTAACGGCTTCTTAATACCCGAAATCGAATTAACATCGGACGTGGATAACCCTATTTGTTGTCTGTGATAAAGGATACGGTATAACAATGATTTTAGATTTGTTATTGTCATGGTTAATTCCAAAACGTAAACTTTTATATTAATTAATCAACTTGTCAATAGGAAAAACAACAGGAGAATTACATTTATACAGAATGGTGTTTTCAGTGAGCAATCACAGGGCTATCGCGCTGGTCGCGACGCATTCACTCAATGCACACATTTTTTTCTTCACATTACCGGACAACTAGTCCGAAGAGCAGCACGTGACTGCTAGTCGCACGGCGCACCTGATGACGCCTCAACTTCGCAAGTGACCAGAAGCCATACACGCTTGGTTGCTGAGCCTGAAGCCATGCATTGTGCAGTGGGTGAATTAAAAATCCGCTTAGTGATTTACCCATTAGCTCATTTTGCACTGGTAACTTTCAATGCGACTATTTTTTTTATTTTCCTCAGACCGCAGCTTGATGCATCACACACATATATTTGCACTGCGTGTCGACAAATTGCCTTGTGGGAGATTCGTGATTACGGCCAAAACACGAATTACATTTCACATTGCAACACCTTTCCCATAAAGCCCGTCACCTAGTGGACTGTATTAAATGCCAATCCTGGAAATTACTAAAGACATGTTTGATTTTTTTCACTATTAATTCGAACCTTTGACACATGACAATACTCAAAGCTATTATTATTTGTATATTATCCTCAAGTTCTCTGTCCTTGTTGTTATTCCAGCGCTTGAATTAAATGTCACTTGCTTCATCGCAAAAACCGAAGCTGTTTGTCACGCAAATATAAAAAGAAAATTACTAACAAAACACCTGACAAATCATAACAACGCGCGATACGTATGTAGTAACTTAGGCCTAGAAAATTTAACTGTTGTTTGTTCGAGAATGTCTACAGATTGCAACAACGATCTACGTCGAACTTCAGTGCACGTTCAAATGCTACTGGACGTTTCAACGATATATCGATTCACGAAGATGTTCGGCACGATTAAACCTCAGCGTGCTAATCCAAGACGCACGTTAACACCTGACATTCACCCAACAAACACTTTCGCAGCGGGGGACTTTCTGCAGAGAAACTATTTTATTTACACGTCATTTTTTGTGTATTGAAATTCCGTACAAAGTGCAAATGCAATGTAGGTCAATCGTTTCGTTTCTATTTCGCCAGATGCGTTAATCTCGCACAGATGTGTTAATCGGTTTATATTTTTAATTTCGAAATCGACGTTCCTTAATAATCGCATTTTTCTCATTTTCGAAAATATTATAAATACCGTCGTTCGGCCTTAAGCCGGGGGACACCGTAGAGAGCACGAATCCGAGTAGAGGGAACGAGATTGACCGAATTACGCGCATACTAGAAACATCGTATGTTTATTAAATCAAGGTATGTTTGTTTTATCGTTTTATGTTTGGATTAAAAGTCGCAAAGGTAGTTTCTTTGGCAGATGTTTTTAATAGATTCAGGAGTCAGATATACGGCAGTGTTTCGTTCTGCACACCTTAGGCCCTGCACATTCAACAAATCAGTAATAGTCACACGACGCAATGCAAGTTACTTGTGAGACTTTTATATTTTCATCAAACAACACTTTTGTTTTGTGGGTGTTGTACCTTGCAGAGTATGCTATTGCAGTTTGTTCAAAAGGCGGGGTTCATGGCGGATTCTGTTACGCGTTTTCTGAAAGTTATGGGGCAGAGAGTTATTTAGATGTTACGGTATGCAGTGGTGTCAAAATAGGTGGTGGTCATGTTAACAAGTGCGTTGAGGGTGTTTTTAGCCAGGGGTAATAAAGGCTGAAAAGAAGGACAGTCGTAAAATAGGCGTGAAAATATTTCAAAAGGATATGTGCAAAAGTGACCGTGAGGGTCTTAATCTAATGGAAGGGAGGACTGTTATCAAGGGGAGAATTTTATGGCACGGGGCTTAAGAAGGCATTCAACAAATCAGTAATAGTCACACGACGCAATGCAAGTTACTTGTGAGACTTTTATATTTTCATCAAACAACACTTTTGTTTTGTGGGTGTTGTACCTTGCAGAGTATGCTATTGCAGTTCGTTGACGGGCGTAGCGCGTATAAACAGGAAAATTTCGAGGTCTTGTAAATTTCGTTACATCATAGGTGATGACGTCATTTTTGGCATGGTAACTCGTAAGGTGTCATTTAACATTCGTGTGAAGTTTCAGGTTTGTAGTGCCAGGGATTTCTGTGATATAATAGGTGTGGTGCTAAAAGTACACCAGACCCCAAAATTGTGTATAATTGCTGAAGATTATGTTGTTGAGTATGTCATCATTATTTCAATGCGATGTTGGCTGATGTATTGTATATTTGCAGCAATGGATATCTTTAAACATATTTAAATTTGAATTAACATGAAAAAAGTTACATTAAAGCGGGTGTTGGATGTTTTAACCCCTACAAACTGTAAAGTACCAGGAGAAAAAACTAATTGCTACACAGAAAATAAAGATCCTAATCTTTTTGGAATTTATAAGGTGGGTTTTGTTGATTGGTCTAGTGTACATTGACATGATATATGCAGGATTACCATGGACATGATATAGGATGTAGGATTACCATGGACATGAACTAAAAAATATGCACTCTGCATTTTGATGCCAAAATATCATATTTGTGTCTCCGTCCAATTTTGAGGTTACTACTAATTTTTGTCAGGATGGTTGACCTTTTTCTTTGACCTTTTCTTCGAAGGTGGTCAAACTAAAAATGTCCAGCACCCACCGAATGAGCAATAATCTGTATTTTACCAACAAATAAGCATGCTTGGATGCAGAAACTAACCAAGCATGCAAGTCCAAAAGAAGCTTGTTTCTTAGAAAAAAGTATATACATGCATTGCATTTGCTAAGACACTGGTTGGAAAAATAAGCTCAAATCTCAGAAATATGCATGGTGTGGTAACCCTGTATATAGGCCTATATACCAAACTGTGCTACAGGCAAGTTTTAACTCTTTCCATTCCCAGCGTCTGTATATAGACGATTTCGCACATGCCATAGAATCCGAGCGTCTATATAGAGATGGTAAATGAAATCGTCATTGCGACGCTATCGTAAGCCTTGGCCACGCAAAAATACAAAGCACTAGGATGGAAAAACAGTTCCTTGCGTCAACAAAAGTGTACATTAATGTTTTGATGAATTTTCATCAATATGTACAATGCTAATTTTTTAGCAAATTTTTGGCCTTTTTTTGCACTGTTTTCACATATTTCGGTTGCAATACGACCAGCAACGTGGCGTTATAATGAAAATAGAGTCGGTACTGTAAGTACAGAGATCGCTTGAACCATTGGCAACAAAATTACGAAAGGTTTTGAGAAGGTCAATTGAGCAACTTCAAACAACAGCCAGGGCAGTTCAAAAGAAATTCATACAGTTGTCCAACATTCAGTGTGACATTATGTGCAAACAATTGCATGTAAAGTTTCACAACATGGTTGAATATCGTGTTTAGTCTTGTTTTACTCTGTTCTCTTCTTTCACTTCTTCATGGTTGTTTTTTGGAAAACACAAAAAATGCATGATTTGCAAGGGTCTTTGTGAAAAAACTACACATGCTATCAGTGAAGTTAGAACTTTCCATAAAGCACACTTCTAGTTGTCCATTTGGAAAAATTTGAGCTACTTTGAATAAAAAACAAGCCTGTAAGTATTTCGAATGTATATGTGGTAAAACAAACACAATCGAATGGTATAGGAATAAATTTTTGACAATTTTCGGAATTTTCGAATAGGTTTTGACTTATTATTGTAAATAGATCTTTGTATAATGCATACTGTAGCACTACAATGCTTGTGTATAAAAAATACCTCACAAGTAAGTTAAATATAAACAAACTTTAGGAAAATAATATTTGGATTTTTCACCATATTTGAGAAAAAATGCGATATTTCGATGGGATGTTACCTAAAAACAACTATCACTGGGCAAGAAAATAGTTAAAATGGTGTGCCGCAAAATGGGCTTAGATGTGCCGTGAAAGTTTTGTCAATTAACAATAATTTATGATTAGTTGCAGTCAGTGGCGGATCTAGGGGGGGTGTTTAGGTGTCAGAACACCCCCCTCAGCATTTTGGCACATTGTTTCGTGGGGTGTGAAAATGCGGTTAATTTCCGCTACGCAGGAACGAACACTACGGTCAAGTGTTCGTCTCTGCTGTTTCTTTGTTTCTCGGTCGCGCGCACTACATTCACGCGGCGATGACCACTTATGAAAAAATCGTTTGTTGTGCCGTTGGTCAACAATACCGTTTGTGAAAGCACGGTCTTATAAGTTTTCATTTATGCTACAATTTCCATACAGAAGCCGCACTCTGTAAGAGTTGTAATTGTTTGACAAAATTGCACCAAAATAAATGTAGCTAAACGAGTATTTTGTATTTCGTCTGTTTTTTTTTATATATATTTTGCAAATTATCTACTGCTAAAACATCGATGTGTATTTGGTGGTGCAAGACCACATCCTAGACCATTACAGATTTGTTTTTAGAGCGGGGTGGGTCGAAAATTTTTTGGTATTTTCCTATTTTCCGCTGTAAACCAGGTTAACAGTGGAAAATAGGTTAATTGTGGCCGAACATTGCAAAATACGAACGCCAGTGTTGGTGCGAATCGTCACATAAACGGTGGCTTCTTGGCTTATGCAATTGCGTAACACTTGGAACCCTCGATGCGAGTTTTTGCGGTAGTGCTTGCGCTGTAGTTTCATTACCACGACTTTGAAAGAAAGGTTTAAATATACCTGTTATCTAAAAGGAATTAAATGTGGGCTTACGTTATCAAGAAAACATAAAAATAAAAACTATGTTGCATGCGGTGGCCTTATATTCCTCTATGCACCTATGCAAGCACTAACAGTTGTTTTCAACATGCGTAATAATGGCATTGTGTTCAACAACTAAACTGGTTCCCACCCAGATTTTGACAAAAAATTACAGCATGATAAATGTCTGAAAAAAATTGTAACCGCATCTAACGGCTTAATTAATTATGTACCGAAACCGAACACCCCCCTTATATTTTTTCTAGATCCGCCACTGGTTGCAGTATACGTTGTAAAATCGCCAACTTACAAGACCAGCTTAAAAGGGGAAAATGGCTTCCAGTGACGAAACAATAGCAATAGCTTTCCAAAAAAGGCTACTGCAGCTTTTTCCCTTTAAATTTTACAATAAATATCTCGAATCTACGATGATGCATTGAGACTTGAGCGCAAAAGTGTGTTGGCAGTGCAATATTTTAATCAAACTTGTCTGATGTCACATTTCTCTTATTAAAACAATATAAAATTTAATTATAATGTTACACAGCAGTTGCAGATTATGGTGGAATCACCAAACCCAGAGAAGAGTTTGAGGTGTATTTGCTTAGATCATTGACAAATATTAAAATGGTCCTCTTCTGTGACACATCAATTGTTTCATGAATTTGCATGGGCAAATAGTGCAGACTTTTAATGGCTTCGAAAATGGTATTCGTAACAGCATGGGACCGATGATCATCAGGAAGTTTGCGGGAATTTTGAGTTGAAACTAGAATCTGAGTTTTCATCTTGCAATGATGTTGCTAACTGTGCAACATTCATGTTGAATGCAAAACAACTGTTTATTTTATGAAGCATATATCACTTTTTGTATGAGGAGCTGCATAAACAACCAATTCTTCTTATTTCCTGCACTCACGAGTTGCTGATTGCGCAAACTTGTGTTGCTTCCCAACAAACGTGACAATAAGCAATAGTTGATATTTTATCATATCAGCCAGCAGACCTTAACAAATTATTAAAACTTACACATTTTTTTTAATTATTTAAAAAATCTGCTTTTGTCTGTTGATTGTTTAAACTTTCTCCTGATCCATAAGTTGCATGGTACATTAATCAACTTTCATTCGTACAAACCATGCAACTGTAGGACCTATATGGGTATTAGATTGGAGAAATCCTGTGTTCAAGGCCCTCGGCTGTAATGCATCTAGCGACTGTTCCGCTTGTTTCCCAATGACCGTTGATGGGTCTTGTGACTTACATAGGGACCTAAAATTCTACAAAGTTGAAAAAAAAAAATTTGCTCCTGGATGAGACTGTACAGAGCAAGGACTTTTTGGGCCTCCTGGAAGATCATATGACCAACAGGGGGGTATACCCAGCCCTTGGGGGAGGGCTTTGACACTTTTTCAGCAACTAAATTTGATGCCATCGCATAGAGAAGAGTTGGAACTTACAAAAAAATGCAAATGAGTGGGTAGTTGAACGATTCATTTTTCTGCAAAATCCAGTTCCATTTTTGGTTGCTCTTTTAACCAAAATATTGAGTAACCAGGGGGGCAAATGGCCCTAGGGGGGTGGCTAAACCATTTTTTTGGAGACTAATTTTGATCAAAATTTGTAGATATGAAATGGATCTTTCATAAAATCACAAATGATTGGACACTTAAACGATTCATTTTGCCACAAACACAGCCTGATTTTTTTGCTCCATTTTCAACATAAATTTCAGCAGCACCCACCAGCAAGTTACTACCTAATTGGAATAGCTCAAAACCCCACTAAAACTGCCCCAAACACCCTAAAATTCGACAACAGCACGCACATGTGCGCTCATTCAACCGCAAATTTAACTTAATTGCGTCACTACTTTGCTTGGTGATGCATGTCTTTGCATTGTGACACAGGTCTACACGTTGGGCATTTCCCAGCACCAAAACTAATTTTCATAGAAATACCAATATGCGTCCTGTATCTGTATCCTCAACGCAAAATAGTTGCTGTGTTTTTTCTATTATTTTCAAAAGTTTTTAAATATATTTGCAACCAAAGAAAGGATTAATGTAAGAATGAAAACATACAAATAAAAACCATCTTGGATGCAGTGACATACATTTTCCCTCTTTGCGCATTTGGTTGCACTCAGTGGCGGATCTAGGTGGGGAGGGGGGGTGTTTGGGTGTCAGAACACCCCCCTCAGCATTATGCTATATTGTTTTGAGGGATGTAAAACTGTTACGCACACAGGAGCCAACACTTCGGGCCAGTGTTTGTCTGCGCGATTTCTTTGTTTACCAGTTGCGCATGACCGCTTTCGAGACAATTATTTGCCGTGCCGTTGATACTCAAAAAATGTTTTTAAAATAATTATTCCTGCAGCAGTTTCAATACAACAACAACTACAAAATTTATGTTGTTTATTGTCACAACGCAAAGAAATCAACATATATTACACGAAAAATGGCTTTAAAGAAGTATTTTAATTTTCGCCAATTTTTTGGCATATATTTATCCACGACTGCAAAAATATTGATTTACTTGTGTATATTGATAAGTGCAAGGAGTCTTAAACGTTCCTGACCCATTGCATCTCACAGATAGTCTATAAACTGCGAAGATTAGAAAATGACCGTTCAGCACAAGCAGTTGTTACGGGAAGCGTCCAGAATATCTCAAACGTCCGTCGTCATGGTGGCCATGAAGAGGAAAACACTGTGCACCCATAAGCTGATGGTTAACAAAACGGTTGCCAAAAATTGTGGCGTAACTTTTCCATTTCATTGGAACGAACTTCCATCTGCTGAACAACATCACCACGACTTGATGTGAAGGCATTTACAATGCCTTTTCTTTATCTATTGAGAAAATTTGATAAAACTCCTGACTGTGTTTTTTTTCGAACGTGCTTAGCGCTTTGCAAATTTCTTGTGCTGTTATGCCAAATGGAAGTTTAACTAATTTCCCAAATTTACAACCATGCGCGGTACTAGGAGCAAATAGCACACAAAACCGACAAAACAGTCCTTTCTTAATTGGTATCACTCGATGTAGAAGCTGCTTCGCCGAAGAAATACTTGAACAGCTTTGACTGATGCATGTTGTTATATTGTTCCGATTTCGATAAAACTTTACTGGACAAACTAAATTATTTTGCAGCAAGTGCTGCAGCATTTTATTGCATTCTCCAGACTCAAAAAAAATGTGACGAAATAATCTACAGGTGAAGAATCCCCCATTGTCACAAAACAATACTACTACAGGAACAAGGAGATAAACATGTCATTTCCAATCAAGACAATCTCTAAATAAGCCTCGCTCGCGAGAACTTCCTGCGATTTGTTTATTGTCCTGAATTCAATTTCACGCAACAAAGACGGAATTAGTCTGGCGCTAAGGGTTGTTTTTCATAACCGCCAGATACCTAATTTAGCCTAATCCAAATGCGATTATTGGCGTATTGTAGCCTAAGCCAAATGCGAAATAGGCGTGACCAAACTCGGACACCCCCCTCATTTTTTTTTGTAGATCCACCACTGGTTGCACTAATAGTTATTTTTTCAAGTCAAAGTTTGAGATAAGAGGCATTTGGTAATATTTATTTTACAATGAAACCAATTGGTTTCTGCTGAGGAAACTACATGCCATTGCAACAATATAAAAAAATACAAAAATTCGTACTTAAATTTTTGAAAAAATGCATTTGCTTTGTAACAATGCAACATGTTTTGCCAAGGCAAATTTCAGCAGGTGAAAAGTAAAGAAGGTTAATGGTTTTCATGAGGATTTGAAAAAAAAAATTGTTACAGTTGTGTTTAATAAGCTACCATGACAGACAAAAATATTTCGCAACGGAGGTGGCCGGGAACACTTAGGACTGTGATTTCATGTTCATTGAGGTAGAAGTTTTAATACAGTTAAATTGATTTTTGAATAAAACATTATGTCCTGTGACGATAAGGCAATTCCTGCCATGATTCATAAAAAACGGGATGGATTTGCACTATTGCAGGACACATGAAATGACTTCCAATGTTTTGACATAAAACAGATTGGTTTCAGAACCAGGGGAGACATATCTATCCTGGATTTTTTTGCAGGACACACAGGCCTTCTTTGGAAGATAATGTCTATGTATTTAAAAGCTTTGTAGTGCTTTCTTGTTACTTTGACATGTATAGTTTCTGAATCGTTTTAAACCATTAAATTTTTAGATTGCCCGTAATGGATTTCCATTTGAACCAACTTGCATTGGATATGATCCTGTACAGAGCTTGTTTGCAATTGGAACCCTTGCCGGGTGTGTTCGAATGTAAGTAATTGTCTTTAAATACTGTTATATTTGTGCATAGATTCAAACTATGTCCCTGCCTGTGGCGGATTGTGATAGAATTGAGGGAGTGTCTGGGTTTAGTAAATTTATATCCATTGGGTTTGTTTACCAATTTTTGCCATTCCTGATCAAGTACATTGGCCCAGGTCTCGATTTTTGATTTGTTACCATTCATAAGCTACAATAGCATCTACGACCATCTATTCCATGTTCACGACTGAAGATGTGTTGTATTTCACCAGTGGCACAATCTGCATTATATTGGTAAAATATGTATTCACTCGCTTGCATCCTTACATGGCTAAGCACCGTTACACAGCATTAAAGCGTTTTAACTGGGGATCGCCAGCAGTCGCAAGAATTTTAGTAAGAATTTTTGGTTGTAGTCGGCAACACAAACATAAAAATTTGTATGACCTTCAAAACAAAAAAAAACTTTAAGATTTTACTGTTGGCGCACATGAAATGTGCATGAAGGGGCGCAACCCCCCCAAAAATAGCCTAATTCTCAGAATGAGAAACTATTTATATTTGTTTGCACACACAAATAAATCAAACCAGTTTTGATTCCTAGCTAATGCAAGTCCTTTCACAGTTTTTTCGAAAATGGATGGTGTATATACCACTGTAATAACAATTAGTGATATGATACACACTCTTAATTTTTGGGCAAGTAAGCATTTACGCACATAAATACATCTGTGTCATAACCCATAATGTTTACTTGCACTGTGTTTTGTCAAGAATTAATTATTGTAACAAGATAATTTGCAGCATTGCAAACAATATTCAATTTTTTAATTTCTGGTAACTTACCATAAAACGATCAATCGGTGAACAAAACGACTTAAATCAACCTAATCAGTTATTACAAGCAAAAAAACCCACGAAAACAAGTTTTTGTATGAAGCAGGCCATTGTAGCTGATGGAAAAGTTAGGCTGCCTACCCTGGATTTGGAAAGTCTCCGTTGTTCTTTAGGCTGATATACCCGCAATGGCAAACATTAGCTCGCATCGTGCGATAGTCAATGAAAAGTGAAATCACTTATTGAAATTTGTGGAAATTTAAAAAAAACAAATTAAAATTTATCACACTATTTGTTTGTGTATTTGGTGCAATGTAAATTATGATCGAAATATCTTTGTGGGCCGGACTTTAAAAGGTTTGGATTTTAAAATGTTATGTAGACCTATTGCATAAGATGCCTATGATATAAAGGGACACAAACTTACCTAAAAATACTCTGTGAGAAATTCGGCTTGGAATAGTGTGAATTTGCACCTCTGTTGCAAACAATGAGTATTGTTTATACCAGTGATGCAATTGGGCATGATGAAGTTGTTCAGTTGTAGGAACACCATTCCATTATTAAAATTAAATTTGGAAATGCCAGTGGTCCATGTCAGTACAAAGTGGAGTGATTTAATGTACAATTATGAACTTAATATATACAATAACTAATGTTTAAAAAAAAAAAAGCAAACGCAAAGCAAAAAAAATTATATTAACTGCAGAAAAACTATGTTTTTTAGCGACTAATTATACCAACCCCTGGTGGGCCAAATTGAAAAACCCAATGGGTCAGAGTTCGCCCATGCCTGGTTTATGCTGATTCTAGATATTCACATATTCCAGTTAAGATGTGATTAACCAAATTCGTCTGATCACACTTTCCAAATGACATGCCAACTTTTTGACATATAATTGCTTCCCTCATTAACTTTTTCTATTTTGTGGATATTATATTGTAGTGGTTTCGTTAATAGTGTTTTGTGGAATGTTGTTTGGTCCATAGTGACAATAATGGAATGTAATAAAAAAATTACCACTTTTGCTTTGTTTAGCTTGGGCAAGACTGGTACCGATATTCATTTACACCATGAATCTATAACTCCAGTGACACAACTTATATTTTTAGTCAACGAGGTAAGTATTTGGATATGTTTTTTATGTTAACCTATGTCACATTATTTTACATTAAAAAAATAATATTTAGAATAGTTTGGAGAGATGTCAGTTGCTAAGCAACATATATTCTTGTCAGTTCATGCTAAATGTTGTGCCAAATTGTTTTACAAGTCTACACACCAATATATATTTTAAGTTGGACACAAGTTTTAATTGTTGTACATCAGAAATAGCAGTTGATAACTTTGTAAGAGATCTGATCGCATAATCTTATATAACATTGTAAATTGTCACAAACTGAAGAGAGTAATTGTTCTAGTTGGTCAGATGTAAGGGCACTTGTCAATGATTCACTACTTTTATTTCTATAATGCATATCTAAAAACATTTACTGGAAAAATGGCAGGAATTCTTGACAAGTTTTTTGTGCTTAGGAACATAATGTATGGCTTTTTATGCTGTTTTTAATTTTAACAATTTTATTTTAAAACACAATAATGTTGTACCCGATCGATAAAGATTCAGGTTCAGTAAAACACGAATAAACCAACGCTATTTACATGTACCTGAATATAATTATTTATACATAAAACCATTGTTGTCATCAATAAAATGTTATTATGGTTCACTTTGGACTTTCTGGCAGTAACCTGATGTTAAAAACGATTCTGTACTTACCCTAAAAGATTGCAAAAAAAACAATATATGCTGTTACACACAATGTTCATTATGTGATTTGCAGTTTTTCAAATGAAACAATATCAGAGAGGAAATTACATGATGGGCATGTTAATATTATCAAAACCCAAATTTATTGGGTTTGGCAACCTTACCCTAAAAAAAGTAAATAAGTTAACAGTAACGGGCCATTAATCGAGGCTGGCTGAACCTGTTGGCCGCGCCACAGGGCTGTTAATGATTATTGCAGTCTTTACTTGTTTCCAAGTCAAAATCGTCATCAATGAAAGCATTTATTTAATTTGTGTTGGAAAACAGTTTAAACACTGTTTTTCAGCCTACCAATTACAGCCTGAATCAAAATAAAATCAGATATTAGTATTAGCACACATTCAAAACACACTTCTAGCCACGTTGTCAGCTGGGCACAAACAACAAAGGTAGTGTGACGTCATATTTAACAAATCATATTATATGCGCAAAAGAGCCATAATAATCAATGAGAGCTGCAGACAGGGTGTATACACGCACTGTTTCGACCTGTAAGGTCTCAGCTAGCACAGTCCCACATCAACAGCTGCACTGATGAGACCTTACAGGTCGAAACAGTGCGTGTATACACCCTGTCTGCAGCTCTCATATTTAACAACTTATTAAATTGAGTGGGGAGCAAGTTCACGAGAAATTCTTACACTCCCCCCAATTGACAAGTTTTTCTTTACTTTCAATTTCACAACACATTTTCGAGTAGCGTTAATAATGATAATAATAACATAACACAACTATTTACGCGATATAAAACGCCGGAACGCATTTATAAAAGCATCCATACTCAGGTCAACAGCAACTTCCAAGTGAATCACCCTAGTGGTCAAGCAAGTAAACAAGCAGCGATATGGTTTCACCTCGCTTAGTCTTTGTCGCACTATTAGTGGGCCGAAATAGTCCACCCCACTGTATGCAAAGGGATGCATATGCATTTGCAGTCGGGCTGCAGGAAGCTCGGACATCACTTGCGTTTCCGGTCGAGCATCTCTAAGCATTGGTCGAGGACACGTTTAATGACCATGGAACCTTTAATTATCCAGTAACGCTGGTTCAGCAGCGTCAGCGTGTGATTTACGCCACAATGGCCTGCTTGCTCATGAAAGTGAGCAACAATCAAATCCGTGAGGTACGAATTGTGCGGCAGAATCGCTTCATAGTTCCACTTCTGCAGCCTTCATCTCCTCAACTGTAACGGGCGGAGACGATGCCGTTACCTGGCCCTTCGTTCGTTTTAATAAAAACGACTTATAACGAAGTAACCAGACAGTGGCTCGTTTAACCTTAAAGAACGATGAAAACCTTGTAAGCAACTAATTTACACTGAAACAGGATTCCACCATGGTAAACACCTCAGCTTTTTTCTCCTGTCAAATATCTTGGCTTCAACAGTTACCGACATCACCATATTCAAACTTGTTTGGCCAATTGTCTGGACCTTCTATCTAAAATGACGGACCAGTAAACCACAACCCTGATCCGATCAGACCAGCTGCCGTTATCCCGCGAGAAGCCAAGTCTGCAGGATTTTACTTCATTGGAGCATGTTTTCAATGATGGACGCATGTGTTCCGTTGTATCAAGGCGACACGACAGGAAACAAAAAGTGTAAAGCGACGGCGGTAATTACGAATACTTTGTAGCATTACAGAAGAATCGGTCCAAAAGATCGATGGCTGTAAATCCAAACCGAGCTCCTTTTTTTATGAGTTGCTCCATCTTGACAGCTGCGACAGCTGCCATGAGCTCGAGATGTGGAATGGAGGCTTCGTGTTGCGGGGCCAAATGGGACTTGGCCATCACCATAGTGCATGTGACCCTGTTGTCAATGCCCATAGACCGCAAATAGCAAACGGTGCGGTAGGCCTCCTTCGAAGCATCTGCAAACACATGCAATTGAGAACTTTCTACATTGTGTGTGGGCAATTTGTAAGAACGCAAAATGCTGACTTCGCGCAATTCGGTCAGCCCATTCAATTTCCTGTTGACACAAACTTCTATAAAACAGCCACGCCTTCAAAACCACTGGCGTTACAAAGCCCAATGGGTCAAAAAGTGAGTTCATTGTGGAGAGTAGGCCACGACGGGTGCGGGGTTTCATAGGTAAATTCACGGAAAATGTAAATTCATCGGCGTGCATGTTCCAATGCACACCCAAAACACGCTCCTGCAACTCTGTATCTAGCGGATGCAATTGCATTGACTTGCTCAGTTCCTCTTTCGGAAGGCTATTGAGGATTTCAGCGCTGTTTGACAACCATTTTGTCAAACAAAAACCCCCCTTGGTCAGTAGTGAACGTAGCCCTTAGCGCTGTACTCTTGTGGAGGTATCACTGCGCTCGACGAACTCTCCTCGAAGTAATCATTTTGTCTCGTTCGCCAATTGGGATTGTGCAGCATAGTGTGATGAAACGTCCCTCCACAACCGAGTACACCACATGTGATTGTAGACTCGCAGTTCCCAGCCATGTGCCTCCGTCTTAGACACTTGAAACACAGTTCCTTGGTGCATACAAATGCACGTCGTTCAGCATATGACTTCCCTTTAAACTTACGACGAAACTCAAGTTCGTGAGCCAGCGAGCATAGCACACAGCTTATTGTAAATGGGGTGACTGTTGCGTTGTGTGCACTGACCTTTGTCCGGCGATGTCTTGACTTGGTCCCACCTTCGGCTGAGTGCAAGGCTTTTCTGAGATCGAGTTCGCATGTTGACTCTTTTCACTTATGAACTCGGACAGCGCAACAAAATCTGCTCGGCGGCCTGTTTGTTTCTCAATTTCTGAGGCCTTTGTAATCGAGCTATCCTGCATGTTCAAAGGGAGCTTTTTGACAATGTTTAGCATTACGTCCATTGAATCAATGCTCGAAGCAAACTTGATTTCGTGCAGAAATGTGCTCCTCCACCTCTGGGTTTTCACAACCAACGAGTCGAGACTTGTGTCACGGTACGGTTCACGGGTAGTAGATAAAGGGTGACGACATGGGGGATTATAGACAGGGTCTTTTTCACATGAAACTGAAGGCACATTAAACTTCGACGTTTTACCAAAATGGGGTTCAGGAAGTAGTTCACGGATAGGTTCCGAAGGAACGTCTGATACTCTATCCATAACTACCTTGTCAGTCTAACCTGGTATGGGAGCCACACAGAGAACTCTTCTTCCCAAGCTTCCATTTCTACTTCCACCAAATCCAGTTGACATCCAATGACTGACGTGCTTTTTCAACGACAGCGCGTCGCCTCTTTATGGCCTCCTGCTTTCAGGCAAGCGACAAGCAGGCAAGCAATGTTTAAACAATGTAACGGGCCACTAATCGAGGCTGGCTGAACCTGTTGGCCGCGCCACAGGGCGGTAACTGATTATTGCGGTCTTTACTCGTTTCCAAGTCGAAATCTTCATCAATGAAAGCATTTACTTAATTCGTGTTGGAAAACAGTTTAAATACTGTTTTTCAGCCTACCAATTACAGCCTGAATCAAAATAGAATCAGAAATTAGTATTAGCACACATTCAAAACACACTTCTAGCCATGTTGTCAGCTGGGCACAAACAACAAAGGTAGTGTGAAGTCATATTTAACAACTTATTGAATTGAGTGGGGAGCAAGTTCACGAGAAATTCTTACATTAACATTCGGTTATTATAGAATTCTCGAAAGTTTTTTTGAAACATATGTTTCTGTGGCAAAGTCTGCAACGAGATGAAAGGCTTTAATGTGCACAGGGATGTGATATGGCGTAGTTTGATGAAGTAGATATACATAATTGCAAAATTTGCTCTTCTGGATATTTATGACAAATTTGTGGTTTGAAAGCCATTGTAAAAGCTGATTTCAAGTTCCATGTGAGCTGCAAGTGTTGCGACTTCCGAAAAGAATGTCATCAAAGCATGAAGCTTTGATAATTAATTCATTCTTCAATCCAAATCGGTTTCAAAGAAACTTAAATAGATCAAATGGCATGAATACAAGTTTACAATCATTTGTAATATTAGCTTCAACAAATAGTACTTGCTGGTGCACTGTTTGATAAGAGACTGACTGTTAAACATTTATATTTGCATGACCTTTCGCGGGCTTCCCCAGGTGCTGCAAACTCTGCAAAGTTTTGAAAGCTTGTGCAAATATAAATGTCCAACAGTCAGTCTCTTGTCAAAACATTACACCAGCAAGTACTATAGGTACAGACCAGAGACAGACTTTCTTGTACTTACATAAGTTTAGAACACACGTTGAAATAACAACAAAACAATCAAAAACCTTGCATGTTTTGGGCTGCTATGGCTCTTTTAAGGTCTGATTGAATGAAAAATTTTACTTGTTTCGTAACAATGCTCCATGTTTGGAAACAATGTTTAGTTTTTAACACTACAGAGCTTACATGCTGGACGTTAAAGCAAGTGCTGGCAGGTTCTTGCATGGATTTTATCCAAAAATTTATTGCGGTAGCGTTTATTTAGCCATCTTACCATACAAATTTATTTTGGGTGGGGATCCCAAGCGATGATGCCATTAGGTTTTTAACACTACGTGTTCAGTTAAATGCTGTTGTTTGATAGTGACTTGAAATACAAATTTCTCAAGTTTTTACAAAATTTCGAAATTAATCAAATTATACCTGGCACCAACATCTTCGAACCACTTTTGCCACCAAAATGTACGGCAAAAAATTGACAACTACATGTTAATAGGAGAATCGTTGGCGTTTGATCTTCGAAAAAAGAAAACTAATAAGACCAATGTGAATGTTGCAAGACTGGCGTGACCGATATATTAGGCTTCATTAAGTTGATTCAATTTATGGACTTTTGTAGATAAGAATAGCGTTGGTGTGTTCGTGGTACTGAATACCAGTAACTTAAAATTTATTCACATTGCCAGTGGTGTTGCATGTCGAACACAAAATTACTGTTGCTATTTTGGTGATTCATCTTAAACATAGTTAATTCACAGTAATCAACATTTCACTTTGCTCCATATCTAATATGCAAAGGATCAAAACATTCAGTTGTTTTATCCAAAAGTGGTAGTGGTCTGAGATCTTGGTTAGCCAGTAACAGTTGTTCAACCAGAAGGTGGGGTGTCATACCAAAAGTGCTGTCAGCAAGGCTTTTCACCATTGACAAGCTTGTTAAACTTATGTATATCATGTCTCTCTGGTCTACAAATATTGAAATTTTCCTTGAATAAATTTACAAATCTGTTTGAATTAAATCACTGAATTGTCCAGGGCACACTTCATCATTAACAATTAATTGCATTTTTTGGACCAACGATATACCGACATATTTTGGGTGCAAAGTTTTAAAATTGATTTGACTAACAATACTACATAATCCTTTTTTATTTCTTCAATTAAATCACCATGTAAGCATAATCCCCTTTTGTCCTTACTTTCTAATGAGGTATTCCAAATTATTGTGTTTACAGTGTACAACAGTTTATCTTTTTTTGCAGGGGGCTTTAATATCTGTTTGTTCTGATGATTCAATGCACTTATGGAATCTACGACAAAAACAACCAGCAATTTTGCACTCAATAAAGTTTAATAGGGAAAGGTGATGGACTATATTTAGTATACAACGATCAACTATAATCAGTTCTGTGCAGTCAAAACCTTGATCTATGTGAAACCTAATCAAAAGGTTGATGTTTTTAAAATAGGTTGTCCACTAGTGTTGTGCCACTTTTTTATTTGGATGTTATTTACACAATTATATGTGAGAGTTATGTTTGTCAAATTTTTTTTAAATGTATTTTTTTTAAACCTTTTTTGCGAAGTCCTACATACACCAAAAAACAAGTTAACATGAAAACACTGTGTTTTGACGACTTTCTTTATAATATACTGTACAGATAATTACAGTTAATTGCATGATCTCTTAGCCAAGTATTTTTCTGGACCGGAAGTGGTATAAACAGTGAAGGTTGTTCACAGGGGTGCTAATTTACCCCAGCTAAAACAATGTTGTTTTAACACATATCCTTGGTAGTGGAGATGATTTCTCTCTCTCTCTTTTCTAGTCACGTTAATCCTAAAGATATGTTATGGCATAGTGCCCACAACACATACATTAAAGAAGTTGTAACATTTTGTTTGCTTGGTACAGATTTTTTTGTAGTGCCATTCCAAAAACTATTACGAAATTAAAATGACAATTAATAAAACTTCGGGTAGCAAAAGTACAACGAAGACCATCCTTTGGTTTTTGAGCAATTAATGATTGTTGACAGTGATTACACATATCATTAGGTTTTCGCAATAAAAATAAGGTTGGAATGTCGCTGTCTTTGAAGTAATAACACAGCTTTTTTACTATAGACTGTGAGACTTTGTATTTAGGTCAAGATTTCAGTTGAACAAATGAATTAATAAAACTACATGCAATTATCCAGGTTTTATGATTAAAAAAGCATTGTGCAATTAACCAGAGCAGGCCTGCCCAGCATGTAGTATAAATAGTTTGGGTCTAGTATACTTTCCAAAATATACCATTTGTTTCTGTTATAGACCAATTATTCAAAAACTTGAATACCAAACTCTTTAAAAGTAATCGGAATTGTTCTTCTGGCACTTAGTTTCTAAAGTGTTTACAAAAATAGCAGTATCTTTAAAAGTATACTAATCTTTCAAAATACCAGATGACTTCAGTGCATGCAACCAGTGACCCAATAAAACCTCTTTTTGGTAACTGTTACATCAACAATGCACAAACTTTTTATGTCAGATATCTTGGACTTCAATTGCTACTATTACTGTCAATTGGATGTGGTTTAAAGGATTTTAATAAGCAATAGATTTGTTTGGTATTAAATTTTTTAAAAACGTTTGTGACCCGCAATAACTTCTCCACATAAAAGTGTCACAACACTTCAAATGTTGGACAGGCCTGATATGACAGAGTATTTTCGGCACTGAAAGCACCATTAGAATAAAATTATGTCTCTGTAACGAAAACATAAACGTGAGACTTTTTACGAACAAGATACGAATTGCTGTGGTCACTGCAGCTATACAAATACTTAGCCATTCGTCATACGTTTTGCACCCACCTACAGTGTTTTTTTAGAGACACAATGCCACGATATATACAATGTCTATAATACCTAGACTTAATACCGTGTGTCTTTTTAAGATTTCAGTTATTTGTATAAACTGTTAAAATTCTATGCAATAACCTTGACTGTGCGATGAAGCGTTTTGTGATTAACTGAAGTATGAAATAGGCTATAATTTGGTATTTATCTTCTGTATGCAATAAACATGATTATGGGATTAACTGGATTTATCTGAATATTGAAAAGAAGAATAAGACTATCATTTTGCAGGTTATTAAGCTTTACATAAACAAACAATTGGTTCAAACACTACAGAAAAACTATGTTAGAATCACTTGCGCAAGTGATGGAAATAGTAATATGTGGTTTATTTTAAACTGCTGTGATGCACAATTATTTTCAATTATTATTCTGGTGTTTTGTGCAAAGGTCTTTTTTCTCATCTTCTGCTAATGTGATGCAATATTTACTGCTGCTTACAAAGGATTAAGTTAGCTTTTACAAAGTTTACCAACATCTTGTTTATATCACTTGTTAAAAATAACATTGATTTTAGGTTAACATTCTGCTGTATTCCATATCAAAGCAAGTGGATATATACTGGAACTGAAAGAGGAAATGTTTATGTCTGTGATGTAGAAACTTTTTCTCTATCTGGCTATTGTATAAACTGGAACAAAGCAATTGACATGTAGGATGATTTTAAAAATGTTAATTTTGAAGATTTGTGTAAAGATAGAAGTTCAAGTGTGTTGGCATGGAACAACAAATATTTTATACATAATACTAATTAGTTGGCACTTCCTACATTTTTTTCTTTATGGAGCTATGGTGGAGCATAGAAACATTGTATTATTTGGTTTCTGAAATATTAAAAAAAAGTATTTTAGAATGCAAAGAAGTCATCCAGGCCAAGTTGTTTGTATTGAAGAAAATCCTGCAGATGAAGGAAAAATTGGGATTGCGTATTCATCTGGCCTATTAATTGTTTGGAATTTAAAAACTTCACAAGTTGTGAACAGGTTTTCATCAGATAGTGTATGTCAATCACTTTTATTATTGTTATTTGTTGTTTTCAAAGAATTAGCAAATATGTTTTTAATTACATGTTAGAAATAGTGTGTGAAAAAAGCGATTTATCATTTATTTTAAATATAAAATATTACTTATTCTAAAGTATGTAATTGTTTAATAACATTTTTTTGATTGCTGTTGTTACGTTTTTGCAAAACTATTTGATTTTCATTGATTAAATGTGGTTGGTGTTAATGAAATGTGGTTATTAGACATGTTGATAAAAGCTGGGACCAAACCTAAATTGGTGGAATACCAGCAAATCTAGTTATTGCAAAATCTCTTGTAGATCTTCCTTGTATGGAAAATATTCTGGTTAATCACATAATGCTTAACCATGTAATCTGGGGAATTAAATAGAATATCAACGATTTATTTGATTAACTAAAATGATGTCCTAAATGTTAATGTCGCACAGCCTAATGTTTTTGTTGAAGAATGAGGAGCACAGATTTCACGAAAAGAGACAATGCTTTATTACTGATTATTGATTATCACACATCTGGTTATGCTTGGCAATAGTAGTGTGACATTAACTGTAATCATCTGTACAGGCATTTGAAGATATTTCATCTTTTACATTGATTATCAACAAAGATGATAGTGGTGTTTTTCGTGGAATTAGAAAAACAAACAAAAATTAAGACAATTTTGTGCTTTACCATGACCAAAAATTTCTTGCAACTTGCAGGCTATCACTAGTTTGTCATGGAATAGTTATGGCAAGGAAATAATATCATCTCATGCTAATGGTATGCTGTGCATTTGGAACTGCCGTCAGAAAGATCTGCCAAAACAAAAATTGTTTCCCCATGGTAAGTCTTTGTGGCTTTGCAAATATTATTTTAGTTATTTGTTTTTTTGGGACAGAAAATTCAAAGTTGGATGCAGAGCCCTGTCACAGCTTAAATCAAATAGATAAAGTTGAATGGACTTCAAATCAGTCACAGTGAGTAAAATTTATTTTCTTGTAACTAAAGGTTGTTATCTAATCAGGTAAAATATGTACTGCATTGATCAACATTTTAGCTCAAATTTCTTAACTTGGTACAGCAATAGTAAGCATTGACTGGTTGTGTGACTGATTGCATTTGTGAAAGCAGCACATCTTTTAAACAAAAATAGTTTTATATCTTGACATAAAAATTTCATTACACTTGACTTGAAAAATAGGGATCTAACTGCTGGCCTAGCGATCACTGTATACTTTCGTAATCACACAAAAAAATGCACTAGCTTTTTCTTTAGGATCAGCCTGGCTTTTTATCAGGAATATATATTTCGCCCCACAGGCATCTTCAGTTCCCCTCTTAATAAACACAATAAAGTGATTTAAAAAAAACATCTGAAAAACAACAATGGTAAAGAATGGGCTAGTGATAAAAAACAAGAACATCGACCTCGTTTCGTTACCTAATTGATGAAGCCGTTAGATGCAATTACAAGTTTTTTCGGACATTTGCCATGTAAATTCAACTTTAAAAAGAGGTAGTTTTTTACGAAAAACACTAAAACAAGCGCTATGTTATGACACAATGCGATTTCATGGTAATGGTCTAGGACTTGGTCTTGCACCACTAAATACACATCGATGTTTCAGCGGTAGATAAATATTTGCGAAATGTAGTAAAATCAGACAAAATACAAAATACTCATTTAGCTGAATATATTTTGGTGCAATCTTGTCAAACAATAAATCTCTTACAACGTGCAGCTTCTGCATAGAAATTGTGGCAGAAATGAATAAATTTATAAGGTCGCGCTTTCGAAAACGGTTTTGTTGATGGGTACTGACCAACAGCAAGACAAATGATTGTTTCATAAGCGGTCATCATGGCATGAATGCAGCGTGCATGACCGATAAACAAAGAAACTGAGGAGACAAACACTTGGGTTCCTACGTAGCGGGAAATTAACTACACTTTTGCACTCCACAAAACGATGTGCCAAAATGCTAAGGGGGGTGTTCTGACACCAAAACACCCCCTAGATCCGCCACTAAGTACAAGTGTTGCTTGTAAGCACATGAGAATGACAGGTAGACTTTCTAATATTACATAATCTACTTGTGGGTGGTGGGAATGTTTTGTAGAAGAGGGCTGAATTTTTTGGAACTCCTGATTTTTTCAGGGATAATTTATGACTCTTACTTGAGGTTGAGTTCTACTTGGCAGTTTGCGTATAGTTGTGATACATTATCGAAAGACTGAAGTGCACATTTTATCCTTCATCATGTTTATGGTGGAAAACATGGGCCAATTAATTCATAAACAATTAAAACAGGAATTTGATTAAATGTGATTTCCTGGGTGCACACTTGCATGAGCTAGTAATAAATGTTTGAATTAGTTTTAAGAGGTAAATGCTTATGTTTGCAATATATTTGTGTCACCTACTACTCTTGTTCTGTAACAAAAATATATGTTTTACACTAATGAAACCCATGCAAATGTAACGAAGTCATAGGTAGTAGTAGGTATTTATATAAGATTTCGCAGTTCTTGAAATTCATTGTGATTTTGTGAGCTTTTAAAATCTTGCTTTCACAATGGGCTGTCATATTAACTGACAAACCAAACTCTATACAAAACACTTTTTAAATTTACTTGCAAATAATTCTTGTATGTTTTTTTAATAAATGAAAGATATTTTTTTTGACAATGTAGTATCTTTCTTTGCTGACCCCAGTTACATGTACATGTCTGTTCAGAAATGATTTCTTCATTTTTTCTGGTGGGCTTCCAAAAGCACATGGCATGCCGCTTGTTCCAAGCATAACTATTCTACAAGGAAAGGCTGTCACAGTTTTAGAAATGGACTATCCTGTTGTGGAGTTCATTGCAATGAGTGGCACACCATGGAAATGTGGTAAGTGCAACATTCAACATAACTTACAAGATTTTAAGATTTTAAATTTTAGATTTTAAACAACCCTTCGCGCTGGCAATACTTCTAGAACAGGAGTTGGTTGTTGTGGATTTGGAAACATTAGGTTTTCCATGTGTTGAAGTACCACATAGTATGGATGTTCATGATTCCCCTGTCACATGTTTAAAAATGTATCATGATGAATGTTCTGATTTTTTGCAAATGTTTTCTAGCTTCACAACATCTGACGTTGAATACCCTGACAATGTAAGTTCGTGGTTTAAATGGGCATTAGAAATTTTATCATAATTTTTACATTTGTAAAATAAGAAATGGCCATTGCAAGGTGGGGACTTACAAACCGATGATACAGAAGTAAATTCAAATGTAGTTATTACTGGGCATGTTGATGGATCACTTCGATTTTGGTCAACACAGACAGGTGCACCAACAACAATATAAATTGATATTGTTATTAATCTTGCATTGCAAGCACGTTTTCTATAATGGTTTTAATGTAGCAAGCACTTGTATCATCGTGATTTAGATAATTTTTTTTATTTGATGTATTATGCTTCATACATCAGTTACGTATGTTGTTTAGAAAGAGGTTTGTTTGTTGCATAGGATATTTGAAGTGCATGTACAAGTTGCGAACACAAAAACTCTTTGTACGAAATGACAGTGATGATAGTTTCGAAATTACAAATTTTGTCCTCGATGCAAAAAGAAAAGTGCTTGTTGTATCAAACTTTGTTGGTGTGGTTGTGTATTATTTTAATTTGCATCAACATGGCAAGAAAATAGTGGTAAGTTTTGACATTATTGTTATTACTGAATTATGAACAATTTGCTTTTTAAAAAAAAGGTCAACAAGTTGTATTTTAAATTCAGGGTTTGCATTTGTGTGATTTGCAAGAAGTGGAATGTGGTTTTGTGGGAACCGTGATGAATTCACCTCATAATGTGGTTGTAAAACAATAAACTTGTAAAGAAAAACTCAATAATATGTTGGTAAATTTTCATATTCTTAATGTAGAGCCATTCCGAGGAACATGTTGCTCAAAAACAATCCATGATATTGCAAGACGAACTGTCACATACGGCTAAAGAAAGACAACAGCATCTAAGGTATTTGCCACATAATTGTTTTAAAAAAAACTGTAAATTGGATTGCTTGACTTATTTGTACATGATATTTTTAGACTTAAAAGTTGGCAACCCCTGCAAAATCCTGGGTTTCAAGCAGGGTTGGTGTGCTTGTATCACAAGACTGCATTGAAAAAAACGAACATGCTATTGGATATAAATTCCAATAATAACCTGTAAGTTTTCGATGTAAACTATTTGGCAAAAATAACAATAAATTTTTTAGCATTTCTATTTCGACTGACAATATAGTTTTTGTTATAAATTATGAGGAAAATGTTTGTGTGGCAAAGTTGCTTATTAGTGACCTAAATCTTCGCCAAGAAACTATGGAGCCAAAAAGTCCAAATAAAGTTAAGACAGGTAACTATTAGTTTTACACTTTTGGTCAAATAAATAAAACTGAGTTTTTAGAAATTGTAAAGTTATTTGAAGACTCTTTTTCTGTCTGTGGTAAGTAATTTTTGTGATTTTTGGTTTTAAAGTTAAGTTTTAAAAATGCTATATTTTTTTAATTTATTTTTTAATATATTATTAACTTTTACTCAGTGGAAAGTTCTTTGTTGTGTTTTTTCTATGTAATGCACTAAGCAACTAGGACAACATTCACACACCTATGTCTTGACATTATAGAGAACAAATCCACCTCATGGGAGTTGATAAAGCAAGATAATAACAAAGAAAGAGCAGAAGTTATCACTGAATTACCACTGGGAAAATTTTGCAGAAAAAATAATAATGACAATTCCACTGAAGTCACTCATGATGGTAAAGCACTATTTTCACCATGTTATTGATTGACTTGATCCAAAAGTTTATTAATCTGTTTTTAGGTGGAGGTGAAACTAGTTCAAATTTTACTGAACTTTATGTTGACATGAAAGAAGTTTCATTTCTTAAATTTTTTTCTTCGGGCATAGGTAATATAAAGTTTTTGCAAATTTCCAGAAGCCATGTGCGATGTTTTGTGGTACTTATTAATAACAGATTCAGCAACACAATTTTGTTTATGGATTGGCAATGATGTTGGAACCTTATGTCAAGTTTTTGTTCATACATGCAAAAAGCATGGTAAGGACGGATTGCTTTTTTCAACAGGTAATTTTTTGTTTTCACTTTACAAACAACTACTATTTTTCCTTACTTAAAAGTAACATTTTTAAAGTGTTTTTTGGCAACTTTTATGACATGTACATAAAGTATTACATACTCCAGTTAACAGCCTAATGACTAATCCAATTAAGTATGGAATATAATGATTTATTCGGGGACCTGAATGGTTGACACAAATGTGAAAGTGCCACAGTCCATTGTTTTTCACCAAATATAAGAGCATGGATTGCACAAAAGAGATGGTGTTATCACTTTAAAGACATTTAATTTCATTGGGTATGCCTAATGGCAACCTGTGAATTACTGGCAGCAAACTTTGATTGTTTGAAATCAATTTTGGGTATTGGTTCAGTCTGGGGCAAATCTGGCTACAATCCCGAGGGGGGGGGGAAGAATCTCTGTTATTTCCTCAAATCACATAGAGAAGTATGGAAAATGGCTACGGGATTAACAGGATTCATCTGTACTAGCTTGTTGTTTTACCTTACAATGCCTTGTCAGTTGAAATATTCTGTTAAATGTCTTTCCAACTTTAAAAAATACAAAACAAATGCCTACAAAGTTGTGGTGATTCGCAAAGTAACAACATTTTTTTTCCAGGTGCTAAATTTCAAATAGGAGATCCTGTTGTCTTTTGTGATTTTCTTTCTTCCACCTGGTCTGTTATGTCAAGAAACTCAAAAATGGTAAGAATGGTAATTGTGTCAGTGGGATGAACAAAATAATCCCAATGCATTACAACAAAACACTAAAGGATTTTTTTATATTCTTGAGGTTGTTGTCATAGCTTGCAGGATCAATTTAAGCTAAATATAAATTTAGATTGTAAATTTGTTTTCTTACAGGGGGTTTTAAACCAATCAAGAACAAATGCCACCACAAGTCACGAGTTGCAAACAACTTCCTGCAAGTATGTAGTGGGTTGTTCTGAAAAGTTGATTAAGGTAAGATCCCAAGTATAAGGATTAATTAAACACATGAATATTCTTGTTTGCTGTTGCAGTTGTTTGAAGTGTCCACAGGCATATGTTTGCAGAACTATGCAATTGATCAATTGTATGGCGTGAGCTTGCAATTTTATTTAGAGACTACTTTCCATGGAACTTACATATTTTTGTTTACAACCAAAGGCATAATTATTGTGTTATCAATTCCAACGTAAGGATCAGAATAAGTACAAGAT
Organism: Ascidia mentula; assembly: GCF_947561715.1. Lineage (NCBI taxonomy): Eukaryota > Metazoa > Chordata > Ascidiacea > Phlebobranchia > Ascidiidae > Ascidia > Ascidia mentula. The sequence continues at coordinate 11,831,036 of NC_138568.1, forward strand.
AAAGTAATTCTTGAACTTCATGTTTACTTTGTTTCAGATTAAGTATTGTGTTTGTCTCTTCTCCCATAATTAATGAAAATTGTTCTACTTCCTTGTTTTGTTTCGCACCTTTGTCAAATTTCATATTTATGTGTTCCCCATTTGAAGTGGAAAGAATAATTTTGTTCTCGGTAAAGATTTTTACTTAATTGTTAAAGTTTTTTTTCTAAATTGTTTTTTCTTTGTTTAGGAATATCACAAACAAATGCAGGATAACACTTGCCAGCTTTTCATACCCAAAGAGTCGCCAGAGCGTGCACAATCTGGATTTTTTCAAACTATTTTTGGGAATTCCTATTTAACTTTGGACAGAGATGAGTTATGTATGATGGGGTTTTTATTTTTAAAGTGACAAATTGTTTCTACGCATACATGCAGGAAACAAGTTGTTAAAAATTTAGTACAACAACAATTAACTTCATATTTTTTTCAATTTAGTTAGAACTGAAAAGAGTGAAATCACTTTAAAGGGGACAGCAACAAAATACACTCCCCTTAATTCTGGTCTTTCTGAAATGAACATGGATTCAAGTCAACTGTTATCTAAAGATCTTCGACGACTGCATTTAAATGCATTGGAGAGGGGACAAAAGCTTGGTGAATTGGAAGACAAAACTCATCAAATGCAAATTTCTGCTGGAAAACTTTCTTCTAATGCCCATGATGTTAGTTTTTTTAAATTTATGTTTTAACAGATCACAGAACTGCTTTAATTTCAGATAATGCTGAAGTTCAAGAACAAGAAATGGTACCAATTATGATACACACAGGCAAACAGAGAATCTTATCATCTTCAAAGGGCATTTAGTATGCTGCCTGTTACAGTGTTGCTGCAATGTATACAATTTGCACATTGTGTAATGTAAATTATTGTTTATATATTTATCTGAGCAAAACACGCAGAGCACACTCTAGTAACCATATAATAAAGAACTTAAATTCATTTTTTCTTTTTTCCTGCACTTTTTACATTTTTTGGTTCAGGAGTTGTCTGTTCTGGTGCCAGCTCAATTTGAGATGATGTCTCATTTGCAAACTGAATGTCTTCAAGGCACGATTTTCTGTATTCATCAAGTTTTACCAACAGTGTGTTTCTTAATTTTTCATATACATGCTGTGGAGATTTAAAAAAATGCCTTGAAGTTATACACAAAAACTCCAACAAAAAGAAAGGCAGCTGATACCTGCTGATCTTGTAGCTTGTCAAGTTGAGCATGTTTCAAAATGTTTCTTGTGTGAGAATTCTGTTCCCTCACTTTCATAGATGCAGATCTATTTTTTTGAAAAGCTTCTGATTCTAGTTTAACTTTCGTATCTTCCATAATAAACACTTTTTGTTTATGCAAGTATCCCAGTTTATTTATCAAGTTGGCATTTCTGCAGAAAAGACATTTTTTAAAGGGGATAGAGTAACTTTTTAAAATGTTTTACCGTTCAAAACGACTTGTTTCAATATCAGGAACATTAAGTTTTGGTAAATTTGTTGGCTGTAAGGTTGGATTTTCATTCGAATCTGTGCTTGTCAGTGACATGTCTGTTGGGTAACACAGTGAAGTAACTTTTAATTTGGCTGGCAAGATGGGAATGGAGCATGAGAATGGAATGACCAGGGTAATGAGTTCAAGCCTCCCTGGGGCTGTTTGATATCTTACTAAATTGTAAAAGTGTTAACGACCTGGCCATAGCTTGGGATGTGCTGGACTAACTTCCAACCCATTAGAACTCAAATTTACCAGTGTTTTTTTTTCAAGAAATGAACGCTAACAAAATTAGCACATGAATAATAAAATAAAGGTGGAATTATGTTGCTTCAGTAAAAATACAAACCAATATTTAAAGCGAAAAAGTGTTTAAAATAAGTTTCAAATGAATCATGTCAAGAAAGATTCGCCCAATTCTGTGATGCCACATCTCTAGTAAAATTTAAGATTTTGGTGAACGTTTGTATGAAAGTGTAGCTATTCTATATGCTTTTCAAACTAAGAAAAATCTTCTGACATCCAACAATATTTTAACACAGTTGTTCATAAAAATTTTTTTGGGGGGGGTTTGTTTTAAAATGTGTGTATACCAACATAAGCAATATTTTGTTGTTAATTTTGTCCAATGACTTTTGATTAGTTTCAATACTGGCATGAAACAAACTACTACTAATGATAATCACACAAATTACTAAAAAAAATTTCTGACACAAATACCACTGGTTGCTACAATAAAATGTATGTAGTTAAAAAAATTATCGGTGTCAATAAAATGAAACTAAATGATGATGGTATAACTGCAACACAGTGACGTAACTTACTCAATTTTCATGGTTTTGTCAGTCTGTTAAAATAAAAAGAAATCCACATCTTTACAATACCATTGATGATTATTACATACCTTCATGTGCTTCAACATTTGGGTCATTATCTGGAATACTAGACAAAAATTTTGTGGTGTATGACAATCTTGACTGCATGGCCTAAGAACAAAATAAAAGATGGTCAGGTTTTGTTTTGTTGCAGAAGCATGGTCGGTCACAAGTTGTAGTTTGGCTAGGGGCCAGTTATTTATGAATTGATATTGCAATACTCTTTATTACACCTTACAATTGAAAGTGCCAAATTGTATCCAAAAGTTGCTGACCCCTGTTACAGGACATGTACTGTGAAATAGTTATTTTGTTTTTAAGTGTTGACATTATATGGATAAATGGATAAAAAAGAAAGGATAAATGTTTTTCTTGTAAATAAATTGTTACTGATGCTGCCAGGCATATTTATTGCTGAATAATGCCCTTCTGGCAAACTTTATTTTATTGACGTTTCTCAATATTTCGGTTGTTATGCAACAGCCTTCATCAGGAGGTAAGAAATGTAAGTTTAACAAAGTGGACACAGTTGAGGCACATCAACAAAGAAAAAACGCTACAAAAGAAAAGAAGAAGTGAAAAAAACGATAAGAAAGGGGTGAACACACCTGTACTGTATACTTATCATTAACCACACTGGTTATCAACGTTTTTGGAGTGCGCGATGTTTAACAGCATAACTTGTTTTTCTTGTGACACACACTTACACCGTAAAGTAGTGGTTCTTAACTTTTTTAACTCGCCAAACCCTTGGGATCTTCTAGAAGTATTCTTGAACCACAAAAAGACAAGCAACAGTTGGACAAACATGCTTGGAACAAAATATAACTAAAATAATAACCAAACTTCTGTTTTAATGAATTTGCATTGAGCATAGTCTTTTTTTTGTCTGTCCACTTTTTTGTTTCAAATACGTGACACTGAACCCCTGACGCTCTGCCATCGAACTCAGCTAAAGAAACACTGACCTAAAGTATAGTGAGGAACCTAATAAAATTGTCCACTTGTTAACAAAGCATGTATTCTAAGATATACAAATGTTTATAAAAAAGCTTAGATCTCCCACTGACAACTTGGGTTGGTGTTGGGATAAAAGCGCTAAAATTCTTTCAAAAAGTGATTCCTAGGACTGGCCTGGATTGCTACTTTGAGGTTTTGTACAGGATTGCAGTCTGGAGGTTATGTGTATGTTAGTCTTGATGTGTGCTATTAATGCTAATCACTATGATTACTCTTTTAGAAATACTGAGGATGCTACATAGGCGAAATATATATATTCGAAAAAACACATCTTGGTTGGATAATCTAGGCCAGTTCTAGGTATCACTTTTTGAATGTATTATAAAATTAATTTACAAATAAACCTAGTAAAGTACACTGGTTGACAAATTCTTTGCATGACTTCTGCTGGAGAATTGTATTAAAATAGACTTTAGAATACAAATTTTTTGTTGTTCAACAATTTTCTGTTGTCCACAGCACAACTTGATTAACAAAGTTCACTAGCTAGATAACATTTTATATTTTTCTCCTTACTTTAATGGATCTCCCTGGATCTGCAGTTTCCCATGCCAATTTCATAGCACGTATTTCTTCAACCCTGTGCAAATCTTTTTTTATTTCAACACTTTCAGCATTGTCTGTATCCACAACATAACGTAGCGTCCAAAATGCAATTGATCCATCAAACATATTCTGTTGAGTGGACATATATGAAGTGGTGGAATTTAAATATATTCTTGTTACCTGTGATTGAGGTCTTGAAGTAGGTTCCCTATCATGGGATTTTTTGTCTTTTCCTGTTTTTTCTATGCCCTTTCCTAACTTTTTACCTTTTTCATTTGCATTTTTTTGTCCTGATGCTTTGTCTGTTCCCCGGTTTGATGTAGACCCTGGTCGATCCCTTTCCACTGCATTACAAATGTGATATACATGATTTGTGACAAGACTAAAGCACTACTCCACTAATTACTTTACACAGATAAAGAGTAAATTTTATTTACCTCACACAAAATGGATCTCTTATTTTAGTTGCTACTACAAAACACCTGAAAATACTTTTATTTCATCCTTCTCTTGTTGTTTCAGCTTGTGCACATGATTCCATTGGCTTGTAGTAAGAGGCCAAGTATTTTTGGCTATTTTCGCTTGAAGAATGTAACTATGTCTCTCTTCTCCAAAACTTGAATATTTAGGGGTGGTTTGGTACTGTGCATCAGGTTCCACAAAACCCTACATTTGTTGAGATATATTTTACTGCCAAAAAAATAGTTTTGACTCTTTTCCTATTAGCAAAATCATATTGCAGGTTTGTGTAAGTTTAATCAGAATAATCTTTTTGAACAATTATTTATCATGCCACCAACTTTAGGACTGTCCTGTGACTTTTTTTCGCTGTTTGTCATTAAGCTGTGTTTACTTGTTTGGACAAGTGGTTGGCTCTCTTGATTGCCTGCGCACAACATAAATATTAACTAAATTATAAAAAATATAATTCTGCGGATTTTACTGAGTGATTTGCCCTCATTACATGTAAACCAAAAGGCAGGAATAACACAATGTCCCTTTCCTTGAATACATTTTATTTCTTTTTCATTGTCTAAAATCTGTAATATACCAAAAGTAGTGTTTGTAAGCAAATTTAAGAAGCAATACACAGCACAATAAATTGTACCTGTAAAGATATGACTACATCTTCACTTGAAGTTTCCAGCTGTATACTAGCAATGTGATTTACTGCACATGTCACAGTGTATCTAAAAGTATAACACATAATGACAGCTTAGCATATTATTTGAGCACTTGTTTGGTGCTTTCCAGCACTAAAGCATTTGACAGAGACTAGCTAAAGCAAATGCAAAGCTTAGCAAACAACAAAATACAATAAAATAACCTGAATAGTAAACAATCATTATTTGGAATATAAAAATCTTTAATTTCTTTGACATGAAATGAAGAGGATAGGTTTCCAACTGGGACAGGTAACAGATGAGTGGAACCAATCAGTCTTAGCTTCCATTTTCCAGCTATAATTGGATTTTCTAGAGTCCTGGCTTCAGCAACTATTGTGTAACCATTCTATAAGGGTGTAATAACATATATTAATTGCCATCCAAATTAAAATTTTTGTTTTTGCATCTTGGTCTCTACCTGGTTTTTCCTGTATATTTTAGGAACAACTTTTTGGAATACTTGAGGTGTGCTTGTTTTAGTGTCATTATCAATTACATGCAAATTGCATGTAGGAATTTGAAGATAAAGTTTGGGAAGACACAAAAACTCATGTTCCACATGAAAAACATCTCTGGAACATAACAAATTCTGTTAATTTCTAAGTTGGTATGAAATATTTATAAAATCACTGTTTTAGCCTGCAGATTACCGGAATAAAATAAACCATGTTTTTGGGGGTTGTTCAGTGTAAGTGCCTTGGTAATCATTAAAAGTAAGTTTGTTCCATTCATCATTTTGAAATGCACAGAAGTTGATAATGTATGGACACTTTGATAATAGTCTCCTAGCACAATAGCTAAGATGAAATTTCAAGCAGTTTTTACCACAAACAACTATACCTTAACAAAATACAATTGCTAGTTTTTAAACTGGGTTGAAGAGCATTCCAAAATGCTGTCAAAACTTTGGAAACCTGGTCGAATTCTTTTGATAAAGTTGAATCATGGCATCGATATAGTTTTCTAGCATACATTCTGCGCCAATGCTTCTGGATGCATAAGGCAGCATTATTTTCCTTGTCAGTAGATGGTTTAGCTTGTAAGTCCCTATCTAATAAAAAAAACTACATAAAAATAATATCATAAAAGCATGAGTTTATTCTCTGTTATCTTTCTCGGTTTTACAAAAAAAGGAGGACCAATATGATACCTTTGTCAATGTCATAATATGTTGAAAGTTTTGTCAACTATTTTAATCGCTAATAATCTTGCCAAAGCAGCTTTTCCAAATTCATATTTTAATAAATAAGATCTTAAAGAGTGAAAAAAGCTTAATTGTACCTCCCCATATATTCAACGGGGTACTTGGAATCCATAGACATACACACTGAATTGCAAATGAAAGAACATGTTTCTCATAAGTGCCTCCCACATTAGACTCCATTAAATCAAGTAATGAATCATGCCAGGCCTGTGACAAGAAGAAATAATTGGGCATTTTCAGTAAATATGTATGAACATATATTTCCCCTTTAAAATTAACACAAACCCAATTAAACCAAGGGTTGTTTAAAAATGTTCTCAATTATGAAGGTGTTTATAGGTGAACCATTGTTGATCAAAAGATAGGTCAAATCTTATTTCTTTATTAACAGATTAGAAAAATGTTTAGCTGATAAGTCGTTGCAAGTCAGCCCTGATAGGACTTATCAGGTCAAAACTCACTACAAAAGGAAATTCTGGCTCTATTGCTTATAAAAGAAATATATACTACAGAAAGAATTCAATGAAACTAGCAGAAGTTTCGAATTGAGTCAGCTGATTTATTAGTAAAAAATCGATTTCGCCTGAACTGGCATCCTCAGTTTCTGCAAATTCGAATTTGCAAATAAAACACAGAAAGCTATACGGTAAATATATATATATATATATACTACAGAAATAAATTCTTTCATTCTTGCAAAATCAGATTTTCTGATTTGGAACTTCTTGTGTCTAACAAAGACAGGTGCCATAGTGCTTAAGTTAAGTAATTGGCTTCTTTTCAAACAATGCACATTCACACATTAAGTGCTGTTAATCAGTCTTATCAAAGTACGACAAGCATTTAAACAAATAAACTTTAAAATAGGTTAGGGTACACCCGAGCATAGAAGTAGATTTATACCATAAAGACATTATTTGTATTTGCTCTCTTGATATAAAAACAACCTTGTAATTTTTGTCCAATGTGTTAAATTTGTCTGGTTTATAGGGCATATGCAACTTGTGTAACTTGATTTTGGACTCATTCCAAAGTTCTTTATTTTCAAAATTTTGAATGCAGTCTCCCAGGATTGACAGTGTTTGGTCAGCATGGTGAACAAATCGAAAACTTTCCTAAAAGTCCATTGTTGCATAGTTATAATATACATAGTATCGCAATATTTTGGGTACTAAAACAATAGCTTAAACAAGATGAACGTAAACACAATAGGAAAACGAAAATATTGCAGGTTGCATTGCCATAATAAACAATACTTACCTGTTGAAGTGATTCAAAAACTGTTTCTTCATCACCAAAAATAAACTGAGTTGTTGAGGATATTCTTAAGTTGTACCCCAAAGGAAAGTTTATTGTAAATCGTAACACATGTCTTCCAGCTGGCAGCATTAAACAAGCAGCTTGCGTTCCTGAATGATAGTACGTTTAAGAATTCAGACAAGACACACCTTTCAATAACATTTAAGTGTAGAATAGTTTGTTGATTTATTTTCCATACCAGTTGTTAAAATCTGCAATATTGGCTGTCCAATCATAGTACTTTTCCATGAATAACTTTCAGCAGCAAGCAATCCAACACCACTTGTATGTAAAGAAGTTGACTCATTTCTTATGCTCACAACTGTTTAAACATTTATTTATGGTCAAACTAAAGTACAGATGTTTCAATCCACACACTTTCATCACAAAGGTTGCAGCAACCTTAACTTTTTCACCATAGACTAGACTCTGATACAACATGGACAAGATTTGTTAAGCACAGGAAAATATATATATCCTTATTTTTTGATATTTTTATGATATGGAAAATACAGCAAAATGCGGAAAATCCAAATTCACTTAATCCAGAATGTCACCTGGTCCCTACAAATATGGTGGTCAAACTGATTTGTAAAAAACTAGATAAACTAGAATATCAAATCTGGATATTTGAAAATTCTGGATAAAAGTTTATCTGTGGAGAATTTCATACATTTCAGTCAGTTACATGTTTATTTGGATTCATAAACACAACCTTTAGTTGGAGTCTTAGCTAGCTTGGCAATATTTACATTATTGTAATATTGGCTGACTATCATTATTACTCTGTGCATGACATAGAAGCCATACACCCAATGATTTTTTGGTAATCAGTGCTTTAAGATTGGGAAAGTAAATTGCAGGTCTGTTTTTGATCTACAGGTTAAAAAGATATCTTAGCTGTGTTTATTAGGTTTATAAGCTGCACAGCCCAAACATTGCAGCCTAGCTGGATCAGCAGTCAAAGCAAGATTTAAAAAATCAAAATCCTGGTGAGGTTTGAACTCGCGGCCCTGAGCTAACCAGGCCCATTAGCTGTGTGTAATTAACCACACAATGTCAGGTTTGTGAGAAATGTCTTTGACAACTTGGAACTTCACCTAATCTAGAAAAATTTGTTGACAAATCGAATCTGGACTAACCAATTTCTACTGTGTGTTAATGCAAAATATTTCCAAAATCACATAAAGAGGCATGTAGATACATTGCAAACAAACAGCTTATTAAATAAATTGCCTTCTGACAAATCAGCTGTTGAATCCTTGTCTGATTTTTTTTCTTCCATTCCAGGCCAAAATGCCAACACAGAAAACTCTACAACCAATTCAGATTTCTTAAGATTGTCAATAAACAGAAAACTGCTGAATCGGTCTTCAAGAGGATATCCCTAAAAATGACTTTCTTGAAACTCTGGTTAACATGCAACTAAAAAACGTCCAATACAAAAAGCAAGTTCTTCACTATATCACACATTATTTAGTTTTCAGAACAAAAATTCTTACTTGGTAAGACTTTGGTACAATTTGACCAATAGTTGTTTGCTTTAACATATTCAAACTAGAAGCTGTTTGATTTAGTTGTGCTGAGCTACAAACATTTTAATAAGTAGTTTACAATTTTTTTCAATTGTGAAGTTGTTTATAGGTCAAACATTATTAAAGTCTACCAACATCTTATTTCTTTATTTACAAATTTAGAAAAATATTTAGTTGACAGGATCAAAGCCGCATTGATGAGACCTATTAGGTCAAAACAGTGGCCCTGTCAGCAGCTCACTATGAAAAGCATTATTGGCTATAGCTTATAAAAGAAAAATATAACACAAAAATAAACTGTATGATTCTTGCGCAATCAGACTTACTGATTTGGAACTTCTTATGTCTTTTTTCAAACAAAGTACACTACTACATTAAGTGCAATATGGTGGTAATTATCACCAGAAGCAGTGATAATTTAAAAATTACAACAAACTAGAAGCTCTTGTTTGAATGCTTTTGATTCATATTTATAACAAAATACTACATAAAACATACCCTTTTTTACTTCCGCTTGATACCTGTCCAGTTCCTGCATTAATAACACTTGGCCTAAATTCATGTGTGCTAATAGTGTAGGGATAAGTTTCCGTTTTGTGAAAAATAGTGATGTTTCTGCAACAAAACATTCATTTATACTAAAATTTTGGAGTTCAATCAAAAAACTAATTTTCTAAAATACAACAAAAAAATGGTTTCAATAATGAAAGTCAAGAATAAAAAGCCTAATATGTATTAGTTGTTCATGAAAATAACTGCTACAGAAAATGTCTGTTATGTTATTTGTTAACCCAATAACTGGTTCCTTAGCTTTGTCAGAATCTATCCCTCTACTTAACACTACTTTCCACCAGCGACACCAATATACTAATGTTATGTTAACGTTGTACGTTCGTGCTGTGGGTTTTGCTATGTTGCATGTTCATATCATTCGCCCTCTTTTATGTAAGTGCCAACTGAGTCGCAACACCTTCCATTGCAGTGTAATGTATAGGGAAGGCAGCAGTACGCATAATGCTTCCTACTTCAACTTTATTTGCAGAAACTGAGAATGCCCATGCAGGCGAAATCGATATTTATATACATATATATATATAGAGAGAGATTAAAAACTAAATATACATATACCTTATCTCTAAAGTGGACATAATCTAGTCCCTGATGTGACACTGTCTTAAAACCAGTGACAGCAATTAGCGGATAGGAAATGTTTGAAACCAAGTGTTTCTGATTATCGTCAGTCGGTTTATTTTTCATATTTCAAAAATAAACCGACTGATGGTAATCAGAAATACTTAAATACATACATATATATATATATATATAGTTTTTATCACTGCAACTGTTCTTCATATATTTACATTGTCAACATTTTAATACAAATCTTTGATTTGGATTCACAAAATTAATCTCCTTATACTTCAGGCATATAACTTTGGCAAAAGTAATGTCTTGTGAGATTAATGGTAAGATTTTTTTGTACGGTTTAGTTTGGTAAAAGATTAATTGTAACAGTATAGTTTGTTAAAAAAACAAATCCCCAACAAACATGCTTTCATGTTCCAAAAGATATAGACAAGTATGCACATGTGATGGCTTTTACAAACACATTTCCCTGTTTACCACACAAGTAAGTTTTTTCCTGAATGAGGACAGTCAACCTCAAAATCATCTTGTTTATTAAACCATCATAAATGTACCTAAAGGCGAGACAGAAAATGTCATATTCAATCCACTTCCTTGTTATGTTGTTGTTCTTCAATTCTTTGGGAGCATTGAATTCCTGCAAAAAGTTAATGAATCTGTAAACATCATTTCATGTTTATTTTGAATTATAAGCATCCACATACTGTGGTATCTTGTTTGTCCAAAGCCGATGTAGCAGTTGTATGTTGGGCACTGTCTAACAAATTAAAGCAATGAGTCTACATTTACACTATTATCACACTCTCACAAACGGTACTACTTTTAGTATATGAGAAAACAAACCTATGTTTGCCTCAGATATGTTTTCTACATTGTTAACATTGGTGGTTGCATCTGCATCTTCTTCATATCTGTATGTTAAGTATCAAACATAAAAATACAGTATTCCAATAGCAGTGTGTTACAATTGATTACTGATTTTTTTTAGTGTAACTTTCCACATGTTCATCATCAACATATTTTTTCAAAACATGAATATCATCAGTTTCATGCCCAATAAACGGTGAGGCTATTTCCAGCCACATTTCAGATTTTTGCTCTTTAATGTTAACTGTAAAAAAAATTTACTTGAAACAATGGCTATGACCTAGTTACTACTGTAATATTGTAAAGAGTATAGTAAATTCACACAATATAAGCAAAAAAAGTAAATTTATTTGTTCAAGACAACTGTAAAGGCTTAAGCCTTTTAGCATGTTATTTAAATTCTTAAAACATTTTTAATGCATTTTACAAAAATTAAAGCGATGTGTAGATGGGAATTGCATTGAAAAAACATATTTTTAAATAAAGTTAAACATACGTTGAGGCTCATCAGATGGAAAGTGACTCTTTTTGAGTGGGCGAACAAGTTTCCAGCGAGGAATAACTGGGCCTGGTGGTTGTGCTTCCAATGGACATACACGAATACGAGTGATGTATACTGGATGATGAAAGAATTGTGACAGACCAATCTTTCTGAGATATTCACTGGAAATTGCCTGCAAGTTAAAAATGCCGTTTCTACCAAGAACTATTCAATAATAATAGTCATAACTACCAATAAAATTACAAAAATGTACACTAAAAACTAAACCTTTTTTTGCATGGGGAAAAATGACTTCAAAGAATCCAGTTTGTGGTTAAAGTTAGCACACACCACTACTTCTGGTGATATTGTGGACATATCACTTGAAGAATCCTCATCTGATTTTGGAAACAAACAATCATTGCATAAAATTTTGTCCAATCCTGAAGAACATTATTACCTTGTGATTGTCCAGTCTGTGGTCTACCATACTGGGAACTCGATTTATTTTTCTCTTTGTCATCTTTCCTTTTCTGATCTTTTTTCCCCTCTTTTCAACAAAATTAAATATCAATATTAGTGAACAGACACACAACCAGCAGTTAGTAACCTTCTCATATGTCAGTTTATCAAAAGTATATACTTTTGTAGTGCTATTTGGGAAAACCTGTTTTATATTTGACCAGTTTGATTTTAATGTGTCAGTTACATATTAGTATAGGAGTTCTAGCCCATTACAATGTTGTACAACCCTAACCCTTATTTCATGACTGCAAAGGAAACCCTGAAAAACAAGTGATTCATAACATTAAATTACATCAGCCCCACTGTGGTTTTGCAGTTTGTTTGGTACATGCTTGAGAATAAGAGAAAAACTCTGCAGACTTGAAACACAATACTCATCCTGTTTCCGTTACATCAAAAATGCCTTTGCCTTAAACGATCGCATAGGCACTTGTCAGCTGCAACATTACCACAAATTGTGGAATTATGCTTGATTTAAATGTCTGTGATAGAGTTTTCAATTGTCTGATTGATTGCAAACATTCTGTGGATTAATTTTGGATTGGAAATCAATTCATCTGGATTGTGAAACTTGGATCATAATTTTGTCATGAATTAAACATGGTATACATTTTTGGTGAGTTCAAATCTACCTGGGAGCTTGATTTTTCAGGTCTTGCTCTGACATGTCGAAAAAAGTAGCCGATCAAGCTTGGCTGCCATACATTGGCTGTGATGCCAGTGAACCTTAAGGTGTAGGTAAATACACATATTTTGGAATAATCATCGCAAACAACAAAGACATGATTTAGACGTATTTTGAAAGTAAACAAGCCTTCTGAATTTGTTTCGATAAAATCATAGGGCCGTATTAGGAGACCTGACTTGAGTTTGACCTGAGTCAGACTTGGCAGAAATAACGGTATTACAAGATCAGACTCAACTCAGAAGATGGAGTCAGACTTAGGTAAGACTTAACCCTATCTGAGTTTGACTTGAGTTACTGTGGAATTACAAGAGGTAAAGTAGGCTTTTTTGTTGCTGACTCAGGCAGCAATTTTTCGAGTTCACGGTATACCGATCTTAAGTCAGACTTACAGGTAAAAGTTCAATTGACAAGATGGAGGCAATAGCAACTCTGCAGGTAATTCAAAGAAAAGGGGCACCAAAAATCCGAAAATATTTAACTGATGGACAGAATCCTGTTGAAAGCCTATCGAACAATCATTTTTGTATGAGGTATAGGCTTACAAAAGAAGGAGTGTACCAATTTATGCCACTGTTGGTAAATGACCTGCAAAGGGCTTCAAACAGAGGTTTGCCTTTGCCGCCAATTTTACAGTTCACTGTAGTTTTGAGATTTTATGCTAAATAGTTGCAGGAGATTTGGAAGGCCCTTCACAGCCTACAGTAAGCTTACTTGTAAAAAAATCAGCAAACTTATTGCAAGAAAAAGAGGTCAATTTATTTGCTTTCCAAGTAGTCCATAAAATGTACTTGGGCAATCAAGAAAGTTTTATGAGAAAGCTGAGTTTCCTGGTGTAATAGGAACTATTGATTGCACCCATATAAAAATACAGTCTCCTGAAGGTCCAGATGCTGAACTATTCAGAAACAGAAGGGGGTATTTTTCAATTAATATGCAGGCTGTTTGTGATGCAGACATGTCTATAACAAATATTGTTGACTCTAAAATATTTGAAAATTCAAGGTTGTATGAAAAATTTGAAAGTGGACAAAACAAAAATATTCTTCTGGGTGATGGTGGTTACCCATGCAAACCTTACCTTATGACATCATTTCAAACTCCACAAACCTCTGCCCAAATTAAATACAACAAGTCCCATGTGAAAACAAGAAACACCATTGAAAGAATGTTTGAAGTGTGGAAAAGGATATTTCCCTGCCTTTCACAAGGCTTAAGAGTCCATGTTCAAACAGCTTTGTCTGTTATTGTTGCAACTGCAGTGCTCTACAACTTTGCAATGTAATATAGGTATGTTGCATTTCATCTCATATGGTCATTTGTGAACCTGTCAAAATTTGCATGGTTTTTGTAAGAAATATTTGTGCTACAACTTAAGTTTCATTAATTCTTGTCTTTCTTTGACTAGGTACATTGAAGAAGAAGTACTTGAGGTCCAACACACTAGTCGGATAACACACAACAGCCTAGCCCAGCTAGGAATAGTGTGTCAGGACTGACAAGAAGAAATATACTAGTGCAAAGCCACTTTTCAGCTTAGACAATAGTTTTTGTGTTAATACGAAACAAGTATATTTTTTTTTAAAACGATTTACAAAAACTGATTTAAATATTGATGTCTGCGTCATTGTCAAAAATAAGATGTCTGCGTCATTGTCAAAATTATTTTCAAGTGGGTCAAATCGTGAAGGAATCAATTGATAATTTTTTAGTATCAGCAGGGGGTCACATCCCCCTGTTTTCCTGCGCTCTCCTTTTTCATGTAGCCTACAATATCTTTTTTGGATCTAAAAGTGAAAGATATGAAAACCTCAAGATATTTCCTTGCATCAAGGGAGTAGCCTACATACCTGGCTTTTAAGTTGGCCCAGCTTTAAGCTGATTCCAACCAAACTTTTGGATATTTGGATTACTATTAAACTTTGTGGCCAAATTTTCCAAGCCTTCCTTTTTTTGTTTAAAGAAGTGCAGTCAGTGTGTTTTTTTTGTGTATGTTACACTTTACAAGTTCAATCAACAACGTTTTTTTCGGTTTCAGTAAAAACACACCTTTTTTGCTATTCATGTTTGTACTGTGGCAAAATACGAGAAGTTATTTACTTATGCGTGTACATTTACATTAATTTAGCAAGAATTAAACAGTTTGTAAACAAAACCTTTGACCTGGCCTTGTTGCGCAGACGCCAACGCTATGTGGCGCATTTGAGTTATCAATGACGTAATAACTCAACGATACGAAAAAATACTCAAGTCAAGCTTAAGCCTTGTTCTATAAAACGGCCTATAATGATCCTTCGTTTGCATGTGCAGTGTTCCGGCATCTTATCTCCAAAATGTCGCTAGCCCACAGAGTGTTTGAAAAGAAATAACATGTGGTTCTTGTTCTGGGTGGTAAATGCCTTTCAATTTCCTGAAAAGAAAGTTGATACCTTATGTTTGAAAAGAGATACATTAAATGGGTTTTGGTAAGACTGGTTTGATCCCTGTTTGCAAACACACTTTTTTCATTCTTTACACGTTTTATGCAAATCTACAAATAAAAGTGTGTAGTTTTTGTAAAGATTATGTAGTTCATCATGTGGTAATTCATGTCCACCTCAAGATTGCAGGTTTTAACATGCCAACTTTAAATTCTTTTGTCCTTCATCCATTTGAAACTTGTGTCTTCATATTTTGGCTTATTGTCCAACCATAGAGATTTTTTTGTAAATTGTTTTGTAATCGTCGAAACTCTAACCCTGACCCCATTTTCAATCATCAACAGCATATCTGGATCACTTTAAAGTTATAATTTATTTTTTTGGGGGATTTTGAAAGGGCGTCCCATGCTAGACCTGGTAAAGTAAAGTGTAGTGCAGTGTGTTTTTGATTTTCATCACAAATCAACATTTTTTCCTTGTTCAAGTATAGTTATTCTTCTTGGAAAAACTTCCTTCTCATACCCATAAACATTACCTGTTTGTCAATAGATTTTAAAGAAAATGGCAAGTTGGCCCATTTAGATTTTTGTGATCATGTTGAGTTTTTTTTTGCGTTTTGGGTTGACACGATTTGAACAGTGATCATCTTTATTTTGCATGATACTAATTGCTTGTTTTTTAGTTCGACTTTTGTTGGTGGAATATAGTAGGACCCTGAAGTGTGAAATATTTACTGTGTGAATTTGTAACTCACTATGTTTTTATATTGCAAATTAGTTCCACATTGTTAAAAATTACATATGTTTTCTGTAATTTCTTAGCCATTTAATAATAAACATTGTGTTTATCTGTAGACTTCACAATGCTATAGCTATTGTATCTTATGTCATTGCTTAAATAATTTTTGAACTATATTTTCAAAACAATTTGAAAAAAAGAAATCAGATCCATCTTGATCCTTATTTTTGTATTTCACATAATCGGAAAGTGCTGAAATTTTTTTCTTTTGCATGATTGATTTTTTCCCAATTTATATATTAAAACGGATTCTAGTGCAGAAGCACAGGAGAATATAGAGAAAAGTGACAGGCAAGAGTGCATAAGCTGTGTTACGTAATGAAACCACAAAGTGACAACCAAATTTTCTGAGCAATCACAAACTTGCATCATTGTTACAAAAGTGACTATTTATTAGTTGGTGGAGAAATTTTAACTATTAATATTGCATGAAGATCATTAGGCTTGGCAGCCCAGGCATGTTGCATGAAAAATATCAGCTTTATTAAAATTTATTTGTTCACTCTAATATTAATTTGGTTTGATTTAGTAAAAATAAAGCCATTTGGCAAGCCCATCCACCTTTACATAACAAATAGGAATTTAAATCAACAATTTATAGTACCTTTATCAGCAACAACTTGATGGATTTCCTGGCCTTCCTGATCTCCGTTGCTTTTGGAAACTTCACCTTGTAAACTAGTTGTACAATTTTTAAACAAAACATGACATTATTTAGCAACTAGTTTAAATGTTGTTTTTAGTTTAAATGCTGAGCATGTAGGACTTTTGCATTTTAGCAGAACATGCAACTACATAACATTTCTTGCAGAAATGCTATAACTACTTCATTTCTATCAAATAATAGCACTTCTGTACCAAATTTATTTTATATCTTGGTCATGTAGGACTTCTGCATTTTCAATTTTATATCTTACACAGTCTGTGTCGAGTTATTAGGAAGTTTCCATTCAGGTAAAACATCAAGCAACATGTTCCACATAAACTCCTTTGTACTCTTCCTGGAATAAAAGAACAACACATCGAAATATTATCGTTCAGTGTTTGTAGGAAAACATGACCCTCATTTGTGAATTGTTTTAAACTATCATGAGGTTTTCGGTAGGGATGCACCGAAAGTTCGGTTTGCCGAATTTATTCGGCCGAAACTAAGGTTTTCGCAATTATTCGGTTTCGGCCGAATATTTCTGCAAAATTCGGCCGAAACCGAAACTTTTTTATTGCATATAACGCTGAAACGCAAAGTTTAGAAAAGGTTAGAATCATTGTTTAAACTGTACGAATATGTTCGTTTCATTTGTTGACTTTCACAGAAATGATAAAAATCAACTTAAAGCAGTTGTACAGAAGACGAGGTTATTCTTCAAGAGCCAAAAAAGGCTGTGTGATAGGATAAGATCTAATCCAGTACATGTTTTGTTTAAATTTATTGCGTGATGGATACCAAAATTAGTTTCGGTTTATTCGGCCGAATTAATTCGGTAACTTTTGCAGAATATTCGGTTTCGGCCGAATATAAAAATAGCTGTTTCGGTGCATCACTAGTTTTCGGGCTTGGCAGCCCAGGCAATGCAGCCTAGCTGGATCAACCACTTTTTCCTGACAGGTCGGAGCGAGATTTGAAAAATCATGTGCAAGCGCACAACTATGCCATTGCATGAATTATTACTGCGTTGTTTTAAACTATTTTGAATAACCTTAATTCTGAAAGTACTTACGATGGTGAAATGTAGCATATTTTACTTATTGCCAACAACATGTTGTGGTGCAACTTGACCATTTTCCACTGGTGAAGTACTGCGTGTAAGGCAGTGGAGCATAGGTCAAATTATGAGTTTAAACCTCAGTTGGAATGGAATACAGTAAATCATAGTATCCGATTCAAGTTTAAGGTACATAAATGATTTTAAATATTTTTTTAACTGATTCGGATATCCCGATTTTTTAATTTGGATCTGCACTAATTCCACTTAAAAGTTAACCTTTTTTTAGGATTCAACCCAATTAGGATTTTTTAACCGTGTATTAAAATTGTTAGCTATTTGTTGAATCATTGTGCTCCAGACACTGTTGCACATCCCTGACATTTTCTATATGTTACCACAGAATCGCATATTTTTTTGGCTTTTGTCATTTTAAACCGCAGCAAAAGCGTATTTCTCGTCTAATTAACCCAAAGGTTTGTAACACGCAATTTGTTAAAATGGTATTCGCAATCTACAATTATGTTGGCCTATAGTTACAGAAGATTATTACATTATAATCACTATCAATTGTTATGTTTACCACCTAATGCATTTGGAGAAAACAATCATTGGTCACAAACAGAAATGTGAAACATGAGGCACACGTTTTCTAATGGGTAAAGTAAATAAGAATCAATGCACAGGTAAATAGAGTAAAGAGAGTTTGTGTTCCATAAAATCATATCTTGCATACTCTTAACAGTAGTTACTGCAAGCAGACGTGATTGACAGTTAAGATGCATGTTATGTTCTTAGTAGGGTTACAAGACGTTTGTCTGTTATGTTTGATTTGCATTTTAAATAATTTGTGGGTCCCTGATCTAGGACAGAGCTTTCCAAACTTTTGTGGTAATTTCTTTGCAACAACTTCATGGGTAATTCACATAAAAATGATAATAATACAATAAACAACATGTTTGAAACATATGTCTCAGATAATCTGAAGCCCAATCCAGATGAATTTGTTAGTCAAATTGAATATTTTTGTGTATACTGCAACCTATTTTATCAAGTTTGCTTGTGTGTGCAAGTGAATATAATTGATAAAACTTCAGCATAACATTAGCAAAAAGTCTCTTTTTGTATAATATTGACCATTATTTTAATTTATCCTTACAAGGATCTCACACACTGGTTTGCAATCATTTTTTTTCTGTGGTCTAATTTGTTGAGCTCAATGCACTTAGTTATGTAACTCCAACAAGCTATATTTAAACATGAAATAAAAACAGGGTAAGTGCACAAATTCATGTTTAAAGCAGTTAATTCACCTCAATCTGGATTACAAGTAGGGAAAATATATGTAGCGACTACACAGTGTCATTTTGCAAGTAGAAGGATGATTACTTTCAGGTGGTAAAAAGCTGCACTATTGTATAAATGTCAACAAACCAGGGGTACAGGAAAAACTATATGAAACCACTTTCAGAAAATGAACCAGAAACATGACAAATCCTATTATGCTGAGCAGGTTTCAAGTGGTCATAATATTAGGTAAATGAAAAACATAAATAGTGAGGAAACAAATCCACAAGGACTTTAGAATTTTTCAAAGGGCCTCCTGTTGACTTTGAAGTAAAGGAAATTGGAAATCCTTACCCCACATATATACAAAAAAAAACCAGAAAAATTTGGGTGTATAAATGTAGTTTTTTGGTAAAAAATATACAATGACCCCTACAGCAAATAACATGAAATCTAGAAGTAACACGATTGACATTGCACATGAACCATAAAACCTAACATTCATTGCTTTATGTTGTATAAACATAAAAAAGTTTTGTTTTATTATGATAGTCTTTGTAAAATCTAATTATTGAATGTGCCGTATCAGTCTATATATGTGTACGATTGTGCGATACACATTTTATGGCCTAATTGGACGTTTAAAAATTATCAATAAGGTTGAAACACTAATTTAGGTATTCCGGTATGTTATTCTTGAGTAATGAAGTTCAGTTTTCAGTTTAAACAAAACAAATTATTCTGAACTTACTGTACAGGTAAAACTTCTGGTATCCATCCCGTTAGACAATGAAAAACTGCAAAATCTTCAACTTCATAATTTTGACTGCTGCAAATACAAATGAAATCTTTTTCAGTCTCAGAAAAAAAAAGAAAAAGGCAACTATTTTTTAACTAAAACGGTAAAAGTGGAAGTCTTTGAGACCTCATAGGTCGAAACAGTGGTCATCTGTATGTGTTGACCATGTTTGTTTTACAAAAGGGAACATGGTCCTTAACAAAAGTCACAAGATTCTTTAAAAGTCTGTTTAGGTTAGCAAATAATTAGTATAAATTGTAAGCAGGGTTGTGAAGTAAAAAAAATAAAAATAAGTCAACTCCAACCTTACAAAAATATTTTAGTTTAACTCCGGCGAACACCTGAGTGAAATTATTCAATTTCTATCATCTTCACCAATTTCACAAGTACCAGTCACTGATCACAAATACACCAGTTAGTAAAGGAGTTGGAATTCTGGTATTTTAGCAACTCCATAGTCAGTCATTTAAAAAAAATAATGTGTTGCACTGGGATTTTTAGTGGTACATATTGCCCAAGGATTACTTTTTTCTAATGCAGAAATTTTGCCAAATTCCATTCAGGAGTTTTTCATGTTTATGAAATAATATTCATAAACATGAAAAATAAAAAAATTATATGCAATTCACCTCTTTTCATAGCAATTCACCTCCAGATGTATGATTAAATAAAAACATTTTCACCTGCAACCACTTGTTATTACAACTAAACACAATGTTTTATTTTTTCGGATGTCAATTGCTGAAATCAGGGAGTCGAATCACTTTATATGGATTCAGTTCCGGTTTCAAAATTTTTTGTTGTGGGTTTTAAAGTTTGACAAAACTTTTTAAATTGTATAACTGATGGCTTTTACAGAAAAGACAAGAACTTCATGAAATGACTGTCAGTCAATCGTTTGCTTTTGCCATCTTAAACTGTATTGTAATGTCCCAAATGCATATATAAACTGTTCACGGGTTAAAGCTATGCAAAGATGTATTATTTTAAAAGAGATTAAGTTTTGGTTTAGTTTTTTTGGGGATTCAGATAAAGCTCTGGTTCACAGAAATAAACCAGTTTAAAGGTTTAGGTTCAGTTCCGGTTCGACTTCCCGACTAAAATGTTGCCAACACCGAGGAAACATGCCACCTATTTCTAGCTACTTAAAACATGTAATCAAATAATATAAAACTTACAAAAAATGATATGAAAAATAATATGAATTTTGCTGATGTATATACTTTGTAAAGTAGTAAAAAAGTAATAGTATTGCATAAAAAATATCGGGTATTAGTCTTCCAGTATCTAATGAAAATACCAGTATCAGACAACCCTATTAAATACATGGTAGAACTTACCAAATCGAAATAACTTTTACTATCGCTTTGGTTAAAATTAATGGCCACAGTTCAGTTTTCACAGTAGTTGTTGGTAAAAGTGGCATCCCATTTTCATCAAATGGAATTGTGTCATCTACAACAATTTTTCTCCAACAACCCTAGAATAAGTTTGACATGACATAAATTTCTCGTTTTTGAAGAAGATTTTTTAAAAAATGTCAGGGTCACCAAGGTGGTGATGTTAATTAAAGAACCAACAAATTCTAATGACTGGGCAGTTTATTGAATAGAGTAAAAATGAGACAAAAAGGCAATTAACACATGTTATAGCTCATTACATGCACAGTAGCCACTACCTTGTGATATTTTACACTTCAAAATAGTTAACATTAATTGGAACCTCACGAATTAAAACTCACAAAATGTTTTTACATACAACCTTTTTCGTCTGTAAAGTAAGCACATTTCCAAACAATTCACAAGAAAAATAGAAAAACATTCTTCTCCCTGACATTACTTACCATCCAATAAAGTCTAACAACATATTTCCCGAACTGGTTGTACAATGGAATGTGTCCCTTTCCTGATTTGCACATTGAATATATAAGTTCCCAAGGTCTCCATACTTTATCTTGTTGTTGATCATTACCTGTGCTAAAACAAAACTGCACATGAACACATTTTTTTTATTTTTAGGACCTAACAAAATGCATGAATTCTGTTGCAACTATCGGCAATGTAAGTGGTAACCCAGCTTTATAATAAAAATCCCTTCGTTTTAATGTAAACAATGGTGTTCATGGGCCCTGGTGCACTGAACCGGCTAAACCCCCTTCTTGTGGGGACTGTTGCAGACACATGTGCCAACCAAAGTATCATGAACACATTTTGTCATATAAATCCTGCAAAGAATCAGATAAGTAGGTTTTTTTTCTCCAAACAGCCAAGTCCCTTTGCTAGATTTACCAACCATTATCTTATCACGGAATAGATTAGGCTACTTTTTACATGAATGATTTTCCGTTTGTTTACAGCAGATGATTTTGTTACTAATAGCACCAACTTGGACTTCTTTAAATACATACCTGGTTGAACTTGTCTGTAATGAAGAATTCATGTTTCGAGCCATAATGAATTGACATATTATGGTTCTCATTACCTACAAAATAAGTAATAACATAATTTAATTTGTCATATTTCATATGGTATGCATGCATACCGAGCAATGCAAAATGTGTTCATTTCCAGAAATAAGATCAAATTGTTCATTTTCCATAACTGTAGGCAATTTTTCACCAAGAAAGTCCTGAAATAAGGCACATATATTGAAATAAGGCTGTCACACCATTTATGCAAATCATAATAGCAAACATGTAACTACTAAAAATGATTTAGCATATGTGCTATTGAAGCAGGAAAATCCAAATTACAAGAACAACTTTATCCTGATTTGGAAGAGATCCAAATTTATCCATTTTTCAGAAAACATTCAAAATCAACTACACCTTCATTTTCATCCAAATTAGGTAAAAAGGTAAAACACCAGATTAACGAATACAGATTAATCCAGGTACAGTATCACTAATAAAAAACTTATTTGTCCTAATTTATTAATCTTACACTGCTTAAAAAAATTAGGGAATTGGAAGTTTATTTGTAAAAACAATAACAGTTACTTGTGGTCTTTTCCAACAGGATACTTTCAATGACCCGGCAAGTTCAATTTTTCCTTCAGGATCATCAAAAAACTGTAAACTTGGGCTTTTACCTTTATCTTTCGGTTTTGAAATACCTTCCTACAAAAAATAAAAGCACAAAATAGTAATTTTCTCCATAAATACTTTTCAGCCTGAAAGCACATTCATAGCTTTACAACCAGTTAGTATCAGTTAAGTAACTTCAAACATAACATATATGCATAAAAAATTATTCCTCTTTATCTAAACTAATGGTTAGCATTTAATTCCTCAGAGAAAAGTAAAATATATTTCTGTTTTTATCCATATGTTTTAACAAACAATATTGTTACATGTATATACTGTATTAATTCAGATTTGGGTCACTAGCAAATATACATTTAAAGAA
The DNA here is from genome assembly GCF_947561715.1 of Ascidia mentula. NCBI lineage: Eukaryota > Metazoa > Chordata > Ascidiacea > Phlebobranchia > Ascidiidae > Ascidia > Ascidia mentula. The sequence continues at coordinate 11,854,316 of NC_138568.1, forward strand.
TTCACAAATAGTCCAAGTTTTTATTATTATCAGATAAATATTGACAAACCCATTTTTCGGAATTGATGTCAGCATCATTAAACTCTGGCCATAATGGATACGATCGAGATTTAACTTTGCTTTCTGTAGAAGCCACGCTGCCAACCACAGAGGCAGCTCTGAAATACCAGAAATGCATAAATAATTTTAAACAAAATTCAGAAGTAACACCAAAAAACATTATTTTAAATTCAGAAACATTGGGACTAAAATTTTTTTTTGACTGATAATATTAAAAAAAAATCATAAATTCACATGTTAAAACAACACGGATGGTTAATTTAGAACAGTGGTTATTAACCTTTTAAACTCGCAGAACCCTTTGGGTCCTCTGCACGCATTTTTCAAACCACAATAACACAAAGAATAAGACAAGCAAAAATAGCAGTAATTATAATTTTTGCATGCTGTTTTGTTTTATATTTTTACCGCAACTGGAATGCAATGGTATTCAAAGACGGTTCAGGGAGAAATGACAAAAATAAATAAAGACCAAGATTTTGAATTCTCATAATATTGCATAGTTAGGACCCCCGGGGTCATCACCGTACTTGGCTAGATAAGGTCACTCTCTAAAGCATATTTAGCCTAGCCACGGGAATGTCTTTTAATTGTTATTATGGTTACAATCCAACCTCCCTGTGCCTACTTAACTTATGTAACTAAATATTTTGGTTTCTGCAATTAATTTTACAGAAACGCGTGCTGATTTTTTTGTAAATCATTGAACCTTCGCCAAGCGCCTAAAGCGCCGCCATCGACCAGGTTAAGAACCACTGATTTAGAATGTAAATAAACTCCTTTATAAAGTTGCAAATAAACTTCTTCTAAATATATAACCTTTTTAAGTTGTCAATGCTATAGTCACTATAGTACAGTTGACTACACAAAGTAAACTTTAGGGAAATTGAAGTTTTACAATTTTTCTTACCTTTTAGTTTTTGTTTGAATTTCAGCCATTACTTGCACAGAATCATTTTTATTAACACAAACTACACAATTCCTAAAAAAATGTTTTTTGAAGGGCATGACAGTTCACAATTTATGATAAATTTAAATGACTTTACATGCAAACATATGTGGGAACGCAAAAGTTTACCATTAACGTCATTATAGCAATATGACCGCCTCTTTATATGAATGTATGAGTTTTTATAGTAAATCACACAATTCCTGGGCACTTGTTCACCTTTCTTTTTGAGGAACCACAATTCTCAATGTATGAAAAGTATTGGAGTATGAATAATCACATGAAAAATTACCGTGGGTTCCAACCCCTGGTCTATGGTATAGAGCAGGCATGGGCAAATGTTGTTTTTTACATCCTGGATTTTTAGTGTCAAGTGCATTAAACTTGGGAGAAATATACATACATGTATACATACATGTATATTTCTCCCAGACCATCCGGCCAACCCAGATCACCCTGCCGACCCGAACAACCTGTCATATTTAGAGGAACCTGGAAATCCTGCATTTCCCTGTTAACCCTGCCTACCTGTACCTCCCTTCCACCCAGGACAACCCTGCCAACCCGGTATATTTAGAAGAACCCATTTTTTACTAAAATGGTAGAAAGGCAATTTAGCTTATTAGCCTGCTTGGAAGTACCCCAACTGGAAACAATTCTCCATGATACAAGCCATTCTCTACGATGAACATGCATTTGAGGGCTTATGCAAAATTGCAAAAAGGGCTACAGACTGTGATGCAGCAAATGCGTAATGGTTAAAAGGACAAAGGAAATGCACTATAAACCTGGTAATGGGCTCCATTAGTTTTGATAAATCAAATGAAACCATTTTTATTTTGCGTGAAGAATTGATACAAACATAAACATGCTTATAAATTCCGCACCCGGAACATTGCAAACAGGCCCATAATCCAGACTGGAAAGATTGCTATTTGCATAAAGGATTTTTTCTGTGATTGTTAATTGCATGATCTAGCAAACATGTTCATATATTAATGTAGTCCCTCAGAATAAACTGAGTTCAGACACACGGATTTTAATATTGTGAAGTATTCCCCTATGTCATGCAAATGAAGTGGCTCTAAAATAAAGTTGATTCGTGAAGAAAACATTTCACTGTTAATGATACTGGCATAGACATTGATTCCTATCTTTTGCAAAATGCCTGTCTAACCTGTGAAAAATCCAGGTTGTGTCTGCCTGGTTTTGAAACGTCCTTCGGCAGTTCATGTATTGCGAGTCACGCGTCCTGCGATAGTGCAACTGCATCGCTTTGTATGTTACTTTTTTGTTTCGTGGAGTGGATTTATAGCCTAATTATCTAATCGACCCAGAAGGCCAGAACGTTCAAAATGCAATCAGCAATCTCAATGTTTCGCAAACAAACGGTTTCAACTCGAATATTTGTAATGTCCTAAATCTGTTTGAATTAATCCAAAGCATAAAACTTTACATTCTATAGAGAGTTGTCAGAAACACCTGCTCATTGCACCTGCAGAGAAACCTTAGGTCGCTGCACACCAACCTTCCCTAAACTAAAGACAAATTTTAGAGAGATGCGTTGCCATGGATTTTATTTTTACATCGTTTGGTGCATTGTCGGCAACGTTTCAACACTGCGTGGCAGTTTTGTCAAAATTTTGATGGTTCATATGTTAAGTCTGCACCAACCTTGTCAATAATCTAATTATGTTAGCAGTAGTTTAACTTTATTATTTCATGAAATTGCTTCGTCCCGGCATACACATGTTTTTGTCAACTATATGGCCCTTAAACTACGCATCTTATGACTCGAACTCAGAACTCGCTCTTCTATATAAGCCACACACATACTTTTGTAAAGGATGTAAATTATTATAAGTATTTTATTCGGGTGGGTTAAAATTCCCCACCACGAATATCACAACAACGATATAAAAAATACACTGAAGTGGAAGGGAAAAGTGCTGAGGAGATATTTAAGAAAGAGGGTGCAAAGTACAAATCAAGACCACAATAAAGACATTTGGGTAACGATACGGAAAAGGTACAGAAAAACATAGTTTTCTGACCACAGAAGGTGTAACAAGATGTTTGTAATGGTTGGTTTTTAATTCAATTAATGGGCGACGTCGGCCAAGAAACTTTCGAGATAGGCATTTGTTCTGTTCCGCTGGATAGTGGATAGTAAGCGAAAGGTTTGTTTAAAGGATCGGATGAGGTGTTGGGGTATGTTAAGCAAAGGGCGGGGGTCGTGTTTCGTTCGGTTACATGTCTTCCAAATGGCGTAGGATAGAGGTGTTTTGCAGGGCTACAAGGGTTGTTAAGTACGCCGTCTAATCGCTCATGACAAAATAAAATGGTAGACAAGCACCATATTCTAACGAAATGACGATTACTGTAACAAAACACTTTGGTATAGATGACACAGCGACTGTCCCGTCATAAGCGCATTTAAACTCAAGCTACCACTGGTATGGGCTTCGAATATATGTACCAAACACCAAACACCAAAAACAAAACTTTACGTTTCGAAGAAAAAGTCTGGAATTTACCTCAACTAGCGCGTCTGGCAGCCGCATTGCATTGATGTGCGCGTTTACTGTTTCGGGAGCGGTTAAAATCAAAGAATATAAAATAAAAGGCTCTGAATCAAATTATAAACGTGTTCTCCTAATTCTCTTGGTCACTTTATAAAGTTCGTCCAAAATTGCCCTTTTCGCATAACAGCTTGACGACAAGGTCTCTTGTATAGGCGAACATTTGAAACCTTTCCGGCCCATAGGATGTTTTTGAATTTTGCACAGAGCTTGCCTCGAGCCTGCTGATGTAGGTGGTATAAGTTAAAATACCAACTCATTTCAAATTTCCCAGCGAAACGAACTTAACTGCAGGTTACCGGCTGTGACGGGATAGAGCCCATTGCCCGCGTACAGCCTTGGCGACAAGGTCTCTTTTATAGACGAACATTTGAAACCTTTCCGGTCCATAGGATTTTTTTAAATTTTGCACAGGGCTTGCCTGGAGCCTGCTGATGAACGTGGTATAAGTTAAAATACCAACTCATTTCAAATTTCCCAGCGAAATGAACTTAACTGCAGGTCACCCGCAGTGACGGCATACAGCCCATTGCCAGCGTACAGCTTGACGACAAGGTTTCTTGTATAGGCGAACATTTGAAACCTTTCCGGCCCATAGAATGTTTTTGAATTTTGCACAGAGATTGCTTCGAGCCTGCTGATGAACGTGGTATAACTTAAAATACCAACTCATTTCAAATTTCCCAGCGAAATGAACTTAACTGCAGGTCACCGGCTGTGACGGCATAGAGCCCATTGCCCGCGTACAGCCTTGGCGACAAGGTCTCTTGTATAGGCGAACATTTGAAACCGTTCCGATCGAGAGGATTTTTTTAAATTTTGCACAGGGCTTGCCTGGAGCCTGCTGATGAACGTGGTATAAGTTAAAATACCAACTCATTTCAAATTTCCCAGCGAAATGAACTTAACTGCAGGTCACCCGCCGTGACGGCATAGAGCCCATTGCCCGCGTACAGCTTGTGGACAGGGTGTCGATTTATGCCTTTTTCACCATCATAAGTGTTCGACAGGGCAGCCAACACTTACTTCAACGTTCAACGAATAAGCGCATAAATCTAACCATTGTTTTCAAACATGGGGCATTGGTACCGAATACGTGCCATTGTTATCAAACATGTTGCATTGTTACTTGTCACCTTAAAAGTGACATAGCAGCCTACAACATGCAAGGTTTTTAATTGTTTTGTCGTTATTTCAACGTTTATTTTAAACTTATGTAAGTACAAGAATACTGTAATTGAAATAAGCCTGGTCGTTCTCATTCGTTAGTTACCAGATACGACATTTTTACTATTCGACACGCACGACAATTTTTTTCAAGATGTTCGACACGCAATAAAGAATCGACGCCCTGCTTGTGGACAAGGTCTCTTGTATAGGCGAACATTTGAAACCTTTCCGGCCCATAGGATATTTTACATTTTGCACAGGGCTTGTCTGGAACATGCTGATGCACGTGGTATAGGATTTTTTAAATTTTGCACAGGGCTTGCCTGGAGCCTGCTGATGAACGTGGTATAAGTTAAAATACCAACTCATTTCAAATTTCCCAGCGAAATGAACTTACCGTATTTTACGGACCATAAGGCGCAACTTAAATCCTTTTTTTTTCTCATAAATTGATCGTGCGCCTTATAAGCCGATGCGCCTAATGTATGGATCAAGTAGTGTTTTATTGCCTACACTCAAAACCAGTACCGATACTATTATAAATAAACCACCGTCTTACACAATAAACTACGGTAAAAGCAACTAGCAACTGTGATATTCATACTATTGTGACTTGCTTACATTTATTACGTAACAAGTTTTTGTTTAATGAGCTTTATACGGTAACCCATACTCCTTAAAATACGTTGCGTTCTATAGCCCGGTGCGCCTTATGTATGAACAAAAAACTAATCAAAGCAATTTATTGACAGTGCGCCTTATAATCGGGTGCGCTTTATGGTCCGTAAAATACGGTAACTGCAGGTCACCCGCAGTGACGGCATACAGCCCATTGCCAGCGTACAGCTTGACGACAAGGTTTCTTGTATAGGCGAACATTTGAAACCTTTCCGGCCCATAGAATGTTTTTGAATTTTGCACAGAGATTGCCTCGAGCCTGCTGATGTACGTTGTATAAGTTAAAATACCAACTCATTTCAAATTTCCCAGCGAAATGAACTTAACTGCAGGTCACCGGCTGTTACGGCATAGAGCCCATTGCCCCCGTACAGCCTTGGCGACAAGGTCTCTTGTATAGGCGAACATTTGAAACCTTTCCGATCGAGAGGATTTTTTTAAATTTTGCACAGGGCTTGCCTGGGGCCTGCTGATGAACGTGGTATAAGTTAAAATACCAACTCATTTCAAATTTCCCAGCGAAATGAACTTAACTGCAGGTCACCCGCCGTGACGGCATAGAGCCCATTGCCCGCGTACAGCTTGTGGACAGGGTGTCGATTTATGCCTTTTTCACCATCATAAGTGTTCGACACGCGACGCCACTGTTCGACAGGGCAGCCAACACTTACTTCAACGTTCAACGAATAAGCGCATAAATCTAACCATTGTTTTCAAACATGGGGTATTGGTACCGAATACGTGCCATTGTTATCAAACATGTTGCATTGTTACTTGTCACCTTAAAAGTGACATAGCAGCCTACAACATGCAAGGTTTTTAATTGTTTTGTCGTTATTTCAACGTTTATTTTAAACTTATGTAAGTACAAGAATCCTGTAATTGAAATAAGCCTGGTCGTTCTCATTCGTTAGTTACCAGATACGACATTTTTACTATTCGACACGCACGACAATTTTTTTCAAGATGTTCGACACGCAATAAAGAATCGACGCCCTGTTTGTGGACAAGGTCTCTTGTATAGGCGAACATTTGAAACCTTTCCGGCCCATAGGATATTTTACATTTTGCACAGGGCTTGTCTGGAACATGCTGATGCACGTGGTATAGGATTTTTTACATTTTGCACAGGGCTTGTCTGGAACATGCTGATGCACATGGTATAAGTTAAAATACCAACTCATTTCAAATTTCTCAGCGAAATGAACTTAACTGCAGGTCACCAGCATCAAGGAATGTTGTTCGAAGGTTGTTGGTACTGCAGCATAAAACTTGATAGTTGTGGCTCTTGATTAAAATAATGTATACTGCCGCAGATGCTAATGATATAGCAAAACACTTTTCATAAAATGGATCCTTCTTGTATTTTCGTGCTTATAAGATGTTTTAACACTAGAAGACACGCAATATGGCAATTTTTCTTACCAATAGGATCTTCTACAGTCAGAAGAGTATGGACATGCTCTTCAAGACTGTCCATGTGGTGGCGCAGCCATACGTCCGAAAGATGGAGTTGATCGCTCCAGTTCCCTCGGTCGTTGGAGATATTAAAATCCAAGAATGTGAGCCGATACTCCTCGGAAAGGTTGTGCAGTACCCGATTGGTTTGTTGAACGCAGTGTTCGTGAAAACCAGACTGCTCCAAGATACCAGCCATCACAATCTACTCAAAACTACAAACAAAACGTAAAGTATGTGTATGCAAAAATGTCAATTTTACTGTTGCTGTGGAAAAATTTGGTTTGGTGGCAGTAACAGGAACAAACAACACCGTTATACAACACATGTAACCAACCTGAGACTGCGGGTACGTTTGTTGGCACACCTCGAGCAGCTGTTGAAAATCGGTCCCGACGCTGTTATGGTGGTGATCAGCATGTCGAGAGACCAGGCCGTTCGTACCAAGAGCCAGAATGATAAAATCAACTGACTCGAACCTTTTCTCGTACTTGAGTTCCTCCGCTCCACGGTTCAGTGTTGTAGGAATTGGGGTTGTTGTTTGTTTGTTGATTACGTGTTCAGCTGCGATTGAATTGTTTCCTGACTCCTGACTCCTTTCGGTAACAAACCAAACGTGGGTTAGTTTGTTTATTCAGAATACACCGAAAGACCCGAACGAAGATATGCGGGAATACAGACGTTTGATCCCACACAAGGCACGCCAAAATGTAGAATAGATTTCACCACAAAACCACAGAATATATACACTTGAGTAATGCTATCGCGTGAGACCACGATATCAATAATTGCATGTTACGAACGATTCTCCTGTGCCGTTCCAGGAACGGGAGTTATACTTCCTGGTACGAACTGCCAAGTCATTTAATTACCTCATGGGAAAGTTTCATGCGTCTGAAAAACACATTAAATCATAGCATAACGTTACACTGTTCCTCCTGGAATAGAAATGGCACTTAACGTAAAAAGTTTACTTTTTGCCGATACTACCTAGGGGCAGACAGTGTTCCTCCCGTTGCTGTCGGTCACCAACAACACTGAAGGAAGTGATGACCCCTCAGCACGGAGGTAACATGTCTGCTTTCCGGAAATCCTATATTTCTTTGGCGGCGTTCTTCTTTCCATCGTCGACTGCAGCTTCGATCTTTCGTCGTTAAACACAGCAGTGTCGTGGGTCGTTCAGAAATTTACTTTATGAGCTCGTCGGGTACGAATGGCACACGGATAGTCGTAGCAAGTTGATAAATAGCAGTTTTCTGCAAGTAAAACAGATACGTTTAGTGTGAAATGAGATGCATCTGATTTACTTACTTAACCCGGCAAAGTTTATCAAAAATACAACCCAAACAAACTCGCAGAAGGCATATGCACTTTTATCCTAACGGCTCCTTGTTGATGTATTTGCAGACATATTCCTAAAATGTTATTTTTTTAATTTTTTTGACTTTCCAACCCAGGATATCCTAGCAAGAACTTTGATCAGCTTTTTAACTTATCATACCCTTGGCCAATAGTGCTATTCGCCCACTTCAAATGGGATTATTTGTTCGTTTGCCTATTCATGGCTCCGACTTCCTGTCAACAATGGGTTTAAGTTACAATGCTGCAAGTGAAGGTTGACTGGAAATGCATTGGTTTAAATGAAAGTTTATTTAAAAAAAGTGTCCACCAAGACCAAAAAACAGCCTGGCTCTTGAACACTTGGTGTTTTTAATCCTCGATTATTTATGCTTTGCCTCAACATTAGATTTTCTCGCACAAGAGAAATTACCAATGCATGCTTTTAAGTGAAAAACTCCTATCTAAACATAATAGGGGAGACCGGGGATACCGGGGATACCTCGGACCAGGTATTTTACGTCACAATTAGGTATTGTTAAGACACTTTTACAAAAGCTTTATGTCTCCATCAAACGTCAGCTGGAATTTTGAAATTAAATCATGTCTGCTTAGAAAATTATAATCGAAAAAGTCAATTTATCAGTGAAACCAAGTTTTTCAATTTGTATGTGTAAGGCTATATATCAGTTACAGTTATTTTTGGTTGATTGCATATTCAAATATGTATTCTTGGATAGGTTAAAGATGTTTATGTTCAACCTTTAAAAATACGGCCATATTTTAATAATTTCTATATCGTCACGTGGTCAGGGATACTTCGGACATCATGCGAAGAAATCGCGGGAAGACCACACTTTTTGAGTTTTTTGAAAAGTTATCAGGTCATAGAGGAGAATATACAGAGGCTGGATGAAATGATCGAATTTTGGCAGGAAGAAAAAGCCCAAAAGATAAAAAATCGTTTGTTGACCCGAACATCTATGATATCCGTGCTCTGTTAAAAGTACAAGAGTTACCCAACAACTGTCTAGGAAACTTTCGTTTCAGGTTAAAATCTTTCAGTCTTCTTTAAGTAGACATATATATTTCGCTTCGTTAAAAGCATCATCAGTGTCTATAAAAGCAAATTAAGAATTAGGTTCAAATAAAATAAAGTAAAGGCTCTCCACTACCTCACAACACGCCCTTTGCACAACTAAAAACCTGCCACATGCAACGGGTGGAAGCTTTGAGAAACCACGGATAAGATAAGGACACAGGAAAAAAATGAAAATAAAAACACGGTGATGATAAAACACGGGAAAGATAAAGAAACAGTATCTGCTTGAAGCAATGTAAACAAAAAAACATCATTTGCACCGCGGTAAAATCATTTTTTGTATATTAATTTTAGCGTTTATTTTATTTAACCATTTATCTTCAGCCATGTCCAAATTTGCGGTGCGTGGTTGTTCAACGAAAGTGACTTCGTAACATATGTTCAATGGGTGGATGTTGAGAAAACGAGCGTGGATGGCAATCTTTAAAATGATGCAAAAGCGCTGTTCCATCGTTGCGCTGTGAAACGTCAAACTTGGACCATGTGGCACGGTGACCCGACCAACGAGTGGCAAACCTGTTTCTCGTTTGTCCCACGTATTGTTCCTTACATATGTTGCAAGCAGCAACGTATATACCACAACTTTTGCATGTTAAGTTTTGAATAATCTTAACTGTGCCAGTTGGAGCTTGTTCTATGTCGACCGTGGTTGCCACATAAGGCACAATGCCCGCAGGGATATGATCCTGTTGCAGAGCTATCTGCAGATTTTCCAATGGCAATTTGCCTATAGGGCGTATCAGAAGGTTTTGGATAGATGGTGGTCTCTTGTATGTCACCATACAGTTTGGTTTAAGTTGTTTTTCTTTTTCTGAAAGTTGTAGTAGCGCTGGAAACTGCGAGGCCCAAGTGATTTTCTTAATATCTTGCATTGACGGCTTGTCTCTGTTGTTGTTCTGCTCCTTCCAAGTTCTCGCTTCTCATAATGATATCAGCAGTCACTCGTTTGGGAAACTGCGAGCGCTTTGCCTTTGCCTCTAGTCCGTCAATGCTGTTGTTATAATCGATTTGTATTGATTGAGGTATCTCAATCTCATTGCTTCAGAGAGCACAATGGACTTGAAAGTGGCAGGTGGGATGTTCCATTGAGGTACAATCGATTAAAGCTAGTTGGCTTAGTGTAACTACACGTTACAAATCGAAACGGATGCAATGGTGTAGTTCTATGGAGCACATCCAAAAATTCCAGGCTTTTGTTTTCTTCCCTTGTGTTCAACGAGCGCCAGGTTAACTTTAGTCCGAAGCGTGCAAATTGCTTTATAAGCTCTTTGGTGATTTGCTCGGACAAAGTTTTGCCAATGCAAATAAAAATGATATCATCAATAAATCTCTTGAAAATTTCGGCCTGACATAACACATGTGCCACTCCGGAAACAACATGATGCATTGCTATATTTGCAATAGCAACTGAGTGGTTGTCACCAGTTGCTATACCATTGGTTATTTCATAAAACCTTTCCTTGAACTGGGTGACAACATTTCCAACCGTGAAAATCGTGAGTTGGATAACGATACGCTTTACTTTTGGTGAATATTTAGAGTGATGATCAAGCGCGTTTTTTAGTAAAGATTTTATTAGGGAGTGTTGTATATTCGGATACAGCGACACAACGTCAGCCGCAACAATATTGTTTTGTATATATAATAAGGTGGAAATCTTCAGGGCCAAATTGCAACAGAATGGGAAATGATTCCCAGAATCAATTCTCAAACGAGTTACCCAAAGCATGAACGTGTGGAAGGGTCGAAACGATAAGTGGCCACGCCCCGATTCCTGAAAGCTTGAATGACTTTTTGTGCGCTAATGCCCCAATGCTGATATTGCGCCAAGTTTGATTCGAGTTATTTGTTAAATAATCCAAAAAAACCTCGGTACAACTTGATGTCCGAGATATCCCCAAGTGACGTTCGATGTTACCCCGGTACCGGGGTGACTTCGGACATTTGATACCTGTTTAAAAAATGGGCTGAATGAGCATTTTTAGTGAGCTAAAACGAAAGAAAAACTCTTTGTTTTTTGAGCAATGCTTTACTTGTTACAACAAAATAAAATTTAAGAATGTAGTTCATAAAAAAAAATATGAGCAATTTTCACAAAACCGTCCGAGCTGCGTATTCGTAACAGTAGTTGTCTTACCAGTAAAAACTATAGTTTTGTTATAGTTAGAATCATGACGCAATACAACTTGAAATGACTGCTCATTGGTCATTTCAAAATTTGAGAGAAGGAGGAGAAGGGAGCAGTTTCTCCGGCCAATCACGTTCACTTCAAACAATTGGAAGATTAATATAAAATGCATCGACAACGAAATGAAAATATGTAGCCCAAAAAACTGCATTACTTCATTCCATTTAAAGGGGCATGTCACACACCTGGTGACCTGCAGTTACGTTCATTTCGCTGGGAAATTTGAAATGAGTTGGTATTTTAACTTATACCACGTTCATCAACAGGCTCCAGGCAAGCCCTGTGCAAAATTAAAAAAATCCTATGGACCAGAAAGCTTTCAAATGTTCGCCTATACAAGAGACCTTGTCGCCAAGGCTGTACGCGGGCAATGACCTCTATGCCGTCACAGCCGGTGACCTGCAGTTAAGTTCATTTCCCTGGTAAATTTGAAATGAGTTGGTATTTTAACTTATACCACGTTCATCAACAGGCTCCAGACAAGCCATGTGCAAAATTAAAAAATCCTATGGGCCAGAAAGGTTTCAAATGTTCGCCTATATCAGTGTTTCTAAACCTTTTTTGAATCAAGACCCCCTAAAACATTCTTTGAAAAGCCATGGACCCCTTTGCAAGAAACACATTGCAAATGTCGAAAAATTAAAATTCGTGGACTGTGAAACCTTATGGACAGATGAAAATACGTGGATTTTCGGAATAATTGTATTTCGTTTCATGGACCCCTTAATGCATCTTCTCGGACCCCTTGGGAGTTCATGGACCCCAGGTTAAGAACCCCTGGCCTATATCAAGCGACCACACCACTATCTGTTTGATACATGATCGCATCAAATTTAGAAGTTTAGTTGCTCTAAAATATATCTTGTATGAACGAATATTGTCAGAGTTGATAGCATAGGGATGTTAAAGTTACATTTGATGTTTTTGGATAGTCATTGTATTCCATTTTGTGTATGTACTTGTCTTTTGTTTTTGATAAATCCCTTAAAGTTGTGTTCACTCGAGCGTGAAATATATTTCGTTGAAAGAAAAAAATATTTCGGACCACCATCACAAAGCGTGACCGCAGTCAAACCCATTTCGTTGCGATATACTTTATAGGTGTTCAAAAAACGCTATTGTAATGTGATGTACATGTTCTAAGCCTGTTCTACACCAATGTTTAAAAAATTATATGTCCCGGAACATTATTAAATTGGCACTTGTATGCAGCACCGCAAATGCTCATTGCCTACTGTTTGAGTCAAAGCCTTTGACGAACAATGCGCATGCATGCTGGGATTCACACAGCGTGACCACAGTCAAACCCATTTCGTTGCGATATACTTTATAGGTGTTCAAAAAACGCTATTGAAATGTGATCTACATGTTCTGAGCCTATTCTACACCAATTTTTAAAAAATCCTATGGCCCGGAACATTATTAAATTGGCACTTGAATGCAGCGCCGAAAATACGCGAATACTGGGATTCACACAGCGTGACCGCAGTCAAACCCATTTCGTTGCGATATACTTTATAGGTGTTCAAAAAACGCTATTGAAATGTGATCTACATGTTCGGAGCCTATTCTACACCAATTTTTAAAAAATCCTATGGCCCGGAACATTATTAAATTAGCACTTATATGCAGCGCCGAAAATACGCGATCGCTGGGATTCACACAGCGTGACCGCAGTCAAACCCATTTCGTTGCGATATACTCTATAGGTGTTCAAAAAACGCTATTGAAATGTGGTCTACATGTTCTGAGCCCATTCTACACCAATTTTTAAAAAATCCTATGGCCCGGAACATTAATAAATTGGCACTTGTATGCAGCGCCGAAAATACGCGAATACTGGGATTCACACAGCGTGACCGCAGTCAAACGCATTTCGTTCGTTGTGAACACAATTGTTTGAAGCCGTGTTCAATCATGCGTGTAATAATTTAGGTTTTAACCAATTTACATTTTGCCGAAATGACGGTGGTATCGGTAATGCCCAAACTTTGTTTACAGTACGATGTGAAGAACCGCATTTGACTTCCATATTATATAGGTATAGCCATGTGGAAAAATACTTGTTCTGATGAAATACAAGAAAGAAAAAATGGTAAGATGTTTAATGTTTAAAATTCTAACTGTAACAAACCTGTAGTTTTTACTGGTGAGACAACTTGTGTTACGAATCGAAGTCGATTTTGTGTGAAATTGTGCGTAACTATGTTCCAGAAATATTGGAAACCCCAAATTATGTCACTATGTATTATAGGGGACAAGTTTAGACATAGTGTTGCAATCGTGTGTTTCCATGAATAATTAAGTCTGTTCACGGAGCTTTTAATTCAGTAGTCTATATCAGCAAGAACACGCAAACAGACTTTAGCTTCAGCAAAGCAGCGACTGGGAATCCTATTGGTACGCTGCACTAGCACCAAATAATATGTCAATATGACTTTCTGTAGATGAAGTTGACTGGGGAGCTCTAGCTCAAGCTTGGATTAAAAACAAGTGTGATGAGAACAAGGTTAGTTTTTATTGACTTTAATGTTACAGTATTTGACATGGTTTGGGATATATATATTAATGTTTCCGACTTCGCGTCAACAACGGGCCTGACGTCACAATGCTGTAGGTAAAGATTGGCTGAAAATGCATTGGTTTTCCAAAATACTCCCCTGAGTTGTAATGTATTATTGTCTTTGTGCACTGGAATAAAAGTGTCTTTTTACACAGTTTTCAAATGTTCCAAATTTTCAAACACATTGTCCATGGAACCAATCTAATGCAACTTATTCAACTTTCAGTGAAAACTGCAGTGTTGCGGGTAAGTTGTATTTTCAGAATGTACAACCTAGACATACAATAAAAGTCAAATGAAATAGCTTACATGCAAAATGCTGTTACCTATGAATATGAGAATGATTTTTTTATAAATTTTGAATATAATCTGTTAACGAAGCTAAATGTCAGAGACTTGGCATTACATTATATAAACATATTTCAACAAATCTGAATTATAGTAAAAGATTTTAAGGCACATTACTATACAGTTGAGAACTGACTGTTAAAACAACAAAATTGTTCTTTTGGCATTTTCAAGAAATGTCAGAATAAACTTGGGCAAGGATATTATGGCGAGCGTGAAATATGTTCCATTGTGCATCATGCAAGCTTGCGTTGTAAGGCGTTGGACGTCTTATCATGATCCGATCATTGATTATTCAGTCACACATGCAACAAGATCTTAATAGATGTAATTAGAGATTTCGAACTCTGAGCTGTATGCAAACGTGTCTGTAACAAAGCTAGTCATTTGTGAATAAACTATCTAATTGTGTAAATTCTTTTCCAAAGCACTTGGAAATAAATGGGAACTTCTTACCCCAATAAAAAAACAAATAATTCTTAGACAAAAATACTGTTAGTGCAAAATACTTGTATTATTCTGAATAAAAGATGCTGAGTGACATATCAAGCAAGTATTTTAAACACACTTGTGTTCATCATCAGTGCTAATACCAAATGACTGTGACCATAGGCTTATCCAGGATTTTTTAAAGGGGGGTTGAAATTTCTTTGGGAATTCCTCGATTTTCCGGTGTAAACTAAGCGAGCATTGCGAAATATGAAAACCAGTGTTGGCGCAAAATGTCACATAAAACGGTCGCTTCCTGGTTTGCCCAATCGTGTAACGTTATGGAACATGCAAATGCTAGTTTTTGTGGTAGTGCTTGTGCCGTAGTTTTATTACTACTACTGAAAGAAATGATCGCATATATTTGGTGTTCGGTTTTGGTACCTAATTAACGGAGCCATTAGATGCGGTTAAAATTTTTTTTCAGACATTTATCATGCTGTAATTTTTTGTCAAAATCTGGGTGGAAACCAGTTTAGTTGAACACGTTGCCACTATTACGCATGTTAAAAACAACTGTTATCGCATGCATAGGTGCAAAGAGGAATATAAGGCCACCGCATGCAACATAATTTGTAGTAGAAATGAATAAACTTATAAGGCCGCGTTTTCGAAAACGGTATTGTTGACGGGTTATTGACCAAGGGCACAACAAACGATTGTTTCATAAGAGTCGTCGCTGTAAGAGTTTCACACCCCCCAGAACAATGTGCCAAAATGTTGAGGGGGGTTATCTGACACCTAAACACCCCCCCAGATCCGCCACTGTGTTTAATGTATAAACTTCTGCTTTAGCTGCTCAGAACAACCATTGGTTTTCCTCATCTTTGTGCTATCCACAACCAGCTGCCTTGGCCTTTTCACCACCACTGCCATTGCTTCCGCCTCAACCACCTATTCCCAACACAGGTTTGTAACAGTATCAGTTGCTTAATCTGAATTGTTTTAAGCAGTAAAATTTATATTGAATTACCCCCAAGTTGAAAAGCAAAAAAGCAGGTAAAGCAAGTAAAATCTTCCAAGATACATGACATTGCGGTCAGACTTGTACAAGCAGCAGGGGATATCTGTACGTCTTGCGTAATGCCAATGCTCAAATGCCTACTCCAACCCATCGCAGTCAATCCCAGATCAACGAATACTGTAAAGCAGCACACATTACACGACAGAGTTAATAAACTGCAATAAAATGTTTTTACTTCATGAAATCTACCTAACCAGCAGCACTTCTTTCACGTGACACAAGTTAACCATCAATTCAATTTTAAATGTTACTAGAACAACTTTGTGTCCACGCTTCTGGTTTTAGAAAACATGTTTCGCTTTTTATTAAAGCATCTTCAGTTCTACAAACAAAATAAACAGAAAAGACATAGTTAGACGCTAAAAATTATAAAACTGGCCGAACAGTAGAAACCTCTGGTGCTAACATACTGCACGACGCTCTGATCAGATGTTACAAGTGACCTACTTTTTTATCACAACAGGCGTACATTGGTTAATCAGGTGAAACAACGATAAAAAGATTGTAATAAAATAAATAAATGAAATGAAATGGGTGGAGGGTCACGTAACTGACGGTAAAATTAATTTTTGAATGTTGATTTTTGCGTTTAAGTGTTTGTGCCATTTGTCCTCGTATATGTCCAATTGGTCCATGGGCGGTTGTTGTAAAAATAAACTGGATACATCAGAATGCCCACAGAGAACAACAATTAAAGATATGACTGTAAATATCATCTGCTGAAACCTAGTTTCCATCACTGAAGCACTACATAAGCAAAGTTGTTTCAATACTGAAGAAAGGAGACAGTTGGTTGATCTGGTAACTAACACATTGGAAAATATCATCATACAATACAGAAGTACATTTTACACGCAAGAGAACGAAATTTTAAGCAGAGATTACCATTCCATGTCAGGTGCCAATATTGCCATACACTATGCACACAAATGAATAGCAAAGTTGTTGAAGCAAACATAATTTCAAAAGGTGTATTGATGATATAATATAGATAACAGGCAGAAAGAACATCCATGTGGAGAGCACTGGCTCAAAATAACTATATGCACTAGTACTGACGCTGACAAGGAATTAGATTTTTTAGATGTGCGGCATGCAACATGCACACAGTACCCATTTAGCAAAACATTTCAACTGTCTTCATGGCACCTCACATCACCCCTTGTCTGTCTACCAAGCGATAGTGACTTCATGAACTAGATGAAGATTTTCTGGAAAGCTTGCAGGATTTGGAATGCAAATTAAACAAATCCAATTTTTCCCAAAAAATGTCACAGTGGGCATTTTGAATGAGTCTCTGTGAAAAGAAAGCCAACATATGCCAACACAAACATCCACACTTTGCAAAAGAAGAAAGGTCCCTGCATGTGGGCGATATGCTTTTCAAGACTGCTTAAACTCACAAACATGGAAAGACAACTTAAGCCCAATGCAATGGTTGCCTACAAAAGACTACCAACTCTATCACAGACACTAACAAATTATAAAAATATTGCATTTTTGTGTATAAATTAAATTAGACAGAAACATTTGTTGTAATAAAAATCTTGTAATCTTATGTCAGAAGAACAGTTCTTTAAAATAAAAACTAATTCTTTGTATTTACATCATACATGCTTTACATGATTTAATATGCTCTTAGTAAGCTTAGAGAATCAGCAAGCATTGTTTTACTCTTGCTAAGAAATGATGTAGACTTAACATTATGACTATATTAATAGGCTGTGGACTGCTTCTTGGTAAGTATATTTAAGCACAATGCAGTTTCTCTGTTAACATCAAAAAAACTTAGTAGTTTTAATAATATTTTAAAATCCCTGGTGATGATCAGCTGAATGCATTAAATAACTTTTTAACGTTTTCAATTGGAATTTGTTTGTAAATTGTATATGCGTCGGTGAAACTTTTTAAAGAAAGGCCTGTAAAGTTTCCCAAATTTTATTTTGCTTAAAGAGCAACTGATCTCTAGAGACAAAAGCTTTTTTGTTCAGAGATGTTTAATAACAAGGCTGTTTGCTTTTAGATAATTCAAATTCAGTCACCAATAAGGAAGAGGTCTACAGGTATGTAGATTTATTATCTAGACCATAGGCGCCGAATTTTTTTTCGGGTATGCCAAATTATATGAAGTCATTTTTTGACGTCATAAAATGCAAAATATCTTTGTTGGCGCTAGATAGGGTGGGACGTAAGACTATGTGAAGGCTTGTAGTTTACGAACGTCACGCAACGCGAAGCACTTTTCCAAATGAACGCATGCTTATGTTAAAACAGCAGTGATATTTGTCAGTTTGAATAAGGTTCTCTCCAACACCTATTAAAACCGCTGTTACGAATTGTGTTTACTACCTATGTTTAGCGTGAGGGCTTACTTATGCATTATGGTTATTAATTCGTACAATGTGGTAACATCACGCTATAAGCAGTGACACCAAGTAACTTGTGGCGGCAAATTGGGCCTCGTGGTATTACATTGGTTGAAGCAAGCAATAAACATCTCGTTGTTACTGCAACGATCATGCCTTTTAAAAGTCAAGGACCCTAAATTCTAAAGCGAGGTTCACCTATGAACTCGTATGCGACATACCCGAGATTTTCGTCCAGATAGTCGAGGCACACCCGTGTTCGGTGCCTATGATCATTGCTGTTTCCCTTCTGTCTTTTGTTTCCCCTCTCTACCTTGACGCTTTTTGTACGCTGCTCATTTGAGTACTGATGATGAACACTGTATGAGTTCGAAACGTTTACCAGCATTATGATGAACAGCATTCTAGCTTTGGCTTTTTTATTTAGACTATTTAACTCCAGATACTTTGCACCCAAATATGTACATTTAAATAACATGATCATTAAGTAACATGATCAACTTTGTACTATATGTAATGATTCATTGATATTCTTCAAATTTCTTTACCTGTTTGGTAACCCAATGATAATGTCTGGCATACCAGCGAGGTTGCAGTAGTTTTTTTAAGTCTAAGTAAAATAAAATAAATTAATATATAATTTGTTGGAATTGGGTTAACTATTAATTTGCGTTAATTAAACATGGCCCACCTATTAGAGTTCCAACCACTAATCAACTTTGTTTTTTTGCTGCAACAAAAAAGTTTAATTGCAATAAACAAACCATACTTAGGCTTCCACTAGGATAAAATCTTACTGTACCAATATATTTGAAAATTACATTCCTTTTTTGGTTGCTGTAATAATTTTTTTATACTTCATTATCCCAAATTACGCATGTATGAACTTAATATTTGGCAATTTTGTTTTGTAGCAAGGTGCAGCAAGAACAAGACGTTTTAAAAAAAAACCAGACAGCCATGCACAAGGTAGAAGCATTATCAAATCCTAGAAATATATGTGTACTAAAATCATCGCTGTATTAAAATTAATGTTTGGAGGTGTGTTTTTACTGGTGTTCAGGCAAATAGTGTACCATCACTACTGTCACATACTGTAAGCTATTGTTAATCTTTTTGAAATGTTTTTAATTCAAGCTAGACTCACATTTTTGAACTTATTGAGGATTTGGTCAATGATAACATCTGTTCCAATATTTTTTTAATTCCGCAGTAGGCCTTGTCAGTCTCTGGTATCTTAACTGCTGTAGTTTCTTGTACAATGTGACAGATTGATTTTTGAAACTCTTAATAGCACAAGCAATGAGTATTTATTTGTTTCTTTTAGGGTTTTACTAAGTTTACAAATTTAATCACAATGCCAAGAAATCCTAACCCATCACCTCTTGATGAAAACGAATGCACCAAGAACATTTCTGCATGGTCACCAAATTGCTCCACACAAAAACCTGGATCACAACAAATTGTATATTAAGCACATGTCATATGATAATAAATACTTTTTGTTATATTTATATTACCTTATCAGTATCCTGCCAAACAAACCTCAAGAAAAATTTTACCAGCATGGATTCGTGATGGATTAGAAAAAATAGGAAAAAACAACATACAGAAACAACCTACCAAATTTACAACTGATGAAACAAAATCTGATTGTAGGCCATATGAGAATTGGCAGGTAAAATTAACATTTGAATTAAACACAGCTGCTATATATATGCAAAAAATGCATTTATATTTTATATTTCAAACATAAACATTTGTCAAAAGTATACATGTTTTTCCCAGTTGCATTATTTCTTTGTGATCATATACCTAATTGACTAGTTGCATGTGCTGAAAAATAACACTACAAGTTGCAGTAGAAAATACAAGTTTATTGTTGGTTGCGAAGCAGTTGCAAAACAAATATGTACAGTATCTACATTGTGCATTGCAGAAAGGAGATAATGGTGACAGCGAATCTGATGCAGAGCTGCCAACAGAGGAGGAAACAAAATTACATCATCAACAGGAAACTAGATATGAGGAAGAAGATTTAGTAATTTTATTTCTTTATTGCTAGAATGTTTGGTCAAAACAAACATTATAATCTAGATTATTAATTCGTGAAACTGTTACTTTGTGCATGAAAATAGGTATGTTACTATTCACTAAAATTTAGTTTTTTACAACTAATTCACTAATTAAACACTCCACCAAGTAAATGCAAATACATGTTTTATCATAACTATTATTATTGAGCTGCTGACAGTACACACTTTGTTTCAACTTATCGATCTCATCAATGCAGCTGGTAATAAGCATGGTCTTATCAGTTAACTAGCCCGCAAATGTTTTTCCAGTTGGGTTAATACTTAATTGGTTGAAACAGTTTACTTTCTGCAACTCATTATTAATAACGTTTTTAAAACTACTATTACAGATGGAAAAAGTGAAAAGCTACCTGACAACAATTCTTTTGGAGGTTACTGACAGTGAAATTGCATGTATTTCGGCTGAGGTTTACCATCATTGTAGCAAAGGTAACAGGGTATGCTTGAACAATAAAGCTGGTGCTTCGTTTTAGTATTTATTTTTATTAATGAGCTCACTTAGCTGTATTGCTTTAAACATTCTTTATTTTGAAAAGCACCTGCTAAGCCATTAGTCCAGTCAAGTGCCCTATCATCAATTTGCAACACTGGTAAGTTTGTTTTATTTGATATTGGTTATGTTTGTACTTGGACTTCGTTTGTAAGATCAACACATCAAAACTGTGATTTTGTAAACAAATTTTAAAATAATCGGAAGCATCAAGGAATTTTTTTTAATTTACAATGTTGTTTATGTAAGTAAACTTGCAACAGTTGGTTGGTTTTTGCCAGTCCTTAAAAGACATCATTAAAAAATTGTTGGGTATGTTTGTGTTTGGCAGAGAGAGAAAGTAAATTGCAGCTAGGTAATTGTAAACCATGTTCAAATGTTTTTGACATGAAAGATACTGTTAAAGAAATGCTTTGTTGGTAAGAAGCTACGAAAAAAAAACACAAAAAATATTTTGCATTTTAATCAATTATAATTTAATGTTTAATTGAACATGAAAAATAACTATGGAAGTTATTTTGTGAAGTGGAAGTATTTAGTTTTCAAAACTATTCTTTAATTTTTCTGGTGTTGATAATGATAAAAGTAACAAATATTTTTTAGGTCTTGTGGCTGGTTACAGCTCTGATGAGGAATCAGTTGCATCAGATGACCAACACTTTTTTATTGATCAGGAAGCATTAAATGAAAAAATTATTTTTTTTCGAGATCAACAAAAAGGAAGACTTGGAAGTATTGAAGCAGGTACACTAATATGTATTTTTGTAGATATGTTATTATAAACAAATGAATGACTTGGGAACAAGGGAAATGTGTGACAATTTTAAGCTGAACAAAAACTTGGGTGGATTTTCCAGTTTCAATGTTTTCTCGTAATAACTACATGTTTAGATTCTTGCTTAACTGAATTGTTCTGCACCACATTGTAGCATTGATTGACTAACCGCCACTTTTTACTGTGAAACATAACAGTCAGTTTACCCCCACTAAGTGCTCAATGTTTAAAACATATGTTTCAATTCTTTGTAAACTACATGTTAAGTAAGATCTCTTTAATTAATTAATTAAAATCTCTTGCCAATAAAAATGTTTTGGTTTCAGAAACAAAAATGAAGGCATGTAGGTCTCGTAATGTGAGTAGTGAAAGTGATGTAGAGGTGGAAAGCAAGAGTCGACAGCATCAAGTAAAACTATTTACCATATTTGTCTTAATAGTGTTTTTATATGTGTTGTCATACATTGTTGAAAGAGTGGTTTTGGCATACATCAAACTTGTTAATTTTTGGAAACATTCATGTAAATATTTGTTTTAGAGGACAGATTCAGATAATAAACTCTTTAACTTGGACCATGGAACTAGTTTTCAAATTTCGTCCAGCAAGGAGGTTTTAAAGAACCCAGAAGAATCTGCTTTACAAGGAAACAAAACCACCTTCAAATCTGATGACATTCTCAGTACAAGTACAAGTAAAAGAAAACGGAAACATTCAAAAAAAAGTCACAAACATTCATCCAAAAAGACAAAGAGTCGAAGTTAAAGCCTAGATAAATTTAAAATTTGTTACTTTTTTGTTTTGTATGCAAGTTTGAATTAAATTAATTTGTGTACAAACAACTTTATGTATAGTATTCTCAAATTGTAGACAATTTATTTTTTATAGAATTAAGTTTCTTGTATTTTAGCAACAGACAGAAAATGTTTTGATGGTTATAATTTTCAGTGTAGCATGTTAAACAAGAATTCAAAGCAAGCATCTAGAAAATTGGTTTCAAAGTATGTGCAACTGAGAAACAATTTATTATTTGTCAAACTTATGGTTTATGTAACAAAATCTAGTCTTATGGAAAACTATACAATATGTGAAAAAATAGTCTTTTGTGTTATATGAACAGAAAATTACCTGCTTTGCAAGCAAGGTTATAGGTCCCGAATTAGTAGGACACAAAAGTGTTAATTAATCAATAGCCGAAGGACAATTAGTAGCATTCGCAAAGTCAGGAATTATGATTATTTCAACACCATAAAATGACAGGAGGGTGCCTACAAAACCATTGACCCAACATCATAACTGCCAAGAAAGTATCGGTTTGACACCATGATGACTGCATGACCAGTCACCGATGGTCTGTTTTTGGATCCATAAAACCAAATTCTGTGAGATTACATTGCAATCTGTTAGACCGAAAACCATGATCTGTTTATTTGTGAAAATAGTGGCAAATATATAGGGAGATATTGTAGATGCGCGTGTTCTATATTGAGAATACTCCATATAGATCTGACACCTAACAATCTTTTATTGAGATGGCAAAACTTACAGACATGAAAACAGCAAATCCAAGAGTTGAGTTATCAATTTATACGTTCGGTATCGAAATAATCACAATGACATCGAGTTGAATGATCTGATCTGAATGAATGACTGAATATTTGACAAGGCATTACATCGCTTTTTAAACCCACTTGCAACTTCCTTTCATACAATAAACTTCTTCAAGTCAAAAATGCCTCTAGGTCAAGTCATGATGTGCCAGCGCACTATTACTGTAATTTCCGACAGACAAGGCGGATACACTGACACGTTTTTATCGGGGTCGCAAGCGAGTTAATTGTTTCAGGGTGATGGTCGTGAAAGTTTTAAATGGTCGTCCCAATTCCAAAACCGACGCAACATACACAATAATTGAAACAATGGATGTATGTATAGCGATCACAAGTTGCGTCGACGTCGTCATTGATTTCGATGTTTGGGTGTGTTACGTAAGGGCAAATGCAGCTCGCACAGAAGAAAAGAACTCTACAAAACAAACATACAAAACGGAAAAATACAAAGTCACATACATTGCATTTGAACAGTAAGAATTTGTCTTATAAGTGACGTGTTTGAAATTTAACAAGTTTGTGATATGTTTGCAAGTCAGTGGGCTTAAACTTGTAACCGCACCATATGTAAAGGCGCATTCGCGATAGCGCTGAGGTAAACGAACTTCACGATGTTTGCGAATCATCTTAATCGGCTCAGCAGGTATAGGCACATGATCTACTGATCTACCATCGGTAATAGAAGAATGTGGTAAAGAAGAATGTGGCTCGTCTTTTTCTTCTTCAGCTATAGGCAAAGTAAGAGGCGAGGACAAAACATCACACTCTGGAACAGTTTCATTTAGCTCATTAGAATCATTGAGGTCTTCGAAAGAAGGTAAATAAGCTACTTTAATTCGATCTATGGACACGCTATTGGATTTACCATTCATAGCTAAATTAAAATATTTGTCATGTTTTCAAGGAGTTTGTAAGGTCCTCTATAATGTCGATAGTGTCGTTATTACAAAAACATGTGGAGGTGGTCTATGTCCACCAACTTTAACAAAGGCATGTGTGCATGATTTCAAATCCTTCTCAAGATATGTTCTTAGTGATGACTGAACACGTCTGGGAGGAAATCTTATTTCTTCCTTTAAGGAACATAACTGTTTTGCATACTCTGATCTATGCTCAACTGAGACTGTACTCTCAAAATAATCGCAAGGCAATCTCAGAGTAATACCTTTCACCAATTCTGCAGGAGAACAGTCTAACTCGGCGTTATGACTAGCATGGATTCCAAGCAAGACTAAGCCTAAATTTATGTACCAAGCCTAAGGATCGTTATATGCACTGAAGGCTGCCTTAAGGCGTCTGTGCGTACGTTCCACCAGACTATTCGCTATTGGACTGTAACTGGTGGTGTTGATTAATTTAATTCCCAGACATTCGCAAAAGTCATTAAAAACACCTGAAATAAAATGTGGTTGAGACACGAAGCGGAACTCCAAAGCGAGAAACCATCCTAGAAGAAGAGCATTTGCACATGTGATTGCTGTAATGTCCTAAAGAGGTATGGCTTCAAGCCAGCGGCTAAATCTATCAACCACTGTTCTTCATGTCATAACATACGTATAACCATGTGAACTTGACATCGGACCTACGATATCCATGTTGAGGTCGGTAAAGCGTTCTTGATGCTCAATGTAATGGCCTAAAAGCGAGATATTATGCAAACGAACTTTACAAATTGGCAAGGAATGCAAGTTTTGCACCATTGTAGAATGTCATTGATTAGCTTGCGAGTGATGGCAATACCAGGATGTAAAAGAGAATGAAGAACATTAAAAACACGTTTTCTAAACTCAGAAGGTACAACAGCATGTCACCAACAATACTGTAACACAGGGGTTTGACCGCACCGTCAGGAAAGAACAGTATTCTTTTATTCTGCGGCACAGTTAACAAACTGTGACACGTTCACTAAACAAACAAACACATAATAGTGAACAGTCACACATGCAACATGACATACGGTATTAAACTCACCAATACAAGATGCACAAGGACCGACTTCGAATAGCATTCGGTTGCACCAGGTAAATTTACGTTAGGCAGTCACTAATTAAGTTATCAACTTAAGTCAATATACTGCAATTCACAACAGATATTTAACCACCAAAACAGTTTAATGCACGCGGACAAGTTCAACACGTGGCAAACATTAAGACTGCTGGCACTAGCCTTGCATCAGTTGGTAGGGGCATTATGACGTTTCTATTGTTGTGAAATTTTCTCACATGGAAAGTTACGCGCACAGAAATCTTACAAATACTAAGATGAGAATTGGAAGTCTACGCTTAACTAACTTTAAACTCTGACAATGTTCACAAAGCATCTCATTAAATTCATCAGAATCCTAAGCTGAAGCTAATTCTGTCAAATCAAATACATCAGGAGAAAGAGATATCGCATCAACCTCAATTCTTGATAAACAATCTGCTACGACATTGTGAAAAACTTGATATGTTCAATGGGACTTGTGAACTGGGAAATATAATCAAAATGTCGCTCTTGTCTCGGCGAAAGGTTATCAGACTTCGAATGGAAAGCTGTAATGAGAGGTTTGTGATCCGTAACTACGTTAAATTTCGTCCTCGAAGCAAATGTTTAAAATGCTTGATTGCTTCGTAAATAGCCAATAGTTCTCTATCAAAAGTGGAATATTGACGTTTAGCGTTTGACAAACCTCGGGAGAAGAAAGCGAGTGGACGCCAATTACCATCGTCAAGTTGAGTGAGAACAGCACCCATAGCAAAGTTACTGCTATCGCACACTAAAGAAAAACTTCCATTTAACATATAATGAAGCAAAGTTTCGTCACTCTATTTATCAGCCTCAGTAATCAAATTTAACCTCCGATAATCTCCACAGATGCGCCATTTACGATTGGGTTTAGGAACGACATGAATGGCAGAAGACTAAGGAGAATTGCTAGGGCGAACAATACCTTTGCTCTCAAGTTCATCGAATTGTTCATGAACAACATTAAGCATTTCCGGAGACAAACGTCTAGGACCCGATTGACTGGGTAGCCTTTAGTAATAATCTTATGCTTTACCGTGTGTTGAACAGGCTTACCAATACGCATGGGCTCAGTGACCTAGGGAAATTCAGATACAATTTTTGATATTCATTCAACTCTTTTTCTTTTCGTTCAAAAGTCACATTATTATTTCTGTTATTAACATCTGACGTAACTACATCGCAACTATTATTACTTCTCGGGACAACACGAACAACTATTGCGTAATGATTATAACGTCCATAAAATGGTAATTTGGAATAAAAATTACGCATTTCATGAGCAATAAGGTAATCACCCAAGCCTTCCTCTCTATATATCTGTTGCGCGGTCTGAAATTTTTGATCAAGCGTCTTCCTTTGACATCCACAAGAAAATCAAAATATTTCAGAAAATCACTTCCAATTATGTCTGGTGAATATCAGCAACATAAAACTTCCAAGAATAAGAACGATTCTGACCAAAATTTACTTTCAAGTGCGTTATTCCAAAAATTCTAAGACAACTGCCAGAAATGCCGCGAAATACGGTGTTAACTCGTTGAAAGCAATGCTTAACAAACCACAAAGGAACCAATGATACATCAGATCCAGTGTCAACCAAAAAAGATAAATTTAAATGTGGGTCATACACGTTAAAGGTTTCGTGAGAAAACCTATGGCCTCTCCAACCCCACCTTGAGGAGGCCGGCCCTAGTTTTTTGGACCATTAAAATAATTTTGCAAGGAACAAGGCGGAATACAAGACACGTTTTGTAGATGTTCACTACGATATCAGAGACAACGCAGAAACAAAGTAATAATTGCTGCGATTACGCGACAAAGGAGACTTGAAAGAAGTAGCGCAAGTTGAAGCACGTGACGGTGTTGGTACATATTCTATGTATAGTTTTTAATGATTTGGCCAGATTGTTTACTGACATGCGTATAGCCAACCTAGCCTAGAATTACCACCTTTGCTTTTTGTTGAAAGACAGTTTACTCTTTCGAGTCTTCTCCAGTTATACTTTACCCATTTTAAAGCAGTTTTGCGACGATAAACTACGCCTATATGCTCAAACCGCGGCGCAAAATCTGTGCATCCATGTCCAAGCAACATGAAGAAAGGCGTCATTACGATGAAGCTATAAAGTGGCGGATTTAGAAAAAATGTGAGGGGGTGTTCGGTTTCGGTGCCTAATAAATAAAGCCGTTATATGCGGTTACAATTTTTTTCCGGACATTTACCATGCAAATTCAGCTTCAAAAAACAGGTAGCGCAATACAGCAGTTCAGCAAAATATCGAACAACTTCTGCGAAACACAAAACTTTTTAGTTGCTTTTGTGCATATGCGTCCAGTTTAATGAAAAACGCAAAAACACACCCTATATTACGAAACAATGCGATTGCATCTGTATCCTCGACGAGTAACAAGTATTGCGGTGGGATCGTTTTTAACTGTGCCTATTAAAAACAAACCTGTAATGGTCTAGGACGTGGTCTTGCACCACTAAATTTGGAAATATATTAAGAACAGACGAAATACAAAATCCTCGTTTAGTTGCATATATTTTTGTGAAACCTTGTCAAACAGTTATAACTCTTACAGCTTGCAGCTTCTGTAAAAAATTGTAGCAGAAATGAATAAGCTTATAAGATCGCGCTTTTGAAAACTGTTTTGTTGATGAGTTATTGACCAATGGCACAACAAACAATTGTTTCATAAGCGGTCATCGCCGCATGAATGCAGCGCGCGACCGAAAAACAAAGCAGCTGCGAGACAAACACTTGGTTGTAGTGTTCGTTCCTGCGTAGCGGGAAATTAGCTGCACTTCCACACCCCTTTAAAGTGCATGTGACACGGAAAAATGAAACATGTCAATAAATAAACTACGAGATGTTCATAACTTTATAACATTTTTTTCTAAAAAGTAGGTTGATACGGCAACTGAGATAAAGCTGATCAAAGTCGCATTTTTACCGCTGAGCACGAAATCCTGCGAAAGCGAGACTATTGTTACGTGACGTCATAGAAGGCGCTTTGGTCGTGAGAGTGCTGGCAGCAATCCTTGTGCGTAGGTAAACAAGTGAACTAGTGAACAAGCGCAACAAACGGATTTTGATGTTAATTTGAGCTACAGAGAGATGGCCACTGTTTCGACCTATTATATCTTATTTAGTTGTGAAATAATAAAACAGTTATTGGGACATGGTGTTCTTGTTGTTACAGCATTTATGATCGCTAACGTGATGCATGAACTTTTAAAAACACGACCAGGACAATGTAACGCGCTATGATGTTGTAAGATTTCTGTGCGCGTAACTTTCCATGTGATGTAATTTCACAACAATAGAAACGTCATAATGCCCCTACCAACTGTACGATGCAAGGCTAGTGCCAGCCAGAGTCATAGAAATGGACTTTGGTGCCAGCAGTCTTAATGTTTGCCACGTGTTGAACTTGTCCGCGTGCAGTAAACTGTTTTTTTGTGGTTAAATGAAAATATCTGTTGTGAATTGCAGTGAATTGACTCAAGTTGGTAACCTGAATAGAAACTGAATAACGTATGGTGCAACCGAATGCGATTCGAAATCGGTCGTTTTTGCATCTTGTATTGGTGAGTTAAATACCATATGTCATGTTGCATGTGTGACTGTTCGCTAATATGTGTTTGTTTGTTTAGTGAACGGGTCACAGTTCGTTAACTGTGCCGCAGAATAAAAGGATACTGTTCTTTCCTGTCGGTGCGGTCAAACCCCTGTGACAAGGTTAGCTGGCCGTGGGGCCTGTTAAGTTAGCCGTGTTACATCGTTAACGAATTTGGAATCGTCAACAAGCAAAGGATCGACGATTGATTTGGTCACCAATCACGCCGTGCAATTGCATCACAAGTAAACCGTATGACGGAAGATCAAGAAAACGAAATAGTAGAGGCTTTAAAGGCTCTACAAGATTGCTACGCTTGCGCGGAGAGTCTTATGAAAATGCCGCAAGATCTTTCAGCGCTACGTGAGTTCCTGCCCCAAGCAAATGCAAACTTTGATAAGCTAATTGAACTTCACTCAAATATGTCGGATAGTGATAAACTACCTAAGATATTGCCGAGACAAACAAGAATTCGATGAAAGGGTCGCAACGTGGATATCGAAGCTGCATGACCCGCAGCCTAGATCCGTTCCCCTACCATTGTCACCAGTCGACGCGTTGTCTGTTCACTCGAGTAGAAATTCAACCTCGAGTTATATACGAAGTGAAATTCGACGCAGTGAAACTAAAGCTTGCGAAATTCGCAAGTGCCCAAGAAGCCGAAAATGTACGAAGGGCCTCAGAAGAAGCAGATAGATTACGTCGTACGGCTGAGCTGGAAGCAGATCGTGCACGTCGTACGGCCGAGCTGGAGGCAGAACGAATTCGACGTGAGGCAGAGAATGAAGCCCGGCGCATCAGCGGAGAAGCACGCGGCGCAAAGGCGCCACGATTTGCAACTCGCTGAAGCTGAAATGGAGGCATGGGAGGAAGAGTCTACCGGCAATTCAGGCCTGGCGTCTGTTACAAAAGGTAGTTCAATTTCTATCCCTCGCCCACAATTACTGTCAAATGTTTTTCAGCATACGAGCTCACAATAGCAGTCAAATGCTGTACGGCGCTCGTGTCCACAAATTAGGTCAAATGCTCAACACAGGACTGGTACGTTTGATGAAATCCATCGTGCAGACGCAAATAGATGTTGCCCTAGTCCCCAAAATATCTCGCCACTACCAAAGACGTATCAGGACGCATACCATGTAAACTTCCCGAGTCCTGATGTTTTTGATGGTGATTCACTAAATTACTGGCTATTCGTACGACAGTTTGATACCTACATTGCTAAGAAGGCCCACAATGATGAGATGCGGCTGTTGTATTTGGTACAGCACTGTAAGCCCCATATTCGTGAAAAAAATTAACGCTTTAACGCGAAAGATCCAGCCGAAGGGTACAGGCTGGCCTGGCATACCTTGTATGACGAATATGGCCAACCTCACATTATCGCACAAAGATGCGAAGAACAGCTGATGGCAGCTCCTGTTGTCAAAGACAACGACCCCGATGGTCTCATGAAATTATCTGTGCTGTTGGACAAATGCTGTACGGCACTACATGGTGATATAAGACATGCTTCTAGTGTTGATTCCATGGATGTCATGTTGGCTGTTATTAGGAAACTCCCGTTTAGCATGAGAAAGGACTGGGCTTCGATGTCCGCACAGATTGAGCATGACACTGAAAAAAGAGCTACCTTTGCGACTCTTACACAGTTTATAGCACCAAAAAGCAAGGTTGCAAACTCGATTTTTGGTAAGGCGCTGTATTCATCGAAGGAAGACAACAAAGGAAGCCGCCGGCCGAAGGCAATTGCGCACAGCACTGTGGCGACTTCTGCGCCGAAAAGTAAGGACAAAACACACGTACAAATGAAGTGTTTGCTGTGCAACGGGAGCCATTCTCTTGACGCATGTGTCCAGTTTAAGAAAATGTCGTGAAATGATCGACGCAGGTTCGTGCGTTCAATGGGTTTGTGTTTTAAGTGTTTAAAGGCTGGCCACCGTGCTGGTGACTGTGATTCCAGTCAAAGTTGTTTTGTCAACGGATGCGATGGTAAATCGCACCACAAATTGCTGCATTACCCGGCCACGAGGAGTCAGGGAAACGCAGCCGCAGCCGAACACGTAATCAACAAACAAACAACACGCCAATTCTTACAATTTGGCGACCCCGACACTGCGAAGTTTCCTGAAAATCAAGATTCAAGAAGAGTGAAGACATTCTTTCGAGACGAACGACAATCTTTGACTGTGAGTACCACTTCAGTTGTACTTTTGGTCGAAATTCTTTCATCATCTAACTGCCACGAGGATTCTATTGATAATCTTTCAACAAAATAACCTTCTGATTGAATACGAATCAAGCACACGTTCCAGCTTGTATTTCGCTGTCTTCTTGGATTGCGCAAGTCGCAAATTGACGCGCAAAACCTCTCAAATCTTGCTAAGAATTTCAGGGTTCCTTTGTTCCATTGCTTGGACCATTTGCCTGCCATCAATCTCTCTGGATTCACCAACGGTTCCTTTCTCTCTCCATTCACGAGTGCTTTCCTGAGGTTTCAACAACGTGAGCTCTGACAATTCAATTGAGCTCAATACCTTCATCGTTCCCTTTCCTTGGTCGTCGGAGTTCTGTCGCGTACGCACGGATTTCATCGTTTCACCACCTTCAGCGTCGGAGTTTCTTTCGAGTACGCTCGGATTTCATCGTTTTGCTACCCTCAGCGTTTGGATTTATTCGTGTGCGTGCGCTTTCCATCTTTCCCGTACACTTTCGCTATTGGATATACAAACATCTCCTTCAATTGGACTATATTTTATCGGACGGATTTTTTACGCCTTTACGGATCGTCGGAGGATATCTACGGACTTCAGAATTGGATCATCGCGTCGTCGGAGGACCCTACGTTCCGTCAAAAGAGAGACCGATTCGGCTCTTCCTGACGTGCCAGTTGAACCAATTAGACAAACAAGAAGAGGACGAGAAATCAGGAAACCTTTGAGATACAGAGACTAAGGTCATGCTGCTTTTACAGTGCTTTCTTGTTGTTGTGTTTCTCGGTTGTTTCACTTGTGAACAACCACCTCTATGGGTAATTTGGTTCCTTTAACTAAGTCCTCATGGTCAACTCGCAATAAGCTTGAAATTAAATACCATTGGCCAACTTCAGCGCATGGTAGTGTCAGAAATGCTATTCTTACCGAATCTATTGTTCTTTATGATCACATAAATAAGGTAATGAAAAGTGCCCTTGGAATTTTATCGAATTGTAATATTCATCGTGGCGCATGCACTGTCGGGATGCGTTCTTACGTGTGGACAGTTCCACATTGCATTGATTGTCCTGTTGCAACACCTTTGGGTACTCATGATCTACTTATCCACTTTCAGAAAGGGAAGCCGGCCCCTTATCGAATGGAAATTAGAGATCTCGGTATGAGTATTCATGACAGTGTAAAATGCCAGCCTAATGTTGGTGATTGTTATAGCGATATTCCTTTTTGTGCACCTGGAGGGTTGATTTTGGTCACGGAGAATTGTAGCGCTTGAAGAAGCTACAATTCTCCGTGATTTTCTCCCCCCCTTTTTGAATCGAGGAAACCTCTTTCTAATGATAGTAGCTCTGCGTCTAGTTCGGATCCTATGGGCCTATTTTTGACCGAATTGAGCGATACAATGAGTGAAGGGTTCGTTAATGTGACCGCTGATATACATTATTTGGAATGCCAATTAACGTCTTTGCTTACTACTATTTACTCCTTGTTGGCTCGCCAATATCCAGGAGAGACCCTAAGTAAGCTCCTTGCATTGCCTAAAGCCGCCATTACCATTAGTGATGTAGTTGCCGCGATAACTTGTGAGCCAGTTTCGGGAATTGTTATACGTAACCTGCGCCATGGTAATTTATTTGCCACTAGGCCTCTTATTCAATTTAAAGACCCCAGTAGTAATCGCTCTATTATTGGACAATACTATCGCGATGGCTATGTTTACAAAAATGTTAAGTTCCTTGAGACTTATATTCCGGGAAGAATTGTGTCCCTTAAAGTGGGAGATGTTTATTACACTTTAGCCCATGTTAACTCACAGGTGCATTATCTTACTCCCCAATTAGCACCCGTTCACTATACCCTACATACTTTCGACTATCAATCTATCATGAATGAATTCCCTAGACCTTCCACTGGCCTAGATGACATGACAAGCATGTTAATGGCTCTGTCACAGGCTCGACTTACACATGGTAAGCTATATCATTACATAAACTCTAACTTAAAGAGTAATGTCGACGCTGATGTGGGTTTTGTCACTAAGAACGGCAGAAAACGTAGTAACTAATGTTTTTATTGCCGCCATTAGTAACATAACCAGATCTTTTATAAGAGTAAATATTTAAAAAATAAATATTTTTTTTATACTTATTTTTTTTGGCTCTTATATGGGGTGGAATTCTAACATTCTGGGCTCTTAAACTTTATGTGCCAATCGGACTTCAAATGGCCCGGGGAAAAGTAAACGCCTATCCTATGGCTAACAATAACGGACCTGATGCTAGAACGGATGTGTGTGTAGTTCCTACTTCCAATGTAAGCCAAATTTATCCAAATTTGGATTGAAAGTTGAGGAATGATTGCATTTAGTGGTGTTAAATAAAAAACAAAAAAATGCCAAAATCTCAGAAAAACCGAAAAAAAAAAATATATAAAACAAACGAAAACATAGATGGTCCCTAACACACTAATTCCGATGTGCCATATTACTTTTTTTTCCGTGTTGTCACGTACTATGTTCTATTCCAATTTGGTGTCATTGTCGTGTGTGTGTTATTTTCGTTTTCTACTATTGTTTGTTTCTTCTCGTTTTTTTCTCTTTTCCATCGTGGTTCTTTTGCCTGTTTATGTAAAACACTTTTTGGGGTGAGGCTAGTGTAACGTGCTATGACGTAATGTGTGTTTCAAACTTTGAGGTAATGTGCTTTTCAAACTTATGTAATGTTATGGAATGACTTGCTATTTTTTATCGACCAGGTAATAACACCATTTCTCGGAACTCCCTGAGTTAAGTATAAGATGTCAGAGAAAATTGATCGTAATGACATAATGACAGTATCGTGGCTCACGCGATTGCATACTTGGTTGTTATTAAGTGTGTATATATTTTGTGGTGAGATTCATTCTACATTTTTGGCTTGCCTTGTGTAGGATCAATCGTCTGTTCTGCACACAAGTTTCGTTCGTATTCTGGTGACAAATAAACAAACAAACCCAAGTCTGGTTCGCTACCAAAGAGGAGTCAGGGAAACGCAGCCGCAGCCGAACACGTAATCAACAAACAAACAACACGCCAATTCTTACAGCAAACCGTCAATTTAGCATTGTCTTTTTGTCCATTCACAGCAAAAGATAGAAGTAGATTAATTGAATTTTGAGGCTAGCAAAAACCGACCAAATTAGCTGATTATGCAACACAACACTGTTATTCTGTCAGTACCACTTTTTACCCGACAGTAGCGTTACCTACGAGTTCGCGTCATAAATGATTTATTTAATTCGCCACAGTCAACCACTAATGTATTTTTCGCAATATAGTTCGTAACTAGAAATGTTGGATTCATCAAATTAAAGTCAACACAAAGGGGAGTGTAACGCCCGTCAGATGCTCCCCGGTTCGTGGAGCGACGAGGGAAAGGTTAAAACGCGCCTCCTGAACTTCCTCCTAAAATATTCGCAGTTTTTTATTCGGACAAAGAAGACGGTTTCTATACAAAATGCATCACATCAACAAATGCACTTCAATGTACAAATACAATATAGGCTCACCAACTGTTTTCGGAACCGGCATGCAAACGTATAAATTGCTGGTTCAGTGTTACACCTAAACAAAGAAGCAATGTATAGTCACAAATTCCCGTTACGACGTTACACACAATGCTTACCAATTGTTGTGACAACAAACCACAAACACCGCTTGATTAAATGGCACGAACACTCTAAGAATTAACAAAGCAGTGTAAGTAACTTGTCTTGACACATTTACTTCCCAAGGTATGCAGGGACCTAAGTTTGCAGAACGAAACACTTCGTCTATTTGACTCCTAAGACTATTAAAATCATCTGCCAAAAAAACTACCTTTGCGACTTTTTAATTAAAACATAAAACGCTAAACAGACATACCTTGGTTCAATACACGTAAGTAATCAATGCAACTTTTTCCCAACAATGTTTCTTAGTATGCGCGTAATTCGTTCTCTCATTCGGTCTCCCCCGTTCTCTCTTTTTTTTTAGCTTAAGGCCGAGGCGTATTTATAACATCATTGAAATGAGAAAAAATGCGAATATGGACGGATTATAATAAAATGTGAATGTGAAATTAAAACCAAAACCCGATTAGCACATATGTTCGAGATTAACCCATCTGTCGTAACCTACAATGCCAGATGCGCTTGTACGGAATTTAAATACACACAATAAACACAACGAATAATATTAAGTTTTGCTGCAGGTACAACGAATGGCAAACACAACGAATAATATTAAGTCTTGCTGCAGGTACAACGAATGGCATCTTACGCCATTGCGTTCAAATAGCAATCATGGTTAACGATAATACAGTTTATCCTGTACGCATAAGCAACTCACCGATCATTAAGCCCTTTGCGACATAGAACCGTGCTCCACAGCAGTCAGACACAAAAAGGGAATTAACCACGTATTCAGATCAACAACAAAACTACCCGTTAACTGTTACGTCACAAACTGCAACAACAATTATAGCAGTAAAAAGAAAAAAGGCACATAAATAGAAATCAGGCAATTGCTGGCAAATAAGATGTAACACAAGTTTTATTATATAGTGGAAAACATTGCTACTCCAGTATTGCTTTTGCAGTTGCACAATGTATGTAACTGCGCGATTTCAGCACTTGTCCATTTTGCAGTATATGACTTTTCGATAAAAAATATTTTTTTTCAGTATAAGTTTTATTGTACAGTGGAAAACACTGGTACTTCAGTGTTGCTTTGTCGGTTGCATAACGCATGTAACTGTTCGATTTCAGCACTTGACCATTTTGCCGTATATGACTTTTCGACAAAAATATTTTTTTCAGCACAGTTTTTTTTGTACAGTGGAAAACACTGGTACTCCAGTATTGCATTTGCGGTTGCACAACGTATGTAACTGCGCGATTTTGGCACTTGTAAATTTTGCAGTATATGACTGTTCGATAAAAATAATTGTTTTTTAGTACAAGTTTTATTATACAGTGGAAAACACTGGTACTCCATAGTATTGCTTTTGCGGTTGCACAACGTATGTAACTGCGCCATTTCAGCACTAGTCCATTTTGCAGTATACGAATTTTCATAAAAAATATCTTCTGTCAGTACAAGTTTTATTATACAGTGGAAAACATTGCTACTCAGTATTGCTTTTGCGGTTGCACAACGTATTTGCAGCATAAGAATTATCGCTAAAAATATTTTTTTTTAGTACAAGTTTTATTATACAGTGGAAAACATTCGTACTCCAGTATTGCTTTTGCAGTTGCACAATGTATGTAACTGTGCGATTTCAGCACTTGTCCATTTTGCAGTATATGACTTTTCGATAAAAATATTTTTTTTCAGAACAGGTTTTTTTGTACAGTGGAAAACACTGGTACTCCAGTATTGCATTTGCGGTTGCACAACGTATGTAACTGGGCGATTTAAGCACTTGTCCATTTTGCAGTATATGACTTTTCGATAAAAAATATTTTTTTTAGCACAGGTTTTTTTGTACAGTGGAAAACACTGGTACTCCAGTATTGCTTTGGCGGTTGCATAACGTATGTAACTGTGCGATTTTAGCACTTGTAAATTTTGCAGTATATGACTATTCGATAAAAATAATTGTTTTTTAGTACAAGTTTTAATTATAAAGTGGAAAACACTGGTAATCCATAGTATTGCTTTTGCGGTTGCACAACGTAGGCTATGTAACTGCGCCATTTCAACACTTGTCCATTTTGCAGCATACGAATTTTCATAAAAAATATCTTTTTTCAGTACAAGTTTTATTATACAGTGGAAAACATTGCTACTCCAGTATTGCTTTTGCAGTTGCACAATGATGTAACTGTGCGATTTCAGCACTTGTCCATTTTGCAGTATATGACTTTTCGATAAAAAATATTTTTTTTCAGTACAAGTTTTATTGTACAGTGGAAAACACTGTTACTCCAGTATTGCTTTGGCGGTTGCATAACGTATGTAACTGTTCGATTTCAGCACTTGCCAATTTTGCAGTATATGACTTTTCGATAAAAAATATTTTTTTTCAGTAAAATTTTTGTTGTACAGTGGAAAACACTGGTACTCCAGTATTGCTTTGGCGGTTGCATAACGTATGTAACTGTTCGATTTCAGCTCTTGTTCATTTTGCAGTATATGACTTTTCGATGAAAATAATTTTTTTTCAGTAGAAGTTTTATTATACAGTGGAAAACATTGCTACTCCAGTATTGCTTTTGCAGTTGCACAATGATGTAACTGTGCGATTTCAGCACTTGTCCATTTTGCAGTATATGACTTTTCGATAAAAATATTTTTTTTCAGCACAGGTTTTTTTGTACAGTGGAAAACACTGGTACTCCAGTATTGCATTTGCAGTTGCACAATGTATGTAACTGTGCGATTTCAGCACTTGTCCATTTTGCAGTATATGACTTTTCGATAAAAAATATTTTTTTTCAGTAAAATTTTTGTTGTACAGTGGAAAACACTGGTACTCCAGTATTGCTTTGGCGGTTGCATAAAGTATGTAACTGTTCGATTTCAGCTCTTGTCCATTTTGCAGTATATGACTTTTCGATGAAAATAATTTTTTTTCAGTAGAAGTTTTATTATACAGTGGAAAACATTGCTACTCAGTATTGCTTTTGCGGTTGCACAAGGTATGTAACTGTGCCATTTCAGCACTTTTCCATTTTGCAGTATATGACTTTTTGATAAAAAATATTTTTTTCCGGTTCAAGTTTTATTATACAGTGGAAAACACTGGCACTCCAGTATTTCTTTTGCGGTTGCACAACGTATGTAACTGTGCGATTTCAGCACTTGTCGATTTTGCAGTATATGCCTTTTCGATGAAAGAAATATTTTTTCCGGTTCAAGTTTTATTATACAATGGAAAGCACTGGTACTCCAGTATTGCTTTTGCAGTTGCACAACGTATGTAACTGTGCGATTTCAGCACTTGTCGATTTTGCAGTATATGCCTTTTCGATGAAAGAAATATTTTTTCCGGTTCAAGTTTTATTATACAATGGAAAACACTGGTACTCCAGTATTGCTTTTGCGGTTGCACAACGTATGTAACTGTGCGATTTCAGCACTTGTCGATTTTGCAGTATATGCCTTTTCGATGAAAGAAATATTTTTTCCGGTTCAAGTTTTATTATACAATGGAAAACACTGGTACTCCAGTATTGCTTTTGCAGTTGCACAACGTATGTAACTGTGCGATTTCAGCACTTGTCGATTTTGCAGTATATGCCTTTTCGATGAAAGAAATATTTTTTCCGGTTCAAGTTTTATTATACAATGGAAAACACTGGTACTCCAGTATTGCTTTTGCAGTTGCACAACGTATGTAACTGTGCGATTTCAGCACTTGTCGATTTTGCAGTATATGCCTTTTCGATGAAAGAAATATTTTTTCCGGTTCAAGTTTTATTATACAATGGAAAACACTGGTACTCCAGTATTGCTTTTGCGGTTGCACAACGTATGTAACTGTGCGATTTCAGCACTTGTCGGTTTTGCAGTATATGCCTTTTCGATGAAAGAAATATTTTTTCCGGTTCAAGTTTTATTATACAATGGAAAACACTGGTACTCCAGTATTTCTTTTGCGGTTGCACAACGTATGTAACTGTGCGATTTCAGCACTTGTCGATTTTGCAGTATATGCCTTTTCGATGAAAGAAATATTTTTTCCGGTTCAAGTTTTATTATAAAATGGAAAACACTGGTACTCCAGTATTGCTTTTGCAGTTGCACAACGTATGTAACTGTGCGATTTCAGCACTTGTCGATTTTGCAGTATATGCCTTTTCGATGAAAGAAATATTTTTTCCGGTTCAAGTTTTATTATACAATGGAAAACACTGGTACTCCAGTATTGCTTTTGCAGTTGCACAACGTATGTAACTGTGCGATTTCAGCACTTGTCGATTTTGCAGTATATGCCTTTTCGATAAAAGAAATATTTTTTTCGGTTCAAGTTTTATTGTACAATGGAAAACACTGGTACTCCAGTATTGCTTTTGCGGTTGCACAACGTATGTAACTGTGCGATTTCAGCACTTGTCGATTTTGCAGTATATGAATTTTCGACGAAAGAAATATTTTTTCCGGTTCAAGTTTTATTATACAATGGAAAACACTGGTACTCCAGTATTGCTTTTGCGGTTGCACAACGTATGTAACTGTGCGATTTCAGCACTTGTCGATTTTGCAGTATATGCCTTTTCGATGAAAGAAATATTTTTTTCCGGTTCAAGTTTTATTATGCAGTGGAAAACACTGGTACTCCAGTATTGCTTTTGCGGTTGCACAACGTATGTAACTGTTCGATTTCAGCACTTGTCCATTTTGCCGTATAAGACTTTTCGATAAAAATATTTTTTTTCAGCACAGGTTTTTTTGTACAGTGGAAAACACTGGTTTTCCAGTATTGCTTTTGCGGTTGCACAACGTATGTAACTGCGCCATTTCAGCACTTGTCCATTTTGCAGTATACGAATTTTCAAAAAAAATATTTTTTTTCAGTACAAGTTTTATTATGCAGTGGAAAACATTGCTACTCAGTATTGCTTTTGCGGTTGCACAACGTATGTAACTGTGCGATTTCAGCACTTGTCGATTTTGCAGTATATGACTTTTAGATGAAAGAAAAAAAATTTTTCCGGTTCAACATTATTATACAGTGGAAAACATTGGCACTCCAGTATTGTTTTTGCGGTTGCACAACGTATGTAACTGTACGATATCAGCACTTGTCCATTTTGCAGTATATGACTTTTCGATAAAAATATGTTTTTTTCAGTACAAGTTTTATTATGCAGTGGAAAACACTGGTACTCTAGTATTGCTTTTGCGGTTGCACAACGTATGTAACTGTTCGATTTCAGCACTTGTCCATTTTGCCGTATATGAATTATCGATAAAAATATGTTTTTTTCAGTACAAGTTTTATTATACAGTGGAAAACATTGCTACTCAGTATTGCTTTTGCGGTTGCATAACGTATGTAACTGTGCGATTTCAGCACTTGTCCATTTTGCAGTATATGACTTTTCGATAAAAAAAATTTTTTCTCAGTAAAATTTTTGTTGTACAGTGGAAAACACTGGTACTCCAGTATTGCTTTGGCGGTTGCATAACGTATGTAACTGTTCGATTTCAGCTCTTGTCCATTTTGCAGTAGATGACTTTTCGATGAAAATAATTGTTTTTTAGTACAAGTTTTATTATAGAGTGGAAAACACTGGTACTCCATAGTATTGCTTTTGCGGTTGCACAACGTATGTAACTGCGCCATTTCAGCACTTGTCCGTTTTGCAGTATACGAATTTTCAAAAAAAATATTTTTTTTCAGAAAGAGTTTTATTATACAGTGGAAAACATTGCTACTCAGTATTACTTTTGCGGTTGCACAAGGTATGTAACTGTGCCATTTCAGCACTTTTCCATTTTGCAGTATATGACTTTTTGATAAAAAATATTTTTTTCCGGTTCAAGTTTTATTATACAATGGAAAACACTGGTACTCCAGTATTGCTTTTGCGGTTGCACAACGTATGTAACTGTGCGATTTCAGCACTTGTCGATTTTGCAGTATATGCCTTTTCGATGAAAGAAATATTTTTTTCCGGTTCAAGTTTTATTATACAGTGGAAAACACTGGTACTCCACTATTGCTTTTGCGGTTGCACAACGTATGTAACTGTGCGATTTCAGCACTTGTCGATTTTGCAGTATATGCCTTTTCGATGAAAGAAATATTTTTTTCCGGTTCAAGTTTTATTATACAGTGGAAAACACTGGTACTCCAGTATTGCTTTTGCGGTTGCACAACGTATGTAACTGTTCGATTTCAGCACTTGTCCATTTTGCCGTATAAGACTTTTCGATAAAAATATTTTTTTTCAGCACCGGGTTTTCTTGTACAGTGGAAAACACTGGTTTTCCAGTATTGCTTTTGCGGTTGCACAACGTATGTAACTGCGCCATTTCAGCACTTGTCCATTTTGCAGTATACGAATTTTCAAAAAAAATATTTTTTTTCAGTACAAGTTTTATTATGCAGTGGAAAACATTGCTACTCAGTATTGCTTTTGCAGTTGCACAACGTATGTAACTGTGCCATTTCAGCACTTGTCCATTTTGCAGTATATGACTTTTCGATAAAAAATATTTTTATCCGATTTAAGTTTTATTATCCAGTGGAAAACACTGGTACTCCAGTATTGCTTTTGCGGTTGCACAACGTATGTAACTGTGCGGTTTCAGCACTTGTCCATTTTGCAGTATATGACTTTTTGATGAAAGAAAAAAATTTTTCCGGTTCAACATTATTATACAGTGGAAAACATTGGTACTCCAGTATTGTTTTTGCGGTTGCACAACGTATGTAACTGTACGATATCAGCACTTGTCCATTTTGCAGTATATGACTTTTCGATAAAAATATGTTTTTTCAGTACAAGTTTTATTATCCAGTGGAAAACACTGGTACTCCAGTATTGTTTTTGCGGTTGCACAACGTATGTAACTGTACGATATCAGCACTTGTCCATTTTGCAGTATCTGACTTTTCGATAAAAATATGTTTTTTCAGTACAAGTTTTATTACACAGTGGAAAACACTGGTACTCCAGTATTGCTTTTGCGGTTGCACAACGTATGTAACTGTTCGATTTCAGCACTTGTCCATTTTGCCGTATATGAATTATCGATAAAAATATGTTTTTTTCAGTACAAGTTTTATTATACAGTGGAAAACATTGCTACTCAGTATTGCTTTTGCGGTTGCATAACGTATGTAACTGTTCGATTTCAGCACTTGTCCATTTTGCCGTATATGACTTTTCGATAAAAATATTTTTTTTTCAGCACAGGTTTTTTTGTACAGTGGAAAACACTGGTTCTCCAGTATTGCATTTGCGGTTGCACAACGTATGCAACTGCGCCATTTCAGCACTTGTCCATTTTGCAGTATACGAATTTTCATAAAAAATATCTTTTTTCAGTACAAGTTTTATTATGCAGTGGAAAACATTGCTACTCAGTATTGCTTTTGCGGTTGCACAACGTATTTGCAGCATAAGAATTATCGACAAAAATATTTTTTTTTTAGTACAAGTTTTATTATACAGTGGAAAACATTGCTACTCAGTATTGCTTTTGCGGTTGCACAACGTATGTAACTGTGCGATTTCAGCATTTGTCCATTTTGCAGTATATGACTTTTCGATAAACAATATTTTTTTTCAGCACAGGTTTTTTTGTACAGTGGAAAACACTGGTACTCCAGTATTGCATTTGCGGTTGCACAACGTATGTAACTGTGCGATTTCAGCACTTGTCCATTTTGCAGTATATGACTTTTCGATACAAACATTTTTTTCAGCACAGGTTTTTTTGTGCAGTGGAAAACACTGGTACTCCAGTATTGCTTTTGCGGTTGCACAACGTATGTAACTGTTCGATTTCAGCACTTGTCCATTTTGCAGTATATGAATTATCGATAAGAATATGTTTT
This sequence comes from Ascidia mentula, assembly GCF_947561715.1. Taxonomy (NCBI): domain Eukaryota; kingdom Metazoa; phylum Chordata; class Ascidiacea; order Phlebobranchia; family Ascidiidae; genus Ascidia; species Ascidia mentula. The sequence continues at coordinate 11,896,984 of NC_138568.1, forward strand.
TTTCAGTACAAGTTTTATTATACATTGGAAAACACTGGTACTCCAGTATTGCTTTTGCGGTTGCATAACGTATGTAACTGTTCGATTTCAGCACTTGTCCATTTTGCCGTATATGACTTTTCGATAAAAATATTTTTTTTTCAGTACAAGTTTTATTATACAGTGGAAAACATTGCTACTCAGTATTGCTTTTGCGGTTGCACAACGTATTTGCAGCATAAGAATTATCGATAAAAATATTTTTTTTTTAGTACAAGTTTTATTATACAGTGGAAAACATTGGTACTCCAGTATTGCTTTTGCAGTTGCATAACGTATGTAACTGTTCGATTTCAGCACTTGTCCATTTTGCCGTATATGAATTTTCGATAAAAATATTTTTTTTTCAGTACAAGTTTTATTATACAGTGGAAAACATTGCTACTCAGTATTGCTTTTGCGGTTGCACAACGTATTTGCAGCATAAGAATTATCGATAAAAATATATTTTTTTAGTGCAAGTTTTATTATACAGTGGAAAACATTGGTACTCCAGTATTGCTTTTGCAGTTGCACAATGTATGTAACTGTGCGATTTCAGCTCTTGTCCATTTTGCAGTATATGACTTTTCGATGAATATAATTGTTTTTTTTTGTACAAGTTTTTTTTAGAGTGGAAAACACTGGTATTCCATAGTTTTGCTAATGCGGTTGCACAACGTATGTAACTGCGCCATTTCAGCACTTGTCCGTTTTGCAGTATACGAATTTTCAAAAACAATATTTTTTTTTTGTACAAGTTTTATTATACAGTGGAAAACATTGCTGCTCAGTATTGCTTTTGCGGTTGCACAGCGTATGTAACTGTGCCATTTCAGCACTTTTCCATTTTGCCGTGTATGACTTTTTGATAAAAAATATTTTTTTCCGGTTCAAGTTTTATTATACAGTGGAAAACACTGGCACTCCAGTATTGCTTTTGTGGTTGCACAACGTATGTAACTGTGCGATTTCAGCACTTTTCCATTTTGCAGTATATGACTTTTTGATAAAAAATATTTTTTTCCGATTCAAGTTTTATTATACAATGGAAAACACTGGTACTCCAGTATTTCTTTTGCGGTTGTACAACGTATGTAACTGTTCGATTTCAGCACTTGTCCATTTTGCCGTATAAGACTTTTCGATAAAAATATTTTTTTTCAGCACAGGTTTTTTTGTACAGTGGAAAACACTGGTTCTCCAGTATTGCTTTTGCGGTTGCACAACGTATGTTACTGTGCGATTTCAGCACTTGTCCATTTTGCAGTATATGACTTTTCGATGAAAGAAATATTTTTTCCGGTTCAAGTTTTGTTATACAATGGAAAACACTGGTACTCCAGTATTGCTTTTGCGGTTGCACAACGTATGTAACTGTGCGATTTCAGCACTTTTCCATTTTGCAGTATATGACTTTTTGATAAAAAATATTTTTTTCCGATTCAAGTTTTATTATACAATGGAAAACACTGGTACTCCAGTATTTCTTTTGCGGTTGTACAACGTATGTAACTGTTCGATTTCAGCACTTGTCCATTTTGCCGTATATGCCTTTTCGATGAAAGAAATATTTTTTCCGGTTCAAGTTTTGTTATACAATGGAAAACATTGCTACTCAGTATTGCTTTGGCGGTTGCATAACGTATGTAACTGTTCGATTTCAGCACTTGTCCATTTTGCAGTATATGACTTTTCGATAAAAAATATTTTTTTCTCCCCAAAGTTTTTTTTTTACAGAGGAAATCAGTGGTACTCCAGTATTGCTTTGGCGGTTGCATAACGTATGTAAATGTTCGATTTGTCGGTTTTGCGGTATATGAATTTTCGACGAAAGAAATATTTTTTCCGGTTCAAGTTTTATTATACAATGGAAAACACTGGTACTCCAGTATTGCTTTTGCGGTTGCACAACGTATGTAACTGTGCGATTTCAGCACTTGTCGATTTTGCAGTATATGCCTTTTCGATGAAAGAAATATTTTTTTCCGGTTCAAGTTTTATTATGCAGTGGAAAACACTGGTACCCCAGTATTGCTTTTGCGGTTGCACAACGTATGTAACTGTTCGATTTCAGCACTTGTCCATTTTGCCGTATAAGACTTTTCGATAAAAATATTTTTTTTCAGCACAGGTTTTTTTGTGCAGTGGAAAACACTGGTTTTCCAGTATTGCTTTTGCGGTTGCACAACGTATGTAACTGCGCCATTTCAGCACTTGTCCATTTTGCAGTATACGAATTTTCAAAAAAAATATTTTTTTTCAGTACAAGTTTTATTATGCAGTGGAAAACATTGCTACTCAGTATTGCTTTTGCGGTTGCACAACGTATGTAACTGTACGATATCAGCACTTGTCCATTTTGCAGTATGTGACTTTTCGATAAAAATATGTTTTTTTCAGTACAAGTTTTATTATGCAGTGGAAAACACTGGTACTCCAGTATTGCTTTTGCGGTTGCACAACGTATGTAACTGTTCGATTTCAGCACTTGTTCATTTTGCCGTATATGAATTATCGATAAAAATATGTTTTTTTCAGTACAAGTTTTATTATACAGTGGAAAACATTGCTACTCAGTATTGCTTTTGCGGTTGCATAACGTATGTAACTGTTCGATTTCAGCACTTGTCCATTTTGCCGTATAAGACTTTTCGATAAAAATATTTTTTTTCAGCACAGGTTTTTTTGTACAGTGGAAAACACTGGTTCTCCAGTATTGCTTTTGCGGTTGCACAACGTATGTTACTGTGCGATTTCAGCACTTGTCCATTTTGCAGTATATGACTTTTCGATAAACAATATTTTTTTTCAGCACAAGTTTTATTATACAGTGGAAAACACTGGTACTCCAGTATTGCTTTTGCGGTTGCACAACGTATGTAACTGTTCGATTTCAGCACTTGTCCATTTTGCCGTATATGACTTTTCGATAAAAAGATTTTTTTTCAGCACAGGTTTTTTTGTAAAGTGGAAAACACTGGTTCTCCAGTATTGCTTTTGCGGTTGCACAACGTATGTAACTGCTCCATTTCAGCACTTGTCCATTTTGCAGTAGACGAATTAAAAAAAAAATATTTTTTTAAGAACAAGTTTTATTGTTCAGTGGAAAACATTGCTACTCAGTATTGCTTTGGCGGTTGCATAACGTATGTAACTGTTCGATTTCAGCGCTTGTCCATTTTGCAGTATATGACTTTTCGATAAAAAATATTTTTTTCTCCCCAAAGTTTTTTTTTTACAGAGGAAATCAGTGGTACTCCAGTATTGCTTTGGCGGTTGCATAACGTATGTAAATGTTCGATTTCAGCGCTTGTCCATTTTGCAGTATATGACTTTTCGATAAAAAATATTTTTTTTCAATATTAGCTTTATTATGCATTGGAAAACGCTGGTACTCCAGTGTTGCTTTTGCCGTTGCACAAAGTATGTAACTAAGCGATTTCAGCACTTGTCCATTTTGCAGTATATGACTTTTCGATAAAAAATATTTTTTTTCAGTACAAGTTTTATTGTACAGTGGAAAACACTGGTACTCCAGTATTGCTTTGCCGGTTGCATAAAGTATGTAACTGTTCGATTTCAGTACTTGTCCATTTTGCAGTATATGACTTTTCGATAAAAATATTTTTTTTCAGCACAGGTTTTTTTGTACAGTGGAAAACACTGGTACTCTAGTATTGCATTTGCGGTTGCACAACCTATGTAACTGTGCGATTTCAGCACTTGTCCATTTTGCAGTATATGACTTTTCGATAAAAACATTTTTTTCAGCACAGGTTTTTTTGTGCAGTGGAGAACACTGGTACTCCAGTATTGCTTTGGCGGTTGCACAACGTATGTAACTGTGCCATTTCAGCACTTTTCCATTTTGCAGTATATGACTTTTTGATAAAAAATATTTTTTTCCGGTTCAAGTTTTATTATACAGTGGAAAACACTGGCACTCCAGTATTTCTTTTGCGGTTGCACAACGTATGTAACTGTGCGATTTCAGCACTTGTCGATTTTGCAGTATATGCCTTTTCGATGAAAGAAATATTTTTTCCGGTTCAAGTTTTATTACACAATGGAAAACACTGGTACTCCAGTATTGCTTTTGCAGTTGCACAACGTATGTAACTAAGCGATTTCAGCACTTGTCGATTTTGCAGTATATGCCTTTTCGATGAAAGAAATATTTTTTCCGGTTCAAGTTTTGTTATACATAGGAAAACACTGGTACTCCAGTATTGCATTTGCGGTTGCACAACGTATGTAACTGTGCGATTTCAGCACTTGTCCATTTTGCAGTATATGACTTTTCGATACAAACATTTTTTTCAGCACAGGTTTTTTTGTGCAGTGGAAAACACTGGTACTCCAGTATTGCTTTTGCGGTTGCACAACGTATGTAACTGTTCGATTTCAGCACTTGTCGGTTTTGCGGTATATGCCTTTTCGATGAAAGAAATATTTTTTCCGGTTCAAGTTTTATTATACAATGGAAAACACTGGTACTCCAGTATTGCTTTTGCGGTTGCACAACGTATGTAACTGTGCGATTTCAGCACTTGTCGATTTTGCAGTATATGCCTTTTCGATGAAAGAAATATTTTTTTCCGGTTCAAGTTTTATTATGGAGTGGAAAACACTGGCACCCCAGTATTTCTTTTGCGGTTGCACAACGTATGTAACTGTGCTATTTCAGCACTTGTCGATTTTGCAGTATATGCCTTTTCGATGAAAGAAATATTTTTTCCGGTTCGAGTTTTGTTATACAATGGAAAACACTGGTACTCCAGTATTGCTTTTGCGGTTGCACAACGTATGTAACTGTGCGATTTCAGCACTTGTCGGTTTTGCGGTATATGAATTTTCGACGAAAGAAATATTTTTTCCGGTTCAAGTTTTATTATACAATGGAAAACACTGGTACTCCAGTATTGCTTTTGCGGTTGCACAACGTATGTAACTGTGCGATTTCAGAACTTGTCGATTTTGCAGTATATGCCTTTGCGATGAAAGAAATATTTTTTTCCGGTTCAAGTTTTATTATGCAGTGGAAAACACTGGTACTCCAGTATTGCTTTTGCGGTTGCACAACGTATGTAACTGTTCGATTTCAGCACTTGTCCATTTTGCCGTATATGACTTTTCGATAAAAAGATTTTTTTTCAGCACAGGTTTTTTTGTACAGTGGAAAACACTGGTTCTCCAGTATTGCTTTTGCGGTTGCACAACGTATGTAACTGCGCCATTTCAGCACTTGTCCATTATGCAGTAGACGAATTAAAAAAAAAATATTTTTTTTCAGTACAAGTTTTATTGTACAGTGGAAAACATTGCTACTCAGTATTGCTTTGGCGGTTGCATAACGTATGTAACTGTTCGATTTCAGCACTTGTCCATTTTGCAGTATATGACTTTTCGATAAAAAATATTTTTTTCTCCCCAAAGTTTTTTTTTTACAGAGGAAATCAGTGGTACTCCAGTATTGCTTTGGCGGTTGCACAACGTATGTAAATGTTCGATTTCAGCGCTTGTCCATTTTGCAGTATATGACTTTTCGATAAAAAATATTTTTTTTCAATATTAGCTTTATTATGCATTGGAAAACGCTGGTACTCCAGTGTTGCTTTTGCCGTTGCACAAAGTATGTAACTGTGCCATTTCAGCACTTTTCCATTTTGCAGTATATGACTTTTTGATAAAAAATATTTTTTTCCGATTCAAGTTTTATTATACAATGGAAAACATTGGTACTCCAGTATTTCTTTTGCGGTTGCACAACGTATGTAACTGTGCCATTTCAGCACTTTTCCATTTTGCAGTATATGACTTTTTGATAAAAAATATTTTTTTCCGATTCAAGTTTTATTATACAATGGAAAACACTGGTACTCCAGTATTTCTTTTGCGGTTGTACAACGTATGTAACTGTGCGATTTCAGCACTTGTCCATTTTGCCGTATAAGACTTTTCGATAAAAATATTTTTTTTCAGCACAGGTTTTTTTGTACAGTGGAAAACACTGGTTCTCCAGTATTGCTTTTGCGGTTGCACAACGTATGTTACTGTGCGATTTCAGCACTTGTCCATTTTGCAGTATATGACTTTTCGATAAACAATATTTTTTTTCAGTACAAGTTTTATTATACAGTGGAAAACACTGGTACTCCAGTATTGCTTTTGCGGTTGCACAACGTATGTAACTGTTCGATTTCAGCACTTGTCCATTTTGCCGTATATGACTTTTCGATAAAAAGATTTTTTTTCAGCACAGGTTTTTTTGTACAGTGGAAAACACTGGTTCTCCAGTATTGCTTTTGCGGTTGCACAACGTATGTAACTGCTCCATTTCAGCACTTGTCCATTTTGCAGTAGACGAATTAAAAAAAAAAATATTTTTTTAAGTACAAGTTTTATTGTTCAGTGGAAAACATTGCTACTCATTATTGCTTTGGCGGTTGCATAACGTATGTAACTGTTCGATTTCAGCACTTGTCCATTTTGCAGTATATGACTTTTCGATAAAAAATATTTTTTTCTCCCCAAAGTTTTTTTTTTACAGAGGAAATCAGTGGTACTCCAGTATTGCTTTGGCGGTTGCATAACGTATGTAAATGTTCGATTTCAGCGCTTGTCCATTTTGCAGTATATGACTTTTCGATAAAAAATATTTTTTTTCAATATTAGCTTTATTATGCATTGGAAAACGCTGGTACTCCAGTGTTGCTTTTGCCGTTGCACAAAGTATGTAACTAAGCGATTTCAGCACTTGTCCATTTTGCAGTATATGACTTTTCGATAAAAAATATTTTTTTTCAGTACAAGTTTTATTGTACAGTGGAAAACACTGGTACTCCAGTATTGCTTTGCCGGTTGCATAAAGTATGTAACTGTTCGATTTCAGTACTTGTCCATTTTGCAGTATATGACTTTTCGATAAAAATATTTTTTTTCAGCACAGGTTTTTTTGTACAGTGGAAAACACTGGTACTCTAGTATTGCATTTGCGGTTGCACAACCTATGTAACTGTGCGATTTCAGCACTTGTCCATTTTGCAGTATATGACTTTTCGATAAAAACATTTTTTTCAGCACAGGTTTTTTTGTGCAGTGGAGAACACTGGTACTCCAGTATTGCTTTGGCGGTTGCACAACGTATGTAACTGTGCCATTTCAGCACTTTTCCATTTTGCAGTATATGACTTTTTGATAAAAAATATTTTTTTCCGGTTCAAGTTTTATTATACAGTGGAAAACACTGGCACTCCAGTATTTCTTTTGCGGTTGCACAACGTATGTAACTGTGCGATTTCAGCACTTGTCGATTTTGCAGTATATGCCTTTTCGATGAAAGAAATATTTTTTCCGGTTCAAGTTTTATTACACAATGGAAAACACTGGTACTCCAGTATTGCTTTTGCAGTTGCACAACGTATGTAACTGTGCGATTTCAGCACTTGTCGATTTTGCAGTATATGCCTTTTCGATGAAAGAAATATTTTTTCCGGTTCAAGTTTTGTTATACAATGGAAAACACTGGTACTCCAGTATTGCATTTGCGGTTGCACAACGTATGTAACTGTGCGATTTCAGCACTTGTCCATTTTGCAGTATATGACTTTTCGATACAAACATTTTTTTCAGCACAGGTTTTTTTGTGCAGTGGAAAACACTGGTACTCCAGTATTGCTTTTGCGGTTGCACAACGTATGTAACTGTTCGATTTCAGCACTTGTCGGTTTTGCGGTATATGCCTTTTCGATGAAAGAAATATTTTTTCCGGTTCAAGTTTTATTATACAATGGAAAACACTGGTACTCCAGTATTGCTTTTGCGGTTGCACAACATATGTAACTGTGCGATTTCAGCACTTGTCGATTTTGCAGTATATGCCTTTTCGATGAAAGAAATATTTTTTTCCGGTTCAAGTTTTATTATGGAGTGGAAAACACTGGCACCCCAGTATTTCTTTTGCGGTTGCACAACGTATGTAACTGTGCGATTTCAGCACTTGTCGATTTTGCAGTATATGCCTTTTCGATGAAAGAAATATTTTTTCCGGTTCGAGTTTTGTTATACAATGGAAAACACTGGTACTCCAGTATTGCTTTTGCGGTTGCACAACGTATGTAACTGTGCGATTTCAGCACTTGTCGGTTTTGCGGTATATGAATTTTCGACGAAAGAAATATTTTTTCCGGTTCAAGTTTTATTATACAATGGAAAACACTGGTACTCCAGTATTGCTTTTGCGGTTGCACAACGTATGTAACTGTGCGATTTCAGAACTTGTCGATTTTGCAGTATATGCCTTTGCGATGAAAGAAATATTTTTTTCCGGTTCAAGTTTTATTATGCAGTGGAAAACACTGGTACTCCAGTATTGCTTTTGCGGTTGCACAACGTATGTAACTGTTCGATTTCAGCACTTGTCCATTTTGCCGTATATGACTTTTCGATAAAAAGATTTTTTTTCAGCACAGGTTTTTTTGTACAGTGGAAAACACTGGTTCTCCAGTATTGCTTTTGCGGTTGCACAACGTATGTAACTGCGCCATTTCAGCACTTGTCCATTATGCAGTAGACGAATTAAAAAAAAAATATTTTTTTTCAGTACAAGTTTTATTGTACAGTGGAAAACATTGCTACTCAGTATTGCTTTGGCGGTTGCATAACGTATGTAACTGTTCGATTTCAGCACTTGTCCATTTTGCAGTATATGACTTTTCGATAAAAAATATTTTTTTCTCCCCAAAGTTTTTTTTTTACAGAGGAAATCAGTGGTACTCCAGTATTGCTTTGGCGGTTGCATAACGTATGTAAATGTTCGATTTCAGCGCTTGTCCATTTTGCAGTATATGACTTTTCGATAAAAAATATTTTTTTTCAATATTAGCTTTATTATGCATTGGAAAACGCTGGTACTCCAGTGTTGCTTTTGCCGTTGCACAAAGTATGTAACTGTGCCATTTCAGCACTTTTCCATTTTGCAGTATATGACTTTTTGATAAAAAATATTTTTTTCCGATTCAAGTTTTATTATACAATGGAAAACACTGGTACTCCAGTATTTCTTTTGCGGTTGCACAACGTATGTAACTGTGCCATTTCAGCACTTTTCCATTTTGCAGTATATGACTTTTTGATAAAAAATATTTTTTTCCGATTCAAGTTTTATTATACAATGGAAAACACTGGTACTCCAGTATTTCTTTTGCGGTTGTACAACGTATGTAACTGTGCGATTTCAGCACTTGTCCATTTTGCCGTATAAGACTTTTCGATAAAAATATTTTTTTTCAGCACAGGTTTTTTTGTACAGTGGAAAACACTGGTTCTCCAGTATTGCTTTTGCGGTTGCACAACGTATGTTACTGTGCGATTTCAGCACTTGTCCATTTTGCAGTATATGACTTTTCGATAAACAATATTTTTTTTCAGTACAAGTTTTATTATACAGTGGAAAACACTGGTACTCCAGTATTGCTTTTGCGGTTGCACAACGTATGTAACTGTTCGATTTCAGCACTTGTCCATTTTGCCGTATATGACTTTTCGATAAAAAGATTTTTTTTCAGCACAGGTTTTTTTGTACAGTGGAAAACACTGGTTCTCCAGTATTGCTTTTGCGGTTGCACAACGTATGTAACTGCGCCATTTCAGCACTTGTCCATTATGCAGTAGACGAATTAAAAAAAAAAATATTTTTTTTCAGTACAAGTTTTATTGTACAGTGGAAAACATTGCTACTCAGTATTGCTTTGGCGGTTGCATAACGTATGTAACTGTTCGATTTCAGCACTTGTCCATTTTGCAGTATATGACTTTTCGATAAAAATTTTTTTTTTCTCCCCAAAGTTTTTTTTTTACAGAGGAAATCAGTGGTACTCCAGTATTGCTTTGGCGGTTGCATAACGTATGTAAATGTTCGATTTCAGCGCTTGTCCATTTTGCAGTATATGACTTTTCGATAAAAAATATTTTTTTTCAATATTAGCTTTATTATGCATTGGAAAACGCTGGTACTCCAGTGTTGCTTTTGCCGTTGCACAAAGTATGTAACTGTGCCATTTCAGCACTTTTCCATTTTGCAGTATATGACTTTTTGATAAAAAATATTTTTTTCCGATTCAAGTTTTATTATACAATGGAAAACACTGGTACTCCAGTATTTCTTTTGCGGTTGTACAACGTATGTAACTGTGCGATTTCAGCACTTGTCCATTTTGCCGTATAAGACTTTTCGATAAAAATATTTTTTTTCAGCACAGGTTTTTTTGTACAGTGGAAAACACTGGTTCTCCAGTATTGCTTTTGCGGTTGCACAACGTATGTTACTGTGCGATTTCAGCACTTGTCCATTTTGCAGTATATGACTTTTCGATAAACAATATTTTTTTTCAGTACAAGTTTTATTATACAGTGGAAAACACTGATACTCCAGTATTGCTTTTGCGGTTGCACAACGTATGTAACTGTTCGATTTCAGCACTTGTCCATTTTGCCGTATATGACTTTTCGATAAAAAGATTTTTTTTCAGCACAGGTTTTTTTGTACAGTGGAAAACACTGGTTCTCCAGTATTGCTTTTGCGGTTGCACAACGTATGTAACTGCTCCATTTCAGCACTTGTCCATTTTGCAGTAGACGAATTCAAAAAAAAAATATTTTTTTAAGTACAAGTTTTATTGTTCAGTGGAAAACATTGCTACTCATTATTGCTTTGGCGGTTGCATAACGTATGTAACTGTTCGATTTCAGCACTTGTCCATTTTGCAGTATATGACTTTTCGATAAAAAATATTTTTTTCTCCCCAAAGTTTTTTTTTTACAGAGGAAATCAGTGGTACTCCAGTATTGCTTTGGCGGTTGCATAACGTATGTAAATGTTCGATTTCAGCGCTTGTCCATTTTGCAGTATATGACTTTTCGATAAAAAATATTTTTTTTCAATATTAGCTTTATTATGCATTGGAAAACGCTGGTACTCCAGTGTTGCTTTTGCCGTTGCACAAAGTATGTAACTAAGCGATTTCAGCACTTGTCCATTTTGCAGTATATGACTTTTCGATAAAAAATATTTTTTTTCAGTACAAGTTTTATTGTACAGTGGAAAACACTGGTACTCCAGTATTGCTTTGGCGGTTGCATAAAGTATGTAACTGTTCGATTTCAGTACTTGTCCATTTTGCAGTATATGACTTTTCGATAAAAATATTTTTTTTCAGCACAGGTTTTTTTGGACAGTGGAAAACACTGGTACTCTAGTATTGCTTTTGCGGTTGCACAACCTATGTAACTGTGCGATTTCAGCACTTGTCCATTTTGCAGTATATGACTTTTCGATAAAAACATATTTTTCAGCACAGGTTTTTTTGTGCAGTGGAGAACACTGGTACTCCAGTATTGCTTTGGCGGTTGCACAACGTATGTAACTGTGCGATTTCAGCACTTGTCCATTTTGCAGTATATGACTTTTCGATAAAAATATTTTTTTCTCCCCAAAGTTTTTTTTTTGCAGTGGACCTCCAGTATTGCTTTGGCTGTTGCATAACGTATATAACTGTTCGATTTCAGCACTTGTCCATTTTGCAGTATATGACTTTTCGATAAAAAATATTTTTTTTCAGAACAAGCTTTATTATACAGTGGAAAACACTGGCACTCCAGTATTTCTTTTGCGGTTGCACAACGTATGTAACTGTGCGATTTCAGCACTTGTCGATTTTGCAGTATATGCCTTTTCGATGAAAGAAATATTGTTTCCGGTTCAAGTTTTATTATTCAATGGAAAACACTGGTACTCCAGTATTGCTTTTGCAGTTGCACAACGTATGTAACTGTGCGATTTCAGCACTTGTCGATTTTGCAGTATATGCCTTTTCGATGAAAGAAATATTTTTTCCGGTTCAAGTTTTGTTATACAATGGAAAACACTGGTACTCCAGTATTGCATTTGCGGTTGCACAACGTATGTAACTGTGCGATTTCAGCACTTGTCCATTTTGCAGTATATGACTTTTCGATACAAACATTTTTTTCAGCACAGGTTTTTTTGTACAGTGGAAAACACTGGTTCTCCAGTATTGCTTTTGCGGTTGCACAACGTATGTAACTGCTCCATTTCAGCACTTGTCCATTTTGCAGTAGACGAATTCAAAAAAAAAATATTTTTTTAAGTACAAGTTTTATTGTTCAGTGGAAAACATTGCTACTCATTATTGCTTTGGCGGTTGCATAACGTATGTAACTGTTCGATTTCAGCACTTGTCCATTTTGCAGTATATGACTTTTCGATAAAAAATATTTTTTTCTCCCCAAAGTTTTTTTTTTACAGAGGAAATCAGTGGTACTCCAGTATTGCTTTGGCGGTTGCATAACGTATGTAAATGTTCGATTTCAGCGCTTGTCCATTTTGCAGTATATGACTTTTCGATAAAAAATATTTTTTTTCAATATTAGCTTTATTATGCATTGGAAAACGCTGGTACTCCAGTGTTGCTTTTGCCGTTGCACAAAGTATGTAACTAAGCGATTTCAGCACTTGTCCATTTTGCAGTATATGACTTTTCGATAAAAAATATTTTTTTTCAGTACAAGTTTTATTGTACAGTGGAAAACACTGGTACTCCAGTATTGCTTTGGCGGTTGCATAAAGTATGTAACTGTTCGATTTCAGTACTTGTCCATTTTGCAGTATATGACTTTTCGATAAAAATATTTTTTTTCAGCACAGGTTTTTTTGGACAGTGGAAAACACTGGTACTCTAGTATTGCTTTTGCGGTTGCACAACCTATGTAACTGTGCGATTTCAGCACTTGTCCATTTTGCAGTATATGACTTTTCGATAAAAACATATTTTTCAGCACAGGTTTTTTTGTGCAGTGGAGAACACTGGTACTCCAGTATTGCTTTGGCGGTTGCACAACGTATGTAACTGTGCGATTTCAGCACTTGTCCATTTTGCAGTATATGACTTTTCGATAAAAATATTTTTTTCTCCCCAAAGTTTTTTTTTTGCAGTGGACCTCCAGTATTGCTTTGGCTGTTGCATAACGTATATAACTGTTCGATTTCAGCACTTGTCCATTTTGCAGTATATGACTTTTCGATAAAAAATATTTTTTTTCAGAACAAGCTTTATTATACAGTGGAAAACGCTGGTACTCCAGTATTGCTTTTGCGGTTGCACAACGTATGTAACTGTTCGATTTCAGCACTTGTCGATTTTGCCGTATATGACTTTTCGATAAAAATATTTTTTTTTCAGCACAGGTTTTTTTGTACAGTGGAAAACACTGGTTCTCCAGTATTGCATTTGCGGATGCACAACGTATGCAACTGCGCCATTTCAGCACTTGTCCATTTTGCAGTATACGAATTTTCATAAAAAATATCTTTTTTCAGTACAAGTTTTATTATACAGTGGAAAACATTGCTTCTCAGTATTGCTTTTGCCGTTGCACAACGTATTTGCAGCATAAGAATTATCGACAAAAATATTTTTTTTTTAGTACAAGCTTTATTGTGCAGTGGAAAACATCGCTACTCAGTATTGCTTTTGCGGTTGCACAACGTATGTAACTGTGCGATTTCAGCATTTGTCCATTTTGCAGTATATGACTTTTCGATAAACAATATTTTTTTTCAGCACAGGTTTTTTTGTACAGTGGAAAACACTGGTACTCCAGTATTGCATTTGCGGTTGCACAACGTATGTAACTGTGCGATTTCAGCACTTGTCCATTTTGCAGTATATGACTTTTCGATACAAACATTTTTTTCAGCACAGGTTTTTTTGTGCAGTGGAAAACACTGGTACTCCAGTATTGCTTTTGCGGTTGCACAACGTATGTAACTGTTCGATTTCAGCCCTTGTCCATTTTGCAGTATATGAATTATCGATAAGAATATGTTTTTTTCAGTACAAGTTTTATTATACATTGGAAAACACTGGTACTCCAGTATTGCTTTTGCGGTTGCATAACGTATGTAACTGTTCGATTTCAGCACTTGTCCATTTTACCGTATATGACTTTTCGATAAAAATATTTTTTTTTCAGTACAAGTTTTATTATACAGTGGAAAACATTGCTACTCAGTATTGCTTTTGCGGTTGCACAACGTATTTGCAGCATAAGAATTATCGACAAAAATATTTTTTTTTTAGAACAAGTTTTATTATACAGTGGAAAACATTGGTACTCCAGTATTGCTTTTGCAGTTGCATAACGTATGTAACTGTTCGATTTCAGCACTTGTCCATTTTGCCGTATATGACTTTTCGATAAAAATATTTTTTTTTCAGTACAAGTTTTATTATACAGTGGAAAACATTGGTACTCAGTATTGCTTTTGCGGTTGCACAACGTATTTGCAGCATAAGAATTATCGATAAAAATATTTTTTTTTGGTGCAAGTTTTATTATTCAGTGGAAAACATTGGTACTCCAGTATTGCTTTTGCAGTTGCACAATGTATGTAACTGTGCGATTTAAGCTCTTGTCCATTTTGCAGTATATGACTTTTCGATGAAAATAATTGTTTTTTAGTACAAGTTTTATTTTGGAGTGGAAAACACTGGTATTCCATAGTTTTGCTAATGCGGTTGCACAACGTATGTAACTGCGCCATTTCAGCACTTGTCCGTTTTGCAGTATACGAATTTTCAAAAACAATATTTTTTTTTGTACAAGTTTTATTATACAGTGGAAAACATTGCTACTCAGTATTGCTTTTGCGGTTGCACAACGTATGTAACTGTGCCATTTCAGCACTTTTCCATTTTGCAGTATATGACTTTTTTATAAAAAATATTTTTTTCCGGTTCAAGTTTTATTATTCAGTGGAAAACACTGGCACTCCAGTATTGCTTTTGCGGTTGCACAACGTATGTAACTGTGCGATTTCAGCACTTGTCGATTTTGCAGTATATGACTTTTCGATGAAAGAAATATTTTTTGCGGTTCAAGTTTTATTATACAGTGGAAAACACTGGTACTCCAGTATTGCTTTTGCGGTTGCACAACGTATGTAACTGTGCCATTTCAGCACTTTTCCATTTTGCAGTATATGACTTTTTGATAAAAAATATTTTTTTCCGATTCAAGTTTTATGATACAATGGAAAACACTGGTACTCCAGTATTTCTTTTGCGGTTGCACAACGTATGTAACTGTGCCATTTCAGCACTTTTCCATTTTGCAGTATATGACTTTTTGATAAAAAATATTTTTTTCCGATTCAAGTTTCATTATTCAATGGAAAACACTGGTACTCCAGTATTTCTTTTGCGGTTGTGCAACGTATGTAACTGTTCGATTTCAGCACTTGTCCATTTTGCCGTATAAGACTTTTCGATAAAAATATTTTTTTTCAGCACAGGTTTTTTTGTACAGTGGAAAACACTGGTTCTCCAGTATTGCTTTTGCGGTTGCACAACGTATGTTACTGTGCGATTTCAGCACTTGTCCATTTTGCAGTATATGACTTTTCGATAAAAATATTTTTTTTCAGCACAGGTTTTTTTGTTCAGTGGAAAACACTGGTACTCTAGTATTGCATTTGCGGTTGCACAACCTATGTAACTGTGCGATTTCAGCACTTGTCCATTTTGCAATTGTAACGGCAGAATTTGCGCGTCTGGCACCGCGCCGTCGTCACACCAAGAAGAAATGTCAATTTCCAAAAACGCGTGTATTTGCCACACGGGCACAGGCACTTGACAACACGTACGAGGTACACGTGCAAGAACACGAACACGTACACGGATACGAGCAAGAACACGAACACGAACACGGTTTTCTGTGAAGAAAACGTACACTAAGATTCCAGTTAAGCAATGTTAATAAAAAATACCCTTACCGGAGTTTTGAGCCAGATCACACGAAACATCAACACACCAAGCCGATTAATATATTTTACAGCAACTTATTCAAATAGAATCAAGGCAACTCTAGCTTTAGTAAAATAAACTTGACATTAAATTCAGCACGCTACACGTGGTCCCTAACAACTCAGTTTTATGAAGCATGGCAGAAGGAAAAAAGTTCTCTTGCACTATGATGTCACATACAAGGCAAAATTGATATTGTGTGGAAATTGAATTATATGTTTACTGTGTGACGCAGGGGTTGTGCATGAGTGATTTTCGATGTTACATTCTCCCCCTTAAATGTGTGGTTCACTGCAAACACATTTACAAATATACAAAGAAAACATTGAAATCACGAAACAACGAAGTTAAGAAAGCAACATGCGTGCCGCCGGCGAGCAAGCTCCAGCCTGGCATTTGCAATATTCCGCATTTATAAAGCGGCAAACAAGATCGACATAGCGTCCATGATCTATCTTCATCAGTGTTGGATCCTGTGCACCGCAATTCAGGGTCAGTTCGACGACTGCGTGGCCTGAATGCGTCGGATGCACTTATTCGTTCGTCGTGCTCGCCTCACAAAGCAAGCACAATTTTGCAATCGGCCGTTTGTATGTGGAGCCAGATTGCGTTTTAACTTCGACCTGACGGACAACACCGTGACCGTCCGGGAACGCACGCAGAACCCGTCCCATCTCCCAACGACGTCGGGGTTGTGTCTCATCTACGATCATCACCACATCTCCGGTTTGAAAATTGCGTTGTCGGTCGGGCCACTTCTGACGCAAGGCAATTGTGGGCAAATATTCTCGTGACCATCTTCTCCAAAATTCGTCGGCGAGGTATTGAATGTGTTTCCACCGCCTTCGACTGTAGCAATCTTTGGGATTGATAAGCCCGACTGGAATGCTGTCGCAAGCACGACCCAACAACAGATGATTGGGCGTAAGTGGCTCATCTTCTGTACAGGTGAAACTGATCGGCGTTAGCGGCCTCGAATTTAAAATGCCTTCCACTTCGATCATCAGGGTTTGCAGCATGTCCCCGCCAATCGTTGGGTTCCTTGTAAGCATTGTGTTTAAAATGCGACGAATCGATCTGATCATTCTCTCCCACGAACCTCCCATATGTGAAGCAGCAGGACAATTAAAGTTCCACTTAATTTCTTGTCGTTTGAAGTATGACTCTAGGCGGGATTGCTGGAGTCCTTGTAGTCCTTCACGTAGGACCCTTTCGGCACCTACAAAGTTGGTTCCATTATCGCTGTATATTTCTTTTGGTCGGCCTCTTCTTGCAATAAAGCGACGCAATGCGTTAATAAACGCGTCCGTAGACAAGTCGGGCGACACCTCAATGTGTACGGCTCGCATAGTCAAGCAGGTGAAAATGCACCCGTAGCTCTTTGTCTCACTTCTTCCTCGTTTCACCATGAATGGACCAAAGTAGTCGATGCCGACGTATGTAAACGGCGGCTCGTCGGGCTTCAGTCGGGCAAATGGCAAGTCAGCCATTTGTTGTTGTCCACGTCGAACATTCCTTTTGCGACACAGCATACATTTGCTGAGTTCCTTCCTCACTGCGGCACCACCCTTTATGATCCAAAAGCGCTGACGCAGCGAAGTCCATGTGTGGCCAGTCCCGCAGTGGCCAACCTTGTGATGGTGGCGCAAGATAATAAGTGCTGTCAAGTGGTGATCATACGGCAGTATGATCGGGTGTTTCGCCTCGAAGGCAATCGGCGCCTTCTCCAATCTCCCCCCAATCCGCAGAACTTCATCAAACAGCTGGGGGTTAAGCTTTGTCAACGAACTGGCATATTTTGACTTCTTCAGTTTCTTCTGCAACTCCCTTTCAGACTTTCCGACCTGTGACAAAATGTCAATCACGGGAGCGAAGCACTGACGTTGTACGTACTTGATTATTTCCAATTCCGCTTTCTTTAACTCATCCACTGTCAATTTGCCAGTGTTCACTGAAACCTTTGAAAGCAGGAATGACTTGAATCGTAACAGCCACGCGACCGATGTCTTTAATTTATGAAGAGATGAATAGTGATTCATCAGTCGATCGGTTGACTCCGACTGTGTGGAAACGTTGACGACAATTCTTTTCCTCTCAGCTGGCTTGAACTCCTGTGGCAGCTGTGTTTTCATTTCTGGTGGGGTGGGCCATTGATCTTCTTTCTGCCAGAGAAACTTCGGACCTGTCAGCCATCGAGAGCTGATAAGCTTACGTACCGACAAACCACGCGAAGCATCGTCCGCGGGATTCTGCTGTGACCCAACATGTCTCCATTGTTCAGGGTTTGTCTGTCGATGAATTTTAGCCAACCTGTTTGCAACAAATGTACCAAAACGTTTACTTTGGTTGTATATGCTCTGCCGGACGGCGCACGAGTCCGTCCAAAAAACGGACGTACAGTTATCCAACTTCAATTGGCGTCGAAGCCACTTGTCGGCCTTCACCGCTAGAACAGCAGCGGCCAGTTCAAGCCTGGGAATGCTCTCGGTTTTAGGTGGTGTTACCTTTGCCTTGCCAAATAAAAACGAGCAATGTACCTTACCATTAACGTTTACCAACCGGAGGTATGATACGGTTCCGTATCCTTGAGTAGACGCATCCGAAAAGTGATGCATCTCGGACTTCGCCACTGAGCCGAACGTCGCCGGCTTGAAACAGCGGGGGAGTGTTAGCTTTTCGAGCTCCGGCAGCTGGGATAGCCAGCGTCTCCATTCCTCAACATCATTTTCTGGCAGCTCATCATCCCATCCCAATTTCTGTCGAATTATTTCCTGCTGCAACACCTTAGCAATCAAAGTAACGGGTGCCGCAAAACCCAACGGGTCATACAGCGTATTAACAGCAGATAAAATATTGCGACGTGTGAATTTCTTGCCTTGCATTGTATCAGCTATGCTGAACCCAAATTCATCATTCTTTACACTCCAGTAGACGCCAAGCACACGCTCTTTCACGGAGGCGTCCAAATTTACATCAGTTACCGATTTAGCCCTTTCTGTCTCGGGAATTTGATCCAAGACGTTTTGACTGTTAGACATCCACTTAGTGAGGCGGAATCCTCCCATTTTTAGCAAGTCACATAGCTGCGCGACAATTCCAACAGCGTGTTCGACTGTATCGGTTGAAGTCAAACAGTCGTCAACATAAAAATCGTTGCGAACGATGTCCCCAACGTCTCTGTCAAATCTGCCACCGAATTTTTCGGCCGTCTCCCGCAAGCAAAATGTGGCACAGCTAGGCGACGACGTGGCGCCAAAAATGTGCACCAGCATTCGGTGAACCGTAGGAGTTTTAGATAAGTCTCCCCCCGGCCACCACAAAAATCTCAAGGCATCAATGTCCTGTTTTTGAACGCGGACCTGGTGGAACATTGCTTCCACGTCCGCCACTAAAGCGATACTGTTCATACGGAATCTCTCCAGAACGCCGATTAAACTGTTTACTAAGTCGGGTCCTTGCAGCAACGCGTCGTTAAGCGACAGTCCCTTATGCTGCGCTGCGCAATCAAAAACGATGCGTACCTTTTCAGGCTTTCGTGGATGCCGAACCGGGTGGTGCGGCAAGTACCAATGCACATTGCCAGGGAAACGTCCTTCTTCTTTGAGCTCCTCTGCGTAGCCCTTGTCGATGTAACATTGAATATTCTCTACGTACTTGTCTTTTAACACGAGGTCGCGCGACAAGCGTTTCTTCAGCGACCAAAGCCGTCGCTCAGCCATAGAACGGCTGTCCTGTGGCAGACTAACTTCACTTCGCCATGGAAGCGGCAAATAGAAATGTCCATCGGTATGTTTAACCGAGTCCTTCATCATGTTGAGCACTTTTCTATCCTCAACTGACGTTGGGAATGGAATGTCATCAGGCTCTTGCTGGAATTCCTCTCTCCATGATTCACATTTAAGGAAGTTAACTGAAATATTATCAACGGCAGGATAACAGATTGACGGGCCGACGAGAGACCACCCCAGCGGTGTTCTCGCAGCAAATGGTTGTTTGCGGCCTCCTGTTCTCATCTCCATTACTCTATGGGCATACGGAACGTCAGTGCCAATAAGTAGTAGCACCTCACCATTACACAACTGAGGAAATTCCAATCCCTGAAGGTGTGGAAGACCATTCAGTTCCGTATTTCTCGGGGTTGGATTAGGCTCGACTGGAATAGAGTCAATAGACAAGGCATTGTCTACACTGATTTCTTCATCTTCGCTTAACGACAAAACGCGAAAATTTGCGCTGATTCCGCTGTAATTTTCGGGCCTTCTCCCGACGCTGGACATGGTAACTTGTCTCGGACTTCCGTCTATCGAAAGTAGATCTGCTAACCTTTTGTCGTAAAAACTTGTATCGGATCCCTGGTCGAGGAAAGCGTACGTCTTGACCTCTCGACCATTGGCTCGAATTTTCACCGGAATAACCGAAAAGTACGCTGAATGGCCATTCTTTATCACATTGCACCTGGCTGTAGAATTGTTAGTCTGGCTCCTGGGGGGTTCGCTGCGCGGAATTCTATTATAATTTTCCGACGCAGGCACGTATGTCCTCGAACGTACAGGATTTGGCATATCTTCGTGCAGCAATGTGTGGTGCGCGAGGGTGCAGCCCCGAACAGCACATGCACTTGGCCTTGTGCAAAACTTCGACGTGTGTCGATAACCAAAACAGTTATAGCACATAAATTTATCCCTTAGAAACTCTCTTCTTTGAACCTTGGATTTTTTACCAAACGCCTCACATCTTTCCAATACGTGATTACGTTTGCAGCATGGACAGCTCAAAATTGGGGTAGGCGACGAACTTGGATTTGTTGTCACAGTGGCGCAGGTAACATTTCTTCCACTGGGTTTACCAGCACGTTTCTTTTCTTCAATTTTCCGGGACACACACAACTGGCCAGGTAAAGTGTTCACTACGGCAGATTCTTCTTCGACAAATTCAACAAGATCTGCGAAATCTGCCTCCCTGCCAGTTTTTCTTACAATCTGCGCAACTCGGCGGCGCCAAAGCCTTTGCGACTCATATGGCAGCTTGTTCGCCAAAGCCACCAAACGATCTATAGTGTTTAAGTCAGCAAAATTTCCAAGTTGGCGGAGTACCAACAAGCATTTTTTCATAGTCTGTGCATAGGCGCGTATACCGGCTGCATCATCAGGTTTCAAGTTAGGGCCATTAGTCAACTCCTCTACGAAAGCTCTAGCGACTATATAAGGCTTACCGAAGTTCTCGTAGAGAATGTTTCTTGCCTCTGGATAGCCTTCCTTTGTCTCCAGGACAGAACAGTGTTCAATCAGAGACCTCGCCTTTCCTTTGCATTGATTGACAAGCAATGTCAGGCGCATATCGTCACTTCGAGTCTTGCATTCGAGATTCGATTCAAAGTAACGTACAAACATCCAATAATCCGTAGGTTTTCCCGAGAACGTCATGTGGTCGGGCTTCGGCATACTCATGCCTTCTCCAACTGCCTTTACGATGCACGGTAATACAGCTGGGCTCTCTTTCATTTCCAAGTCCGATTGTGTATTTAATACAGGAGCACGTACAAGAGGACTAACGTTGTCACGCGATACTTCCCCATTTTGGATATGGGACGCACAATCTCTGGCAGCAGAAGGCGTCGTCGGAACTTCTTCGACAGCCAGCACCGAGGAAGTCAATTCAACTTCTGGGCTCTGACCATGGTTGGGCCCCTTGTCCGGCGATGTCAGATCATTGGGTTCTTCATTCAATATTCTTGCCCTTGCATCGGCAGCCTGGAAATCGTATTTTGCCTTTAACTTCCGCCTTTCTGCTTCTAAAGCAACCTTTTCCAAATCTGCCTTCTGTTGCACTTGAATTAGATCGTTTTCTTCCTCGACCTGTTTTAGACGAATCAATGCCAACTCTCGCTCCACCTTTGCCTCTAGACGACTTCTTTCTGTCGCAGATGAGCTCGTCACAGACGAACGTGAGCGGCTGGACCGTGAGGATCTGTGGCTTGAAGCCACAGTTGGTGCCCTATGCTGTGGGCGTAGCACAAGTTCGGGCAATGCATTTGGTAGTTCGAATGGCGTTAACTCCGCAATTCTGGTTTCGAACTCCTTCTTACATTGTTCGACGGACTTCAACTCGTCCTCGCATACAACGCGGTTCTCTGAGTCTTCGCAAGAGGCAATATACATTCCGTACATATTTTGCAATTGTGAGTAGCATTCGTTAATTTGGAACTTAGCTACTTGCAGTAGAGAGTGGTCCTTATTTAAAATACCTGTCTCAGCCACTGCATACCAACTGTTGAGCTTGTCGACATGGCGGTGTATCTCGTCATGGGACAGTACGACATGAGCGGCGAGAGGTCTCAACCGTGTAGGCTCCGGCGATTCAAGCGGAGATATAGTCTCATTCATTTCTTCACAGATCGTCAAAAAGTAGAACTTCTTGGAAACTTTGTTTCAGAAAGACTCCGAAAACTTTAATGTAACGGCAGAATTTGCGCGTCTGGCACCGCGCCGTCGTCACACCAAGAAGAAATGTCAATTTCCAAAAACGCGTGTATTTGCCACACGGGCACAGGCACTTGACAACACGTACGAGGTACACGTGCAAGAACACGAACACGAGCACGTACACGGATACGAGCAAGAACACGAACACGAACACGGTTTTCTGTGAAGAAAACGTACACTAAGATTCCAGTTAAGCAATGTTAATAAAAAATACCCTTACCGGAGTTTTGAGCCAGATCACACGAAACATCAACACACCAAGCCGATTAATATATTTTACAGCAACTTATTCAAATAGAATCAAGGCAACTCTAGCTTTAGTAAAATAAACTTGACATTAAATTCAGCACGCTACACGTGGTCCCTAACAACTCAGTTTTATGAAGCATGGCAGAAGGAAAAAAGTTCTCTTGCACTATGATGTCACATACAAGGCAAAATTGATATTGTGTGGAAATTGAATTATATGTTTACTGTGTGACGCAGGGGTTGTGCATGAGTGATTTTCGATGTTACAGCAATATATGACTTTTCGATAAAAACATTTTTTTCAGCACAGGTTTTTTTGTGCAGTGGAGAACACTGGTACTCCAGTATTGCTTTGGCGGTTGCACAACGTATGTAACTGTGCCATTTCAGCACTTTTCCATTTTGCAGTATATGACTTTTTGATAAAAAATATTTTTTTCCGATTCAAGTTTTATTATTCAATGGAAAACACTGGTACTCCAGTATTTCTTTTGCGGTTGTGCAACGTATGTAACTGTTCGATTTCAGCACTTGTCCATTGTGCCGTATAAGACTTTTCGATAAAAATATTTTTTTTCAGCACAGGTTTTTTTGTACAGTGGAAAACACTGGTTCTCCAGTATTGCTTTTGCGGTTGCACAACGTATGTTACTGTGCGATTTCAGCACTTGTCCATTTTGCAGTATATGACTTTTCGATAAAAATATTTTTTTTCAGCACAGGTTTTTTTGTACAGTGGAAAACACTGGTACTCTAGTATTGCATTTGCGGTTGCACAACCTATGTAACTGTGCGATTTCAGCACTTGTCCATTTTGCAGTATATGACTTTTCGATAAAAACATTTTTTTCAGCACAGGTTTTTTTGTGCAGTGGAGAACACTGGTACTCCAGTATTGCTTTGGCGGTTGCACAACGTATGTAACTGTGCCATTTCAGCACTTTTCCATTTTGCAGTATATGACTTTTTGATAAAAAATATTTTTTTCCGGTTCAAGTTTTTTTATGCAGTGGAAAACACTGGCACTCCAGTATTTCTTTTGCGGTTGCACAACGTATGTAACTGTGCGATTTCAGCACTTGTCGATTTTGCAGTATATGCCTTTTCGATGAAAGAAATATTGTTTCCGGTTCAAGTTTTATTATTCAATGGAAAACACTGGTACTCCAGTATTGCTTTTGCAGTTGCACAACGTATGTAACTGTGCGATTTCAGCACTTGTCGATTTTGCAGTATATGCCTTTTCGATGAAAGAAATATTTTTTCCGGTTCAAGTTTTGTTATACAATGGAAAACACTGGTACTCCAGTATTGCATTTGCGGTTGCACAACGTATGTAACTGTGCGATTTCAGCACTTGTCCATTTTGCAGTATATGACTTTTCGATACAAACATTTTTTTCAGCACAGGTTTTTTTGTGCAGTGGAAAACACTGGTACTCCAGTATTGCTTTTGCGGTTGCACAACGTATGTAACTGTTCAATTTCAGCACTTGTCGGTTTTGCGGTATATGCCTTTTCGATGAAAGAAATATTTTTTCCGGTTCAAGTTTTGTTATACAATGGAAAACACTGGTACTCCAGTATTGCTTTTGCGGTTGCACAACGTATGTAACTGTGCGATTTCAGCACTTGTCGATTTTGCAGTATATGCCTTTTCGATGAAAGAAATATTTTTTTCCGGTTCAAGTTTTATTATGGAGTGGAAAACACTGGCACCCCAGTATTTCTTTTGCGGTTGCACAACGTATGTAACTGTGCGATTTCAGCACTTGTCGATTTTGCAGTATATGCCTTTTCGATGAAAGAAATATTTTTTCCGGTTCAAGTTTTGTTATACAATGGAAAACACTGGTACTCCAGTATTGCTTTTGCGGTTGCACAACGTATGTAACTGTGCGATTTCAGCACTTGTCGGTTTTGCGGTATATGAATTTTCGACGAAAGAAATATTTTTTCCGGTTCAAGTTTTATTATACAATGGAAAACACTGGTACTCCAGTATTGCTTTTGCGGTTGCACAACGTATGTAACTGTGCGATTTCAGCACTTGTCGATTTTGCAGTATATGCCTTTGCGATGAAAGAAATATTTTTTTCCGGTTCAAGTTTTATTATGCAGTGGAAAACACTGGTACTCCAGTATTGCTTTTGCGGTTGCACAACGTATGTAACTGTTCGATTTCAGCACTTGTCCATTTTGCCGTATATGACTTTTCGATAAAAAGATTTTTTTTCAGCACAGGTTTTTTTGTACAGTGGAAAACACTGGTTCTCCAGTATTGCTTTTGCGGTTGCACAACGTATGTAACTGCGCCATTTCAGCACTTGTCCATTATGCAGTAGACGAATTAAAAAAAAAAATATTTTTTTTCAGTACAAGTTTTATTGTACAGTGGAAAACATTGCTACTCAGTATTGCTTTGGCGGTTGCATAACGTATGTAACTGTTCGATTTCAGCACTTGTCCATTTTGCAGTATATGACTTTTCGATAAAAAATATTTTTTTCTCCCCGAAGTTTTTTTTTTACAGAGGAAATCAGTGGTACTCCAGTATTGCTTTGGCGGTTGCATAACGTATGTAAATGTTCGATTTCAGCGCTTGTCCATTTTGCAGTATATGACTTTTCGATAAAAAATATTTTTTTTCAATATTAGCTTTATTATGCATTGGAAAACGCTGGTACTCCAGTGTTGCTTTTGCAGTTGCACAACGTATGTAACTGTGCGATTTCAGCACTTGTCGATTTTGCAGTATATGCCTTTTCGATGAAAGAAATATTTTTTCCGGTTCAAGTTTTGTTATACAATGGAAAACACTGGTACTCCAGTATTGCATTTGCGGTTGCACAACGTATGTAACTGTGCGATTTCAGCACTTGTCCATTTTGCAGTATATGACTTTTCGATACAAACATTTTTTTCAGCACAGGTTTTTTTGTGCAGTGGAAAACACTGGTACTCCAGTATTGCTTTTGCGGTTGCACAAGGTATGTAACTGTTCGATTTCAGCACTTGTCGGTTTTGCGGTATATGCCTTTTCGATGAAAGAAATATTTTTTCCGGTTCAAGTTTTATTATACAATGGAAAACACTGGTACTCCAGTATTGCTTTTGCGGTTGCACAACGTATGTAACTGCGCCATTTCAGCACTTGTCCGTTTTGCAGTATACGAATTTTCAAAAACAATATTTTTTTTTGTACAAGTTTTATTATACAGTGGAAAACATTGCTACTCAGTATTGCTTTTGCGGTTGCACAACGTATGTAACTGTGCCATTTCAGCACTTTTCCATTTTGCAGTATATGACTTTTTGATAAAAAATATTTTTTTCCGGTTCAAGTTTTATTATTCAGTGGAAAACACTGGCACTCCAGTATTGCTTTTGCGGTTGCACAACGTATGTAACTGTGCGATTTCAGGACTTGTCGATTTTGCAGTATATGACTTTTCGATGAAAGAAATATTTTTTGCGGTTCAAGTTTTATTATACAGTGGAAAACACTGGTACTCCAGTATTTCTTTTGCGGTTGCACAACGTATGTAACTGTGCCATTTCAGCACTTTTCCATTTTGCAGTATATGACTTTTTGATAAAAAATATTTTTTTCCGATTCAAGTTTTATTATTCAATGGAAAACACTGGTACTCCAGTATTTCTTTTGCGGTTGTGCAACGTATGTAACTGTTCGATTTCAGCACTTGTCCATTTTGCCGTATAAGACTTTTCGATAAAAATATTTTTTTTCAGCACAGGTTTTTTTGTGCAGTGGAGAACACTGGTACTCCAGTATTGCTTTGGCGGTTGCACAACGTATGTAACTGTGCCATTTCAGCACTTTTCCATTTTGCAGTATATGACTTTTTGATAAAAAATATTTTTTTCCGGTTCAAGTTTTATTATACAGTGGAAAACACTGGCACTCCAGTATTTCTTTTGCGGTTGCACAACGTATGTAACTGTGCGATTTCAGCACTTGTCGATTTTGCAGTATATGCCTTTTCGATGAAAGAAATATTTTTTCCGGTTCAAGTTTTATTATACAATGGAAAACACTGGTACTCCAGTATTGCTTTTGCAGTTGCACAACGTATGTAACTGTGCGATTTCAGCACTTGTCGATTTTGCAGTATATGCCTTTTCGATGAAAGAAATATTTTTTCCGGTTCAAGTTTTGTTATACAATGGAAAACACTGGTACTCCAGTATTGCATTTGCGGTTGCACAACGTATGTAACTGTGCGATTTCAGCACTTGTCCATTTTGCAGTATATGACTTTTCGATACAAACATTTTTTTCAGCACAGGTTTTTTTGTGCAGTGGAAAACACTGGTACTCCAGTATTGCTTTTGCGGTTGCACAACGTATGTAACTGTTCAATTTCAGCACTTGTCGGTTTTGCGGTATATGCCTTTTCGATGAAAGAAATATTTTTTCCGGTTCAAGTTTTATTATACAATGGAAAACACTGGTACTCCAGTATTGCTTTTGCGGTTGCACAACGTATGTAACTGTGCGATTTCAGCACTTGTCGATTTTGCAGTATATGCCTTTTCGATGAAAGAAATATTTTTTTCCGGTTCAAGTTTTATTATGGAGTGGAAAACACTGGCACCCCAGTATTTCTTTTGCGGTTGCACAACGTATGTAACTGTGCGATTTCAGCACTTGTCGATTTTGCAGTATATGCCTTTTCGATGAAAGAAATATTTTTTCCGGTTCAAGTTTTGTTATACAATGGAAAACACTGGTACTCCAGTATTGCTTTTGCGGTTGCACAACGTATGTAACTGTGCGATTTCAGCACTTGTCGGTTTTGCGGTATATGAATTTTCGACGAAAGAAATATTTTTTCCGGTTCAAGTTTTATTATACAATGGAAAACACTGGTACTCCAGTATTGCTTTTGCGGTTGCACAACGTATGTAACTGTGCGATTTCAGCACTTGTCGATTTTGCAGTATATGCCTTTGCGATGAAAGAAATATTTTTTTCCGGTTCAAGTTTTATTATGCAGTGGAAAACACTGGTACTCCAGTATTGCTTTTGCGGTTGCACAACGTATGTAACTGCGCCATTTCAGCACTTGTCCATTATGCAGTAGACGAATTAAAAAAAAAAATATTTTTTTTCAGTACAAGTTTTATTGTACAGTGGAAAACATTGCTACTCAGTATTGCTTTGGCGGTTGCATAACGTATGTAACTGTTCGATTTCAGCACTTGTCCATTTTGCAGTATATGACTTTTCGATAAAAAATATTTTTTCTCCCCGAAGTTTTTTTTTTACAGAGGAAATCAGTGGTACTCCAGTATTGCTTTGGCGGTTGCATAACGTATGTAAATGTTCGATTTCAGCGCTTGTCCATTTTGCAGTATATGACTTTTCGATAAAAAATATTTTTTTTCAATATTAGCTTTATTATGCATTGGAAAACGCTGGTACTCCAGTGTTGCTTTTGCAGTTGCACAACGTATGTAACTGTGCGATTTCAGCACTTGTCGATTTTGCAGTATATGCCTTTTCGATGAAAGAAATATTTTTTCCGGTTCAAGTTTTGTTATACAATGGAAAACACTGGTACTCCAGTATTGCATTTGCGGTTGCACAACGTATGTAACTGTGCGATTTCAGCACTTGTCCATTTTGCAGTATATGACTTTTCGATACAAACATTTTTTTCAGCACAGGTTTTTTTGTGCAGTGGAAAACACTGGTACTCCAGTATTGCTTTTGCGGTTGCACAACGTATGTAACTGTTCGATTTCAGCACTTGTCGGTTTTGCGGTATATGCCTTTTCGATGAAAGAAATATTTTTTCCGGTTCAAGTTTTATTATACAATGGAAAACACTGGTACTCCAGTATTGCTTTTGCGGTTGCACAACGTATGTAACTGCGCCATTTCAGCACTTGTCCGTTTTGCAGTATACGAATTTTCAAAAACAATATTTTTTTTTGTACAAGTTTTATTATACAGTGGAAAACATTGCTACTCAGTATTGCTTTTGCGGTTGCACAACGTATGTAACTGTGCCATTTCAGCACTTTTCCATTTTGCAGTATATGACTTTTTGATAAAAAATATTTTTTTCCGGTTCAAGTTTTATTATTCAGTGGAAAACACTGGCACTCCAGTATTGCTTTTGCGGTTGCACAACGTATGTAACTGTGCGATTTCAGCACTTGTCGATTTTGCAGTATATGACTTTTCGATGAAAGAAATATTTTTTGCGGTTCAAGTTTTGTTATACAGTGGAAAACACTGGTACTCCAGTATTTCTTTTGCGGTTGCACAACGTATGTAACTGTGCCATTTCAGCACTTTTCCATTTTGCAGTATATGACTTTTTGATAAAAAATATTTTTTTCCGATTCAAGTTTTATTATTCAATGGAAAACACTGGTACTCCAGTATTTCTTTTGCGGTTGTGCAACGTATGTAACTGTTCGATTTCAGCACTTGTCCATTTTGCCGTATAAGACTTTTCGATAAAAATATTTTTTTTCAGCACAGGTTTTTTTGTACAGTGGAAAACACTGGTTCTCCAGTATTGCTTTTGCGGTTGCACAACGTATGTTACTGTGCGATTTCAGCACTTGTCCATTTTGCAGTATATGACTTTTCGATAAAAATATTTTTTTTCAGCACAGGTTTTTTTGTACAGTGGAAAACACTGGTACTCTAGTATTGCATTTGCGGTTGCACAACGTATGTAACTGTGCGATTTCAGCACTTTTCCATTTTGCAGTATATGACTTTTCGATAAAAACATTTTTTTCAGCACAGGTTTTTTTGTGCAGTGGAGAACACTGGTACTCCAGTATTGCTTTGGCGGTTGCACAACGTATGTAACTGTGCCATTTCAGCACTTTTCCATTTTGCAGTATATGACTTTTTGATAAAAAATATTTTTTTCCGGTTCAAGTTTTATTATACAGTGGAAAACACTGGCACTCCAGTATTTCTTTTGCGGTTGCACAACGTATGTAACTGTGCGATTTCAGCACTTGTCGATTTTGCAGTATATGCCTTTTCGATGAAAGAAATATTTTTTCCGGTTCAAGTTTTATTATACAATGGAAAACACTGGTACTCCAGTATTGCTTTTGCAGTTGCACAACGTATGTAACTGTGCGATTTCAGCACTTGTCGATTTTGCAGTATATGCCTTTTCGATGAAAGAAATATTTTTTCCGGTTCAAGTTTTGTTATACAATGGAAAACACTGGTACTCCAGTATTGCATTTGCGGTTGCACAACGTATGTAACTGTGCGATTTCAGCACTTGTCCATTTTGCAGTATATGACTTTTCGATACAAACATTTTTTTCAGCACAGGTTTTTTTGTGCAGTGGAAAACACTGGTACTCCAGTATTGCTTTTGCGGTTGCACAACGTATGTAACTGTTCGATTTCAGCACTTGTCGGTTTTGCGGTATATGCCTTTTCGATGAAAGAAATATTTTTTCCGGTTCAAGTTTTATTATACAATGGAAAACACTGGTACTCCAGTATTGCTTTTGCGGTTGCACAACGTATGTAACTGTGCGATTTCAGCACTTGTCGATTTTGCAGTATATGCCTTTAGGATGAAAGAAATATTTTTTTCCGGTTCAAGTTTTATTATGGAGTGGAAAACACTGGCACTCCAGTATTTCTTTTGCGGTTGCACAACGTATGTAACTGTGCGATTTCAGCACTTGTCGATTTTGCAGTATATGCCTTTTCGATGAAAGAAATATTTTTTCCGGTTCAAGTTTTGTTATACAATGGAAAACACTGGTACTCCAGTATTGCTTTTGCGGTTGCACAACGTATGTAACTGTTCGATTTCAGCACTTGTCCATTTTGCCGTATATGACTT
Source organism: Ascidia mentula (assembly GCF_947561715.1). Lineage (NCBI taxonomy): Eukaryota > Metazoa > Chordata > Ascidiacea > Phlebobranchia > Ascidiidae > Ascidia > Ascidia mentula. The sequence goes on from NC_138568.1 coordinate 11,927,491, forward strand.
TTCGATAAAAAGATTTTTTTTCAGCACAGGTTTTTTTGTACAGTGGAAAACACTGGTTCTCCAGTATTGCTTTTGCGGTTGCACAACGTATATAACTGCGCCATTTCAGCACTTGTCCATTATGCAGTAGACGAATTAAAAAAAAAAATATTTTTTTTCAGTACAAGTTTTATTGTACAGTGGAAAACATTGCTACTCAGTATTGCTTTGGCGGTTGCATAACGTATGTAACTGTTCGATTTCAGCACTTGTCCATTTTGCAGTATATGACTTTTCGATAAAAAATATTTTTTTCTCCCCAAAGTTTTTTTTTTACAGAGGAAATCAGTGGTACTCCAGTATTGCTTTGGCGGTTGCATAACGTATGTAAATGTTCGATTTCAGCGCTTGTCCATTTTGCAGTATATGACTTTTCGATAAAAAATATTTTTTTTCAATATTAGCTTTATTATGCATTGGAAAACGCTGGTACTCCAGTGTTGCTTTTGCCGTTGCACAAAGTATGTAACTGTGCCATTTCAGCACTTTTCCATTTTGCAGTATATGACTTTTTGATAAAAAATATTTTTTTCCGATTCAAGTTTTATTATACAATGGAAAACACTGGTACTCCAGTATTTCTTTTGCGGTTGCACAACGTATGTAACTGTGCCATTTCAGCACTTTTCCATTTTGCAGTATATGACTTTTTGATAAAAAATATTTTTTTCCGATTCAAGTTTTATTATACAATGGAAAACACTGGTACTCCAGTATTTCTTTTGCGGTTGTACAACGTATGTAACTGTGCGATTTCAGCACTTGTCCATTTTGCCGAATAAGACTTTTCGATAAAAATATTTTTTTTCAGCACAGGTTTTTTTGTACAGTGGAAAACACTGGTACTCCAGTATTGCTTTTGCGGTTGCACAACGTATGTTACTGTGCGATTTCAGCACTTGTCCATTTTGCAGTATATGACTTTTCGATAAACAATATTTTTTTTCAGTACAAGTTTTATTATACAGTGGAAAACACTGGTACTCCAGTATTGCTTTTGCGGTTGCACAACGTATGTAACTGTTCGATTTCAGCACTTGTCCATTTTGCCGTATATGACTTTTCGATAAAATATTTTTTTTCAGCACAGGTTTTTTTGTACAGTGGAAAACACTGGTTCTCCAGTATTGCTTTTGCGGTTGCACAACGTATGTAACTGCTCCATTTCAGCACTTGTCCATTTTGCAGTAGACGAATTCAAAAAAAAAATATTTTTTTAAGTACAAGTTTTATTGTTCAGTGGAAAACATTGCTACTCATTATTGCTTTGGCGGTTGCATAACGTATGTAACTTTTCGATTTCAGCACTTGTCCATTTTGCAGTATATGACTTTTCGATAAAAAATATTTTTTTCTCCCCAAATTTTTTTTTTACAGAGGAAATCAGTGGTACTCCAGTATTGCTTTGGCGGTTGCATAACGTATGTAAATGTTCGATTTCAGCGCTTGTCCATTTTGCAGTATATGACTTTTCGATAAAAAATATTTTTTTTCAATATTAGCTTTATTATGCATTGGAAAACGCTGGTACTCCAGTGTTGCTTTTGCCGTTGCACAAAGTATGTAACTAAGCGATTTCAGCACTTGTCCATTTTGCAGTATATGACTTTTCGATAAAAAATATTTTTTTTCAGTACAAGTTTTATTGTACAGTGGAAAACACTGGTACTGCAGTATTGCTTTGGCGGTTGCATAAAGTATGTAACTGTTCGATTTCAGTACTTGTCCATTTTGCAGTATATGACTTTTCGATAAAAATATTTTTTTTCAGCACAGGTTTTTTTGTACAGTGGAAAACACTGGTACTCTAGTATTGCTTTTGCGGTTGCACAACCTATGTAACTGTGCGATTTCAGCACTTGTCCATTTTGCAGTATATGACTTTTCGATAAAAACATATTTTTCAGCACAGGTTTTTTTGTGCAGTGGAGAACACTGGTACTCCAGTATTGCTTTGGCGGTTGCACAACGTATGTAACTGTGCGATTTCAGCACTTGTCCATTTTGCAGTATATGACTTTTCGATAAAAATAATTTTTTCTCCCCAAAGTTTTTTTTTTGCAGTGGACCTCCAGTATTGCTTTGGCTGTTGCATAACGTATATAACTGTTCGATTTCAGCACTTGTCCATTTTGCAGTATATGACTTTTCGATAAAAAATATTTTTTTTCAGAACAAGCTTTATTATACAGTGGAAAACGCTGGTACTCCAGTATTGCTTTTGCGGTTGCACAACGTATGTAACTGTTCGATTTCAGCACTTGTCCATTTTGCCGTATATGACTTTTCGATAAAAATATTTTTTTTTCAGCACAGGTTTTTTTGTACAGTGGAAAACACTGGTTCTCCAGTATTGCATTTGCGGTTGCACAACGTATGCAACTGCGCGATTTCAGCACTTGTCCATTTTGCCGTATAAGACTTTTCGATAAAAATATTTTTTTTCAGCACAGGTTTTTTTGTACAGTGGAAAACACTGGTACTCCAGTATTGCTTTTGCGGTTGCACAACGTATGTTACTGTGCGATTTCAGCACTTGTCCATTTTGCAGTATATGACTTTTCGATAAACAATATTTTTTTTCAGTACAAGTTTTATTATACAGTGGAAAACACTGGTACTCCAGTATTGCTTTTGCGGTTGCACAACGTATGTAACTGTTCGATTTCAGCACTTGTCCATTTTGCCGTATATGACTTTTCGATAAAATATTTTTTTTCAGCACAGGTTTTTTTGTACAGTGGAAAACACTGGTTCTCCAGTATTGCTTTTGCGGTTGCACAACGTATGTAACTGCTCCATTTCAGCACTTGTCCATTTTGCAGTAGACGAATTCAAAAAAAAAATATTTTTTTAAGTACAAGTTTTATTGTTCAGTGGAAAACATTGCTACTCATTATTGCTTTGGCGGTTGCATAACGTATGTAACTTTTCGATTTCAGCACTTGTCCATTTTGCAGTATATGACTTTTCGATAAAAAATATTTTTTTCTCCCCAAATTTTTTTTTTACAGAGGAAATCAGTGGTACTCCAGTATTGCTTTGGCGGTTGCATAACGTATGTAAATGTTCGATTTCAGCGCTTGTCCATTTTGCAGTATATGACTTTTCGATAAAAAATATTTTTTTTCAATATTAGCTTTATTATGCATTGGAAAACGCTGGTACTCCAGTGTTGCTTTTGCCGTTGCACAAAGTATGTAACTAAGCGATTTCAGCACTTGTCCATTTTGCAGTATATGACTTTTCGATAAAAAATATTTTTTTTCAGTACAAGTTTTATTGTACAGTGGAAAACACTGGTACTGCAGTATTGCTTTGGCGGTTGCATAAAGTATGTAACTGTTCGATTTCAGTACTTGTCCATTTTGCAGTATATGACTTTTCGATAAAAATATTTTTTTTCAGCACAGGTTTTTTTGTACAGTGGAAAACACTGGTACTCTAGTATTGCTTTTGCGGTTGCACAACCTATGTAACTGTGCGATTTCAGCACTTGTCCATTTTGCAGTATATGACTTTTCGATAAAAACATATTTTTCAGCACAGGTTTTTTTGTGCAGTGGAGAACACTGGTACTCCAGTATTGCTTTGGCGGTTGCACAACGTATGTAACTGTGCGATTTCAGCACTTGTCCATTTTGCAGTATATGACTTTTCGATAAAAATAATTTTTTCTCCCCAAAGTTTTTTTTTTGCAGTGGACCTCCAGTATTGCTTTGGCTGTTGCATAACGTATATAACTGTTCGATTTCAGCACTTGTCCATTTTGCAGTATATGACTTTTCGATAAAAAATATTTTTTTTCAGAACAAGCTTTATTATACAGTGGAAAACGCTGGTACTCCAGTATTGCTTTTGCGGTTGCACAACGTATGTAACTGTTCGATTTCAGCACTTGTCCATTTTGCCGTATATGACTTTTCGATAAAAATATTTTTTTTTCAGTACAAGTTTTATTATACAGTGGAAAACATTGCTACTCAGTATTGCTTTTGCGGTTGCACAACGTATTTGCAGCATAAGAATTATCGACAAAAATATTTTTTTTTTAGAACAAGTTTTATTATACAGTGGAAAACATTGGTACTCCAGTATTGCTTTTGCAGTTGCATAACGTATGTAACTGTTCGATTTCAGCACTTGTCCATTTTGCCGTATATGACTTTTCGATAAAAATATTTTTTTTTCAGTACAAATTTTATTATACAGTGGAAAACATTGGTACTCAGTATTGCTTTTGCGGTTGCACAACGTATTTGCAGCATAAGAATTATCGATAAAAATATTTTTTTTTGGTGCAAGTTTTATTATTCAGTGGAAGACATTGGTACTCCAGTATTGCTTTTGCAGTTGCACAATGTATGTAACTGTGCGATTTAAGCTCTTGTCCATTTTGCCGTATATGACTTTTCGATGAAAATAATTGTTTTGGTACAAGTTTTATTTTGGAGTGGAAAACACTGGTATTCCATAGTTTTGCTAATGCGGTTGCACAACGTATGTAACTGCGCCATTTCAGCACTTGTCCGTTTTGCAGTATACGAATTTTCAAAAACAATATTTTTTTTTGTACAAGTTTTATTATACAGTGGAAAACATTGCTACTCAGTATTGCTTTTGCGGTTGCACAACGTATGTAACTGTGCCATTTCAGCACTTTTCCATTTTGCAGTATATGACTTTTTGATAAAAAATATTTTTTTCCGGTTCAAGTTTTATTATTCAGTGGAAAACACTGGTTCTCCAGTATTGCTTTTGCGGTTGCACAACGTATGTAACTGTGCGATTTCAGCACTTGTCGATTTTGCAGTATATGACTTTTCGATGAAAGAAATATTTTTTGCGGTTCAAGTTTTATTATACAGTGGAAAACACTGGTACTCCAGTATTGCTTTTGCGGTTGCACAACGTATGTAACTGTGCCATTTCAGCACTTTTCCATTTTGCAGTATATGACTTTTTGATAAAAAATATTTTTTTCCGATTCAAGTTTTATGATACAATGGAAAACACTGGTACTCCAGTATTTCTTTTGCGGTTGCACAACGTATGTAACTGTGCCATTTCAGCACTTTTCCATTTTGCAGTATATGACTTTTTGATAAAAAATATTTTTTTCCGATTCAAGTTTTATTATTCAATGGAAAACACTGGTACTCCAGTATTTCTTTTGCGGTTGTGCAACGTATGTAACTGTTCGATTTCAGCACTTGTCCATTTTGCCGTATAAGACTTTTCGATAAAAATATTTTTTTTCAGCACAGGTTTTTTTGTACAGTGGAAAACACTGGTTCTCCAGTATTGCTTTTGCGGTTGCACAACGTATGTTACTGTGCGATTTCAGCACTTGTCCATTTTGCAGTATATGACTTTTCGATAAAAAGATTTTTTTTCAGCACATGTTTTTTTTGTACAGTGGAAAACACTGGTTCTCCAGTATTGCTTTTGCGGTTGCACAACGTATGTAACTGCGCCATTTCAGCACTTGTCCATTTTGCAGTAGACGAATTTAAAAAAACAATATTTTTTTTCAGTACAAGTTTTGTTGTACAGTGGAAAACATTGCTACTCAGTATTGCTTTGGCGGTTGCATAACGTATGTAACTGTTCGATTTCAGCACTTGTCTATTTTGCAGTATATGACTTTTCGATAAAAAATATTTTTTTCTCCCCAAAGTTTTTTTTTTGCAGAGGAAATCAGTGGTACTCCAGTATTGCTTTGGCGGTTGCATAACGTATGTAAATGTTCGATTTCAGCGCTTGTCCATTTTGCAGTATATGACTTTTCGATAAAAAATATTTTTTTTCAATATTAGCTTTATTATGCATTGGAAAACGCTGGTACTCCAGTGTTGCTTTTGCCGTTGCACAAAGTATGTAACTAAGCGATTTCAGCACTTGTCCATTTTGCAGTATATGACTTTTCGATAAAAAATATTTTTTTTCAGTACAAGTTTTATTGTACAGTGGAAAACACTGGTACTCCAGTATTGCTTTGGCGGTTGCATAAAGTATGTAACTGTTCGATTTCAGTACTTGTCCATTTTGCAGTATATGACTTTTCGATAAAAATATTTTTTTTCAGCACAGGTTTTTTTGTTCAGTGGAAAACACTGGTACTCCAGTATTGCATTTGCGGTTGCACAACCTATGTAACTGTGCGATTTCAGCACTTGTCCATTTTGCAGTATATGACTTTTCGATAAAAACATTTTTTTCAGCACAGGTTTTTTTGTGCAGTGGAGAACACTGGTACTCCAGTATTGCTTTGGCGGTTGCACAACCTATGTAACTGTGCGATTTCAGTACTTGTCCATTTTGCAGTATATGACTTTTCGATAAAAATATTTTTTTCTCCCCAAAGTTTTTTTTTTCCAGTGGACCTCCAGTATTGCTTTGGCTGTTGCATAACGTATATAACTGTTCGATTTCAGCACTTGTCCATTTTGCAGTATATGACTTTTCGATAAAAAATATTTTTTTTCAGAACAAGCTTTATTATACAGTGGAAAACGCTGGTACTCCAGTATTGCTTTTGCGGTTGCACAACGTATATAACTGTGCGATTTCAGCACTTGTCCATTTTGCAGTATGTGACTTTTCTATAAAAATATTTTTTTTCAGTACAAGGTTTATTATACATTGGAAAACGCTGGTACTCCGGTATTGCTTTTGCGGTTGCACAACGTATGTAACTATGCGATTTCAGCGCTTGTCCATTTTGCGGTATATGACTAATCGACAATAAATATTTTTTTGCAGTACAAGCTTTATTATGCCGTGGAAAACGCTGGTACTCCGGTATTGCTTTTTCGGTTGCCCAACGTATGTAACTATGTTTCGTGGGTGTACGAATCTTGTGTCGTTTGTTTTGCAGGAAAATTAAGTTAATTATTCTTAACAAGTTAAGTAACGTGTTCTTTATTGCTGTGCACATCAAGTCTCGCAGTAATTAGTGACCCAGTTGTTTTGGTAAGTGTTGTTTTGTTTGCATGTGTGTCTTTGTCAACATTATGTCAATAACCATTGTCTTGAATTGTTAAACCTTTTGTTGTTACAATATGTCTGGTTTAAAGTGTACTTTGTTTGTTACTTGCAGTTTGACTTGAATGCTCGTCAACAAATAACTGTTTTAAAGTCCTGGTCAAAACGTTTCGGTAAGAATGTTATATCGTTGAAACCGGCATTTTTCTATTGTGCTTATGGCCTAATATTTCCTTTAGAAAACCGTCCGCCAGTTTATCAATCTAATCCCGTGAAGTACTACATCCCGCTAATTGAAGCCAACAAGGGCTTTGTTAATACAATAAACTGTTGGAATTTTGTTGGAGTGTTAGTGGGAAGAATGCCTGTAGTTGGGACCTGGCAGGCGCGTTTTTGAATCTACGTAGAAGCACCAGAGTGGACGTCTGTGCCCACCAGGAGCACTGAAGTAGGCGTTACATTCGAAGTTTTCGAAACGTTTGCAAAACAAACGTTTTTGATTTAAAGTGAAGCTATGCCTGGAAGCACAAGGAGGTCAATCCTTTTCATCACCAGTATCTAGGCACCAAGTAGTGCTGAAAAAACATGCAGCACCATCAATGATCCAACTGAAGCATGACAAAGAATTACTGAATGACTGGTATAAGACTGCTGAAAATGCAATCATGTACAAAGATATTTCATTGGTTAATTCTGTTTCAAAACGTATTGAAGAAGTTTCAACTCGCTTGATAAACACATACTCTTAAGCTTTTAGAGTGGGTACCATCAGGTGAAAGGCATGATGACTTTCAACTACAGTTACAGGAAGTCATTCAATGTAAGAAGGAAATGGAAGCAAGAATTGGTCAGTTTCAAACGAATTTCAAAATTCAGGTTGGAGAGAACATTGATGTTAGTTCTTCGTCATTCTTTACATCTCCAGTTGCTGTTCGTACTTTTCCGGCTGTGCAACAGGCCCGAAGTGCGAGGACGAGCTCTTCCAAGTCTACCCATTTTTCAAGAAGCTCTACAAAGACACAGGGAAGTACATCATCCAGTGTAAAGCGGTTGGAAGCAAAGGTTCGTCTTGAAAAGGCTCAAGTGAGATCACGGCATGTTGAGAAAACACAACAAATTGAACATGAAAAACAAAAACTTGAAGCTCAAAGGCAAACACTAGCAGCACAGTGTGAAATTGAAGAAGCTGAAGCAGAAGTTAAAATTTGGGAGGCAGCTTCTTATGTGTCTCCAGATGATGGGAAAATGAGATCAAATGAAACCGATATTCCAAAACCTTTTCATAATGGTCTTGCTGAAGAAAATGAAGTTCTATTGTTGAAGCCCTGCAAGCCCAAGTACACCTCTCCGCTGGACAAAGCTGACACAGCAAACCCATCTAAAGCAGAAACTGTACAACCTGAAAGTGCTGTTGTGCGTGGAATAATGGCTGCAGTTGGTGATGCAATGTCTACACCAAAAACAGATTCCCTGAAATTTCATGGAGAACCAATGGATTATTGGCCATTTATCAGAAGTTTCGAAGCCACTATTGAAAAGAAGGCACCTTCTGATCGAGTAAAGATGAACTATCTAATGAATTATTGCAAAGGAAAAGCTTACTCATTAATTGAGCATTGTACAGTTATGCCACCTGAATTGGGATATGTTCAAGCTCAAAGCATTCTATATGACAATTTCGGAAAACCATACATAGTGTCAAGAGCCTTTGTTCGCCAACTTACAAGTGGTCCAAATCTCAAACCAGATGATTCTGATGGTTTGCAGCAGTTTGCTACTTCACTGCGCAAATGTCTTTTGATTTTGAAAGGCTTGGGAAATTTTAGTGATCTGAACACCACTGACAGGTTGGTTGAGTTGGTATTGAAGTTACCATACAACTCACAGAATTTGTGGAAACGTCGTGCGGCTACTATCCTCCGAGAAAAGGGCGAAGAAGCAAATTTCCAACATTTAGTGGAGTTTGTTGAAGAAGAAGCAGAGGTTGCCAACACTGTTTTTGCAAAACTGCTGGTACCTCGCAAAAGAGAAGAAAGGAAGCCCCAGGACAAGCCACCCAAGAAGAGTTCTGTTCACACAGTTGTAAACAAGGCGAATAGAGCGCCCACACAGACCAGGTTTACAAAATCAGTTTCGAAGTGCTTGTTCTGCAGCCAAAGTCACTCCTTTGTTGACTGCCCTAGTTTGAAGAAAAAATCTGTTTCAGAAAGAGCCAACTGGTTTCGTGAGAAGTATTTATGTTTCAATTGCCTAAATCCTGGTCACATTGCAAAGCAGTGCAAAGAAGCTGTTACTTGTTCTGTAGAAGGTTGTGGAAGAAAGCACCATGCATTATTGCATTTGCCCACAAGAAGTGCATCAGCTATAAGAAATCCTGATGCAAGAAATGAAAGTTCATCTGTAAGTGATGTGCCTTGTACAGGGAAGGTTTGTTGCAACACATCAAAGAATGGAAGGAGTGCATATATGAGTGTCCTACCTGTAAAGTTTGTTGCCAATGGCAGAGAATTCGAGTCCTATGCCTTTCTTGACATTGGGTCCGATGCTACGTTTTGTCATACAAAGCTAATCGAAAAACTTGGTTAAAAGGGAAAGTTTAAACGCATTCAAATGGATACACTTGGGCGGAGGCCAAAGATGCTAGAAGGAATTGGTGTTGATTTACAAGTGTTATCCATGGATGGCAATGAAGTCATCAACATTGAAGAAGCCATGTCCGTGGATCATATTCCAGTAAGTCCATACTCCTACCCAACTGACGAGGATCTACAGAGCTTCCCTCATCTAAAAGGTCTTGAGATGCCAAAGGTTGACAGTGAGGAAATTATGCTGTTAATTGGTACCGATACACCGTATGCTCATCGCACCCTGGAGATTCGAACTGGAGGGAAAAAGGAGCCATTTGCTGCGAGAACTCCACTGGGGTGGTCGTTGATTGGTCCATCACCAGATAAAGGGTATGTGCAAGCCAATCGAATCAGAACATTGGAACTGGATCAAAGAATACAAAGGTCATGGTACCAAGATTTTTGTGAAGAACCTGGAGATTTGCAATTCCCCACATCTAAGGAAGACAGAAAGGTTTTAAAGTTTATGAAGGAAGAAGTTAAACATGTGGATGGACATTTTGTCCTACCTTTACCCAAGAGGAATAGCGTAAAATTACCTGGAGACAATTTAGTTTCAGCGCAAAAAAGATTGCTGTATTTGCAAAGGCGCTTACAAAAGGATGACTTACTTTGCAAAGGATATGTGGAAAGAATTCAAGAGTACATAGACAAAGGATATGCTGAACAGGTGCCAACTGAAGAACTACAAACAAGTGACCCCACGTGGTACCTTCCTCACCATCCAGTTTATCACCCACATAAACCAGACAAAGTCCGAGTCGTCTTTGATTGCGCTGCAACACAAAAAGGTGTGTCCTTAAACGATAGTCTCATGCAGGGTCCTGACCTTGTTAACAGTCTGGTCAGTGTGCTAACCCGCTTCCGAAAGAATCAAATTGCAATTGTTGGTGATGTGGAAGCTATGTTCCACCAAGTTAGAGTAAAGAAGAGTGATTCCAATTTACTGAGGTTTTTATGGTGGCCTGAAGGTGATCTCACAAAGAAGCCAACAGTTCACCGAATGTTAGTCCACATATTTGGAGCCACCTCATCCCCATGTATGGCTACATTCTGTTTGAAGCACACCACTGAGGAATTTGGACATGAGTTTGACAAACATGTGTCTGAAATAGTGAAGCACAATTTTTATGTAGATGATTGTTTAGCATCTGCACCAACTGAAGAGGAAGCAATTAAGACTGTTTTCCAACTTTGTAAATTGCTACAAAGGGGAGGTTTTCGTCTCACAAAGTGGATTTCAAACAGCCAAGCAGTTTTGGACCGGATCCCTGAAACTGAAATAGCAAAGTCAATGGCAACTTGCTGTTCTACAATCAATCCTGTTGACACTTTAATAAACAGGTTTTCGTCATTGTTTAAGTTGAAGAAGGCAGTAGCCTGGATATTGCGGTACAAACTCTACCTGCATTCGAAGAAAACTGTTCAGAAGGGAAAACTGACTGTTTTTGCAGGCAGAGCTGGAATTGGTGAAGTATGTCCAAAGGTCAGCGTTTCCAATTGCATTTGAAGCTCTGTCGAATTTAGGCACAGATCAAAAGGGTCGTCGCTGGTTGAAGAAGTCTAACCAAACGAAGTGCTTAAACAAGTTAAACCCGCAACTGATAAGGAAGATTGGACAACGCACCCATTCCTTTTGAATCCAGACATCCCATCATCTTACCAAGTAATCACCATTTGACAAAGCTAATTATTACGCATTACCACGAGCAAGGCGGTCATTCAGGGACTGCACATACATGGACGGCGATCCGCCAGAAGTACTGGATTGTGAAGGGTGGTGCAGCTGTCCGTCGTGCTCTCGTTCACTGTATACCTTGCCGCAAACGCAACGTGCCCCGCAGTCAGCAACTGATGGCAGATCTACCACCAGCACGCTTGAAGCCGAACGAGCCACCATTCTCGTACACCGGAATCGATTTTTTCGGTCCCTTTTTAGTGAAGCGCGGCCGCAGCGAAGTAAAGAGATATGGCTGCATTTTTACCTGCATGACGATGCGTGCCGTGCATATCGAAGTTGCCGAAGATTTGTCAACCGACTCGTTCATAAACGCCTTGAGAAGATTTATTGCCCGAAGAGGACAGCCAGTTGAAATTTATAGCGATAATGGAACGAATTTTGTGGGAGCAGAGCGTGTTTTACGCGAAGCCCTGGAGGAGCTGAACAAGGAGAAGCTGGAAGCTCATCTTCAACAGAAAGGAATAAAATGGGCGTTTAATCCCCCAGCAGCAAGTCACATGGGCGGCATATGGGAGAGATTAATCCGTTCCATACGAAAAATCCTGAACTCGATGCTACACAAGTCCCCGATTATTAGTGAAGATACCCTACGTACGTTGATGGTGGAAGTTGAAAATATACTCAACTCCAGACCGTTGACGCCCGTCACGTTTAGTCCAAGCAACGACGTTCCTTTGACACCTAATCACATTCTGTTACAGAAGCCAAGCCCTATTATGGCACCTGGGCAATGTGACGAAAAGGACAACTACACCCGCCGTCGCTGGCGCCAAGTGCCGTTCTTAGCTGACGAATTTTGGAGACGATGGACCAATGAGTACTTGCCAACCATCGCTTTGCGGCAAAAGTGGCCAGACAGAAGAAAAAATATCGAAGTCGGCGATATTGTTCTCGTTGTTAACGAATCTATGCCCCGTCGAGGCTGGGACCTTGGTCGAGTTATAAATACCTATCCGGACAAACATGGAGTTGTCAGACAAGTCGACGTCAAAACGAAATCAAACATAATCAAAAGGCCAATTGCAAAGTTGTGCCTTGTTTTCGAGGCTAGCGGTTCCCAAGTGCATTCGACAGGCTCCGACAACTAGTCGTCCACTACTGGTGTTGAGCGTGGTGCTCTAAATTGAAGGAAGACATGAAGAAATGAACGCTATGCTGTTGAGCTAACACCCACGCATGTTTATTCATACAGACTTTGCTGCAACTAGCCAATTGAAATTGGCAAATTTTTCGTCTCCGTAACTTGTGTGATTTACGATGTTATTTTTTGTTTGTGAATTGGAAACGTACTCTTCTGAGCCGTACATTTGTGGGGGAGGATGTTACATCGTAAATTACTGTTTTTTGTCTACTGTTTCCCCAAATGGTAAATTTCTGTATAAACAGCGCCTTCATGTGGAAAATTTCGCGCCTCGTGTTCGGCAAGTTTGCTGACAACGGCTGTAGTTAGTTTCGTGGGTCTACGAATCTTGTGTCGTTTGTTTTGCAGGAAAATTAAGTTAATTATTCTTAACAAGTTAAGTAACCTGTTCTTTATTGCTGTGCACATCAAGTCTCACAGTAATTAGTGACCCAGTTGTTTTGGTAAGTGTTGTTTTATTTGCATGTGTGTCTTTGTCAACATTATGTCAATAACCATTGTCTTGAATTGTTAAACCTTTTGTTGTGACAATATGTCTGGTTTAAAGTGTACTTTTTTTGTTACTTGCAGTTTGACTTGAATGCTCGTCAACAAATAACTGTTTTAAAGTCCTGGTCAAAACGTTTCGGTAAGAATGTTATATCGTTGAAACCGGCATTTTTCTATTGTGCTTATGGCCTAATATTTCCTTTAGAAAACCGTCGCCAGTTTATCAATCTAATCCCGTGAAGTACTACATCCCGCTAATTGAAGCCAACAAGGGCTTTGTTAATACAATAAACTGTTGGAATTTTGTTGGAGTGTTAGTGGGAAGAATGCATGTAGTTGGGACCTGGCAGGCGCGTATTTGAATCTACGTAGAAGCACCAGAGTGGACGTCTGTGCCCACCAGGAGCACTGAAGTAGGCGTTACAACAAGGTTTATTATACATTGGAAAACGCTGGTACTCCGGTATTGCTTTTTCGGTTGCACAACGTATGTAACTGTGTGATTTCGGCGCTTGTCCATTTTGCAGTATATGACTTTTGGATAAAAAATATTTTTTTTCAATACAAGCTTTATTATACAGTGGAAAACGCTGGTACTCCAGTGTTGCTTTTGCCGTTGCACAAAGTATGTAACTAAGCGATTTCAGCACTTGTCCATTTTGCAGTATATGACTTTTCGATAAAAAATATTTTTTTTCAGTACAAGCTTTATTATGCAGTGGAAAACGCTGATACTCCAGTACTGAGTTTGCGGTTGCACAACGTATGTAACCATGCGATTTCAGCACTTGTCCATTTTGCAGTATATGACTTTTCGATAAAAAATATTTTTTTTCAGTACAAGCTTTATTATGCAGTGGAAAACGCTGATACTCCAGTACTGAGTTTGCGGTTGCACAACGTATGTAACCATGCGATTTCAGCACTTGTCCATTTTGCAGTATATGACTTTTCGATAAAAAATATTTTTTTTCAGTACAAGCTTTATTATACAGTGGAAAACGCTGATACTCCAGTTTTGCGTTTGCGGTTGCACAACGTATGTAACTATGCGCTTTCAGCACTTGTCCATTTTGCAGTATATGACTTTTCGATAAAAAATATTTTTTTTCAGTACAAGCTTTATTATGCAGTGGAAAACGCTGATACTCCAGTACTGAGTTTGCGGTTGCACAACGTATGTAACTATGCGATTTCAGCACTTGTCCATTTTGCAGTATATGACTTTTCGATAAAAAATATTTTTTTTCAGTACGAGCTTTATTATACAGTGGAAAACGCTGATACTCCAGTACTGAGTTTGCGGTTGCACAACGTATGTAACCATGCGATTTCAGCACTTGTCCATTTTGCAGTATACGACTTTTCGGTAAAAAATATTTTTTTTTAGAACAAACTTTATTATACAGTGGAAAACGCTGGTACTCCAGTATTGCTTTTGCGGTTGCACAACGTATGTAACTATGCGATTTCAGCACTTGTCCATTTTGCAGTATATGACTTTTCGATAAAAAATAGTTTTTTTTCTGTACAAGCTTTATTATACAGTGGAAAACGCTGATACTCCAGTACTGAGTTTGCGGTTGCACAACGTATGTAACTATGCGCTTTCAGCACTTGTCCATTTTGCAGTATATGACTTTTCGATAAAAAATATTTTTTTTCAGTACAAGCTTTATTATACAGTGGAAAACGCTGATACTCCAGTACTGAGTTTGCGGTTGCACAACGTATGTAACCATGCGATTTCAGCACTTGTCCATTTTGCAGTATACGACTTTTCGGTAAAAAATATTTTTTTTCAGTACAAGCTTTATTATACAGTGGAAAACGCTGATACTCCAGTTTTGCGTTTGCGGTTGCACAACGTATGTAACTATGCGCTTTCAGCACTTGTCCATTTTGCAGTATATGACTTTTCGATAAAAAATAATTTTTTTCAGTACAAGCTTTATTATACCGTGGAAAACGCTGATACTCCAGTACTGAGTTTGCGGTTGCACAACGTATGTAACCATGCGATTTCAGCACTTGTCCATTTTGCAGTATATGACTTTTCGGTAAAAAATATTTTTTTTTGGAACAAACTTTATTATACAGTGGAAAACGCTGATACTCCAGTATTGCTTTTGCGGTTGCACAACGTATGTAACTATGCGATTTCAGCACTTGTCCATTTTGCAGTATATGACTTTTCGATAAAAAATAGTTTTTTTTCTGCACAAGCTTTATTATACAGTGGAAAACGCTGATACTCCAGTACTGAGTTTGCGGTTGCACAACGTATGTAACTATGCGCTTTCAGCACTTGGCCATTTTGCAGTATATGACTTTTCGATAAAAAATATTTTTTTTCAGTACAAGCTTTATTATACAGTGGAAAACGCTGATACTCCAGTACTGAGTTTGCGGTTGCACAACGTATGTAACTATGCGCTTTCAGCACTTGTCCATTTTGCAGAATATGACTTTTCGATAAAAAATATTTTTTTTCAGTACAAGCTTTATTATACAGTGGAAAACGCTGATACTCCAGTACTGAGTTTGCGGTTGCACAACGTATGTAACCATGCGATTTCAGCACTTGTCCATTTTGCAGTATATGACGTTTCGATAAAAAATATTTTTTTTCAGTACAAGCTTTATTATACAGTGGAAAACGCTGATACTCCAGTACTGAGTTTGCGGTTGCACAACGTATGTAACTATGCGCTTTCAGCACTTGTCCATTTTGCAGTATATGACTTTTCGATAAAAAATATTTTTTTTCAGTACAAGCTTTATTATATAGTGGAAAACGCTGATACTCCAGTACTGAGTTTGCGGTTGCACAACGTATGTAACCATGCGATTTCAGCACTTGTCCATTTTGCAGTATACGACTATTCGGTAAAAAAATTTTTTTTTTTTAGTACAATTCAATTCAATTCAATTCAGTTTATTTACATCATAATCCGCGAAAATAAAATGCGGAACAGTAAAACACAATGAATGATCCAGTTGGGATTAGATGAAGGGACGGTAGAAACCTCAATTGGTTATTTGAAACCGCCCCTGGGTTGTTTCGAGGTTGCAAAAAATTTACGCGGTTGTACGCAATGACATTGATGGGGCAAGGAACATTTAATTAACAATCATTCTGCATTACAATAAACAAGGAAGTACAAAAATAACACGAAACAAAGAAAAGACAATCAGTAAGTATTGCGCATGTTACAAAACTAAAAGATACAATATAAATAAGAATGAATCGTTGTGAATTTTAACCTTTGCATATGTCAAGGGCAATTACCAATTAGGCCGGCGGTGAAGTGACGTTGTGATTTTTTGCTAAATTGCGCCCTATCGCATCAAAACATTCCTGCGGGTGTTTACATCGCACGTGGTCATCTCTACAGCTGTGCAGCATTGGCATATAAGTGAAGAAAGTGTAATTTTAGTGCTTTAAGAAACCCTTTTAAGCTAAAGCTTTTAATGTTTTGCGGGATGTTATTCCATACTTCTGCGCCTTGGTATTTTATAGTTTTTTTACCTAGTTCAGTGAAAACACGTGGGAGATAATATTGATGTGTGGTTTGACATCGTGTTATGTGGGTGTGAATGTTTGCTAATGGGGTAAAGTAGTCCTTAAAGGCTGCGGGTAGACGATGATTTTTGTAATTGTAAGCAAATTTACCAAGTTGCAGCTTGTGCTGTAGATTGACTGGAAGAATTTGTGCTTTAATGTACAGTTGATAGGTGTGGGTGCGAAAGGGACTGTTTGTTATTATGCGAAGCGCTCTATTTTGCAGGACCACCACTGGATGTAACAATGATGGGCAAACAAAACCCCACGCCAAAAGGCCATAAGACAAATGCGAATGAACAAGTGCGTGATACACTGTTTGTAATGTACACTGTCCTATGATGTGCTTCAGCTTGTAAAGAATTGCAACGCTTTTTGCAATTTTTTTGCAGGTTGAGTTAACATGTGGGGCCCATGACAGTGTATCATCAATATGTACACCAAGGTACTTTGTGGTCTTGACTTGCTCTAGTGTGGTGTCATTAATCTTAAGGGTAAAATCAGTATTGTTTGTCTGTTTGCTGTTTGCGAAGAGCATGAATGTGGTTTTTTTGCAGTTAACTGTTAGTTTGTTCGAATTGAGCCATGTATTAACCTTATCTAGTTCGATATTTGCAGCCTTTTCTAAATCACTTACATTTTTGCACGACTTGATGAGACATGTGTCATCTGCGAATAATCTTGTGCAGAATGAGGAGGCGCAAGGCAAATCATTTACATAAATGAGAAACAGAAGTGGTCCTAGAGGAGATCCCTGGGGCACACCACATTCCACGTTACAGACATTGGAGCGGGAATTGCAAATTTTAGTGTATTGTTGCCTGCCAGTGAGGTAGTTTTCAAAAAAGCTTTTAATTTTTCCCCGGAATCCATAAAACTCCAATTTTTGCAGGATGATTTCGTGGTTGACGGTATCAAATGCCTTTGATAAATCCAGGAAAATTGCGCATGTTTTTTCTTTGTGATCTGTGGAATTAGCTATATGCTCATAAATTTGTGCGACTGTCAAATCTGTGGAATGGCCAGGCCTAAATCCATTTTGAAATTTGGTCAGAAGGTCAAATTTTGTTAAGTACTCGGTAACTCTTTTGTGTATAATTATTTCAAAAATTTTGGCAAAAACTGGTATAAGCGATATCGGTCTGTAGTTGTTGACATTTTTTTGGTCCCCGCCCTTGAACAATGGTGATATTTGAGACAGTTTAAGGCAACTTGGGTAACTTGCTGTTTGAATGCAACAATTAAACAACATGCAAAGAATTGGAGAGATGACTGGTGCTGCTAGTTTTACTAGTTTTATGGGCATGTCATAGGGACCAGGTGATTTACTTGAATCTAACTGTACAATAGTATTGAAAACTTCATTTATTTCTATGGTGTAAAAAAAGAATGATGATGACGGGCCATTTGTGAGGTATTCTGCTGGTGATTTAGATGTTGGGGGGACAAGAAGCGCCATATCTTTTCCAATGCTGGTGAAAAAAGTATTGAACGTATTTGCCATGATCAATGGGTCATTTGTCACTGTACCATTTGTTGTAGTAATTTGTGATATGTGTGTTTTCCCTTTGATGTTGTTTGTAGTTACTTTATTGATAAGTTTCCATGTTTGTTTTGGACTTGATTTGTTGTGTTCAAACATGACTTTGTAGTAGTTTCTCTTTGCTGCTCGTATGGTTGATTTTAGCTTGCTTGAATATGATTTGTATTTCATTGCATTGATTTTTTGTTGGATGTATTTTTTGTAAAGTTTATTTTTATGTTTTATTGATTTCAGGATACCTTTGGTAAGCCAAGGATTTGCCTTGCGCCTGGTTGATAAAGTTGTATATGGGGCTTTATTATACAGTGGAAAACGCTGATACTCCAGTATTGCGTTTGCGGTTGCACAACGTATGTAACTATACGCTTTCAGCACTTGTCCATTTTGCAGTATATGACTTTTCGATAAAAAATATTTTTTTTCAGTACAAGCTTTATTATACAGTGGAAAACTCTGATACTCCAGTACTGAGTTTGCGGTTGCACAACGTATGTAACTATGCGATTTCAGCACTTGTCCATTTTGCAGTATATGACTTTTCGATAAAAAATATTTTTTTTCAGTACAAGCTTTATTATACAGTGGAAAACGCTGATACTCCAGTACTGAGTTTGCGGTTGCACAACGTATGTAACCATGCGATTTCAGCACTTGTCCATTTTGCAGTATATGACTTTTCGATAAAAAATATTTTTTTTCAGCACAAGCTTTATTATACAGTGGAAAACGCTGATACTCCAGTACTGAGTTTGCGGTTGCACAATGTATGTAACTATGCGATTTCAGCACTTGTCCATTTTGCAGTATACGACTTTTCGATAAAAAATATTTTTTTTCAGTACAAGCTTTATTATACAGTGGAAAACGCTGATACTCCAGTACTGAATTTGCGTTTGCACAACGTAAGTAACCATGCGATTTCAATACTTGTTCATTTTGCAGTATACGACTTTTCGGTAAAAAATATTTATTTTTAGTACAAGCTTTATTATACAGTGGAAAACGCTGGTACTCCAGTACTGAGTTTGCGGTTGCACAACGTATGTAACCATGCGATTTCAGCACTTGTCCATTTTGCAGTATATGACTTTTCGGTAAAAAATATTTTTTTTTGGAACAAACTTTATTATACAGTGGAAAACGCTGATACTCCAGTATTGCTTTTGCGGTTGCACAACGTATGTAACTATGCGATTTCAGCACTTGTCCATTTTGCAGTATATGACTTTTCGATAAAAAATAGTTTTTTTTCTGCACAAGCTTTATTATACAGTGGAAAACGCTGATACTCCAGTACTGAGTTTGCGGTTGCACAACGTATGTAACTATGCGCTTTCAGCACTTGGCCATTTTGCAGTATATGACTTTTCGATAAAAAATATTTTTTTTCAGTACAAGCTTTATTATACAGTGGAAAACGCTGATACTCCAGTACTGAGTTTGCGGTTGCACAACGTATGTAACTATGCGCTTTCAGCACTTGTCCATTTTGCAGAATATGACTTTTCGATAAAAAATATTTTTTTTCAGTACAAGCTTTATTATACAGTGGAAAACGCTGATACTCCAGTACTGAGTTTGCGGTTGCACAACGTATGTAACCATGCGATTTCAGCACTTGTCCATTTTGCAGTATATGACTTTTCGATAAAAAATATTTTTTTTCAGTACAAGCTTTATTATACAGTGGAAAACGCTGATACTCCAGTACTGAGTTTGCGGTTGCACAACGTATGTAACTATGCGCTTTCAGCACTTGTCCATTTTGCAGTATATGACTTTTCGATAAAAAATATTTTTTTTCAGTACAAGCTTTATTATACAGTGGAAAACGCTGATACTCCAGTACTGAGTTTGCGGTTGCACAACGTATGTAACCATGCGATTTCAGCACTTGTCCATTTTGCAGTATACGACTATTCGGTAAAAAATATTTTTTTTCAGTACAAGCTTTATTATACAGTGGAAAACTCTGATACTCCAGTACTGAGTTTGCGGTTGCACAACGTATGTAACTATGCGATTTCAGCACTTGTCCATTTTGCAGTATATGACTTTTCGATAAAAAATATTTTTTTTCAGTACAAGCTTTATTATACAGTGGAAAACGCTGATACTCCAGTACTGAGTTTGCGGTTGCACAACGTATGTAACCATGCGATTTCAGCACTTGTCCATTTTGCAGTATATGACTTTTCGATAAAAAATATTTTTTTTCAGCACAAGCTTTATTATACAGTGGAAAACGCTGATACTCCAGTACTGAGTTTGCGGTTGCACAATGTATGTAACTATGCGATTTCAGCACTTGTCCATTTTGCAGTATACGACTTTTCGATAAAAAATATTTTTTTTCAGTACAAGCTTTATTATACAGTGGAAAACGCTGATACTCCAGTACTGAGTTTGCGTTTGCACAACGTAAGTAACCATGCGATTTCAATACTTGTTCATTTTGCAGTATACGACTTTTCGGTAAAAAATATTTATTTTTAGTACAAGCTTTATTATACAGTGGAAAACGCTGGTACTCCAGTATTGCTTTTGCGGTTGCACAACGTATGTAACTATGCGATTTCAGCACTTGTCCATTTTGGAGTAAATGACTTTTCGATAAAAAATAGTTTTTTTTCTGTACAAGCTTTATTATACAGTGGAAAACGCTGATACTCCAGTACTGAGTTTGCGGTTGCACAACGTATGTAACTATGCGATTTCAGCACTTGTCCATTTTGCAGTATATGACTTTTCGATAAAAAATATTTTTTTCAGTACAAGCTTTAGTATACAGTGGAAAACGCTGATACTCCAGTAATGAGTTTGCGGTTGCACAACGTATGTAACCATGCGATTTCAGCACTTGTCCATTTTGCAGTATACGACTTTTCGGTAAAAAATATTTTTTTTCAGTACAAGCTTTATTATACAGTGGAAAACGCTGGTACTCCAGTATTGCTTTTGCGGTTGCACAACGTATGTAACTATGCGCTTTCAGCACTTGTCCATTTTGCAGTATACGACTTTTCGACAAAAAATAGTTTTTTTTCTGTACAAGCTTTATTATACAGTGGAAAACGCAGATACTCCAGTACTGAGTTTGCGGTTGCACAACGTATGTAACTATGCGATTTCAGCACTTGTCCATTTTGCAGTATATGACTTTTCGATGAAAAATATTTTTTTTCATTACAAGCTTTATTATGCAGTGGAAAAGGCTGATACTCCAGTATTGCGTTTGCGGTTGCACAACGTATGTAACCATGCGATTTCAGCACTTGTCCATTTTGCAGTATAGGACTTTTCGATAAAAAATATTTTTTTTCAGTACAAGCTTTATTATACAGTGGAAAACGCTGATACTCCAGTACTGAGTTTGCGGTTGCACAACGTATGTAACCATGCGATTTCAGCACTTGTCCATTTTGCAGTATACGACTTTTCGGTAAAAAATATTTTTTTTTAAGTACAAGCTTTATTATACAGTGGAAAACGCTGATACTCCAGTACTGAGTTTGCGTTTGCACAACGTAAGTAACCATGCGATTTCAATACTTGTTCATTTTGCAGTATACGACTTTTCGGTAAAAAATATTTATTTTTAGTACAAGCTTTATTATACAGTGGAAAACGCTGGTACTCCAGTATTGCTTTTGCGGTTGCACAACGTATGTAACTATGCGATTTCAGCACTTGTCCATTTTGCAGTATATGACTTTTCGATAAAAAATAGTTTTTTTTTCTGTACAAGCTTTATTATACAGTGGAAAACGCTGATACTCCAGTACTGAGTTTGCGGTTGCACAACGTATGTAACTATGCGATTTCAGCACTTGTCCATTTTGCAGTATATGACTTTTCGATAAAAAATATTTTTTTCAGTACAAGCTTTAGTATACAGTGGAAAACGCTGATACTCCAGTAATGAGTTTGCAGTTGCACAACGTATGTAACCATGCGATTTCAGCACTTGTCCATTTTGCAGTATACGACTTTTCGGTAAAAAATATTTTTTTTCAGTACAAGCTTTATTATACAGTGGAAAACGCTGGTACTCCAGTATTGCTTTTGCGGTTGCACAACGTATGTAACTATGCGCTTTCAGCACTTGTCCATTTTGCAGTATATGACTTTTCGACAAAAAATAGTTTTTTTTCTGTACAAGCTTTATTATACAGTGGAAAACGCAGATACTCCAGTACTGAGTTTGCGGTTGCACAACGTATGTAACTATGCGATTTCAGCACTTGTCCATTTTGCAGTATATGACTTTTCGATAAAAAATATTTTTTTTCATTACAAGCTTTATTATGCAGTGGAAAAGGCTGATACTCCAGTATTGCGTTTGCGGTTGCACAACGTATGTAACCATGCGATTTCAGCACTTGTCCATTTTGCAGTATAGGACTTTTCGATAAAAAATATTTTTTTTCAGTACAAGCTTTATTATACAGTGGAAAACGCTGATACTCCAGTACTGAGTTTGCGGTTGCACAACGTATGTAACCATGCGATTTCAGCACTTGTCCATTTTGCAGTATACGACTTTTCGGTAAAAAATATTTTTTTTTAAGTACAAGCTTTATTATACAGTGGAAAACGCTGATACTCCAGTACGGAGTTTGCGGTTGCACAACGTATGTAACTATGCGCTTTCAGCACTTGTCCATTTTGCAGTATATGACTTTTCGATAAAAAATATTTTTTTTCAGTACAAGCTTTATTATACAGTGGAAAACGCTGATACTCCAGTACTGAGTTTGCGGTTGCACAACGTATGTAACCATGTGATTTCAGCACTTGTCCATTTTGCAGTATACGACTTTTCGGTAAAAAATATATTTATTTCAGTACAAGCTTTATTATACAGTGGAAAACGCTGATACTCCAGTTTTGCGTTTGCGGTTGCACAACGTATGTAACTATGCGCTTTCAGCACTTGTCCATTTTGCAGTATATGACTTTTCGATAAAAAATATTTTTTTTCAGTACAAGCTTTATTATGCAGTGGAAAACGCTGATACTCCAGTACTGAGTTTGCGGTTGCACAACGTATGTAACTATGCGATTTCAGCACTTGTCCATTTTGCAGTATATGACTTTTCGGTAAAAAATATTTTTTTTCAGTACAAGCTTTATTATGCAGTGGAAAACGCTGATACTCCAGTACTGAGTTTGCGGTTGCACAACATATGTAACTATGCGATTTCAGCACTTGTCCATTTTGCAGTATATGACTTTTCGATAAAAAATATTTTTTTTCAGTACGAGCTTTATTATACAGTGGAAAACGCTGATACTCCAGTACTGAGTTTGCGGTTGCACAACGTATGTAACCATGCGATTTCAGAACTTGTCCATTTTGCAGTATATGACTTTTCGGTAAAAAATATTTTTTTTTGGAACAAACTTTATTATACAGTGGAAAACGCTGATACTCCAGTACTGAGTTTGCGGTTGCACAACGTATGTAACTATGCGCTTTCAGCACTTGTCCATTTTGCAGTATATGACTTTTCGATAAAAAATATTTTTTTTCAGTGCAAGCTTTATTATACAGTGGAAAACGCTGATACTCCAGTACTGAGTTTGCGGTTGCACAACGTATGTAACCATGCGATTTCAGCACTTGTCCATTTTGCAGTATACGACTTTTCGGTAAAAAATATTTTTTTTCAGTACAAGCTTTATTATGCAGTGGAAAACGCTGATACTCCAGTTTTGCGTTTGCGGTTGCACAACGTATGTAACTATGCGCTTTCAGCACTTGTCCATTTTGCAGTATATGACTTTTCGATAAAAAATATTTTTTTTCAGTACAAGCTTTATTATACCGTGGAAAACGCTGATACTCCAGTACTGAGTTTGCGGTTGCACAACGTATGTAACCATGCGATTTCAGCACTTGTCCATTTTGCAGTATATGACTTTTCGATAAAAAATATTTTTTTTCAGTACAAGCTTTATTATACAGTGGAAAACGCTGATACTCCAGTACTGAGTTTGCGGTTGCACAACGTATGTAACTATGCGCTTTCAGCACTTGTCCATTTTGCAGAATATGACTTTTCGATAAAAAATATTTTTTTTCAGTACAAGCTTTATTATACAGTGGAAAACGCTGATACTCCAGTACTGAGTTTGCGGTTGCACAACGTATGTAACCATGCGATTTCAGCACTTGTCCATTTTGCAGTATATGACTTTTCGATAAAAAATATTTTTTTTCAGCACAAGCTTTATTATACAGTGGAAAACGCTGATACTCCAGTACTGAGTTTGCGGTTGCACAATGTATGTAACTATGCGATTTCAGCACTTGTCCATTTTGCAGTATACGACTTTTCGATAAAAAATATTTTTTTTCAGTACAAGCTTTATTATGCAGTGGAAAACGCTGATACTCCAGTACTGAGTTTGCGGTTGCACAACGTATGTAACTATGCGATTTCAGCACTTGTCCATTTTGCAGTATATGACTTTTCGATAAAAAATATTTTTTTTCAGTACGAGCTTTATTATACAGTGGAAAACGCTGATACTCCAGTACTGAGTTTGCGGTTGCACAACGTATGTAACCATGCGATTTCAGCACTTGTCCATTTTGCAGAATACGACTTTTCGGTAAAAAATATTTTTTTTTAGAACAAACTTTATTATACAGTGGAAAACGCTGGTACTCCAGTATTGCTTTTGCGGTTGCACAACGTATGTAACTATGCGATTTCAGCACTTGTCCATTTTGCAGTATATGACTTTTCGATAAAAAATAGTTTTTTTTCTGTACAAGCTTTATTATACAGTGGAAAACGCTGATACTCCAGTACTGAGTTTGCGGTTGCACAACGTATGTAACTATGCGCTTTCAGCACTTGTCCATTTTGCAGTATATGACTTTTCGATAAAAAATATTTTTTTTCAGTACAAGCTTTATTATACAGTGGAAAACGCTGATACTCCAGTACTGAGTTTGCGGTTGCACAACGTATGTAACCATGCGATTTCAGCACTTGTCCATTTTGCAGTATACGACTTTTCGGTAAAAAATATTTTTTTTCAGTACAAGCTTTATTATACAGTGGAAAACGCTGATACTCCAGTTTTGCGTTTGCGGTTGCACAACGTATGTAACTATGCGCTTTCAGCACTTGTCCATTTTGCAGTATATGACTTTTCGATAAAAAATAATTATTTTCAGTACAAGCTTTATTATACCGTGGAAAACGCTGATACTCCAGTACTGAGTTTGCGGTTGCACAACGTATGTAACCATGCGATTTCAGCACTTGTCCATTTTGCAGTATATGACTTTTCGGTAAAAAATATTTTTTTTGGAACAAACTTTATTATACAGTGGAAAACGCTGATACTCCAGTATTGCTTTTGCGGTTGCACAACGTATGTAACTATGCGATTTCAGCACTTGTCCATTTTGCAGTATATGACTTTTCGATAAAAAATAGTTTTTTTTCTGCACAAGCTTTATTATACAGTGGAAAACGCTGATACTCCAGTACTGAGTTTGCGGTTGCACAACGTATGTAACTATGCGCTTTCAGCACTTGGCCATTTTGCAGTATATGACTTTTCGATAAAAAATATTTTTTTTCAGTACAAGCTTTATTATACAGTGGAAAACGCTGATACTCCAGTACTGAGTTTGCGGTTGCACAACGTATGTAACTATGCGCTTTCAGCACTTGTCCATTTTGCAGAATATGACTTTTCGATAAAAAATATTTTTTTTCAGTACAAGCTTTATTATACAGTGGAAAACGCTGATACTCCAGTACTGAGTTTGCGGTTGCACAACGTATGTAACCATGCGATTTCAGCACTTGTCCATTTTGCAGTATATGACGTTTCGATAAAAAATATTTTTTTTCAGTACAAGCTTTATTATACAGTGGAAAACGCTGATACTCCAGTACTGAGTTTGCGGTTGCACAACGTATGTAACTATGCGCTTTCAGCACTTGTCCATTTTGCAGTATATGACTTTTCGATAAAAAATATTTTTTTTCAGTACAAGCTTTATTATATAGTGGAAAACGCTGATACTCCAGTACTGAGTTTGCGGTTGCACAACGTATGTAACCATGCGATTTCAGCACTTGTCCATTTTGCAGTATACGACTATTCGGTAAAAAAATTTTTTTTTTTTAGTACAAGCTTTATTATACAGTGGAAAACGCTGATACTCCAGTATTGCGTTTGCGGTTGCACAACGTATGTAACTATACGCTTTCAGCACTTGTCCATTTTGCAGTATATGACTTTTCGATAAAAAATATTTTTTTTCAGTACAAGCTTTATTATACAGTGGAAAACTCTGATACTCCAGTACTGAGTTTGCGGTTGCACAACGTATGTAACTATGCGATTTCAGCACTTGTCCATTTTGCAGTATATGACTTTTCGATAAAAAATATTTTTTTTCAGTACAAGCTTTATTATACAGTGGAAAACGCTGATACTCCAGTACTGAGTTTGCGGTTGCACAACGTATGTAACCATGCGATTTCAGCACTTGTCCATTTTGCAGTATATGACTTTTCGATAAAAAATATTTTTTTTCAGCACAAGCTTTATTATACAGTGGAAAACGCTGATACTCCAGTACTGAGTTTGCGGTTGCACAATGTATGTAACTATGCGATTTCAGCACTTGTCCATTTTGCAGTATACGACTTTTCGATAAAAAATATTTTTTTTCAGTACAAGCTTTATTATACAGTGGAAAACGCTGATACTCCAGTACTGAGTTTGCGTTTGCACAACGTAAGTAACCATGCGATTTCAATACTTGTTCATTTTGCAGTATACGACTTTTCGGTAAAAAATATTTATTTTTAGTACAAGCTTTATTATACAGTGGAAAACGCTGGTACTCCAGTACTGAGTTTGCGGTTGGACAACGTATGTAACCATGCGATTTCAGCACTTGTCCATTTTGCAGTATATGACTTTTCGGTAAAAAATATTTTTTTTTGGAACAAACTTTATTATACAGTGGAAAACGCTGATACTCCAGTATTGCTTTTGCGGTTGCACAACGTATGTAACTATGCGATTTCAGCACTTGTCCATTTTGCAGTATATGACTTTTCGATAAAAAATAGTTTTTTTTCTGCACAAGCTTTATTATACAGTGGAAAACGCTGATACTCCAGTACTGAGTTTGCGGTTGCACAACGTATGTAACTATGCGCTTTCAGCACTTGGCCATTTTGCAGTATATGACTTTTCGATAAAAAATATTTTTTTTCAGTACAAGCTTTATTATACAGTGGAAAACGCTGATACTCCAGTACTGAGTTTGCGGTTGCACAACGTATGTAACTATGCGCTTTCAGCACTTGTCCATTTTGCAGAATATGACTTTTCGATAAAAAATATTTTTTTTCAGTACAAGCTTTATTATACAGTGGAAAACGCTGATACTCCAGTACTGAGTTTGCGGTTGCACAACGTATGTAACCATGCGATTTCAGCACTTGTCCATTTTGCAGTATATGACTTTTCGATAAAAAATATTTTTTTTCAGTACAAGCTTTATTATACAGTGGAAAACGCTGATACTCCAGTACTGAGTTTGCGGTTGCACAACGTATGTAACTATGCGCTTTCAGCACTTGTCCATTTTGCAGTATATGACTTTTCGATAAAAAATATTTTTTTTCAGTACAAGCTTTATTATACAGTGGAAAACGCTGATACTCCAGTACTGAGTTTGCGGTTGCACAACGTATGTAACCATGCGATTTCAGCACTTGTCCATTTTGCAGTATACGACTATTCGGTAAAAAATTTTTTTTTTTTTAGTACAAGCTTTATTATACGGTGGAAAACGCTGATACTCCAGTATTGCGTTTGCGGTTGCACAACGTATGTAACTATACGCTTTCAGCACTTGTCCATTTTGCAGTATATGACTTTTCGATAAAAAATATTTTTTTTCAGTACAAGCTTTATTATACAGTGGAAAACTCTGATACTCCAGTACTGAGTTTGCGGTTGCACAACGTATGTAACTATGCGATTTCAGCACTTGTCCATTTTGCAGTATATGACTTTTCGATAAAAAATATTTTTTTTCAGTACAAGCTTTATTATACAGTGGAAAACGCTGATACTCCAGTACTGAGTTTGCGGTTGCACAACGTATGTAACCATGCGATTTCAGCACTTGTCCATTTTGCAGTATATGACTTTTCGATAAAAAATATTTTTTTTCAGCACAAGCTTTATTATACAGTGGAAAACGCTGATACTCCAGTACTGAGTTTGCGGTTGCACAATGTATGTAACTATGCGATTTCAGCACTTGTCCATTTTGCAGTATACGACTTTTCGATAAAAAATATTTTTTTTCAGTACAAGCTTTATTATACAGTGGAAAACGCTGATACTCCAGTACTGAGTTTGCGTTTGCACAACGTAAGTAACCATGCGATTTCAATACTTGTTCATTTTGCAGTATACGACTTTTCGGTAAAAAATATTTATTTTTAGTACAAGCTTTATTATACAGTGGAAAACGCTGGTACTCCAGTATTGCTTTTGCGGTTGCACAACGTATGTAACTATGCGATTTCAGCACTTGTCCATTTTGCAGTATATGACTTTTCGATAAAAAATAGTTTTTTTTCTGTACAAGCTTTATTATACAGTGGAAAACGCTGATACTCCAGTACTGAGTTTGCGGTTGCACAACGTATGTAACTATGCGATTTCAGCACTTGTCCATTTTGCAGTATATGACTTTTCGATAAAAAATATTTTTTTCAGTACAAGCTTTAGTATACAGTGGAAAACGCTGATACTCC
The DNA here is from genome assembly GCF_947561715.1 of Ascidia mentula. NCBI lineage: Eukaryota > Metazoa > Chordata > Ascidiacea > Phlebobranchia > Ascidiidae > Ascidia > Ascidia mentula. Next base: position 11,956,449 of record NC_138568.1, read on the forward strand.
AGTAATGAGTTTGCGGTTGCACAACGTATGTAACCATGCGATTTCAGCACTTGTCCATTTTGCAGTATACGACTTTTCGGTAAAAAATATTTTTTTTCAGTACAAGCTTTATTATACAGTGGAAAACGCTGGTACTCCAGTATTGCTTTTGCGGTTGCACAACGTATGTAACTATGCGCTTTCAGCACTTGTCCATTTTGCAGTATATGACTTTTCGACAAAAAATAGTTTTTTTTCTGTACAAGCTTTATTATACAGTGGAAAACGCAGATACTCCAGTACTGAGTTTGCGGTTGCACAACGTATGTAACTATGCGATTTCAGCACTTGTCCATTTTGCAGTATATGACTTTTCGATAAAAAATATTTTTTTTCATTACAAGCTTTATTATGCAGTGGAAAAGGCTGATACTCCAGTATTGCGTTTGCGGTTGCACAACGTATGTAATCATGCGATTTCAGCACTTGTCCATTTTGCAGTATAGGACTTTTCGATAAAAAATATTTTTTTTCAGTACAAGCTTTATTATACAGTGGAAAACGCTGATACTCCAGTACTGAGTTTGCGGTTGCACAACGTATGTAACCATGCGATTTCAGCACTTGTCCATTTTGCAGTATACGACTTTTCGGTAAAAAATATTTTTTTTTAAGTACAAGCTTTATTATACAGTGGAAAACGCTGATACTCCAGTACTGAGTTTGCGTTTGCACAACGTAAGTAACCATGCGATTTCAATACTTGTTCATTTTGCAGTATACGACTTTTCGGTAAAAAATATTTATTTTTAGTACAAGCTTTATTATACAGTGGAAAACGCTGGTACTCCAGTATTGCTTTTGCGGTTGCACAACGTATGTAACTATGCGATTTCAGCACTTGTCCATTTTGCAGTATATGACTTTTCGATAAAAAATAGTTTTTTTTCTGTACAAGCTTTATTATACAGTGGAAAACGCTGATACTCCAGTACTGAGTTTGCGGTTGCACAACGTATGTAACTATGCGATTTCAGCACTTGTCCATTTTGCAGTATATGACTTTTCGATAAAAAATATTTTTTTCAGTACAAGCTTTAGTATACAGTGGAAAACGCTGATACTCCAGTAATGAGTTTGCAGTTGCACAACGTATGTAACCATGCGATTTCAGCACTTGTCCATTTTGCAGTATACGACTTTTCGGTAAAAAATATTTTTTTTCAGTACAAGCTTTATTATACAGTGGAAAACGCTGGTACTCCAGTATTGCTTTTGCGGTTGCACAACGTATGTAACTATGCGCTTTCAGCACTTGTCCATTTTGCAGTATATGACTTTTCGACAAAAAATAGTTTTTTTTCTGTACAAGCTTTATTATACAGTGGAAAACGCAGATACTCCAGTACTGAGTTTGCGGTTGCACAACGTATGTAACTATGCGATTTCAGCATTTGTCCATTTTGCAGTATATGACTTTTCGATAAAAAATATTTTTTTTCATTACAAGCTTTATTATGCAGTGGAAAAGGCTGATACTCCAGTATTGCGTTTGCGGTTGCACAACGTATGTAACCATGCGATTTCAGCACTTGTCCATTTTGCAGTATAGGACTTTTCGATAAAAAATATTTTTTTTCAGTACAAGCTTTATTATACAGTGGAAAACGCTGATACTCCAGTACTGAGTTTGCGGTTGCACAACGTATGTAACCATGCGATTTCAGCACTTGTCCATTTTGCAGTATACGACTTTTCGGTAAAAAATATTTTTTTTTAAGTACAAGCTTTATTATGCAGTGGAAAACGCTGATACTCCAGTACGGAGTTTGCGGTTGCACAACGTATGTAACTATGCGCTTTCAGCACTTGTCCATTTTGCAGTATATGACTTTTCGATAAAAAATATTTTTTTTCAGTACAAGCTTTATTATACAGTGGAAAACGCTGATACTCCAGTACTGAGTTTGCGGTTGCACAACGTATGTAACCATGTGATTTCAGCACTTGTCCATTTTGCAGTATACGACTTTTCGGTAAAAAATATATTTATTTCAGTACAAGCTTTATTATACAGTGGAAAACGCTGATACTCCAGTTTTGCGTTTGCGGTTGCACAACGTATGTAACTATGCGCTTTCAGCACTTGTCCATTTTGCAGTATATGACTTTTCGATAAAAAATATTTTTTTTCAGTACAAGCTTTATTATGCAGTGGAAAACGCTGATACTCCAGTACTGAGTTTGCGGTTGCACAACGTATGTAACTATGCGATTTCAGCACTTGTCCATTTTGCAGTATATGACTTTTCGGTAAAAAATATTTTTTTTCAGTACAAGCTTTATTATGCAGTGGAAAACGCTGATACTCCAGTACTGAGTTTGCGGTTGCACAACATATGTAACTATGCGATTTCAGCACTTGTCCATTTTGCAGTATATGACTTTTCGATAAAAAATATTTTTTTTCAGTACGAGCTTTATTATACAGTGGAAAACGCTGATACTCCAGTACTGAGTTTGCGGTTGCACAACGTATGTAACCATGCGATTTCAGAACTTGTCCATTTTGCAGTATATGACTTTTCGGTAAAAAATATTTTTTTTTGGAACAAACTTTATTATACAATGGAAAACGCTGATACTCCAGTATTGCTTTTGCGGTTGCACAACGTATGTAACTATGCGATTTCAGCACTTGTCCATTTTGCAGTATATGACTTTTCGATAAAAAATAGTTTTTTTTCTGTACAAGCTTTATTATACAGTGGAAAACGCTGATACTCCAGTACTGAGTTTGCGGTTGCACAACGTATGTAACTATGCGCTTTCAGCACTTGTCCATTTTGCAGTATATGACTTTTCGATAAAAAATATTTTTTTTCAGTGCAAGCTTTATTATACAGTGGAAAACGCTGATACTCCAGTACTGAGTTTGCGGTTGCACAACGTATGTAACCATGAGATTTCAGCACTTGTCCATTTTGCAGTATACGACTTTTCGGTAAAAAATATTTTTTTTCAGTACAAGCTTTATTATGCAGTGGAAAACGCTGATACTCCAGTTTTGCGTTTGCGGTTGCACAACGTATGTAACTATGCGCTTTCAGCACTTGTCCATTTTGCAGTATATGACTTTTCGATAAAAAATATTTTTTTTCAGTACAAGCTTTATTATACCGTGGAAAACGCTGATACTCCAGTACTGAGTTTGCGGTTGCACAACGTATGTAACCATGCGATTTCAGCACTTGTCCATTTTGCAGTATATGACTTTTCGATAAAAAATATTTTTTTTCAGTACAAGCTTTATTATACAGTGGAAAACGCTGATACTCCAGTACTGAGTTTGCGGTTGCACAACGTATGTAACTATGCGCTTTCAGCACTTGTCCATTTTGCAGAATATGACTTTTCGATAAAAAATATTTTTTTTCAGTACAAGCTTTATTATACAGTGGAAAACGCTGATACTCCAGTACTGAGTTTGCGGTTGCACAACGTATGTAACCATGCGATTTCAGCACTTGTCCATTTTGCAGTATATGACTTTTCGATAAAAAATATTTTTTTTCAGCACAAGCTTTATTATACAGTGGAAAACGCTGATACTCCAGTACTGAGTTTGCGGTTGCACAATGTATGTAACTATGCGATTTCAGCACTTGTCCATTTTGCAGTATACGACTTTTCGATAAAAAATATTTTTTTTCAGTACAAGCTTTATTATACAGTGGAAAACGCTGATACTCCAGTACTGAGTTTGCGTTTGCACAACGTAAGTAACCATGCGATTTCAATACTTGTTCATTTTGCAGTATACGACTTTTCGGTAAAAAATATTTATTTTTAGTACAAGCTTTATTATACAGTGGAAAACGCTGGTACTCCAGTATTGCTTTTGCGGTTGCACAACGTATGTAACTATGCGATTTCAGCACTTGTCCATTTTGCAGTATATGACTTTTCGATAAAAAATAGTTTTTTTTCTGTACAAGCTTTATTATACAGTGGAAAACGCTGATACTCCAGTACTGAGTTTGCGGTTGCACAACGTATGTAACCATGCGATTTCAGAACTTGTCCATTTTGCAGTATATGACTTTTCGGTAAAAAATATTTTTTTTTGGAACAAACTTTATTATACAATGGAAAACGCTGATACTCCAGTATTGCTTTTGCGGTTGCACAACGTATGTAACTATGCGATTTCAGCACTTGTCCATTTTGCAGTATATGACTTTTCGATAAAAAATAGTTTTTTTTCTGTACAAGCTTTATTATACAGTGGAAAACGCTGATACTCCAGTACTGAGTTTGCGGTTGCACAACGTATGTAACTATGCGCTTTCAGCACTTGTCCATTTTGCAGTATATGACTTTTCGATAAAAAATATTTTTTTTCAGTGCAAGCTTTATTATACAGTGGAAAACGCTGATACTCCAGTACTGAGTTTGCGGTTGCACAACGTATGTAACCATGCGATTTCAGCACTTGTCCATTTTGCAGTATACGACTTTTCGGTAAAAAATATTTTTTTTCAGTACAAGCTTTATTATACAGTGGAAAACGCTGATACTCCAGTTTTGCGTTTGCGGTTGCACAACGTATGTAACTATGCGCTTTCAGCACTTGTCCATTTTGCAGTATATGACTTTTCGATAAAAAATATTTTTTTTCAGTACAAGCTTTATTATACCGTGGAAAACGCTGATACTCCAGTACTGAGTTTGCGGTTGCACAACGTATGTAACCATGCGATTTCAGCACTTGTCCATTTTGCAGTATATGACTTTTCGATAAAAAATATTTTTTTTCAGTACAAGCTTTATTATACAGTGGAAAACGCTGATACTCCAGTACTGAGTTTGCGGTTGCACAACGTATGTAACCATGCGATTTCAGCACTTGTCCATTTTGCAGTATACGACTTTTCGGTAAAAAATATTTTTTTTCAGTACAAGCTTTATTATACAGTGGAAAACGCTGATACTCCAGTTTTGCGTTTGCGGTTGCACAACGTATGTAACTATTCGCTTTCAGCACTTGTCCATTTTGCAGTATATGACTTTTCGATAAAAATTTTTTTTTTCAGTACAAGCTTTATTATACAGTGGAAAACGCTGATACTCCAGTTTTGCGTTTGCGGTTGCACAACGTATGTAACTATGCACTTTCAGCACTTGTCCATTTTGCAGTATATGACTTTTCGAAAAAAAATATTTTTTTTTAGTAAAAGCTTTATTATACAGTGGAAAACGCTGATACTCCAGTACTGAGTTTGCGGTTGCACAACGTATGTAACCATGCGATTTCAGCACTTGTCCATTTTGCAGTATACGACTTTTCAGTAAAAAATATTTTTTTTTAGTACAAGCTTTATAATACAGTGGAAAACGCTGGTACTCCAGTATTGCTTTTGCGGTTGCACAACGTATGTAACTATGCGATTTCAGCACTTGTCCATTTTGCAGTATATGACTTTTCGATAAAAAATAGTTTTTTTTCTGTACAAGCTTTATTATACAGTGGAAAACGCTGATACTCCAGTACTGAGTTTGCGGTTGCACAACGTATGTAACTATGCGATTTCAGCACTTGTCCATTTTGCAGTATATGACTTTTCGATAAAAAATATTTTTTTTCATTACAAGCTTTATTATACAGTGGAAAAGGCTGATACTCCAGTATTGCGTTTGCGGTTGCACAACGTATGTAACTATGCGCTTTCAGCACTTGTCCATATTGCAGTATATGACTTTTCGATAAAAAATATTTTTTTTCATTACAAGCTTTATTATGAAGTGGAAAACGCTGGTACTCCAGTATTGCTTTTGCGGTTGCACAACGTATGTAACTATGCGATTTCAGCACTTGTCCATTTTGCAGTATATGACTTTTCGATAAAAAATATTTTTTTTCAGTACAAGCTTTATTATACAGTGGAAAACGCTGATACTCCAGTACTGAGTTTGCGGTTGCACAACGTATGTAACCATGTGATTTCAGCACTTGTCCATTTTGCAGTATATGATTTTTCGGTAAAAAATATTTTTTTTTAGTACAAGCTTTATTATACAGTGGAAAACGCTGGTACTCCAGTATTGCTTTTGCGGTTGCACAACGTATGTAACTATGCGATTTCAGCACTTGTCCATTTTGCAGTATATGACTTTTCGATAAAAAATAGTTTTTTTTCTGTACAAGCTTTATTATACAGTGGAAAACGCTGATACTCCAGTACTGAGTTTGCGGTTGCACAACGTATGTAACTATGCGATTTCAGCACTTGTCCATTTTGCAGTATATGACTTTTCGATAAAAAATATTTTTTTTTAGTACAAGCTTTATTATACAGTGGAAAACGCTGATACTCCAGTATTGCGTTTGCGGTTGCACAACGTATGTAACTATGCGCTTTCAGCACTTGTCCATTTTGCAGTATATGACTTTTCGATAAAAAATATTTTTTTTCAGTACAAGCTTTATTATACAGTGGAAAACGCTGATACTCCAGTACTGAGTTTGCGGTTGCACAACGTATGTAACTATGCGCTTTCAGCACTTGTCCATTTTGCAGTATATGACTTTTCGATAAAAAATAGTTTTTTTTCTGTACAAGCTTTATTATACAGTGGAAAACGCTGATACTCCAGTACTGAGTTTGCGGTTGCACAACGTATGTAACTGTGCGATTTCAGCACTTGTCCATTTTGCAGTATATGACTTTTCGATAAAAAATATTTTTTTTCAGTACAAGCTTTATTATACAGTGGAAAAGGCTGATACTCCAGTATTGCGTTTCCGGTTGCACAACGTATGTAACTATGCGCTTTCAGCACTTGTCCATATTGCAGTATATGACTTTTCGATAAAAAATATTTTTTTTCATTACAAGCTTTATTATGAAGTGGAAAACGCTGGTACTCCAGTATTGCTTTTTACGGTTGCACAACGTATGTAACTATGCGATTTCAGCACTTGTCCATTTTGCAGTATATGACTTTTCGATAAAAAATATTTTTTTTCAGTACAAGCTTTATTATACAGTGGAAAACACTGATGCTCCAGTACTGAGTTTGCGGTTGCACAACGTATGTAACCATGCGATTTCAGCACTTGTCCATTTTGCAGTATATGACTTTTCGGTAAAAAATATTTTTTTTTAGTACAAGCTTTATTATGCAGTGGAAAACACTGGTACTCCAGTATTGCTTTTGCGGTTGCACAACGTATGTAACTATGCGATTTCAGCACTTGTCCATTTTGCAGTATATGACTTTTCGATAAAAAATAGTTTTTTTTCTGCACAAGCTTTATTATACAGTGGAAAACGCTGATACTCCAGTATTGCGTTTGCGGTTGCACAACGTATGTAACTATGCGATTTCAGCACTTGTCCATTTTGCAGTATATGACTTTTCGATAAAAAATATTTTTTTTCAGTACAAGCTTTATTATACAGTGGAAAACGCTGATACTCCAGTTTTGCGTTTGCGGTTGCACAACGTATGTAACTATGCGCTTTCAGCACTTGTCCATTTTGCAGTATATGACTTTTCGATAAAAAATATTTTTTTTCAGTACAAGCTTTATTATACAGTGGAAAACGCTGATACTCCAGTTTTGCGTTTGCGGTTGCACAACGTATGTAACTATGCGCTTTCAGCACTTGTCCATTTTGCAGTATATGACTTTTCGAAAAAAAATATTTTTTTTTAGTACAAGCTTTATTATACAGTGGAAAAGGCTGATACTCCAGTATTGCGTTTGCGGTTGCACAACGTATGTAACTATGCGATTTCAGCACTTGTCCATTTTGCAGTATACGACTTTTCGGTAAAAAATATTTTTTTTTAGTACAAGCTTTATTATACAGTGGAAAACGCTGGTACTCCAGTATTGCTTTTGCGGTTGCACAACGTATGTAATCATGCGATTTCAGCACTTGTCCATTTTGCAGTATATGACTTTTCGATAAAAAATAGTTTTTTTTCTGTACAAGCTTTATTATACCGTGGAAAACGCTGATACTCCAGTACTGAGTTTGCGGTTGCACAACGTATGTAACCATGCGATTTCAGCACTTGTCCATTTTGCAGTATACGACTTTTCGGTAAAAAATATTTTTTTTTAGTACAAGCTTTATTATACAGTGGAAAACGCTAGTACTCCAGTATTGCTTTTGCGGTTGCACAACGTATGTAACTATGCGATTTCAGCACTTGTCCATTTTGCAGTATATGACTTTTCGATAAAAAATAGTTTTTTTTCTGTACAAGCTTTATTATACAGTGGGAAACGCTGATAATCCAGTACTGAGTTTGCGGTTGCACAACGTATGTAACTATGCGATTTCAGCACTTGTCCATTTTGCAGTATATGACTTTTCGGTAAAAAATATTTTTTTTCAGTACAAGCTTTATTATACAGTGGAAAAGGCTGATACTCCAGTACTGAGTTTGCGGTTGCACAACGTATGTAACTATGCGATTTCAGCACTTGTCCATTTTGCAGTATATGACTTTTCGATAAAAAATAGTTTTTTTTCTGTACAAGCTTTATTATACAGTGGAAAACGCTGATACTCCAGTACTGAGTTTGCGGTTGCACAACGTATGTAACTATGCGATTTCAGCACTTGTCCATTTTGCAGTATATGACTTTTCGATAAAAAATATTTTTTTTTAGTACAAGCTTTATTATACAGTGGAAAACGCTGATACTCCAGTATTGCGTTTGCGGTTGCACAACGTATGTAACTATGCGCTATCAGCACTTGTCCATTTTGCAGTATATGACTTTTCGATAAAAAATATTTTTTTTCAGTACAAGCTTTATTATACAGTGGAAAACGCTGATACTCCAGTACTGAGTTTGCGGTTGCACAACGTATGTAACTATGCGCTTTCAGCACTTGTCCATTTTGCAGTATATGACTTTTCGATAAAAAATATTTTTCTTCAGTACAAGCTTTATTATGCATTGGAAAACGCTGATACTCCAGTACTGAGTTTGCGGTTGCACAACGTATGTAACCATGCGATTTCAGCACTTGTCCATTTTGCAGTATACGACTTTTCGGTAAAAAATATTTTTTTTCAGTACAAGCTTTATTATACAGTGGAAAACGCTGATACTCCAGTTTTGCGTTTGCGGTTGCACAACGTATGTAACTATGCGATTTCAGCACTTGTCCATTTTGCAGTATATGACTTTTCGATAAAAAATAGTTTTTTTTCTGTACAAGCTTTATTATACTGTGGAAAACGCTGATACTCCAGTACTGAGTTTGCGGTTGCACAACGTATGTAACTATGCGATTTCAGCACTTGTCCATTTTGCAGTATATGACTTTTCGATAAAAAATATTTTTTTCATTACAAGCTTTATTATAGAGTGGAAAAGGCTGATACTCCAGTATTGCATTTGCGGTTGCACAACGTATGTAACTATGCGCTTTCAGCACTTGTCCATATTGCAGTATATGACTTTTCGATAAAAAATATTTTTTTTCATTACAAGCTTTATTATGAAGTGGAAAACGCTGGTACTCCAGTATTGCTTTTGCGGTGGCACAACGTATGTAACCATGCGATTTCAGCACTTGTCCATTTTGCAGTATATGACTTTTCGGTAAAAAATATTTTTTTTTAGTACAAGCTTTATTATACAGTGGAAAACGCTGGTACTCCAGTATTGCTTTTGCGGTTGCACAACGTATGTAACTATGCGATTTCAGCACTTGTCCATTTTGCAGTATATGACTTTTCGATAAAAAATAGTTTTTTTTCTGTACAAGCTTTATTATACAGTGGAAAACGCTGATACTCCAGTACTGAGTTTGCGGTTGCACAACGTATGTAACTATGCGATTTCAGCACTTGTCCATTTTGCAGTATATGACTTTTCGATAAAAAATATTTTTTTTTAGTACAAGCTTTATTATACAGTGGAAAACGCTGATACTCCAGTATTGCGTTTGCGGTTGCACAACGTATGTAACTATGCGCTTTCAGCACTTGTCCATTTTGCAGTATATGACTTTTCGATAAAAAATATTTTTTTTCAGTACAAGCTTTATTATACAGTGGAAAACGCTGATACTCCAGTACTGAGTTTGCGGTTGCACAACGTATGTAACTATGCGCTTTCAGCACTTGTCCATTTTGCAGTATATGACTTTTCGATAAAAAATATTTTTCTTCAGTACAAGCTTTATTATGCATTGGAAAACGCTGATACTCCAGTACTGAGTTTGCGGTTGCACAACGTATGTAACCATGCGATTTCAGCACTTGTCCATTTTGCAGTATACGACTTTTCGGTAAAAAACTATTTTTTTTCAGTACAAGCTTTATTATACAGTGGAAAACGCTGATACTCCAGTTTTGCGTTTGCGGTTGCACAACGTATGTAACTATGCGATTTCAGCACTTGTCCATTTTGCAGTATATGACTTTTCGATAAAAAATAGTTTTTTTTCTGTACAAGCTTTATTATACAGTGGAAAACGCTGATACTCCAGTACTGAGTTTGCGGTTGCACAACGTATGTAACTATGCGATTTCAGCACTTGTCCATTTTGCAGTATATGACTTTTCGATAAAAAATATTTTTTTCATTACAAGCTTTATTATACAGTGGAAAAGGCTGATACTCCAGTATTGCGTTTGCGGTTGCACAACGTATGTAACTATGCGCTTTCAGCACTTGTCCATATTGCAGTATATGACTTTTCGATAAAAAATATTTTTTTTCATTACAAGCTTTATTATGAAGTGGAAAACGCTGGTACTCCAGTATTGCTTTTGCGGTTGCACAACGTACGTAACCATGCGATTTCAGCACTTGTCCATTTTGCAGTATATGACTTTTCGGTAAAAAATATTTTTTTTTAGTACAAGCTTTATTATACAGTGGAAAACGCTGGTACTCCAGTATTGCTTTTGCGGTTGCACAACGTATGTAACTATGCGATTTCAGCACTTGTCCATTTTGCAGTATATGACTTTTCAATAAAAAATAGTTTTTTTTCTGTACAAGCTTTATTATACAGTGGAAAACGCTGATACTCCAGTACTGAGTTTGCGGTTGCACCACGTATGTAACTATGCGATTTCAGCACTTGTCCATTTTGCAGTATATGACTTTTCGATAAAAAATATTTTTTTTCAGTACAAGCTTTATTATACAGTGGAAAACGCTGATACTCCAGTATTGCGTTTGCGGTTGCACAACGTATGTAACTATGCGCTTTCAGCACTTGTCCATATTGCAGTATATGACTTTTCGATAAAAAATACTTTTTTTCATTACAAGCTTTATTATACAGTGGAAAACGCTGGTACTCCAGTATTGCTTTTGCGGTTGCACAACGTATGTAACTATGCAATTTCACCACTTGTCCATTTTGCAGTATATGACTTTTCGTGGAAAAATATTTTTTTTCATCACAAGCTTTATTATACAGTGGAAAACGCTGATACTCCAGTATTGCGTTTGCGGTTGCACAACGTATGTAACTATGCGCTTTCAGCACTTGTCCATATTGCAGTATATGACTTTTCGGTAAAAAATATTTTTTTTCATTACAAGCTTTATTATACAGTGGAAAACGCTGGTACTCCAGTATTGCTTTTGCGGTTGCACAACGTATGTAACTATGCGATTTCAGCACTTGTCCATTTTGCAGTATATGACTTTTCGATAAAAAATATTTTTTTTCAGTACAAGCTTTATTATACAGTGGAAAACGCTGATACTCCAGTTTTGCGTTTGCGGTTGCACAACGTATGTAACTATGCGCTTTCAGCACTTGTCCATTTTGCAGTATATGACTTTTCGAAAAAACATATTTTTTTTTAGTACAAGCTTTATTATACAGTGGAAAAGGCTGATACTCCAGTATTGCGTTTGCGGTTGCACAACGTATGTAACTATGCGATTTCAGCACTTGTCCATTTTGCAGTATACGACTTTTCGGTAAAAAATATTTTTTTTTAGTACAAGCTTTATTATACAGTGGAAAACGCTGGTACTCCAGTATTGCTTTTGCGGTTGCACAACGTATGTAATCATGCGATTTCAGCACTTGTCCATTTTGCAGTATATGACTTTTCGATAAAAAATAGTTTTTTTTCTGTACAAGCTTTATTATACAGTGGAAAACGCTGATACTCCAGTACTGAGTTTGCGGTTGCACAACGTATGTAACCATGCGATTTCAGCACTTGTCCATTTTGCAGTATACGACTTTTCGGTAAAAAATATTTTTTTTTAGTACAAGCTTTATTATACAGTGGAAAACGCTAGTACTCCAGTATTGCTTTTGCGGTTGCACAACGTATGTAACTATGCGATTTCAGCACTTGTCCATTTTGCAGTATATGACTTTTCGATAAAAAATAGTTTTTTTTCTGTACAAGCTTTATTATACAGTGGGAAACGCTGATAATCCAGTACTGAGTTTGCGGTTGCACAACGTATGTAACTATGCGATTTCAGCACTTGTCCATTTTGCAGTATATGACTTTTCGATAAAAAATATTTTTTTTCAGTACAAGCTTTATTATACAGTGGAAAAGGCTGATACTCCAGTACTGAGTTTGCGGTTGCACAACGTATGTAACTATGCGATTTCAGCACTTGTCCATTTTGCAGTATATGACTTTTCGATAAAAAATAGTTTTTTTTCTGTACAAGCTTTATTATACAGTGGAAAACGCTGATACTCCAGTACTGAGTTTGCGGTTGCACAACGTATGTAACCATGCGATTTCAGCACTTGTCCATTTTGCAGTATATGACTTTTCGATAAAAAATATTTTTTTTCAGTACAAGCTTTATTATACAGTGGAAAACGCTGATACTCCAGTATTGCGTTTGCGGTTGCACAACGTATGTAACTATGCGCTTTCAGCACTTGTCCATTTTGCAGTATATGACTTTTCGATAAAAAATATTTTTTTTCAGTACAAGCTTTATTATACAGTGGAAAACGCTGATACTCCAGTACTGAGTTTGCGGTTGCACAACGTATGTAACTATGCGATTTCAGCACTTGTCCATTTTGCAGTATATGACTTTTCGATAAAAAATAGTTTTTTTTCTGTACAAGCTTTATTATACTGTGGAAAACGCTGATACTCCAGTATTGCGTTTGCGGTTGCACAACGTATGTAACTATGCGCTTTCAGCACTTGTCCATATTGCAGTATATGACTTTTCGATAAAAAATATTTTTTTTCATTACAAGCTTTATTATGAAGTGGAAAACGCTGGTACTCCAGTATTGCTTTTGCGGTTGCACAACGTATGTAACTATGCGATTTCAGCACTTGTCCATTTTGCAGTATATGACTTTTCGATAAAAAATATTTTTTTTCAGTACAAGCTTTATTATACAGTGGAAAACGCTGATACTCCAGTACTGAGTTTGCGGTTGCACAACGTATGTAACCATGTGATTTCAGCACTTGTCCATTTTGCAGTATATGACTTTTCGGTAAAAAATATTTTTTTTTAGTACAAGCTTTATTATACAGTGGAAAACGCTGGTACTCCAGTATTGCTTTTGCGGTTGCACAACGTATGTAACTATGCGCTTTCAGCACTTGTCCATTTTGCAGTATATGACTTTTCGATAAAAAATATTTTTTTTCAGTACAAGCTTTATTATACAGTGGAAAACGCTGATACTCCAGTACTGAGTTTGCGGTTGCACAACGTATGTAACTATGCGCTTTCAGCACTTGTCCATTTTGCAGTATATGACTTTTCGATAAAAAATAGTTTCTTTTCTGTACAAGCTTTATTATACAGTGGAAAACGCTGATACTCCAGTACTGAGTTTGCGGTTGCACAACGTATGTAACTGTGCGATTTCAGCACTTGTCCATTTTGCAGTATATGACTTTTCGATAAAAAATATTTTTTTTCTGTACAAGCTTTATTATACAGTGGAAAACGCTGATACTCCAGTACTGAGTTTGCGGTTGCACAACGTATGTAACTGTGCGATTTCAGCACTTGTCCATTTTGCAGTATATGACTTTTCGATAAAAAATATTTTTTTTTAGTACAAGCTTTATTATACAGTGGAAAACGCTGATACTCCAGTATTGCGTTTGCGGTTGCACAACGTATGTAACTATGCGCTTTCAGCACTTGTCCATTTTGCAGTATATGACTTTTCGATAAAAAATATTTTTTTTCAGTACAAGCTTTATTATACAGTGGAAAACGCTGATACTCCAGTACTGAGTTTGCGGTTGCACAACGTATGTAACTATGCGCTTTCAGCACTTGTCCATTTTGCAGTATATGACTTTTCGATAAAAAATAGTTTTTTTTCTGTACAAGCTTTATTATACAGTGGAAAACGCTGATACTCCAGTACTGAGTTTGCGGTTGCACAACGTATGTAACTGTGCGATTTCAGCACTTGTCCATTTTGCAGTATATGACTTTTCGATAAAAAATATTTTTTTTTAGTACAAGCTTTATTATACAGTGGAAAACGCTGATACTCCAGTATTGCGTTTGCGGTTGCACAACGTATGTAACTATGCGCTTTCAGCACTTGTCCATTTTGCAGTATATGACTTTTCGATAAAAAATATTTTTTTTCAGTACAAGCTTTATTATACAGTGGAAAACGCTGATACTCCAGTACTGAGTTTGCGGTTGCACAACGTATGTAACTATGCGCTTTCAGCACTTGTCCATTTTGCAGTATATGACTTTTCGATAAAAAATAGTTTTTTTTCTGTACAAGCTTTATTATACAGTGGAAAACGCTGATACTCCAGTACTGAGTTTGCGGTTGCACAACGTATGTAACTATGCGATTTCAGCACTTGTCCATATTGCAGTATATGACTTTTCGATAAAAAATATTTTTTTTTAGTACAAGCTTTATTATACAGTGGAAAACGCTGATACTCCAGTATTGCGTTTGCGGTTGCACAACGTATGTAACTATGCGCTTTCAGCACTTGTCCATTTTGCAGTATATGACTTTTCGATAAAAAATATTTTTTTTCAGTACAAGCTTTATTATACAGTGGAAAACGCTGATACTCCAGTACTGAGTTTGCGGTTGCACAACGTATGTAACTATGCGCTTTCAGCACTTGTCCATTTTGCAGTATATGACTTTTCGATAAAAAATAGTTTTTTTTCTGTACAAGCTTTATTATACAGTGGAAAACGCTGATACTCCAGTATTGCGTTTCCGGTTGCACAACGTATGTAACTATGCGATTTCAGCACTTGTCCATTTTGCAGTATATGACTTTTCGATAAAAAATATTTTTTTTCAGTACCAGCTTTATTATACAGTGGAAAACACTGATGCTCCAGTACTGAGTTTGCGGTTGCACAACGTATGTAACCATGCGATTTCAGCACTTGTCCATTTTGCAGTATATGACTTTTCGGTAAAAAATATTTTTTTTTAGTACAAGCTTTATTATGCAGTGGAAAACGCTGGTACTCCAGTATTGCTTTTGCGGTTGCACAACGTATGTAACTATGCGATTTCAGCACTTGTCCATTTTGCAGTATATGACTTTTCGATAAAAAATAGTTTTTTTTCTGCACAAGCTTTATTATACAGTGGAAAACGCTGATACTCCAGTATTGCGTTTGCGGTTGCACAACGTATGTAACTATGCGATTTCAGCACTTGTCCATTTTGCAGTATATGACTTTTCGATAAAAAATATTTTTTTTCAGTACAAGCTTTATTATACAGTGGAAAACGCTGATACTCCAGTTTTGCGTTTGCGGTTGCACAACGTATGTAACTATGCGCTTTCAGCACTTGTCCATTTTGCAGTATATGACTTTTCGATAAAAAATATTTTTTTTCAGTACAAGCTTTATTATACAGTGGAAAAGGCTGATACTCCAGTATTGCGTTTGCGGTTGCACAACGTATGTAACTATGCGATTTCAGCACTTGTCCATTTTGCAGTATATGACTTTTCGATAAAAAATATTTTTTTTCAGTACAAGCTTTATTATACAGTGGAAAACGCTGATACTCCAGTTTTGCGTTTGCGGTTGCACAACGTATGTAACTATGCGCTTTCAGCACTTGTCCATTTTGCAGTATATGACTTTTCGAAAAAAAATATTTTTTTTTAGTACAAGCTTTATTATACAGTGGAAAAGGCTGATACTCCAGTATTGCGTTTGCGGTTGCACAACGTATGTAACTATGCGATTTCAGCACTTGTCCATTTTGCAGTATACGACTTTTCGGTAAAAAATATTTTTTTTTAGTACAAGCTTTATTATACAGTGGAAAACGCTGGTACTCCAGTATTACTTTTGCGGTTGCACAACGTATGTAATCATGCGATTTCAGCACTTGTCCATTTTGCAGTATATGACTTTTCGATAAAAAATAGTTTTTTTTCTGTACAAGCTTTATTATACCGTGGAAAACGCTGATACTCCAGTACTGAGTTTGCGGTTGCACAACGTATGTAACCATGCGATTTCAGCACTTGTCCATTTTGCAGTATACGACTTTTCGGTAAAAAATATTTTTTTTTAGTACAAGCTTTATTATACAGTGGAAAACGCTAGTACTCCAGTATTGCTTTTGCGGTTGCACAACGTATGTAACTATGCGATTTCAGCACTTGTCCATTTTGCAGTATATGACTTTTCGATAAAAAATAGTTTTTTTTCTGTACAAGCTTTATTATACAGTGGGAAACGCTGATAATCCAGTACTGAGTTTGCGGTTGCACAACGTATGTAACTATGCGATTTCAGCACTTGTCCATTTTGCAGTATATGACTTTTCGATAAAAAATATTTTTTTTCAGTACAAGCTTTATTATACAGTGGAAAAGGCTGATACTCCAGTACTGAGTTTGCGGTTGCACAACGTATGTAACTATGCGATTTCAGCACTTGTCCATTTTGCAGTATATGACTTTTCGATAAAAAATAGTTTTTTTTCTGTACAAGCTTTATTATACAGTGGTAAACGCTGATACTCCAGTACTGAGTTTGCGGTTGCACAACGTATGTAACTATGCGATTTCAGCACTTGTCCATTTTGCAGTATATGACTTTTCGATAAAAAATATTTTTTTTTAGTACAAGCTTTATTATACAGTGGAAAACGCTGATACTCCAGTATTGCGTTTGCGGTTGCACAACGTATGTAACTATGCGCTTTCAGCACTTGTCCATTTTGCAGTATATGACTTTTCGATAAAAAATATTTTTTTTCAGTACAAGCTTTATTATACAGTGGAAAACGCTGATACTCCAGTACTGAGTTTGCGGTTGCACAACGTATGTAACTATGCGCTTTCAGCACTTGTCCATTTTGCAGTATATGACTTTTCGATAAAAAATATTTTTCATCAGTACAAGCTTTATTATGCATTGGAAAACGCTGATACTCCAGTACTGAGTTTGCGGTTGCACAACGTATGTAACCATGCGATTTCAGCACTTGTCCATTTTGCAGTATACGACTTTTCGGTAAAAAATATTTTTTTTCAGTACAAGCTTTATTATACAGTGGAAAACGCTGATACTCCAGTTTTGCGTTTGCGGTTGCACAACGTATGTAACTATGCGATTTCAGCACTTGTCCATTTTGCAGTATATGACTTTTCGATAAAAAATAGTTTTTTTTCTGTACAAGCTTTATTATACTGTGGAAAACGCTGATACTCCAGTACTGAGTTTGCGGTTGCACAACGTATGTAACTATGCGATTTCAGCACTTGTCCATTTTGCAGTATATGACTTTTCGATAAAAAATATTTTTTTCATTACAAGCTTTATTATACAGTGGAAAAGGCTGATACTCCAGTATTGCGTTTGCGGTTGCACAACGTATGTAACTATGCGCTTTCAGCACTTGTCCATATTGCAGTATATGACTTTTCGATAAAAAATATTTTTTTTCATTACAAGCTTTATTATGAAGTGGAAAACGCTGGTACTCCAGTATTGCTTTTGCGGTGGCACAACGTATGTAACCATGCGATTTCAGCACTTGTCCATTTTGCAGTATATGACTTTTCGGTAAAAAATATTTTTTTTTAGTACAAGCTTTATTATACAGTGGAAAACGCTGGTACTCCAGTATTGCTTTTGCGGTTGCACAACGTATGTATCTATGCGATTTCAGCACTTGTCCATTTTGCAGTATATGACTTTTCGATAAAAAATAGTTTTTTTTCTGTACAAGCTTTATTATACAGTGGAAAACGCTGATACTCCAGTACTGAGTTTGCGGTTGCACAACGTATGTAACTATGCGATTTCAGCACTTGTCCATTTTGCAGTATATGACTTTTCGATAAAAAATATTTTTTTTTAGTACAAGCTTTATTATACAGTGGAAAACGCTGATACTCCAGTATTGCGTTTGCGGTTGCACAACGTATGTAACTATGCGCTTTCAGCACTTGTCCATTTTGCAGTATATGACTTTTCGATAAAAAATATTTTTTTTCAGTACAAGCTTTATTATACAGTGGAAAACGCTGATACTCCAGTACTGAGTTTGCGGTTGCACAACGTATGTAACTATGCGCTTTCAGCACTTGTCCATTTTGCAGTATATGACTTTTCGATAAAAAATATTTTTCTTCAGTACAAGCTTTATTATGCATTGGAAAACGCTGATACTCCAGTACTGAGTTTGCGGTTGCACAACGTATGTAACCATGCGATTTCAGCACTTGTCCATTTTGCAGTATACGACTTTTCGGTAAAAAACTATTTTTTTTCAGTACAAGCTTTATTATACAGTGGAAAACGCTGATACTCCAGTTTTGCGTTTGCGGTTGCACAACGTATGTAACTATGCGATTTCAGCACTTGTCCATTTTGCAGTATATGACTTTTCGATAAAAAATAGTTTTTTTTCTGTACAAGCTTTATTATACAGTGGAAAACGCTGATACTCCAGTACTGAGTTTGCGGTTGCACAACGTATGTAACTATGCGATTTCAGCACTTGTCCATTTTGCAGTATATGACTTTTCGATAAAAAATATTTTTTTCATTACAAGCTTTATTATACAGTGGAAAAGGCTGATACTCCAGTATTGCGTTTGCGGTTGCACAACGTATGTAACTATGCGCTTTCAGCACTTGTCCATATTGCAGTATATGACTTTTCGATAAAAAATATTTTTTTTCATTACAAGCTTTATTATGAAGTGGAAAACGCTGGTACTCCAGTATTGCTTTTGCGGTTGCACAACGTATGTAACCATGCGATTTCAGCACTTGTCCATTTTGCAGTATATGACTTTTCGGTAAAAAATATTTTTTTTAGTACAAGCTTTATTATACAGTGGAAAACGCTGGTACTCCAGTATTGCTTTTGCGGTTGCACAACGTATGTAACTATGCGATTTCAGCACTTGTCCATTTTGCATTATATGACTTTTCGATAAAAAATAGTTTTTTTTCTGTACAAGCTTTATTATACAGTGGAAAACGCTGATACTCCAGTACTGAGTTTGCGGTTGCACAACGTATGTAACTATGCGATTTCAGCACTTGTCCATTTTGCAGTATATGACTTTTCGATAAAAAATATTTTTTTTCAGTACAAGCTTTATTATACAGTGGAAAACGCTGATACTCCAGTATTGCGTTTGCGGTTGCACAACGTATGTAACTATGCGCTTTCAGCACTTGTCCATATTGCAGTATATGACTTTTCGATAAAAAATACTTTTTTTCATTACAAGCTTTATTATACAGTGGAAAACGCTGGTACTCCAGTATTGCTTTTGCGGTTGCACAACGTATGTAACTATGCAATTTCAGCACTTGTCCATTTTGCAGTATATGACTTTTCGTGGAAAAATATTTTTTTTCATCACAAGCTTTATTATACAGTGGAAAACGCTGATACTCCAGTATTGCGTTTGCGGTTGCACAACGTATGTAACTATGCGCTTTCAGCACTTGTCCATATTGCAGTATATGACTTTTCGGTAAAAAATATTTTTTTTCATTACAAGCTTTATTATACAGTGGAAAACGCTGGTACTCCAGTATTGCTTTTGCGGTTGCACAACGTATGTAACTATGCGATTTCAGCACTTGTCCATTTTGCAGTATATGACTTTTCGATAAAAAATATTTTTTTTCAGTACAAGCTTTATTATACAGTGGAAAACGCTGATACTCCAGTTTTGCGTTTGCGGTTGCACAACGTATGTAACTATGCGCTTTCAGCACTTGTCCATTTTGCAGTATATGACTTTTCGAAAAAACATATTTTTTTTTAGTACAAGCTTTATTATACAGTGGAAAAGGCTGATACTCCAGTATTGCGTTTGCGGTTGCACAACGTATGTAACTATGCGATTTCAGCACTTGTCCATTTTGCAGTATACGACTTTTCGGTAAAAAATATTTTTTTTTAGTACAAGCTTTATTATACAGTGGAAAACGCTGGTACTCCAGTATTGCTTTTGCGGTTGCACAACGTATGTAATCATGCGATTTCAGCACTTGTCCATTTTGCAGTATATGACTTTTCGATAAAAAATAGTTTTTTTTCTGTACAAGCTTTATTATACAGTGGAAAACGCTGATACTCCAGTACTGAGTTTGCGGTTGCACAACGTATGTAATCATGCGATTTCAGCACTTGTCCATTTTGCAGTATATGACTTTTCGATAAAAAATAGTTTTTTTTCTGTACAAGCTTTATTATACAGTGGGAAACGCTGATAATCCAGTACTGAGTTTGCGGTTGCACAACGTATGTAACTATGCGATTTCAGCACTTGTCCATTTTGCAGTATATGACTTTTCGATAAAAAATATTTTTTTTCAGTACAAGCTTTATTATACAGTGGAAAAGGCTGATACTCCAGTACTGAGTTTGCGGTTGCACAACGTATGTAACTATGCGATTTCAGCACTTGTCCATTTTGCAGTATATGACTTTTCGATAAAAAATATTTTTTTTTAGTACAAGCTTTATTATACAGTGGAAAACGCTGATACTCCAGTATTGCGTTTGCGGTTGCACAACGTATGTAACTATGCGATTTCAGCACTTGTCCATTTTGCAGTATATGACTTTTCGATAAAAAATATTTTTTTTCAGTACAAGCTTTATTATACAGTGGAAAACGCTGATACTCCAGTACTGAGTTTGCGGTTGCACAACGTATGTAACTATGCGCTTTCAGCACTTGTCCATTTTGCAGTATATGACTTTTCGATAAAAAATATTTTTCTTCAGTACAAGCTTTATTATGCATTGGAAAACGCTGATACTCCAGTACTGAGTTTGCGGTTGCACAACGTATGTAACCATGCGATTTCAGCACTTGTCCATTTTGCAGTATACGACTTTTCGGTAAAAAACTATTTTTTTTCAGTACAAGCTTTATTATACAGTGGAAAACGCTGATACTCCCGTTTTGCGTTTGCGGTTGCACAACGTATGTAACTATGCGATTTCAGCACTTGTCCGTTTTGCAGTATATGACTTTTCGATAAAAAATAGTTTTTTTTCTGTACAAGCTTTATTATACAGTGGAAAACGCTGATACTCCAGTACTGAGTTTGCGGTTGCACAACGTATGTAACTATGCGATTTCAGCACTTGTCCATTTTGCAGTATATGACTTTTCGATAAAAAATATTTTTTTTTAGTACAAGCTTTATTATACAGTGGAAAACGCTGATACTCCAGTATTGCGTTTGCGGTTGCACAACGTATGTAACTATGCGCTTTCAGCACTTGTCCATTTTGCAGTATATGACTTTTCGATAAAAAATATTTTTTTTCAGTACAAGCTTTATTATACAGTGGAAAACGCTGATACTCCAGTACTGAGTTTGCGGTTGCACAACGTATGTAACTATGCGCTTTCAGCACTTGTCCATTTTGCAGTATATGACTTTTCGATAAAAAATATTTTTCTTCAGTACAAGCTTTATTATGCATTGGAAAACGCTGATACTCCAGTACTGAGTTTGCGGTTGCACAACGTATGTAACCATGCGATTTCAGCACTTGTCCATTTTGCAGTATACGACTTTTCGGTAAAAAACTATTTTTTTTCAGTACAAGCTTTATTATACAGTGGAAAACGCTGATACTCCCGTTTTGCGTTTGCGGTTGCACAACGTATGTAACTATGCGATTTCAGCACTTGTCCGTTTTGCAGTATATGACTTTTCGATAAAAAATAGTTTTTTTTCTGTACAAGCTTTATTATACTGTGGAAAACGCTGATACTCCAGTATTGCTTTTGCGGTTGCACAACGTATGTAACTATGCGCTTTCAGCACTTGTCCATTTTGCAGTATATGACTTTTCGATAAAAAATATTTTTTTTCAGTACAAGCTTTATTATACAGTGGAAAACGCTGATGATCCAGTACTGAGTTTGCGGTTGCACAACGTATGTAACTATGCGCTTTCAGCACTTGTCCATTTTGCAGTATATGACTTTTCGATAAAAAATATTTTTCTTCAGTACAAGCTTTATTATGCATTGGAAAACGCTGATACTCCAGTACTGAGTTTGCGGTTGCACAACGTATGTAACCATGCGATTTCAGCACTTGTCCATTTTGCAGTATACGACTTTTCGGTAAAAAACTATTTTTTTTCAGTACAAGCTTTATTATACAGTGGAAAACTCTGATACTCCAGTTTTGCGTTTGCGGTTGCACAACGTATGTAACTATGCGATTTCAGCACTTGTCCATTTTGCAGTATATGACTTTTCGATAAAAAATAGTTTTTTTTCTGTACAAGCTTTATCATACAGTGGAAAACGCTGATACTCCAGTACTGAGTTTGCGGTTGCACAACGTATGTAACTATGCGATTTCAGCACTTGTCCATTTTGCAGTATATGACTTTTCGATAAAAAATATTTTTTTCATTACAAGCTTTATTATACAGTGGAAAAGGCTGATACTCCAGTATTGCGTTTGCGGTTGCACAACGTATGTAACTATGCGCTTTCAGCACTTGTCCATATTGCAGTATATGACTTTTCGATAAAAAATATTTTTTTTCATTACAAGCTTTATTATGAAGTGGAAAACGCTGGTACTCCAGTATTGCTTTTGCAGTTGCACAACGTATGTAACCATGCAATTTCAGCACTTGTCCATTTTGCAGTATATGACTTTTCGGTAAAAAATATTTTTTTTTAGTACAAGCTTTATTATACAGTGGAAAACGCTGGTACTCCAGTATTGCTTTTGCGGTTGCACAACGTATGTAACTATGCGATTTCAGCACTTGTCCATTTTGCAGTATATGACTTTTCGATAAAAAATACTTTTTTTTCTGTACAAGCTTTATTATACAGTGGAAAACGCTGATACTCCAGTACTGAGTTTGCGGTTGCACAACGTATGTAACTATGCGATTTCAGCACTTGTCCATTTTGCAGTATATGACTTTTCGATAAAAAATATTTTTTTTCAGTACAAGCTTTATTATACAGTGGAAAACGCTGATACTCCAGTATTGCGTTTGCGGTTGCACAACGTATGTAACTATGCGCTTTCAGCACTTGTCCATATTGCAGTATATGACTTTTCGATAAAAAATACTTTTTTTCATTACAAACTTTATTATACAGTGGAAAACGCTGGTACTCCAGTATTGCTTTTGCGGTTGCACAACGTATGTAACTATGCAATTTCAGCACTTGTCCATTTTGCAGTATATGACTTTTCGTGGAAAAATATTTTTTTTCATCACAAGCTTTATTATACAGTGGAAAACGCTGATACTCCAGTATTGCGTTTGCGGTTGCACAACGTATGTAACTATGCGCTTTCAGCACTTGTCCATATTGCAGTATATGACTTTTCGGTAAAAAATATTTTTTTTCATTACAAGCTTTATTATACAGTGGAAAACGCTGGTACTCCAGTATTGCTTTTGCGGTTGCACAACGTATGTAACTATGCGATTTCAGCACTTGTCCATTTTGCAGTAATGACTTTTCGATAAAAAATATTTTTTTTCATTACAAGCTTTATTATACAGTGGAAAAGGCTGATACTCCAGTATTGCGTTTGCGGTTGCACAACGTATGTAACTATGCGATTTCAGCACTTGTCCATTTTGCAGTATACGACTTTTCGGTAAAAAATATTTTTTTTTAGTACAAGCTTTATTATACAGTGGAAAACGCTGGTACTCCAGTATTGCTTTTGCGGTTGCACAACGTATGTAATCATGCGATTTCAGCACTTGTCCATTTTGCAGTATATGACTTTTCGATAAAAAATAGTTTTTTTTCTGTACAAGCTTTATTATACAGCGGAAAACGCTGATACTCCAGTACTGAGTTTGCGGTTGCACAACGTATGTAACCATGCGATTTCAGCACTTGTCCATTTTGCAGTATATGACTTTTCGATATAAAATGTTTTTTTTCAGTACAAGCTTTATTATACAGTGGAAAACGCTGATACTCCAGTACTGAGTTTGCGGTTGCACAACGTATGTAACCATGCGATTTCAGCACTTGTCCATTTTGC
Organism: Ascidia mentula; assembly: GCF_947561715.1. Classification (NCBI taxonomy): domain Eukaryota; kingdom Metazoa; phylum Chordata; class Ascidiacea; order Phlebobranchia; family Ascidiidae; genus Ascidia; species Ascidia mentula. The sequence continues at coordinate 11,980,978 of NC_138568.1, forward strand.
AGTATATGACTTTTCGATAAAAAATAGTTTTTTTTCTGTACAAGCTTTATTATACAGTGGAAAACGCTGATACTCCAGTACTGAGTTTGCGGTTGCACAACGTATGTAACCATGCGATTTCAGCACTTGTCCATTTTGCAGTATATGACTTTTCGATATAAAATGTTTTTTTTCAGTACAAGCTTTATTATGCAGTGGAAAACGCTGATACTCCAGTACTGAGTTTGCGGTTGCACAACGTATGTAACCATGCGATTTCAGCACTTGTCCATTTTGCAGTATACGACTTTTCGGTAAAAAATATTTTTTTTTAGCACAAGCTTTATTATAGAGTGGAAAACGCTAGTACTCCAGTATTGCTTTTGCGGTTGCACAACGTATGTAACTATGCGATTTCAGCACTTGTCCATTTTGCAGTATATGACTTTTCGATAAAAAATAGTTTTTTTTCTGTACAAGCTTTATTATACAGTGGGAAAAGCTGATACTCCAGTACTGAGTTTGCGGTTGCACAACGTATGTAACTATGCGATTTCAGCACTTGTCCATTTTGCAGTATATGACTTTTCGATAAAAAATATTTTTTTTCAGTACAAGCTTTATTATACAGTGGAAAACGCTGATACTCCAGTATTGCGTTTGCGGTTGCACAACGTATGTAACTATGCGATTTCAGCACTTGTCCATTTTGCAGTATATGACTTTTCGATAAAAAATATTTTTTTTCAGTACAAGCTTTATTATACAGTGGAAAACGCTGATACTCCAGTTTTGCGTTTGCGGTTGCACAACGTATGTAACGATGCGCTTTCAGCACTTGTCCATTTTGCAGTATATGACTTTTCGGTAAAAAATATTTTTTTTTAGTACAAGCTTTATTATACAGTGGAAAACGCTGGTACTCCAGTATTGCTTTTGCGGTTGCACAACGTATGTAACTATGCGATTTCAGCACTTGTCCATTTTGCAGTATATGACTTTTCGATAAAAAATAGTTTTTTTTCTGTACAAGCTTTATTATACAGTGGAAAACGCTGATACTCCAGTACTGAGTTTGCGGTTGCACAACGTATGTAACTATGCGATTTCAGCACTTGTCCATTTTGCAGTATATGACTTTTCGATAAAAAATATTTTTTTTCAGTACAAGCTTTATTATACAGTGGAAAACGCTGATACTCCAGTATTGCGTTTGCGGTTGCACAACGTATGTAACTATGCGCTTTCAGCACTTGTCCATATTGCAGTATATGACTTTTCGATAAAAAATACTTTTTTTCATTACAAGCTTTATTATACAGTGGAAAACGCTGGTACTCCAGTATTGCTTTTGCGGTTGCACAACGTATGTAACTATGCAATTTCAGCACTTGTCCATTTTGCAGTATATGACTTTTCGTGGAAAAATATTTTTTTTCATCACAAGCTTTATTATGCAGTGGAAAACGCTGATAATCCAGTATTGCGTTTGCGGTTGCACAACGTATGTAACTATGCGCTTTCAGCACTTGTCCATATTGCAGTATATGACTTTTCGGTAAAAAATATTTTTTTTCATTACAAGCTTTATTATACAGTGGAAAACGCTGGTACTCCAGTATTGCTTTTGCGGTTGCACAACGTATGTAACTATGCGATTTCAGCACTTGTCCATTTTGCAGTATATGACTTTTCGATAAAAAATAGTTTTTTTTCTGTACAAGCTTTATTATACAGTGGAAAACGCTGATACTCCAGTACTGAGTTTGCGGTTGCACAACGTATGTAACCATGCGATTTCAGCACTTGTCCATTTTGCAGTATATGACTTTTCGATATAAAATGTTTTTTTTCAGTACAAGCTTTATTATACAGTGGAAAACGCTGATACTCCAGTACTGAGTTTGCGGTTGCACAACGTATGTAACCATGCGATTTCAGCACTTGTCCATTTTGCAGTATATGACTTTTCGATAAAAAATAGTTTTTTTTCTGTACAAGCTTTATTATACAGTGGAAAACGCTGATACTCCAGTACTGAGTTTGCGGTTGCACAACGTATGTAACCATGCGATTTCAGCACTTGTCCATTTTGCAGTATATGACTTTTCGATATAAAATGTTTTTTTTCAGTACAAGCTTTATTATGCAGTGGAAAACGCTGATACTCCAGTACTGAGTTTGCGGTTGCACAACGTATGTAACCATGCGATTTCAGCACTTGTCCATTTTGCAGTATACGACTTTTCGGTAAAAAATATTTTTTTTTAGCACAAGCTTTATTATACAGTGGAAAACGCTAGTACTCCAGTATTGCTTTTGCGGTTGCACAACGTATGTAACTATGCGATTTCAGCACTTGTCCATTTTGCAGTATATGACTTTTCGATAAAAAATAGTTTTTTTTCTGTACAAGCTTTATTATACAGTGGGAAAAGCTGATACTCCAGTACTGAGTTTGCGGTTGCACAACGTATGTAACTATGCGATTTCAGCACTTGTCCATTTTGCAGTATATGACTTTTCGATAAAAAATATTTTTTTTCAGTACAAGCTTTATTATACAGTGGAAAACGCTGATACTCCAGTATTGCGTTTGCGGTTGCACAACGTATGTAACTATGCGATTTCAGCACTTGTCCATTTTGCAGTATATGACTTTTCGATAAAAAATATTTTTTTTCAGTACAAGCTTTATTATACAGTGGAAAACGCTGATACTCCAGTTTTGCGTTTGCGGTTGCACAACGTATGTAACGATGCGCTTTCAGCACTTGTCCATTTTGCATCAATGTCATTGCGTACAACCGCGTAAATCTTTTGCAACCTCGAAACAACCCAGGGGCGGTTTCAAATAACCAATTGAGGTTTCTACCGTCCCTTCATCTAATCCCAACCGGATCATTCATTGTGTTTTACTGTTCCGCATTTTATTTTCGCGGATTATGATGTAAATAAACTGAATTGAATTGAATTGAATTGCAGTATATGACTTTTCGGTAAAAAATATTTTTTTTTAGTACAAGCTTTATTATACAGTGGAAAACGCTGGTACTCCAGTATTGCTTTTGCGGTTGCACAACGTATGTAACTATGCGATTTCAGCACTTGTCCATTTTGCAGTATATGACTTTTCGATAAAAAATAGTTTTTTTTCTGTACAAGCTTTATTATACAGTGGAAAACGCTGATACTCCAGTACTGAGTTTGCGGTTGCACAACGTATGTAACTATGCGATTTCAGCACTTGTCCATTTTGCAGTATATGACTTTTCGATAAAAAATATTTTTTTTCAGTACAAGCTTTATTATACAGTGGAAAACGCTGATACTCCAGTATTGCGTTTGCGGTTGCACAACGTATGTAACTATGCGCTTTCAGCACTTGTCCATATTGCAGTATATGACTTTTCGATAAAAAATACTTTTTTTCATTACAAGCTTTATTATACAGTGGAAAACGCTGGTACTCCAGTATTGCTTTTGCGGTTGCACAACGTATGTAACTATGCAATTTCAGCACTTGTCCATTTTGCAGTATATGACTTTTCGTGGAAAAATATTTTTTTTCATCACAAGCTTTATTATGCAGTGGAAAACGCTGATAATCCAGTATTGCGTTTGCGGTTGCACAACGTATGTAACCATGCGCTTTCAGCACTTGTCCATATTGCAGTATATGACTTTTCGGTAAAAAATATTTTTTTTCATTACAAGCTTTATTATACAGTGGAAAACGCTGGTACTCCAGTATTGCTTTTGCGGTTGCACAACGTATGTAACTATGCGATTTCAGCACTTGTCCATTTTGCAGTATATGACTTTTCGATAAAAAATATTTTTTTTCATTACAAGCTTTATTATACAGTGGAAAAGGCTGATACTCCAGTATTGCGTTTGCGGTTGCACAACGTATGTAACTATGCGATTTCAGCACTTGTCCATTTTGCAGTATACGACTTTTCGGTAAAAAATATTTTTTTTTAGTACAAGCTTTATTATACAGTGGAAAACGCTGGTACTCCAGTATTGCTTTTGCGGTTGCACAACGTATGTAATCATGCGATTTCAGCACTTGTCCATTTTGCAGTATATGACTTTTCGATAAAAAATAGTTTTTTTTCTGTACAAGCTTTATTATACAGTGGAAAACGCTGATACTCTAGTACTGAGTTTGCGGTTGCACAACGTATGTAACCATGCGATTTCAGCACTTGTCCATTTTGCAGTATATGACTTTTCGATATAAAATGTTTTTTTTCAGTACAAGCTTTATTATACAGTGGAAAACGCTGATACTCCAGTACTGAGTTTGCGGTTGCACAACGTATGTAACCATGCGATTTCAGCACTTGTCCATTTTGCAGTATATGACTTTTCGATAAAAAATAGTTTTTTTTCTGTACAAGCTTTATTATACAGTGGAAAACGCTGATACTCCAGTACTGAGTTTGCGGTTGCACAACGTATGTAACTATGCGATTTCAGCACTTGTCCATTTTGCAGTATATGACTTTTCGATATAAAATGTTTTTTTTCAGTACAAGCTTTATTATACAGTGGAAAACGCTGATACTCCAGTACTGAGTTTGCGGTTGCACAACGTATGTAACCATGCGATTTCAGCACTTGTCCATTTTGCAGTATACGACTTTTCGGTAAAAAATATTTTTTTTTAGTACAAGCTTTATTATACAGTGGAAAACGCTAGTACTCCAGTATTGCTTTTGCGGTTGCACAACGTATGTAACTATGCGATTTCAGCACTTGTCCATTTTGCAGTATATGACTTTGCGATAAAAAATAGTTTTTTTTCTGTACAAGCTTTATTATACAGTGGGAAACGCTGATACTCCAGTACTGAGTTTGCGGTTGCACAACGTATGTAACTATGCGATTTCAGCACTTGTCCATTTTGCAGTATATGACTTTTCGATAAAAAATATTTTTTTTCAGTACAAGCTTTATTATAAAGTGGAAAACGCTGATACTCCAGTATTGCGTTTGCGGTTGCACAACGTATGTAACTATGCGATTTCAGCACTTGTCCATTTTGCAGTATATGACTTTTCGACAAAAAAATATTTTTTTTCAGTACAAGCTTTATTATACAGTGGAAAACGCTGATACTCCAGTTTTGCGTTTGCGGTTGCACAACGTATGTAACGATGCGCTTTCAGCACTTGTCCATTTTGCAGTATATGACTTTTCGATAAAAAATATTTTTTTTTAGTAAAAGCTTTATTATACAGTGGAAAACGCTGGTACTCCAGTATTGCTTTTGCGGTTGCACAACGTATGTAATCATGCGATTTCAGCACTTGTCCATTTTGCAATAAGCCTTATTCTATTTGAATAAGCCTAGGCATTAGAATAAGGCTGCTGATGACCTGATGTTACAAGGAAATGTCAAAAAATTCTCCAAAAAAGATGTCTGGTCTCACCCTCACCGCAAAATTGGACCATGTCTTTGATCAACTGCAGCAAAACAAGGCTCAGGTCACTGAGAAATTTAGTCTACTTCTAACAGAACTTCAATCAATCCGGGAAAGCCAAAATTTTCTTTCAAAAAAATTTGATGCAATTGAAAAAAGACTAAATCACACTGAAGAGGAACTAAAAATAACAAAGAAAGAAAATATCAAACTTAAAGAAGACATAAAACACTTGAAAACTAGCATAGCTTCATACTCGGGACAACTCAATGAACTTGAGCAATATGGTCGAAGAGATTGCCTCGAAATTAAAGGCATTCCCTACAACAAGGAAGAGTGCACGGATGAGATTGTGGTCTCTGTGGCAAAAAAAACTGGTATTAACATCACAAAAAATGACATCAGCATTTCGCACCGTTTACCATCACGCCAAAGCAACACACAACAACCGCCCACAATTATTGTAAAATTTTTGTCAAGAAAAACACGTGATGACCTGTACATGAATAGAAAAAAGCTACACAAGATAAACATGGACCATCAAGCTACAAAAATATACATCAATGAAAGTCTAACAAAAATAAACAGGAAAATCTTCAATACTTGCCTTGCGTTCAAAAGAAATGAAGGATACAAATTTATCTGGACGAAAAATGGATCAACACTGTTAAAAAAGGATGAAGGAACTTCAGCAATTTGGATAAAAAATGAAGATGATCTCAAGAAATTCAAGATTCCAAACATCGAAAGAGGTACTGAATCCAACTGAATTGTTACTATACAATCCCAAGGATGTCTTTGAGCTATAAAACAATCAATGTTGTTATATTTGCATATTATTTTAGATAAAAAACCACCAATATGACTACAAATACGAATCCTTGTAAATATTACTCTATGCAAGAATTTGTAAAAACATCACAGTGTATAGGCCAAAAAGATTTTTGTGTGACACATTTCAATGTAAGGAGCTTACCACACAACCTAGACACACTTGAAACATTCACCAACATGTGCATCGAATTACCCCATATAATTGGCATTTCTGAAACAAGGCTAAAAAATAGTACTGCAACCAATACTACTTTGAATGGTTATGACTTTTTGGGGGAAAACTCCTTGACAAATGCGGGTGGCGTTGGTTTTTACATTAAAAGGCCACTAGTTTACCGCAAAAATGACACATACAAAATATACATGCCACGTTGTGAAAACTTGTGGATTGAGTTGGATCTCAAACAAAATAATCAAAACAAAACCATTATAATTGGAGTAATATATCGCCACCCAGATCAATCTATATCACCCTTCACATCACAATTGGAAAACACCTTGCATAAACTGAACAAAAACAACACATTATTTTATATTCTCGGAGACTTAAACATAGACCTTTTAAAAAACACTCCTCAAATACAAGAATATACATTAATGTTAACAGCACTTAACAGCACAATAATAATCGACAAAGCATCTCACATTGCCCCTTCACAGAAACAATCCTGTTTAGATCACATTTACACTAACAACACCAAAAATGTTATCACATCCGGTTTAGTTACTTTTGATATATCAGACCACTTGCCAATATTTGCTATTACACACAACCTACAACCAACAGACTCACCACACCCCAAAGTAATACGAAATTACTCAAAGTTTGATGCAGACAAATTTTTGCTCACCATTTCAAACAAAGCAAGCACCATCTGGAATCAAACTGATATAAGCCAGAAAATGGTAACTTTTATCCAAATTTTTCAAAGTGCTGTAGAAGAGCAGGCCCCATATACAACTTTATCAACCAGGCGCAAGGCAAATCCTTGGCTTACCAAAGGTATCCTGAAATCAATAAAACATAAAAATAAACTTTACAAAAAATACATCCAACAAAAAATCAATGCAATGAAATACAAATCATATTCAAGCAAGCTAAAATCAACCATACGAGCAGCAAAGAGAAACTACTACAAAGTCATGTTTGAACACAACAAATCAAGTCCAAAACAAACATGGAAACTTATCAATAAAGTAACTACAAACAACATCAAAGGGAAAACACACATATCACAAATTACTACAACAAATGGTACAGTGACAAATGACCCATTGATCATGGCAAATACGTTCAATACTTTTTTCACCAGCATTGGAAAAGATATGGCGCTTCTTGTCCCCCCAACATCTAAATCACCAGCAGAATACCTCACAAATGGCCCGTCATCATCATTCTTTTTTTACACCATAGAAATAAATGAAGTTTTCAATACTATTGTACAGTTAGATTCAAGTAAATCACCTGGTCCCTATGACATGCCCATAAAACTAGTAAAACTAGCAGCACCAGTCATCTCTCCAATTCTTTGCATGTTGTTTAATTGTTGCATTCAAACAGCAAGTTACCCAAGTTGCCTTAAACTGTCTCAAATATCACCATTGTTCAAGGGCGGGGACCAAAAAAATGTCAACAACTACAGACCGATATCGCTTATACCAGTTTTTGCCAAAATTTTTGAAATAATTATACACAAAAGAGTTACCGAGTACTTAACAAAATTTGACCTTCTGACCAAATTTCAAAATGGATTTAGGCCTGGCCATTCCACAGATTTGACAGTCGCACAAATTTATGAGCATATAGCTAATTCCACAGATCACAAAGAAAAAACATGCGCAATTTTCCTGGATTTATCAAAGGCATTTGATACCGTCAACCACGAAATCATCCTGCAAAAATTGGAGTTTTATGGATTCCGGGGAAAAATTAAAAGCTTTTTTGAAAACTACCTCACTGGCAGGCAACAATACACAAAAATTTGCAATTCCCGCTCCAATGTCTGTAACGTGGAATGTGGTGTGCCCCAGGGATCTCCTCTAGGACCACTTCTGTTTCTCATTTATGTAAATGATTTGCCTTGCGCCTCCTCATTCTGCACAAGATTATTCGCAGATGACACATGTCTCATCAAGTCGTGCAAAAATGTAAGGGATTTAGAAAAGGCTGCAAATATCGAACTAGACAAGGTTAATACATGGCTCAATTCGAACAAACTAACAGTTAACTGCAAAAAAACCACATTCATGCTCTTCGCAAACAGCAAAAAGACAAACAATACTGATTTTACCCTTAAGATTAATGACACCACACTAGAGCAAGTCAAGACCACAAAGTACCTTGGTGTACATATTGATGATACACTGTCATGGGCCCCACATGTTAACTCAACCTGCAAAAAAATTGCAAAAAGCGTTGCAATTCTTTACAAGCTGAAGCACATCATAGGACAGTGTACATTACAAACAGTGTATCACGCACTTGTTCATTCGCATTTGTCTTATGGCCTTTTGGCGTGGGGTTTTGTTTGCCCATCATTGTTACATCCAGTGGTGGTCCTGCAAAATAGAGCGCTTCGCATAATAACAAACAGTCCCTTTCGCACCCACACCTATCAACTGTACATTAAAGCACAAATTCTTCCAGTCAATCTACAGCACAAGCTGCAACTTGGTAAATTTGCTTACAATTACAAAAATCATCGTCTACCCGCAGCCTTTAAGGACTACTTTACCCCATTAGCAAACATTCACACCCACATAACACGATGTCAAACCACACATCAATATTATCTCCCACGTGTTTTCACTGAACTAGGTAAAAAAACTATAAAATACCAAGGCGCAGAAATATGGAATAACATCCCGCAAAACATTAAAAGCTTTAGCTTAAAAGGGTTTCTTAAAGCACTAAAATTACACTTTCTTCACTTATATGCCAATGCTGCACAGCTGTAGAGATGACCACGTGCGATGTAAACACCCGCAGGAATGTTTTGATGCGATAGGGCGCAATTTAGCAAAAAATCACGTCACTTCACCGCCGGCCTAATTGGTAATTGCCCTTGACATATGCAAATGGTAAAATTCACAACGATTCATTCTTATTTATATTGTATCTTTTAGTTTTGTAACATGCGCAATACTTACCGATTGTCTTTTCTCTGTTTCGTGTTATTTCTGTACTTCTTTGTTTATTGTAATGCAGAATGATTGTTGATTAAATGTTCCTTGCCTCATCAATGTCATTGCGTACAACCGCGTAAATCTTTTGCAACCTCGAAACAACCCAGGGGCGGTTTCAAATAACCAATTGAGGTTTCTACCGTCCCTTCATCTAATCCCAACCGGATCATTCATTGTGTTTTACTGTTCCGCATTTTATTTTCGCGGATTATGATGTAAATAAACTGAATTGAAAAAAATTGCAGTATATGACTTTTCGATAAAAAATAGTTTTTTTTCTGTACAAGCTTTATTATACAGTGGGAAACGCTGATACTCCAGTACTGAGTTTGCGGTTGCACAACGTATGTAACTATGCGATTTCAGCACTTGTCCATTTTGCAGTATATGACTTTTCGATAAAAAATATTTTTTTTCAGTACAAGCTTTATTATACAGTGGAAAACGCTGATACTCCAGTATTGCGTTTGCGGTTGCACAACGTATGTAACTATGCGATTTCAGCACTTGTCCATTTTGCAGTATATGACTTTTCGATAAAAAATATTTTTTTTCAGTACAAGCTTTATTATACAGTGGAAAACGCTGATACTCCAGTTTTGCGTTTGCGGTTGCACAACGTATGTAACGATGCGCTTTCAGCACTTGTCCATTTTGCAGTATATGACTTTTCGATAAAAAATATTTTTTTTCAGTACAAGCTTTATTATGCAGTGGAAAACGCTGATACTCCAGTTTTGCGTTTGCGGTTGCACAACGTATGTAACTATGCGCTTTCAGCACTTGTCCATTATGCAGTATATGACTTTTCGATAAAAAATATTTTCTTTTAGTACAAGCTTTATTATACAGTGGAAAAGGCTGATACTCCAGTATTGCGTTTGCGGTTGCACAACGTATGTAACTATGCGATTTCAGCACTTGTCCATTTTGCAGTATACGACTTTTCGGTAAAAAATATTTTTTTTTAGTACAAGCTTTATTATACAGTGGGAAACGCTGATACTCCAGTACTGAGTTTGCGGTTGCACAACGTATGTAACTATGCGATTTCAGCACTTGTCCATTTTGCAGTATATGACTTTTCGATAAAAAATAGTTTTTTTTCTGTACAAGCTTTATTATACAGTGGAAAACGCTGATACTCCAGTACTGAGTTTGCGGTTGCACAACGTATGTAACCATGCGATTTCAGCACTTGTCCATTTTGCAGTATACGACTTTTCGGTAAAAAATATTTTTTTTTAGTACAAGCTTTATTATACAGTGGAAAACGCTAGTACTCCAGTATTGCTTTTGCGGTTGCACAACGTATGTAACTATGCGATTTCAGCACTTGTCCATTTTGCAGTATATGACTTTTCGATAAAAAATAGTTTTTTTTCTGTACAAGCTTTATTATACAGTGGGAAACGCTGATAATCCAGTACTGAGTTTGCGGTTGCACAACGTATGTAACTATGCGATTTCAGCACTTGTCCATTTTGCAGTATATGACTTTTCGATAAAAAATATTTTTTTTCAGTACAAGCTTTATTATACAGTGGAAAAGGCTGATACTCCAGTACTGAGTTTGCGGTTGCACAACGTATGTAACTATGCGATTTCAGCACTTTTCCATTTTGCAGTATATGACTTTTCGATAAAAAATATTTTTTTCATTACAAGCTTTATTATACAGTGGAAAAGGCTGATACTCCAGTACTGCGTTTGCGGTTGCACAACGTATGTAACTATGCGCTTTCAGCACTTGTCCATATTGCAGTATATGACTTTTCGATAAAAAAAATTTTTTTTCATTACAAGCTTTATTATGAAGTGGAAAACGCTGGTACTCCAGTATTGCTTTTGCGGTTGCACAACGTATGTAACCATGCGATTTCAGCACTTGTCCATTTTGCAGTATATGACTTTTCGGTAAAAAATATTTTTTTTTAGTACAAGCTTTATTATACAGTGGAAAAGGCTGGTACTCCAGTATTGCTTTTGCGGTTGCACAACGTATGTAACTATGCGATTTCAGCACTTGTCCATTTTGCAGTATATGACTTTTCGATAAAAAATAGTTTTTTTTCTGTACAAGCTTTATTATACAGTGGAAAACGCTGATACTCCAGTACTGAGTTTGCGGTTGCACAACGTATGTAACTATGCGATTTCAGCACTTGTCCATTTTGCAGTATATGACTTTTCGATAAAAAATATTTTTTTTCAGTACAAGCTTTATTATACAGAGGAAAACGCTGATACTCCAGTATTGCGTTTGCGGTTGCACAACGTATGTAACTATGCAATTTCAGCACTTGTCCATTTTGCAGTATATGACTTTTCGTGGAAAAATATTTTTTTTCATCACAAGCTTTATTATACAGTGGAAAACGCTAGTACTCCAGTATTGCGTTTGCGGTTGCACAACGTATGTAACTATGCGCTTTCAGCACTTGTCCATATTGCAGTATATGACTTTTCGGTAAAAAATATTTTTTTTCATCACAAGCTTTATTATACAGTGGAAAACGCTGATACTCCAGTACTGAGTTTGCGGTTGCACAACGTATGTAACTATGCGATTTCAGCACTTGTCCATTTTGCAGTATATGACTTTTCGATAAAAAATATTTTTTTTCAGTACAAGCTTTATTATACAGTGGAAAACGCTGATACTCCAGTATTGCGTTTGCGTTTGCACAACGTATGTAACTATGCGATTTCAGCACTTGTCCATTTTGCAGTATATGACTTTTCGATAAAAAATATTTTTTTTCAGTACAAGCTTTATTATACAGTGGAAAACGCTGATACTCCAGTATTGCGTTTGCGGTTGCACAACGTATGTAACTATGCGCTTTCAGCACTTGTCCATTTTGCAGTATATGACTTTTCGACAAAAAATATTTTTTTTCAGTACAAGCTTTATTATACAGTGGAAAACGCTGATACTCCAGTTTTGCGTTTGCGGTTGCACAACGTATGTAACTATGCGCTTTCAGCACTTGTCCATTTTGCAGTATATGACTTTTCGAAAAAAAATATTTTTTTTTAGTACAAGCTTTATTATACAGTGGAAAAGGCTGATACTCCAGTATTGCGTTTGCGGTTGCACAACGTATGTAACTATGCGATTTCAGCACTTGTCCATTTTGCAGTATACGACTTTTCGGTAAAAAATATTTTTTTTTAGTACAAGCTTTATTATACAGTGGAAAACGCTGGTACTCCAGTATTGCTTTTGCGGTTGCACAACGTATGTAATCATGCGATTTCAGCACTTGTCCATTTTGCAGTATATGACTTTTCGATAAAAAATAGTTTTTTTTCTGTACAAGCTTTATTATACAGTGGAAAACGCTGATACTCCAGTACTGAGTTTGCGGTTGCACAACGTATGTAACCATGCGATTTCAGCACTTGTCCATTTTGCAGTATATGACTTTTCGATATAAAATATTTTTTTTCAGTACAAGCTTTATTATACAGTGGAAAACGCTGATACTCCAGTACTGAGTTTGCGGTTGCACAACGTATGTAACCATGCGATTTCAGCACTTGTCCATTTTGCAGTATACGACTTTTCGGTAAAAAATATTTTTTTTAGTACAAGCTTTATTATACAGTGGAAAACGCTGGTACTCCAGTATTGCTTTTGCGGTTGCACAACGTATGTAATCATGCGATTTCAGCACTTGTCCATTTTGCAGTATATGACTTTTCGATAAAAAATAGTTTTTTTTCTGTACAAGCTTTATTATACAGTGGAAAACGCTGATACTCCAGTACTGAGTTTGCGGTTGCACAACGTATGTAACCATGCGATTTCAGCACTTGTCCATTTTGCAGTATATGACTTTTCGGTAAAAAATATTTTTTTTTAGTACAAGCTTTATTATACAGTGGAAAACGCTGGTACTCCAGTATTGCTTTTGCGGTTGCACAACGTATGTAACTATGCGATTTCAGCACTTGTCCATTTTGCAGTATATGACTTTTCGATAAAAAATAGTTTTTTTTCTGTACAAGCTTTATTATACAGTGGAAAACGCTGATACTCCAGTACTGCGTTTGCGGTTGCACAACGTATGTAACTATGCGATTTCAGCACTTGTCCATTTTGCAGTATATGACTTTTCGATAAAAAATATTTTTTTTCATTACAAGCTTTATTATACAGTGGAAAAGGCTGATACTCCAGTATTGCGTTTCCGGTTGCACAACGTATGTAACTATGCGCTTTCAGCACTTGTCCATATTGCAGTATATGACTTTTCGATAAAAAATATTTTTTTTCATTACAAGCTTTATTATGAAGTGGAAAACGCTGGTACTCCAGTATTGCTTTTGCGGTTGCACAACGTATGTAACTATGCGATTTCAGCACTTGTCCATTTTGCAGTATATGACTTTTCGATAAAAAATATTTTTTTTCAGTACAAGCTTTATTATACAGTGGAAAACGCTGATACTCCAGTACTGAGTTTGCGGTTGCACAACGTATGTAACCATGCGATTTCAGCACTTGTCCATTTTGCAGTATATGACTTTTCGGTAAAAAATATTTTTTTTTAGTACAAGCTTTATTATACAGTGGAAAACGCTGGTACTCCAGTATTGCTTTTGCGGTTGCACAACGTATGTAACTATGCGATTTCAGCACTTGTCCATTTTGCAGTATATGACTTTTCGATAAAAAATAGTTTTTTTTCTGTACAAGCTTTATTATACAGTGGAAAACGCTGATACTCCAGTACTGAGTTTGCGGTTGCACAACGTATGTAACTATGCGATTTCAGCACTTGTCCATTTTGCAGTATATGACTTTTCGATAAAAAATATTTTTTTTTAGTACAAGCTTTATTATACAGTGGAAAACGCTGATACTCCAGTATTGCGTTTGCGGTTGCACAACGTATGTAACTATGCGCTTTCAGCACTTGTCCATTTTGCAGTATATGACTTTTCGATAAAAAATATTTTTTTTCAGTACAAGCTTTATTATACAGTGGAAAACGCTGATACTCCAGTACTGAGTTTGCGGTTGCACAACGTATGTAACTATGCGCTTTCAGCACTTGTCCATTTTGCAGTATATGACTTTTCGATAAAAAATATTTTTCTTCAGTACAAGCTTTATTATGCATTGGAAAACGCTGATACTCCAGTACTGAGTTTGCGGTTGCACAACGTATGTAACCATGCGATTTCAGCACTTGTCCATTTTGCAGTATACGACTTTTCGGAAAAAATATTTTTTTTTAGTACAAGCTTTATTATACAGTGGAAAACGCTAGTACTCCAGTATTGCTTTTGCGGTTGCACAACGTATGTAACTATGCGATTTCAGCACTTGTCCATTTTGCAGTATATGACTTTTCGATAAAAAATAGTTTTTTTTCTGTACAAGCTTTATTATACAGTGGGAAACGCTGATAATCCAGTACTGAGTTTGCGGTTGCACAACGTATGTAACTATGCGATTTCAGCACTTGTCCATTTTGCAGTATATGACTTTTCGATAAAAAATATTTTTTTTCAGTACAAGCTTTATTATACAGTGGAAAAGGCTGATACTCCAGTACTGAGTTTGCGGTTGCACAACGTATGTAACTATGCGATTTCAGCACTTTTCCATTTTGCAGTATATGACTTTTCGATAAAAAATATTTTTTTTCAGTACAAGCTTTATTATACAGTGGAAAACGCTGATACTCCAGTACTGAGTTTGCGGTTGCACAACGTATGTAACTATGCGATTTCAGCACTTGTCCATTTTGCAGTATATGACTTTTCGATAAAAAATATTTTTTTCATTACAAGCTTTATTATACAGTGGAAAAGGCTGATACTCCAGTACTGCGTTTGCGGTTGCACAACGTATGTAACTATGCGCTTTCAGCACTTGTCCATATTGCAGTATATGACTTTTCGATAAAAAAAATTTTTTTTCATTACAAGCTTTATTATGAAGTGGAAAACGCTGGTACTCCAGTATTGCTTTTGCGGTTGCACAACGTATGTAACCATGCGATTTCAGCACTTGTCCATTTTGCAGTATATGACTTTTCGGTAAAAAATATTTTTTTTTAGAACAAGCTTTATTATACAGTGGAAAACGCTGGTACTCCAGTATTGCTTTTGCGGTTGCACAACGTATGTAACTATGCGATTTCAGCACTTGTCCATTTTGCAGTATATGACTTTTCGATAAAAAATTGTTTTTTTTCTGTACAAGCTTTATTATACAGTGGAAAACGCTGATACTCCAGTACTGAGTTTGCGGTTGCACAACGTATGTAACTATGCGATTTCAGCACTTGTCCATTTTGCAGTATATGACTTTTCGATAAAAAATATTTTTTTTCAGTACAAGCTTTATTATACAGTGGAAAACGCTGATACTCCAGTATTGCGTTTGCGGTTGCACAACGTATGTAACTATGCGCTTTCAGCACTTGTCCATTTTGCAGTATATGACTTTTCGATAAAAAATATTTTTCTTCAGTACAAGCTTTATTATGCATTGGAAAACGCTGATACTCCAGTACTGAGTTTGCGGTTGCACAACGTATGTAACCATGCGATTTCAGCACTTGTCCATTTTGCAGTATACGACTTTTCGGTAAAAAACTATTTTTTTTCAGTACAAGCTTTATTATACAGTGGAAAACGCTGATACTCCAGTTTTGCGTTTGCGGTTGCACAACGTATGTAACTATGCGATTTCAGCACTTGTCCATTTTGCAGTATATGACTTTTCGATAAAAAATGTTTTTTTTCTGTACAAGCTTTATTATACAGTGGAAAACGCTGATACTCCAGTTTTGCGTTTGCGGTTGCACAACGTATGTAACTATGCGATTTCAGCACTTGTCCATTTTGCAGTATATGACTTTTCGATAAAAAATAGTTTTTTTTCATTACAAGCTTTATTATACAGTGGAAAACGCTGGTACTCCAGTATTGCTTTTGCGGTTGCACAACGTATGTAACTATGCGATTTCAGCACTTGTCCATTTTGCAGTAATGACTTTTCGATAAAAAATATTTTTTTTCATTACAAGCTTTATTATACAGTGGAAAAGGCTGATACTCCAGTATTGCGTTTGCGGTTGCACAACGTATGTAACTATGCGATTTCAGCACTTGTCCATTTTGCAGTATACGACTTTTCGGTAAAAAATATTTTTTTTTAGTACAAGCTTTATTATACAGTGGAAAACGCTGGTACTCCAGTATTGCTTTTGCGGTTGCACAACGTATGTAATCATGCGATTTCAGCACTTGTCCATTTTGCAGTATATGACTTTTCGATAAAAAATAGTTTTTTTTCTGTACAAGCTTTATTATACAGTGGAAAACGCTGATACTCCAGTACTGAGTTTGCGGTTGCACAACGTATGTAACCATGCGATTTCAGCACTTGTCCATTTTGCAGTATATGACTTTTCGATAAAAAATATTTTTTTTCAGTACAAGCTTTATTATACAGTGGAAAACGCTGATACTCCAGTACTGAGTTTGCGGTTGCACAACGTATGTAACTATGCGCTTTCAGCACTTGTCCATTTTGCAGTATATGACTTTTCGATAAAAAATATTTTTCTTCAGTACAAGCTTTATTATGCATTGGAAAACGCTGATACTCCAGTACTGAGTTTGCGGTTGCACAACGTATGTAACCATGCGATTTCAGCACTTGTCCATTTTGCAGTATACGACTTTTCGGTAAAAAACTATTTTTTTTCAGTACAAGCTTTATTATACAGTGGAAAACGCTGATACTCCAGTTTTGCGTTTGCGGTTGCACAACGTATGTAACTATGCGATTTCAGCACTTGTCCATTTTGCAGTATATGACTTTTCGATAAAAAATGTTTTTTTTCTGTACAAGCTTTATTATACAGTGGAAAACGCTGATACTCCAGTTTTGCGTTTGCGGTTGCACAACGTATGTAACTATGCGATTTCAGCACTTGTCCATTTTGCAGTATATGACTTTTCGATAAAAAATAGTTTTTTTTCATTACAAGCTTTATTATACAGTGGAAAACGCTGGTACTCCAGTATTGCTTTTGCGGTTGCACAACGTATGTAACTATGCGATTTCAGCACTTGTCCATTTTGCAGTAATGACTTTTCGATAAAAAATATTTTTTTTCATTACAAGCTTTATTATACAGTGGAAAAGGCTGATACTCCAGTATTGCGTTTGCGGTTGCACAACGTATGTAACTATGCGATTTCAGCACTTGTCCATTTTGCAGTATACGACTTTTCGGTAAAAAATATTTTTTTTTAGTACAAGCTTTATTATACAGTGGAAAACGCTGGTACTCCAGTATTGCTTTTGCGGTTGCACAACGTATGTAATCATGCGATTTCAGCACTTGTCCATTTTGCAGTATATGACTTTTCGATAAAAAATAGTTTTTTTTCTGTACAAGCTTTATTATACAGTGGAAAACGCTGATACTCCAGTACTGAGTTTGCGGTTGCACAACGTATGTAACCATGCGATTTCAGCACTTGTCCATTTTGCAGTATATGACTTTTCGATATAAAATATTTTTTTTCAGTACAAGCTTTATTATACAGTGGAAAACGCTGATACTCCAGTACTGAGTTTGCGGTTGCACAACGTATGTAACCATGCGATTTCAGCACTTGTCCATTTTGCAGTATACGACTTTTCGGTAAAAAATATTTTTTTTTAGTACAAGCTTTATTATACAGTGGAAAACGCTAGTACTCCAGTATTGCTTTTGCGGTTGCACAACGTATGTAACTATGCGATTTCAGCACTTGTCCATTTTGCAGTATATGACTTTTCGATAAAAAATAGTTTTTTTTCTGTACAAGCTTTATTATACAGTGGGAAACGCTGATACTCCAGTACTGAGTTTGCGGTTGCACAACGTATGTAACTATGCGATTTCAGCACTTGTCCATTTTGCAGTATATGACTTTTCGATAAAAAATATTTTTTTTCAGTACAAGCTTTATTATACAGTGGAAAACGCTGATACTCCAGTATTGCGTTTGCGGTTGCACAACGTATGTAACTATGCGATTTCAGCACTTGTCCATTTTGCAGTATATGACTTTTCGATAAAAAATATTTTTTTTCAGTACAAGCTTTATTATACAGTGGAAAACGCTGATACTCCAGTTTTCCGTTTGCGGTTGCACAACGTATGTAACTATGCGCTTTCAGCACTTGTCCATTTTGCAGTATATGACTTTTCGATAAAAAATATTTTTTTTCAGTACAAGCTTTATTATACAGTGGAAAACGCTGATACTCCAGTATTGCGTTTGCGGTTGCACAACGTATGTAACTATGCGCTTTCAGCACTTGTCCATTTTGCAGTATATGACTTTTCGATAAAAAATATTTTTTTTCAGTACAAGCTTTATTATACAGTGGAAAACGCTGATACTCCAGTACTGAGTTTGCGGTTGCACAACGTATGTAACTATGCGCTTTCAGCACTTGTCCATTTTGCAGTATATGACTTTTCGATAAAAAATATTTTTCTTCAGTACAAGCTTTATTATGCATTGGAAAACGCTGATACTCCAGTACTGAGTTTGCGGTTGCACAACGTATGTAACCATGCGATTTCAGCACTTGTCCATTTTGCAGTATACGACTTTTCGGTAAAAAACTATTTTTTTTCAGTACAAGCTTTATTATACAGTGGAAAACGCTGATACTCCAGTTTTGCGTTTGCGGTTGCACAACGTATGTAACTATGCGATTTCAGCACTTGTCCATTTTGCAGTATATGACTTTTCGATAAAAAATGTTTTTTTTCTGTACAAGCTTTATTATACAGTGGAAAACGCTGATACTCCAGTTTTGCGTTTGCGGTTGCACAACGTATGTAACTATGCGATTTCAGCACTTGTCCATTTTGCAGTATATGACTTTTCGATAAGAAATAGTTTTTTTTCATTACAAGCTTTATTATACAGTGGAAAACGCTGGTACTCCAGTATTGCTTTTGCGGTTGCACAACGTATGTAACTATGCGATTTCAGCACTTGTCCATTTTGCAGTAATGACTTTTCGATAAAAAATATTTTTTTTCATTACAAGCTTTATTATACAGTGGAAAAGGCTGATACTCCAGTATTGCGTTTGCGGTTGCACAACGTATGTAACTATGCGATTTCAGCACTTGTCCATTTTGCAGTATACGACTTTTCGGTAAAAAATATTTTTTTTTAGTACAAGCTTTATTATACAGTGGAAAACGCTGGTACTCCAGTATTGCTTTTGCGGTTGCACAACGTATGTAATCATGCGATTTCAGCACTTGTCCATTTTGCAGTATATGACTTTTCGATAAAAAATAGTTTTTTTTCTGTACAAGCTTTATTATACAGTGGAAAACGCTGATACTCCAGTACTGAGTTTGCGGTTGCACAACGTATGTAACCATGCGATTTCAGCACTTGTCCATTTTGCAGTATATGACTTTTCGATAAAAAATATTTTTTTTCAGTACAAGCTTTATTATACAGTGGAAAACGCTGATACTCCAGTACTGAGTTTGCGGTTGCACAACGTATGTAACTATGCGCTTTCAGCACTTGTCCATTTTGCAGTATATGACTTTTCGATAAAAAATATTTTTCTTCAGTACAAGCTTTATTATGCATTGGAAAACGCTGATACTCCAGTACTGAGTTTGCGGTTGCACAACGTATGTAACCATGCGATTTCAGCACTTGTCCATTTTGCAGTATACGACTTTTCGGTAAAAAACTATTTTTTTTCAGTACAAGCTTTATTATACAGTGGAAAACGCTGATACTCCAGTTTTGCGTTTGCGGTTGCACAACGTATGTAACTATGCGATTTCAGCACTTGTCCATTTTGCAGTATATGACTTTTCGATAAAAAATGTTTTTTTTCTGTACAAGCTTTATTATACAGTGGAAAACGCTGATACTCAAGTTTTGCGTTTGCGGTTGCACAACGTATGTAACTATGCGATTTCAGCACTTGTCCATTTTGCAGTATATGACTTTTCGATAAAAAATAGTTTTTTTTCATTACAAGCTTTATTATACAGTGGAAAACGCTGGTACTCCAGTATTGCTTTTGCGGTTGCACAACGTATGTAACTATGCGATTTCAGCACTTGTCCATTTTGCAGTAATGACTGTTCGATAAAAAATATTTTTTTTCATTACAAGCTTTATTATACAGTGGAAAAGGCTGATACTCCAGTATTGCGTTTGCGGTTGCACAACGTATGTAACTATGCGATTTCAGCACTTGTCCATTTTGCAGTATACGACTTTTCGGTAAAAAATATTTTTTTTTAGTACAAGCTTTATTATACAGTGGAAAACGCTGGTACTCCAGTATTGCTTTTGCGGTTGCACAACGTATGTAATCATGCGATTTCAGCACTTGTCCATTTTGCAGTATATGACTTTTCGATAAAAAATAGTTTTTTTTCTGTACAAGCTTTATTATACAGTGGAAAACGCTGATACTCCAGTACTGAGTTTGCGGTTGCACAACGTATGTAACCATGCGATTTCAGCACTTGTCCATTTTGCAGTATATGACTTTTCGATATAAAATATTTTTTTTCAGTACAAGCTTTATTATACAGTGGAAAACGCTGATACTCCAGTACTGAGTTTGCGGTTGCACAACGTATGTAACCATGCGATTTCTGCACTTGTCCATTTTGCAGTATACGACTTTTCGGTAAAAAATATTTTTTTTTAGTACAAGCTTTATTATACAGTGGAAAACGCTAGTACTCCAGTATTGCTTTTGCGGTTGCACAACGTATGTAACTATGCGATTTCAGCACTTGTCCATTTTGCAGTATATGACTTTTCGATAAAAAATAGTTTTTTTTCTGTACAAGCTTTATTATACAGTGGGAAACGCTGATACTCCAGTACTGAGTTTGCGGTTGCACAACGTATGTAACTATGCGATTTCAGCACTTGTCCATTTTGCAGTATATGACTTTTCGATAAAAAATATTTTTTTTCAGTACAAGCTTTATTATACAGTGGAAAACGCTGATACTCCAGTATTGCGTTTGCGGTTGCACAACGTATGTAACTATGCGATTTCAGCACTTGTCCATTTTGCAGTATATGACTTTTCGATAAAAAATATTTTTTTTCAGTACAAGCTTTATTATACAGTGGAAAACGCTGATACTCCAGTTTTCCGTTTGCGGTTGCACAACGTATGTAACTATGCGCTTTCAGCACTTGTCCATTTTGCAGTATATGACTTTTCGATAAAAAATATTTTTTTTCAGTACAAGCTTTATTATACAGTGGAAAACGCTGATACTCCAGTTTTGCGTTTGCGGTTGCACAACGTATGTAACTATGCGCTTTCAGCACTTGTCCATTTTGCAGTATATGACTTTTCGAAAAAAAATATTTTTTTTTAGTACAAGCTTTATTATACAGTGGAAAAGGCTGATACTCCAGTATTGCGTTTGCGGTTGCACAACGTATGTAACTATGCGATTTCAGCACTTGTCCATTTTGCAGTATACGACTTTTCGGTAAAAAATATTTTTTTTTAGTACAAGCTTTATTATACAGTGGAAAACGCTAGTACTCCAGTATTGCTTTTGCGGTTGCACAACGTATGTAACTATGCGATTTCAGCACTTGTCCATTTTGCAGTATATGACTTTTCGATAAAAAATAGTTTTTTTTCTGTACAAGCTTTATTATACAGTGGGAAACGCTGATAATCCAGTACTGAGTTTGCGGTTGCACAACGTATGTAACTATGCGATTTCAGCACTTGTCCATTTTGCAGTATATGACTTTTCGATAAAAAATAGTTTTTTTTCTGTACAAGCTTTATTATACAGTGGGAAACGCTGATAATCCAGTACTGAGTTTGCGGTTGCACAACGTATGTAACTATGCGATTTCAGCACTTGTCCATTTTGCAGTATATGACTTTTCGATAAAAAATATTTTTTTTCAGTACAAGCTTTATTATACAGTGGAAAAGGCTGATACTCCAGTACTGAGTTTGCGGTTGCACAACGTATGTAACTATGCGATTTCAGCACTTGTCCATTTTGCAGTATATGACTTTTCGATAAAAAATAGTTTTTTTTCTGTACAAGCTTTATTATACAGTGGAAAACGCTGATACTCCAGTACTGAGTTTGCGCTTGCACAACGTATGTAACTATGCGATTTCAGCACTTGTCCATTTTGCAGTATATGACTTTTCGATAAAAAATATTTTTTTTTAGTACAAGCTTTATTATACAGTGGAAAACGCTGATACTCCAGTATTGCGTTTGCGGTTGCACAACGTATGTAACTATGCGCTTTCAGCACTTGTCCATTTTGCAGTATATGACTTTTCGATAAAAAATATTTTTTTTCAGTACAAGCTTTACTATACAGTGGAAAACGCTGATACTCCAGTACTGAGTTTGCGGTTGCACAACGTATGTAACTATGCGCTTTCAGCACTTGTCCATTTTGCAGTATATGACTTTTCGATAAAAAATATTTTTCTTCAGTACAAGCTTTATTATGCATTGGAAAACGCTGATACTCCAGTACTGAGTTTGCGGTTGCACAACGTATTTAACCATGCGATTTCAGCACTTGTCCATTTTGCAGTATACGACTTTTCGGTAAAAAACTATTTTTTTTCAGTACAAGCTTTATTATACAGTGGAAAACGCTGATACTCCAGTTTTGCGTTTGCGGTTGCACAACGTATGTAACTATGCGATTTCAGCACTTGTCCATTTTGCAGTATATGACTTTTCGATAAAAAATATTTTTTTCATTACAAGCTTTATTATACAGTGGAAAAGGCTGATACTCCAGTATTGCGTTTGCGGTTGCACAACGTATGTAACTATGCGCTTTCAGCACTTGTCCATATTGCAGTATATGACTTTTCGATAAAAAATATTTTTTTTCATTACAAGCTTTATTATGAAGTGGAAAACGCTGGTACTCCAGTATTGCTTTTGCGGTTGCACAACGTATGTAACCATGCGATTTCAGCACTTGTCCATTTTGCAGTATATGACTTTTCGGTAAAAAATATTTCTTTTTAGTATAAGCTTTATTATACAGTGGAAAACGCTGGTACTCCAGTATTGCTTTTGCGGTTGCACAACGTATGTAACTATGCGATTTCAGCACTTGTCCATTTTGCAGTATATGACTTTTCGATAAAAAATAGTTTTTTTTCTGTACAAGCTTTATTATACAGTGGAAAACGCTGATACTCCAGTACTGAGTTTGCGGTTGCACAACGTATGTAACTATGCGATTTCAGCACTTGTCCATTTTGCAGTATATGACTTTTCGATAAAAAATATTTTTTTTTAGTACAAGCTTTATTATACAGTGGAAAACGCTGATACTCCAGTATTGCGTTTGCGGTTGCACAACGTATGTAACTATGCGCTTTCAGCACTTGTCCATTTTGCAGTATATGACTTTTCGATAAAAAATATTTTTTTTCAGTACAAGCTTTATTATACAGTGGAAAACGCTGATACTCCAGTACTGAGTTTGCGGTTGCACAACGTATGTAACTATGCGCTTTCAGCACTTGTCCATTTTGCAGTATATGACTTTTCGATAAAAAATATTTTTCTTCAGTACAAGCTTTATTATGCATTGGAAAACGCTGATACTCCAGTACTGAGTTTGCGGTTGCACAACGTATGTAACCATGCGATTTCAGCACTTGTCCATTTTGCAGTATACGACTTTTCGGTAAAAAACTATTTTTTTTCAGTACAAGCTTTATTATACAGTGGAAAACGCTGATACTCCAGTTTTGCGTTTGCGGTTGCACAACGTATGTAACTATGCGATTTCAGCACTTGTCCATTTTGCAGTATATGACTTTTCGATAAAAAATAGTTTTTTTTCTTTACAAGCTTTATTATACAGTGGAAAACGCTGATACTCCAGTACTGAGTTTGCGGTTGCACAACGTATGTAACTATGCGATTTCAGCACTTGTCCATTTTGCAGTATATGACTTTTCGATAAAAAATATTTTTTTCATTACAAGCTTTATTATACAGTGGAAAAGGCTGATACTCCAGTATTGCGTTTGCGGTTGCACAACGTATGTAACTATGCGCTTTCAGCACTCGTCCATATTGCAGTATATGACTTTTCGATAAAAAATATTTTTTTTCATTACAAGCTTTATTATGAAGTGGAAAACGCTGGTACTCCAGTATTGCTTTTGCGGTTGCACAACGTATGTAACCATGCGATTTCAGCACTTGTCCATTTTGCAGTATATGACTTTTCGGTAAAAAATATTTTTTTTTAGTACAAGCTTTATTATACAGTGGAAAACGCTGGTACTCCAGTATTGCTTTTGCGGTTGCACAACGTATGTAACTATGCGATTTCAGCACTTGTCCATTTTGCAGTATATGACTTTTCGATAAAAAATATTTTTTTTCAGTACAAGCTTTATTATACAGTGGAAAACGCTGATACTCCAGTATTGCGTTTGCGGTTGCACAACGTATGTAACTATGCGCTTTCAGCACTTGTCCATATTGCAGTATATGACTTTTCGATAAAAAATACTTTTTTTCATTACAAGCTTTATTATACAGTGGAAAACGCTGGTACTCCAGTATTGCTTTTGCGGTTGCACAACGTATGTAACTATGCAATTTCAGCACTTGTCCATTTTGCAGTATATGACTTTTCGTGGAAAAATATTTTTTTTCATCACAAGCTTTATTATACAGTGGAAAACGCTGATACTCCAGTATTGCGTTTGCGGTTGCACAACGTATGTAACTATGCGCTTTCAGCACTTGTCCATATTGCAGTATATGACTTTTCGGTAAAAAATATTTTTTTTCATTACAAGCTTTATTATACAGTGGAAAACGCTGGTACTCCAGTATTGCTTTTGCGGTTGCACAACGTATGTAACTATGCGATTTCAGCACTTGTCCATTTTGCAGTATATGACTTTTCGATAAAAAATATTTTTTTTCAGTACAAGCTTTATTATACAGTGGAAAACGCTGATACTCCAGTTTTGCGTTTGCGGTTGCACAACGTATGTAACTATGCGCTTTCAGCACTTGTCCATTTTGCAGTATATGACTTTTCGAAAAAAAATATTTTTTTTTAGTACAAGCTTTATTATACAGTGGAAAAGGCTGATACTCCAGTATTGCGTTTGCGGTTGCACAACGTATGTAACTATGCGATTTCAGCACTTGTCCATTTTGCAGTATATGACTTTTCGATAAAAAATATTTTTTTTTAGTACAAGCTTTATTATACAGTGGAAAAGGCTGATACTCCAGTATTGCGTTTGCGGTTGCACAACGTATGTAACTATGCGATTTCAGCACTTGTCCATTTTGCAGTATATGACTTTTCGATAAAAAATATTTTTTTTTAGTACAAGCTTTATTATACAGTGGAAAACGCTAGTACTCCAGTATTGCTTTTGCGGTTGCACAACGTATGTAACTATGCGATTTCAGCACTTGTCCATTTTGCAGTATATGACTTTTCGATAAAAAATAGTTTTTTTTCTGTACAAGCTTTATTATACAGTGGGAAACGCTGATAATCCAGTACTGAGTTTGCGGTTGCACAACGTATGTAACTATGCGATTTCAGCACTTGTCCATTTTGCAGTATATGACTTTTCGATAAAAAATATTTTTTTTCAGTACAAGCTTTATTATACAGTGGAAAAGGCTGATACTCCAGTACTGAGTTTGCGGTTGCACAACGTATGTAACTATGCGATTTCAGCATTTGTCCATTTTGCAGTATATGACTTTTCGATAAAAAATAGTTTTTTTTCTGTACAAGCTTTATTATACAGTGGAAAACGCTGATACTCCAGTACTGAGTTTGCGGTTGCACAACGTATGTAACTATGCGATTTCAGCACTTGTCCATTTTGCAGTATATGACTTTTCGATAAAAAATATTTTTTTTTAGTACAAGCTTTATTATACAGTGGAAAACGCTGATACTCCAGTATTGCGTTTGCGGTTGCACAACGTATGTAACTATGCGCTTTCAGCACTTGTCCATTTTGCAGTATATGACTTTTCGATAAAAAATATTTTTTTTCAGTACAAGCTTTATTATACAGTGGAAAACGCTGATACTCCAGTACTGAGTTTGCGGTTGCACAACGTATGTAACTATGCGATTTCAGCATTTGTCCATTTTGCAGTATATGACTTTTCGATAAAAAATAGTTTTTTTCAGTACAAGCTTTATTATACAGTGGAAAAGGCTGATACTCCAGTACTGAGTTTGCGGTTGCACAACGTATGTAACTATGCGATTTCAGCATTTGTCCATTTTGCAGTATATGACTTTTCGATAAAAAATAGTTTTTTTTCTGTACAAGCTTTATTATACAGTGGAAAACGCTGATACTCCAGTACTGAGTTTGCGGTTGCACAACGTATGTAACTATGCGATTTCAGCATTTGTCCATTTTGCAGTATATGACTTTTCGATAAAAAATAGTTTTTTTCAGTACAAGCTTTATTATACAGTGGAAAAGGCTGATACTCCAGTACTGAGTTTGCGGTTGCACAACGTATGTAACTATGCGATTTCAGCATTTGTCCATTTTGCAGTATATGACTTTTCGATAAAAAATAGTTTTTTTTCTGTACAAGCTTTATTATACAGTGGAAAACGCTGATACTCCAGTACTGAGTTTGCGGTTGCACAACGTATGTAACTATGCGATTTCAGCACTTGTCCATTTTGCAGTATATGACTTTTCGATAAAAAATATTTTTTTTTAGTACAAGCTTTATTATACAGTGGAAAACGCTAGTACTCCAGTATTGCTTTTGCGGTTGCACAACGTATGTAACTATGCGATTTCAGCACTTGTCCATTTTGCAGTATATGACTTTTCGATAAAAAATAGTTTTTTTTCTGTACAAGCTTTATTATACAGTGGGAAACGCTGATAATCCAGTACTGAGTTTGCGGTTGCACAACGTATGTAACTATGCGATTTCAGCACTTGTCCATTTTGCAGTATATGACTTTTCGATAAAAAATATTTTTTTTCAGTACAAGCTTTATTATACAGTGGAAAAGGCTGATACTCCAGTACTGAGTTTGCGGTTGCACAACGTATGTAACTATGCGATTTCAGCATTTGTCCATTTTGCAGTATATGACTTTTCGATAAAAAATAGTTTTTTTTCTGTACAAGCTTTATTATACAGTGGAAAACGCTGATACTCCAGTACTGAGTTTGCGGTTGCACAACGTATGTAACTATGCGATTTCAGCACTTGTCCATTTTGCAGTATATGACTTTTCGATAAAAAATATTTTTTTTTAGTACAAGCTTTATTATACAGTGGAAAACGCTGATACTCCAGTATTGCGTTTGCGGTTGCACAACGTATGTAACTATGCGCTTTCAGCACTTGTCCATTTTGCAGTATATGACTTTTCGATAAAAAATATTTTTTTTCAGTACAAGCTTTATTATACAGTGGAAAACGCTGATACTCCAGTACTGAGTTTGCGGTTGCACAACGTATGTAACTATGCGCTTTCAGCACTTGTCCATTTTGCAGTATATGACTTTTCGATAAAAAATATTTTTCTTCAGTACAAGCTTTATTATGCATTGGAAAACGCTGATACTCCAGTACTGAGTTTGCGGTTGCACAACGTATGTAACCATGCGATTTCAGCACTTGTCCATTTTGCAGTACACGACTTTTCGGTAAAAAACTATTTTTTTTAAGTACAAGCTTTATTATACAGTGGAAAACGCTGATACTCCAGTTTTGCGTTTGCGGTTGCACAACGTATGTAACTATGCGATTTCAGCACTTGTCCATTTTGCAGTATATGACTTTTCGATAAAAAATAGTTTTTTTTCTGTACAAGCTTTATTATACAGTGGAAAACGCTGATACTCCAGTACTGAGTTTGCGGTTGCACAACGTATGTAACTATGCGATTTCAGCACTTGTCCATTTTGCAGTATATGACTTTTCGATAAAAAATATTTTTTTCATTACAAGCTTTATTATACAGTGGAAAAGGCTGATACTCCAGTATTGCGTTTGCGGTTGCACAACGTATGTAACTATGCGCTTTCAGCACTTGTCCATATTGCAGTATATGACTTTTCGATAAAAAATATTTTTTTTCATTACAAGCTTTATTATGAAGTGGAAAACGCTGGTACTCCAGTATTGCTTTTGCGGTTGCACAACGTATGTAACCATGCGATTTCAGCACTTGTCCATTTTGCAGTATATGACTTTTCGATAAAAAATATTTTTTTTTAGTACAAGCTTTATTATACAGTGGAAAACGCTGGTACTCCAGTATTGCTTTTGCGGTTGCACAACGTATGTAACTATGCGATTTCAGCACTTGTCCATTTTGCAGTATATGACTTTTCGATAAAAAATAGTTTTTTTTCTGTACAAGCTTTATTATACAGTGGAAAACGCTGATACTCCAGTACTGAGTTTGCGGTTGCACAACGTATGTAACTATGCGATTTCAGCACTTGTCCATTTTGCAGTATATGACTTTTCGATAAAAAATATTTTTTTTTAGTACAAGCTTTATTATACAGTGGAAAAGGCTGATACTCCAGTATTGCGTTTGCGGTTGCACAACGTATGTAACTATGCGCTTTCAGCACTTGTCCATTTTGCAGTATATGACTTTTCGATAAAAAATATTTTTTTTCAGTACAAGCTTTATTATACAGTGGAAAACGCTGATACTCCAGTACTGAGTTTGCGGTTGCACAACGTATGTAACTATGCGCTTTCAGCACTTGTCCATTTTGCAGTATATGACTTTTCGATAAAAAATATTTTTCTTCAGTACAAGCTTTATTATGCATTGGAAAACGCTGATACTCCAGTACTGAGTTTGCGGTTGCACAACGTATGTAACCATGCGATTTCAGCACTTGTCCATTTTGCAGTATACGACTTTTCGGTAAAAAACTATTTTTTTTCAGTACAAGCTTTATTATACAGTGGAAAACGCTGATACTCCAGTTTTGCGTTTGCGGTTGCACAACGTATGTAACTATGCGATTTCAGCACTTGTCCATTTTGCAGTATATGACTTTTCGATAAAAAATAGTTTTTTTTCTGTACAAGCTTTATTATACAGTGGAAAACGCTGATACTCCAGTACTGAGTTTGCGGTTGCACAACGTATGTAACTATGCGATTTCAGCACTTGTCCATTTTGCAGTATATGACTTTTCGATAAAAAATATTTTTTTCATTACAAGCTTTATTATACAGTGGAAAAGGCTGATACTCCAGTATTGCGTTTGCGGTTGCACAACGTATGTAACTATGCGCTTTCAGCACTTGTCCATATTGCAGTATATGACTTTTCGATAAAAAATATTTTTTTTCATTACAAGCTTTATTATGAAGTGGAAAACGCTGGTACTCCAGTATTGCTTTTGCGGTTGCACAACGTATGTAACCATGCGATTTCAGCACTTGTCCATTTTGCAGTATATGACTTTTCGGTAAAAAATATTTTTTTTTAGTACAAGCTTTATTATACAGTGGAAAACGCTGGTACTCCAGTATTGCTTGTGCGGTTGCACAACGTATGTAACTATGCGATTTCAGCACTTGTCCATTTTGCAGTATATGACTTTTCGATAAAAAATAGTTTTTTTTCTGTACAAGCTTTATTATACAGTGGAAAACGCTGATACTCGAGTACTGAGTTTGCGGTTGCACAACGTATGTAACTATGCGATTTCAGCACTTGTCCATTTTGCAGTATATGACTTTTCGATAAAAAATATTTTTTTTCAGTACAAGCTTTATTATACAGTGGAAAACGCTGATACTCCAGTATTGCGTTTGCGGTTGCACAACGTATGTAACTATGCGCTTTCAGCACTTGTCCATATTGCAGTATATGACTTTTCGATAAAAAATACTTTTTTTCATTACAAGCTTTATTATACAGTGGAAAACGCTGGTACTCCAGTATTGCTTTTGCGGTTGCACAACGTATGTAACTATGCAATTTCAGCACTTGTCCATTTTGCAGTATATGACTTTTCGTGGAAAAATATTTTTTTTCATCACAAGCTTTATTATACAGTGGAAAACGCTGATACTCCAGTATTGCGTTTGCGGTTGCACAACGTATGTAACTATGCGCTTTCAGCACTTGTCCATATTGCAGTATATGACTTTTCGGTAAAAAATATTTTTTTTCATTACAAGCTTTATTATACAGTGGAAAACGCTGGTACTCCAGTATTGCTTTTGCGGTTGCACAACGTATGTAACTATGCGATTTCAGCACTTGTCCATTTTGCAGTAATGACTTTTCGATAAAAAATATTTTTTTTCATTACAAGCTTTATTATACAGTGGAAAAGGCTTATACTCCAGTATTGCGTTTGCGGTTGCACAACGTATGTAACTATGCGATTTCAGCACTTGTCCATTTTGCAGTATACGACTTTTCGGTAAAAAATATTTTTTTTTAGTACAAGCTTTATTATACAGTGGAAAACGCTGGTACTCCAGTATTGCTTTTGCGGTTGCACAACGTATGTAATCATGCGATTTCAGCACTTGTCCATTTTGCAGTATATGACTTTTCGATAAAAAATAGTTTTTTTTCTGTACAAGCTTTATTATACAGTGGAAAACGCTGATACTCCAGTACTGAGTTTGCGGTTGCACAACGTATGTAACCATGCGATTTCAGCACTTGTCCATTTTGCAGTATATGACTTTTCGATATAAATAGTTTTTTTTCAGTACAAGCTTTATTACACAGTGGAAAACGCTGATACTCCAGTACTGAGTTTGCGGTTGCACAACGTATGTAACCATGCGATTTCAGCACTTGTCCATTTTGCAGTATATGACTTTTCGATAAAAAATAGTTTTTTTTCTGTACAAGCTTTATTATACAGTGGAAAACGCTGATACTCCAGTACTGAGTTTGCGGTTGCACAACGTATGTAACTATGCGATTTCAGCACTTGTCCATTTTGCAGTATATGACTTTTCGATATAAAATATTTTTTTTCAGTACAAGCTTTATTATACAGTGGAAAACGCTGATACTCCAGTACTGAGTTTGCGGTTGCACAACGTATGTAACCATGCGATTTCAGCACTTGTCCATTTTGCAGTATACGACTTTTCGGTAAAAAATATTTTTTTTTAGTACAAGCTTTATTATACAGTGGAAAACGCTAGTACTCCAGTATTGCTTTTGCGGTTGCACAACGTATGTAACTATGCGATTTCAGCACTTGTCCATTTTGCAGTATATGACTTTTCGATAAAAAATAGTTTTTTTTCTGTACAAGCTTTATTATACAGTGGGAAACGCTTATACTCCAGTACTGAGTTTGCGGTTGCACAACGTATGTAACTATGCGATTTCAGCACTTGTCCATTTTGCAGTATATGACTTTTCGATAAAAAATATTTTTTTTCAGTACAAGCTTTATTATACAGTGGAAAACGCTGATACTCCAGTATTGCGTTTGCGGTTGCACAACGTATGTAACTATGCGATTTCAGCACTTGTCCATTTTGCAGTATATGACTTTTCGATAAAAAATATTTTTTTTCAGTACAAGCTTTATTATACAGTGGAAAACGCTGATACTCCAGTTTTGCGTTTGCGGTTGCACAACGTATGTAACGATGCGCTTTCAGCACTTGTCCATTTTGCAGTATATGACTTTTCGATAAAAAATATTTTTTTTCAGTACAAGCTTTATTATGCAGTGGAAAACGCTGATACTCCAGTTTTGCGTTTGCGGTTGCACAACGTATGTAACTATGCGCTTTCAGCACTTGTCCATTATGCAGTATATGACTTTTCGAAAAAAAATATTTTTTTTTAGTACAAGCTTTATTATACAGTGGAAAAAGCTGATACTCCAGTATTGCGTTTGCGGTTGCACAACGTATGTAACTATGCGATTTCAGCACTTGTCCATTTTGCAGTATACGACTTTTCGGTAAAAAATATTTTTTTTTAGTACAAGCTTTATTATACAGTGGAAAACGCTGGTACTCCAGTATTGCTTTTGCGGTTGCACAACGTATGTAATCATGCGATTTCAGCACTTGTCCATTTTGCAGTATATGACTTTTCGATAAAAAATAGTTTTTTTTCTGTACAAGCTTTATTATACAGTGGAAAACGCTGATACTCCAGTACTGAGTTTGCGGTTGCACAACGTATGTAACCATGCGATTTCAGCACTTGTCCATTTTGCAGTATACGACTTTTCGGTAAAAAATATTTTTTTTTAGTACAAGCTTTATTATACAGTGGAAAACGCTAGTACTCCAGTATTGCTTTTGCGGTTGCACAACGTATGTAACTATGCGATTTCAGCACTTGTCCATTTTGCAGTATATGACTTTTCGATAAAAAATAGTTTTTTTTCTGTACAAGCTTTATTATACAGTGGGAAACGCTGATAATCCAGTACTGAGTTTGCGGTTGCACAACGTATGTAACTATGCGATTTCAGCACTTGTCCATTTTGCAGTATATGACTTTTCGATAAAAAATATTTTTTTTCAGTACAAGCTTTATTATACAGTGGAAAAGGCTGATACTCCAGTACTGAGTTTGCGGTTGCACAACGTATGTAACTATGCGATTTCAGCACTTGTCCATTTTGCAGTATATGACTTTTCGATAAAAAATATTTTTTTTCAGTACAAGCTTTATTATACAGTGGAAAACGCTGATACTCCAGTACTGAGTTTGCGGTTGCACAACGTATGTAACTATGCGATTTCAGCACTTGTCCATTTTGCAGTATATGACTTTTCGATAAAAAATATTTTTTTCATTACAAGCTTTATTATACAGTGGAAAAGGCTGATACTCCAGTACTGCGTTTGCGGTTGCACAACGTATGTAACTATGCGCTTTCAGCACTTGTCCATATTGCAGTATATGACTTTTCGATAAAAAAAATTTTTTTTCATTACAAGCTTTATTATGAAGTG
The DNA here is from genome assembly GCF_947561715.1 of Ascidia mentula. Taxonomy (NCBI): domain Eukaryota; kingdom Metazoa; phylum Chordata; class Ascidiacea; order Phlebobranchia; family Ascidiidae; genus Ascidia; species Ascidia mentula. Next base: position 12,014,483 of record NC_138568.1, read on the forward strand.
AAAAACGCTGGTACTCCAGTATTGCTTTTGCGGTTGCACAACGTATGTAACCATGCGATTTCAGCACTTGTCCATTTTGCAGTATATGACTTTTCGGTAAAAAATATTTTTTTTTAGTACAAGCTTTATTATACAGTGGAAAACGCTGGTACTCCAGTATTGCTTTTGCGGTTGCACAACGTATGTAACTATGCGATTTCAGCACTTGTCCATTTTGCAGTAATGACTTTTCGAAAAAAATATTTTTTTTCATTACAAGCTTTATTATACAGTGGAAAAGGCTGATACTCCAGTATTGCGTTTGCGGTTGCACAACGTATGTAACTATGCGATTTCAGCACTTGTCCATTTTGCAGTATACGACTTTTCGGTAAAAAATATTTTTTTTTAGTACAAGCTTTATTATACAGTGGAAAACGCTGGTACTCCAGTATTGCTTTTGCGGTTGCACAACGTATGTAATCATGCGATTTCAGCACTTGTCCATTTTGCAGTATATGACTTTTCGATAAAAAATAGTTTTTTTTCTGTACAAGCTTTATTATACAGTGGAAAACGCTGATACTCCAGTACTGAGTTTGCGGTTGCACAACGTATGTAACCATGCGATTTCAGCACTTGTCCATTTTGCAGTATATGACTTTTCGATATAAAATATTTTTTTTCAGTACAAGCTTTATTATACAGTGGAAAACGCTGATACTCCAGTACTGAGTTTGCGGTTGCACAACGTATGTAACTATGCGCTTTCAGCACTTGTCCATTTTGCAGTATATGACTTTTCGATAAAAAATATTTTTTTTCAGTACAAGCTTTATTATACAGTGGAAAACGCTGATACTCCAGTACTGAGTTTGCGGTTGCACAACGTATGTAACCATGCGATTTCAGCACTTGTCCATTTTGCAGTATACGACTATTCGGTAAAAAATTTTTTTTTTTTTAGTACAAGCTTTATTATACAGTGGAAAACGCTGATACTCCAGTATTGCGTTTGCGGTTGCACAACGTATGTAACTATACGCTTTCAGCACTTGTCCATTTTGCAGTATACGACTTTTCGGTAAAAAATATTTTTTTTTAGTACAAGCTTTATTATACAGTGGAAAACGCTAGTACTCCAGTATTGCTTTAGCGGTTGCACAACGTATGTAACTATGCGATTTCAGCACTTGTCCATTTTGCAGTATATGACTTTTCGATAAAAAATAGTTTTTTTTCAGTACAAGCTTTATTATACAGTGGGAAACGCTGATACTCCAGTACTGAGTTTGCGGTTGCACAACGTATGTAACTATGCGATTTCAGCACTTGTCCATTTTGCAGTATATGACTTTTCGATAAAAAATATTTTTTTTCAGTACAAGCTTTATTATACAATGGAAAACGCTGATATTCCAGTATTGCGTTTGCGGTTGCACAACGTATGTAACTATGCGATTTCAGCACTTGTCCATTTTGCAGTATATGACTTTTCGATAAAAAATATTTTTTTTCAGTACAAGCTTTATTATACAGTGGAAAACGCTGATACTCCAGTATTGCGTTTGCGGTTGCACAACGTATGTAACTATGCGCTTTCAGCACTTGTCCATTTTGCAGTATATGACTTTTCGATAAAAAATATTTTTTTTCAGTACAAGCTTTATTATACAGTGGAAAACGCTGATACTCCAGTTTTGCGTTTGCGGTTGCACAACGTATGTAACTATGCGCTTTCAGCACTTGTCCATTTTGCAGTATATGACTTTTCGAAAAAAAATATTTTTTTTTAGTACAAGCTTTATTATACAGTGGAAAAGGCTGATACTCCAGTATTGCGTTTGCGGTTGCACAACGTATGTAACTATGCGATTTCAGCACTTGTCCATTTTGCAGTATACGACTTTTCGGTAAAAAATATTTTTTTTTAGTACAAGCTTTATTATACAGTGGAAAACGCTGGTACTCCAGTATTGCTTTTGCGGTTGCACAACGTATGTAATCATGCGATTTCAGCACTTGTCCATTTTGCAGTATATGACTTTTCGATAAAAAATAGTTTTTTTTCTGTACAAGCTTTATTTTTCAGTGGAAAACGCTGATACTCCAGTACTGAGTTTGCGGTTGCACAACGTATGTAACCATGCGATTTCAGCACTTGTCCATTTTGCAGTATATGACTTTTCGATATAAAATATTTTTTTTCAGTACAAGCTTTATTATACAGTGGAAAACGCTGATACTCCAGTACTGAGTTTGCGGTTGCACAACGTATGTAACCATGCGATTTCAGCACTTGTCCATTTTGCAGTATACGACTTTTCGGTAAAAAATATTTTTTTTTAGTACAAGCTTTATTATACAGTGGAAAACGCTAGTACTCCAGTATTGCTTTTGCGGTTGCCCAACGTATGTAACTATGCGATTTCAGCACTTGTCCATTTTGCAGTATATGACTTTTCGATAAAAAATAGTTTTTTTTCTGTACAAGCTTTATTATACAGTGGGAAACGCTGATACTCCAGTACTGAGTTTGCGGTTGCACAACGTATGTAACTATGCGATTTCAGCACTTGTCCATTTTGCAGTATATGACTTTTCGATAAAAAATATTTTTTTTCAGTACAAGCTTTATTATACAGTGGAAAACGCTGATACTCCAGTATTGCGTTTGCGGTTGCACAACGTATGCAACTATGCGCTTTCAGCACTTGTCCATATTGCAGTATATGACTTTTCGATAAAAAATACTTTTTTTCAGTACAAGCTTTATTACACAGGGGAAAACGCTGATACTCCAGTATTGCGTTTGAGTTTGCACAACGTATGTAACTATGCGCTTTCAGCACTTGTCCATTTTGCAGTATATGACTTTTCGATAAAAAATATTTTTTTTCAGTACAAGCTTTATTATACAGTGGAAAACGCTGATACTCCAGTTTTGCGTTTGCGGTTGCACAACGTATGTAACTATGCGCTTTCAGCACTTGTCCATTTTGCAGTATATGACTTTTCGAAAAAAAATATTTTTTTTTAGTACAAGCTTTATTATACAGTGGAAAACGCTGATACTCCAGTACTGAGTTTGCGGTTGCACAACGTATGTAACCATGCGATTTCAGCACTTGTCCATTTTGCAGTATACGACTTTTCAGTAAAAAATATTTTTTTTTAGTACAAGCTTTATAATACAGTGGAAAACGCTGGTACTCCAGTATTGCTTTTGCGGTTGCACAACGTATGTAACTATGCGATTTCAGCACCTGTCCATTTTGCAGTATATGACTTTTCGATAAAAAATAGTTTTTTTTCTGTACAAGCTTTATTATACAGTGGAAAACGCTGATACTCCAGTACTGAGTTTGCGGTTGCACAACGTATGTAACTATGCGATTTCAGCACTTGTCCATTTTGCAGTATATGACTTTTCGATAAAAAATATTTTTTTTCATTACAAGCTTTATTATACAGTGGAAAAGGCTGATACTCCAGTATTGCGTTTGCGGTTGCACAACGTATGTAACTATGCGCTTTCAGCACTTGTCTATATTGCAGTATATGACTTTTCGATAAAAAATATTTTTTTTCATTACAAGCTTTATTATGAAGTGGAAAACGCTGGTACTCCAGTATTGCTTTTGCGGTTGCACAACGTATGTAACTATGCGATTTCAGCACTTGTCCATTTTGCAGTATATGACTTTTCGATAAAAAATATTTTTTTTCAGTACAAGCTTTATTATACAGTGGAAAACGCTGATACTCCAGTACTGAGTTTGCGGTTGCACAACGTATGTAACCATGCGATTTCAGCACTTGTCCATTTTGCAGTATATGACTTTTCGGTAAAAAATATTTTTTTTTAGTGCAAGCTTTATTATACAGTGGAAAACGCTGATACTCCAGTATTGCGTTTGCGGTTGCGCAACGTATGTAACTATGCGCTTTCAGCACTTGTCCATTTTGCAGTATATGACTTTTCGATAAAAAATATTTTTCTTCAGTACAAGCTTTATTATGCAGTGGAAAACGCTGATACTCCAGTACTGAGTTTGCGGTTGCACAACGTATGTAACCATGCGATTTCAGCACTTGTCCATTTTGCAGTATACGACTTTTCGGTAAAAAATATTTTTTTTCAGTACAAGCTTTATTATACAGTGGAAAACGCTGACACTCCAGTTTTGCGTTTGCGGTTGCACAACGTATGTAACTATGCGATTTCAGCACTTGCCCATTTTGCAGTATATGACTTTTCGATAAAAAATAGTTTTTTTTCTGTACAAGCTTTATTATACAGTGGAAAACGCTGATACTCCAGTACTGAGTTTGCGGTTGCACAACGTATGTAACTATGCGATTTCAGCACTTGTCCATTTTGCAGTATATGACTTTTCGATAAAAAATATTTTTTTTCAGTACAAGCTTTATTATACAGTGGAAAACGCTGATACTCCAGTTTTGCGTTTGCGGTTGCACAACGTATGTAACTATGCGCTTTCAGCACTTGTCCATTTTGCAGTATATGACTTTTCGATAAAAAATATTTTTTTTCAGTACAAGCTTTATTATACAGTGGAAAACGCTGATACTCCAGTTTTGCGTTTGCGGTTGCACAACGTATGTAACTATGCGCTTTCAGCACTTGTCCATTTTGCAGTATATGACTTTTCGATAAAAAATATTTTTTTTCAGTACAAGCTTTATTATACAGTGGAAAACGCTGATACTCCAGGTTTTTACATTAAAAGGCCACTAGTTTACCGCAAAAATGACACATACAAAATATACATGCCACGTTGTGAAAACTTGTGGATTGAGTTGGATCTGAAACAAAATAATCAAAACAAAACCATTATAATTGGAGTAATATATCGCCACCCAGATCAATCTATATCACCCTTCACATCACAATTGGAAAACACCTTGCATAAACTGAACAAAAACAACACATTATTTTATATTCTCGGAGACTTAAACATAGACCTTTTAAAAAACACTCCTCAAATACAAGAATATACATTAATGTTAACAGCACTTAACAGCACAATAATAATCGACAAAGCATCTCACATTGCCCCTTCACAGAAACAATCCTGTTTAGATCACATTTACACTAACAACACCAAAAATGTTATCACATCCGGTTTAGTTACTTTTGATATATCAGACCACTTGCCAATATTTGCTATTACACACAACCTACAACCAACAGACTCACCACACCCCAAAGTAATACGAAATTACTCAAAGTTTGATGCAGACAAATTTTTGCTCACCATTTCAAACAAAGCAAGCACCATCTGGAATCAAACTGATATAAGCCAGAAAATGGTAACTTTTATCCAAATTTTTCAAAGTGCTGTAGAAGAGCAGGCCCCATATACAACTTTATCAACCAGGCGCAAGGCAAATCCTTGGCTTACCAAAGGTATCCTGAAATCAATAAAACATAAAAATAAACTTTACAAAAAATACATCCAACAAAAAATCAATGCAATGAAATACAAATCATATTCAAGCAAGCTAAAATCAACCATACGAGCAGCAAAGAGAAACTACTACAAAGTCATGTTTGAACACAACAAATCAAGTCCAAAACAAACATGGAAACTTATCAATAAAGTAACTACAAACAACATCAAAGGGAAAACACACATATCACAAATTACTACAACAAATGGTACAGTGACAAATGACCCATTGATCATGGCAAATACGTTCAATACTTTTTTCACCAGCATTGGAAAAGATATGGCGCTTCTTGTCCCCCCAACATCTAAATCACCAGCAGAATACCTCACAAATGGCCCGTCATCATCATTCTTTTTTTACACCATAGAAATAAATGAAGTTTTCAATACTATTGTACAGTTAGATTCAAGTAAATCACCTGGTCCCTATGACATGCCCATAAAACTAGTAAAACTAGCAGCACCAGTCATCTCTCCAATTCTTTGCATGTTGTTTAATTGTTGCATTCAAACAGCAAGTTACCCAAGTTGCCTTAAACTGTCTCAAATATCACCATTGTTCAAGGGCGGGGACCAAAAAAATGTCAACAACTACAGACCGATATCGCTTATACCAGTTTTTGCCAAAATTTTTGAAATAATTATACACAAAAGAGTTACCGAGTACTTAACAAAATTTGACCTTCTGACCAAATTTCAAAATGGATTTAGGCCTGGCCATTCCACAGATTTGACAGTCGCACAAATTTATGAGCATATAGCTAATTCCACAGATCACAAAGAAAAAACATGCGCAATTTTCCTGGATTTATCAAAGGCATTTGATACCGTCAACCACGAAATCATCCTGCAAAAATTGGAGTTTTATGGATTCCGGGGAAAAATTAAAAGCTTTTTTGAAAACTACCTCACTGGCAGGCAACAATACACAAAAATTTGCAATTCCCGCTCCAATGTCTGTAACGTGGAATGTGGTGTGCCCCAGGGATCTCCTCTAGGACCACTTCTGTTTCTCATTTATGTAAATGATTTGCCTTGCGCCTCCTCATTCTGCACAAGATTATTCGCAGATGACACATGTCTCATCAAGTCGTGCAAAAATGTAAGGGATTTAGAAAAGGCTGCAAATATCGAACTAGACAAGGTTAATACATGGCTCAATTCGAACAAACTAACAGTTAACTGCAAAAAAACCACATTCATGCTCTTCGCAAACAGCAAAAAGACAAACAATACTGATTTTACCCTTAAGATTAATGACACCACACTAGAGCAAGTCAAGACCACAAAGTACCTTGGTGTACATATTGATGATACACTGTCATGGGCCCCACATGTTAACTCAACCTGCAAAAAAATTGCAAAAAGCGTTGCAATTCTTTACAAGCTGAAGCACATCATAGGACAGTGTACATTACAAACAGTGTATCACGCACTTGTTCATTCGCATTTGTCTTATGGCCTTTTGGCGTGGGGTTTTGTTTGCCCATCATTGTTACATCCAGTGGTGGTCCTGCAAAATAGAGCGCTTCGCATAATAACAAACAGTCCCTTTCGCACCCACACCTATCAACTGTACATTAAAGCACAAATTCTTCCAGTCAATCTACAGCACAAGCTGCAACTTGGTAAATTTGCTTACAATTACAAAAATCATCGTCTACCCGCAGCCTTTAAGGACTACTTTACCCCATTAGCAAACATTCACACCCACATAACACGATGTCAAACCACACATCAATATTATCTCCCACGTGTTTTCACTGAACTAGGTAAAAAAACTATAAAATACCAAGGCGCAGAAATATGGAATAACATCCCGCAAAACATTAAAAGCTTTAGCTTAAAAGGGTTTCTTAAAGCACTAAAATTACACTTTCTTCACTTATATGCCAATGCTGCACAGCTGTAGAGATGACCACGTGCGATGTAAACACCCGCAGGAATGTTTTGATGCGATAGGGCGCAATTTAGCAAAAAATCACAACGTCACTTCACCGCCGGCCTAATTGGTAATTGCCCTTGACATATGCAAATGGTAAAATTCACAACGATTCATTCTTATTTATATTGTATCTTTTAGTTTTGTAACATGCGCAATACTTACTGATTGTCTTTTCTCTGTTTCGTGTTATTTTTGTACTTCTTTGTTTATTGTAATGCAGAATGATTGTTGATTAAATGTTCCTTGCCTCATCAATGTCATTGCGTACAACCGCGTAAATCTTTTGCAACCTCGAAACAACCCAGGGGCGGTTTCAAATAACCAATTGAGGTTTCTACCGTCCCTTCATCTAATCCCAACCGGATCATTCATTGTGTTTTACTGTTCCGCATTTTATTTTCGCGGATTATGATGTAAATAAACTGAATTGAATTGAATTTGCGTTTGCGGTTGCACAACGTATGTAACTATGCGCTTTCAGCACTTGTCCATTTTGCAGTATATGACTTTTCGAAAAAAAATATTTTTTTTTAGTACAAGCTTTATTATACAGTGGAAAACGCTGATACTCCAGTACTGAGTTTGCGGTTGCACAACGTATGTAACCATGCGATTTCAGCACTTGTCCATTTTGCAGTATACGACTTTTCAGTAAAAAATATTTTTTTTTAGTACAAGCTTTATAATACAGTGGAAAACGCTGGTACTCCAGTATTGCTTTTGCGGTTGCACAACGTATGTAACTATGCGATTTCAGCACTTGTCCATTTTGCAGTATATGACTTTTCGATAAAAAATAGTTTTTTTTCTGTACAAGCTTTATTATACAGTGGAAAACGCTGATACTCCAGTACTGAGTTTGCGGTTGCACAACGTATGTAACTATGCGATTTCAGCACTTGTCCATTTTGCAGTATATGACTTTTCGATAAAAAATATTTTTTTTCATTACAAGCTTTATTATACAGTGGAAAAGGCTGATACTCCAGTTTTGCGTTTGCGGTTGCACAACGTATGTAACCATGCGATTTCAGCACTTGTCCATTTTGCAGTATACGACTTTTCGGTAAAAAATATTTTTTTTTAGTACAAGCTTTATTATACAGTGGAAAACGCTAGTACTCCAGTATTGCTTTTGCGGTTGCACAACGTATGTAACTATGCGATTTCAGCACTTGTCCATTTTGCAGTATATGACTTTTCGATAAAAAATAGTTTTTTTTCTGTACAAGCTTTATTATACAGTGGGAAACGCTGATACTCCAGTACTGAGTTTGCGGTTGCACAACGTATGTAACTATGCGATTTCAGCACTTGTCCATTTTGCAGTATATGACTTTTCGATAAAAAATATTTTTTTTCAGTACAAGCTTTATTATACAGTGGAAAACGCTGATACTCCAGTATTGCGTTTGCGGTTGCACAACGTATGTAACTATGCGATTTCAGCACTTGTCCATTTTGCAGTATATGACTTTTCGATAAAAAATATTTTTTTTCAGTACAAGCTTTATTATACAGTGGAAAACGCTGATACTCCAGTTTTCCGTTTGCGGTTGCACAACGTATGTAACTATGAGCTTTCAGCACTTGTCCATTTTGCAGTATATGACTTTTCGATAAAAAATATTTTTTTTCAGTACAAGCTTTATTATACAGTGGAAAACGCTGATACTCCAGTTTTGCGTTTGCGGTTGCACAACGTATGTAACTATGCGCTTTCAGCACTTGTCCATTTTGCAGTATATGACTTTTCGATAAAAAATATTTTTTTTTAGTACAAGCTTTATTATACAGTGGAAAAGGCTGATACTCCAGTATTGCGTTTGCGGTTGCACAACGTATGTAACTATGCGATTTCAGCACTTGTCCATTTTGCAGTATACGACTTTTCGGTAAAAAATATTTTTTTTTAGTACAAGCTTTATTATACAGTGGAAAACGCTAGTACTCCAGTATTGCTTTTGCGGTTGCACAACGTATGTAACTATGCGATTTCAGCACTTGTCCATTTTGCAATTCAATTCAATTCAATTCAGTTTATTTACATCATAATCCGCGAAAATAAAATGCGGAACAGTAAAACACAATGAATGATCCAGTTGGGATTAGATGAAGGGACGGTAGAAACCTCAATTGGTTATTTGAAACCGCCCCTGGGTTGTTTCGAGGTTGCAAAAGATTTACGCGGTTGTACGCAATGACATTGATGAGGCAAGGAACATTTAATCAACAATCATTCTGCATTACATAAACAAAGAAGTACAAAAATAACACGAACAGAGAAAAGACAATCAGTAAGTATTGCGCATGTTACAAAACTAAAAGATACAATATAAATAAGAATGAATCGTTGTGAATTTTACCATTTGCATATGTCAAGGGCAATTACCAATTAGGCCGGCGGTGAAGTGACGTTGTGATTTTTTGCTAAATTGCGCCCTATCGCATCAAAACATTCCTGCGGGTGTTTACATCGCACGTGGTCATCTCTACAGCTGTGCAGCATTGGCATATAAGTGAAGAAAGTGTAATTTTAGTGCTTTAAGAAACCCTTTTAAGCTAAAGCTTTTAATGTTTTGCGGGATGTTATTCCATATTTCTGCGCCTTGGTATTTTATAGTTTTTTTACCTAGTTCAGTGAAAACACGTGGGAGATAATATTGATGTGTGGTTTGACATCGTGTTATGTGGGTGTGAATGTTTGCTAATGGGGTAAAGTAGTCCTTAAAGGCTGCGGGTAGACGATGATTTTTGTAATTGTAAGCAAATTTACCAAGTTGCAGCTTGTGCTGTAGATTGACTGGAAGAATTTGTGCTTTAATGTACAGTTGATAGGTGTGGGTGCGAAAGGGACTGTTTGTTATTATGCGAAGCGCTCTATTTTGCAGGACCACCACTGGATGTAACAATGATGGGCAAACAAAACCCCACGCCAAAAGGCCATAAGACAAATGCGAATGAACAAGTGCGTGATACACTGTTTGTAATGTACACTGTCCTATGATGTGCTTCAGCTTGTAAAGAATTGCAACGCTTTTTGCAATTTTTTTGCAGGTTGAGTTAACATGTGGGGCCCATGACAGTGTATCATCAATATGTACACCAAGGTACTTTGTGGTCTTGACTTGCTCTAGTGTGGTGTCATTAATCTTAAGGGTAAAATCCGTATTGTTTGTCTTTTTGCTGTTTGCGAAGAGCATGAATGTGGTTTTTTTGCAGTTAACTGTTAGTTTGTTCGAATTAAGCCATGTATTAACCTTATCTAGTTCGATATTTGCAGCCTTTTCTAAATCCCTTACATTTTTGCACGACTTGATGAGACATGTGTCATCTGCGAATAATCTTGTGCAGAATGAGGAGGCGCAAGGCAAATCATTTACATAAATGAGAAACAGAAGTGGTCCTAGAGGAGATCCCTGGGGCACACCACATTCCACGTTACAGACATTGGAGCGGGAATTGCAAATTTTAGTGTATTGTTGCCTGCCAGTGAGGTAGTTTTCAAAAAAGCTTTTAATTTTTCCCCGGAATCCATAAAACTCCAATTTTTGCAGGATGATTTCGTGGTTGACGGTATCAAATGCCTTTGATAAATCCAGGAAAATTGCGCATGTTTTTTCTTTGTGATCTGTGGAATTAGCTATATGCTCATAAATTTGTGCGACTGTCAAATCTGTGGAATGGCCAGGCCTAAATCCATTTTGAAATTTGGTCAGAAGGTCAAATTTTGTTAAGTACTCGGTAACTCTTTTGTGTATAATTATTTCAAAAATTTTGGCAAAAACTGGTATAAGCAATATCGGTCTGTAGTTGTTGACATTTTTTTGGTCCCCGCCCTTGAACAATGGTGATATTTGAGACAGTTTAAGGCAACTTGGGTAACTTGCTGTTTGAATGCAACAATTAAACAACATGCAAAGAATTGGAGAGATGACTGGTGCTGCTAGTTTTACTAGTTTTATGGGCATGTCATAGGGACCAGGTGATTTACTTGAATCTAACTGTACAATAGTATTGAAAACTTCATTTATTTCTATGGTGTAAAAAAAGAATGATGATGACGGGCCATTTGTGAGGTATTCTGCTGGTGATTTAGATGTTGGGGGGACAAGAAGCGCCATATCTTTTCCAATGCTGGTGAAAAAAGTATTGAACGTATTTGCCATGATCAATGGGTCATTTGTCACTGTACCATTTGTTGTAGTAATTTGTGATATGTGTGTTTTCCCTTTGATGTTGTTTGTAGTTACTTTATTGATAAGTTTCCATGTTTGTTTTGGACTTGATTTGTTGTGTTCAAACATGACTTTGTAGTAGTTTCTCTTTGCTGCTCGTATAGTTGATTTTAGCTTGCTTGAATATGATTTGTATTTCATTGCATTGATTTTTTGTTGGATGTATTTTTTGTAAAGTTTATTTTTATGTTTTATTGATTTCAGGATACCTTTGGTAAGCCAAGGATTTGCCTTGCGCCTGGTTGATAAAGTTGTATATGGGGCCTGCTCTTCTACAGCACTTTGAAAAATTTGGATAAAAGTTGCCATTTGCTGGCTTATATCAGTTTGATTCCAGATGGTGCTTGCTTTGTTTGAAATGGTGAGCAAAAATTTGTCTGCATCAAACTTTGAGTAATTTCGTATTACTTTGGGGTGTGGTGAGTCTGTTGGTTGTAGGTTGTGTGTAATAGCAAATATTGGCAAGTGGTCTGATATATCAAAAGTAACTAAACCGGATGTGATAACATTTTTGGTGTTGTTAGTGTAAATGTGATCTAAACAGGATTGTTTCTGTGAAGGGGCAGTGTGAGATGCTTTGTCGATTATTATTGTGCTGTTAAGTGCTGTTAACATTAATGTATATTCTTGTATTTGAGGAGTGTTTTTTAAAAGGTCTATGTTTAAGTCTCCGAGAATATAAAATAATGTGTTGTTTTTGTTCAGTTTATGCAAGGTGTTTTCCAATTGTGATGTGAAGGGTGATATAGATTGATCTGGGTGGCGATATATTACTCCAATTATAATGGTTTTGTTTTGATTATTTTGTTTCAGATCCAACTCAATCCACAAGTTTTCACAACGTGGCATGTATATTTTGTATGTGTCATTTTTGCGGTAAACTAGTGGCCTTTTAATGTAAAAACCAACGCCACCCGCATTTGTCAAGGAGTTTTCCCCCAAAAAGTCATAACCATTCAAAGTAGTATTGGTTGCAGTACTATTTTTTAGCCTTGTTTCAGAAATGCCAATTATATGGGGTAATTCGATGCACATGTTGGTGAATGTTTCAAGTGTGTCTAGGTTGTGTGGTAAGCTCCTTACATTGAAATGTGTCACACAAAAATCTTTTTGGCCTATACACTGTGATGTTTTTACAAATTCTTGCATAGAGTAATATTTACAAGGACTCGTATTTGTAGTCATATTGGTGGTTTTTTATCTAAAATAATATGCAAATATAACAACATTGATTGTTTTATAGCTCAAAGACATCCTTGGGATTGTATAGTAACAATTCAGTTGGATTCAGTACCTCTTTCGATGTTTGGAATCTTGAATTTCTTGAGATCATCTTCATTTTTTATCCAAATTGCTGAAGTTCCTTCATCCTTTTTTAACAGTGTTGATCCATTTTTCGTCCAGATAAATTTGTATCCTTCATTTCTTTTGAACGCAAGGCAAGTATTGAAGATTTTCCTGTTTATTTTTGTTAGACTTTCATTGATGTATATTTTTGTAGCTTGATGGTCCATGTTTATCTTGTGTAGCTTTTTTCTATTCATGTACAGGTCATCACGTGTTTTTCTTGACAAAAATTTTGCAATAATTGTGGGCGGTTGTTGTGTGTTGCTTTGGCGTGATGGCAAACGGTGCGAAATGCTGATGTCATTTTTTGTGATGTTAATACCAGTTTTTTTTGCCACAGAGACCACAATCTCATCCGTGCACTCTTCCTTGTTGTAGGGAATGCCTTTAATTTCGAGGCAATCTCTTCGACCATATTGCTCAAGTTCATTGAGTTGTCCCGAGTATGAAGCTATGCTAGTTTTCAAGTGTTTTATGTCTTCTTTAAGTTTGATATTTTCTTTCTTTGTTATTTTTAGTTCCTCTTCAGTGTGATTTAGTCTTTTTTCAATTGCATCAAATTTTTTTGAAAGAAAATTTTGGCTTTCCCGGATTGATTGAAGTTCTGTTAGAAGTAGACCAAATTTCTCAGTGACCTGAGCCTTGTTTTGCTGCAGTTGATCAAAGACATGGTCCAATTTTGCGGTGAGGGTGAGACCAGACATCTTTTTTGGAGAATATTTTGACATTTCCTTGTAACATCAGGTCATCAGCAGCCTTATTCTAATGCCTAGGCTAGTACCTTATTCAAATAGAATCGACTTTTCGATAAAAAATAGTTTTTTTTCTGTACAAGCTTTATTATACAGTGGGAAACGCTGATAATCCAGTACTGAGTTTGCGGTTGCACAACGTATGTAACTATGCGATTTCAGCACTTGTCCATTTTGCAGTATATGACTTTTCGATAAAAAATAGTTTTTTTTCTGTACAAGCTTTATTATACAGTGGGAAACGCTGATAATCCAGTACTGAGTTTGCGGTTGCACAACGTATGTAACTATGCGATTTCAGCACTTGTCCATTTTGCAGTATATGACTTTTCGATAAAAAATATTTTTTTTCAGTACAAGCTTTATTATACAGTGGAAAAGGCTGATACTCCAGTACTGAGTTTGCGGTTGCACAACGTATGTAACTATGCGATTTCAGCACTTGTCCATTTTGCAGTATATGACTTTTCGATAAAAAATAGTTTTTTTTCTGTACAAGCTTTATTATACAGTGGAAAACGCTGATACTCCAGAAATGAGTTATGGTTGCACAACGTATGTAACTATGCGATTTCAGCACTTGTCCATTTTGCAGTATATGACTTTTCGATAAAAAATATTTTTTTTTAGTACAAGCTTTATTATACAGTGGAAAACGCTGATACTCCAGTATTGCGTTTGCGGTTGCACAACGTATGTAACTATGCGCTTTCAGCACTTGTCCATTTTGCAGTATATGACTTTTCGATAAAAAATATTTTTTTTCAGTACAAGCTTTATTATACAGTGGAAAACGCTGATACTCCAGTACTGAGTTTGCGGTTGCACAACGTATGTAACTATGCGCTTTCAGCACTTGTCCATTTTGCAGTATATGACTTTTCGATAAAAAATATTTTTCTTCAGTACAAGCTTTATTATGCATTGGAAAACGCTGATACTCCAGTACTGAGTTTGCGGTTGCACAACGTATTTAACCATGCGATTTCAGCACTTGTCCATTTTGCAGTATACGACTTTTCGGTAAAAAACTATTTTTTTTCAGTACAAGCTTTATTATACAGTGGAAAACGCTGATACTCCAGTTTTGCGTTTGCGGTTGCACAACGTATGTAACTATGCGATTTCAGCACTTGTCCATTTTGCAGTATATGACTTTTCGATAAAAAATAGTTTTTTTTCTGTACAAGCTTTATTATACAGTGGAAAACGCTGATACTCCAGTACTGAGTTTGCGGTTGCACAACGTATGTAACTATGCGATTTCAGCACTTGTCCATTTTGCAGTATATGACTTTTCGATAAAAAATATTTTTTTCATTACAAGCTTTATTATACAGTGGAAAAGGCTGATACTCCAGTATTGCGTTTGCGGTTGCACAACGTATGTAACTATGCGCTTTCAGCACTTGTCCATATTGCAGTATATGACTTTTCGATAAAAAATATTTTTTTTCATTACAAGCTTTATTATGAAGTGGAAAACGCTGGTACTCCAGTATTGCTTTTGCGGTTGCACAACGTATGTAACCATGCGATTTCAGCACTTGTCCATTTTGCAGTATATGACTTTTCGGTAAAAAATATTTTTTTTTAGTACAAGCTTTATTATATAGTGGAAAACGCTGGTACTCCAGTATTGCTTTTGCGGTTGCACAACGTATGTAACTATGCGATTTCAGCACTTGTCCATTTTGCAGTATATGACTTTTCGATAAAAAATAGTTTTTTTTCTGTACAAGCTTTATTATACAGTGGAAAACGCTGATACTCCAGTACTGAGTTTGCGGTTGCACAACGTATGTAACTATGCGATTTCAGCACTTGTCCATTTTGCAGTATATGACTTTTCGATAAAAAATATTTTTTTTTAGTACAAGCTTTATTATACAGTGGAAAACGCTGATACTCCAGTATTGCGTTTGCGGTTGCACAACGTATGTAACTATGCGCTTTCAGCACTTGTCCATTTTGCAGTATATGACTTTTCGATAAAAAATATTTTTTTTCAGTACAAGCTTTATTATACAGTGGAAAACGCTGATACTCCAGTACTGAGTTTGCGGTTGCACAACGTATGTAACTATGCGCTTTCAGCACTTGTCCATTTTGCAGTATATGACTTTTCGATAAAAAATATTTTTCTTCAGTACAAGCTTTATTATGCATTGGAAAACGCTGATACTCCAGTACTGAGTTTGCGGTTGCACAACGTATGTAACCATGCGATTTCAGCACTTGTCCATTTTGCAGTATACGACTTTTCGGTAAAAAACTATTTTTTTTCAGTACAAGCTTTATTATGCAGTGGAAAACGCTGATACTCCAGTTTTGCGCTTGCGGTTGCACAACGTATGTAACTATGCGATTTCAGCACTTGTCCATTTTGCAGTATATGACTTTTCGATAAAAAATAGTTTTTTTTCTGTACAAGCTTTATTATACAGTGGAAAACGCTGATACTCCAGTACTGAGTTTGCGGTTGCACAACGTATGTAACTATGCGATTTCAGCACTTGTCCATTTTGCAGTATATGACTTTTCGATAAAAAATATTTTTTTCATTACAAGCTTTATTATACAGTGGAAAAGGCTGATACTCCAGTATTGCGTTTGCGGTTGCACAACGTATGTAACTATGCGCTTTCAGCACTTGTCCATATTGCAGTATATGACTTTTCGATAAAAAATATTTTTTTTCATTACAAGCTTTATTATGAAGTGGAAAACGCTGGTACTCCAGTATTGCTTTTGCGGTTGCACAACGTATGTAACCATGCGATTTCAGCACTTGTCCATTTTGCAGTATATGACTTTTCGATAAAAAATATTTTTCTTCTGTACAAGCTTTATTATGCATTGGAAAACGCTGATACTCCAGTACTGAGTTTGCGGTTGCACAACGTATGTAACCATGCGATTTCAGCACTTGTCCATTTTGCAGTATACGACTTTTCGGTAAAAAACTATTTTTTTTCAGTACAAGCTTTATTATACAGTGGAAAACGCTGATACTCCAGTTTTGCGTTTGCGGTTGCACAACGTATGTAACTATGCGATTTCAGCACTTGTCCATTTTGCAGTATATGACTTTTCGATAAAAAATAGTTTTTTTTCTGTACAAGCTTTATTATACAGTGGAAAACGCTGATACTCCAGTACTGAGTTTGCGGTTGCACAACGTATGTAACTATGCGATTTCAGCACTTGTCCATTTTGCAGTATATGACTTTTCGATAAAAAATATTTTTTTCATTACAAGCTTTATTATACAGTGGAAAAGGCTGATACTCCAGTATTGCGTTTGCGGTTGCACAACGTATGTAACTATGCGCTTTCAGCACTTGTCCATATTGCAGTATATGACTTTTCGATAAAAAATATTTTTTTTCATTACAAGCTTTATTATGAAGTGGAAAACGCTGGTACTCCAGTATTGCTTTTGCGGTTGCACAACGTATGTAACCATGCGATTTCAGCACTTGTCCATTTTGCAGTATATGACTTTTCGGTAAAAAATATTTTTTTTTAGTATAAGCTTTATTATACAGTGGAAAACGCTGGTACTCCAGTATTGCTTTTGCGGTTGCACAACGTATGTAACTATGCGATTTCAGCACTTGTCCATTTTGCAGTATATGACTTTTCGATAAAAAATAGTTTTTTTTCTGTACAAGCTTTATTATACAGTGGAAAACGCTGATACTCCAGTACTGAGTTTGCGGTTGCACAACGTATGTAACTATGCGATTTCAGCACTTGTCCATTTTGCAGTATATGACTTTTCGATAAAAAATATTTTTTTTTAGTACAAGCTTTATTATACAGTGGAAAACGCTGATACTCCAGTATTGCGTTTGCGGTTGCACAACGTATGTAAATATGCGCTTTCAGCACTTGTCCATTTTGCAGTATATGACTTTTCGATAAAAAATATTTTTTTTCAGTACAAGCTTTATTATACAGTGGAAAACGCTGATACTCCAGTACTGAGTTTGCGGTTGCACAACGTATGTAACTATGCGATTTCAGCACTTGTCCATTTTGCAGTATATGACTTTTCGATAAAAAATATTTTTCTTCAGTACAAGCTTTATTATGCATTGGAAAACGCTGATACTCCAGTACTGAGTTTGCGGTTGCACAACGTATGTAACCATGCGATTTCAGCACTTGTCCATTTTGCAGTATACGACTTTTCGGTAAAAAACTATTTTTTTTCAGTACAAGCTTTATTATACAGTGGAAAACGCTGATACTCCAGTTTTGCGTTTGCGGTTGCACAACGTATGTAACTATGCGATTTCAGCACTTGTCCATTTTGCAGTATATGACTTTTCGATAAAAAATAGTTTTTTTTCTGTACAAGCTTTATTATACAGTGGAAAACGCTGATACTCCAGTACTGAGTTTGCGGTTGCACAACGTATGTAACTATGCGATTTCAGCACTTGTCCATTTTGCAGTATATGACTTTTCGATAAAAAATAGTTTTTTCATTACAAGCTTTATTATACAGTGGAAAAGGCTGATACTCCAGTATTGCGTTTGCGGTTGCACAACGTATGTAACTATGCGCTTTCAGCACTCGTCCATATTGCAGTATATGACTTTTCGATAAAAAATATTTTTTTTCATTACAAGCTTTATTATGAAGTGGAAAACGCTGGTACTCCAGTATTGCTTTTGCGGTTGCACAACGTATGTAACCATGCGATTTCAGCACCTGTCCATTTTGCAGTATATGACTTTTCGGTAAAAAATATTTTTTTTTAGTACAAGCTTTATTATACAGTGGAAAACGCTGGTACTCCAGTATTGCTTTTGCGGTTGCACAACGTATGTAACTATGCGATTTCAGCACTTGTCCATTTTGCAGTATATGACTTTTCGATAAAAAATAGTTTTTTTTCTGTACAAGCTTTATTATACAGTGGAAAACGCTGATACTCCAGTACTGAGTTTGCGGTTGCACAACGTATGTAACTATGCGATTTCAGCACTTGTCCATTTTGCAGTATATGACTTTTCGATAAAAAATATTTTTTTTCAGTACAAGCTTTATTATACAGTGGAAAACGCTGATACTCCAGTATTGCGTTTGCGGTTGCACAACGTATGTAACTATGCGCTTTCAGCACTTGTCCATATTGCAGTATATGACTTTTCGATAAAAAATACTTTTTTTCATTACAAGCTTTATTATACAGTGGAAAACGCTGGTACTCCAGTATTGCTTTTGCGGTTGCACAACGTATGTAACTATGCAATTTCAGCACTTGTCCATTTTGCAGTATATGACTTTTCGTGGAAAAATATTTTTTTTCATCACAAGCTTTATTATACAGTGGAAAACGCTGATACTCCAGTATTGCGTTTGCGGTTGCGCAACGTATGTAACTATGCGCTTTCAGCACTTGTCCATATTGCAGTATATGACTTTTCGGTAAAAAATATTTTTTTTCATTACAAGCTTTATTATACAGTGGAAAACGCTGGTACTCCAGTATTGCTTTTGCGGTTGCACAACGTATGTAACTATGCGATTTCAGCACTTGTCCATTTTGCAGTATATGACTTTTCGATAAAAAATATTTTTTTTCAGTACAAGCTTTATTATACAGTGGAAAACGCTGATACTCCAGTTTTGCGTTTGCGGTTGCACAACGTATGTAACTATGCGCTTTCAGCACTTGTCCATTTTGCAGTATATGACTTTTCGAAAAAAAATATTTTTTTTTAGTACAAGCTTTATTATACAGTGGAAAAGGCTGATACTCCAGTATTGCGTTTGCGGTTGCACAACGTATGTAACTATGCGATTTCAGCACTTGTCCATTTTGCAGTATATGACTTTTCGATAAAAAATATTTTTTTTTAGTACAAGCTTTATTATACAGTGGAAAAGGCTGATACTCCAGTATTGCGTTTGCGGTTGCACAACGTATGTAACTATGCGATTTCAGCACTTGTCCATTTTGCAGTATATGACTTTTCGATAAAAAATATTTTTTTTTAGTACAAGCTTTATTACACAGTGGAAAACGCTCGTACTCCAGTATTGCTTTTGCGGTTGCACAACGTATGTAACTATGCGATTTCAGCACTTGTCCATTTTTCAGTATATGACTTTTCGATAAAAAATAGTTTTTTTTCTGTACAAGCTTTATTATACAGTGGGAAACGCTGATAATCCAGTACTGAGTTTGCGGTTGCACAACGTATGTAACTATGCGATTTCAGCACTTGTCCATTTTGCAGTATATGACTTTTCGATAAAAAATATTTTTTTTCAGTACAAGCTTTATTATACAGTGGAAAAGGCTGATACTCCAGTACTGAGTTTGCGGTTGCACAACGTGTGTAACTATGCGATTTCAGCACTTGTCCATTTTGCAGTATATGACTTTTCGATAAAAAATAGTTTTTTTTCTGTACAAGCTTTATTATACAGTGGAAAACGCTGATACTCCAGTACTGAGTTTGCGGTTGCACAACGTATGTAACTATGCGATTTCAGCACTTGTCCATTTTGCAGTATATGACTTTTCGATAAAAAATATTTTTTTTTAGTACAAGCTTTATTATACAGTGGAAAACGCTGATACTCCAGTACTGAGTTTGCGGTTGCACAACGTATGTAACTATGCGATTTCAGCACTTGTCCATTTTGCAGTATATGACTTTTCGATAAAAAATATTTTTTTCATTACAAGCTTTATTATACAGTGGAAAAGGCTGATACTCCAGTATTGCGTTTGCGGTTGCACAACGTATGTAACTATGCGCTTTCAGCACTTGTCCATATTGCAGTATATGACTTTTCGATAAAAAATATTTTTTTTCATTACAAGCTTTATTATGAAGTGGAAAACGCTGGTACTCCAGTATTGCTTTTGCGGTTGCACAACGTATGTAACCATGCGATTTCAGCACTTGTCCATTTTGCAGTATATGACTTTTCGATAAAAAATATTTTTCTTCTGTACAAGCTTTATTATGCATTGGAAAACGCTGATACTCCAGTACTGAGTTTGCGGTTGCACAACGTATGTAACCATGCGATTTCAGCACTTGTCCATTTTGCAGTATACGACTTTTCGGTAAAAAACTATTTTTTTTCAGTACAAGCTTTATTATACAGTGGAAAACGCTGATACTCCAGTTTTGCGTTTGCGGTTGCACAACGTATGTAACTATGCGATTTCAGCACTTGTCCATTTTGCAGTATATGACTTTTCGATAAAAAATAGTTTTTTTTCTGTACAAGCTTTATTATACAGTGGAAAACGCTGATACTCCAGTACTGAGTTTGCGGTTGCACAACGTATGTAACTATGCGATTTCAGCACTTGTCCATTTTGCAGTATATGACTTTTCGATAAAAAATATTTTTTTCATTACAAGCTTTATTATACAGTGGAAAAGGCTGATACTCCAGTATTGCGTTTGCGGTTGCACAACGTATGTAACTATGCGCTTTCAGCACTTGTCCATATTGCAGTATATGACTTTTCGATAAAAAATATTTTTTTTCATTACAAGCTTTATTATGAAGTGGAAAACGCTGGTACTCCAGTATTGCTTTTGCGGTTGCACAACGTATGTAACCATGCGATTTCAGCACTTGTCCATTTTGCAGTATATGACTTTTCGGTAAAAAATATTTTTTTTTAGTATAAGCTTTATTATACAGTGGAAAACGCTGGTACTCCAGTATTGCTTTTGCGGTTGCACAACGTATGTAACTATGCGATTTCAGCACTTGTCCATTTTGCAGTATATGACTTTTCGATAAAAAATAGTTTTTTTTCTGTACAAGCTTTATTATACAGTGGAAAACGCTGATACTCCAGTACTGAGTTTGCGGTTGCACAACGTATGTAACTATGCGATTTCAGCACTTGTCCATTTTGCAGTATATGACTTTTCGATAAAAAATATTTTTTTTTAGTACAAGCTTTATTATACAGTGGAAAACGCTGATACTCCAGTATTGCGTTTGCGGTTGCACAACGTATGTAAATATGCGCTTTCAGCACTTGTCCATTTTGCAGTATATGACTTTTCGATAAAAAATATTTTTTTTCAGTACAAGCTTTATTATACAGTGGAAAACGCTGATACTCCAGTACTGAGTTTGCGGTTGCACAACGTATGTAACTATGCGATTTCAGCACTTGTCCATTTTGCAGTATATGACTTTTCGATAAAAAATATTTTTCTTCAGTACAAGCTTTATTATGCATTGGAAAACGCTGATACTCCAGTACTGAGTTTGCGGTTGCACAACGTATGTAACCATGCGATTTCAGCACTTGTCCATTTTGCAGTATACGACTTTTCGGTAAAAAACTATTTTTTTTCAGTACAAGCTTTATTATACAGTGGAAAACGCTGATACTCCAGTTTTGCGTTTGCGGTTGCACAACGTATGTAACTATGCGATTTCAGCACTTGTCCATTTTGCAGTATATGACTTTTCGATAAAAAATAGTTTTTTTTCTGTACAAGCTTTATTATACAGTGGAAAACGCTGATACTCCAGTACTGAGTTTGCGGTTGCACAACGTATGTAACTATGCGATTTCAGCACTTGTCCATTTTGCAGTATATGACTTTTCGATAAAAAATATTTTTTTCATTACAAGCTTTATTATACAGTGGAAAAGGCTGATACTCCAGTATTGCGTTTGCGGTTGCACAACGTATGTAACTATGCGCTTTCAGCACTCGTCCATATTGCAGTATATGACTTTTCGATAAAAAATATTTTTTTTCATTACAAGCTTTATTATGAAGTGGAAAACGCTGGTACTCCAGTATTGCTTTTGCGGTTGCACAACGTATGTAACCATGCGATTTCAGCACCTGTCCATTTTGCAGTATATGACTTTTCGGTAAAAAATATTTTTTTTTAGTACAAGCTTTATTATACAGTGGAAAACGCTGGTACTCCAGTATTGCTTTTGCGGTTGCACAACGTATGTAACTATGCGATTTCAGCACTTGTCCATTTTGCAGTATATGACTTTTCGATAAAAAATAGTTTTTTTTCTGTACAAGCTTTATTATACAGTGGAAAACGCTGATACTCCAGTACTGAGTTTGCGGTTGCACAACGTATGTAACTATGCGATTTCAGCACTTGTCCATTTTGCAGTATATGACTTTTCGATAAAAAATATTTTTTTTCAGTACAAGCTTTATTATACAGTGGAAAACGCTGATACTCCAGTATTGCGTTTGCGGTTGCACAACGTATGTAACTATGCGCTTTCAGCACTTGTCCATATTGCAGTATATGACTTTTCGATAAAAAATACTTTTTTTCATTACAAGCTTTATTATACAGTGGAAAACGCTGGTACTCCAGTATTGCTTTTGCGGTTGCACAACGTATGTAACTATGCAATTTCAGCACTTGTCCATTTTGCAGTATATGACTTTTCGTGGAAAAATATTTTTTTTCATCACAAGCTTTATTATACAGTGGAAAACGCTGATACTCCAGTATTGCGTTTGCGGTTGCGCAACGTATGTAACTATGCGCTTTCAGCACTTGTCCATATTGCAGTATATGACTTTTCGGTAAAAAATATTTTTTTTCATTACAAGCTTTATTATACAGTGGAAAACGCTGGTACTCCAGTATTGCTTTTGCGGTTGCACAACGTATGTAACTATGCGATTTCAGCACTTGTCCATTTTGCAGTATATGACTTTTCGATAAAAAATATTTTTTTTCAGTACAAGCTTTATTATACAGTGGAAAACGCTGATACTCCAGTTTTGCGTTTGCGGTTGCACAACGTATGTAACTATGCGCTTTCAGCACTTGTCCATTTTGCAGTATATGACTTTTCGAAAAAAAATATTTTTTTTTAGTACAAGCTTTATTATACAGTGGAAAAGGCTGATACTCCAGTATTGCGTTTGCGGTTGCACAACGTATGTAACTATGCGATTTCAGCACTTGTCCATTTTGCAGTATATGACTTTTCGATAAAAAATATTTTTTTTTAGTACAAGCTTTATTATACAGTGGAAAAGGCTGATACTCCAGTATTGCGTTTGCGGTTGCACAACGTATGTAACTATGCGATTTCAGCACTTGTCCATTTTGCAGTATATGACTTTTCGATAAAAAATATTTTTTTTTAGTACAAGCTTTATTACACAGTGGAAAACGCTCGTACTCCAGTATTGCTTTTGCGGTTGCACAACGTATGTAACTATGCGATTTCAGCACTTGTCCATTTTTCAGTATATGACTTTTCGATAAAAAATAGTTTTTTTTCTGTACAAGCTTTATTATACAGTGGGAAACGCTGATAATCCAGTACTGAGTTTGCGGTTGCACAACGTATGTAACTATGCGATTTCAGCACTTGTCCATTTTGCAGTATATGACTTTTCGATAAAAAATATTTTTTTTCAGTACAAGCTTTATTATACAGTGGAAAAGGCTGATACTCCAGTACTGAGTTTGCGGTTGCACAACGTGTGTAACTATGCGATTTCAGCACTTGTCCATTTTGCAGTATATGACTTTTCGATAAAAAATAGTTTTTTTTCTGTACAAGCTTTATTATACAGTGGAAAACGCTGATACTCCAGTACTGAGTTTGCGGTTGCACAACGTATGTAACTATGCGATTTCAGCACTTGTCCATTTTGCAGTATATGACTTTTCGATAAAAAATATTTTTTTTTAGTACAAGCTTTATTATACAGTGGAAAACGCTGATACTCCAGTACTGAGTTTGCGGTTGCACAACGTATGTAACTATGCGATTTCAGCACTTGTCCATTTTGCAGTATATGACTTTTCGATAAAAAATATTTTTTTCATTACAAGCTTTATTATACAGTGGAAAAGGCTGATACTCCAGTATTGCGTTTGCGGTTGCACAACGTATGTAACTATGCGCTTTCAGCACTTGTCCATATTGCAGTATATGACTTTTCGATAAAAAATATTTTTTTTCATTACAAGCTTTATTATGAAGTGGAAAACGCTGGTACTCCAGTATTGCTTTTGCGGTTGCACAACGTATGTAACCATGCGATTTCAGCACTTGTCCATTTTGCAGTATATGACTTTTCGGTAAAAAATATTTTTTTTTAGTATAAGCTTTATTATACAGTGGAAAACGCTGGTACTCCAGTATTGCTTTTGCGGTTGCACAACGTATGTAACTATGCGATTTCAGCACGTGTCCATTTTGCAGTATATGACTTTTCGATAAAAAATAGTTTTTTTTCTGTACAAGCTTTATTATACAGTGGAAAACGCTGATACTCCAGTACTGAGTTTGCGGTTGCACAACGTATGTAACTATGCGATTTCAGCACTTGTCCATTTTGCAGTATATGACTTTTCGATAAAAAATATTTTTTTTTAGTACAAGCTTTATTATACAGTGGAAAACGCTGATACTCCAGTATTGCGTTTGCGGTTGCACAACGTATGTAACTATGCGCTTTCAGCACTTGTCCATTTTGCAGTATATGACTTTTCGATAAAAAATATTTTTTTTCAGTACAAGCTTTATTATACAGTGGAAAACGCTGATACTCCAGTACTGAGTTTGCGGTTGCACAACGTATGTAACTATGCGATTTCAGCACTTGTCCATTTTGCAGTATATGACTTTTCGATAAAAAATATTTTTCTTCAGTACAAGCTTTATTATGCATTGGAAAACGCTGATACTCCAGTACTGAGTTTGCGGTTGCACAACGTATGTAACCATGCGATTTCAGCACTTGTCCATTTTGCAGTATACGACTTTTCGGTAAAAAACTATTTTTTTTCAGTACAAGCTTTATTATACAGTGGAAAACGCTGATACTCCAGTTTTGCGTTTGCGGTTGCACAACGTATGTAACTATGCGATTTCAGCACTTGTCCATTTTGCAGTATATGACTTTTCGATAAAAAATAGTTTTTTTTCTGTACAAGCTTTATTATACAGTGGAAAACGCTGATACTCCAGTACTGAGTTTGCGGTTGCACAACGTATGTAACTATGCGATTTCAGCACTTGTCCATTTTGCAGTATATGACTTTTCGATAAAAAATATTTTTTTCATTACAAGCTTTATTATACAGTGGAAAAGGCTGATACTCCAGTATTGCGTTTGCGGTTGCACAACGTATGTAACTATGCGCTTTCAGCACTCGTCCATATTGCAGTATATGACTTTTCGATAAAAAATATTTTTTTTCATTACAAGCTTTATTATGAAGTGGAAAACGCTGGTACTCCAGTATTGCTTTTGCGGTTGCACAACGTATGTAACCATGCGATTTCAGCACTTGTCCATTTTGCAGTATATGACTTTTCGGTAAAAAATATTTTTTTTTAGTACAAGCTTTATTATACAGTGGAAAACGCTGGTACTCCAGTATTGCTTTTGCGGTTGCACAACGTATGTAACTATGCGATTTCAGCACTTGTCCATTTTGCAGTATATGACTTTTCGATAAAAAATAGTTTTTTTTCTGTACAAGCTTTATTATACAGTGGAAAACGCTGATACTCCAGTACTGAGTTTGCGGTTGCACAACGTATGTAACTATGCGATTTCAGCACTTGTCCATTTTGCAGTATATGACTTTTCGATAAAAAATATTTTTTTTCAGTACAAGCTTTATTATACAGTGGAAAACGCTGATACTCCAGTATTGCGTTTGCGGTTGCACAACGTATGTAACTATGCGCTTTCAGCACTTGTCCATATTGCAGTATATGACTTTTCGATAAAAAATACTTTTTTTCATTACAAGCTTTATTATACAGTGGAAAACGCTGGTACTCCAGTATTGCTTTTGCGGTTGCACAACGTATGTAACTATGCAATTTCAGCACTTGTCCATTTTGCAGTATATGACTTTTCGTGGAAAAATATTTTTTTTCATCACAAGCTTTATTATACAGTGGAAAACGCTGATACTCCAGTATTGCGTTTGCGGTTGCGCAACGTATGTAACTATGCGCTTTCAGCACTTGTCCATATTGCAGTATATGACTTTTCGGTAAAAAATATTTTTTTTCATTACAAGCTTTATTATACAGTGGAAAACGCTGGTACTCCAGTATTGCTTTTGCGGTTGCACAACGTATGTAACTATGCGATTTCAGCACTTGTCCATTTTGCAGTATATGACTTTTCGATAAAAAATATTTTTTTTCAGTACAAGCTTTATTATACAGTGGAAAACGCTGATACTCCAGTTTTGCGTTTGCGGTTGCACAACGTATGTAACTATGCGCTTTCAGCACTTGTCCATTTTGCAGTATATGACTTTTCGAAAAAAAATATTTTTTTTTAGTACAAGCTTTATTATACAGTGGAAAAGGCTGATACTCCAGTATTGCGTTTGCGGTTGCACAACGTATGTAACTATGCGATTTCAGCACTTGTCCATTTTGCAGTATATGACTTTTCGATAAAAAATATTTTTTTTTAGTACAAGCTTTATTATACAGTGGAAAAGGCTGATACTCCAGTATTGCGTTTGCGGTTGCACAACGTATGTAACTATGCGATTTCAGCACTTGTCCATTTTGCAGTATATGACTTTTCGATAAAAAATATTTTTTTTTAGTACAAGCTTTATTATACAGTGGAAAACGCTAGTACTCCAGTATTGCTTTTGCGGTTGCACAACGTATGTAACTATGCGATTTCAGCACTTGTCCATTTTTCAGTATATGACTTTTCGATAAAAAATAGTTTTTTTTCTGTACAAGCTTTATTATACAGTGGGAAACGCTGATAATCCAGTACTGAGTTTGCGGTTGCACAACGTATGTAACTATGCGATTTCAGCACTTGTCCATTTTGCAGTATATGACTTTTCGATAAAAAATATTTTTTTTCAGTACAAGCTTTATTATACAGTGGAAAAGGCTGATACTCCAGTACTGAGTTTGCGGTTGCACAACGTGTGTAACTATGCGATTTCAGCACTTGTCCATTTTGCAGTATATGACTTTTCGATAAAAAATAGTTTTTTTTCTGTACAAGCTTTATTATACAGTGGAAAACGCTGATACTCCAGTACTGAGTTTGCGGTTGCACAACGTATGTAACTATGCGATTTCAGCACTTGTCCATTTTGCAGTATATGACTTTTCGATAAAAAATATTTTTTTTTAGTACAAGCTTTATTATACAGTGGAAAACGCTGATACTCCAGTATTGCGTTTGCGGTTGCACAACGTATGTAACTATGCGCTTTCAGCACTTGTCCATTTTGCAGTATATGACTTTTCGATAAAAAATATTTTTTTTCAGTACAAGCTTTATTATACAGTGGAAAACGCTGATACTCCAGTACTGAGTTTGCGGTTGCACAACGTATGTAACTATGCGCTTTCAGCACTTGTCCATTTTGCAGTATATGACTTTTCGATAAAAAATATTTTTCTTCAGTACAAGCTTTATTATGCATTGGAAAACGCTGATACTCCAGTACTGAGTTTGCGGTTGCACAACGTATGTAACCATGCGATTTCAGCACTTGTCCATTTTGCAGTATACGACTTTTCGGTAAAAAACTATTTTTTTTCAGTACAAGCTTTATTATACAGTGGAAAACGCTGATACTCCAGTTTTGCGTTTGCGGTTGCACAACGTATGTAACTATGCGATTTCAGCACTTGTCCATTTTGCAGTATATGACTTTTCGATAAAAAATAGTTTTTTTTCTGTACAAGCTTTATTATACAGTGGAAAACGCTGATACTCCAGTACTGAGTTTGCGGTTGCACAACGTATGTAACTATGCGATTTCAGCACTTGTCCATTTTGCAGTATATGACTTTTCGATAAAAAATATTTTTTTCATTACAAGCTTTATTATACAGTGGAAAAGGCTGATACTCCAGTATTGCGTTTGCGGTTGCACAACGTATGTAACTATGCGCTTTCAGCACTTGTCCATATTGCAGTATATGACTTTTCGATAAAAAATATTTTTTTTCATTACAAGCTTTATTATGAAGTGGAAAACGCTGGTACTCCAGTATTGCTTTTGCGGTTGCACAACGTATGTAACCATGCGATTTCAGCACTTGTCCATTTTGCAGTATATGACTTTTCAGTAAAAAATATTTTTTTTTAGTACAAGCTTTATTATACAGTGGAAAACGCTGGTACTCCAGTATTGCTTTTGCGGTTGCACAACGTATGTAACTATGCGATTTCAGCACTTGTCCATTTTGCAGTATATGACTTTTCGATAAAAAATAGTTTTTTTTCTGTACAAGCTTTATTATACAGTGGAAAACGCTGATACTCCAGTACTGAGTTTGCGGTTGCACAACGTATGTAACTATGCGATTTCAGCACTTGTCCATTTTGCAGTATATGACTTTTCGATAAAAAATATTTTTTTTTAGTACAAGCTTTATTATACAGTGGAAAACGCTGATACTCCAGTATTGCGTTTGCGGTTGCACAACGTATGTAACTATGCGCTTTCAGCACTTGTCCATTTTGCAGTATATGACTTTTCGATAAAAAATATTTTTTTTCAGTACAAGCTTTATTATGCATTGGAAAACGCTGATACTCCAGTACTGAGTTTGCGGTTGCACAACGTATGTAACCATGCGATTTCAGCACTTGTCCATTTTGCAGTATACGACTTTTCGGTAAAAAACTATTTTTCTTCAGTACAAGCTTTATTATGCATTGGAAAACGCTGATACTCCAGTACTGAGTTTGCGGTTGCACAACGTATGTAACCATGCGATTTCAGCACTTGTCCATTTTGCAGTATACGACTTTTCGGTAAAAAACTATTTTTTTTCAGTACAAGCTTTATTATACAGTGGAAAACGCTGATACTCCAGTTTTGCGTTTGCGGTTGCACAACGTATGTAACTATGCGATTTCAGCACTTGTCCATTTTGCAGTAAATGACTTTTCGATAAAAAATAGTTTTTTTTCTGTACAAGCTTTATTATACAGTGGAAAACGCTGGTACTCCAGTATTGCTTTTGCGGTTGCACAACGTATGTAACTATGCAATTTCAGCACTTGTCCATTTTGCAGTATATGACTTTTCGATAAAAAATACTTTTTTTCATTACAAGCTTTATTATACAGTGGAAAACGCTGGTACTCCAGTATTGCTTTTGTGGTTGCACAACGTATGTAACTATGCAATTTCAGCACTTGTCCATTTTGCAGTATATGACTTTTCGTGGAAAAATATTTTTTTTCATCACAAGCTTTATTATACAGTGGAAAACGCTGATACTCCAGTATTGCGTTTGCGGTTGCACAACGTATGTAACTATGCGCTTTCAGCACTTGTCCATATTGCAGTATATGACTTTTCGGTAAAAAATATTTTTTTTCATTACAAGCTTTATTATACAGTGGAAAACGCTGGTACTCCAGTATTGCTTTTGCGGTTGCACAACGTATGTAACTATGCGATTTCAGCACTTGTCCATTTTGCAGTAATGACTTTTCGATAAAAAATATTTTTTTTCATTACAAGCTTTATTATACAGTGGAAAAGGCTTATACTCCAGTATTGCGTTTGCGGTTGCACAACGTATGTAACTATGCGATTTCAGCACTTGTCCATTTTGCAGTATACGACTTTTCGGTAAAAAATATTTTTTTTTAGTACAAGCTTTATTATACAGTGGAAAACGCTGGTACTCCAGTATTGCTTTTGCGGTTGCACAACGTATGTAATCATGCGATTTCAGCACTTGTCCATTTTGCAGTATATGACTTTTCGATAAAAAATAGTTTTTTTTCTGTACAAGCTTTATTATACAGTGGAAAACGCTGATACTCCAGTACTGAGTTTGCGGTTGCACAACGTATGTAACCATGCGATTTCAGCACTTGTCCATTTTGCAGTATATGACTTTTCGATAAAAAATAGTTTTTTTTCTGTACAAGCTTTATTATACAGTGGAAAACGCTGATACTCCAGTACTGAGTTTGCGGTTGCACAACGTATGTAACCATGCGATTTCAGCACTTGTCCATTTTGCAGTATATGACTTTTCGATAAAAAATAGTTTTTTTTCTGTACAAGCTTTATTATACAGTGGAAAACGCTGATACTCCAGTACTGAGTTTGCGGTTGCACAACGTATGTAACTATGCGATTTCAGCACTTGTCCATTTTGCAGTATATGACTTTTCGATATAAAATGTTTTTTTTCAGTACAAGCTTTATTATACAGTGGAAAACGCTGATACTCCAGTACTGAGTTTGCGGTTGCACAACGTATGTAACCATGCGATTTCAGCACTTGTCCATTTTGCAGTATACGACTTTTCGGTAAAAAATATTTTTTTTTAGTACAAGCTTTATTATACAGTGGAAAACGCTAGTACTCCAGTATTGCTTTTGCGGTTGCACAACGTATGTAACTATGCGATTTCAGCACTTGTCCATTTTGCAGTATATGACTTTTCGATAAAAAATAGTTTTTTTTCTGTACAAGCTTTATTATACAGTGGGAAACGCTGATACTCCAGTACTGAGTTTGCGGTTGCACAACGTATGTAACTATGCGATTTCAGCACTTGTCCATTTTGCAGTATATGACTTTTCGATAAAAAATATTTTTTTTCAGTACAAGCTTTATTATACAGTGGAAAACGCTGATACTCCAGTATTGCGTTTGCGGTTGCACAACGTATGTAACTATGCGATTTCAGCACTTGTCCATTTTGCAGTATATGACTTTTCGATAAAAAATATTTTTTTTCAGTACAAGCTTTATTATACAGTGGAAAACGCTGATACTCCAGTTTTGCGTTTGCGGTTGCACAACGTATGTAACGATGCGCTTTCAGCACTTGTCCATTTTGCAGTATATGACTTTTCGATAAAAAATATTTTTTTTCAGTACAAGCTTTATTATGCAGTGGAAAACGCTGATACTCCAGTTTTGCGTTTGCGGTTGCACAACGTATGTAACTATGCGCTTTCAGCACTTGTCCATTATGCAGTATATGACTTTTCGAAAAAAAATATTTTTTTTTAGTACAAGCTTTATTATACAGTGGAAAAAGCTGATACTCCAGTATTGCGTTTGCGGTTGCACAACGTATGTAACTATGCGATTTCAGCACTTGTCCATTTTGCAGTATACGACTTTTCGGTAAAAAATATTTTTTTTTAGTACAAGCTTTATTATACAGTGGAAAACGCTGGTACTCCAGTATTGCTTTTGCGGTTGCACAACGTATGTAATCATGCGATTTCAGCACTTGTCCATTTTGCAGTATATGACTTTTCGATAAAAAATAGTTTTTTTTCTGTACAAGCTTTATTATACAGTGGAAAACGCTGATACTCCAGTACTGAGTTTGCGGTTGCACAACGTATGTAACCATGCGATTTCAGCACTTGTCCATTTTGCAGTATACGACTTTTCGGTAAAAAATATTTTTTTTTAGTACAAGCTTTATTATACAGTGGAAAACGCTAGTACTCCAGTATTGCTTTTGCGGTTGCACAACGTATGTAACTATGCGATTTCAGCACTTGTCCATTTTGCAGTATATGACTTTTCGATAAAAAATAGTTTTTTTTCTGTACAAGCTTTATTATACAGTGGGAAACGCTGATAATCCAGTACTGAGTTTGCGGTTGCACAACGTATGTAACTATGCGATTTCAGCACTTGTCCATTTTGCAGTATATGACTTTTCGATAAAAAATATTTTTTTTCAGTACAAGCTTTATTATACAGTGGAAAAGGCTGATACTCCAGTACTGAGTTTGCGGTTGCACAACGTATGTAACTATGCGATTTCAGCACTTGTCCATTTTGCAGTATATGACTTTTCGATAAAAAATATTTTTTTTCAGTACAAGCTTTATTATACAGTGGAAAACGCTGATACTCCAGTACTGAGTTTGCGGTTGCACAACGTATGTAACTATGCGATTTCAGCACTTGTCCATTTTGCAGTATATGACTTTTCGATAAAAAATATTTTTTTCATTACAAGCTTTATTATACAGTGGAAAACGCTGGTACTCCAGTATTGCTTTTGCGGTTGCACAACGTATGTAACTATGCAATTTCAGCACTTGTCCATTTTGCAGTATATGACTTTTCGTGGAAAAATATTTTTTTTCATCACAAGCTTTATTATACAGTGGAAAACGCTGATACTCCAGTATTGCGTTTGCGGTTGCACAACGTATGTAACTATGCGCTTTCAGCACTTGTCCATATTGCAGTATATGACTTTTCGGTAAAAAATATTTTTTTTCATTACAAGCTTTATTATACAGTGGAAAACGCTGGTACTCCAGTATTGCTTTTGCGGTTGCACAACGTATGTAACTATGCGATTTCAGCACTTGTCCATTTTGCAGTAATGACTTTCCGATAAAAAATATTTTTTTTCATTACAAGCTTTATTATACAGTGGAAAAGGCTGATACTCCAGTATTGAGTTTGCGGTTGCACAACGTATGTAACTATGCGATTTCAGCACTTGTCCATTTTGCAGTATACGACTTTTCGGTAAAAAATATTTTTTTTTAGTACAAGCTTTATTATACAGTGGAAAACGCTGGTACTCCAGTATTGCTTTTGCGGTTGCACAACGTATGTAATCATGCGATTTCAGCACTTGTCCATTTTGCAGTATATGACTTTTCGATAAAAAATAGTTTTTTTTCTGTACAAGCTTTATTATACAGTGGAAAACGCTGATACTCCAGTACTGAGTTTGCGGTTGCACAACGTATGTAACCATGCGATTTCAGCACTTGTCCATTTTGCAGTATATGACTTTTCGATATAAAATATTTTTTTTCAGTACAAGCTTTATTATACAGTGGAAAACGCTGATACTCCAGTACTGAGTTTGCGGTTGCACAACGTATGTAACCATGCGATTTCAGCACTTGTCCATTTTGCAGTATACGACTTTTCGGTAAAAAATATTTTTTTTTAGTACAAGCTTTATTATACAGTGGAAAACGCTAGTACTCCAGTATTGCTTTTGCGGTTGCACAACGTATGTAACTATGCGATTTCAGCACTTGTCCATTTTGCAGTATATGACTTTTCGATAAAAAATAGTTTTTTTTCTGTACAAGCTTTATTATACAGTGGGAAACGCTGATACTCCAGTACTGAGTTTGCGGTTGCACAACGTATGTAACTATGCGATTTCAGCACTTGTCCATTTTGCAGTATATGACTTTTCGATAAAAAATATTTTTTTTCAGTACAAGCTTTATTATACAGTGGAAAACGCTGATACTCCAGTATTGCGTTTGCGGTTGCACAACGTATGTAACTGTGCGATTTCAGCACTTGTCCATTTTGCAGTATATGACTTTTCGATAAAAAATATTTTTTTTCAGTACAAGCTTTATTATACAGTGGAAAACGCTGATACTCCAGTTTTGCGTTTGCGGTTGCACAACGTATGTAACTATGCGCTTTCAGCACTTGTCCATTTTGCAGTATATGACTTTTCGATAAAAAATATTTTTTTTCAGTACAAGCTTTATTATACAGTGGAAAACGCTGATACTCCAGTTTTGCGTTTGCGGTTGCATAACGTATGTAACTCTGCGCTTTCAGCACTTGTCCATTTTGCAGTATATGACTTTTCGAAAAAAAATATTTTTTTTCAGTACAAGCTTTATTATACAGTGGGAAACGCTGATAATCCAGTACTGAGTTTGCGGTTGCACAACGTATGTAACTATGCGATTTCAGCACTTGTCCATTTTGCAGTATATGACTTTTCGATAAAAAATATTTTTTTTCAGTACAAGCTTTATTATACAGTGGAAAAGGCTGATACTCCAGTACTGAGTTTGCGGTTGCACAACGTATGTAACTATGCGATTTCAGCACTTGTCCATTTTGCAGTATATGACTTTTCGATAAAAAATATTTTTTTTCAGTACAAGCTTTATTATACAGTGGAAAACGCTGATACTCCAGTACTGAGTTTGCGGTTGCACAACGTATGTAACTATGCGATTTCAGCACTTGTCCATTTTGCAGTATATGACTTTTCGATAAAAAATATTTTTTTCATTACAAGCTTTATTATACAGTGGAAAACGCTGGTACTCCAGTATTGCTTTTGCGGTTGCACAACGTATGTAACTATGCAATTTCAGCACTTGTCCATTTTGCAGTATATGACTTTTCGTGGAAAAATATTTTTTTTCATCACAAGCTTTATTATACAGTGGAAAACGCTGATACTCCAGTATTGCGTTTGCGGTTGCACAACGTATGTAACTATGCGCTTTCAGCACTTGTCCATATTGCAGTATATGACTTTTCGGTAAAAAATATTTTTTTTCATTACAAGCTTTATTATACAGTGGAAAACGCTGGTACTCCAGTATTGCTTTTGCGGTTGCACAACGTATGTAACTATGCGATTTCAGCACTTGTCCATTTTGCAGTAATGACTTTCCGATAAAAAATATTTTTTTTCATTACAAGCTTTATTATACAGTGGAAAAGGCTGATACTCCAGTATTGAGTTTGCGGTTGCACAACGTATGTAACTATGCGATTTCAGCACTTGTCCATTTTGCAGTATACGACTTTTCGGTAAAAAATATTTTTTTTTAGTACAAGCTTTATTATACAGTGGAAAACGCTGGTACTCCAGTATTGCTTTTGCGGTTGCACAACGTATGTAATCATGCGATTTCAGCACTTGTCCATTTTGCAGTATATGACTTTTCGATAAAAAATAGTTTTTTTTCTGTACAAGCTTTATTATACAGTGGAAAACGCTGATACTCCAGTACTGAGTTTGCGGTTGCACAACGTATGTAACCATGCGATTTCAGCACTTGTCCATTTTGCAGTATATGACTTTTCGATATAAAATATTTTTTTTCAGTACAAGCTTTATTATACAGTGGAAAACGCTGATACTCCAGTACTGAGTTTGCGGTTGCACAACGTATGTAACCATGCGATTTCAGCACTTGTCCATTTTGCAGTATACGACTTTTCGGTAAAAAATATTTTTTTTTAGTACAAGCTTTATTATACAGTGGAAAACGCTAGTACTCCAGTATTGCTTTTGCGGTTGCACAACGTATGTAACTATGCGATTTCAGCACTTGTCCATTTTGCAGTATATGACTTTTCGATAAAAAATAGTTTTTTTTCTGTACAAGCTTTATTATACAGTGGGAAACGCTGATACTCCAGTACTGAGTTTGCGGTTGCACAACGTATGTAACTATGCGATTTCAGCACTTGTCCATTTTGCAGTATATGACTTTTCGATAAAAAATATTTTTTTTCAGTACAAGCTTTATTATACAGTGGAAAACGCTGATACTCCAGTATTGCGTTTGCGGTTGCACAACGTATGTAACTGTGCGATTTCAGCACTTGTCCATTTTGCAGTATATGACTTTTCGATAAAAAATATTTTTTTTCAGTACAAGCTTTATTATACAGTGGAAAACGCTGATACTCCAGTTTTGCGTTTGCGGTTGCACAACGTATGTAACTATGCGCTTTCAGCACTTGTCCATTTTGCAGTATATGACTTTTCGATAAAAAATATTTTTTTTCAGTACAAGCTTTATTATACAGTGGAAAACGCTGATACTCCAGTTTTGCGTTTGCGGTTGCATAACGTATGTAACTCTGCGCTTTCAGCACTTGTCCATTTTGCAGTATATGACTTTTCGAAAAAAAATATTTTTTTTCAGTACAAGCTTTATTATACAGTGGAAAACGCTGATACTCCAGTACTGAGTTTGCGGTTGCACAACGTATGTAACCATGCGATTTCAGCACTTGTCCATTTTGCAGTATACGACTTTTCGGTAAAAAACTATTTTTTTTCAGTACAAGCTTTATTATACAGTGGAAAACGCTGATACTCCAGTTTTGCGTTTGCGGTTGCACAACGTATGTAACTATGCGATTTCAGCACTTGTCCATTTTGCAGTATATGACTTTTCGATAAAAAATATTTTTTTTCCTGTACAAGCTTTATTATACAGTGGAAAACGCTGATACTCCAGTACTGAGTTTGCGGTTGCACAACGTATGTAACTATGCGATTTCAGCACTTGTCCATTTTGCAGTATATGACTTTTCGATAAAAAATATTTTTTTCATTACAAGCTTTATTATACAGTGGAAAACGCTGATACTCCAGTATTGTGTTTGCGGTTGCACAACGTATGTAACTATGCGCTTTCAGCACTTGTCCATATTGCAGTATATGACTTTTCGATAAAAAATATTTTTTTTCATTACAAGCTTTATTATGAAGTGGAAAACGCTGGTACTCCAGTATTGCTTTTGCGGTTGCACAACGTATGTAACTATGCGATTTCAGCACTTGTCCATTTTGCAGTATATGACTTTTCGATAAAAAATATTTTTTTTCAGTACAAGCTTTATTATACAGTGGAAAACGCTGATACTCCAGTACTGAGTTTGCAGTTGCACAACGTATGTAACCATGCGATTTCAGCACTTGTCCATTTTGCAGTATATGACTTTTCGGTAAAAAATATTTTTTTTTAGTACAAGCTTTATTATACAGTGGAAAACGCTGGTACTCCAGTATTGCTTTTGCGGTTGCACAACGTATGTAACTATGCGATTTCAGCACTTGTCCATTTTGCAGTATATGACTTTTCGATAAAAAATAGTTTTTTTTCTGTACAAGCTTTATTATACAGTGGAAAACGCTGATACTCCAGTACTGAGTTTGCGGTTGCACAACGTATGTAATTATGCGATTTCAGCACTTGTCCATTTTGCAGTATATGACTTTTCGATAAAAAACATTTTTTTTCAGTACAAGCTTTATTATACGGTGGAAAACGCTGATACTCCAGTATTGCGTTTGCGGTTGCACAACGTATGTAACTATGCGCTTTCAGCACTTGTCCATATTGCAGTATATGACTTTTCGATAAAAAATACTTTTTTTCATTACAAGCTTTATTATACAGTGGAAAACGCTGGTACTCCAGTATTGCTTTTGCGGTTGCACAACGTATGTAACTATGCAATTTCAGCACTTGTCCATTTTGCAGTATATGACTTTTCGTGGAAAAATATTTTTTTTCATCACAAGCTTTATTATACAGTGGAAAACGCTGATACTCCAGTATTGCGTTTGCGGTTGCACAACGTATGTAACTATGCGCTTTCAGCACTTGTCCATTTTGCAGTATATGACTTTTCGATAAAAAATATTTTTTTTCAGTACAAGCTTTATTACACAGGGGAAAACGCTGATACTCCAGTATTGCGTTTGCGGTTGCACAACGTATGTAACTATGCGCTTTCAGCACTTGTCCATTTTGCAGTATATGACTTTTCGATAAAAAATATTTTTTTTCAGTACAAGCTTTATTATACAGTGGAAAACGCTGATACTCCAGTTTTGCGTTTGCGGTTGCACAACGTATGTAACTATGCGCTTTCAGCACTTGTCCATTTTGCAGTATATGACTTTTCGAAAAAAAATATTTTTTTTTAGTACAAGCTTTATTATACAGTGGAAAACGCTGATACTCCAGTACTGAGTTTGCGGTTGCACAACGTATGTAACCATGCGATTTCAGCACTTGTCCATTTTGCAGTATACGACTTTTCAGTAAAAAATATTTTTTTTTAGTACAAGCTTTATAATACAGTGGAAAACGCTGGTACTCCAGTATTGCTTTTGCGGTTGCACAACGTATGTAACTATGCGATTTCAGCACTTGTCCATTTTGCAGTATATGACTTTTCGATAAAAAATAGTTTTTTTTCTGTACAAGCTTTATTATACAGTGGAAAACGCTGATACTCCAGTACTGAGTTTGCGGTTGCACAACGTATGTAACTATGCGATTTCAGCACTTGTCCATTTTGCAGTATATGACTTTTCGATAAAAAATATTTTTTTTCATTACAAGCTTTATTATACAGTGGAAAAGGCTGATACTCCAGTATTGCGTTTGCGGTTGCACAACGTATGTAACTATGCGCTTTCAGCACTTGTCTATATTGCAGTATATGACTTTTCGATAAAAAATATTTTTTTTCATTACAAGCTTTATTATGAAGTGGAAAACGCTGGTACTCCAGTATTGCTTTTGCGGTTGCACAACGTATGTAACTATGCGATTTCAGCACTTGTCCATTTTGCAGTATATGACTTTTCGATAAAAAATATTTTTTTTCAGTACAAGCTTTATTATACAGTGGAAAACGCTGATACTCCAGTACTGAGTTTGCGGTTGCACAACGTATGTAACCATGCGATTTCAGCACTTGTCCATTTTGCAGTATATGACTTTTCGGTAAAAAATATTTTTTTTTAGTACAAGTTTATTATACAGTGGAAAACGCTAGTACTCCAGTATTGCTTTAGCGGTTGCACAACGTATGTAACTATGCGATTTCAGCACTTGTCCATTTTGCAGTATATGACTTTTCGATAAAAAATAGTTTTTTTTCTGTACAAGCTTTATTATACAGTGGGAAACGCTGATACTCCAGTACTGAGTTTGCGGTTGCACAACGTATGTAACTATGCGATTTCAGCACTTGTCCATTTTGCAGTATGTGACTTTTCGATAAAAAATAGTTTTTTTCAGTACAAGCTTTATTATACAGTGGAAAACGCTGATACTCCAGTATTGCGTTTGCGGTTGCACAACGTATGTAACTATGCGATTTCAGCACTTGTCCATTTTGCAGTATATGACTTTTCGATAAAAAGTATTTTTTTTCAGTACAAGCTTTATTATACAGTGGAAAACGCTGATACTCCAGTATTGCGTTTGCGGTTGCACAACGTATGTAACTATGCGCTTTCAGCACTTGTCCATTTTGCAGTATATGACTTTTCGATTAAAAATATTTTTTTTCAGTACAAGCTTTATTATACAGTGGAAAACGCTGATACTCCAGTTTTGCGTTTGCGGTTGCACAACGTATGTAACTATGCGCTTTCAGCACTTGTCCATTTTGCAGTATATGACTTTTCGAAAAAAAATATTTTTTTTTAGTACAAGCTTTATTATACAGTGGAAAAGGCTGATACTCCAGTATTGCGTTTGCGGTTGCACAACGTATGTAACTATGCGATTTCAGCACTTGTCCATTTTGCAGTATACGACTTTTCGGTAAAAAATATTTTTTTTTAGTACAAGCTTTATTATACAGTGGAAAACGCTGGTACTCCAGTATTGCTTTTGCGGTTGCACAACGTATGTAATCATGCGATTTCAGCACTTGTCCATTTTGCAGTATATGACTTTTCGATAAAAAATAGTTTTTTTTCTGTACAAGCTTTATTTTTCAGTGGAAAACGCTGATACTCCAGTACTGAGTTTGCGGTTGCACAACGTATGTAACCATGCGATTTCAGCACTTGTCCATTTTGCAGTATATGACTTTTCGATATAAAATATTTTTTTTCAGTACAAGCTTTATTATACAGTGGAAAACGCTGATACTCCAGTACTGAGTTTGCGGTTGCACAACGTATGTAACCATGCGATTTCAGCACTTGTCCATTTTGCAGTATACGACTTTTCGGTAAAAAATATTTTTTTTTAGTACAAGCTTTATTATACAGTGGAAAACGCTAGTACTCCAGTATTGCTTTTGCGGTTGCACAACGTATGTAACTATGCGATTTCAGCACTTGTCCATTTTGCAGTATATGACTTTTCGATAAAAAATAGTTTTTTTTCTGTACAAGCTTTATTATACAGTGGGAAACGCTGATACTCCAGTACTGAGTTTGCGGTTGCACAACGTATGTAACTATGCGATTTCAGCACTTGTCCATTTTGCAGTATATGACTTTTCGACAAAAAATATTTTTTTTCAGTACAAGCTTTATTATACAGTGGAAAACGCTGATACTCCAGTATTGCGTTTGCGGTTGCACAACGTATGTAACTGTGCGATTTCAGCACTTGTCCATTTTGCAGTATATGACTTTTCGATAAAAAATATTTTTTTTCAGTACAAGCTTTATTATACAGTGGAAAACGCTGATACTCCAGTTTTGCGTTTGCGGTTGCACAACGTATGTAACTATGCGCTTTCAGCACTTGTCCATTTTGCAGTATATGACTTTTCGATAAAAAATATTTTTTTTCAGTACAAGCTTTATTATACAGTGGAAAACGCTGATACTCCAGTTTTGCGTTTGCGGTTGCATAACGTATGTAACTATGCGCTTTCAGCACTTGTCCATTTTGCAGTATATGACTTTTCGAAAAAAAATATTTTTTTTTAGTACAAGCTTTATTATACAGTGGAAAACGCTGATACTCCAGTACTGAGTTTGCGGTTGCACAACGTATGTAACCATGCGATTTCAGCACTTGTCCATTTTGCAGTATACGACTTTTCGGTAAAAAACTATTTTTTTTCAGTACAAGCTTTATTATACAGTGGAAAACGCTGATACTCCAGTTTTGCGTTTGCGGTTGCACAACGTATGTAACTATGCGATTTCAGCACTTGTCCATTTTGCAGTATATGACTTTTCGATAAAAAATATTTTTTTTCCTGTACAAGCTTTATTATACAGTGGAAAACGCTGATACTCCAGTACTGAGTTTGCGGTTGCACAACGTATGTAACTATGCGATTTCAGCACTTGTCCATTTTGCAGTATATGACTTTTCGATAAAAAATATTTTTTTCATTACAAGCTTTATTATACAGTGGAAAACGCTGATACTCCAGTATTGTGTTTGCGGTTGCACAACGTATGTAACTATGCGCTTTCAGCACTTGTCCATATTGCAGTATATGACTTTTCGATAAAAAATATTTTTTTTCATTACAAGCTTTATTATGAAGTGGAAAACGCTGGTACTCCAGTATTGCTTTTGCGGTTGCACAACGTATGTAACTATGCGATTTCAGCACTTGTCCATTTTGCAGTATATGACTTTTCGATAAAAAATATTTTTTTTCAGTACAAGCTTTATTATACAGTGGAAAACGCTGATACTCCAGTACTGAGTTTGCAGTTGCACAACGTATGTAACCATGCGATTTCAGCACTTGTCCATTTTGCAGTATATGACTTTTCGGTAAAAAATATTTTTTTTTAGTACAAGCTTTATTATACAGTGGAAAACGCTGGTACTCCAGTATTGCTTTTGCGGTTGCACAACATATGTAACTATGCGATTTCAGCACTTGTCCATTTTGCAGTATATGACTTTTCGATAAAAAATAGTTTTTTTTCTGTACAAGCTTTATTATACAGTGGAAAACGCTGATACTCCAGTACTGAGTTTGCGGTTGCACAACGTATGTAATTATGCGATTTCAGCACTTGTCCATTTTGCAGTATATGACTTTTCGATAAAAAATATTTTTTTTCGGTACAAGCTTTATTATACGGTGGAAAACGCTGATACTCCAGTATTGCGTTTGCGGTTGCTCAACGTATGTAACTATGCGCTTTCAGCACTTGTCCATATTGCAGTATATGACTTTTCGATAAAAAATACTTTTTTTCATTACAAGCTTTATTATACAGTGGAAAACGCTGGTACTCCAGTATTGCTTTTGCGGTTGCACAACGTATGTAACTATGCAATTTCAGCACTTGTCCATTTTGCAGTATATGACTTTTCGTGGAAAAATATTTTTTTTCATCACAAGCTTTATTATACAGTGGAAAACGCTGATACTCCAGTATTGCGTTTGCGGTTGCACAACGTATGTAACTATGCGCTTTCAGCACTTGTCCATTTTGCAGTATATGACTTTTCGATAAAAAATATTTTTTTTCAGTACAAGCTTTATTACACAGGGGAAAACGCTGATACTCCAGTATTGCGTTTGCGGTTGCACAACGTATGTAACTATGCGCTTTCAGCACTTGTCCATTTTGCAGTATATGACTTTTCGATAAAAAATATTTTTTTTCAGTACAAGCTTTATTATACAGTGGAAAACGCTGATACTCCAGTTTTGCGTTTGCGGTTGCACAACGTATGTAACTATGCGCTTTCAGCACTTGTCCATTTTGCAGTATATGACTTTTCGAAAAAAAATATTTTTTTTTAGTACAAGCTTTATTATACAGTGGAAAACGCTGATACTCCAGTACTGAGTTTGCGGTTGCACAACGTATGTAACCATGCGATTTCAGCACTTGTCCATTTTGCAGTATACGACTTTTCAGTAAAAAATATTTTTTTTTAGTACAAGCTTTATAATACAGTGGAAAACGCTGGTACTCCAGTATTGCTTTTGCGGTTGCACAACGTATGTAACTATGCGATTTCAGCACTTGTCCATTTTGCAGTATATGACTTTTCGATAAAAAATAGTTTTTTTTCTGTACAAGCTTTATTATACAGTGGAAAACGCTGATACTCCAGTACTGAGTTTGCGGTTGCACAACGTATGTAACTATGCGATTTCAGCACTTGTCCATTTTGCAGTATATGACTTTTCGATAAAAAATATTTTTTTTCATTACAAGCTTTATTATACAGTGGAAAAGGCTGATACTCCAGTATTGCGTTTGCGGTTGCACAACGTATGTAACTATGCGCTTTCAGCACTTGTCTATATTGCAGTATATGACTTTTCGATAAAAAATATTTTTTTTCATTACAAGCTTTATTATGAAGTGGAAAACGCTGGTACTCCAGTATTGCTTTTGCGGTTGCACAACGTATGTAACTATGCGATTTCAGCACTTGTCCATTTTGCAGTATATGACTTTTCGATAAAAAATATTTTTTTTCAGTACAAGCTTTATTATACAGTGGAAAACGCTGATACTCCAGTACTGAGTTTGCGGTTGCACAACGTATGTAACCATGCGATTTCAGCACTTGTCCATTTTGCAGTATATGACTTTTCGGTAAAAAATATTTTTTTTTAGTGCAAGCTTTATTATACAGTGGAAAACGCTGATACTCCAGTATTGCGTTTGCGGTTGCGCAACGTATGTAACTATGCGCTTTCAGCACTTGTCCATTTTGCAGTATATGACTTTTCGATAAAAAATATTTTTCTTCAGTACAAGCTTTATTATGCAGTGGAAAACGCTGATACTCCAGTTTTGCGTTTGCGGTTGCA
Source organism: Ascidia mentula (assembly GCF_947561715.1). Lineage (NCBI taxonomy): Eukaryota > Metazoa > Chordata > Ascidiacea > Phlebobranchia > Ascidiidae > Ascidia > Ascidia mentula. The sequence goes on from NC_138568.1 coordinate 12,058,340, forward strand.
CAACGTATGTAACTATGCGATTTCAGCACTTGCCCATTTTGCAGTATATGACTTTTCGATAAAAAATAGTTTTTTTTCTGTACAAGCTTTATTATACAGTGGAAAACGCTGATACTCCAGTACTGAGTTTGCGGTTGCACAACGTATGTAACTATGCGATTTCAGCACTTGTCCATTTTGCAGTATATGACTTTTCGATAAAAAATATTTTTTTTCAGTACAAGCTTTATTATACAGTGGAAAACGCTGATACTCCAGTATTGCGTTTGCGGTTGCACAACGTATGTAACTATGCGCTTTCAGCACTTGTCCATTTTGCAGTATATGACTTTTCGATAAAAAATATTTTTTTTCAGTACAAGCTTTATTATACAGTGGAAAACGCTGATACTCCAGTTTTGCGTTTGCGGTTGCACAACGTATGTAACTATGCGCTTTCAGCACTTGTCCATTTTGCAGTATATGACTTTTCGATAAAAAATATTTTTTTTCAGTACAAGCTTTATTATACAGTGGAAAACGCTGATACTCCAGTTTTGCGTTTGCGGTTGCACAACGTATGTAACTATGCGCTTTCAGCACTTGTCCATTTTGCAGTATATGACTTTTCGAAAAAAAATATTTTTTTTTAGTACAAGCTTTATTATACAGTGGAAAACGCTGATACTCCAGTACTGAGTTTGCGGTTGCACAACGTATGTAACCATGCGATTTCAGCACTTGTCCATTTTGCAGTATACGACTTTTCAGTAAAAAATATTTTTTTTTAGTACAAGCTTTATAATACAGTGGAAAACGCTGGTACTCCAGTATTGCTTTTGCGGTTGCACAACGTATGTAACTATGCGATTTCAGCACTTGTCCATTTTGCAGTATATGACTTTTCGATAAAAAATAGTTTTTTTTCTGTACAAGCTTTATTATACAGTGGAAAACGCTGATACTCCAGTACTGAGTTTGCGGTTGCACAACGTATGTAACTATGCGATTTCAGCACTTGTCCATTTTGCAGTATATGACTTTTCGATAAAAAATATTTTTTTTCATTACAAGCTTTATTATACAGTGGAAAAGGCTGATACTCCAGTTTTGCGTTTGCGGTTGCACAACGTATGTAACTATGCGCTTTCAGCACTTGTCTATATTGCAGTATATGACTTTTCGATAAAAAATATTTTTTTTCATTACAAGCTTTATTATGAAGTGGAAAACGCTGGTACTCCAGTATTGCTTTTGCGGTTGCACAACGTATGTAACTATGCGATTTCAGCACTTGTCCATTTTGCAGTATATGACTTTCCGATAAAAAATATTTTTTTTCAGTACAAGCTTTATTATACAGTGGAAAACGCTGATACTCCAGTACTGAGTTTGCGGTTGCACAACGTATGTAACCATGCGATTTCAGCACTTGTCCATTTTGCAGTATATGACTTTTCGGTAAAAAATATTTTTTTTTAGTACAAGCATTATTATACAGTGGAAAACGCTGATACTCCAGTATTGCGTTTGCGGTTGCGCAACGTATGTAACTATGCGCTTTCAGCACTTGTCCATTTTGCAGTATATGACTTTTCGATAAAAAATATTTTTCTTCAGTACAAGCTTTATTATGCAGTGGAAAACGCTGATACTCCAGTACTGAGTTTGCGGTTGCACAACGTATGTAACCATGCGATTTCAGCACTTGTCCATTTTGCAGTATACGACTTTTCGGTAAAAAATATTTTTTTTCAGTGCAAGCTTTATTATACAGTGGAAAACGCTGATACTCCAGTTTTGCGTTTGCGGTTGCACAACGTATGTAACTATGCGATTTCAGCACTTGTCCATTTTGCAGTATATGACTTTTCGATAAAAAATAGTTTTTTTTCTGTACAAGCTTCATCATACAGTGGAAAACGCTGATACTCCAGTACTGAGTTTGCGGTTGCACAACGTATGTAACTATGCGATTTCAGCACTTGTCCATTTTGCAGTATATGACTTTTCGATAAAAAATATTTTTTTTCATTACAAGCTTTATTATACAGTGGAAAACGCTGATACTCCAGTATTGCGTTTGCGGTTGCACAACGTATGTAACTATGCGATTTCAGCACTTGTCCATTTTGCTGTATATGACTTTTCGATAAAAAATAGTTTTTTTTCTGTACAAGCTTTATTATACAGTGGAAAACGCTGATACTCCAGTACTGAGTTTGCGGTTGCACAACGTATGTAACTATGCGATTTCAGCACTTGTCCATTTTGCAGTATATGACTTTTCGATAAAAAATATTTTTTTTCAGTACAAGCTTTATTATACAGTGGAAAACGCTGATACTCCAGTATTGCGTTTGCGGTTGCACAACGTATGTAACTATGCGCTTTCAGCACTTGTCCATATTGCAGTATATGACTTTTCGATAAAAAATACTTTTTTTCATTACAAGCTTTATTATACAGTGGAAAACGCTGGTACTCCAGTATTGCTTTTGCGGTTGCACAACGTATGTAACTATGCAATTTCAGCACTTGTCCATTTTGCAGTATATGACTTTTCGTGGAAAAATATTTTTTTTCATCACAAGCTTTATTATACAGTGGAAAACGCTGATACTCCAGTATTGCGTTTGCGGTTGCACAACGTATGTAACTATGCGCTTTCAGCACTTGTCCATATTGCAGTATATGACTTTTCGGTAAAAAATATTTTTTTTCATTACAAGCTTTATTATACAGTGGAAAACGCTGGTACTCCAGTATTGCTTTTGCGGTTGCACAACGTATGTAACTATGCGATTTCAGCACTTGTCCATTTTGCAGTATATGACTTTTCGATAAAAAATAGTTTTTTTTCTGTACAAGCTTTATTATACTGTGGGAAACGCTGATACTCCAGTACTGAGTTTGCGGTTGCACAACGTATGTAACTATGCGATTTCAGCACTTGACCATTTTGCAGTATATGACTTTTCGATAAAAAATATTTTTTTTCAGTACAAGCTTTATTATACAGTGGAAAACGCTGATACTCCAGTATTGCGTTTGCGGTTGCACAACGTATGTAACTATGCGATTTCAGCACTTGTCCATTTTGCAGTATATGACTTTTCGATAAAAAATATTTTTTTTCAGTACAAGCTTTATTATACAGTGGAAAACGCTGATACTCCAGTTTTGCGTTTGCGGTTGCACAACGTATGTAACTATGCGCTTTCAGCACTTGTCCATTTTGCAGTATATGACTTTTCGATAAAAAATATTTTTTTTCAGTACAAGCTTTATTATACAGTGGAAAACGCTGATACTCCAGTTTTGCGTTTGCGGTTGCACAACGTATGTAACTGTGCGCTTTCAGCATTTGTCCATTTTGCAGTATATGACTTTTCGAAAAAAAATATTTTTTTTTAGTACAAGCTTTATTATACAGTGGAAAAGGCTGATACTCCAGTATTGCGTTTGCGGTTGCACAACGTATGTAACTATGCGATTTCAGCACTTGTCCATTTTGCAGTATACGACTTTTCGGTAAAAAATATTTTTTTTTAGTACAAGCTTTATTATACAGTGGAAAACGCTGGTACTCCAGTATTGCTTTTGCGGTTGCACAACGTATGTAATCATGCGATTTCAGCACTTGTCCATTTTGCAGTATATGACTTTTCGATAAAAAATAGTTTTTTTTCTGTACAAGCTTTATTATTCCGTGGAAAACGCTGATACTCCAGTACTGAGTTTGCGGTTGCACAACGTATGTAACCATGCGATTTCAGCACTTGTCCATTTTGCAGTATACGACTTTTCGGTAAAAAATATTTTTTTTTAGTACAAGCTTTATTATACAGTGGAAAACGCTAGTACTCCAGTATTGCTTTTGCGGTTGCACAACGTATGTAACTATGCGATTTCAGCACTTGTCCATTTTGCAGTATATGACTTTTCGATAAAAAATATTTTTTTTCAGTACAAGCTTTATTATACAGTGGAAAAGGCTGATACTCCAGTACTGAGTTTGCGGTTGCACAACGTATGTAACTATGCGATTTCAGCACTTGTCCATTTTGCAGTATATGACTTTTCGATAAAAAATAGTTTTTTTTCTGTACAAGCTTTATTATACAGTGGAAAACGATGATACTCCAGTACTGAGTTTGCGGTTGCACAACGTATGTAACTATGCGATTTCAGCACTTGTCCATTTTGCAGTATATGACTTTTCGATAAAAAATATTTTTTTTAGTACAAGCTTTATTATACAGTGGAAAACGCTGATACTCCAGTATTGCGTTTGCGGTTGCACAACGTATGTAACTAAGCGCTTTCAGCACTTGTCCATTTTGCAGTATATGACTTTTCGATAAAAAATATTTTTTTTCAGTACAAGCTTTATTATACAGTGGAAAACGCTGATACTCCAGTACTGAGTTTGCGGTTGCACAACGTATGTAACTATGCGCTTTCAGCACTTGTCCATTCTGCAGTATATGACTTTTCGATAAAAAATATTTTTCTTCACTACAAGCTTTATTATGCATTGGAAAACGCTGATACTCCAGTACTGAGTTTGCGGTTGCACAACGTATGTAACCATGCGATTTCAGCACTTGTCCATTTTGCAGTATACGACTTTTCGGTAAAAAACTATTTTTTTTCAGTACAAGCTTTATTATACAGTGGAAAACGCTGATACTCCAGTTTTGCGTTTGCGGTTGCACAACGTATGTAACTATGCGATTTCAGCACTTGTCCATTTTGCAGTATATGACTTTTCGATAAAAAATAGTTTTTTTTCTGTACAAGCTTTATTATACAGTGGAAAACGCTGGTACTCCAGTACTGAGTTTGCGGTTGCACAACGTATGTAACTATGCGATTTCAGCACTTGTCCATTTTGCAGTATATGACTTTTCGATAAAAAATATTTTTTTCATTACAAGCTTTATTATACAGTGGAAAAGGCTGATACTCCAGTATTGCGTTTGCGGTTGCACAACGTATGTAACTATGCGCTTTCAGCACTTGTCCATATTGCAGTATATGAATTTTCGATAAAAAATATTTTTTTTCATTACAAGCTTTATTATGAAGTGGAAAACGCTGGTACTCCAGTATTGCTTTTGCGGTTGCACAACGTATGTAACCATGCGATTTCAGCACTTGTCCATTTTGCAGTATATGACTTTTCGGTAAAAAATATTTTTTTTTAGTACAAGCTTTATTATACAGTGGAAAACGCTGGTACTCCAGTATTGCTTTTGCGGTTGCACAACGTATGTAACTATGCGATTTCAGCACTTGTCCATTTTGCAGTATATGACTTTTCGATAAAAAATATTTTTTTTCAGTACAAGCTTTATTATACAGTGGAAAACGCTGATACTCCAGTACTGAGTTTGCGGTTGCACAACGTATGTAACTATGCGCTTTCAGCACTTGTCCATTTTGCAGTATATGACTTTTCGATAAAAAATATTTTTCTTCAGTACAAGCTTTATTATGCATTGGAAAACGCTGATACTCCAGTACTGAGTTTGCGGTTGCACAACGTATGTAACCATGCGATTTCAGCACTTGTCCATTTTGCAGTATACGACTTTTCGGTAAAAAACTATTTTTTTTCAGTACAAGCTTTATTATACAGTGGAAAACGCTGATACTCCAGTTTTGCGTTTGCGGTTGCACAACGTATGTAACTATGCGATTTCAGCACTTGTCCATTTTGCAGTATATGACTTTTCGATAAAAAATAGTTTTTTTTCTGTACAAGCTTTATTATACAGTGGAAAACGCTGATACTCCAGTACTGAGTTTGCGGTTGCACAACGTATGTAACTGTGCGATTTCAGCACTTGTCCATTTTGCAGTATATGACTTTTCGATAAAAAATATTTTTTTCATTACAAGCTTTATTATACAGTGGAAAAGGCTGATACTCCAGTATTGCGTTTGCGGTTGCACAACGTATGTAACTATGCGCTTTCAGCACTTGTCCATATTGCAGTATATGACTTTTCGATAAAAAATATTTTTTTTCATTACAAGCTTTATTATGAAGTGGAAAACGCTGGTACTCCAGTATTGCTTTTGCGTTTGCACAACGTATGTAACCATGCGATTTCAGCACTTGTCCATTTTGCAGTATATGACTTTTCGGTAAAAAATATTTTTTTTTAGTACAAGCTTTATTATACAGTGGAAAACGCTGGTACTCCAGTATTGCTTTTGCGGTTGCACAACGTATGTAACTATGCGATTTCAGCACTTGTCCATTTTGCAGTATATGACTTTTCGATAAAAAATAGTTTTTTTTCTGTACAAGCTTTATTATACAGTGGAAAACGCTGATACTCCAGTACTGAGTTTGCGGTTGCACAACGTATGTAACTATGCGATTTCAGCACTTGTCCATTTTGCAGTATATGACTTTTCGATAAAAAATATTTTTTTTCAGTACAAGCTTTATTATACAGTGGAAAACGCTGATACTCCAGTATTGCGTTTGCGGTTGCACAACGTATGTAACTATGCGCTTTCAGCACTTGTCCATATTGCAGTATTAAACTTTTCGATAAAAAATACTTTTTTTCATTACAAGCTTTATTATACAGTGGAAAACGCTGGTACTCCAGTATTGTTTTTGCGGTTGCACAACGTATGTAACTATGCAATTTCAGCACTTGTCCATTTTGCAGTATATGACTTTTCGTGGAAAAATATTTTTTTTCATCACAAGCTTTATTATACAGTGGAAAACGCTGATACTCCAGTATTGCGTTTGCGGTTGCACAACGTATGTAACTATGCGCTTTCAGCACTTGTCCATATTGCAGTATATGACTTTTCGGTAAAAAATATTTTTTTTCATTACAAGCTTTATTATACAGTGGAAAACGCTGGTACTCCAGTATTGCTTTTGCGGTTGCACAACGTATGTAACTATGCGATTTCAGCACTTGTCCATTTTGCAGTATATGACTTTTCGATAAAAAATATTTTTTTTCAGTACAAGCTTTATTATACAGTGGAAAACGCTGATACTCCAGTTTTGCGTTTGCGGTTGCACAACGTATGTAACTATGCGCTTTCAGCACTTGTCCATATTGCAGTATATGACTTTTCGGTAAAAAATATTTTTTTTCATTACAAGCTTTATTATACAGTGGAAAACGCTGGTACTCCAGTATTGCTTTTGCGGTTGCACAACGTATGTAACTATGCGATTTCAGCACTTGTCCATTTTGCAGTATATGACTTTTCGTTAAAAAATAGTTTTTTTTCTGTACAAGCTTTATTATACTGTGGGAAACGCTGATACTCCAGTACTGAGTTTGCGGTTGCACAACGTATGTAACTATGCGATTTCAGCACTTGACCATTTTGCAGTATATGACTTTTCGATAAAAAATATTTTTTTTCAGTACAAGCTTTATTATACAGTGGAAAACGCTGATACTCCAGTATTGCGTTTGCGGTTGCACAACGTATGTAACTATGCGATTTCAGCACTTGTCCATTTTGCAGTATATGACTTTTCGATAAAAAATATTTTTTTTCAGTACAAGCTTTATTATACAGTGGAAAACGCTGATACTCCAGTTTTGCGTTTGCGGTTGCACAACGTATGTAACTATGCGCTTTCAGCACTTGTCCATTTTGCAGTATATGACTTTTCGATAAAAAATATTTTTTTTCAGTACAAGCTTTATTATACAGTGGAAAACGCTGATACTCCAGTTTTGCGTTTGCGGTTGCACAACGTATGTAACTATGCGCTTTCAGCACTTGTCCATTTTGCAGTATACGACTTTTCGGTAAAAAATATTTTTTTTTAGTACAAGCTTTATTATACAGTGGAAAACGCTGGTACTCCAGTATTGCTTTTGCGGTTGCACAACGTATGTAATCATGCGATTTCAGCACTTGTCCATTTTGCAGTATATGACTTTTCGATAAAAAATAGTTTTTTTTCTGTACAAGCTTTATTATACCGTGGAAAACGCTGATAGTCCAGTTTTGCGTTTGCGGTTGCACAACGTATGTAACTATGCGCTTTCAGCACTTGTCCATTTTGCAGTATACGACTTTTCGGTAAAAAATATTTTTTTTTAGTACAAGCTTTATTATACAGTGGAAAACGCTGGTACTCCAGTATTGCTTTTGCGGTTGCACAACGTATGTAATCATGCGATTTCAGCACTTGTCCATTTTGCAGTATATGACTTTTCGATAAAAAATAGTTTTTTTTCTGTACAAGCTTTATTATACCGTGGAAAACGCTGATACTCCAGTACTGAGTTTGCGGTTGCCCAACGTATGTAACCATGCGATTTCAGCACTTGTCCATTTTGCAGTATACGACTTTTCGGTAAAAAATATTTTTTTTTAGTACAAGCTTTATTATACAGTGGAAAACGCTAGTACTCCAGTATTGCTTTTGCGGTTGCACAACGTATGTAACTATGCGATTTCAGCACTTGTCCATTTTGCAGTATATGACTTTTCGATAAAAAATATTTTTTTTCAGTACAAGCTTTATTATACAGTGGAAAAGGCTGATACTCCAGTACTGAGTTTGCGGTTGCACAACGTATGTAACTATGCGATTTCAGCACTTGTCCATTTTGCAGTATATGACTTTTCGATAAAAAATATTTTTTTTTAGTACAAGCTTTATTATACAGTGGAAAACGCTGATACTCCAGTATTGCGTTTGCGGTGGCACAACGTATGTAACTAAGCGCTTTCAGCACTTGTCCATTTTGCAGTATATGACTTTTCGATAAAAAATATTTTTTTTCAGTACAAGCTTTATTATACAGTGGAAAACGCTGATACTCCAGTACTGAGTTTGCGGTTGCACAACGTATGTAACTATGCGCTTTCAGCACTTGTCCATTCTGCAGTATATGAGTTTTCGATAAAAAATATTTTTCTTCACTACAAGCTTTATTATGCATTGGAAAACGCTGATACTCCAGTACTGAGTTTGCGGTTGCACAACGTATGTAACCATGCGATTTCAGCACTTGTCCATTTTGCAGTATACGACTTTTCGGTAAAAAACTATTTTTTTTCAGTACAAGCTTTATTATACAGTGGAAAACGCTGATACTCCAGTTTTGCGTTTGCGGTTGCACAACGTATGTAACTATGCGATTTCAGCACTTGTCCATTTTGCAGTATATGACTTTTCGATAAAAAATAGTTTTTTTTCTGTACAAGCTTTATTATACAGTGGAAAACGCTGATACTCCAGTACTGAGTTTGCGGTTGCACAACGTATGTAACTATGCGATTTCAGCACTTGTCCATTTTGCAGTATATGACTTTTCGATAAAAAATATTTTTTTCATTACAAGCTTTATTATACAGTGGAAAAGGCTGATACTCCAGTATTGCGTTTGCGGTTGCACAACGTATGTAACTATGCGCTTTCAGCACTTGTCCATATTGCAGTATATGAATTTTCGATAAAAAATATTTTTTTTCATTACAAGCTTTATTATGAAGTGGAAAACGCTGGTACTCCAGTATTGCTTTTGCGGTTGCACAACGTATGTAACCATGCGATTTCAGCACTTGTCCATTTTGCAGTATATGACTTTTCGGTAAAAAATATTTTTTTTTAGTACAAGCTTTATTATACAGTGGAAAACGCTGGTACTCCAGTATTGCTTTTGCGGTTGCACAACGTATGTAACTATGCGATTTCAGCACTTGTCCATTTTGCAGTATATGACTTTTCGATAAAAAATATTTTTTTTCAGTACAAGCTTTATTATACAGTGGAAAACGCTGATATTCCAGTACTGAGTTTGCGGTTGCACAACGTATGTAACTATGCGCTTTCAGCACTTGTCCATTTTGCAGTATATGACTTTTCGATAAAAAATATTTTTCTTCAGTACAAGCTTTATTATGCATTGGAAAACGCTGATACTCCAGTACTGAGTTTGCGGTTGCACAACGTATGTAACCATGCGATTTCAGCACTTGTCCATTTTGCAGTATACGACTTTTCGGTAAAAAACTATTTTTTTTCAGTACAAGCTTTATTATACAGTGGAAAACGCTGATACTCCAGTTTTGCGTTTGCGGTTGCACAACGTATGTAACTATGCGATTTCAGCACTTGTCCATTTTGCAGTATATGACTTTTCGATAAAAAATAGTTTTTTTTCTGTACAAGCTTTATTATACAGTGGAAAACGCTGATACTCCAGTACTGAGTTTGCGGTTGCACAACGTATGTAACTGTGCGATTTCAGCACTTGTCCATTTTGCAGTATATGACTTTTCGATAAAAAATATTTTTTTCATTACAAGCTTTATTATACAGTGGAAAAGGCTGATACTCCAGTATTGCGTTTGCGGTTGCACAACGTATGTAACTATGCGCTTTCAGCACTTGTCCATATTGCAGTATATGACTTTTCGATAAAAAATATTTTTTTTCATTACAAGCTTTATTATGAAGTGGAAAACGCTGGTACTCCAGTATTGCTTTTGCGGTTGCACAACGTATGTAACCATGCGATTTCAGCACTTGTCCATTTTGCAGTATATGACTTTTCGGTAAAAAATATTTTTTTTTAGTACAAGCTTTATTATACAGTGGAAAACGCTGGTACTCCAGTATTGCTTTTGCGGTTGCACAACGTATGTAACTATGCGATTTCAGCACTTGTCCATTTTGCAGTATATGACTTTTCGATAAAAAATAGTTTTTTTTCTGTACAAGCTTTATTATACAGTGGAAAACGCTGATACTCCAGTACTGAGTTTGCGGTTGCACAACGTATGTAACTATGCGATTTCAGCACTTGTCCATTTTGCAGTATATGACTTTTCGATAAAAAATATTTTTTTTCAGTACAAGCTTTATTATACAGTGGAAAACGCTGATACTCCAGTATTGCGTTTGCGGTTGCACAACGTATGTAACTATGCGCTTTCAGCACTTGTCCATATTGCAGTATTAAACTTTTCGATAAAAAATACTTTTTTTCATTACAAGCTTTATTATACAGTGGAAAACGCTGGTACTCCAGTATTGTTTTTGCGGTTGCACAACGTATGTAACTATGCAATTTCAGCACTTGTCCATTTTGCAGTATATGACTTTTCGTGGAAAAATATTTTTTTTCATCACAAGCTTTATTATACAGTGGAAAACGCTGATACTCCAGTATTGCGTTTGCGGTTGCACAACGTATGTAACTATGCGCTTTCAGCACTTGTCCATATTGCAGTATATGACTTTTCGGTAAAAAATATTTTTTTTCATTACAAGCTTTAATATACAGTGGAAAACGCTGGTACTCCAGTATTGCTTTTGCGGTTGCACAACGTATGTAACTATGTGATTTCAGCACTTGTCCATTTTGCAGTATATGACTTTTCGATAAAAAATATTTTTTTTCAGTACAAGCTTTATTATACAGTGGAAAACGCTGATACTCCAGTTTTGCGTTTGCGGTTGCACAACGTATGTAACTATGCGCTTTCAGCACTTGTCCATTTTGCAGTATATGACTTTTCGAAAAAAAATATTTTTTTTTAGTACAAGCTTTATTATACAGTGGAAAAGGCTGATACTCCAGTATTGCGTTTGCGGTTGCACAACGTATGTAACTATGCGATTTCAGCACTTGTCCATTTTGCAGTATACGACTTTTCGGTAAAAAATATTTTTTTTTAGTACAAGCTTTATTATACAGTGGAAAACGCTGGTACTCCAGTATTGCTTTTGCGGTTGCACAACGTATGTAATCATGCGATTTCAGCACTTGTCCATTTTGCAGTATATGACTTTTCGATAAAAAATAGTTTTTTTTCTGTACAAGCTTTATTATACAGTGGAAAACGCTGATACTCCAGTACTGAGTTTGCGGTTGCACAACGTATGTAACCATGCGATTTCAGCACTTGTCCATTTTGCAGTATACGACTTTTCGGTAAAAAATATTTTTTTTTAGTACAAGCTTTATTATACAGTGGAAAACGCTAGTACTCCAGTATTGCTTTTGCGGTTGCACAACGTATGTAACTATGCGATTTCAGCACTTGTCCATTTTGCAGTATATGACTTTTCGATAAAAAATAGTTTTTTTTCTGTACAAGCTTTATTATACAGTGGGAAACGCTGATAATCCAGTACTGAGTTTGCGGTTGCACAACGTATGTAACTATGCGCTTTCAGCACTTGTCCATTTTGCAGTATATGACTTTTCGATAAAAAATAATTTTTTTTCAGTACAAGCTTTATTATACAGTGGGAAACGCTGATACTCCAGTACTGAGTTTGCGGTTGCACAACGTATGTAACCATGCGATTTCAGCACTTGTCCATTTTGCAGTATACGACTTTTCGGTAAAAAATATTTTTTTTTAGTACAAGCTTTATTATACAGTGGAAAACGCTAGTACTCCAGTATTGCTTTTGCGGTTGCACAACGTATGTAACTATGCGATTTCAGCACTTGTCCATTTTGCAGTATATGACTTTTCGATAAAAAATAGTTTTTTTTCTGTACAAGCTTTATTATACAGTGGGAAACGCTGATAATCCAGTACTGAGTTTGCGGTTGCACAACGTATGTAACTATGCGCTTTCAGCACTTGTCCATTTTGCAGTATATGACTTTTCGATAAAAAATATTTTTCTTCAGTACAAGCTTTATTATGCAGTGGAAAACGCTGATACTCCAGTACTGAGTTTGCGGTTGCACAACGTATGTAACCATGCGATTTCAGCACTTGTCCATTTTGCAGTATACGACTTTTCGGTAAAAAATATTTTTTTTCAGTACAAGCTTTATTATACAGTGGAAAACGCTGACACTCCAGTTTTGCGTTTGCGGTTGCACAACGTATGTAACTATGCGATTTCAGCACTTGCCCATTTTGCAGTATATGACTTTTCGATAAAAAATAGTTTTTTTTCTGTACAAGCTTTATTATACAGTGGAAAACGCTGATACTCCAGTACTGAGTTTGCGGTTGCACAACGTATGTAACTATGCGATTTCAGCACTTGTCCATTTTGCAGTATATGACTTTTCGATAAAAAATATTTTTTTTCAGTACAAGCTTTATTATACAGTGGAAAACGCTGATACTCCAGTTTTGCGTTTGCGGTTGCACAACGTATGTAACTATGCGCTTTCAGCACTTGTCCATTTTGCAGTATATGACTTTTCGATAAAAAATATTTTTTTTCAGTACAAGCTTTATTATACAGTGGAAAACGCTGATACTCCAGTTTTGCGTTTGCGGTTGCACAACGTATGTAACTATGCGCTTTCAGCACTTGTCCATTTTGCAGTATATGACTTTTCGATAAAAAATATTTTTTTTCAGTACAAGCTTTATTATACAGTGGAAAACGCTGATACTCCAGTTTTGCGTTTGCGGTTGCACAACGTATGTAACTATGCGCTTTCAGCACTTGTCCATTTTGCAGTATATGACTTTTCGAAAAAAAATATTTTTTTTTAGTACAAGCTTTATTATACAGTGGAAAACGCTGATACTCCAGTACTGAGTTTGCGGTTGCACAACGTATGTAACCATGCGATTTCAGCATTTGTCCATTTTGCAGTATACGACTTTTCAGTAAAAAATATTTTTTTTTAGTACAAGCTTTATAATACAGTGGAAAACGCTGGTACTCCAGTATTGCTTTTGCGGTTGCACAACGTATGTAACTATGCGATTTCAGCACTTGTCCATTTTGCAGTATATGACTTTTCGATAAAAAATATTTTTTTTCATTACAAGCTTTATTATACAGTGGAAAAGGCTGATACTCCAGTTTTGCGTTTGCGGTTGCACAACGTATGTAACTATGCGCTTTCAGCACTTGTCTATATTGCAGTATATGACTTTTCGATAAAAAATATTTTTTTTCATTACAAGCTTTATTATGAAGTGGAAAACGCTGGTACTCCAGTATTGCTTTTGCGGTTGCACAACGTATGTAACTATGCGATTTCAGCACTTGTCCATTTTGCAGTATATGACTTTCCGATAAAAAATATTTTTTTTCAGTACAAGCTTTATTATACAGTGGAAAACGCTGATACTCCAGTACTGAGTTTGCGGTTGCACAACGTATGTAACCATGCGATTTCAGCACTTGTCCATTTTGCAGTATATGACTTTTCGGTAAAAAATATTTTTTTTTAGTACAAGCATTATTATACAGTGGAAAACGCTGATACTCCAGTATTGCGTTTGCGGTTGCGCAACGTATGTAACTATGCGCTTTCAGCACTTGTCCATTTTGCAGTATATGACTTTTCGATAAAAAATATTTTTCTTCAGTACAAGCTTTATTATGCAGTGGAAAACGCTGATACTCCAGTACTGAGTTTGCGGTTGCACAACGTATGTAACCATGCGATTTCAGCACTTGTCCATTTTGCAGTATACGACTTTTCGGTAAAAAATAGTTTTTTTCAGTACAAGCTTTATTATACAGTGGAAAACGCTGATACTCCAGTTTTGCGTTTGCGGTTGCACAACGTATGTAACTATGCGATTTCAGCACTTGTCCATTTTGCAGTATATGACTTTTCGATAAAAAATAGTTTTTTTTCTGTACAAGCTTTATCATACAGTGGAAAACGCTGATACTCCAGTACTGAGTTTGCGGTTGCACAACGTATGTAACTATGCGATTTCAGCACTTGTCCATTTTGCAGTATATGACTTTTCGATAAAAAATATTTTTTTTCATTACAAGCTTTATTATACAGTGGAAAACGCTGATACTCCAGTATTGCGTTTGCGGTTGCACAACGTATGTAACTATGCGATTTCAGCACTTGTCCATTTTGCTGTATATGACTTTTCGATAAAAAATAGTTTTTTTTCTGTACAAGCTTTATTATACAGTGGAAAACGCTGATACTCCAGTACTGAGTTTGCGGTTGCACAACGTATGTAACTATGCGATTTCAGCACTTGTCCATTTTGCAGTATATGACTTTTCGATAAAAAATATTTTTTTTCAGTACAAGCTTTATTATACAGTGGAAAACGCTGATACTCCAGTATTGCGTTTGCGGTTGCACAACGTATGTAACTATGCGCTTTCAGCACTTGTCCATATTGCAGTATATGACTTTTCGATAAAAAATACTTTTTTTCATTACAAGCTTTATTATACAGTGGAAAACGCTGGTACTCCAGTATTGCTTTTGCGGTTGCACAACGTATGTAACTATGCAATTTCAGCACTTGTCCATTTTGCAGTATATGACTTTTCGTGGAAAAATATTTTTTTTCATCTCAAGCTTTATTATACAGTGGAAAACGCTGATACTCCAGTATTGCGTTTGCGGTTGCACAACGTATGTAACTATGCGCTTTCAGCACTTGTCCATATTGCAGTATATGACTTTTCGGTAAAAAATATTTTTTTTCATTACAAGCTTTATTATACAGTGGAAAACGCTGGTACTCCAGTATTGCTTTTGCGGTTGCACAACGTATGTAACTATGCGATTTCAGCACTTGTCCATTTTGCAGTATATGACTTTTCGATAAAAAATAGTTTTTTTTCTGTACAAGCTTTATTATACTGTGGGAAACGCTGATACTCCAGTACTGAGTTTGCGGTTGCACAACGTATGTAACTATGCGATTTCAGCACTTGACCATTTTGCAGTATATGACTTTTCGATAAAAAATATTTTTTTTCAGTACAAGCTTTATTATACAGTGGAAAACGCTGATACTCCAGTATTGCGTTTGCGGTTGCACAACGTATGTAACTATGCGATTTCAGCACTTGTCCATTTTGCAGTATATGACTTTTCGATAAAAAATATTTTTTTTCAGTACAAGCTTTATTATACAGTGGAAAACGCCGATACTCCAGTTTTGCGTTTGCGGTTGCACAACGTATGTAACTATGCGCTTTCAGCACTTGTCCATTTTGCAGTATATGACTTTTCGATAAAAAATATTTTTTTTCAGTACAAGCTTTATTATACAGTGGAAAAAGCTGATACTCCAGTTTTGCGTTTGCGGTTGCACAACGTATGTAACTGTGCGCTTTCAGCATTTGTCCATTTTGCAGTATATGACTTTTCGAAAAAAAATATTTTTTTTTAGTACAAGCTTTATTATGCAGTGGAAAACGCTGATACTCCAGTACTGAGTTTGCGGTTGCACAACGTATGTAACCATGCGATTTCAGCACTTGTCCATTTTGCAGTATACGACTTTTCGGTAAAAAATAGTTTTTTTCAGTACAAGCTTTATTATACAGTGGAAAACGCTGATACTCCAGTTTTGCGTTTGCGGTTGCACAACGTATGTAACTATGCGATTTCAGCACTTGTCCATTTTGCAGTATATGACTTTTCGATAAAAAATAGTTTTTTTTCTGTACAAGCTTTATCATACAGTGGAAAACGCTGATACTCCAGTACTGAGTTTGCGGTTGCACAACGTATGTAACTATGCGATTTCAGCACTTGTCCATTTTGCAGTATATGACTTTTCGATAAAAAATATTTTTTTTCATTACAAGCTTTATTATACAGTGGAAAACGCTGATACTCCAGTATTGCGTTTGCGGTTGCACAACGTATGTAACTATGCGATTTCAGCACTTGTCCATTTGCTGTATATGACTTTTCGATAAAAAATAGTTTTTTTTCTGTACAAGCTTTATTATACAGTGGAAAACGCTGATACTCCAGTACTGAGTTTGCGGTTGCACAACGTATGTAACTATGCGATTTCAGCACTTGTCCATTTTGCAGTATATGACTTTTCGATAAAAAATATTTTTTTTCAGTACAAGCTTTATTATACAGTGGAAAACGCTGATACTCCAGTATTGCGTTTGCGGTTGCACAACGTATGTAACTATGCGCTTTCAGCACTTGTCCATATTGCAGTATATGACTTTTCGATAAAAAATACTTTTTTTCATTACAAGCTTTATTATACAGTGGAAAACGCTGGTACTCCAGTATTGCTTTTGCGGTTGCACAACGTATGTAACTATGCAATTTCAGCACTTGTCCATTTTGCAGTATATGACTTTTCGTGGAAAAATATTTTTTTTCATCACAAGCTTTATTATACAGTGGAAAACGCTGATACTCCAGTATTGCGTTTGCGGTTGCACAACGTATGTAACTATGCGCTTTCAGCACTTGTCCATATTGCAGTATATGACTTTTCGGTAAAAAATATTTTTTTTCATCACAAGCTTTATTATACAGTGGAAAACGCTGGTACTCCAGTATTGCTTTTGCGGTTGCACAACGTATGTAACTATGCAATTTCAGCACTTGTCCATTTTGCAGTATATGACTTTTCGATAAAAAATATTTTTTTTCAGTACAAGCTTTATTATACAGTGGAAAACGCTGATACTCCAGTATTGCGTTTGCGGTTGCACAACGTATGTAACTATGCGATTTCAGCACTTGTCCATTTTGCAGTATATGACTTTTCGATAAAAAATATTTTTTTTCAGTACAAGCTTTATTATACAGTGGAAAACGCCGATACTCCAGTTTTGCGTTTGCGGTTGCACAACGTATGTAACTATGCGCTTTCAGCACTTGTCCATTTTGCAGTATATGACTTTTCGATAAAAAATATTTTTTTTCAGTACAAGCTTTATTATACAGTGGAAAAAGCTGATACTCCAGTTTTGCGTTTGCGGTTGCACAACGTATGTAACTGTGCGCTTTCAGCATTTGTCCATTTTGCAGTATATGACTTTTCGAAAAAAAATATTTTTTTTTAGTACAAGCTTTATTATACAGTGGAAAAGGCTGATACTCCAGTATTGCGTTTGCGGTTGCACAACGTATGTAACTATGCGATTTCAGCACTTGTCCATTTTGCAGTATACGACTTTTCGGTAAAAAATATTTTTTTTTAGTACAAGCTTTATTATACAGTGGAAAACGCTGGTACTCCAGTATTGCTTTTGCGGTTGCACAACGTATGTAATCATGCGATTTCAGCACTTGTCCATTTTGCAGTATATGACTTTTCGATAAAAAATAGTTTTTTTTCTGTACAAGCTTTATTATTCCGTGGAAAACGCTGATACACCAGTACTGAGTTTGCGGTTGCACAACGTATGTATCCATGCGATTTCAGCACTTGTCCATTTTGCAGTATACGACTTTTCGGTAAAAAATATTTTTTTTTAGTACAAGCTTTATTATACAGTGGAAAACGCTAGTACTCCAGTATTGCTTTTGCGGTTGCACAACGTATGTAACTATGCGATTTCAGCACTTGTCCATTTTGCAGTATATGACTTTTCGATAAAAAATATTTTTTTTCAGTACAAGCTTTATTATACAGTGGAAAAGGCTGATACTCCAGTACTGAGTTTGCGGTTGCACAACGTATGTAACTATGCGATTTCAGCACTTGTCCATTTTGCAGTATATGACTTTTCGATAAAAAATAGTTTTTTTTCTGTACAAGCTTTATTATACAGTGGAAAACGATGATACTCCAGTACTGAGTTTGCGGTTGCACAACGTATGTAACTATGCGATTTCAGCACTTGTCCATTTTGCAGTATATGACTTTTCGATAAAAAATATTTTTTTTTAGTACAAGCTTTATTATACAGTGGAAAACGCTGATACTCCAGTATTGCGTTTGCGGTTGCACAACGTATGTAACTAAGCGCTTTCAGCACTTGTCCATTTTGCAGTATATGACTTTTCGATAAAAAATATTTTTTTTCAGTACAAGCTTTATTATACAGTGGAAAACGCTGATACTCCAGTACTGAGTTTGCGGTTGCACAACGTATGTAACTATGCGCTTTCAGCACTTGTCCATTCTGCAGTATATGACTTTTCGATAAAAAATATTTTTCTTCACTACAAGCTTTATTATGCATTGGAAAACGCTGATACTCCAGTACTGAGTTTGCGGTTGCACAACGTATGTAACCATGCGATTTCAGCACTTGTCCATTTTGCAGTATACGACTTTTCGGTAAAAAACTATTTTTTTTCAGTACAAGCTTTATTATACAGTGGAAAACGCTGATACTCCAGTTTTGCGTTTGCGGTTGCACAACGTATGTAACTATGCGATTTCAGCACTTGTCCATTTTGCAGTATATGACTTTTCGATAAAAAATAGTTTTTTTTCTGTACAAGCTTTATTATACAGTGGAAAACGCTGATACTCCAGTACTGAGTTTGCGGTTGCACAACGTATGTAACTATGCGATTTCAGCACTTGTCCATTTTGCAGTATATGACTTTTCGATAAAAAATATTTTTTTCATTACAAGCTTTATTATACAGTGGAAAAGGCTGATACTCCAGTATTGCGTTTGCGGTTGCACAACGTATGTAACTATGCGCTTTCAGCACTTGTCCATATTGCAGTATATGAATTTTCGATAAAAAATATTTTTTTTCATTACAAGCTTTATTATGAAGTGGAAAACGCTGGTACTCCAGTATTGCTTTTGCGGTTGCACAACGTATGTAACCATGCGATTTCAGCACTTGTCCATTTTGCAGTATATGACTTTTCGGTAAAAAATATTTTTTTTTAGTACAAGCTTTATTATACAGTGGAAAACGCTGGTACTCCAGTATTGCTTTTGCGGTTGCACAACGTATGTAACTATGCGATTTCAGCACTTGTCCATTTTGCAGTATATGACTTTTCGATAAAAAATAGTTTTTTTCAGTACAAGCTTTATTATACAGTGGAAAACGCTGATACTCCAGTACTGAGTTTGCGGTTGCACAACGTATGTAACTATGCGCTTTCAGCACTTGTCCATTTTGCAGTATATGACTTTTCGATAAAAAATATTTTTCTTCAGTACAAGCTTTATTATGCATTGGAAAACGCTGATACTCCAGTACTGAGTTTGCGGTTGCACAACGTATGTAACCATGCGATTTCAGCACTTGTCCATTTTGCAGTATACGACTTTTCGGTAAAAAACTATTTTTTTTCAGTACAAGCTTTATTATACAGTGGAAAACGCTGATACTCCAGTTTTGCGTTTGCGGTTGCACAACGTATGTAACTATGCGATTTCAGCACTTGTCCATTTTGCAGTATATGACTTTTCGATAAAAAATAGTTTTTTTTCTGTACAAGCTTTATTATACAGTGGAAAACGCTGATACTCCAGTACTGAGTTTGCGGTTGCACAACGTATGTAACTGTGCGATTTCAGCACTTGTCCATTTTGCAGTATATGACTTTTCGATAAAAAATATTTTTTTCATTACAAGCTTTATTATACAGTGGAAAAGGCTGATACTCCAGTATTGCGTTTGCGGTTGCACAACGTATGTAACTATGCGCTTTCAGCACTTGTCCATATTGCAGTATATGACTTTTCGATAAAAAATATTTTTTTTCATTACAAGCTTTATTATGAAGTGGAAAACGCTGGTACTCCAGTATTGCTTTTGCGTTTGCACAACGTATGTAACCATGCGATTTCAGCACTTGTCCATTTTGCAGTATATGACTTTTCGGTAAAAAATATTTTTTTTTAGTACAAGCTTTATTATACAGTGGAAAACGCTGGTACTCCAGTATTGCTTTTGCGGTTGCACAACGTATGTAACTATGCGATTTCAGCACTTGTCCATTTTGCAGTATATGACTTTTCGATAAAAAATAGTTTTTTTTCTGTACAAGCTTTATTATACAGTGGAAAACGCTGATACTCCAGTACTGAGTTTGCGGTTGCACAACGTATGTAACTATGCGATTTCAGCACTTGTCCATTTTGCAGTATATGACTTTTCGACAAAAAATATTTTTTTTCAGTACAAGCTTTATTATACAGTGGAAAACGCTGATACTCCAGTATTGCGTTTGCGGTTGCACAACGTATGTAACTATGCGCTTTCAGCACTTGTCCATATTGCAGTATTAAACTTTTCGATAAAAAATACTTTTTTTCATTACAAGCTTTATTATACAGTGGAAAACGCTGGTACTCCAGTATTGTTTTTGCGGTTGCACAACGTATGTAACTATGCAATTTCAGCACTTGTCCATTTTGCAGTATATGACTTTTCGTGGAAAAATATTTTTTTTCATCACAAGCTTTATTATACAGTGGAAAACGCTGATACTCCAGTATTGCGTTTGCGGTTGCACAACGTATGTAACTATGCGCTTTCAGCACTTGTCCATATTGCAGTATATGACTTTTCGGTAAAAAATATTTTTTTTCATTACAAGCTTTATTATACAGTGGAAAACGCTGGTACTCCAGTATTGCTTTTGCGGTTGCACAACGTATGTAACTATGCGATTTCAGCACTTGTCCATTTTGCAGTATATGACTTTTCGATAAAAAATATTTTTTTTCAGTACAAGCTTTATTATACAGTGGAAAACGCTGATACTCCAGTTTTGCGTTTGCGGTTGCACAACGTATGTAACTATGCGCTTTCAGCACTTGTCCATATTGCAGTATATGACTTTTCGGTAAAAAATATTTTTTTTCATTACAAGCTTTATTATACAGTGGAAAACGCTGGTACTCCAGTATTGCTTTTGCGGTTGCACAACGTATGTAACTATGCGATTTCAGCACTTGTCCATTTTGCAGTATATGACTTTTCGATAAAAAATAGTTTTTTTTCTGTACAAGCTTTATTATACTGTGGGAAACGCTGATACTCCAGTACTGAGTTTGCGGTTGCACAACGTATGTAACTATGCGATTTCAGCACTTGACCATTTTGCAGTATATGACTTTTCGATAAAAAATATTTTTTTTCAGTACAAGCTTTATTATACAGTGGAAAACGCTGATACTCCAGTATTGCGTTTGCGGTTGCACAACGTATGTAACTATGCGATTTCAGCACTTGTCCATTTTGCAGTATATGACTTTTCGATAAAAAATATTTTTTTTCAGTACAAGCTTTATTATACAGTGGAAAACGCTGATACTCCAGTTTTGCGTTTGCGGTTGCACAACGTATGTAACTATGCGCTTTCAGCACTTGTCCATTTTGCAGTATATGACTTTTCGATAAAAAATATTTTTTTTCAGTACAAGCTTTATTATACAGTGGAAAACGCTGATACTCCAGTTTTGCGTTTGCGGTTGCACAACGTATGTAACTATGCGCTTTCAGCACTTGTCCATTTTGCAGTATACGACTTTTCGGTAAAAAATATTTTTTTTTAGTACAAGCTTTATTATACAGTGGAAAACGCTGGTACTCCAGTATTGCTTTTGCGGTTGCACAACGTATGTAATCATGCGATTTCAGCACTTGTCCATTTTGCAGTATATGACTTTTCGATAAAAAATAGTTTTTTTTCTGTACAAGCTTTATTATACCGTGGAAAACGCTGATACTCCAGTTTTGCGTTTGCGGTTGCACAACGTATGTAACTATGCGATTTCAGTACTTGTCCATTTTGCAGTATACGACTTTTCGGTAAAAAATATTTTTTTTCAGTTCAAGCTTTATTATACAGTGGAAAACGCTGATACTCCAGTTTTGCGTTTGCGGTTGCACAACGTATGTAACTATGCGCTTTCAGCACTTGTCCATTTTGCAGTATATGACTTTTCGAAAAAAAATATTTTTTTTTAGTACAAGCTTTATTATACAGTGGAAAACGCTGATACCCCAGTACTGAGTTTGCGGTTGCACAACGTATGTAACCATGCGATTTCAGCACTTGTCCATTTTGCAGTATACGACTATATGTAACCATGCGATTTCAGCACTTGTCCATTTTGCAGTATATGACTTTTCGATAAAAAATATTTTTTTTCAGTACAAGCTTTATTATACATTGGAAAACGCTGATACTCCAGTACTGAGTTTGCGGTTGCACAACGTATGTAACCATGCGATTTCAGCACTTGTCCATTTTGCAGTATACGACTTTTCGGTAAAAAATATTTTTTTTCAGTACAAGCTTTATTATACAGTGGAAAACGCTGATACTCCAGTACTGAGTTTGCGGTTGCACAACGTATGTAACTATGCGATTTCAGCACTTGTCCATTTTGCAGTATATGAATTTTCGATAAAAAATATTTTTTGTCAGTACAAGCTTTATTATACCGTGGAAAACGCTGATACTCCAGTACTGAGTTTGCGGTTGCACAACGTATGTAACTATGCGATTTCAGCACTTGTCCATTTTGCAGTATATGAATTTTCGATAAAAAATATTTTTTGTCAGTACAAGCTTTATTATACAGTGGAAAACGCTGATACTCCAGTACTGAGTTTGCGGTTGCACAACGTATGTAACCATGCGATTTCAGCACTTGTCCATTTTGCAGTATACGACTATTCGGTAAAAAATATTTTTTTTCAGTACAAGCTTTATTATACAGTGGAAAACGCTGATACTCCAGTTTTGCGTTTGCGGTTGCACAACGTATGTAACTATGCGCTTTCAGCACTTGTCCATTTTGCAGTATATGACTTTTCGATAAAAAATATTTTTTTTCAGTACAAGCTTTATTATACAGTGGAAAACGCTGATACTCCAGTACTGAGTTTGCGGTTGCACAACGTATGTAACCATGCGATTTCAGCACTTGTCCATTTTTCAGTATATGACTTTTCGATAAAAAATATTTTTTTTCAGTACAAGCTTTATTATACAGTGGAAAACGCTGATACTCCAGTAATGAGTTTGCGGTTGCACAACGTATGTAACTATGCGATTTCAGCACTTGTCCATCTTGCAGTATATGACTTTTCGATAAAAAGTATTTTTTTTCATTACAAGCTTTATTATACAGTGGAAAACGCTGGTACTCCAGTATTGCTTTTGCGGTTGCACAACGTATTTAACTATGCGATTTCAGCACTTGTCCATTTTGCAGTATATAACTTTTCGATAAAAAATATTTTTTTTCAGTACAAGCTTTATTATACAGTGGAAAACGCTGATACTCCAGTATTGCGTTTGCGGTTGCACAACGTATGTAACTATGCGATTTCAGCACTTGTCCATTTTGCAGTATATGACTTTTCGATAAAAAATATTTTTTTTCAGTACAAGCTTTATTATACAGTGGAAAACGCTGATACTCCAGTATTGCGTTTGCGGTTGCACAACGTATGTAACTATGCGCTTTCAGCACTTGTCCATTTTGCAGTATATGACTTTTCGATAAAAAATATTTTTTTAGTACAAGCTTTATTATACAGTGGACAACGCTGATACTCCAGTATTGCGTTTGCGGTTGCACAACGTATGTAACTATGCGCTTTCAGCACTTGTCCATTTTGCAGTATATGACTTTTCGATAAAAAATATTTTTTTTCAGTACAAGCTTTATTATACAGTGGAAAACGCTGATACTCCAGTACTGAGTTTGCGGTTGCACAACGTATGTAACTATGCGCTTTCAGCACTTGTTCATTTTGCAGTATATGACTTTTCGATAAAAAATATTTTTTTTCAGTACAAGCTTTATTATACAGTGGAAAACGCTGATACCCCAGTACTGAGTTTGCGGTTGCACAACGTATGTAACCATGCGATTTCAGCACTTGTCCATTTTGCAGTATACCACTATTCGGTAAAAAATATTTTTTTTCAGTACAAGCTTTGTTATACAGTGGAAAACGCTGATACTCCAGTTTTGCGTTTGCGGTTGCACAACGTATGTAACTATGCGCTTTCAGCACTTGTCCATTTTGCAGTATATGACTTTTCGATAAAAAATTTTTTTTTTCAGTACAAGCTTTATTATACAGTGGAAAACGCTGATACTCCAGTACTGAGGTTGCGGTTGCACAACGTATGTAACTATGCGATTTCAGCACTTGTCCATTTTGCAGTATACGACTTTTCGGTAAAAAATATTTTATTTCAGTACAAGCTTTATTATACAGTGGAAAACGCTGGTACTCCAGCATTGCTTTTGCGGTTGCACAACGTATGTAACTATGCGATTTCAGCACTTGTCCATTTTGCAGTATATGACTTTTCGACAAAAAATAGTTTTTTTTCTGTACAAGCTTTATTATACAGTGGAAAAGGCTGATACTCCAGTATTGCGTTTGCGGTTGCACAATGTATGTAACTATGCGATTTCAGCACTTGTCCATTTTGCAGTATATGACTTTTCGATAAAAAATGTTTTTTTTCAGTACAAGCTTTATTATACAGTGGAAAACGCTGATACTCCAGTAATGAGTTTGCGGTTGCACAACGTATGTAACTATGCGATTTCAGCACTTGTCCATCTTGCAGTATATGACTTTTCGATAAAAAATATTTTTTTTCATTACAAGCTTTATTATACAGTGGAAAACGCTGGTACTCCAGTATTGCTTTTGCGGTTGCACAACGTATGTAACTATGCGATTTCAGCACTTGTCCATTTTGCAGTATATGACTTTT
The DNA here is from genome assembly GCF_947561715.1 of Ascidia mentula. NCBI lineage: Eukaryota > Metazoa > Chordata > Ascidiacea > Phlebobranchia > Ascidiidae > Ascidia > Ascidia mentula. The sequence goes on from NC_138568.1 coordinate 12,083,729, forward strand.
CGATAAAAAATATTTTTTTTCAGTACAAGCTTTATTATACAGTGGAAAACGCTGATACTCCAGTATTGCGTTTGCGGTTGCACAACGTGTGTAACTATGCGATTTCAGCACTTGTCCATTTTGCAGTATATGACTTTTCGATAAAAAATATTTTTTTTCAGTACAAGCTTTATTATACAGTGGAAAACGCTGATACTCCAGTATTGCGTTTGCGGTTGCACAACGTATGTAACTATGGGCTTTCAGCACTTGTCCATTTTGCAGTATATGACTTTTCGATAAAAAATATTTTTTTTCAGTACAAGCTTTATTATACAGTGGAAAACGCTGATACTCCAGTATTGCGTTTGCGGTTGCACAACGTATGTAACTATGCGCTTTCAGCACTTGTCCATTTTGCAGTATATGACTTTTCGATAAAAAATATTTTTTTTCAGTACAAGCTTTATTATACAGTGGAAAACGCTGATACTCCAGTACTGAGTTTGCGGTTGCACAACGTATGTAACCATGCGATTTCAGCACTTGTCCATTTTGCAGTATACGACTTTTCGGTAAAAAATATTTTTTTTCAGTACAAGCTTTATTATACAGTGGAAAACGCTGATACTCCAGTACTGAGTTTGCGGTTGCACAACGTATGTAACTATGCGATTTCAGCACTTGTCCATTTTGCAGTATATGAATTTTCGATAAAAAATATTTTTTGTCAGTACAAGCTTTATTATACAGTGGAAAACGCTGATACTCCAGTACTGAGTTTGCGGTTGCACAACGTATGTAACTATGCGATTTCAGCACTTGTCCATTTTGCAGTATATGAATTTTCGATAAAAAATATTTTTTGTCAGTACAAGCTTTATTATACAGTGGAAAACGCTGATACTCCAGTACTGAGTTTGCGGTTGCACAACGTATGTAACCATGCGATTTCAGCACTTGTCCATTTTGCAGTATACGACTATTCGGTAAAAAATATTTTTTTTCAGTACAAGCTTTATTATACAGTGGAAAACGCTGATACTCCAGTTTTGCGTTTGCGGTTGCACAACGTATGTAACTATGCGCTTTCAGCACTTGTCCATTTTGCAGTATATGACTTTTCGATAAAAAATATTTTTTTTCAGTACAAGCTTTATTATACAGTGGAAAACGCTGATACTCCAGTACTGAGTTTGCGGTTGCACAACGTATGTAACCATGCGATTTCAGCACTTGTCCATTTTTCAGTATATGACTTTTCGATAAAAAATATTTTTTTTCACTACAAGCTTTATTATACAGTGGAAAACGCTGATACTCCAGTAATGAGTTTGCGGTTGCACAACGTATGTAACTATGCGATTTCAGCACTTGTCCATCTTGCAGTATATGACTTTTCGATAAAAAATATTTTTTTTCATTACAAGCTTTATTATACAGTGGAAAACGCTGGTACTCCAGTAATGAGTTTGCGGTTGCACAACGTATGTAACTATGCGATTTCAGCACTTGTCCATCTTGCAGTATATGACTTTTCGATAAAAAATATTTTATTTCAGTACAAGCTTTATTATACAGTGGAAAACGCTGATACTCCAGTACTGAGTTTGCGGTTGCACAACGTATGTAACCATGCGATTTCAGCACTTGTCCATTTTGAAGTATACGACTTTTCGGTAAAAAATATATTTTATTCAGTACAAGCTTTATTATACAGTGGAAAACGCTGATACTCCAGTATTGCGTTTGCGGTTGCACAACGTATGTAACTATGCGCTTTCAGCACTTGTCCATTTTGCAGTATATGACTTTTCGATAAAAAATAGTTTTTTTCAGTACAAGCTTTATTATACAGTGGAAAACGCTGATACTCCAGTACTGAGTTTGCGGTTGCACAACGTATGTAACTATGCGCTTTCAGCACTTGTCCATTTTGCAGTATATGACTTTTCGATAAAAAATATTTTTTTTCAGTACAAGCTTTGTTATACAGTGGAAAACGCTGATACCCCAGTACTGAGTTTGCGGTTGCACAACGTATGTAACCATGCGATTTCAGCACTTGTCCATTTTGCAGTGCACGACTATTCGGTAAAAAATATTTTTTTTCAGTACAAGCTTTGTTATACAGTGGAAAACGCTGATACTCCAGTTTTGCGTTTGCGGTTGCACAACGTATGTAACTATGCGCTTTCAGCACTTGTCCAATTTGCAGTATATGACTTTTCGATAAAAAATATTTTTTTTCAGTACAAGCTTTATTATACAGTGGAAAACGCTGATACTCCAGTACTGAGTTTGCGGTTGCACAACGTATGTAACTATGTGATTTCAGCACTTGTCCATTTTGCAGTATACCACTTTTCGATAAAAAATATTTTTTTTCAGTACAAGCTTTATTATACAGTGGAAAACGCTGATACTCCAGTTTTGCGTTTGCGGTTGCACAACGTATGTAACTATGCGCTTTCAGCACTTGTCCATTTTGCAGTATATGACTTTTCGATAAAAAATATTTTTTTTTAGTACAAGCTTTATTATACAGTGGAAAACGCTGATATTCCAGTACTGAGTTTGCGGTTGCACAACGTATGTAACTATGCGCTTTCAGCACTTGTCCATTTTGCAGTATATGACTTTTCGATAAAAAATATTTTTTTTCAGTACAAGCTTTATTATACAGTGGAAAACGCTGATACCCCAGTACTGAGTTTGCGGTTGCACAACGTATGTAACCATGCGATTTCAGCACTTGTCCATTTTGCAGTACACGACTATTCGGTAAAAAATATTTTTTTTCAGTACAAGCTTTGTTATACAGTGGAAAACGCTGATACTCCAGTTTTGCGTTTGCGGTTGCACAACGTATGTAACTATGCGATTTCAGCACTTGTCCATTTTGCAGTATATGACTTTTCGATAAAAAATATTTTTTTTCAGTACAAGCTTTATTATGCAGTGGAAAACGCTGATACTCCAGTACTGAGTTTGCGGTGCACAACGTATGTAACTATGCGATTTCAGCACTTGTCCATTTTGCAGTATACGACTTTTCGATAAAAAACATTTTTTTTCAGTACAAGCTTTATTATACATTGGAAAACGCTGATACTCCAGTTTTGCGTTTGCGGTTGCACAACGTATGTAACTATGCGCTTTCAGCACTTGTCCATTTTGCAGTATATGACTTTTCGATAAAAATTTTTTTTTTCAGTACAAGCTTTATTATACAGTGGAAAACGCTGATACTCCAGTACTGAGTTTGCGGTTGCACAACGATGTAACCATGCGATTTCAGCACTTGTCCATTTTGCAGTATATGACTTTTCGATAAAAAATATTTTTTTTCAGTACAAGCTTTATTATACAGTGGAAAACGCTGATACTCCAGTACTGAGTTTGCGGTTGCACAACGTATGTAACCATGCGATTTCAGCACTTGTCCATTTTGCAGTATACGACTATTCGGTAAAAAATATTTTTTTTCAGTACAAGCTTTATTATACAGTGGAAAACGCTGATACTCCAGTTTTGCGTTTGCGGTTGCACAACGTATGTAACTATGCGCTTTCAGCACTTGTCCATTTTGCAGTATATGACTTTTCGATAAAAAATATTTTTTTTCAGTACAAGCTTTATTATACAGTGGAAAACGCTGATACTCCAGTACTGAGTTTGCGGTTGCACAACGTATGTAACCATGCGATTTCAGCACTTGTCCATTTTTCAGTATATGACTTTTCGATAAAAAATATTTTTTTTCAGTACAAGCTTTATTATACAGTGGAAAACGCTGATACTCCAGTAATGAGTTTGCGGTTGCACAACGTATGTAACTATGCGATTTCAGCACTTGTCCATCTTGCAGTATATGACTTTTCGATAAAAAATATTTTTTTTCATTGCAAGCTTTATTATACAGTGGAAAACGCTGGTACTCCAGTATTGCTTTTGCGGTTGCACAACGTATTTAACTATGCGATTTCAGCACTTGTCCATTTTGCAGTATATGACTTTTCGATAAAAAATATTTTTTTTCAGTACAAGCTTTATTATGTTTTTGTTGCTGCCAGGCATATTGTAACTTAATAATCTGTTCTTCTGGCAAAGATAAAACGTAACTTTATTCACCGACGTTTCGCCTGTTATTCAACAAGGCTTCCTCAAGGTAATGGTACAGTGCAGCACACAACTAACACCAAAAAACGTGCCAACACGAAAAAGGGGATAACGCTAACACCGCTTGTAAAATCATGTGATGTATAAAAAATGGGCGGGAAAACTACAGTTACAGTAAGTTGTTATAGAGCACCGGGAAGTAAACGCACTGTTCCCTATCATTAACACAGCGATTGTTCTTGTGGATGTGGAGCGCTTCTAGGAAGAGGCGCTTTGTATGGTCCACCTCCTTTTCCAAAACCTTAGCCTTGTCAAAGGCGATCTGATGACCTTTTAAGGCAGCATGCTTGGCTAACGCTGTTTTATTTGCGTCTTTCGACGCAACGTCGCGGCGGTGCTCCTTAATTCTGGTTTTCAAGGCTCACTTGGTCTCAAGCAAAGAAGATTATTATGAAGAGATCACTATCATCCGGAATGCGCTAAGGAAAAACGCGTATCCCTCGTGGATATTACGTCGAAGATCGGCCGTCACACACAAAGACCCGACGCCAACCTACGGCACGGTGGTTCTTCCCTATGTCCCCACACTCACCGAGACTTTGCAGCGAATGCTGACAGATTATGGGATTAAGGTATACATTAGACCCCATACAACACTCCGCAGTTTGGTGTCGCACCCCATTGTCATGGAGGTAGCGGAACCAAAAGGAGTAGTTTATTCAATTCCATGTGGAGAGTGCGAGGGTGTCTACATCGGGGAAACCGGAAGAGCCTTGAAAACCAGAATTAAGGAGCACCGCCGCGACGTTGCGTCGAAAGACGCAAATAAAACAGCGTTAGCCAAGCATGCTGCCTTAAAAGGTCATCAGATCGCCTTTGACAAGGCTAAGGTTTTGGAAAAGGAGGTGGACCATACAAAGCGCCTCTTCCTAGAAGCGCTCCACATCCACAAGAACAATCGCTGTGTTAATGATAGGGAACAGTGCGTTTACTTCCCGGTGCTCTATAACAACTTACTGTAACTGTAGTTTTCCCGCCCATTTTTATACATCACATGATTTTACAAGCGGTGTTAGCGTTATCCCCTTTTTCGTGTTGGCACGTTTTTTGGTGTTAGTTGTGTGCTGCACTGTACCATTACCTTGAGGAAGCCTTGTTGAATAACAGGCGAAACGTCGGTGAATAAAGTTACGTTTTATCTTTGCCAGAAGAACAGATTATTAAGTTACAAGCTTTATTATACAGTGGAAAACGCTGATACTCCAGTATTGCCTTTGCGGTTGCACAACGTATGTAACTATGCGATTTCAGCACTTGTCCATTTTGCAGTATATGACTTTTCGATAAAAAATATTTTTTTTCAGTACAAGCTTTATTATACAGTGGAAAACGCTGATACTCCAGTATTGCGTTTGCGGTTGCACAACGTATGTAACTATGCGCTTTCAGCACTTGTCCATTTTGCAGTATATGACTTTTCGACAAAAAATATTTTTTTTCAGTACAAGCTTTATTATACAGTGGACAACGCTGATACTCCAGTATTGCGTTTGCGGTTGCACAACGTATGTAACTACGCGCTTTCAGCACTTGTCCATTTTGCAGTATATGACTTTTCGATAAAAAATATTTTTTTTTCAGTACAAGCTTTATTATACAGTGGAAAACGCTGATACTCCAGTACTGAGTTTGCGGTTGCACAACGTATGTAACTATGCGCTTTCAGCACTTGTCCATTTTGCAGTATATGACTTTTCGATAAAAAATATTTTTTTTCAGTACAAGCTTTATTATACAGTGGAAAACGCTGATACCCCAGTACTGAGTTTGCGGTTGCACAACGTATGTAACCATGCGATTTCAGCACTTGTCCATTTTGCAGTATACGACTATTCGGTAAAAAATATTTTTTTTCAGTACAAGCTTTGTTATACAGTGGAAAACGCTGATACTCCAGTACTGAGTTTGCGGTTGCACAACGTATGTAACTATGCGATTTCAGCACTTGTCCATTTTGCAGTATATGAATTTTCGATAAAAAATATTTTTTTTCAGTACAAGCTTTATTATACAGTGGAAAACGCTGATACTCCAGTACTGAGTTTGCGGTTGCACAACGTATGTAACCATGCGATTTCAGCACTTGTCCATTTTGAAGTATTCGACTTTTCGGTAAAAAATATATTTTATTCAGTACAAGCTTTATTATACAGTGGAAAACGCTGATACTCCAGTATTGCGTTTGCGGTTGCACAACGTATGTAACTATGCGCTTTCAGCACTTGTCCATTTTGCAGTATATGACTTTTCGATAAAAAATATTTTTTTTCAGTACAAGCTTTATTATACAGAGGAAAACGCTGATACTCCAGTACTGAGTTTGCGGTTGCACAACGTATGTAACTATGCGCTTTCAGCACTTGTCCATTTTGCAGTATATGACTTTTCGATAAAAAATATTTTTTTTCAGTACAAGCTTTATTATACAGTGGAAAACGCTGATACCCCAGTACTGAGTTTGCGGTTGCACAACGTATGTAACCATGCGATTTCAGCACTTGTCCATTTTGCAGTATATGACTTTTCGATAAAAAATATTTTTTTTCAGTACAAGCTTTATTATGCAGTGGAAAACGCTGATACTCCAGTACTGAGTTTGCGGTTGCACAACGTATGTAACTATGCGATTTCAGCACTTGTCCATTTTGCAGTATACGACTTTTCGAGAAAAAACATTTTTTTTCAGTACAAGCTTTATTATACATTGGAAAACGCTGATACTCCAGTTTTGCGTTTGCGGTTGCACAACGTATGTAACTATGCGCTTTCAGCACTTGTCCATTTTGCAGTATATGACTTTTCGATAAAAAATTTTTTTTTCAGTACAAGCTTTATTATACAGTGGAAAACGCTGATACTCCAGTACTGAGTTTGCGGTTGCACAACGTATGTAACCATGCGATTTCAGCACTTGTCCATTTTGCAGTATATGACTTTTCGATAAAAAATATTTTTTTTCAGTACAAGCTTTATTATACAGTGGAAAACGCTGATACTCCAGTACTGAGTTTGCGGTTGCACAACGTATGTAACCATGCGATTTCAGCACTTGTCCATTTTGCAGTATACGACTATTCGGTAAAAAATATTTTTTTTCAGTACAAGCTTTATTATACAGTGGAAAACGCTGATACTCCAGTTTTGCGTTTGCGGTTGCACAACGTATGTAACTATGCGCTTTCAGCACTTGTCCATTTTGCAGTATATGACTTTTCGATAAAAAATATTTTTTTTCAGTACAAGCTTTATTATACAGTGGAAAACGCTGATACTCCAGTACTGAGTTTGCGGTTGCACAACGTATGTAACCATGCGATTTCAGCACTTGTCCATTTTTCAGTATATGACTTTTCGATAAAAAATATTTTTTTTCAGTACAAGCTTTATTATACAGTGGAAAACGCTGATACTCCAGTAATGAGTTTGCGGTTGCACAACGTATGTAACTATGCGATTTCAGCACTTGTCCATCTTGCAGTATATGACTTTTCGATAAAAAATATTTTTTTTCATTACAAGCTTTATTATACAGTGGAAAACGCTGGTACTCCAGTATTGCTTTTGCGGTTGCACAACGTATTTAACTATGCGATTTCAGCACTTGTCCATTTTGCAGTATATAACTTTTCGATAAAAAATATTTTTTTTCAGTACAAGCTTTATTATACAGTGGAAAACGCTGATACTCCAGTATTGCGTTTGCGGTTGCACAACGTATGTAACTATGCGATTTCAGCACTTGTCCATTTTGCAGTATATGACTTTTCGATAAAAAATATTTTTTTTCAGTACAAGCTTTATTATACAGTGGAAAACGCTGATACTCCAGTATTGCGTTTGCGGTTGCACAACGTATGTAACTATGCGCTTTCAGCACTTGTCCATTTTGCAGTATATGACTTTTCGATAAAAAATATTTTTTTAGTACAAGCTTTATTATACAGTGGACAACGCTGATACTCCAGTATTGCGTTTGCGGTTGCACAACGTATGTAACTATGCGCTTTCAGCACTTGTCCATTTTGCAGTATATGACTTTTCGATAAAAAATATTTTTTTTCAGTACAAGCTTTATTATACAGTGGAAAACGCTGATACTCCAGTACTGAGTTTGCGGTTGCACAACGTATGTAACTATGCGCTTTCAGCACTTGTTCATTTTGCAGTATATGACTTTTCGATAAAAAATATTTTTTTTCAGTACAAGCTTTATTATACAGTGGAAAACGCTGATACCCCAGTACTGAGTTTGCGGTTGCACAACGTATGTAACCATGCGATTTCAGCACTTGTCCATTTTGCAGTATACGACTATTCGGTAAAAAATATTTTTTTTCAGTACAAGCTTTGTTATACAGTGGAAAACGCTGATACTCCAGTTTTGCGTTTGCGGTTGCACAACGTATGTAACTATGCGCTTTCAGCACTTGTCCATTTTGCAGTATATGACTTTTCGATAAAAAATATTTTTTTTCAGTACAAGCTTTATTATACAGTGGAAAACGCTGATACTCCAGTACTGAGGTTGCGGTTGCACAACGTATGTAACTATGCGATTTCAGCACTTGTCCATTTTGCAGTATACGACTTTTCGGTAAAAAATATTTTATTTCAGTACAAGCTTTATTATACAGTGGAAAACGCTGGTACTCCAGCATTGCTTTTGCGGTTGCACAACGTATGTAACTATGCGATTTCAGCACTTGTCCATTTTGCAGTATATGACTTTTCGACAAAAAATAGTTTTTTTTCTGTACAAGCTTTATTATACAGTGGAAAAGGCTGATACTCCAGTATTGCGTTTGCGGTTGCACAATGTATGTAACTATGCGATTTCAGCACTTGTCCATTTTGCAGTATATGACTTTTCGATAAAAAATGTTTTTTTTCAGTACAAGCTTTATTATACAGTGGAAAACGCTGATACTCCAGTAATGAGTTTGCGGTTGCACAACGTATGTAACTATGCGATTTCAGCACTTGTCCATCTTGCAGTATATGACTTTTCGATAAAAAATATTTTTTTTCATTACAAGCTTTATTATACAGTGGAAAACGCTGGTACTCCAGTATTGCTTTTGCGGTTGCACAACGTATGTAACTATGCGATTTCAGCACTTGTCCATTTTGCAGTATATGACTTTTCGATAAAAAATATTTTTTTTCAGTACAAGCTTTATTATACAGTGGAAAACGCTGATACTCCAGTATTGCGCCTGCGGTTGCACAACGTGTGTAACTATGCGATTTCAGCACTTGTCCATTTTGCAGTATATGACTTTTCGATAAAAAATATTTTTTTTCAGTACAAGCTTTATTATACAGTGGAAAACGCTGATACTCCAGTATTGCGTTTGCGGTTGCACAACGTATGTAACTATGGGCTTTCAGCACTTGTCCATTTTGCAGTATATGACTTTTCGATAAAAAATATTTTTTTTCAGTACAAGCTTTATTATACAGTGGAAAACGCTGATACTCCAGTATTGCGTTTGCGGTTGCACAACGTATGTAACTATGCGCTTTCAGCACTTGTCCATTTTGCAGTATATGACTTTTCGATAAAAAATATTTTTTTTCAGTACAAGCTTTATTATACAGTGGAAAACGCTGATACTCCAGTACTGAGTTTGCGGTTGCACAACGTATGTAACCATGCGATTTCAGCACTTGTCCATTTTGCAGTATATGACTTTTCGATAAAAAATATTTTTTTTCAGTACAAGCTTTATTATACATTGGAAAACGCTGATACTCCAGTACTGAGTTTGCGGTTGCACAACGTATGTAACCATGCGATTTCAGCACTTGTCCATTTTGCAGTATACGACTTTTCGGTAAAAAATATTTTTTTTCAGTACAAGCTTTATTATACAGTGGAAAACGCTGATACTCCAGTACTGAGTTTGCGGTTGCACAACGTATGTAACTATGCGATTTCAGCACTTGTCCATTTTGCAGTATATGAATTTTCGATAAAAAATATTTTTTGTCAGTACAAGCTTTATTATACCGTGGAAAACGCTGATACTCCAGTACTGAGTTTGCGGTTGCACAACGTATGTAACTATGCGATTTCAGCACTTGTCCATTTTGCAGTATATGAATTTTCGATAAAAAATATTTTTTGTCAGTACAAGCTTTATTATACAGTGGAAAACGCTGATACTCCAGTACTGAGTTTGCGGTTGCACAACGTATGTAACCATGCGATTTCAGCACTTGTCCATTTTGCAGTATACGACTATTCGGTAAAAAATATTTTTTTTCAGTACAAGCTTTATTATACAGTGGAAAACGCTGATACTCCAGTTTTGCGTTTGCGGTTGCACAACGTATGTAACTATGCGCTTTCAGCACTTGTCCATTTTGCAGTATATGACTTTTCGATAAAAAATATTTTTTTTCAGTACAAGCTTTATTATACAGTGGAAAACGCTGATACTCCAGTACTGAGTTTGCGGTTGCACAACGTATGTAACCATGCGATTTCAGCACTTGTCCATTTTTCAGTATATGACTTTTCGATAAAAAATATTTTTTTAGTACAAGCTTTATTATACAGTGGAAAACGCTGATACTCCAGTAATGAGTTTGCGGTTGCACAACGTATGTAACTATGCGATTTCAGCACTTGTCCATCTTGCAGTATATGACTTTTCGATAAAAAGTATTTTTTTTCATTACAAGCTTTATTATACAGTGGAAAACGCTGGTACTCCAGTATTGCTTTTGCGGTTGCACAACGTATTTAACTATGCGATTTCAGCACTTGTCCATTTTGCAGTATATAACTTTTCGATAAAAAATATTTTTTTTCAGTACAAGCTTTATTATACAGTGGAAAACGCTGATACTCCAGTATTGCGTTTGCGGTTGCACAACGTATGTAACTATGCGCTTTCAGCACTTGTCCATTTTGCAGTATATGACTTTTCGATAAAAAATATTTTTTTAGTACAAGCTTTATTATACAGTGGACAACGCTGATACTCCAGTATTGCGTTTGCGGTTGCACAACGTATGTAACTATGCGCTTTCAGCACTTGTCCATTTTGCAGTATATGACTTTTCGATAAAAAATATTTTTTTTCAGTACAAGCTTTATTATACAGTGGAAAACGCTGATACTCCAGTACTGAGTTTGCGGTTGCACAACGTATGTAACTATGCGCTTTCAGCACTTGTTCATTTTGCAGTATATGACTTTTCGATAAAAAATATTTTTTTTCAGTACAAGCTTTATTATACAGTGGAAAACGCTGATACCCCAGTACTGAGTTTGCGGTTGCACAACGTATGTAACCATGCGATTTCAGCACTTGTCCATTTTGCAGTATACCACTATTCGGTAAAAAATATTTTTTTTCAGTACAAGCTTTGTTATACAGTGGAAAACGCTGATACTCCAGTTTTGCGTTTGCGGTTGCACAACGTATGTAACTATGCGCTTTCAGCACTTGTCCATTTTGCAGTATATGACTTTTCGATAAAAAATATTTTTTTTCAGTACAAGCTTTATTATACAGTGGAAAACGCTGATACTCCAGTACTGAGGTTGCGGTTGCACAACGTATGTAACTATGCGATTTCAGCACTTGTCCATTTTGCAGTATACGACTTTTCGGTAAAAAATATTTTATTTCAGTACAAGCTTTATTATACAGTGGAAAACGCTGGTACTCCAGCATTGCTTTTGCGGTTGCACAACGTATGTAACTATGCGATTTCAGCACTTGTCCATTTTGCAGTATATGACTTTTCGACAAAAAATAGTTTTTTTTCTGTACAAGCTTTATTATACAGTGGAAAAGGCTGATACTCCAGTATTGCGTTTGCGGTTGCACAATGTATGTAACTATGCGATTTCAGCACTTGTCCATTTTGCAGTATATGACTTTTCGATAAAAAATGTTTTTTTTCAGTACAAGCTTTATTATACAGTGGAAAACGCTGATACTCCAGTAATGAGTTTGCGGTTGCACAACGTATGTAACTATGCGATTTCAGCACTTGTCCATCTTGCAGTATATGACTTTTCGATAAAAAATATTTTTTTTCATTACAAGCTTTATTATACAGTGGAAAACGCTGGTACTCCAGTATTGCTTTTGCGGTTGCACAACGTATGTAACTATGCGATTTCAGCACTTGTCCATTTTGCAGTATATGACTTTTCGATAAAAAATATTTTTTTTCAGTACAAGCTTTATTATACAGTGGAAAACGCTGATACTCCAGTATTGCGTTTGCGGTTGCACAACGTGTGTAACTATGCGATTTCAGCACTTGTCCATTTTGCAGTATATGACTTTTCGATAAAAAATATTTTTTTTCAGTACAAGCTTTATTATACAGTGGAAAACGCTGATACTCCAGTATTGCGTTTGCGGTTGCACAACGTATGTAACTATGGGCTTTCAGCACTTGTCCATTTTGCAGTATATGACTTTTCGATAAAAAATATTTTTTTTCAGTACAAGCTTTATTATACAGTGGAAAACGCTGATACTCCAGTATTGCGTTTGCGGTTGCACAACGTATGTAACTATGCGCTTTCAGCACTTGTCCATTTTGCAGTATATGACTTTTCGATAAAAAATATTTTTTTTCAGTACAAGCTTTATTATACAGTGGAAAACGCTGATACTCCAGTACTGAGTTTGCGGTTGCACAACGTATGTAACCATGCGATTTCAGCACTTGTCCATTTTGCAGTATACGACTTTTCGGTAAAAAATATTTTTTTTCAGTACAAGCTTTATTATACAGTGGAAAACGCTGATACTCCAGTACTGAGTTTGCGGTTGCACAACGTATGTAACTATGCGATTTCAGCACTTGTCCATTTTGCAGTATATGAATTTTCGATAAAAAATATTTTTTGTCAGTACAAGCTTTATTATACCGTGGAAAACGCTGATACTCCAGTACTGAGTTTGCGGTTGCACAACGTATGTAACTATGCGATTTCAGCACTTGTCCATTTTGCAGTATATGAATTTTCGATAAAAAATATTTTTTGTCAGTACAAGCTTTATTATACAGTGGAAAACGCTGATACTCCAGTACTGAGTTTGCGGTTGCACAACGTATGTAACCATGCGATTTCAGCACTTGTCCATTTTGCAGTATACGACTATTCGGTAAAAAATATTTTTTTTCAGTACAAGCTTTATTATACAGTGGAAAACGCTGATACTCCAGTTTTGCGTTTGCGGTTGCACAACGTATGTAACTATGCGCTTTCAGCACTTGTCCATTTTGCAGTATATGACTTTTCGATAAAAAATATTTTTTTTCAGTACAAGCTTTATTATACAGTGGAAAACGCTGATACTCCAGTACTGAGTTTGCGGTTGCACAACGTATGTAACCATGCGATTTCAGCACTTGTCCATTTTTCAGTATATGACTTTTCGATAAAAAATATTTTTTTTCAGTACAAGCTTTATTATACAGTGGAAAACGCTGATACTCCAGTAATGAGTTTGCGGTTGCACAACGTATGTAACTATGCGATTTCAGCACTTGTCCATCTTGCAGTATATGACTTTTCGATAAAAAATATTTTTTTTCATTACAAGCTTTATTATACAGTGGAAAACGCTGGTACTCCAGTAATGAGTTTGCGGTTGCACAACGTATGTAACTATGCGATTTCAGCACTTGTCCATCTTGCAGTATATGACTTTTCGATAAAAAATATTTTATTTCAGTACAAGCTTTATTATACAGTGGAAAACGCTGATACTCCAGTACTGAGTTTGCGGTTGCACAACGTATGTAACCATGCGATTTCAGCACTTGTCCATTTTGCAGTATATGACTTTTCGATAAAAAATATTTTTTTTCAGTACAAGCTTTATTATACAGTGGAAAACGCTGATACTCCAGTATTGCGTTTGCGGTTGCACAACGTATGTAACTATGCGCTTTCAGCACTTGTCCATTTTGCAGTATATGACTTTTCGATAAAAAATATTTTTTTAGTACAAGCTTTATTATACAGTGGACAACGCTGATACTCCAGTATTGCGTTTGCGGTTGCACAACGTATGTAACTATGCGCTTTCAGCACTTGTCCATTTTGCAGTATATGACTTTTCGATAAAAAATATTTTTTTTCAGTACAAGCTTTATTATACAGTGGAAAACGCTGATACTCCAGTACTGAGTTTGCGGTTGCACAACGTATGTAACTATGCGCTTTCAGCACTTGTTCATTTTGCAGTATATGACTTTTCGATAAAAAATATTTTTTTTCAGTACAAGCTTTATTATACAGTGGAAAACGCTGATACCCCAGTACTGAGTTTGCGGTTGCACAACGTATGTAACCATGCGATTTCAGCACTTGTCCATTTTGCAGTATACGACTATTCGGTAAAAAATATTTTTTTTCAGTACAAGCTTTGTTATACAGTGGAAAACGCTGATACTCCAGTTTTGCGTTTGCGGTTGCACAACGTATGTAACTATGCGCTTTCAGCACTTGTCCATTTTGCAGTATATGACTTTTCGATAAAAAATATTTTTTTTCAGTACAAGCTTTATTATACAGTGGAAAACGCTGATACTCCAGTACTGAGGTTGCGGTTGCACAACGTATGTAACTATGCGATTTCAGCACTTGTCCATTTTGCAGTATACGACTTTTCGGTAAAAAATATTTTATTTCAGTACAAGCTTTATTATACAGTGGAAAACGCTGGTACTCCAGCATTGCTTTTGCGGTTGCACAACGTATGTAACTATGCGATTTCAGCACTTGTCCATTTTGCAGTATATGACTTTTCGACAAAAAATAGTTTTTTTTCTGTACAAGCTTTATTATACAGTGGAAAAGGCTGATACTCCAGTATTGCGTTTGCGGTTGCACAATGTATGTAACTATGCGATTTCAGCACTTGTCCATTTTGCAGTATATGACTTTTCGATAAAAAATGTTTTTTTTCAGTACAAGCTTTATTATACAGTGGAAAACGCTGATACTCCAGTAATAAGTTTGCGGTTGCACAACGTATGTAACTATGCGATTTCAGCACTTGTCCATCTTGCAGTATATGACTTTTCGATAAAAAATATTTTTTTTCATTACAAGCTTTATTATACAGTGGAAAACGCTGGTACTCCAGTATTGCTTTTGCGGTTGCACAACGTATGTAACTATGGGATTTCAGCACTTGTCCATTTTGCAGTATATGACTTTTCGATAAAAAATATTTTTTTTTAGTACAAGCTTTATTATACAGTGGAAAACGCTGATACTCCAGTATTGCGTTTGCGGTTGCACAACGTGTGTAACTATGCGATTTCAGCACTTGTCCATTTTGCAGTATATGACTTTTCGATAAAAAATATTTTTTTTCAGTACAAGCTTTATTATACAGTGGAAAACGCTGATACTCCAGTATTGCGTTTGCGGTTGCACAACGTATGTAACTATGGGCTTTCAGCACTTGTCCATTTTGCAGTATATGACTTTTCGATAAAAAATATTTTTTTTCAGTACAAGCTTTATTATACAGTGGAAAACGCTGATACTCCAGTACTGAGGTTGCGGTTGCACAACGTATGTAACTATGCGATTTCAGCACTTGTCCATTTTGCAGTATACGACTTTTCGGTAAAAAATATTTTATTTCAGTACAAGCTTTATTATACAGTGGAAAACGCTGGTACTCCAGCATTGCTTTTGCGGTTGCACAACGTATGTAACTATGCGATTTCAGCACTTGTCCATTTTGCAGTATATGACTTTTCGACAAAAAATAGTTTTTTTTCTGTACAAGCTTTATTATACAGTGGAAAAGGCTGATACTCCAGTATTGCGTTTGCGGTTGCACAATGTATGTAACTATGCGATTTCAGCACTTGTCCATTTTGCAGTATATGACTTTTCGATAAAAAATGTTTTTTTTCAGTACAAGCTTTATTATACAGTGGAAAACGCTGATACTCCAGTAATGAGTTTGCGGTTGCACAACGTATGTAACTATGCGATTTCAGCACTTGTCCATCTTGCAGTATATGACTTTTCGATAAAAAATATTTTTTTTCATTACAAGCTTTATTATACAGTGGAAAACGCTGGTACTCCAGTATTGCTTTTGCGGTTGCACAACGTATGTAACTATGCGATTTCAGCACTTGTCCATTTTGCAGTATATGACTTTTCGATAAAAAATATTTTTTTTCAGTACAAGCTTTATTATACAGTGGAAAACGCTGATACTCCAGTATTGCGTTTGCGGTTGCACAACGTGTGTAACTATGCGATTTCAGCACTTGTCCATTTTGCAGTATATGACTTTTCGATAAAAAATATTTTTTTTCAGTACAAGCTTTATTATACAGTGGAAAACGCTGATACTCCAGTATTGCGTTTGCGGTTGCACAACGTATGTAACTATGGGCTTTCAGCACTTGTCCATTTTGCAGTATATGACTTTTCGATAAAAAATATTTTTTTTCAGTACAAGCTTTATTATACAGTGGAAAACGCTGATACTCCAGTATTGCGTTTGCGGTTGCACAACGTATGTAACTATGCGCTTTCAGCACTTGTCCATTTTGCAGTATATGACTTTTCGATAAAAAATATTTTTTTTCAGTACAAGCTTTATTATACAGTGGAAAACGCTGATACTCCAGTACTGAGTTTGCGGTTGCACAACGTATGTAACCATGCGATTTCAGCACTTGTCCATTTTGCAGTATATGACTTTTCGATAAAAAATATTTTTTTTCAGTACAAGCTTTATTATACATTGGAAAACGCTGATACTCCAGTACTGAGTTTGCGGTTGCACAACGTATGTAACCATGCGATTTCAGCACTTGTCCATTTTGCAGTATACGACTTTTCGGTAAAAAATATTTTTTTTCAGTACAAGCTTTATTATACAGTGGAAAACGCTGATACTCCAGTACTGAGTTTGCGGTTGCACAACGTATGTAACTATGCGATTTCAGCACTTGTCCATTTTGCAGTATATGAATTTTCGATAAAAAATATTTTTTGTCAGTACAAGCTTTATTATACCGTGGAAAACGCTGATACTCCAGTACTGAGTTTGCGGTTGCACAACGTATGTAACTATGCGATTTCAGCACTTGTCCATTTTGCAGTATATGAATTTTCGATAAAAAATATTTTTTGTCAGTACAAGCTTTATTATACAGTGGAAAACGCTGATACTCCAGTATTGCGTTTGCGGTTGCACAACGTATGTAACTATGGGCTTTCAGCACTTGTCCATTTTGCAGTATATGACTTTTCGATAAAAAATATTTTTTTTCAGTACAAGCTTTATTATACAGTGGAAAACGCTGATACTCCAGTATTGCGTTTGCGGTTGCACAACGTATGTAACTATGCGCTTTCAGCACTTGTCCATTTTGCAGTATATGACTTTTCGATAAAAAATATTTTTTTTCAGTACAAGCTTTATTATACAGTGGAAAACGCTGATACTCCAGTACTGAGTTTGCGGTTGCACAACGTATGTAACCATGCGATTTCAGCACTTGTCCATTTTGCAGTATATGACTTTTCGATAAAAAATATTTTTTTTCAGTACAAGCTTTATTATACATTGGAAAACGCTGATACTCCAGTACTGAGTTTGCGGTTGCACAACGTATGTAACCATGCGATTTCAGCACTTGTCCATTTTGCAGTATACGACTTTTCGGTAAAAAATATTTTTTTTCAGTACAAGCTTTATTATACAGTGGAAAACGCTGATACTCCAGTACTGAGTTTGCGGTTGCACAACGTATGTAACTATGCGATTTCAGCACTTGTCCATTTTGCAGTATATGAATTTTCGATAAAAAATATTTTTTGTCAGTACAAGCTTTATTATACCGTGGAAAACGCTGATACTCCAGTACTGAGTTTGCGGTTGCACAACGTATGTAACTATGCGATTTCAGCACTTGTCCATTTTGCAGTATATGAATTTTCGATAAAAAATATTTTTTTTCAGTACAAGCTTTATTATACAGTGGAAAACGCTGATACTCCAGTATTGCGTTTGCGGTTGCACAACGTATGTAACTATGCGCTTTCAGCACTTGTCCATTTTGCAGTATATGACTTTTCGATAAAAAATATTTTTTTTCAGTACAAGCTTTATTATACAGTGGAAAACGCTGATACTCCAGTACTGAGTTTGCGGTTGCACAACGTATGTAACCATGCGATTTCAGCACTTGTCCATTTTGCAGTATATGACTTTTCGATAAAAAATATTTTTTTTCAGTACAAGCTTTATTATACAGTGGAAAACGCTGATACTCCAGTACTGAGTTTGCGGTTGCACAACGTATGTAATCATGCGATTTCAGCACTTGTCCATTTTTCAGTATATGACTTTTCGATAAAAAATATTTTTTTTCAGTACAAGCTTTATTATACAGTGGAAAACGCTGATACTCCAGTAATGAGTTTGCGGTTGCACAACGTATGTAACTATGCGATTTCAGCACTTGTCCATCTTGCAGTATATGACTTTTCGATAAAAAATATTTTTTTTCATTACAAGCTTTATTATACAGTGGAAAACGCTGGTACTCCAGTATTGCTTTTGCGGTTGCACAACGTATGTAACTATGCGATTTCAGCACTTGTCCATTTTGCAGTATATGACTTTTCGATAAAAAATATTTTTTTTCAGTACAAGCTTTATTATACAGTGGAAAACGCTGATACTCCAGTATTGCGCCTGCGGTTGCACAACGTGTGTAACTATGCGATTTCAGCACTTGTCCATTTTGCAGTATATGACTTTTCGATAAAAAATATTTTTTTTCAGTACAAGCTTTATTATACAGTGGAAAACGCTGATACTCCAGTATTGCGTTTGCGGTTGCACAACGTATGTAACTATGGGCTTTCAGCACTTGTCCATTTTGCAGTATATGACTTTTCGATAAAAAATATTTTTTTTCAGTACAAGCTTTATTATACAGTGGAAAACGCTGATACTCCAGTATTGCGTTTGCGGTTGCACAACGTATGTAACTATGCGCTTTCAGCACTTGTCCATTTTGCAGTATATGACTTTTCGATAAAAAATATTTTTTTTCAGTACAAGCTTTATTATACAGTGGAAAACGCTGATACTCCAGTACTGAGTTTGCGGTTGCACAACGTATGTAACCATGCGATTTCAGCACTTGTCCATTTTGCAGTATATGACTTTTCGATAAAAAATATTTTTTTTCAGTACAAGCTTTATTATACATTGGAAAACGCTGATACTCCAGTACTGAGTTTGCGGTTGCACAACGTATGTAACCATGCGATTTCAGCACTTGTCCATTTTGCAGTATACGACTTTTCGGTAAAAAATATTTTTTTTCAGTACAAGCTTTATTATACAGTGGAAAACGCTGATACTCCAGTACTGAGTTTGCGGTTGCACAACGTATGTAACTATGCGATTTCAGCACTTGTCCATTTTGCAGTATATGAATTTTCGATAAAAAATATTTTTTGTCAGTACAAGCTTTATTATACCGTGGAAAACGCTGATACTCCAGTACTGAGTTTGCGGTTGCACAACGTATGTAACTATGCGATTTCAGCACTTGTCCATTTTGCAGTATATGAATTTTCGATAAAAAATATTTTTTGTCAGTACAAGCTTTATTATACAGTGGAAAACGCTGATACTCCAGTACTGAGTTTGCGGTTGCACAACGTATGTAACCATGCGATTTCAGCACTTGTCCATTTTGCAGTATACGACTATTCGGTAAAAAATATTTTTTTTCAGTACAAGCTTTATTATACAGTGGAAAACGCTGATACTCCAGTTTTGCGTTTGCGGTTGCACAACGTATGTAACTATGCGCTTTCAGCACTTGTCCATTTTGCAGTATATGACTTTTCGATAAAAAATATTTTTTTTCAGTACAAGCTTTATTATACAGTGGAAAACGCTGATACTCCAGTACTGAGTTTGCGGTTGCACAACGTATGTAACCATGCGATTTCAGCACTTGTCCATTTTTCAGTATATGACTTTTCGATAAAAAATATTTTTTTAGTACAAGCTTTATTATACAGTGGAAAACGCTGATACTCCAGTAATGAGTTTGCGGTTGCACAACGTATGTAACTATGCGATTTCAGCACTTGTCCATCTTGCAGTATATGACTTTTCGATAAAAAGTATTTTTTTTCATTACAAGCTTTATTATACAGTGGAAAACGCTGGTACTCCAGTATTGCTTTTGCGGTTGCACAACGTATTTAACTATGCGATTTCAGCACTTGTCCATTTTGCAGTATATAACTTTTCGATAAAAAATATTTTTTTTCAGTACAAGCTTTATTATACAGTGGAAAACGCTGATACTCCAGTATTGCGTTTGCGGTTGCACAACGTATGTAACTATGCGCTTTCAGCACTTGTCCATTTTGCAGTATATGACTTTTCGATAAAAAATATTTTTTTAGTACAAGCTTTATTATACAGTGGACAACGCTGATACTCCAGTATTGCGTTTGCGGTTGCACAACGTATGTAACTATGCGCTTTCAGCACTTGTCCATTTTGCAGTATATGACTTTTCGATAAAAAATATTTTTTTTCAGTACAAGCTTTATTATACAGTGGAAAACGCTGATACTCCAGTACTGAGTTTGCGGTTGCACAACGTATGTAACTATGCGCTTTCAGCACTTGTTCATTTTGCAGTATATGACTTTTCGATAAAAAATATTTTTTTTCAGTACAAGCTTTATTATACAGTGGAAAACGCTGATACCCCAGTACTGAGTTTGCGGTTGCACAACGTATGTAACCATGCGATTTCAGCACTTGTCCATTTTGCAGTATACCACTATTCGGTAAAAAATATTTTTTTTCAGTACAAGCTTTGTTATACAGTGGAAAACGCTGATACTCCAGTTTTGCGTTTGCGGTTGCACAACGTATGTAACTATGCGCTTTCAGCACTTGTCCATTTTGCAGTATATGACTTTTCGATAAAAAATATTTTTTTTCAGTACAAGCTTTATTATACAGTGGAAAACGCTGATACTCCAGTACTGAGGTTGCGGTTGCACAACGTATGTAACTATGCGATTTCAGCACTTGTCCATTTTGCAGTATACGACTTTTCGGTAAAAAATATTTTATTTCAGTACAAGCTTTATTATACAGTGGAAAACGCTGGTACTCCAGCATTGCTTTTGCGGTTGCACAACGTATGTAACTATGCGATTTCAGCACTTGTCCATTTTGCAGTATATGACTTTTCGACAAAAAATAGTTTTTTTTCTGTACAAGCTTTATTATACAGTGGAAAAGGCTGATACTCCAGTATTGCGTTTGCGGTTGCACAATGTATGTAACTATGCGATTTCAGCACTTGTCCATTTTGCAGTATATGACTTTTCGATAAAAAATGTTTTTTTTCAGTACAAGCTTTATTATACAGTGGAAAACGCTGATACTCCAGTAATGAGTTTGCGGTTGCACAACGTATGTAACTATGCGATTTCAGCACTTGTCCATCTTGCAGTATATGACTTTTCGATAAAAAATATTTTTTTTCATTACAAGCTTTATTATACAGTGGAAAACGCTGGTACTCCAGTATTGCTTTTGCGGTTGCACAACGTATGTAACTATGCGATTTCAGCACTTGTCCATTTTGCAGTATATGACTTTTCGATAAAAAATATTTTTTTTCAGTACAAGCTTTATTATACAGTGGAAAACGCTGATACTCCAGTATTGCGTTTGCGGTTGCACAACGTGTGTAACTATGCGATTTCAGCACTTGTCCATTTTGCAGTATATGACTTTTCGATAAAAAATATTTTTTTTCAGTACAAGCTTTATTATACAGTGGAAAACGCTGATACTCCAGTATTGCGTTTGCGGTTGCACAACGTATGTAACTATGGGCTTTCAGCACTTGTCCATTTTGCAGTATATGACTTTTCGATAAAAAATATTTTTTTTCAGTACAAGCTTTATTATACAGTGGAAAACGCTGATACTCCAGTATTGCGTTTGCGGTTGCACAACGTATGTAACTATGCGCTTTCAGCACTTGTCCATTTTGCAGTATATGACTTTTCGATAAAAAATATTTTTTTTCAGTACAAGCTTTATTATACAGTGGAAAACGCTGATACTCCAGTACTGAGTTTGCGGTTGCACAACGTATGTAACCATGCGATTTCAGCACTTGTCCATTTTGCAGTATACGACTTTTCGGTAAAAAATATTTTTTTTCAGTACAAGCTTTATTATACAGTGGAAAACGCTGATACTCCAGTACTGAGTTTGCGGTTGCACAACGTATGTAACTATGCGATTTCAGCACTTGTCCATTTTGCAGTATATGAATTTTCGATAAAAAATATTTTTTGTCAGTACAAGCTTTATTATACCGTGGAAAACGCTGATACTCCAGTACTGAGTTTGCGGTTGCACAACGTATGTAACTATGCGATTTCAGCACTTGTCCATTTTGCAGTATATGAATTTTCGATAAAAAATATTTTTTGTCAGTACAAGCTTTATTATACAGTGGAAAACGCTGATACTCCAGTACTGAGTTTGCGGTTGCACAACGTATGTAACCATGCGATTTCAGCACTTGTCCATTTTGCAGTATACGACTATTCGGTAAAAAATATTTTTTTTCAGTACAAGCTTTATTATACAGTGGAAAACGCTGATACTCCAGTTTTGCGTTTGCGGTTGCACAACGTATGTAACTATGCGCTTTCAGCACTTGTCCATTTTGCAGTATATGACTTTTCGATAAAAAATATTTTTTTTCAGTACAAGCTTTATTATACAGTGGAAAACGCTGATACTCCAGTACTGAGTTTGCGGTTGCACAACGTATGTAACCATGCGATTTCAGCACTTGTCCATTTTTCAGTATATGACTTTTCGATAAAAAATATTTTTTTTCAGTACAAGCTTTATTATACAGTGGAAAACGCTGATACTCCAGTAATGAGTTTGCGGTTGCACAACGTATGTAACTATGCGATTTCAGCACTTGTCCATCTTGCAGTATATGACTTTTCGATAAAAAATATTTTTTTTCATTACAAGCTTTATTATACAGTGGAAAACGCTGGTACTCCAGTAATGAGTTTGCGGTTGCACAACGTATGTAACTATGCGATTTCAGCACTTGTCCATCTTGCAGTATATGACTTTTCGATAAAAAATATTTTATTTCAGTACAAGCTTTATTATACAGTGGAAAACGCTGATACTCCAGTACTGAGTTTGCGGTTGCACAACGTATGTAACCATGCGATTTCAGCACTTGTCCATTTTGCAGTATATGACTTTTCGATAAAAAATATTTTTTTTCAGTACAAGCTTTATTATACAGTGGAAAACGCTGATACTCCAGTATTGCGTTTGCGGTTGCACAACGTATGTAACTATGCGCTTTCAGCACTTGTCCATTTTGCAGTATATGACTTTTCGATAAAAAATATTTTTTTAGTACAAGCTTTATTATACAGTGGACAACGCTGATACTCCAGTATTGCGTTTGCGGTTGCACAACGTATGTAACTATGCGCTTTCAGCACTTGTCCATTTTGCAGTATATGACTTTTCGATAAAAAATATTTTTTTTCAGTACAAGCTTTATTATACAGTGGAAAACGCTGATACTCCAGTACTGAGTTTGCGGTTGCACAACGTATGTAACTATGCGCTTTCAGCACTTGTTCATTTTGCAGTATATGACTTTTCGATAAAAAATATTTTTTTTCAGTACAAGCTTTATTATACAGTGGAAAACGCTGATACCCCAGTACTGAGTTTGCGGTTGCACAACGTATGTAACCATGCGATTTCAGCACTTGTCCATTTTGCAGTATACGACTATTCGGTAAAAAATATTTTTTTTCAGTACAAGCTTTGTTATACAGTGGAAAACGCTGATACTCCAGTTTTGCGTTTGCGGTTGCACAACGTATGTAACTATGCGCTTTCAGCACTTGTCCATTTTGCAGTATATGACTTTTCGATAAAAAATATTTTTTTTCAGTACAAGCTTTATTATACAGTGGAAAACGCTGATACTCCAGTACTGAGGTTGCGGTTGCACAACGTATGTAACTATGCGATTTCAGCACTTGTCCATTTTGCAGTATACGACTTTTCGGTAAAAAATATTTTATTTCAGTACAAGCTTTATTATACAGTGGAAAACGCTGGTACTCCAGCATTGCTTTTGCGGTTGCACAACGTATGTAACTATGCGATTTCAGCACTTGTCCATTTTGCAGTATATGACTTTTCGACAAAAAATAGTTTTTTTTCTGTACAAGCTTTATTATACAGTGGAAAAGGCTGATACTCCAGTATTGCGTTTGCGGTTGCACAATGTATGTAACTATGCGATTTCAGCACTTGTCCATTTTGCAGTATATGACTTTTCGATAAAAAATGTTTTTTTTCAGTACAAGCTTTATTATACAGTGGAAAACGCTGATACTCCAGTAATAAGTTTGCGGTTGCACAACGTATGTAACTATGCGATTTCAGCACTTGTCCATCTTGCAGTATATGACTTTTCGATAAAAAATATTTTTTTTCATTACAAGCTTTATTATACAGTGGAAAACGCTGGTACTCCAGTATTGCTTTTGCGGTTGCACAACGTATGTAACTATGGGATTTCAGCACTTGTCCATTTTGCAGTATATGACTTTTCGATAAAAAATATTTTTTTTTAGTACAAGCTTTATTATACAGTGGAAAACGCTGATACTCCAGTATTGCGTTTGCGGTTGCACAACGTGTGTAACTATGCGATTTCAGCACTTGTCCATTTTGCAGTATATGACTTTTCGATAAAAAATATTTTTTTTCAGTACAAGCTTTATTATACAGTGGAAAACGCTGATACTCCAGTATTGCGTTTGCGGTTGCACAACGTATGTAACTATGGGCTTTCAGCACTTGTCCATTTTGCAGTATATGACTTTTCGATAAAAAATATTTTTTTTCAGTACAAGCTTTATTATACAGTGGAAAACGCTGATACTCCAGTACTGAGGTTGCGGTTGCACAACGTATGTAACTATGCGATTTCAGCACTTGTCCATTTTGCAGTATACGACTTTTCGGTAAAAAATATTTTATTTCAGTACAAGCTTTATTATACAGTGGAAAACGCTGGTACTCCAGCATTGCTTTTGCGGTTGCACAACGTATGTAACTATGCGATTTCAGCACTTGTCCATTTTGCAGTATATGACTTTTCGACAAAAAATAGTTTTTTTTCTGTACAAGCTTTATTATACAGTGGAAAAGGCTGATACTCCAGTATTGCGTTTGCGGTTGCACAATGTATGTAACTATGCGATTTCAGCACTTGTCCATTTTGCAGTATATGACTTTTCGATAAAAAATGTTTTTTTTCAGTACAAGCTTTATTATACAGTGGAAAACGCTGATACTCCAGTAATGAGTTTGCGGTTGCACAACGTATGTAACTATGCGATTTCAGCACTTGTCCATCTTGCAGTATATGACTTTTCGATAAAAAATATTTTTTTTCATTACAAGCTTTATTATACAGTGGAAAACGCTGGTACTCCAGTATTGCTTTTGCGGTTGCACAACGTATGTAACTATGCGATTTCAGCACTTGTCCATTTTGCAGTATATGACTTTTCGATAAAAAATATTTTTTTTCAGTACAAGCTTTATTATACAGTGGAAAACGCTGATACTCCAGTATTGCGTTTGCGGTTGCACAACGTGTGTAACTATGCGATTTCAGCACTTGTCCATTTTGCAGTATATGACTTTTCGATAAAAAATATTTTTTTTCAGTACAAGCTTTATTATACAGTGGAAAACGCTGATACTCCAGTATTGCGTTTGCGGTTGCACAACGTATGTAACTATGGGCTTTCAGCACTTGTCCATTTTGCAGTATATGACTTTTCGATAAAAAATATTTTTTTTCAGTACAAGCTTTATTATACAGTGGAAAACGCTGATACTCCAGTATTGCGTTTGCGGTTGCACAACGTATGTAACTATGCGCTTTCAGCACTTGTCCATTTTGCAGTATATGACTTTTCGATAAAAAATATTTTTTTTCAGCACAAGCTTTATTATACAGTGGAAAACGCTGATACTCCAGTACTGAGTTTGCGGTTGCACAACGTATGTAACCATGCGATTTCAGCACTTGTCCATTTTGCAGTATATGACTTTTCGATAAAAAATATTTTTTTTCAGTACAAGCTTTATTATACATTGGAAAACGCTGATACTCCAGTACTGAGTTTGCGGTTGCACAACGTATGTAACCATGCGATTTCAGCACTTGTCCATTTTGCAGTATACGACTTTTCGGTAAAAAATATTTTTTTTCAGTACAAGCTTTATTATACAGTGGAAAACGCTGATACTCCAGTACTGAGTTTGCGGTTGCACAACGTATGTAACTATGCGATTTCAGCACTTGTCCATTTTGCAGTATATGAATTTTCGATAAAAAATATTTTTTGTCAGTACAAGCTTTATTATACCGTGGAAAACGCTGATACTCCAGTACTGAGTTTGCGGTTGCACAACGTATGTAACTATGCGATTTCAGCACTTGTCCATTTTGCAGTATATGAATTTTCGATAAAAAATATTTTTTGTCAGTACAAGCTTTATTATACAGTGGAAAACGCTGATACTCCAGTATTGCGTTTGCGGTTGCACAACGTATGTAACTATGGGCTTTCAGCACTTGTCCATTTTGCAGTATATGACTTTTCGATAAAAAATATTTTTTTTCAGTACAAGCTTTATTATACAGTGGAAAACGCTGATACTCCAGTATTGCGTTTGCGGTTGCACAACGTATGTAACTATGCGCTTTCAGCACTTGTCCATTTTGCAGTATATGACTTTTCGATAAAAAATATTTTTTTTCAGTACAAGCTTTATTATACAGTGGAAAACGCTGATACTCCAGTACTGAGTTTGCGGTTGCACAACGTATGTAACCATGCGATTTCAGCACTTGTCCATTTTGCAGTATATGACTTTTCGATAAAAAATATTTTTTTTCAGTACAAGCTTTATTATACATTGGAAAACGCTGATACTCCAGTACTGAGTTTGCGGTTGCACAACGTATGTAACCATGCGATTTCAGCACTTGTCCATTTTGCAGTATACGACTTTTCGGTAAAAAATATTTTTTTTCAGTACAAGCTTTATTATACAGTGGAAAACGCTGATACTCCAGTACTGAGTTTGCGGTTGCACAACGTATGTAACTATGCGATTTCAGCACTTGTCCATTTTGCAGTATATGAATTTTCGATAAAAAATATTTTTTGTCAGTACAAGCTTTATTATACCGTGGAAAACGCTGATACTCCAGTACTGAGTTTGCGGTTGCACAACGTATGTAACTATGCGATTTCAGCACTTGTCCATTTTGCAGTATATGAATTTTCGATAAAAAATATTTTTTTTCAGTACAAGCTTTATTATACAGTGGAAAACGCTGATACTCCAGTATTGCGTTTGCGGTTGCACAACGTATGTAACTATGCGCTTTCAGCACTTGTCCATTTTGCAGTATATGACTTTTCGATAAAAAATATTTTTTTTCAGTACAAGCTTTATTATACAGTGGAAAACGCTGATACTCCAGT
This sequence comes from Ascidia mentula, assembly GCF_947561715.1. Taxonomy (NCBI): domain Eukaryota; kingdom Metazoa; phylum Chordata; class Ascidiacea; order Phlebobranchia; family Ascidiidae; genus Ascidia; species Ascidia mentula. Next base: position 12,111,585 of record NC_138568.1, read on the forward strand.
ACTGAGTTTGCGGTTGCACAACGTATGTAACCATGCGATTTCAGCACTTGTCCATTTTGCAGTATATGACTTTTCGATAAAAAATATTTTTTTTCAGTACAAGCTTTATTATACATTGGAAAACGCTGATACTCCAGTACTGAGTTTGCGGTTGCACAACGTATGTAACCATGCGATTTCAGCACTTGTCCATTTTGCAGTATACGACTTTTCGGTAAAAAATATTTTTTTTCAGTACAAGCTTTATTATACAGTGGAAAACGCTGATACTCCAGTACTGAGTTTGCGGTTGCACAACGTATGTAACTATGCGATTTCAGCACTTGTCCATTTTGCAGTATATGAATTTTCGATAAAAAATATTTTTTGTCAGTACAAGCTTTATTATACCGTGGAAAACGCTGATACTCCAGTACTGAGTTTGCGGTTGCACAACGTATGTAACTATGCGATTTCAGCACTTGTCCATTTTGCAGTATATGAATTTTCGATAAAAAATATTTTTTGTCAGTACAAGCTTTATTATACAGTGGAAAACGCTGATACTCCAGTACTGAGTTTGCGGTTGCACAACGTATGTAACCATGCGATTTCAGCACTTGTCCATTTTGCAGTATACGACTATTCGGTAAAAAATATTTTTTTTCAGTACAAGCTTTATTATACAGTGGAAAACGCTGATACTCCAGTTTTGCGTTTGCGGTTGCACAACGTATGTAACTATGCGCTTTCAGCACTTGTCCATTTTGCAGTATATGACTTTTCGATAAAAAATATTTTTTTTCAGTACAAGCTTTATTATACAGTGGAAAACGCTGATACTCCAGTACTGAGTTTGCGGTTGCACAACGTATGTAATCATGCGATTTCAGCACTTGTCCATTTTTCAGTATATGACTTTTCGATAAAAAATATTTTTTTTCAGTACAAGCTTTATTATACAGTGGAAAACGCTGATACTCCAGTAATGAGTTTGCGGTTGCACAACGTATGTAACTATGCGATTTCAGCACTTGTCCATCTTGCAGTATATGACTTTTCGATAAAAAATATTTTTTTTCATTACAAGCTTTATTATACAGTGGAAAACGCTGGTACTCCAGTATTGCTTTTGCGGTTGCACAACGTATTTAACTATGCGATTTCAGCACTTGTCCATTTTGCAGTATATAACTTTTCGATAAAAAATATTTTTTTTCAGTACAAGCTTTATTATACAGTGGAAAACGCTGATACTCCAGTATTGCGTTTGCGGTTGCACAACGTATGTAACTATGCGATTTCAGCACTTGTCCATTTTGCAGTATATGACTTTTCGATAAAAAATATTTTTTTTCAGTACAAGCTTTATTATACAGTGGAAAACGCTGATACTCCAGTATTGCGTTTGCGGTTGCACAACGTATGTAACTATGCGCTTTCAGCACTTGTCCATTTTGCAGTATATGACTTTTCGATAAAAAATATTTTTTTAGTACAAGCTTTATTATACAGTGGACAACGCTGATACTCCAGTATTGCGTTTGCGGTTGCACAACGTATGTAACTATGCGCTTTCAGCACTTGTCCATTTTGCAGTATATGACTTTTCGATAAAAAATATTTTTTTTCAGTACAAGCTTTATTATACAGTGGAAAACGCTGATACTCCAGTACTGAGTTTGCGGTTGCACAACGTATGTAACTATGCGCTTTCAGCACTTGTTCATTTTGCAGTATATGACTTTTCGATAAAAAATATTTTTTTTCAGTACAAGCTTTATTATACAGTGGAAAACGCTGATACCCCAGTACTGAGTTTGCGGTTGCACAACGTATGTAACCATGCGATTTCAGCACTTGTCCATTTTGCAGTATACGACTATTCGGTAAAAAATATTTTTTTTCAGTACAAGCTTTGTTATACAGTGGTAAACGCTGATACTCCAGTTTTGCGTTTGCGGTTGCACAACGTATGTAACTATGCGCTTTCAGCACTTGTCCATTTTGCAGTATATGACTTTTCGATAAAAAATATTTTTTTTCAGTACAAGCTTTATTATACAGTGGAAAACGCTGATACTCCAGTACTGAGGTTGCGGTTGCACAACGTATGTAACTATGCGATTTCAGCACTTGTCCATTTTGCAGTATACGACTTTTCGGTAAAAAATATTTTATTTCAGTACAAGCTTTATTATACAGTGGAAAACGCTGGTACTCCCGCATTGCTTTTGCGGTTGCACAACGTATGTAACTATGCGATTTCAGCACTTGTCCATTTTGCAGTATATGACTTTTCGACAAAAAATAGTTTTTTTTCTGTACAAGCTTTATTATACAGTGGAAAAGGCTGATACTCCAGTATTGCGTTTGCGGTTGCACAATGTATGTAACTATGCGATTTCAGCACTTGTCCATTTTGCAGTATATGACTTTTCGATAAAAAATGTTTTTTTTCAGTACAAGCTTTATTATACAGTGGAAAACGCTGATACTCCAGTAATGAGTTTGCGGTTGCACAACGTATGTAACTATGCGATTTCAGCACTTGTCCATCTTGCAGTATATGACTTTTCGATAAAAAATATTTTTTTTCATTACAAGCTTTATTATACAGTGGAAAACGCTGGTACTCCAGTATTGCTTTTGCGGTTGCACAACGTATGTAACTATGCGATTTCAGCACTTGTCCATTTTGCAGTATATGACTTTTCGATAAAAAATATTTTTTTTCAGTACAAGCTTTATTATACAGTGGAAAACGCTGATACTCCAGTATTGCGTTTGCGGTTGCACAACGTGTGTAACTATGCGATTTCAGCACTTGTCCATTTTGCAGTATATGACTTTTCGATAAAAAATATTTTTTTTCAGTACAAGCTTTATTATACAGTGGAAAACGCTGATACTCCAGTATTGCGTTTGCGGTTGCACAACGTATGTAACTATGGGCTTTCAACACTTGTCCATTTTGCAGTATATGACTTTTCGATAAAAAATATTTTTTTTCAGTACAAGCTTTATTATACAGTGGAAAACGCTGATACTCCAGTATTGCGTTTGCGGTTGCACAACGTATGTAACTATGCGCTTTCAGCACTTGTCCATTTTGCAGTATATGACTTTTCGATAAAAAATATTTTTTTTCAGTACAAGCTTTATTATACAGTGGAAAACGCTGATGCTCCAGTACTGAGTTTGCGGTTGCACAACGTATGTAACCATGCGATTTCAGCACTTGTCCATTTTGCAGTATATGACTTTTCGATAAAAAATATTTTTTTTCAGTACAAGCTTTATTATACATTGGAAAACGCTGATACTCCAGTACTGAGTTTGCGGTTGCACAACGTATGTAACCATGCGATTTCAGCACTTGTCCATTTTGCAGTATACGACTTTTCGGTAAAAAATATTTTTTTTCAGTACAAGCTTTATTATACAGTGGAAAACGCTGATACTCCAGTACTGAGTTTGCGGTTGCACAACGTATGTAACTATGCGATTTCAGCACTTGTCCATTTTGCAGTATATGAATTTTCGATAAAAAATATTTTTTGTCAGTACAAGCTTTATTATACCGTGGAAAACGCTGATACTCCAGTACTGAGTTTGCGGTTGCACAACGTATGTAACTATGCAATTTCAGCACTTGTCCATTTTGCAGTACATGAATTTTCGATAAAAAATATTTTTTGTCAGAACAAGCTTTATTATACAGTGGAAAACGCTGATACTCCAGTACTGAGTTTGAGGTTGCACAACGTATGTAACCATGCGATTTCAGCACTTGTCCATTTTGAAGTATACGACTTTTCGGTAAAAAATATATTTTATTCAGTACAAGCTTTATTATACGGTGGAAAACGCTGATACTCCAGTATTGCGTTTGCGGTTGCACAACGTATGTAACTATGCGCTTTCAGCACTTGTCCATTTTGCAGTATATGACTTTTCGATAAAAAATATTTTTTTTCAGTACAAGCTTTATTATACAGTGGAAAACGCTGATACTCCAGTACTGAGTTTGCGGTTGCACAACGTATGTAACTATGCGCTTTCAGCACTTGTCCATTTTGCAGTATATGACTTTTCGATAAAAAATATTTTTTTTCAGTACAAGCTTTATTATACAGTGGAAAACACTGATACCCCAGTACTGAGTTTGCGGTTGCACAACGTATGTAACCATGCGATTTCAGCACTTGTCCATTTTGCAGTACACGACTATTCGGTAAAAAATATTTTTTTTCAGTACAAGCTTTGTTATACAGTCGAAAACGCTGATACTCCAGTTTTGCGTTTGCGGTTGCACAACGTATGTAACTATGCGCTTTCAGCACTTGTCCATTTTGCAGTATATGACTTTTCGATAAAAAATATTTTTTTTCAGTACAAGCTTTATTATACAGTGGAAAACGCTGATACTCCAGTATTGCGTTTGCGGTTGCACAACGTATGTAACTATGCGCTTTCAGCACTTGTCCATTTTGCAGTATATGACTTTTCGATAAAAAATATTTTTTTTCAGTACAAGCTTTATTATACAGTGGACAACGCTGATACTCCAGTATTGCGTTTGCGGTTGCACAACGTATGTAACTATGCGCTTTCAGCACTTGTCCATTTTGCAGTATATGACTTTTCGATAAAAAATATTTTTTTTCAGTACAAGCTTTATTATACAGTGGAAAACGCTGATACCCCAGTACTGAGTTTGCGGTTGCACAACGTATGTAACCATGCGATTTCAGCACTTGTCCATTTTGCAGTATACGACTATTCGGTAAAAAATATTGTTTTTTCAGTACAAGCTTTGTTATACAGTGGAAAACGCTGATACTCCAGTACTGAGTTTGCGGTTGCACAACGTATGTAACTATGCGATTTCAGCACTTGTCCATTTTGCAGTATATGAATTTTCGATAAAAAATATTTTTTTTCAGTACAAGCTTTATTATACAGTGGAAAACGCTGATACTCCAGTACTGAGTTTGCGGTTGCACAACGTATGTAATCATGCGATTTCAGCACTTGTCCATTTTGAAGTATTCGACTTTTCGGTAAAAAATATATTTTATTCAGTACAAGCTTTATTATACAGTGGAAAACGCTGATACTCCAGTATTGCGTTTGCGGTTGCACAACGTATGTAACTATGCGCTTTCAGCACTTGTCCATTTTGCAGTATATGACTTTTCGATAAAAAATATTTTTTTTCAGTACAAGCTTTATTATACAGTGGAAAACGCTGATACTCCAGTACTGAGTTTGCGGTTGCACAACGTATGTAACTATGCGCTTTCAGCACTTGTCCATTTTGCAGTATATGACTTTTCGATAAAAAATATTTTTTTTCAGTACAAGCTTTATTATACAGTGGAAAACGCTGATACCCCAGTACTGAGTTTGCGGTTGCACAACGTATGTAACTATGCGATTTCAGCACTTGTCCATTTTGCAGTACACGACTATTCGGTAAAAAATATTTTTTTTCAGTACAAGCTTTGTTATACAGTGGAAAATGCTAATACTCCAGTTTTGCGTTTGCGGTTGCACAACGTATGTAACTATGCGCTTTCAGCACTTGTCCATTTTGCAGTATATGACTTTTCGATAAAAAATATTTTTTTTCAGTACAAGCTTTATTTTGCAGTGGAAAACGCTGATACTCCAGTACTGAGTTTGCGGTTGCACAACGTATGTAACTATGCGATTTCAGCACTTGTCCATTTTGCAGTATACGACTTTTCGATAAAAAACATTTTTTTTCAGTACAAGCTTTATTATACATTGGAAAACGCTGATACTCCAGTTTTGCGTTTGCGGTTGCACAACGTATGTAACTATGCGCTTTCAGCACTTGTCCATTTTGCAGTATATGACTTTTCGATAAAAATTTTTTTTTTCAGTACAAGCTTTATTATACAGTGGAAAACGCTGATACTCCAGTACTGAGTTTGCGGTTGCACAACGTATGTAACCATGCGATTTCAGCACTTGTCCATTTTGCAGTATATGACTTTTCGATAAAAAATATTTTTTTTCAGTACAAGCTTTATTATACAGTGGAAAACGCTGATACTCCAGTACTGAGTTTGCGGTTGCACAACGTATGTAACCATGCGATTTCAGCACTTGTCCATTTTGCAGTATACAACTATTCGGTAAAAAATATTTTTTTTCAGTACAAGCTTTATTATACAGTGGAAAACGCTGATACTCCAGTTTTGCGTTTGCGGTTGCACAACGTATGTAACTATGCGCTTTCAGCACTTGTCCATTTTGCAGTATATGACTTTTCGAAAAAAATATTTTTTTTCAGTACAAGCTTTATTATACAGTGGAATACGCTGATACTCCAGTATTGCGTTTGCGGTTGCACAACGTATGTAACTATGCGATTTCAGCACTTGTCCATTTTGCAGTATATGACTTTTCGATAAAAAATATTTTTTTTCAGTACAAGCTTTATTATACAGTGGAAAACGCTGATACTCCAGTATTGCGTTTGCGGTTGCACAACGTATGTAACTTTGCGCTTTCAGCACTTGTCCATTTTGCAGTATATGACTTTTCGATAAAAAATATTTTTTTTCAGTACAAGCTTTATTATACAGTGGACAACGCTGATACTCCAGTATTGCGTTTGCGGTTGCACAACGTATGTAACTATGCGCTTTCAGCACTTGTCCATTTTGCAGTATATGACTTTTCGACAAAAAATAGTTTTTTTTCTGTACAAGCTTTATTATACAGTGGAAAAGGCTGATACTCCAGTATTGCGTTTGCGGTTGCACAATGTATGTAACTATGCGATTTCAGCACTTGTCCATTTTGCAGTATATGACTTTTCGATAAAAAATGTTTTTTTTCAGTACAAGCTTTATTATACAGTGGAAAACGCTGATACTCCAGTAATGAGTTTGCGGTTGCACAACGTATGTAACTATGCGATTTCAGCACTTGTCCATCTTGCAGTATATGACTTTTCGATAAAAAATATTTTTTTTCATTACAAGCTTTATTATACAGTGGAAAACGCTGGTACTCCAGTATTGCTTTTGCGGTTGCACAACGTATGTAACTATGCGATTTCAGCACTTGTCCATTTTGCAGTATATGACTTTTCGATAAAAAATATTTTTTTTCAGTACAAGCTTTATTATACAGTGGAAAACGCTGATACTCCAGTACTGAGTTTGCGGTTGCACAACGTATGTAACTATGCGCTTTCAGCACTTGTCCATTTTGCAGTATATGACTTTTCGATAAAAAATATTTTTTTTCAGTACAAGCTTTATTATACAGTGGAAAACGCTTATACCCCAGTACTGAGTTTGCGGTTGCACAACGTATGTAACCATGCGATTTCAGCACTTGTCCATATTGCAGTATATGACTTTTCGATAAAAATTTTTTTTTTCAGTACAAGCTTTATTATACAGTGGAAAACGCTGATACTCCAGTACTGAGTTTGCGGTTGCACAACGTATGTAACCATGCGATTTCAGCACTTGTCCATTTTTCAGTATATGAATTTTCGATAAAAAATTTTTTTTTTCAGTACAAGCTTTATTATACATTGGAAAACGCTGATACTCCAGTACTGAGTTTGCGGTTGCACAACGTATGTAACCATGCGATTTCAGCACTTGTCCATTTTGCAGTATACGACTATTCGGTAAAAAATATTTTTTTTCAGTACAAGCTTTATTATACAGTGGAAAACGCTGATACTCCAGTTTTGCGTTTGCGGTTGCACAACGTATGTAACTATGCGCTTTCAGCACTTGTCCATTTTGCAGTATATGACTTTTCGACAAAAAATATTTTTTTTCAGTACAAGCTTTATTATACAGTGGAAAACGCTGATACCCCAGTATTGCGTTTGCGGTTGCACAACGTATGTAACTATGCGATTTCAGCACTTGTCCATTTTGCAGTATATGACTTTTCGATAAAAAATATTTTTTTTCAGTACAAGCTTTATTATACAGTGGAAAACGCTGATACTCCAGTATTGCGTTTGCGGTTGCACAACGTATGTAACTATGCGCTTTCAGCACTTGTCCATTTTGCAGTATATGACTTTTCGATAAAAAATATTTTTTTTCAGTACAAGCTTTATTATACAGTGGACAACGCTGATACTCCAGTATTGCGTTTGCGGTTGCACAACGTATGTAACTATGCGCTTTCAGCACTTGTCCATTTTGCAGTATATGACTTTTCGACAAAAAATAGTTTTTTTTCTGTACAAGCTTTATTATACAGTGGAAAAGGCTGATACTCCAGTATTGCGTTTGCGGTTGCACAATGTATGTAACTATGCGATTTCAGCACTTGTCCATTTTGCAGTATATGACTTTTCGATAAAAAATGTTTTTTTTCAGTACAAGCTTTATTATACAGTGGAAAACGCTGATACTCCAGTAATGAGTTTGCGGTTGCACAACGTATGTAACTATGCGATTTCAGCACTTGTCCATCTTGCAGTATATGACTTTTCGATAAAAAATATTTTTTTTCATTACAAGCTTTATTATACAGTGGAAAACGCTGGTACTCCAGTATTGCTTTTGCGGTTGCACAACGTATGTAACTATGCCATTTCAGCACTTGTCCATTTTGCAGTATATGACTTTTCGATAAAAAATATTTTTTTTCAGTACAAGCTTTATTATACAGTGGAAAACGCTGATACTCCAGTATTGCGTTTGCGGTTGCACAACGTATGTAACTATGCGATTTCAGCACTTGTCCATTTTGCAGTATATGACTTTTCGATAAAAAATATTTTTTTTCAGTACAAGCTTTATTATACAGTGGAAAACGCTGATACTCCAGTATTGCGTTTGCGGTTGCACAACGTATGTAACTATGCGCTTTCAGCACTTGTCCATTTTGCAGTATATGACTTTTCGATAAAAAATATTTTTTTTCAGTACAAGCTTTATTATACAGTGGAAAACGCTGATACTCCAGTATTGCGTTTGCGGTTGCACAACGTATGTAACTATGCGCTTTCAGCACTTGTCCATTTTGCAGTATATGACTTTTCGATAAAAAATATTTTTTTTCAGTACAAGCTTTATTATACAGTGGAAAACGCTGATACTCCAGTACTGAGTTTGCGGTTGCACAACGTATGTAACCATGCGATTTCAGCACTTGTCCATTTTGCAGTATATGACTTTTCGATAAAAAATATTTTTTTTCAGTACAAGCTTTATTATACATTGGAAAACGCTGATACTCCAGTACTGAGTTTGCGGTTGCACAACGTATGTAACCATGCGATTTCAGCACTTGTCCATTTTGCAGTATACGACTTTTCGGTAAAAAATATTTTTTTTCAGTACAAGCTTTATTATACAGTGGAAAACGCTGATACTCCAGTACTGAGTTTGCGGTTGCACAACGTATGTAACTGTGCGCTTTCAGCACTTGTCCATTTTGCAGTATATGACTTTTCGATAAAAAATATTTTTTTTCAGTACAAGCTTTATTATACAGTGGAAAACGCTGATACTCCAGTTTTGCGTTTGCGGTTGCACAACGTATGTAACTATGCGCTTTCAGCACTTGTCCATTTTGCAGTATATGACTTTTCGATAAAAATTGTTTTTTTCTGTACAAGCTTTATTATACCGTGGAAAACGCTGATACTCCAGTACTGAGTTTGCGGTTGCACAACGTATGTAACTATGCGATTTCAGCACTTGTCCATTTTGAAGTATATGAATTTTCGATAAAAAATATTTTTTGTCAGTACAAGCTTTATTATACAGTGGAAAACGCTGATACTCCAGTACTGAGTTTGCGGTTGCACAACGTATGTAACCATGCGATTTCAGCACTTGTCCATTTTGAAGTATACGACTTTTCGGTAAAAAATATATTTTATTCAGTACAAGCTTTATTATACGGTGGAAAACGCTGATACTCCAGTATTGCGTTTGCGGTTGCACAACGTATGTAACTATGCGCTTTCAGCACTTGTCCATTTTGCAGTATATGACTTTTCGATAAAAAATATTTTTTTTCAGTACAAGCTTTATTATACAGTGGACAACGCTGATACTCCAGTATTGCGTTTGCGGTTGCACAACGTATGTAACTATGCGATTTCAGCACTTGTCCATTTTGCAGTATATGAATTTTCGATAAAAAATATTTTTTTTCAGTACAAGCTTTATTATACAGTGGAAAACGCTGATACTCCAGTACTGAGTTTGCGGTTGCACAACGTATGTAACTATGCGCTTTCAGCACTTGTCCATTTTTCAGTATATGACTTTTCGAAAAAAAAAATTTTTTTTCAGTACAAGCTTTATTATACAGTGGAAAACGCTGATACCCCAGTACTGAGTTTGCGGTTGCACAACGTATGTAACCATGCGATTTCAGCACTTGTCCATTTTGCAGTACACGACTATTCGGTAAAAAATATTTTTTTTCAGTACAAGCTTTGTTATACAGTGGAAAATGCTGATACTCCAGTTTTGCGTTTGCGGTTGCACAACGTATGTAACTATGCGCTTTCAGCACTTGTCCATTTTGCAGTATATGACTTTTCGATAAAAAATATTTTTTTTCAGTACAAGCTTTATTATGCAGTGGAAAACGCTGATACTCCAGTACTGAGTTTGCGGTTGCACAACGTATGTAACTATGCGATTTCAGCACTTGTCCATTTTGCAGTATACGACTTTTCGATAAAAAACATTTTTTTTCAGTACAAGCTTTATTATACATTGGAAAACGCTGATACTCCAGTTTTGCGTTTGCGGTTGCACAACGTATGTAACTATGCGCTTTCAGCACTTGTCCATTTTGCAGTATATGACTTTTCGATAAAAATTTTTTTTTTCAGTACAAGCTTTATTATACAGTGGAAAACGCTGATACTCCAGTACTGAGTTTGCGGTTGCACAACGTATGTAACCATGCGATTTCAGCACTTGTCCATTTTTCAGTATATGACTTTTCGATAAAAAATATTTTTTTTCAGTACAAGCTTTATTATACAGTGGAAAACGCTGATACTCCAGTACTGAGTTTGCGGTTGCACAACGTATGTAACCATGCGATTTCAGCACTTGTCCATTTTGCAGTATACGACTATTCGGTAAAAAATATTTTTTTTCAGTACAAGCTTTATTATACAGTGGAAAACGCTGATACTCCAGTTTTGCGTTTGCGGTTGCACAACGTATGTAACTATGCGCTTTCAGCACTTGTCCATTTTGCAGTATATGACTTTTCGACAAAAAATATTTTTTTTCAGTACAAGCTTTATTATACAGTGGAAAACGCTGATACCCCAGTATTGCGTTTGCGGTTGCACAACGTATGTAACTATGCGATTTCAGCACTTGTCCATTTTGCAGTATATGACTTTTCGATAAAAAATATTTTTTTTCAGTACAAGCTTTATTATACAGTGGAAAACGCTGATACTCCAGTATTGCGTTTGCGGTTGCACAACGTATGTAACTATGCGCTTTCAGCACTTGTCCATTTTGCAGTATATGACTTTTCGATAAAAAATATTTTTTTTCAGTACAAGCTTTATTATACAGTGGACAACGCTGATACTCCAGTATTGCGTTTGCGGTTGCACAACGTATGTAACTATGCGCTTTCAGCACTTGTCCATTTTGCAGTATATGACTTTTCGACAAAAAATAGTTTTTTTTCTGTACAAGCTTTATTATACATTGGAAAAGGCTGATACTCCAGTATTGCGTTTGCGGTTGCACAATGTATGTAACTATGCGATTTCAGCACTTGTCCATTTTGCAGTATATGACTTTTCGATAAAAAATGTTTTTTTTCAGTACAAGCTTTATTATACAGTGGAAAACGCTGATACTCCAGTAATGAGTTTGCGGTTGCACAACGTATGTAACTATGCGATTTCAGCACTTGTCCATCTTGCAGTATATGACTTTTCGATAAAAAATATTTTTTTTCATTACAAGCTTTATTATACAGTGGAAAACGCTGGTACTCCAGTATTGCTTTTGCGGTTGCACAACGTATGTAACTATGCCATTTCAGCACTTGTCCATTTTGCAGTATATGACTTTTCGATAAAAAATATTTTTTTTCAGTACAAGCTTTATTATACAGTGGAAAACGCTGATACTCCAGTATTGCGTTTGCGGTTGCACAACGTATGTAACTATGCGATTTCAGCACTTGTCCATTTTGCAGTATATGACTTTTCGATAAAAAATATTTTTTTTCAGTACAAGCTTTATTATACAGTGGAAAACGCTGATACTCCAGTATTGCGTTTGCGGTTGCACAACGTATGTAACTATGCGCTTTCAGCACTTGTCCATTTTGCAGTATATGACTTTTCGATAAAAAATATTTTTTTTCAGTACAAGCTTTATTATACAGTGGAAAACGCTGATACTCCAGTATTGCGTTTGCGGTTGCACAACGTATGTAACTATGCGCTTTCAGCACTTGTCCATTTTGCAGTATATGACTTTTCGATAAAAAATATTTTTTTTCAGTACAAGCTTTATTATACAGTGGAAAACGCTGATACTCCAGTACTGAGTTTGCGGTTGCACAACGTATGTAACCATGCGATTTCAGCACTTGTCCATTTTGCAGTATATGACTTTTCGATAAAAAATATTTTTTTTCAGTACAAGCTTTATTATACATTGGAAAACGCTGATACTCCAGTACTGAGTTTGCGGTTGCACAACGTATGTAACCATGCGATTTCAGCACTTGTCCATTTTGCAGTATACGACTTTTCGGTAAAAAATATTTTTTTTCAGTACAAGCTTTATTATACAGTGGAAAACGCTGATACTCCAGTACTGAGTTTGCGGTTGCACAACGTATGTAACTGTGCGCTTTCAGCACTTGTCCATTTTGCAGTATATGACTTTTCGATAAAAAATATTTTTTTTCAGTACAAGCTTTATTATACAGTGGAAAACGCTGATACTCCAGTTTTGCGTTTGCGGTTGCACAACGTATGTAACTATGCGCTTTCAGCACTTGTCCATTTTGCAGTATATGACTTTTCGATAAAAATTGTTTTTTTCTGTACAAGCTTTATTATACCGTGGAAAACGCTGATACTCCAGTACTGAGTTTGCGGTTGCACAACGTATGTAACTATGCGATTTCAGCACTTGTCCATTTTGAAGTATATGAATTTTCGATAAAAAATATTTTTTGTCAGTACAAGCTTTATTATACAGTGGAAAACGCTGATACTCCAGTACTGAGTTTGCGGTTGCACAACGTATGTAACCATGCGATTTCAGCACTTGTCCATTTTGAAGTATACGACTTTTCGGTAAAAAATATATTTTATTCAGTACAAGCTTTATTATACGGTGGAAAACGCTGATACTCCAGTATTGCGTTTGCGGTTGCACAACGTATGTAACTATGCGCTTTCAGCACTTGTCCATTTTGCAGTATATGACTTTTCGATAAAAAATATTTTTTTTCAGTACAAGCTTTATTATACAGTGGAAAACGCTGATACTCCAGTACTGAGTTTGCGGTTGCACAACGTATGTAACTATGCGCTTTCAGCACTTGTCCATTTTGCAGTATATGACTTTTCGATAAAAAATATTTTTTTTCAGTACAAGCTTTATTATACAGTGGAAAACGCTTATACCCCAGTACTGAGTTTGCGGTTGCACAACGTATGTAACCATGCGATTTCAGCACTTGTCCATTTTGCAGTACACGACTATTCGGTAAAAAATATTTTTTTTCAGTACAAGCTTTGTTATACAGTGGAAAACGCTGATACTCCAGTTTTGCGTTTGCGGTTGCACAACGTATGTAACTATGCGCTTTCAGCACTTGTCCATTTTGCAGTATATGACTTTTCGATAAAAAATATTTTTTTTCAGTACAAGCTTTATTATACAGTGGAAAACGCTGATACTCCAGTATTGCGTTTGCGGTTGCACAACGTATGTAACTATGCGCTTTCAGCACTTGTCCATTTTGCAGTATATGACTTTTCGATAAAAAATATTTTTTTTCAGTACAAGCTTTATTATACAGTGGACAACGCTGATACTCCAGTATTGCGTTTTCGGTTGCACAACGTATGTAACTATGCGCTTTCAGCACTTGTCCATTTTGCAGTATATGACTTTTCGATAAAAAATATTTTTTTTCAGTACAAGCTTTGTTATACAGTGGAAAACGCTGATACTCCAGTACTGAGTTTGCGGTTGCACAACGTATGTAACTATGCGCTTTCAGCACTTGTCCATTTTGCAGTATATGACTTTTCGATAAAAAATATTTTTTTTCAGTACAAGCTTTATTATACAGTGGAAAACGCTGATACCCCAGTACTGAGTTTGCGGTTGCACAACGTATGTAACCATGCGATTTCAGCACTTGTCCATTTTGCAGTATACGACTATTCGGTAAAAAATATTTTTTTTCAGTACAAGCTTTGTTATACAGTGGAAAACGCTGATACTCCAGTACTGAGTTTGCGGTTGCACAACGTATGTAACTATGCGATTTCAGCACTTGTCCATTTTGCAGTATATGAATTTTCGATAAAAAATATTTTTTTTCAGTACAAGCTTTATTATACAGTGGAAAACGCTGATACTCCAGTTTTGCGTTTGCGGTTGCACAACGTATGTAACTATGCGCTTTCAGCACTTGTCCATTTTGCAGTATATGACTTTTCGATAAAAAATATTTTTTTTCAGTACAAGCTTTATTATACAGTGGAAAACGCTGATACTCCAGTATTGCGTTTGCGGTTGCACAACGTATGTAACTATGCGCTTTCAGCACTTGTCCATTTTGCAGTATATGACTTTTCGATAAAAAATATTTTTTTTCAGTACAAGCTTTATTATACAGTGGACAACGCTGATACTCCAGTATTGCGTTTGCGGTTGCACAACGTATGTAACTATGCGCTTTCAGCACTTGTCCATTTTGCAGTATATGACTTTTCGATAAAAAATATTTTTTTTCAGTACAAGCTTTGTTATACAGTGGAAAACGCTGATACTCCAGTACTGAGTTTGCGGTTGCACAACGTATGTAACTATGCGCTTTCAGCACTTGTCCATTTTGCAGTATATGACTTTTCGATAAAAAATATTTTTTTTCAGTACAAGCTTTATTATACAGTGGAAAACGCTGATACCCCAGTACTGAGTTTGCGGTTGCACAACGTATGTAACCATGCGATTTCAGCACTTGTCCATTTTGCAGTATACGACTATTCGGTAAAAAATATTTTTTTTCAGTACAAGCTTTGTTATACAGTGGAAAACGCTGATACTCCAGTACTGAGTTTGCGGTTGCACAACGTATGTAACTATGCGATTTCAGCACTTGTCCATTTTGCAGTATATGAATTTTCGATAAAAAATATTTTTTTTCAGTACAAGCTTTATTATACAGTGGAAAACGCTGATACTCCAGTACTGAGTTTGCGGTTGCACAACGTATGTAACCATGCGATTTCAGCACTTGTCCATTTTGAAGTATTCGACTTTTCGGTAAAAAATATATTTTATTCAGTACAAGCTTTATTATACAGTGGAAAACGCTGATACTCCAGTATTGCGTTTGCGGTTGCACAACGTATGTAACTATGCGCTTTCAGCACTTGTCCATTTTGCAGTATATGACTTTTCGATAAAAAATATTTTTTTTCAGTACAAGCTTTATTATACAGTGGAAAACGCTGATACTCCAGTACTGAGTTTGCGGTTGCACAACGTATGTAACTATGCGCTTTCAGCACTTGTCCATTTTGCAGTATATGACTTTTCGATAAAAAATATTTTTTTTCAGTACAAGCTTTATTATACAGTGGAAAACGCTGATACCCCAGTACTGAGTTTGCGGTTGCACAACGTATGTAACCATGCGATTTCAGCACTTGTCCATTTTGCAGTACACGACTATTCGGTAAAAAATATTTTTTTTCAGTACAAGCTTTGTTATACAGTGGAAAATGCTGATACTCCAGTTTTGCGTTTGCGGTTGCACAACGTATGTAAATATGCGCTTTCAGCACTTGTCCATTTTGCAGTATATGACTTTTCGATAAAAAATATTTTTTTTCAGTACAAGCTTTATTATGCAGTGGAAAACGCTGATACTCCAGTACTGAGTTTGCGGTTGCACAACGTATGTAACTATGCGATTTCAGCACTTGTCCATTTTGCAGTATACGACTTTTCGATAAAAAACTTTTTTTTTCAGTACAAGCTTTATTATACATTGGAAAACGCTGATACTCCAGTTTTGCGTTTGCGGTTGCACAACGTATGTAACTATGCGCTTTCAGCACTTGTCCATTTTGCAGTATATGACTTTTCGATAAAAATTTTTTTTTTCAGTACAAGCTTTATTATACAGTGGAAAACGCTGATACTCCAGTACTGAGTTTGCGGTTGCACAACGTATGTAACCATGCGATTTCAGCACTTGTCCATTTTGCAGTATATGACTTTTCGATAAAAAATATTTTTTTTCAGTACAAGCTTTATTATACAGTGGAAAACGCTGATACTCCAGTACTGAGTTTGCGGTTGCACAACGTATGTAACCATGCGATTTCAGCACTTGTACATTTTGCAGTATACGACTATTCGGTAAAAAATATTTTTTTTCAGTACAAGCTTTATTATACAGTGGAAAACGCTGATACTCCAGTTTTGCGTTTGCGGTTGCACAACGTATGTAACTATGCGCTTTCAGCACTTGTCCATTTTGCAGTATATGACTTTTCGATAAAAAATATTTTTTTTCAGTACAAGCTTTATTATACAGTGGAAAACGCTGATACTCCAGTACTGAGTTTGCGGTTGCACAACGTATGTAACCATGCGATTTCAGCACTTGTCCATTTTGCAGTATATGACTTTTCGATAAAAAATATTTTTTTTCAGTACAAGCTTTATTATACAGTGGAAAACGCTGATACTCCAGTAATGAGTTTGCGGTTGCACAACGTATGTAACTATCCGATTTCAGCACTTGTCCATCTTGCAGTATATGACTTTTCGATAAAAAATATTTTTTTTCATTACAAGCTTTATTATACAGTGGAAAACGCTGGTACTCCAGTATTGCTTTTGCGGTTGCACAACGTATTTAACTATGCGATTTCAGTACTTGTCCATTTTGCAGTATAGGACTTTTCGATAAAAAATATTTTTTTTCAGTACAAGCTTTATTATACAGTGGAAAACGCTGATACTCCAGTATTGCGTTTGCGGTTGCACAACGTATGTAACTATGCGATTTCAGCACTTGTCCATTTTGCAGTATATGACTTTTCGATAAAAAATATTTTTTTTCAGTACAAGCTTTATTATACAGTGGAAAACGCTGATACTCCAGTATTGCGTTTGCGGTTGCACAACGTATGTAACTATGCGCTTTCAGCACTTGTCCATTTTGCAGTATATGACTTTTCGATAAAAAATATTTTTTTTCAGTACAAGCTTTATTATACAGTGGACAACGCTGATACTCCAGTATTGCGTTTGCGGTTGCACAACGTATGTAACTATGCGCTTTCAGCACTTGTCCATTTTGCAGTATATGACTTTTCGATAAAAAATATTTTTTTTCAGTACAAGCTTTATTATACAGTGGAAAACGCTGATACTCCAGTACTGAGTTTGCGGTTGCACAACGTATGTAACTATGCGCTTTCAGCACTTGTCCATTTTGCAGTATATGACTTTTCGATAAAAAATATTTTTTTTCAGTACAAGCTTTATTATACAGTGGAAAACGCTGATACCCCAGTACTGAGTTTGCGGTTGCACAACGTATGTAACCATGCGATTTCAGCACTTGTCCATTTTGCAGTATACGACTATTCGGTAAAAAATATTTTTTTTCAGTACAAGCTTTGTTATACAGTGGAAAACGCTGATACTCCAGTATTGCGTTTGCGGTTGCACAACGTATGTAACTATGCGCTTTCAGCACTTGTCCATTTTGCAGTATATGACTTTTCGATAAAAAATATTTTTTTTCAGTACAAGCTTTATTATACAGTGGAAAACGCTGATACTCCAGTACTGAGTTTGCGGTTGCACAACGTATGTAACTATGCGATTTCAGCACTTGTCCATTTTGCAGTATACGACTTTTCGGTAAAAAATATTTTATTTCAGTACAAGCTTTATTATACAGTGGAAAACGCTGGTACTCCAGCATTGCTTTTGCGGTTGCACAACGTATGTAACTATGCGATTTCAGCACTTGTCCATTTTGCAGTATATGACTTTTCGACAAAAAATAGTTTTTTTTCTGTACAAGCTTTATTATACAGTGGAAAAGGCTGATACTCCAGTATTGCGTTTGCGGTTGCACAATGTATGTAACTATGCGATTTCAGCACTTGTCCATTTTGCAGTATATGACTTTTCGATAAAAAATATTTTTTTTCAGTACAAGCTTTATTATACAGTGGAAAACGCTGATACTCCTGTAATGAGTTTGCGGTTGCACAACGTATGTAACTATGCGATTTCAGCACTTGTCCATCTTGCAGTATATGACTTTTCGATAAAAAATATTTTTTTTCATTACAAGCTTTATCATACAGTGGAAAACGCTGGTACTCCAGTATTGCTTTTGCGGTTGCACAACGTATGTAACTATGCGATTTCAGCACTTGTCCATTTAGCAGTATATGACTTTTCGATAAAAAATATTTTTTTTCAGTACAAGCTTTATTATACAGTGGAAAACGCTGATACTCCAGTATTGCGTTTGCGGTTGCACAACGTATGTAACTATGCGATTTCAGCACTTGTCCATTTTGCAGTATATGACTTTTCGATAAAAAATATTTTTTTTCAGTACAAGCTTTATTATACAGTGGAAAACGCTGATACTCCAGTATTGCGTTTGCGGTTGCACAACGTATGTAACTATGCGCTTTCAGCACTTGTCCATTTTGCAGTATATGACTTTTCGATAAAAAATATGTTTTTTTCAGTACAAGCTTTATTATACAGTGGAAAACGCTGATACTCCAGTATTGCGTTTGCGATTGCACAACGTATGTAACTATGCGCTTTCAGCACTTGTCCATTTTGCAGTATATGACTTTTCGATAAAAAATATTTTTTTTCAGTACAAGCTTTATTATACAGTGGAAAACGCTGATACTCCAGTACTGAGTTTGCGGTTGCACAACGTATGTAACCATGCGATTTCAGCACTTGTCCATTTTGCAGTATATGACTTTTCGATAAAAAATATTTTTTTTCAGTACAAGCTTTATTATACATTGGAAAACGCTGATACTCCAGTACTGAGTTTGCGGTTGCACAACGTATGTAACCATGCGATTTCAGCACTTGTCCATTTTGCAGTATACGACTTTTCGGTAAAAAATATTTTTTTTCAGTACAAGCTTTATTATACAGTGGAAAACGCTGATACTCCAGTACTGAGTTTGCGGTTGCACAACGTATGTAACTGTGCGCTTTCAGCACTTGTCCATTTTGCAGTATATGACTTTTCGATAAAAAATATTTTTTTTCAGTACAAGCTTTATTATACAGTGGAAAACGCTGATACTCCAGTACTGAGTTTGCGGTTGCACAACGTATGTAACTATGCGATTTCAGCACTTGTCCATTTTGCAGTATATGAATTTTCGATAAAAAATATTTTTTGTCAGTACAAGCTTTATTATACAGTGGAAAACGCTGATACTCCAGTACTGAGTTTGCGGTTGCACAACGTATGTAACTATGCGATTTCAGCACTTGTCCATTTTGAAGTATACGACTTTTCGGTAAAAAATATATTTTATTCAGTACAAGCTTTATTATACGGTGGAAAACGCTGATACTCCAGTATTGCGTTTGCGGTTGCACAACGTATGTAACCATGCGATTTCAGCACTTGTCCATTTTGCAGTACACGACTATTCGGTAAAAAATATTTTTTTTCAGTACAAGCTTTGTTATACAGTGGAAAACGCTGATACTCCAGTTTTGCGTTTGCGGTTGCACAACGTATGTAACTATGCGCTTTCAGCACTTGTCCATTTTGCAGTATATGACTTTTCGATAAAAAATATTTTTTTTCAGTACAAACTTTATTATACAGTGGAAAACGCTGATACTCCAGTACTGAGTTTGCGGTTGCACAACGTATGTAACCATGCGATTTCAGCACTTGTCCATTTTTCAGTATATGAATTTTCGATAAAAAATATTTTTTTTCAGTACAAGCTTTATTATACAGTGGAAAACGCTGATACACCAGTAATGAGTTTGCGGTTGCACAACGTATGTAACTATGCGATTTCAGCACTTGTCCATCTTGCAGTATATGACTTTTCGATAAAAAATATTTTTTTTCATTACAAGCTTTATTATACAGTGGAAAACGCTGGTACTCCAGTATTGCTTTTGCGGTTGCACAACGTATTTAACTATGCGATTTCAGCACTTGTCCATTTTGCAGTATATGTCTTTTCGATAAAAAATATTTTTTTTCAGTACAAGCTTTATTATACAGTGGAAAACGCTGATACTCCAGTATTGCCTTTGCGGTTGCACAACGTATGTAACTATGCGATTTCAGCACTTGTCCATTTTGCAGTATATGACTTTTCGATAAAAAATATTTTTTTTCAGTACAAGCTTTATTATACAGTGGAAAACGCTGATACTCCAGTACTGAGTTTGCGGTTGCACAACGTATGTAACTATGCGCTTTCAGCACTTGTCCATTTTGCAGTATATGACTTTTCGATAAAAAATATTTTTTTTCAGTACAAGCTTTATTATACAGTGGAAAACGCTTATACCCCAGTACTGAGTTTGCGGTTGCACAACGTATGTAACCATGCGATTTCAGCACTTGTCCATTTTGCAGTACACGACTATTCGGTAAAAAATATTTTTTTTCAGTACAAGCTTTGTTATACAGTGGAAAACGCTGATACTCCAGTTTTGCGTTTGCGGTTGCACAACGTATGTAACTATGCGCTTTCAGCACTTGTCCATTTTGCAGTATATGACTTTTCGATAAAAAATATTTTTTTTCAGTACAAGCTTTATTATACATTGGAAAACGCTGATACTCCAGTACTGAGTTTGCGGTTGCACAACGTATGTAACCATGCGATTTCAGCACTTGTCCATTTTGCAGTATACGACTTTTCGGTAAAAAATATTTTTTTTCAGTACAAGCTTTATTATACAGTGGAAAACGCTGATACTCCAGTACTGAGTTTGCGGTTGCACAACGTATGTAACTGTGCGCTTTCAGCACTTGTCCATTTTGCAGTATATGACTTTTCGATAAAAAATATTTTTTTTCAGTACAAGCTTTATTATACAGTGGAAAACGCTGATACTCCAGTTTTGCGTTTGCGGTTGCACAACGTATGTAACTATGCGCTTTCAGCACTTGTCCATTTTGCAGTATATGACTTTTCGATAAAAATTTTTTTTTTCTGTACAAGCTTTATTATACAGTGGAAAACGCTGATACTCCAGTACTGAGTTTGCGGTTGCACAACGTATGTAACCATGCGATTTCAGCACTTGTCCATTTTGAAGTATACGACTTTTCGGTAAAAAATATATTTTATTCAGTACAAGCTTTATTATACAGTGGAAAACGCTGATACTCCAGTATTGCGTTTGCGGTTGCACAACGTATGTAACTATGCGCTTTCAGCACTTGTCCATTTTGCAGTATATGACTTTTCGATAAAAAATATTTTTTTTCAGTACAAGCTTTATTATACAGTGGAAAACGCTGATACTCCAGTACTGAGTTTGCGGTTGCACAATGTATGTAACTATGCGCTTTCAGCACTTGTCCATTTTGCAGTATATGACTTTTCGATAAAAAATATTTTTTTTCAGTACAAGCTTTATTATACAGTGGAAAACGCTGATACTCCAGTATTGCGTTTGCGGTTGCACAACGTATGTAACTTTGCGCTTTCAGCACTTGTCCATTTTGCAGTATATGACTTTTCGATAAAAAATATTTTTTTTCAGTACAAGCTTTATTATACAGTGGACAACGCTGATACTCCAGTATTGCGTTTGCGGTTGCACAACGTATGTAACTATGCGCTTTCAGCACTTGTCCATTTTGCAGTATATGACTTTTCGACAAAAAATAGTTTTTTTTCTGTACAAGCTTTATTATACAGTGGAAAAGGCTGATACTCCAGTATTGCGTTTGCGGTTGCACAATGTATGTAACTATGCGATTTCAGCACTTGTCCATTTTGCAGTATATGACTTTTCGATAAAAAATGTTTTTTTTCAGTACAAGCTTTATTATACAGTGGAAAACGCTGATACTCCAGTAATGAGTTTGCGGTTGCACAACGTATGTAACTATGCGATTTCAGCACTTGTCCATCTTGCAGTATATGACTTTTCGATAAAAAATATTTTTTTTCATTACAAGCTTTATTATACAGTGGAAAACGCTGGTACTCCAGTATTGCTTTTGCGGTTGCACAACGTATGTAACTATGCGATTTCAGCACTTGTCCATTTTGCAGTATATGACTTTTCGATAAAAAATATTTTTTTTCAGTACAAGCTTTATTATACAGTGGAAAACGCTGATACTCCAGTATTGCGTTTGCGGTTGCACAACGTATGTAACTATGCGATTTCAGCACTTGTCCATTTTGCAGTATATGACTTTTCGATAAAAAATATTTTTTTTCAGTACAAGCTTTATTATACAGTGGAAAACGCTGATACTCCAGTATTGCGTTTGCGGTTGCACAACGTATGTAACTATGCGCTTTCAGCACTTGTCCATTTTGCAGTATATGACTTTTCGATAAAAAATATTTTTTTTCAGTACAAGCTTTATTATACAGTGGAAAACGCTGATACTCCAGTATTGCGTTTGCGGTTGCACAACGTATGTAACTATGCGCTTTCAGCACTTGTCCATTTTGCAGTATATGACTTTTCGATAAAAAATATTTTTTTTCAGAACAAGCTTTATTATACAGTGGAAAACGCTGATACTCCAGTACTGAGTTTGCGGTTGCACAACGTATGTAACCATGCGATTTCAGCACTTGTCCATTTTGCAGTATATGACTTTTCGATAAAAAATATTTTTTTTCAGTACAAGCTTTATTATACATTGGAAAACGCTGATACTCCAGTACTGAGTTTGCGGTTGCACAACGTATGTAACCATGCGATTTCAGCACTTGTCCATTTTGCAGTATACGACTTTTCGGTAAAAAATATTTTTTTTCAGTACAAGCTTTATTATACAGTGGAAAACGCTGATACTCCAGTACTGAGTTTGCGGTTGCACAACGTATGTAACTGTGCGCTTTCAGCACTTGTCCATTTTGCAGTATATGACTTTTCGATAAAAAATATTTTTTTTCAGTACAAGCTTTATTATACAGTGGAAAACGCTGATACTCCAGTTTTGCGTTTGCGGTTGCACAACGTATGTAAGTATGCGCTTTCAGCACTTGTCCATTTTGCAGTATATGACTTTTCGATAAAAATTGTTTTTTTCTGTACAAGCTTTATTATACAGTGGAAAACGCTGATACTCCAGTACTGAGTTTGCGGTTGCACAACGTATGTAACTATGCGATTTCAGCACTTGTCCATTTTGCAGTATATGAATTTTCGATAAAAAATATTTTTTGTCAGTACAAGCTTTATTATACAGTGGAAAACGCTGATACTCCAGTACTGAGTTTGCGGTTGCACAACGTATGTAACCATGCGATTTCAGCACTTGTCCATTTTGAAGTATACGACTTTTCGGTAAAAAATATATTTTATTCAGTACAAGCTTTATTATACGGTGGAAAACGCTGATACTCCAGTATTGCGTTTGCGGTTGCATAACGTATGTAACTATGCGCTTTCAGCACTTGTCCATTTTGCAGTATATGACTTTTCGATAAAAAATATTTTTTTTCAGTACAAGCTTTATTATACAGTGGAAAACGCTGATACTCCAGTACTGAGTTTGCGGTTGCACAACGTATGTAACTATGCGCTTTCAGCACTTGTCCATTTTGCAGTATATGACTTTTCGATAAAAAATATTTTTTTTCAGTACAAGCTTTATTATACAGTGGAAAACGCTTATACCCCAGTACTGAGTTTGCGGTTGCACAACGTATGTAACCATGCGATTTCAGCACTTGTCCATTTTGCAGTACACGACTATTCGGTAAAAAATATTTTTTTTCAGTACAAGCTTTGTTATACAGTGGAAAACGCTGATACTCCAGTTTTGCGTTTGCGGTTGCACAACGTATGTAACTATGCGCTTTCAGCACTTGTCCATTTTGCAGTATATGACTTTTCGATAAAAAATATTTTTTTTCAGTACAAGCTTTATTATACATTGGAAAACGCTGATACTCCAGTACTGAGTTTGCGGTTGCACAACGTATGTAACCATGCGATTTCAGCACTTGTCCATTTTGCAGTATACGACTTTTCGGTAAAAAATATTTTTTTTCAGTACAAGCTTTATTATACAGTGGAAAACGCTGATACTCCAGTACTGAGTTTGCGGTTGCACAACGTATGTAACTGTGCGCTTTCAGCACTTGTCCATTTTGCAGTATATGACTTTTCGATAAAAAATATTTTTTTTCAGTACAAGCTTTATTATACAGTGGAAAACGCTGATACTCCAGTACTGAGTTTGCGGTTGCACAACGTATGTAACCATGCGATTTCAGCACTTGTCCATTTTGCAGTATACGACTTTTCGGTAAAAAATATTTTTTTTCAGTACAAGCTTTATTATACAGTGGAAAACGCTGATACTCCAGTACTGAGTTTGCGGTTGCACAACGTATGTAACTGTGCGCTTTCAGCACTTGTCCATTTTGCAGTATATGACTTTTCGATAAAAAATATTTTTTTTCAGTACAAGCTTTATTATACAGTGGAAAACGCTGATACTCCAGTTTTGCGTTTGCGGTTGCACAACGTATGTAACTATGCGCTTTCAGCACTTGTCCATTTTGCAGTATATGACTTTTCGATAAAAAATTTTTTTTTCTGTACAAGCTTTATTATACAGTGGAAAACGCTGATACTCCAGTACTGAGTTTGCGGTTGCACAACGTATGTAACCATGCGATTTCAGCACTTGTCCATTTTGAAGTATACGACTTTTCGGTAAAAAATATATTTTATTCAGTACAAGCTTTATTATACAGTGGAAAACGCTGATACTCCAGTATTGCGTTTGCGGTTGCACAACGTATGTAACTATGCGCTTTCAGCACTTGTCCATTTTGCAGTATATGACTTTTCGATAAAAAATATTTTTTTTCAGTACAAGCTTTATTATACAGTGGAAAACGCTGATACTCCAGTACTGAGTTTGCGGTTGCACAACGTATGTAACTATGCGCTTTCAGCACTTGTCCATTTTGCAGTATATGACTTTTCGATAAAAAATATTTTTTTTCAGTACAAGCTTTGTTATACAGTGGAAAACGCTGATACCCCAGTACTGAGTTTGCGGTTGCACAACGTATGTAACCATGCGATTTCAGCACTTGTCCATTTTGCAGTGCACGACTATTCGGTAAAAAATATTTTTTTTCAGTACAAGCTTTGTTATACAGTGGAAAACGCTGATACTCCAGTTTTGCGTTTGCGGTTGCACAACGTATGCAACTATGCGCTTTCAGCACTTGTCCAATTTGCAGTATATGACTTTTCGATAAAAAATATTTTTTTTCAGTACAAGCTTTATTATACAGTGGAAAACGCTGATACCCCAGTACTGAGTTTGCGGTTGCACAACGTATGTAACCATGCGATTTCAGCACTTGTCCATTTTGCAGTATACGACTATTCGGTAAAAAATATTTTTTTTCAGTACAAGCTTTGTTATACAGTGGAAAACGCTGATACTCCAGTACTGAGTTTGCGGTTGCACAACGTATGTTACTATGCGATTTCAGCACTTGTCCATTTTGCAGTATATGAATTTTCGATAAAAAATATTTTTTTTCACTACAAGCTTTATTATACAGTGGAAAACGCTGATACTCCAGTACTGAGTTTGCGGTTGCACAACGTATGTAACCATGCGATTTCAGCACTTGTCCATTTTGAAGTATTCGACTTTTCGGTATAAAATATATTTTATTCAGTACAAGCTTTATTATACAGTGGAAAACGCTGATACTCCAGTATTGCGTTTGCGGTTGCACAACGTATGTAACTATGCGCTTTCAGCACTTGTCCATTTTGCAGTATATGACTTTTCGATAAAAAATATTTTTTTTCAGTACAAGCTTTATTATACAGTGGAAAACGCTGATACTCCAGTACTGAGTTTGCGGTTGCACAACGTATGTAACTATGCGCTTTCAGCACTTGTCCATTTTTTAGTATATGACTTTTCGAAAAAAAAAATTTTTTTTCAGTACAAGCTTTATTATACAGTGGAAAACGCTGATACCCCAGTACTGAGTTTGCGGTTGCACAACGTATGTAACCATGCGATTTCAGCACTTGTCCATTTTGCAGTACACGACTATTCGGTAAAAAATATTTTTTTTCAGTACAAGCTTTGTTATACAGTGGAAAATGCTGATACTCCAGTTTTGCGTTTGCGGTTGCACAACGTATGTAACTATGCGCTTTCAGCACTTGTCCATTTTGCAGTATATGACTTTTCGATAAAAAATATTTTTTTTCAGTACAAGCTTTATTATGCAGTGGAAAACGCTGATACTCCAGTACTGAGTTTGCGGTTGCACAACGTATGTAACTATGCGATTTCAGCACTTGTCCATTTTGCAGTATACGACTTTTCGATAAAAAACATTTTTTTTCAGTACAAGCTTTATTATACATTGGAAAACGCTGATACTCTAGTTTTGCGTTTGCGGTTGCACAACGTATGTAACTATGCGCTTTCAGCACTTGTCCATTTTGCAGTATATGACTTTTCGATAAAAATTTTTTTTTTCAGTACAAGCTTTATTATACAGTGGAAAACGCTGATACTCCAGTACTGAGTTTGCGGTTGCACAACGTATGTAACCATGCGATTTCAGCACTTGTCCATTTTTCAGTATATGACTTTTCGATAAAAAATATTTTTTTTCAGTACAAGCTTTATTATACAGTGGAAAACGCTGATACTCCAGTACTGAGTTTGCGGTTGCACAACGTATGTAACCATGCGATTTCAGCACTTGTCCATTTTGCAGTATACGACTATTCGGTAAAAAATATTTTTTTTCAGTACAAGCTTTATTTTACAGTGGAAAACGCTGATACTCCAGTTTTGCGTTTGCGGTTGCACAACGTATGTAACTATGCGCTTTCAGCACTTGTCCATTTTGCAGTATATGACTTTTCGACAAAAAATATTTTTTTTCAGTACAAGCTTTATTATACAGTGGAAAACGCTGATACCCCAGTATTGCGTTTGCGGTTGCACAACGTATGTAACTATGCGATTTCAGCACTTGTCCATTTTGCAGTATATGACTTTTCGATAAAAAATATTTTTTTTCAGTACAAGCTTTATTATACAGTGGAAAACGCTGATACTCCAGTATTGCGTTTGCGGTTGCACAACGTATGTAACTATGCGCTTTCAGCACTTGTCCATTTTGCAGTATATGACTTTTCGATAAAAAATATTTTTTTTCAGTACAAGCTTTATTATACAGTGGACAACGCTGATACTCCAGTATTGCGTTTGCGGTTGCACAACGTATGTAACTATGCGCTTTCAGCACTTGTCCATTTTGCAGTATATGACTTTTCGACAAAAAATAGTTTTTTTTCTGTACAAGCTTTATTATACAGTGGAAAAGGCTGATACTCCAGTTTTGCGTTTGCGGTTGCACAACGTATGTAACTATGCGCTTTCAGCACTTGTCCATTTTGCAGTATATGACTTTTCGATAAAAATTGTTTTTTTCTGTACAAGCTTTATTATACCGTGGAAAACGCTGATACTCCAGTACTGAGTTTGCGGTTGCACAACGTATGTAACTATGCGATTTCAGCACTTGTCCATTTTGAAGTATATGAATTTTCGATAAAAAATATTTTTTGTCAGTACAAGCTTTATTATACAGTGGAAAACGCTGATACTCCAGTACTGAGTTTGCGGTTGCACAACGTATGTAACCATGCGATTTCAGCACTTGTCCATTTTGAAGTATACGACTTTTCGGTAAAAAATATATTTTATTCAGTACAAGCTTTATTATACGGTGGAAAACGCTGATACTCCAGTATTGCGTTTGCGGTTGCACAACGTATGTAACTATGCGCTTTCAGCACTTGTCCATTTTGCAGTATATGACTTTTCGATAAAAAATATTTTTTTTCAGTACAAGCTTTATTATACAGTGGAAAACGCTGATACTCCAGTACTGAGTTTGCGGTTGCACAACGTATGTAACTATGCGCTTTCAGCACTTGTCCATTTTGCAGTATATGACTTTTCGATAAAAAATATTTTTTTTCAGTACAAGCTTTATTATACAGTGGAAAACGCTTATACCCCAGTACTGAGTTTGCGGTTGCACAACGTATGTAACCATGCGATTTCAGCACTTGTCCATTTTGCAGTACACGACTATTCGGTAAAAAATATTTTTTTTCAGTACAAGCTTTGTTATACAGTGGAAAACGCTGATACTCCAGTTTTGCGTTTGCGGTTGCACAACGTATGTAACTATGCGCTTTCAGCACTTGTCCATTTTGCAGTATATGACTTTTCGATAAAAAATATTTTTTTTCAGTACAAGCTTTATTATACAGTGGAAAACGCTGATACTCCAGTATTGCGTTTGCGGTTGCACAACGTATGTAACTATGCGCTTTCAGCACTTGTCCATTTTGCAGTATATGACTTTTCGATAAAAAATATTTTTTTTCAGTACAAGCTTTATTATACAGTGGACAACGCTGATACTCCAGTATTGCGTTTGCGGTTGCACAACGTATGTAACTATGCGCTTTCAGCACTTGTCCATTTTGCAGTATATGACTTTTCGATAAAAAATATTTTTTTTCAGTACAAGCTTTGTTATACAGTGGAAAACGCTGATACTCCAGTACTGAGTTTGCGGTTGCACAACGTATGTAACTATGCGCTTTCAGCACTTGTCCATTTTGCAGTATATGACTTTTCGATAAAAAATATTTTTTTTCAGTACAAGCTTTATTATACAGTGGAAAACGCTGATACCCCAGTACTGAGTTTGCGGTTGCACAACGTATGTAACCATGCGATTTCAGCACTTGTCCATTTTGCAGTATACGACTATTCGGTAAAAAATATTTTTTTTCAGTACAAGCTTTGTTATACAGTGGAAAACACTGATACTCCAGTACTGAGTTTGCGGTTGCCCAACGTATGTAACTATGCGATTTCAGCACTTGTCCATTTTGCAGTATATGAATTTTCGATAAAAAATATTTTTTTTCAGTACAAGCTTTATTATACAGTGGAAAACGCTGATACTCCAGTTTTGCGTTTGCGGTTGCACAACGTATGTAACTATGCGCTTTCAGCACTTGTCCATTTTGCAGTATATGACTTTTCGATAAAAAATATTTTTTTTCAGTACAAGCTTTATTATACAGTGGAAAACGCTGATACTCCAGTATTGCGTTTGCGGTTGCACAACGTATGTAACTATGCTCTTTCAGCACTTGTCCATTTTGCAGTATATGACTTTTCGATAAAAAATATTTTTTTTCAGTACAAGCTTTATTATACAGTGGACAACGCTGATACTCCAGTATTGCGTTTGCGGTTGCACAACGTATGTAACTATGCGCTTTCAGCACTTGTCCATTTTGCAGTATATGACTTTTCGATAAAAAATATTTTTTTTCAGTACAAGCTTTGTTATACAGTGGAAAACGCTGATACTCCAGTACTGAGTTTGCGGTTGCACAACGTATGTAACTATGCGCTTTCAGCACTTGTCCATTTTGCAGTATATGACTTTTCGATAAAAAATATTTTTTTTCAGTACAAGCTTTATTATACAGTGGAAAACGCTGATACCCCAGTACTGAGTTTGCGGTTGCACAACGTATGTAACCATGCGATTTCAGCACTTGTCCATTTTGCAGTATACGACTATTCGGTAAAAAATATTTTTTTTCAGTACAAGCTTTGTTATACAGTGGAAAACGCTGATACTCCAGTACTGAGTTTGCGGTTGCACAACGTATGTAACTATGCGATTTCAGCACTTGTCCATTTTGCAGTATATGAATTTTCGATAAAAAATATTTTTTTTCAGTACAAGCTTTATTATACAGTGGAAAACGCTGATACTCCAGTACTGAGTTTGCGGTTGCACAACGTATGTAACCATGCGATTTCAGCACTTGTCCATTTTGAAGTATTCGACTTTTCGGTAAAAAATATATTTTATTCAGTACAAGCTTTATTATACAGTGGAAAACGCTGATACTCCAGTATTGCGTTTGCGGTTGCACAACGTATGTAACTATGCGCTTTCAGCACTTGTCCATTTTGCAGTATATGACTTTTCGATAAAAAATATTTTTTTTCAGTACAAGCTTTATTATACAGTGGAAAACGCTGATACTCCAGTACTGAGTTTGCGGTTGCACAACGTATGTAACTATGCGCTTTCAGCACTTGTCCATTTTGCAGTATATGACTTTTCGATAAAAAATATTTTTTTTCAGTACAAGCTTTATTATACAGTGGAAAACGCTGATACCCCAGTACTGAGTTTGCGGTTGCACAACGTATGTAACCATGCGATTTCAGCACTTGTCCATTTTGCAGTACACGACTATTCGGTAAAAAATATTTTTTTTCAGTACAAGCTTTGTTATACAGTGGAAAATGCTGATACTCCAGTTTTGCGTTTGCGGTTGCACAACGTATGTAACTATGCGCTTTCAGCACTTGTCCATTTTGCAGTATATGACTTTTCGATAAAAAATATTTTTTTTCAGTACAAGCTTTATTATACAGTGGAAAACGCTGATACTCCAGTATTGCGTTTGCGGTTGCACAACGTATGTAACTATGCGCTTTCAGCACTTGTCCATTTTGCAGTATATGACTTTTCGATAAAAAATATTTTTTTAGTACAAGCTTTATTATACAGTGGACAACGCTGATACTCCAGTATTGCGTTTGCGGTTGCACAACGTATGTAACTATGCGCTTTCAGCACTTGTCCATTTTGCAGTATATGACTTTTCGATAAAAAATATTTTTTTTCAGTACAAGCTTTATTATACAGTGGAAAACGCTGATACTCCAGTACTGAGTTTGCGGTTGCACAACGTATGTAACTATGCGCTTTCAGCACTTGTTCATTTTGCAGTATATGACTTTTCGATAAAAAATATTTTTTTTCAGTACAAGCTTTATTATACAGTGGAAAACGCTGATACCCCAGTACTGAGTTTGCGGTTGCACAACGTATGTAACCATGCGATTTCAGCACTTGTCCATTTTGCAGTATACGACTATTCGGTAAAAAATATTTTTTTTCAGTACAAGCTTTGTTATACAGTGGAAAACGCTGATACTCCAGTTTTGCGTTTGCGGTTGCACAACGTATGTAACTATGCGCTTTCAGCACTTGTCCATTTTGCAGTATATGACTTTTCGATAAAAAATATTTTTTTTCAGTACAAGCTTTATTATACAGTGGAAAACGCTGATACTCCAGTACTGAGGTTGCGGTTGCACAACGTATGTAACTATGCGATTTCAGCACTTGTCCATTTTGCAGTATACGACTTTTCGGTAAAAAATATTTTATTTCAGTACAAGCTTTATTATACAGTGGAAAACGCTGGTACTCCAGCATTGCTTTTGCGGTTGCACAACGTATGTAACTATGCGATTTCAGCACTTGTCCATTTTGCAGTATATGACTTTTCGATAAAAAATGTTTTTTTTCAGTACAAGCTTTATTATACAGTGGAAAACGCTGATACTCCAGTAATAAGTTTGCGGTTGCACAACGTATGTAACTATGCGATTTCAGCACTTGTCCATCTTGCAGTATATGACTTTTCGATAAAAAATATTTTTTTTCATTACAAGCTTTATTATACAGTGGAAAACGCTGGTACTCCAGTATTGCTTTTGCGGTTGCACAACGTATGTAACTATGGGATTTCAGCACTTGTCCATTTTGCAGTATATGACTTTTCGATAAAAAATATTTTTTTTTAGTACAAGCTTTATTATACAGTGGAAAACGCTGATACTCCAGTATTGCGTTTGCGGTTGCACAACGTGTGTAACTATGCGATTTCAGCACTTGTCCATTTTGCAGTATATGACTTTTCGATAAAAAATATTTTTTTTCAGTACAAGCTTTATTATACAGTGGAAAACGCTGATACTCCAGTATTGCGTTTGCGGTTGCACAACGTATGTAACTATGGGCTTTCAGCACTTGTCCATTTTGCAGTATATGACTTTTCGATAAAAAATATTTTTTTTCAGTACAAGCTTTATTATACAGTGGAAAACGCTGATACTCCAGTACTGAGGTTGCGGTTGCACAACGTATGTAACTATGCGATTTCAGCACTTGTCCATTTTGCAGTATACGACTTTTCGGTAAAAAATATTTTATTTCAGTACAAGCTTTATTATACAGTGGAAAACGCTGGTACTCCAGCATTGCTTTTGCGGTTGCACAACGTATGTAACTATGCGATTTCAGCACTTGTCCATTTTGCAGTATATGACTTTTCGACAAAAAATAGTTTTTTTTCTGTACAAGCTTTATTATACAGTGGAAAAGGCTGATACTCCAGTATTGCGTTTGCGGTTGCACAATGTATGTAACTATGCGATTTCAGCACTTGTCCATTTTGCAGTATATGACTTTTCGATAAAAAATGTTTTTTTTCAGTACAAGCTTTATTATACAGTGGAAAACGCTGATACTCCAGTAATGAGTTTGCGGTTGCACAACGTATGTAACTATGCGATTTCAGCACTTGTCCATCTTGCAGTATATGACTTTTCGATAAAAAATATTTTTTTTCATTACAAGCTTTATTATACAGTGGAAAACGCTGGTACTCCAGTATTGCTTTTGCGGTTGCACAACGTATGTAACTATGCGATTTCAGCACTTGTCCATTTTGCAGTATATGACTTTTCGATAAAAAATATTTTTTTTCAGTACAAGCTTTATTATACAGTGGAAAACGCTGATACTCCAGTATTGCGTTTGCGGTTGCACAACGTGTGTAACTATGCGATTTCAGCACTTGTCCATTTTGCAGTATATGACTTTTCGATAAAAAATATTTTTTTTCAGTACAAGCTTTATTATACAGTGGAAAACGCTGATACTCCAGTATTGCGTTTGCGGTTGCACAACGTATGTAACTATGGGCTTTCAGCACTTGTCCATTTTGCAGTATATGACTTTTCGATAAAAAATATTTTTTTTCAGTACAAGCTTTATTATACAGTGGAAAACGCTGATACTCCAGTATTGCGTTTGCGGTTGCACAACGTATGTAACTATGCGCTTTCAGCACTTGTCCATTTTGCAGTATATGACTTTTCGATAAAAAATATTTTTTTTCAGTACAAGCTTTATTATACAGTGGAAAACGCTGATACTCCAGTACTGAGTTTGCGGTTGCACAACGTATGTAACCATGCGATTTCAGCACTTGTCCATTTTGCAGTATATGACTTTTCGATAAAAAATATTTTTTTTCAGTACAAGCTTTATTATACATTGGAAAACGCTGATACTCCAGTACTGAGTTTGCGGTTGCACAACGTATGTAACCATGCGATTTCAGCACTTGTCCATTTTGCAGTATACGACTTTTCGGTAAAAAATATTTTTTTTCAGTACAAGCTTTATTATACAGTGGAAAACGCTGATACTCCAGTACTGAGTTTGCGGTTGCACAACGTATGTAACTATGCGATTTCAGCACTTGTCCATTTTGCAGTATATGAATTTTCGATAAAAAATATTTTTTGTCAGTACAAGCTTTATTATACCGTGGAAAACGCTGATACTCCAGTACTGAGTTTGCGGTTGCACAACGTATGTAACTATGCGATTTCAGCACTTGTCCATTTTGCAGTATATGAATTTTCGATAAAAAATATTTTTTGTCAGTACAAGCTTTATTATACAGTGGAAAACGCTGATACTCCAGTATTGCGTTTGCGGTTGCACAACGTATGTAACTATGGGCTTTCAGCACTTGTCCATTTTGCAGTATATGACTTTTCGATAAAAAATATTTTTTTTCAGTACAAGCTTTATTATACAGTGGAAAACGCTGATACTCCAGTATTGCGTTTGCGGTTGCACAACGTATGTAACTATGCGCTTTCAGCACTTGTCCATTTTGCAGTATATGACTTTTCGATAAAAAATATTTTTTTTCAGTACAAGCTTTATTATACAGTGGAAAACGCTGATACTCCAGTACTGAGTTTGCGGTTGCACAACGTATGTAACCATGCGATTTCAGCACTTGTCCATTTTGCAGTATATGACTTTTCGATAAAAAATATTTTTTTTCAGTACAAGCTTTATTATACATTGGAAAACGCTGATACTCCAGTACTGAGTTTGCGGTTGCACAACGTATGTAACCATGCGATTTCAGCACTTGTCCATTTTGCAGTATACGACTTTTCGGTAAAAAATATTTTTTTTCAGTACAAGCTTTATTATACAGTGGAAAACGCTGATACTCCAGTACTGAGTTTGCGGTTGCACAACGTATGTAACTATGCGATTTCAGCACTTGTCCATTTTGCAGTATATGAATTTTCGATAAAAAATATTTTTTGTCAGTACAAGCTTTATTATACCGTGGAAAACGCTGATACTCCAGTACTGAGTTTGCGGTTGCACAACGTATGTAACTATGCGATTTCAGCACTTGTCCATTTTGCAGTATATGAATTTTCGATAAAAAATATTTTTTTTCAGTACAAGCTTTATTATACAGTGGAAAACGCTGATACTCCAGTATTGCGTTTGCGGTTGCACAACGTATGTAACTATGCGCTTTCAGCACTTGTCCATTTTGCAGTATATGACTTTTCGATAAAAAATATTTTTTTTCAGTACAAGCTTTATTATACAGTGGAAAACGCTGATACTCCAGTACTGAGTTTGCGGTTGCACAACGTATGTAACCATGCGATTTCAGCACTTGTCCATTTTGCAGTATATGACTTTTCGATAAAAAATATTTTTTTTCAGTACAAGCTTTATTATACATTGGAAAACGCTGATACTCCAGTACTGAGTTTGCGGTTGCACAACGTATGTAACCATGCGATTTCAGCACTTGTCCATTTTGCAGTATACGACTTTTCGGTAAAAAATATTTTTTTTCAGTACAAGCTTTATTATACAGTGGAAAACGCTGATACTCCAGTACTGAGTTTGCGGTTGCACAACGTATGTAACTATGCGATTTCAGCACTTGTCCATTTTGCAGTATATGAATTTTCGATAAAAAATATTTTTTGTCAGTACAAGCTTTATTATACCGTGGAAAACGCTGATACTCCAGTACTGAGTTTGCGGTTGCACAACGTATGTAACTATGCGATTTCAGCACTTGTCCATTTTGCAGTATATGAATTTTCGATAAAAAATATTTTTTGTCAGTACAAGCTTTATTATACAGTGGAAAACGCTGATACTCCAGTACTGAGTTTGCGGTTGCACAACGTATGTAACCATGCGATTTCAGCACTTGTCCATTTTGCAGTATACGACTATTCGGTAAAAAATATTTTTTTTCAGTACAAGCTTTATTATACAGTGGAAAACGCTGATACTCCAGTTTTGCGTTTGCGGTTGCACAACGTATGTAACTATGCGCTTTCAGCACTTGTCCATTTTGCAGTATATGACTTTTCGATAAAAAATATTTTTTTTCAGTACAAGCTTTATTATACAGTGGAAAACGCTGATACTCCAGTACTGAGTTTGCGGTTGCACAACGTATGTAATCATGCGATTTCAGCACTTGTCCATTTTTCAGTATATGACTTTTCGATAAAAAATATTTTTTTTCAGTACAAGCTTTATTATACAGTGGAAAACGCTGATACTCCAGTAATGAGTTTGCGGTTGCACAACGTATGTAACTATGCGATTTCAGCACTTGTCCATCTTGCAGTATATGACTTTTCGATAAAAAATATTTTTTTTCATTACAAGCTTTATTATACAGTGGAAAACGCTGGTACTCCAGTATTGCTTTTGCGGTTGCACAACGTATTTAACTATGCGATTTCAGCACTTGTCCATTTTGCAGTATATAACTTTTCGATAAAAAATATTTTTTTTCAGTACAAGCTTTATTATACAGTGGAAAACGCTGATACTCCAGTATTGCGTTTGCGGTTGCACAACGTATGTAACTATGCGATTTCAGCACTTGTCCATTTTGCAGTATATGACTTTTCGATAAAAAATATTTTTTTTCAGTACAAGCTTTATTATACAGTGGAAAACGCTGATACTCCAGTATTGCGTTTGCGGTTGCACAACGTATGTAACTATGCGCTTTCAGCACTTGTCCATTTTGCAGTATATGACTTTTCGATAAAAAATATTTTTTTAGTACAAGCTTTATTATACAGTGGACAACGCTGATACTCCAGTATTGCGTTTGCGGTTGCACAACGTATGTAACTATGCGCTTTCAGCACTTGTCCATTTTGCAGTATATGACTTTTCGATAAAAAATATTTTTTTTCAGTACAAGCTTTATTATACAGTGGAAAACGCTGATACTCCAGTACTGAGTTTGCGGTTGCACAACGTATGTAACTATGCGCTTTCAGCACTTGTTCATTTTGCAGTATATGACTTTTCGATAAAAAATATTTTTTTTCAGTACAAGCTTTATTATACAGTGGAAAACGCTGATACCCCAGTACTGAGTTTGCGGTTGCACAACGTATGTAACCATGCGATTTCAGCACTTGTCCATTTTGCAGTATACGACTATTCGGTAAAAAATATTTTTTTTCAGTACAAGCTTTGTTATACAGTGGTAAACGCTGATACTCCAGTTTTGCGTTTGCGGTTGCACAACGTATGTAACTATGCGCTTTCAGCACTTGTCCATTTTGCAGTATATGACTTTTCGATAAAAAATATTTTTTTTCAGTACAAGCTTTATTATACAGTGGAAAACGCTGATACTCCAGTACTGAGGTTGCGGTTGCACAACGTATGTAACTATGCGATTTCAGCACTTGTCCATTTTGCAGTATACGACTTTTCGGTAAAAAATATTTTATTTCAGTACAAGCTTTATTATACAGTGGAAAACGCTGGTACTCCAGCATTGCTTTTGCGGTTGCACAACGTATGTAACTATGCGATTTCAGCACTTGTCCATTTTGCAGTATATGACTTTTCGACAAAAAATAGTTTTTTTTCTGTACAAGCTTTATTATACAGTGGAAAAGGCTGATACTCCAGTATTGCGTTTGCGGTTGCACAATGTATGTAACTATGCGATTTCAGCACTTGTCCATTTTGCAGTATATGACTTTTCGATAAAAAATGTTTTTTTTCAGTACAAGCTTTATTATACAGTGGAAAACGCTGATACTCCAGTAATGAGTTTGCGGTTGCACAACGTATGTAACTATGCGATTTCAGCACTTGTCCATCTTGCAGTATATGACTTTTCGATAAAAAATATTTTTTTTCATTACAAGCTTTATTATACAGTGGAAAACGCTGGTACTCCAGTATTGCTTTTGCGGTTGCACAACGTATGTAACTATGCGATTTCAGCACTTGTCCATTTTGCAGTATATGACTTTTCGATAAAAAATATTTTTTTTCAGTACAAGCTTTATTATACAGTGGAAAACGCTGATACTCCAGTATTGCGTTTGCGGTTGCACAACGTGTGTAACTATGCGATTTCAGCACTTGTCCATTTTGCAGTATATGACTTTTCGATAAAAAATATTTTTTTTCAGTACAAGCTTTATTATACAGTGGAAAACGCTGATACTCCAGTATTGCGTTTGCGGTTGCACAACGTATGTAACTATGGGCTTTCAACACTTGTCCATTTTGCAGTATATGACTTTTCGATAAAAAATATTTTTTTTCAGTACAAGCTTTATTATACAGTGGAAAACGCTGATACTCCAGTATTGCGTTTGCGGTTGCACAACGTATGTAACTATGCGCTTTCAGCACTTGTCCATTTTGCAGTATATGACTTTTCGATAAAAAATATTTTTTTTCAGTACAAGCTTTATTATACAGTGGAAAACGCTGATGCTCCAGTACTGAGTTTGCGGTTGCACAACGTATGTAACCATGCGATTTCAGCACTTGTCCATTTTGCAGTATATGACTTTTCGATAAAAAATATTTTTTTTCAGTACAAGCTTTATTATACATTGGAAAACGCTGATACTCCAGTACTGAGTTTGCGGTTGCACAACGTATGTAACCATGCGATTTCAGCACTTGTCCATTTTGCAGTATACGACTTTTCGGTAAAAAATATTTTTTTTCAGTACAAGCTTTATTATACAGTGGAAAACGCTGATACTCCAGTACTGAGTTTGCGGTTGCACAACGTATGTAACTATGCGATTTCAGCACTTGTCCATTTTGCAGTATATGAATTTTCGATAAAAAATATTTTTTGTCAGTACAAGCTTTATTATACCGTGGAAAACGCTGATACTCCAGTACTGAGTTTGCGGTTGCACAACGTATGTAACTATGCAATTTCAGCACTTGTCCATTTTGCAGTACATGAATTTTCGATAAAAAATATTTTTTGTCAGAACAAGCTTTATTATACAGTGGAAAACGCTGATACTCCAGTACTGAGTTTGAGGTTGCACAACGTATGTAACCATGCGATTTCAGCACTTGTCCATTTTGAAGTATACGACT
This sequence comes from Ascidia mentula, assembly GCF_947561715.1. Taxonomy (NCBI): domain Eukaryota; kingdom Metazoa; phylum Chordata; class Ascidiacea; order Phlebobranchia; family Ascidiidae; genus Ascidia; species Ascidia mentula. The sequence continues at coordinate 12,150,577 of NC_138568.1, forward strand.
TTTCGGTAAAAAATATATTTTATTCAGTACAAGCTTTATTATACGGTGGAAAACGCTGATACTCCAGTATTGCGTTTGCGGTTGCACAACGTATGTAACTATGCGCTTTCAGCACTTGTCCATTTTGCAGTATATGACTTTTCGATAAAAAATATTTTTTTTCAGTACAAGCTTTATTATACAGTGGAAAACGCTGATACTCCAGTACTGAGTTTGCGGTTGCACAACGTATGTAACTATGCGCTTTCAGCACTTGTCCATTTTGCAGTATATGACTTTTCGATAAAAAATATTTTTTTTCAGTACAAGCTTTATTATACAGTGGAAAACACTGATACCCCAGTACTGAGTTTGCGGTTGCACAACGTATGTAACCATGCGATTTCAGCACTTGTCCATTTTGCAGTACACGACTATTCGGTAAAAAATATTTTTTTTCAGTACAAGCTTTGTTATACAGTCGAAAACGCTGATACTCCAGTTTTGCGTTTGCGGTTGCACAACGTATGTAACTATGCGCTTTCAGCACTTGTCCATTTTGCAGTATATGACTTTTCGATAAAAAATATTTTTTTTCAGTACAAGCTTTATTATACAGTGGAAAACGCTGATACTCCAGTATTGCGTTTGCGGTTGCACAACGTATGTAACTATGCGCTTTCAGCACTTGTCCATTTTGCAGTATATGACTTTTCGATAAAAAATATTTTTTTTCAGTACAAGCTTTATTATACAGTGGACAACGCTGATACTCCAGTATTGCGTTTGCGGTTGCACAACGTATGTAACTATGCGCTTTCAGCACTTGTCCATTTTGCAGTATATGACTTTTCGACAAAAAATATTTTTTTTCAGTACAAGCTTTGTTATACAGTGGAAAACGCTGATACTCCAGTACTGAGTTTGCGGTTGCACAACGTATGTAACTATGCGCTTTCAGCACTTGTCCATTTTGCAGTATATGACTTTTCGATAAAAAATATTTTTTTTCAGTACAAGCTTTATTATACAGTGGAAAACGCTGATACCCCAGTACTGAGTTTGCGGTTGCACAACGTATGTAACCATGCGATTTCAGCACTTGTCCATTTTGCAGTATACGACTATTCGGTAAAAAATATTGTTTTTTCAGTACAAGCTTTGTTATACAGTGGAAAACGCTGATACTCCAGTACTGAGTTTGCGGTTGCACAACGTATGTAACTATGCGATTTCAGCACTTGTCCATTTTGCAGTATATGAATTTTCGATAAAAAATATTTTTTTTCAGTACAAGCTTTATTATACAGTGGAAAACGCTGATACTCCAGTACTGAGTTTGCGGTTGCACAACGTATGTAATCATGCGATTTCAGCACTTGTCCATTTTGAAGTATTCGACTTTTCGGTAAAAAATATATTTTATTCAGTACAAGCTTTATTATACAGTGGAAAACGCTGATACTCCAGTATTGCGTTTGCGGTTGCACAACGTATGTAACTATGCGCTTTCAGCACTTGTCCATTTTGCAGTATATGACTTTTCGATAAAAAATATTTTTTTTCAGTACAAGCTTTATTATACAGTGGAAAACGCTGATACTCCAGTACTGAGTTTGCGGTTGCACAACGTATGTAACTATGCGCTTTCAGCACTTGTCCATTTTGCAGTATATGACTTTTCGATAAAAAATATTTTTTTTCAGTACAAGCTTTATTATACAGTGGAAAACGCTGATACCCCAGTACTGAGTTTGCGGTTGCACAACGTATGTAACTATGCGATTTCAGCACTTGTCCATTTTGCAGTACACGACTATTCGGTAAAAAATATTTTTTTTCAGTACAAGCTTTGTTATACAGTGGAAAATGCTAATACTCCAGTTTTGCGTTTGCGGTTGCACAACGTATGTAACTATGCGCTTTCAGCACTTGTCCATTTTGCAGTATATGACTTTTCGATAAAAAATATTTTTTTTCAGTACAAGCTTTATTTTGCAGTGGAAAACGCTGATACTCCAGTACTGAGTTTGCGGTTGCACAACGTATGTAACTATGCGATTTCAGCACTTGTCCATTTTGCAGTATACGACTTTTCGATAAAAAACATTTTTTTTCAGTACAAGCTTTATTATACATTGGAAAACGCTGATACTCCAGTTTTGCGTTTGCGGTTGCACAACGTATGTAACTATGCGCTTTCAGCACTTGTCCATTTTGCAGTATATGACTTTTCGATAAAAATTTTTTTTTTCAGTACAAGCTTTATTATACAGTGGAAAACGCTGATACTCCAGTACTGAGTTTGCGGTTGCACAACGTATGTAACCATGCGATTTCAGCACTTGTCCATTTTGCAGTATATGACTTTTCGATAAAAAATATTTTTTTTCAGTACAAGCTTTATTATACAGTGGAAAACGCTGATACTCCAGTACTGAGTTTGCGGTTGCACAACGTATGTAACCATGCGATTTCAGCACTTGTCCATTTTGCAGTATACAACTATTCGGTAAAAAATATTTTTTTTCAGTACAAGCTTTATTATACAGTGGAAAACGCTGATACTCCAGTTTTGCGTTTGCGGTTGCACAACGTATGTAACTATGCGCTTTCAGCACTTGTCCATTTTGCAGTATATGACTTTTCGAAAAAAATATTTTTTTTCAGTACAAGCTTTATTATACAGTGGAATACGCTGATACTCCAGTATTGCGTTTGCGGTTGCACAACGTATGTAACTATGCGATTTCAGCACTTGTCCATTTTGCAGTATATGACTTTTCGATAAAAAATATTTTTTTTCAGTACAAGCTTTATTATACAGTGGAAAACGCTGATACTCCAGTATTGCGTTTGCGGTTGCACAACGTATGTAACTTTGCGCTTTCAGCACTTGTCCATTTTGCAGTATATGACTTTTCGATAAAAAATATTTTTTTTCAGTACAAGCTTTATTATACAGTGGACAACGCTGATACTCCAGTATTGCGTTTGCGGTTGCACAACGTATGTAACTATGCGCTTTCAGCACTTGTCCATTTTGCAGTATATGACTTTTCGACAAAAAATAGTTTTTTTTCTGTACAAGCTTTATTATACAGTGGAAAAGGCTGATACTCCAGTATTGCGTTTGCGGTTGCACAATGTATGTAACTATGCGATTTCAGCACTTGTCCATTTTGCAGTATATGACTTTTCGATAAAAAATGTTTTTTTTCAGTACAAGCTTTATTATACAGTGGAAAACGCTGATACTCCAGTAATGAGTTTGCGGTTGCACAACGTATGTAACTATGCGATTTCAGCACTTGTCCATCTTGCAGTATATGACTTTTCGATAAAAAATATTTTTTTTCATTACAAGCTTTATTATACAGTGGAAAACGCTGGTACTCCAGTATTGCTTTTGCGGTTGCACAACGTATGTAACTATGCGATTTCAGCACTTGTCCATTTTGCAGTATATGACTTTTCGATAAAAAATATTTTTTTTCAGTACAAGCTTTATTATACAGTGGAAAACGCTGATACTCCAGTACTGAGTTTGCGGTTGCACAACGTATGTAACTATGCGCTTTCAGCACTTGTCCATTTTGCAGTATATGACTTTTCGATAAAAAATATTTTTTTTCAGTACAAGCTTTATTATACAGTGGAAAACGCTTATACCCCAGTACTGAGTTTGCGGTTGCACAACGTATGTAACCATGCGATTTCAGCACTTGTCCATATTGCAGTATATGACTTTTCGATAAAAATTTTTTTTTTCAGTACAAGCTTTATTATACAGTGGAAAACGCTGATACTCCAGTACTGAGTTTGCGGTTGCACAACGTATGTAACCATGCGATTTCAGCACTTGTCCATTTTTCAGTATATGAATTTTCGATAAAAAATTTTTTTTTTCAGTACAAGCTTTATTATACATTGGAAAACGCTGATACTCCAGTACTGAGTTTGCGGTTGCACAACGTATGTAACCATGCGATTTCAGCACTTGTCCATTTTGCAGTATACGACTATTCGGTAAAAAATATTTTTTTTCAGTACAAGCTTTATTATACAGTGGAAAACGCTGATACTCCAGTTTTGCGTTTGCGGTTGCACAACGTATGTAACTATGCGCTTTCAGCACTTGTCCATTTTGCAGTATATGACTTTTCGACAAAAAATATTTTTTTTCAGTACAAGCTTTATTATACAGTGGAAAACGCTGATACTCCAGTATTGCGTTTGCGGTTGCACAACGTATGTAACTATGCGATTTCAGCACTTGTCCATTTTGCAGTATATGACTTTTCGATAAAAAATATTTTTTTTCAGTACAAGCTTTATTATACAGTGGAAAACGCTGATACTCCAGTATTGCGTTTGCGGTTGCACAACGTATGTAACTATGCGCTTTCAGCACTTGTCCATTTTGCAGTATATGACTTTTCGATAAAAAATATTTTTTTTCAGTACAAGCTTTATTATACAGTGGACAACGCTGATACTCCAGTATTGCGTTTGCGGTTGCACAACGTATGTAACTATGCGCTTTCAGCACTTGTCCATTTTGCAGTATATGACTTTTCGACAAAAAATAGTTTTTTTTCTGTACAAGCTTTATTATACAGTGGAAAAGGCTGATACTCCAGTATTGCGTTTGCGGTTGCACAATGTATGTAACTATGCGATTTCAGCACTTGTCCATTTTGCAGTATATGACTTTTCGATAAAAAATGTTTTTTTTCAGTACAAGCTTTATTATACAGTGGAAAACGCTGATACTCCAGTAATGAGTTTGCGGTTGCACAACGTATGTAACTATGCGATTTCAGCACTTGTCCATCTTGCAGTATATGACTTTTCGATAAAAAATATTTTTTTTCATTACAAGCTTTATTATACAGTGGAAAACGCTGGTACTCCAGTATTGCTTTTGCGGTTGCACAACGTATGTAACTATGCCATTTCAGCACTTGTCCATTTTGCAGTATATGACTTTTCGATAAAAAATATTTTTTTTCAGTACAAGCTTTATTATACAGTGGAAAACGCTGATACTCCAGTATTGCGTTTGCGGTTGCACAACGTATGTAACTATGCGATTTCAGCACTTGTCCATTTTGCAGTATATGACTTTTCGATAAAAAATATTTTTTTTCAGTACAAGCTTTATTATACAGTGGAAAACGCTGATACTCCAGTATTGCGTTTGCGGTTGCACAACGTATGTAACTATGCGCTTTCAGCACTTGTCCATTTTGCAGTATATGACTTTTCGATAAAAAATATTTTTTTTCAGTACAAGCTTTATTATACAGTGGAAAACGCTGATACTCCAGTATTGCGTTTGCGGTTGCACAACGTATGTAACTATGCGCTTTCAGCACTTGTCCATTTTGCAGTATATGACTTTTCGATAAAAAATATTTTTTTTCAGTACAAGCTTTATTATACAGTGGAAAACGCTGATACTCCAGTACTGAGTTTGCGGTTGCACAACGTATGTAACCATGCGATTTCAGCACTTGTCCATTTTGCAGTATATGACTTTTCGATAAAAAATATTTTTTTTCAGTACAAGCTTTATTATACATTGGAAAACGCTGATACTCCAGTACTGAGTTTGCGGTTGCACAACGTATGTAACCATGCGATTTCAGCACTTGTCCATTTTGCAGTATACGACTTTTCGGTAAAAAATATTTTTTTTCAGTACAAGCTTTATTATACAGTGGAAAACGCTGATACTCCAGTACTGAGTTTGCGGTTGCACAACGTATGTAACTGTGCGCTTTCAGCACTTGTCCATTTTGCAGTATATGACTTTTCGATAAAAAATATTTTTTTTCAGTACAAGCTTTATTATACAGTGGAAAACGCTGATACTCCAGTTTTGCGTTTGCGGTTGCACAACGTATGTAACTATGCGCTTTCAGCACTTGTCCATTTTGCAGTATATGACTTTTCGATAAAAATTGTTTTTTTCTGTACAAGCTTTATTATACCGTGGAAAACGCTGATACTCCAGTACTGAGTTTGCGGTTGCACAACGTATGTAACTATGCGATTTCAGCACTTGTCCATTTTGAAGTATATGAATTTTCGATAAAAAATATTTTTTGTCAGTACAAGCTTTATTATACAGTGGAAAACGCTGATACTCCAGTACTGAGTTTGCGGTTGCACAACGTATGTAACCATGCGATTTCAGCACTTGTCCATTTTGAAGTATACGACTTTTCGGTAAAAAATATATTTTATTCAGTACAAGCTTTATTATACGGTGGAAAACGCTGATACTCCAGTATTGCGTTTGCGGTTGCACAACGTATGTAACTATGCGCTTTCAGCACTTGTCCATTTTGCAGTATATGACTTTTCGATAAAAAATATTTTTTTTCAGTACAAGCTTTATTATACAGTGGAAAACGCTGATACTCCAGTACTGAGTTTGCGGTTGCACAACGTATGTAACTATGCGCTTTCAGCACTTGTCCATTTTGCAGTATATGACTTTTCGATAAAAAATATTTTTTTTCAGTACAAGCTTTATTATACAGTGGAAAACGCTTATACCCCAGTACTGAGTTTGCGGTTGCACAACGTATGTAACCATGCGATTTCAGCACTTGTCCATTTTGCAGTACACGACTATTCGGTAAAAAATATTTTTTTTCAGTACAAGCTTTGTTATACAGTGGAAAACGCTGATACTCCAGTTTTGCGTTTGCGGTTGCACAACGTATGTAACTATGCGCTTTCAGCACTTGTCCATTTTGCAGTATATGACTTTTCGATAAAAAATATTTTTTTTCAGTACAAGCTTTATTATACAGTGGAAAACGCTGATACTCCAGTATTGCGTTTGCGGTTGCACAACGTATGTAACTATGCGCTTTCAGCACTTGTCCATTTTGCAGTATATGACTTTTCGATAAAAAATATTTTTTTTCAGTACAAGCTTTATTATACAGTGGACAACGCTGATACTCCAGTATTGCGTTTGCGGTTGCACAACGTATGTAACTATGCGCTTTCAGCACTTGTCCATTTTGCAGTATATGACTTTTCGATAAAAAATATTTTTTTTCAGTACAAGCTTTGTTATACAGTGGAAAACGCTGATACTCCAGTACTGAGTTTGCGGTTGCACAACGTATGTAACTATACGCTTTCAGCACTTGTCCATTTTGCAGTATATGACTTTTCGATAAAAAATATTTTTTTTCAGTACAAGCTTTATTATACAGTGGAAAACGCTGATACCCCAGTACTGAGTTTGCGGTTGCACAACGTATGTAACCATGCGATTTCAGCACTTGTCCATTTTGCAGTATACGACTATTCGGTAAAAAATATTTTTTTTCAGTACAATCTTTGTTATACAGTGGAAAACGCTGATACTCCAGTACTGAGTTTGCGGTTGCACAACGTATGTAACTATGCGATTTCAGCACTTGTCCATTTTGCAGTATATGAATTTTCGATAAAAAATATTTTTTTTCAGTACAAGCTTTATTATACAGTGGAAAACGCTGATACTCCAGTACTGAGTTTGCGGTTGCACAACGTATGTAACTATGCGCTTTCAGCACTTGTCCATTTTTCAGTATATGACTTTTCGAAAAAAAAAATTTTTTTTCAGTACAAGCTTTATTATACAGTGGAAAACGCTGATACCCCAGTACTGAGTTTGCGGTTGCACAACGTATGTAACCATGCGATTTCAGCACTTGTCCATTTTGCAGTACACGACTATTCGGTAAAAAATATTTTTTTTCAGTACAAGCTTTGTTATACAGTGGAAAATGCTGATACTCCAGTTTTGCGTTTGCGGTTGCACAACGTATGTAACTATGCGCTTTCAGCACTTGTCCATTTTGCAGTATATGACTTTTCGATAAAAAATATTTTTTTTCAGTACAAGCTTTATTATGCAGTGGAAAACGCTGATACTCCAGTACTGAGTTTGCGGTTGCACAACGTATGTAACTATGCGATTTCAGCACTTGTCCATTTTGCAGTATACGACTTTTCGATAAAAAACATTTTTTTTCAGTACAAGCTTTATTATACATTGGAAAACGCTGATACTCCAGTTTTGCGTTTGCGGTTGCACAACGTATGTAACTATGCGCTTTCAGCACTTGTCCATTTTGCAGTATATGACTTTTCGATAAAAATTTTTTTTTTCAGTACAAGCTTTATTATACAGTGGAAAACGCTGATACTCCAGTACTGAGTTTGCGGTTGCACAACGTATGTAACCATGCGATTTCAGCACTTGTCCATTTTTCAGTATATGACTTTTCGATAAAAAATATTTTTTTTCAGTACAAGCTTTATTATACAGTGGAAAACGCTGATACTCCAGTACTGAGTTTGCGGTTGCACAACGTATGTAACCATGCGATTTCAGCACTTGTCCATTTTGCAGTATACGACTATTCGGTAAAAAATATTTTTTTTCAGTACAAGCTTTATTATACAGTGGAAAACGCTGATACTCCAGTTTTGCGTTTGCGGTTGCACAACGTATGTAACTATGCGCTTTCAGCACTTGTCCATTTTGCAGTATATGACTTTTCGACAAAAAATATTTTTTTTCAGTACAAGCTTTATTATACAGTGGAAAACGCTGATACCCCAGTATTGCGTTTGCGGTTGCACAACGTATGTAACTATGCGATTTCAGCACTTGTCCATTTTGCAGTATATGACTTTTCGATAAAAAATATTTTTTTTCAGTACAAGCTTTATTATACAGTGGAAAACGCTGATACTCCAGTATTGCGTTTGCGGTTGCACAACGTATGTAACTATGCGCTTTCAGCACTTGTCCATTTTGCAGTATATGACTTTTCGATAAAAAATATTTTTTTTCAGTACAAGCTTTATTATACAGTGGACAACGCTGATACTCCAGTATTGCGTTTGCGGTTGCACAACGTATGTAACTATGCGCTTTCAGCACTTGTCCATTTTGCAGTATATGACTTTTCGACAAAAAATAGTTTTTTTTCTGTACAAGCTTTATTATACATTGGAAAAGGCTGATACTCCAGTATTGCGTTTGCGGTTGCACAATGTATGTAACTATGCGATTTCAGCACTTGTCCATTTTGCAGTATATGACTTTTCGATAAAAAATGTTTTTTTTCAGTACAAGCTTTATTATACAGTGGAAAACGCTGATACTCCAGTAATGAGTTTGCGGTTGCACAACGTATGTAACTATGCGATTTCAGCACTTGTCCATCTTGCAGTATATGACTTTTCGATAAAAAATTTTTTTTTTCATTACAAGCTTTATTATACAGTGGAAAACGCTGGTACTCCAGTATTGCTTTTGCGGTTGCACAACGTATGTAACTATGCCATTTCAGCACTTGTCCATTTTGCAGTATATGACTTTTCGATAAAAAATATTTTTTTTCAGTACAAGCTTTATTATACAGTGGAAAACGCTGATACTCCAGTATTGCGTTTGCGGTTGCACAACGTATGTAACTATGCGATTTCAGCACTTGTCCATTTTGCAGTATATGACTTTTCGATAAAAAATATTTTTTTTCAGTACAAGCTTTATTATACAGTGGAAAACGCTGATACTCCAGTATTGCGTTTGCGGTTGCACAACGTATGTAACTATGCGCTTTCAGCACTTGTCCATTTTGCAGTATATGACTTTTCGATAAAAAATATTTTTTTTCAGTACAAGCTTTATTATACAGTGGAAAACGCTGATACTCCAGTATTGCGTTTGCGGTTGCACAACGTATGTAACTATGCGCTTTCAGCACTTGTCCATTTTGCAGTATATGACTTTTCGATAAAAAATATTTTTTTTCAGTACAAGCTTTATTATACAGTGGAAAACGCTGATACTCCAGTACTGAGTTTGCGGTTGCACAACGTATGTAACCATGCGATTTCAGCACTTGTCCATTTTGCAGTATATGACTTTTCGATAAAAAATATTTTTTTTCAGTACAAGCTTTATTATACATTGGAAAACGCTGATACTCCAGTACTGAGTTTGCGGTTGCACAACGTATGTAACCATGCGATTTCAGCACTTGTCCATTTTGCAGTATACGACTTTTCGGTAAAAAATATTTTTTTTCAGTACAAGCTTTATTATACAGTGGAAAACGCTGATACTCCAGTACTGAGTTTGCGGTTGCACAACGTATGTAACTGTGCGCTTTCAGCACTTGTCCATTTTGCAGTATATGACTTTTCGATAAAAAATATTTTTTTTCAGTACAAGCTTTATTATACAGTGGAAAACGCTGATACTCCAGTTTTGCGTTTGCGGTTGCACAACGTATGTAACTATGCGCTTTCAGCACTTGTCCATTTTGCAGTATATGACTTTTCGATAAAAATTGTTTTTTTCTGTACAAGCTTTATTATACCGTGGAAAACGCTGATACTCCAGTACTGAGTTTGCGGTTGCACAACGTATGTAACTATGCGATTTCAGCACTTGTCCATTTTGAAGTATATGAATTTTCGATAAAAAATATTTTTTGTCAGTACAAGCTTTATTATACAGTGGAAAACGCTGATACTCCAGTACTGAGTTTGCGGTTGCACAACGTATGTAACCATGCGATTTCAGCACTTGTCCATTTTGAAGTATACGACTTTTCGGTAAAAAATATATTTTATTCAGTACAAGCTTTATTATACGGTGGAAAACGCTGATACTCCAGTATTGCGTTTGCGGTTGCACAACGTATGTAACTATGCGCTTTCAGCACTTGTCCATTTTGCAGTATATGACTTTTCGATAAAAAATATTTTTTTTCAGTACAAGCTTTATTATACAGTGGAAAACGCTGATACTCCAGTACTGAGTTTGCGGTTGCACAACGTATGTAACTATGCGCTTTCAGCACTTGTCCATTTTGCAGTATATGACTTTTCGATAAAAAATATTTTTTTTCAGTACAAGCTTTATTATACAGTGGAAAACGCTTATACCCCAGTACTGAGTTTGCGGTTGCACAACGTATGTAACCATGCGATTTCAGCACTTGTCCATTTTGCAGTACACGACTATTCGGTAAAAAATATTTTTTTTCAGTACAAGCTTTGTTATACAGTGGAAAACGCTGATACTCCAGTTTTGCGTTTGCGGTTGCACAACGTATGTAACTATGCGCTTTCAGCACTTGTCCATTTTGCAGTATATGACTTTTCGATAAAAAATATTTTTTTTCAGTACAAGCTTTATTATACAGTGGAAAACGCTGATACTCCAGTATTGCGTTTGCGGTTGCACAACGTATGTAACTATGCGCTTTCAGCACTTGTCCATTTTGCAGTATATGACTTTTCGATAAAAAATATTTTTTTTCAGTACAAGCTTTATTATACAGTGGACAACGCTGATACTCCAGTATTGCGTTTGCGGTTGCACAACGTATGTAACTATGCGCTTTCAGCACTTGTCCATTTTGCAGTATATGACTTTTCGATAAAAAATATTTTTTTTCAGTACAAGCTTTGTTATACAGTGGAAAACGCTGATACTCCAGTACTGAGTTTGCGGTTGCACAACGTATGTAACTATGCGCTTTCAGCACTTGTCCATTTTGCAGTATATGACTTTTCGATAAAAAATATTTTTTTTCAGTACAAGCTTTATTATACAGTGGAAAACGCTGATACCCCAGTACTGAGTTTGCGGTTGCACAACGTATGTAACCATGCGATTTCAGCACTTGTCCATTTTGCAGTATACGACTATTCGGTAAAAAATATTTTTTTTCAGTACAAGCTTTGTTATACAGTGGAAAACGCTGATACTCCAGTACTGAGTTTGCGGTTGCACAACGTATGTAACTATGCGATTTCAGCACTTGTCCATTTTGCAGTATATGAATTTTCGATAAAAAATATTTTTTTTCAGTACAAGCTTTATTATACAGTGGAAAACGCTGATACTCCAGTTTTGCGTTTGCGGTTGCACAACGTATGTAACTATGCGCTTTCAGCACTTGTCCATTTTGCAGTATATGACTTTTCGATAAAAAATATTTTTTTTCAGTACAAGCTTTATTATACAGTGGAAAACGCTGATACTCCAGTATTGCGTTTGCGGTTGCACAACGTATGTAACTATGCGCTTTCAGCACTTGTCCATTTTGCAGTATATGACTTTTCGATAAAAAATATTTTTTTTCAGTACAAGCTTTATTATACAGTGGACAACGCTGATACTCCAGTATTGCGTTTGCGGTTGCACAACGTATGTAACTATGCGCTTTCAGCACTTGTCCATTTTGCAGTATATGACTTTTCGATAAAAAATATTTTTTTTCAGTACAAGCTTTGTTATACAGTGGAAAACGCTGATACTCCAGTACTGAGTTTGCGGTTGCACAACGTATGTAACTATGCGCTTTCAGCACTTGTCCATTTTGCAGTATATGACTTTTCGATAAAAAATATTTTTTTTCAGTACAAGCTTTATTATACAGTGGAAAACGCTGATACCCCAGTACTGAGTTTGCGGTTGCACAACGTATGTAACCATGCGATTTCAGCACTTGTCCATTTTGCAGTATACGACTATTCGGTAAAAAATATTTTTTTTCAGTACAAGCTTTGTTATACAGTGGAAAACGCTGATACTCCAGTACTGAGTTTGCGGTTGCACAACGTATGTAACTATGCGATTTCAGCACTTGTCCATTTTGCAGTATATGAATTTTCGATAAAAAATATTTTTTTTCAGTACAAGCTTTATTATACAGTGGAAAACGCTGATACTCCAGTACTGAGTTTGCGGTTGCACAACGTATGTAACCATGCGATTTCAGCACTTGTCCATTTTGAAGTATTCGACTTTTCGGTAAAAAATATATTTTATTCAGTACAAGCTTTATTATACAGTGGAAAACGCTGATACTCCAGTATTGCGTTTGCGGTTGCACAACGTATGTAACTATGCGCTTTCAGCACTTGTCCATTTTGCAGTATATGACTTTTCGATAAAAAATATTTTTTTTCAGTACAAGCTTTATTATACAGTGGAAAACGCTGATACTCCAGTACTGAGTTTGCGGTTGCACAACGTATGTAACTATGCGCTTTCAGCACTTGTCCATTTTGCAGTATATGACTTTTCGATAAAAAATATTTTTTTTCAGTACAAGCTTTATTATACAGTGGAAAACGCTGATACCCCAGTACTGAGTTTGCGGTTGCACAACGTATGTAACCATGCGATTTCAGCACTTGTCCATTTTGCAGTACACGACTATTCGGTAAAAAATATTTTTTTTCAGTACAAGCTTTGTTATACAGTGGAAAATGCTGATACTCCAGTTTTGCGTTTGCGGTTGCACAACGTATGTAAATATGCGCTTTCAGCACTTGTCCATTTTGCAGTATATGACTTTTCGATAAAAAATATTTTTTTTCAGTACAAGCTTTATTATGCAGTGGAAAACGCTGATACTCCAGTACTGAGTTTGCGGTTGCACAACGTATGTAACTATGCGATTTCAGCACTTGTCCATTTTGCAGTATACGACTTTTCGATAAAAAACTTTTTTTTTCAGTACAAGCTTTATTATACATTGGAAAACGCTGATACTCCAGTTTTGCGTTTGCGGTTGCACAACGTATGTAACTATGCGCTTTCAGCACTTGTCCATTTTGCAGTATATGACTTTTCGATAAAAATTTTTTTTTTCAGTACAAGCTTTATTATACAGTGGAAAACGCTGATACTCCAGTACTGAGTTTGCGGTTGCACAACGTATGTAACCATGCGATTTCAGCACTTGTCCATTTTGCAGTATATGACTTTTCGATAAAAAATATTTTTTTTCAGTACAAGCTTTATTATACAGTGGAAAACGCTGATACTCCAGTACTGAGTTTGCGGTTGCACAACGTATGTAACCATGCGATTTCAGCACTTGTACATTTTGCAGTATACGACTATTCGGTAAAAAATATTTTTTTTCAGTACAAGCTTTATTATACAGTGGAAAACGCTGATACTCCAGTTTTGCGTTTGCGGTTGCACAACGTATGTAACTATGCGCTTTCAGCACTTGTCCATTTTGCAGTATATGACTTTTCGATAAAAAATATTTTTTTTCAGTACAAGCTTTATTATACAGTGGAAAACGCTGATACTCCAGTACTGAGTTTGCGGTTGCACAACGTATGTAACCATGCGATTTCAGCACTTGTCCATTTTGCAGTATATGACTTTTCGATAAAAAATATTTTTTTTCAGTACAAGCTTTATTATACAGTGGAAAACGCTGATACTCCAGTAATGAGTTTGCGGTTGCACAACGTATGTAACTATCCGATTTCAGCACTTGTCCATCTTGCAGTATATGACTTTTCGATAAAAAATATTTTTTTTCATTACAAGCTTTATTATACAGTGGAAAACGCTGGTACTCCAGTATTGCTTTTGCGGTTGCACAACGTATTTAACTATGCGATTTCAGTACTTGTCCATTTTGCAGTATAGGACTTTTCGATAAAAAATATTTTTTTTCAGTACAAGCTTTATTATACAGTGGAAAACGCTGATACTCCAGTATTGCGTTTGCGGTTGCACAACGTATGTAACTATGCGATTTCAGCACTTGTCCATTTTGCAGTATATGACTTTTCGATAAAAAATATTTTTTTTCAGTACAAGCTTTATTATACAGTGGAAAACGCTGATACTCCAGTATTGCGTTTGCGGTTGCACAACGTATGTAACTATGCGCTTTCAGCACTTGTCCATTTTGCAGTATATGACTTTTCGATAAAAAATATTTTTTTTCAGTACAAGCTTTATTATACAGTGGACAACGCTGATACTCCAGTATTGCGTTTGCGGTTGCACAACGTATGTAACTATGCGCTTTCAGCACTTGTCCATTTTGCAGTATATGACTTTTCGATAAAAAATATTTTTTTTCAGTACAAGCTTTATTATACAGTGGAAAACGCTGATACTCCAGTACTGAGTTTGCGGTTGCACAACGTATGTAACTATGCGCTTTCAGCACTTGTCCATTTTGCAGTATATGACTTTTCGATAAAAAATATTTTTTTTCAGTACAAGCTTTATTATACAGTGGAAAACGCTGATACCCCAGTACTGAGTTTGCGGTTGCACAACGTATGTAACCATGCGATTTCAGCACTTGTCCATTTTGCAGTATACGACTATTCGGTAAAAAATATTTTTTTTCAGTACAAGCTTTGTTATACAGTGGAAAACGCTGATACTCCAGTATTGCGTTTGCGGTTGCACAACGTATGTAACTATGCGCTTTCAGCACTTGTCCATTTTGCAGTATATGACTTTTCGATAAAAAATATTTTTTTTCAGTACAAGCTTTATTATACAGTGGAAAACGCTGATACTCCAGTACTGAGTTTGCGGTTGCACAACGTATGTAACTATGCGATTTCAGCACTTGTCCATTTTGCAGTATACGACTTTTCGGTAAAAAATATTTTATTTCAGTACAAGCTTTATTATACAGTGGAAAACGCTGGTACTCCAGCATTGCTTTTGCGGTTGCACAACGTATGTAACTATGCGATTTCAGCACTTGTCCATTTTGCAGTATATGACTTTTCGACAAAAAATAGTTTTTTTTCTGTACAAGCTTTATTATACAGTGGAAAAGGCTGATACTCCAGTATTGCGTTTGCGGTTGCACAATGTATGTAACTATGCGATTTCAGCACTTGTCCATTTTGCAGTATATGACTTTTCGATAAAAAATATTTTTTTTCAGTACAAGCTTTATTATACAGTGGAAAACGCTGATACTCCTGTAATGAGTTTGCGGTTGCACAACGTATGTAACTATGCGATTTCAGCACTTGTCCATCTTGCAGTATATGACTTTTCGATAAAAAATATTTTTTTTCATTACAAGCTTTATCATACAGTGGAAAACGCTGGTACTCCAGTATTGCTTTTGCGGTTGCACAACGTATGTAACTATGCGATTTCAGCACTTGTCCATTTAGCAGTATATGACTTTTCGATAAAAAATATTTTTTTTCAGTACAAGCTTTATTATACAGTGGAAAACGCTGATACTCCAGTATTGCGTTTGCGGTTGCACAACGTATGTAACTATGCGATTTCAGCACTTGTCCATTTTGCAGTATATGACTTTTCGATAAAAAATATTTTTTTTCAGTACAAGCTTTATTATACAGTGGAAAACGCTGATACTCCAGTATTGCGTTTGCGGTTGCACAACGTATGTAACTATGCGCTTTCAGCACTTGTCCATTTTGCAGTATATGACTTTTCGATAAAAAATATGTTTTTTTCAGTACAAGCTTTATTATACAGTGGAAAACGCTGATACTCCAGTATTGCGTTTGCGGTTGCACAACGTATGTAACTATGCGCTTTCAGCACTTGTCCATTTTGCAGTATATGACTTTTCGATAAAAAATATTTTTTTTCAGTACAAGCTTTATTATACAGTGGAAAACGCTGATACTCCAGTACTGAGTTTGCGGTTGCACAACGTATGTAACCATGCGATTTCAGCACTTGTCCATTTTGCAGTATATGACTTTTCGATAAAAAATATTTTTTTTCAGTACAAGCTTTATTATACATTGGAAAACGCTGATACTCCAGTACTGAGTTTGCGGTTGCACAACGTATGTAACCATGCGATTTCAGCACTTGTCCATTTTGCAGTATACGACTTTTCGGTAAAAAATATTTTTTTTCAGTACAAGCTTTATTATACAGTGGAAAACGCTGATACTCCAGTACTGAGTTTGCGGTTGCACAACGTATGTAACTGTGCGCTTTCAGCACTTGTCCATTTTGCAGTATATGACTTTTCGATAAAAAATATTTTTTTTCAGTACAAGCTTTATTATACAGTGGAAAACGCTGATACTCCAGTACTGAGTTTGCGGTTGCACAACGTATGTAACTATGCGATTTCAGCACTTGTCCATTTTGCAGTATATGAATTTTCGATAAAAAATATTTTTTGTCAGTACAAGCTTTATTATACAGTGGAAAACGCTGATACTCCAGTACTGAGTTTGCGGTTGCACAACGTATGTAACTATGCGATTTCAGCACTTGTCCATTTTGAAGTATACGACTTTTCGGTAAAAAATATATTTTATTCAGTACAAGCTTTATTATACGGTGGAAAACGCTGATACTCCAGTATTGCGTTTGCGGTTGCACAACGTATGTAACCATGCGATTTCAGCACTTGTCCATTTTGCAGTACACGACTATTCGGTAAAAAATATTTTTTTTCAGTACAAGCTTTGTTATACAGTGGAAAACGCTGATACTCCAGTTTTGCGTTTGCGGTTGCACAACGTATGTAACTATGCGCTTTCAGCACTTGTCCATTTTGCAGTATATGACTTTTCGATAAAAAATATTTTTTTTCAGTACAAACTTTATTATACAGTGGAAAACGCTGATACTCCAGTACTGAGTTTGCGGTTGCACAACGTATGTAACCATGCGATTTCAGCACTTGTCCATTTTTCAGTATATGAATTTTCGATAAAAAATATTTTTTTTCAGTACAAGCTTTATTATACAGTGGAAAACGCTGATACACCAGTAATGAGTTTGCGGTTGCACAACGTATGTAACTATGCGATTTCAGCACTTGTCCATCTTGCAGTATATGACTTTTCGATAAAAAATATTTTTTTTCATTACAAGCTTTATTATACAGTGGAAAACGCTGGTACTCCAGTATTGCTTTTGCGGTTGCACAACGTATTTAACTATGCGATTTCAGCACTTGTCCATTTTGCAGTATATGTCTTTTCGATAAAAAATATTTTTTTTCAGTACAAGCTTTATTATACAGTGGAAAACGCTGATACTCCAGTATTGCCTTTGCGGTTGCACAACGTATGTAACTATGCGATTTCAGCACTTGTCCATTTTGCAGTATATGACTTTTCGATAAAAAATATTTTTTTTCAGTACAAGCTTTATTATACAGTGGAAAACGCTGATACTCCAGTACTGAGTTTGCGGTTGCACAACGTATGTAACTATGCGCTTTCAGCACTTGTCCATTTTGCAGTATATGACTTTTCGATAAAAAATATTTTTTTTCAGTACAAGCTTTATTATACAGTGGAAAACGCTTATACCCCAGTACTGAGTTTGCGGTTGCACAACGTATGTAACCATGCGATTTCAGCACTTGTCCATTTTGCAGTACACGACTATTCGGTAAAAAATATTTTTTTTCAGTACAAGCTTTGTTATACAGTGGAAAACGCTGATACTCCAGTTTTGCGTTTGCGGTTGCACAACGTATGTAACTATGCGCTTTCAGCACTTGTCCATTTTGCAGTATATGACTTTTCGATAAAAAATATTTTTTTTCAGTACAAGCTTTATTATACATTGGAAAACGCTGATACTCCAGTACTGAGTTTGCGGTTGCACAACGTATGTAACCATGCGATTTCAGCACTTGTCCATTTTGCAGTATACGACTTTTCGGTAAAAAATATTTTTTTTCAGTACAAGCTTTATTATACAGTGGAAAACGCTGATACTCCAGTACTGAGTTTGCGGTTGCACAACGTATGTAACTGTGCGCTTTCAGCACTTGTCCATTTTGCAGTATATGACTTTTCGATAAAAAATATTTTTTTTCAGTACAAGCTTTATTATACAGTGGAAAACGCTGATACTCCAGTTTTGCGTTTGCGGTTGCACAACGTATGTAACTATGCGCTTTCAGCACTTGTCCATTTTGCAGTATATGACTTTTCGATAAAAAATTTTTTTTTTCTGTACAAGCTTTATTATACAGTGGAAAACGCTGATACTCCAGTACTGAGTTTGCGGTTGCACAACGTATGTAACCATGCGATTTCAGCACTTGTCCATTTTGAAGTATACGACTTTTCGGTAAAAAATATATTTTATTCAGTACAAGCTTTATTATACAGTGGAAAACGCTGATACTCCAGTATTGCGTTTGCGGTTGCACAACGTATGTAACTATGCGCTTTCAGCACTTGTCCATTTTGCAGTATATGACTTTTCGATAAAAAATATTTTTTTTCAGTACAAGCTTTATTATACAGTGGAAAACGCTGATACTCCAGTACTGAGTTTGCGGTTGCACAACGTATGTAACTATGCGCTTTCAGCACTTGTCCATTTTGCAGTATATGACTTTTCGATAAAAAATATTTTTTTTCAGTACAAGCTTTATTATACAGTGGAAAACGCTGATACTCCAGTATTGCGTTTGCGGTTGCACAACGTATGTAACTTTGCGCTTTCAGCACTTGTCCATTTTGCAGTATATGACTTTTCGATAAAAAATATTTTTTTTCAGTACAAGCTTTATTATACAGTGGACAACGCTGATACTCCAGTATTGCGTTTGCGGTTGCACAACGTATGTAACTATGCGCTTTCAGCACTTGTCCATTTTGCAGTATATGACTTTTCGACAAAAAATAGTTTTTTTTCTGTACAAGCTTTATTATACAGTGGAAAAGGCTGATACTCCAGTATTGCGTTTGCGGTTGCACAATGTATGTAACTATGCGATTTCAGCACTTGTCCATTTTGCAGTATATGACTTTTCGATAAAAAATGTTTTTTTTCAGTACAAGCTTTATTATACAGTGGAAAACGCTGATACTCCAGTAATGAGTTTGCGGTTGCACAACGTATGTAACTATGCGATTTCAGCACTTGTCCATCTTGCAGTATATGACTTTTCGATAAAAAATATTTTTTTTCATTACAAGCTTTATTATACAGTGGAAAACGCTGGTACTCCAGTATTGCTTTTGCGGTTGCACAACGTATGTAACTATGCGATTTCAGCACTTGTCCATTTTGCAGTATATGACTTTTCGATAAAAAATATTTTTTTTCAGTACAAGCTTTATTATACAGTGGAAAACGCTGATACTCCAGTATTGCGTTTGCGGTTGCACAACGTATGTAACTATGCGATTTCAGCACTTGTCCATTTTGCAGTATATGACTTTTCGATAAAAAATATTTTTTTTCAGTACAAGCTTTATTATACAGTGGAAAACGCTGATACTCCAGTATTGCGTTTGCGGTTGCACAACGTATGTAACTATGCGCTTTCAGCACTTGTCCATTTTGCAGTATATGACTTTTCGATAAAAAATATTTTTTTTCAGTACAAGCTTTATTATACAGTGGAAAACGCTGATACTCCAGTATTGCGTTTGCGGTTGCACAACGTATGTAACTATGCGCTTTCAGCACTTGTCCATTTTGCAGTATATGACTTTTCGATAAAAAATATTTTTTTTCAGAACAAGCTTTATTATACAGTGGAAAACGCTGATACTCCAGTACTGAGTTTGCGGTTGCACAACGTATGTAACCATGCGATTTCAGCACTTGTCCATTTTGCAGTATATGACTTTTCGATAAAAAATATTTTTTTTCAGTACAAGCTTTATTATACATTGGAAAACGCTGATACTCCAGTACTGAGTTTGCGGTTGCACAACGTATGTAACCATGCGATTTCAGCACTTGTCCATTTTGCAGTATACGACTTTTCGGTAAAAAATATTTTTTTTCAGTACAAGCTTTATTATACAGTGGAAAACGCTGATACTCCAGTACTGAGTTTGCGGTTGCACAACGTATGTAACTGTGCGCTTTCAGCACTTGTCCATTTTGCAGTATATGACTTTTCGATAAAAAATATTTTTTTTCAGTACAAGCTTTATTATACAGTGGAAAACGCTGATACTCCAGTTTTGCGTTTGCGGTTGCACAACGTATGTAAGTATGCGCTTTCAGCACTTGTCCATTTTGCAGTATATGACTTTTCGATAAAAATTGTTTTTTTCTGTACAAGCTTTATTATACAGTGGAAAACGCTGATACTCCAGTACTGAGTTTGCGGTTGCACAACGTATGTAACTATGCGATTTCAGCACTTGTCCATTTTGCAGTATATGAATTTTCGATAAAAAATATTTTTTGTCAGTACAAGCTTTATTATACAGTGGAAAACGCTGATACTCCAGTACTGAGTTTGCGGTTGCACAACGTATGTAACCATGCGATTTCAGCACTTGTCCATTTTGAAGTATACGACTTTTCGGTAAAAAATATATTTTATTCAGTACAAGCTTTATTATACGGTGGAAAACGCTGATACTCCAGTATTGCGTTTGCGGTTGCATAACGTATGTAACTATGCGCTTTCAGCACTTGTCCATTTTGCAGTATATGACTTTTCGATAAAAAATATTTTTTTTCAGTACAAGCTTTATTATACAGTGGAAAACGCTGATACTCCAGTACTGAGTTTGCGGTTGCACAACGTATGTAACTATGCGCTTTCAGCACTTGTCCATTTTGCAGTATATGACTTTTCGATAAAAAATATTTTTTTTCAGTACAAGCTTTATTATACAGTGGAAAACGCTTATACCCCAGTACTGAGTTTGCGGTTGCACAACGTATGTAACCATGCGATTTCAGCACTTGTCCATTTTGCAGTACACGACTATTCGGTAAAAAATATTTTTTTTCAGTACAAGCTTTGTTATACAGTGGAAAACGCTGATACTCCAGTTTTGCGTTTGCGGTTGCACAACGTATGTAACTATGCGCTTTCAGCACTTGTCCATTTTGCAGTATATGACTTTTCGATAAAAAATATTTTTTTTCAGTACAAGCTTTATTATACATTGGAAAACGCTGATACTCCAGTACTGAGTTTGCGGTTGCACAACGTATGTAACCATGCGATTTCAGCACTTGTCCATTTTGCAGTATACGACTTTTCGGTAAAAAATATTTTTTTTCAGTACAAGCTTTATTATACAGTGGAAAACGCTGATACTCCAGTACTGAGTTTGCGGTTGCACAACGTATGTAACTGTGCGCTTTCAGCACTTGTCCATTTTGCAGTATATGACTTTTCGATAAAAAATATTTTTTTTCAGTACAAGCTTTATTATACAGTGGAAAACGCTGATACTCCAGTACTGAGTTTGCGGTTGCACAACGTATGTAACCATGCGATTTCAGCACTTGTCCATTTTGCAGTATACGACTTTTCGGTAAAAAATATTTTTTTTCAGTACAAGCTTTATTATACAGTGGAAAACGCTGATACTCCAGTACTGAGTTTGCGGTTGCACAACGTATGTAACTGTGCGCTTTCAGCACTTGTCCATTTTGCAGTATATGACTTTTCGATAAAAAATATTTTTTTTCAGTACAAGCTTTATTATACAGTGGAAAACGCTGATACTCCAGTTTTGCGTTTGCGGTTGCACAACGTATGTAACTATGCGCTTTCAGCACTTGTCCATTTTGCAGTATATGACTTTTCGATAAAAAATTTTTTTTTCTGTACAAGCTTTATTATACAGTGGAAAACGCTGATACTCCAGTACTGAGTTTGCGGTTGCACAACGTATGTAACCATGCGATTTCAGCACTTGTCCATTTTGAAGTATACGACTTTTCGGTAAAAAATATATTTTATTCAGTACAAGCTTTATTATACAGTGGAAAACGCTGATACTCCAGTATTGCGTTTGCGGTTGCACAACGTATGTAACTATGCGCTTTCAGCACTTGTCCATTTTGCAGTATATGACTTTTCGATAAAAAATATTTTTTTTCAGTACAAGCTTTATTATACAGTGGAAAACGCTGATACTCCAGTACTGAGTTTGCGGTTGCACAACGTATGTAACTATGCGCTTTCAGCACTTGTCCATTTTGCAGTATATGACTTTTCGATAAAAAATATTTTTTTTCAGTACAAGCTTTGTTATACAGTGGAAAACGCTGATACCCCAGTACTGAGTTTGCGGTTGCACAACGTATGTAACCATGCGATTTCAGCACTTGTCCATTTTGCAGTGCACGACTATTCGGTAAAAAATATTTTTTTTCAGTACAAGCTTTGTTATACAGTGGAAAACGCTGATACTCCAGTTTTGCGTTTGCGGTTGCACAACGTATGCAACTATGCGCTTTCAGCACTTGTCCAATTTGCAGTATATGACTTTTCGATAAAAAATATTTTTTTTCAGTACAAGCTTTATTATACAGTGGAAAACGCTGATACCCCAGTACTGAGTTTGCGGTTGCACAACGTATGTAACCATGCGATTTCAGCACTTGTCCATTTTGCAGTATACGACTATTCGGTAAAAAATATTTTTTTTCAGTACAAGCTTTGTTATACAGTGGAAAACGCTGATACTCCAGTACTGAGTTTGCGGTTGCACAACGTATGTTACTATGCGATTTCAGCACTTGTCCATTTTGCAGTATATGAATTTTCGATAAAAAATATTTTTTTTCACTACAAGCTTTATTATACAGTGGAAAACGCTGATACTCCAGTACTGAGTTTGCGGTTGCACAACGTATGTAACCATGCGATTTCAGCACTTGTCCATTTTGAAGTATTCGACTTTTCGGTATAAAATATATTTTATTCAGTACAAGCTTTATTATACAGTGGAAAACGCTGATACTCCAGTATTGCGTTTGCGGTTGCACAACGTATGTAACTATGCGCTTTCAGCACTTGTCCATTTTGCAGTATATGACTTTTCGATAAAAAATATTTTTTTTCAGTACAAGCTTTATTATACAGTGGAAAACGCTGATACTCCAGTACTGAGTTTGCGGTTGCACAACGTATGTAACTATGCGCTTTCAGCACTTGTCCATTTTTTAGTATATGACTTTTCGAAAAAAAAAATTTTTTTTCAGTACAAGCTTTATTATACAGTGGAAAACGCTGATACCCCAGTACTGAGTTTGCGGTTGCACAACGTATGTAACCATGCGATTTCAGCACTTGTCCATTTTGCAGTACACGACTATTCGGTAAAAAATATTTTTTTTCAGTACAAGCTTTGTTATACAGTGGAAAATGCTGATACTCCAGTTTTGCGTTTGCGGTTGCACAACGTATGTAACTATGCGCTTTCAGCACTTGTCCATTTTGCAGTATATGACTTTTCGATAAAAAATATTTTTTTTCAGTACAAGCTTTATTATGCAGTGGAAAACGCTGATACTCCAGTACTGAGTTTGCGGTTGCACAACGTATGTAACTATGCGATTTCAGCACTTGTCCATTTTGCAGTATACGACTTTTCGATAAAAAACATTTTTTTTCAGTACAAGCTTTATTATACATTGGAAAACGCTGATACTCTAGTTTTGCGTTTGCGGTTGCACAACGTATGTAACTATGCGCTTTCAGCACTTGTCCATTTTGCAGTATATGACTTTTCGATAAAAATTTTTTTTTTCAGTACAAGCTTTATTATACAGTGGAAAACGCTGATACTCCAGTACTGAGTTTGCGGTTGCACAACGTATGTAACCATGCGATTTCAGCACTTGTCCATTTTTCAGTATATGACTTTTCGATAAAAAATATTTTTTTTCAGTACAAGCTTTATTATACAGTGGAAAACGCTGATACTCCAGTACTGAGTTTGCGGTTGCACAACGTATGTAACCATGCGATTTCAGCACTTGTCCATTTTGCAGTATACGACTATTCGGTAAAAAATATTTTTTTTCAGTACAAGCTTTATTTTACAGTGGAAAACGCTGATACTCCAGTTTTGCGTTTGCGGTTGCACAACGTATGTAACTATGCGCTTTCAGCACTTGTCCATTTTGCAGTATATGACTTTTCGACAAAAAATATTTTTTTTCAGTACAAGCTTTATTATACAGTGGAAAACGCTGATACCCCAGTATTGCGTTTGCGGTTGCACAACGTATGTAACTATGCGATTTCAGCACTTGTCCATTTTGCAGTATATGACTTTTCGATAAAAAATATTTTTTTTCAGTACAAGCTTTATTATACAGTGGAAAACGCTGATACTCCAGTATTGCGTTTGCGGTTGCACAACGTATGTAACTATGCGCTTTCAGCACTTGTCCATTTTGCAGTATATGACTTTTCGATAAAAAATATTTTTTTTCAGTACAAGCTTTATTATACAGTGGACAACGCTGATACTCCAGTATTGCGTTTGCGGTTGCACAACGTATGTAACTATGCGCTTTCAGCACTTGTCCATTTTGCAGTATATGACTTTTCGACAAAAAATAGTTTTTTTTCTGTACAAGCTTTATTATACAGTGGAAAAGGCTGATACTCCAGTTTTGCGTTTGCGGTTGCACAACGTATGTAACTATGCGCTTTCAGCACTTGTCCATTTTGCAGTATATGACTTTTCGATAAAAATTGTTTTTTTCTGTACAAGCTTTATTATACCGTGGAAAACGCTGATACTCCAGTACTGAGTTTGCGGTTGCACAACGTATGTAACTATGCGATTTCAGCACTTGTCCATTTTGAAGTATATGAATTTTCGATAAAAAATATTTTTTGTCAGTACAAGCTTTATTATACAGTGGAAAACGCTGATACTCCAGTACTGAGTTTGCGGTTGCACAACGTATGTAACCATGCGATTTCAGCACTTGTCCATTTTGAAGTATACGACTTTTCGGTAAAAAATATATTTTATTCAGTACAAGCTTTATTATACGGTGGAAAACGCTGATACTCCAGTATTGCGTTTGCGGTTGCACAACGTATGTAACTATGCGCTTTCAGCACTTGTCCATTTTGCAGTATATGACTTTTCGATAAAAAATATTTTTTTTCAGTACAAGCTTTATTATACAGTGGAAAACGCTGATACTCCAGTACTGAGTTTGCGGTTGCACAACGTATGTAACTATGCGCTTTCAGCACTTGTCCATTTTGCAGTATATGACTTTTCGATAAAAAATATTTTTTTTCAGTACAAGCTTTATTATACAGTGGAAAACGCTTATACCCCAGTACTGAGTTTGCGGTTGCACAACGTATGTAACCATGCGATTTCAGCACTTGTCCATTTTGCAGTACACGACTATTCGGTAAAAAATATTTTTTTTCAGTACAAGCTTTGTTATACAGTGGAAAACGCTGATACTCCAGTTTTGCGTTTGCGGTTGCACAACGTATGTAACTATGCGCTTTCAGCACTTGTCCATTTTGCAGTATATGACTTTTCGATAAAAAATATTTTTTTTCAGTACAAGCTTTATTATACAGTGGAAAACGCTGATACTCCAGTATTGCGTTTGCGGTTGCACAACGTATGTAACTATGCGCTTTCAGCACTTGTCCATTTTGCAGTATATGACTTTTCGATAAAAAATATTTTTTTTCAGTACAAGCTTTATTATACAGTGGACAACGCTGATACTCCAGTATTGCGTTTGCGGTTGCACAACGTATGTAACTATGCGCTTTCAGCACTTGTCCATTTTGCAGTATATGACTTTTCGATAAAAAATATTTTTTTTCAGTACAAGCTTTGTTATACAGTGGAAAACGCTGATACTCCAGTACTGAGTTTGCGGTTGCACAACGTATGTAACTATGCGCTTTCAGCACTTGTCCATTTTGCAGTATATGACTTTTCGATAAAAAATATTTTTTTTCAGTACAAGCTTTATTATACAGTGGAAAACGCTGATACCCCAGTACTGAGTTTGCGGTTGCACAACGTATGTAACCATGCGATTTCAGCACTTGTCCATTTTGCAGTATACGACTATTCGGTAAAAAATATTTTTTTTCAGTACAAGCTTTGTTATACAGTGGAAAACGCTGATACTCCAGTACTGAGTTTGCGGTTGCACAACGTATGTAACTATGCGATTTCAGCACTTGTCCATTTTGCAGTATATGAATTTTCGATAAAAAATATTTTTTTTCAGTACAAGCTTTATTATACAGTGGAAAACGCTGATACTCCAGTTTTGCGTTTGCGGTTGCACAACGTATGTAACTATGCGCTTTCAGCACTTGTCCATTTTGCAGTATATGACTTTTCGATAAAAAATATTTTTTTTCAGTACAAGCTTTATTATACAGTGGAAAACGCTGATACTCCAGTATTGCGTTTGCGGTTGCACAACGTATGTAACTATGCTCTTTCAGCACTTGTCCATTTTGCAGTATATGACTTTTCGATAAAAAATATTTTTTTTCAGTACAAGCTTTATTATACAGTGGACAACGCTGATACTCCAGTATTGCGTTTGCGGTTGCACAACGTATGTAACTATGCGCTTTCAGCACTTGTCCATTTTGCAGTATATGACTTTTCGATAAAAAATATTTTTTTTCAGTACAAGCTTTGTTATACAGTGGAAAACGCTGATACTCCAGTACTGAGTTTGCGGTTGCACAACGTATGTAACTATGCGCTTTCAGCACTTGTCCATTTTGCAGTATATGACTTTTCGATAAAAAATATTTTTTTTCAGTACAAGCTTTATTATACAGTGGAAAACGCTGATACCCCAGTACTGAGTTTGCGGTTGCACAACGTATGTAACCATGCGATTTCAGCACTTGTCCATTTTGCAGTATACGACTATTCGGTAAAAAATATTTTTTTTCAGTACAAGCTTTGTTATACAGTGGAAAACGCTGATACTCCAGTACTGAGTTTGCGGTTGCACAACGTATGTAACTATGCGATTTCAGCACTTGTCCATTTTGCAGTATATGAATTTTCGATAAAAAATATTTTTTTTCAGTACAAGCTTTATTATACAGTGGAAAACGCTGATACTCCAGTACTGAGTTTGCGGTTGCACAACGTATGTAACCATGCGATTTCAGCACTTGTCCATTTTGAAGTATTCGACTTTTCGGTAAAAAATATATTTTATTCAGTACAAGCTTTATTATACAGTGGAAAACGCTGATACTCCAGTATTGCGTTTGCGGTTGCACAACGTATGTAACTATGCGCTTTCAGCACTTGTCCATTTTGCAGTATATGACTTTTCGATAAAAAATATTTTTTTTCAGTACAAGCTTTATTATACAGTGGAAAACGCTGATACTCCAGTACTGAGTTTGCGGTTGCACAACGTATGTAACTATGCGCTTTCAGCACTTGTCCATTTTGCAGTATATGACTTTTCGATAAAAAATATTTTTTTTCAGTACAAGCTTTATTATACAGTGGAAAACGCTGATACCCCAGTACTGAGTTTGCGGTTGCACAACGTATGTAACCATGCGATTTCAGCACTTGTCCATTTTGCAGTACACGACTATTCGGTAAAAAATATTTTTTTTCAGTACAAGCTTTGTTATACAGTGGAAAATGCTGATACTCCAGTTTTGCGTTTGCGGTTGCACAACGTATGTAACTATGCGCTTTCAGCACTTGTCCATTTTGCAGTATATGACTTTTCGATAAAAAATATTTTTTTTCAGTACAAGCTTTATTATGCAGTGGAAAACGCTGATACTCCAGTACTGAGTTTGCGGTTGCACAACGTATGTAACTATGCGATTTCAGCACTTGTCCATTTTGCAGTATACGACTTTTCGATAAAAAACTTTTTTTTTCAGTACAAGCTTTATTATACATTGGAAAACGCTGATACTCCAGTTTTGCGTTTGCGGTTGCACAACGTATGTAACTATGCGCTTTCAGCACTTGTCCATTTTGCAGTATATGACTTTTCGATAAAAATTTTTTTTTTCAGTACAAGCTTTATTATACAGTGGAAAACGCTGATACTCCAGTACTGAGTTTGCGGTTGCACAACGTATGTAACCATGCGATTTCAGCACTTGTCCATTTTGCAGTATATGACTTTTCGATAAAAAATATTTTTTTTCAGTACAAGCTTTATTATACAGTGGAAAACGCTGATACTCCAGTACTGAGTTTGCGGTTGCACAACGTATGTAACCATGCGATTTCAGCACTTGTACATTTTGCAGTATACGACTATTCG
Organism: Ascidia mentula; assembly: GCF_947561715.1. Taxonomy (NCBI): domain Eukaryota; kingdom Metazoa; phylum Chordata; class Ascidiacea; order Phlebobranchia; family Ascidiidae; genus Ascidia; species Ascidia mentula. The sequence continues at coordinate 12,179,432 of NC_138568.1, forward strand.
GTAAAAAATATTTTTTTTCAGTACAAGCTTTATTATACAGTGGAAAACGCTGATACTCCAGTTTTGCGTTTGCGGTTGCACAACGTATGTAACTATGCGCTTTCAGCACTTGTCCATTTTGCAGTATATGACTTTTCGATAAAAAATATTTTTTTTCAGTACAAGCTTTATTATACAGTGGAAAACGCTGATACTCCAGTACTGAGTTTGCGGTTGCACAACGTATGTAACCATGCGATTTCAGCACTTGTCCATTTTGCAGTATATGACTTTTCGATAAAAAATATTTTTTTTCAGTACAAGCTTTATTATACAGTGGAAAACGCTGATACTCCAGTAATGAGTTTGCGGTTGCACAACGTATGTAACTATCCGATTTCAGCACTTGTCCATCTTGCAGTATATGACTTTTCGATAAAAAATATTTTTTTTCATTACAAGCTTTATTATACAGTGGAAAACGCTGGTACTCCAGTATTGCTTTTGCGGTTGCACAACGTATTTAACTATGCGATTTCAGTACTTGTCCATTTTGCAGTATATGACTTTTCGATAAAAAATATTTTTTTTCAGTACAAGCTTTATTATACAGTGGAAAACGCTGATACTCCAGTATTGCGTTTGCGGTTGCACAACGTATGTAACTATGCGATTTCAGCACTTGTCCATTTTGCAGTATATGACTTTTCGATAAAAAATATTTTTTTTCAGTACAAGCTTTATTATACAGTGGAAAACGCTGATACTCCAGTATTGCGTTTGCGGTTGCACAACGTATGTAACTATGCGCTTTCAGCACTTGTCCATTTTGCAGTATATGACTTTTCGATAAAAAATATTTTTTTTCAGTACAAGCTTTATTATACAGTGGACAACGCTGATACTCCAGTATTGCGTTTGCGGTTGCACAACGTATGTAACTATGCGCTTTCAGCACTTGTCCATTTTGCAGTATATGACTTTTCGATAAAAAATATTTTTTTTCAGTACAAGCTTTATTATACAGTGGAAAACGCTGATACTCCAGTACTGAGTTTGCGGTTGCACAACGTATGTAACTATGCGCTTTCAGCACTTGTCCATTTTGCAGTATATGACTTTTCGATAAAAAATATTTTTTTTCAGTACAAGCTTTATTATACAGTGGAAAACGCTGATACCCCAGTACTGAGTTTGCGGTTGCACAACGTATGTAACCATGCGATTTCAGCACTTGTCCATTTTGCAGTATACGACTATTCGGTAAAAAATATTTTTTTTCAGTACAAGCTTTGTTATACAGTGGAAAACGCTGATACTCCAGTATTGCGTTTGCGGTTGCACAACGTATGTAACTATGCGCTTTCAGCACTTGTCCATTTTGCAGTATATGACTTTTCGATAAAAAATATTTTTTTTCAGTACAAGCTTTATTATACAGTGGAAAACGCTGATACTCCAGTACTGAGTTTGCGGTTGCACAACGTATGTAACTATGCGATTTCAGCACTTGTCCATTTTGCAGTATACGACTTTTCGGTAAAAAATATTTTATTTCAGTACAAGCTTTATTATACAGTGGAAAACGCTGGTACTCCAGCATTGCTTTTGCGGTTGCACAACGTATGTAACTATGCGATTTCAGCACTTGTCCATTTTGCAGTATATGACTTTTCGACAAAAAATAGTTTTTTTTCTGTACAAGCTTTATTATACAGTGGAAAAGGCTGATACTCCAGTATTGCGTTTGCGGTTGCACAATGTATGTAACTATGCGATTTCAGCACTTGTCCATTTTGCAGTATATGACTTTTCGATAAAAAATATTTTTTTTCAGTACAAGCTTTATTATACAGTGGAAAACGCTGATACTCCAGTAATGAGTTTGCGGTTGCACAACGTATGTAACTATGCGATTTCAGCACTTGTCCATCTTGCAGTATATGACTTTTCGATAAAAAATATTTTTTTTCATTACAAGCTTTATCATACAGTGGAAAACGCTGGTACTCCAGTATTGCTTTTGCGGTTGCACAACGTATGTAACTATGCGATTTCAGCACTTGTCCATTTAGCAGTATATGACTTTTCGATAAAAAATATTTTTTTTCAGTACAAGCTTTATTATACAGTGGAAAACGCTGATACTCCAGTATTGCGTTTGCGGTTGCACAACGTATGTAACTATGCGATTTCAGCACTTGTCCATTTTGCAGTATATGAATTTTCGATAAAAAATATTTTTTTTCAGTACAAGCTTTATTATACAGTGGAAAACGCTGATACTCCAGTATTGCGTTTGCGGTTGCACAACGTATGTAACTATGCGCTTTCAGCACTTGTCCATTTTGCAGTATATGACTTTTCGATAAAAAATATTTTTTTTCAGTACAAGCTTTATTATACAGTGGAAAACGCTGATACTCCAGTACTGAGTTTGCGGTTGCACAACGTATTTAACTATGCGCTTTCAGCACTTGTCCATTTTGCAGTATATGACTTTTCGATAAAAAATATTTTTTTTCAGTACAAGCTTTATTATACAGTGGAAAACGCTGATACCCCAGTACTGAGTTTGCGGTTGCACAACGTATGTAACCATGCGATTTCAGCACTTGTCCATTTTGCAGTACACGACTATTCGGTAAAAAATATTTTTTTTCAGTACAAGCTTTGTTATACAGTGGAAAATGCTGATACTCCAGTTTTGCGTTTGCGGTTGCACAACGTATGTAACTATGCGCTTTCAGCACTTGTCCATTTTGCAGTATATGACTTTTCGATAAAAAATATTTTTTTTCAGTACAAGCTTTATTATGCAGTGGAAAACGCTGATACTCCAGTACTGAGTTTGCGGTTGCACAACGTATGTAACTATGCGATTTCAGCACTTGTCCATTTTGCAGTATACGACTTTTCGATAAAAAACTTTTTTTTTCAGTACAAGCTTTATTATACATTGGAAAACGCTGATACTCCAGTTTTGCGTTTGCGGTTGCACAACGTATGTAACTATGCGCTTTCAGCACTTGTCCATTTTGCAGTATATGACTTTTCGATAAAAAATATTTTTTTTCAGTACAAGCTTTATTATACAGTGGAAAACGCTGATACTCCAGTACTGAGTTTGCGGTTGCACAACGTATGTAACTATGCGATTTCAGCACTTGTCCATTTTGCAGTATACGACTTTTCGGTAAAAAATATTTTATTTCAGTACAAGCTTTATTATACAGTGGAAAACGCTGGTACTCCAGCATTGCTTTTGCGGTTGCACAACGTATGTAACTATGCGATTTCAGCACTTGTCCATTTTGCAGTATATGACTTTTCGACAAAAAATAGTTTTTTTTCTGTACAAGCTTTATTATACAGTGGAAAAGGCTGATACTCCAGTATTGCGTTTGCGGTTGCACAATGTATGTAACTATGCGATTTCAGCACTTGTCCATTTTGCAGTATATGACTTTTCGATAAAAAATATTTTTTTTCAGTACAAGCTTTATTATACAGTGGAAAACGCTGATACTCCAGTAATGAGTTTGCGGTTGCACAACGTATGTAACTATGCGATTTCAGCACTTGTCCATCTTGCAGTATATGACTTTTCGATAAAAAATATTTTTTTTCATTACAAGCTTTATCATACAGTGGAAAACGCTGGTACTCCAGTATTGCTTTTGCGGTTGCACAACGTATGTAACTATGCGATTTCAGCACTTGTCCATTTAGCAGTATATGACTTTTCGATAAAAAATATTTTTTTTCAGTACAAGCTTTATTATACAGTGGAAAACGCTGATACTCCAGTATTGCGTTTGCGGTTGCACAACGTATGTAACTATGCGATTTCAGCACTTGTCCATTTTGCAGTATATGAATTTTCGATAAAAAATATTTTTTTTCAGTACAAGCTTTATTATACAGTGGAAAACGCTGATACTCCAGTATTGCGTTTGCGGTTGCACAACGTATGTAACTATGCGCTTTCAGCACTTGTCCATTTTGCAGTATATGACTTTTCGATAAAAAATATTTTTTTTCAGTACAAGCTTTATTATACAGTGGAAAACGCTGATACTCCAGTACTGAGTTTGCGGTTGCACAACGTATTTAACTATGCGCTTTCAGCACTTGTCCATTTTGCAGTATATGACTTTTCGATAAAAAATATTTTTTTTCAGTACAAGCTTTATTATACAGTGGAAAACGCTGATACCCCAGTACTGAGTTTGCGGTTGCACAACGTATGTAACCATGCGATTTCAGCACTTGTCCATTTTGCAGTACACGACTATTCGGTAAAAAATATTTTTTTTCAGTACAAGCTTTGTTATACAGTGGAAAATGCTGATACTCCAGTTTTGCGTTTGCGGTTGCACAACGTATGTAACTATGCGCTTTCAGCACTTGTCCATTTTGCAGTATATGACTTTTCGATAAAAAATATTTTTTTTCAGTACAAGCTTTATTATGCAGTGGAAAACGCTGATACTCCAGTACTGAGTTTGCGGTTGCACAACGTATGTAACTATGCGATTTCAGCACTTGTCCATTTTGCAGTATACGACTTTTCGATAAAAAACTTTTTTTTTCAGTACAAGCTTTATCATACAGTGGAAAACGCTGGTACTCCAGTATTGCTTTTGCGGTTGCACAACGTATGTAACTATGCGATTTCAGCACTTGTCCATTTAGCAGTATATGACTTTTCGATAAAAAATATTTTTTTTCAGTACAAGCTTTATTATACAGTGGAAAACGCTGATACTCCAGTATTGCGTTTGCGGTTGCACAACGTATGTAACTATGCGATTTCAGCACTTGTCCATTTTGCAGTATATGACTTTTCGATAAAAAATATTTTTTTTCAGTACAAGCTTTATTATACAGTGGAAAACGCTGATACTCCAGTATTGCGTTTGCGGTTGCACAACGTATGTAACTATGCGCTTTCAGCACTTGTCCATTTTGCAGTATATGACTTTTCGATAAAAAATATTTTTTTTCAGTACAAGCTTTATTATACAGTGGAAAACGCTGATACTCCAGTACTGAGTTTGCGGTTGCACAACGTATGTAATCATGCGATTTCAGCACTTGTCCATTTTGCAGTATATGACTTTTCGATAAAAAATATTTTTTTTCAGTACAAGCTTTATTATACATTGGAAAACGCTGATACTCCAGTACTGAGTTTGCGGTTGCACAACGTATGTAACCATGCGATTTCAGCACTTGTCCATTTTGCAGTATACGACTTTTCGGTAAAAAATATTTTTTTTCAGTACAAGCTTTATTATACAGTGGAAAACGCTGATACTCCAGTACTGAGTTTGCGGTTGCACAACGTATGTAACTGTGCGCTTTCAGCACTTGTCCATTTTGCAGTATATGACTTTTCGATAAAAAATATTTTTTTTTAGTACAAGCTTTATTATACCGTGGAAAACGCTGATACTCCAGTACTGAGTTTGCGGTTGCACAACGTATGTAACTATGCGATTTCAGCACTTGTCCATTTTGCAGTATATGAATTTTCGATAAAAAATATTTTTTGTCAGTACAAGCTTTATTATACAGTGGAAAACGCTGATACTCCAGTACTGAGTTTGCGGTTGCACAACGTATGTAACTATGCGATTTCAGCACTTGTCCATTTTGAAGTATACGACTTTTCGGTAAAAAATATATTTTATTCAGTACAAGCTTTATTATACGGTGGAAAACGCTGATACTCCAGTATTGCGTTTGCGGTTGCACAACGTATGTAACTATGCGCTTTCAGCACTTGTCCATTTTGCAGTATATGACTTTTCGATAAAAAATATTTTTTTTAAGTACAAGCTTTATTATACATCGGAAAACGCTGATACTCCAGTACTGAGTTTGCGGTTGCACAACGTATGTAACTATGCGCTTTCAGCACTTGTCCATTTTGCAGTATATGACTTTTCGATAAAAAATATTTTTTTTCAGTACAAGCTTTATTATACAGTGGAAAACGCTGATACCCCAGTACTGAGTTTGCGGTTGCACAACGTATGTAACCATGCGATTTCAGCACTTGTCCATTTTGCAGTACACGACTATTCGGTAAAAAATATTTTTTTTCAGTACAAGCTTTGTTATACAGTGGAAAACGCTGATACTCCAGTTTTGCGTTTGCGGTTGCACAACGTATGTAACTATGCGCTTTCAGCACTTGTCCATTTTGCAGTATATGACTTTTCGATAAAAAATATTTTTTTTCAGTACAAACTTTATTATACAGTGGAAAACGCTGATACTCCAGTACTGAGTTTGCGGTTGCACAACGTATGTAACCATGCGATTTCAGCACTTGTCCATTTTTCAGTATATGACTTTTCGATAAAAAATATTTTTTTTCAGTACAAGCTTTATTATACAGTGGAAAACGCTGATACTCCAGTAATGAGTTTGCGGTTGCACAACGTATGTAACTATGCGATTTCAGCACTTGTCCATCTTGCAGTATATGACTTTTCGATAAAAAATATTTTTTTTCATTACAAGCTTTATTATACAGTGGAAAACGCTGGTACTCCAGTATTGCTTTTGCGGTTGCACAACGTATTTAACTATGCGATTTCAGCACTTGTCCATTTTGCAGTATATGTCTTTTCGATAAAAAATATTTTTTTTCAGTACAAGCTTTATTATACAGTGGAAAACGCTGATACTCCAGTATTGCGTTTGCGGTTGCACAACGTATGTAACTATGCGCTTTCAGCACTTGTCCATTTTGCAGTATATGACTTTTCGATAAAAAATATTTTTTGTCAGTACAAGCTTTATTATACAGTGGAAAACGCTGATACTCCAGTACTGAGTTTGCGGTTGCACAACGTATGTAACTATGCGATTTCAGCACTTGTCCATTTTGAAGTATACGACTTTTCGGTAAAAAATATATTTTATTCAGTACAAGCTTTATTATACGGTGGAAAACGCTGATACTCCAGTATTGCGTTTGCGGTTGCACAACGTATGTAACTATGCGCTTTCAGCACTTGTCCATTTTGCAGTATATGACTTTTCGATAAAAAATATTTTTTTTCAGTACAAGCTTTATTATACATTGGAAAACGCTGATACTCCAGTACTGAGTTTGCGGTTGCACAACGTATGTAACCATGCGATTTCAGCACTTGTCCATTTTGCAGTATACGACTTTTCGGTAAAAAATATTTTTTTTCAGTACAAGCTTTATTATACAGTGGAAAACGCTGATACTCCAGTACTGAGTTTGCGGTTGCACAACGTATGTAACCATGCGATTTCAGCACTTGTCCATTTTGCAGTACACGACTATTCGGTAAAAAATATTTTTTTTCAGTACAAGCTTTGTTATACAGTGGAAAACGCTGATACTCCAGTTTTGCGTTTGCGGTTGCACAACGTATGTAACTATGCGCTTTCAGCACTTGTCCATTTTGCAGTATATGACTTTTCGATAAAAAATATTTTTTTTCAGTACAAACTTTATTATACAGTGGAAAACGCTGATACTCCAGTACTGAGTTTGCGGTTGCACAACGTATGTAACCATGCGATTTCAGCACTTGTCCATTTTTCAGTATATGACTTTTCGATAAAAAATATTTTTTTTCAGTACAAGCTTTATTATACAGTGGAAAACGCTGATACTCCAGTAATGAGTTTGCGGTTGCACAACGTATGTAACTATGCGATTTCAGCACTTGTCCATCTTGCAGTATATGACTTTTCGATAAAAAATATTTTTTTTCATTACAAGCTTTATTATACAGTGGAAAACGCTGGTACTCCAGTATTGCTTTTGCGGTTGCACAACGTATTTAACTATGCGATTTCAGCACTTGTCCATTTTGCAGTATATGTCTTTTCGATAAAAAATATTTTTTTTCAGTACAAGCTTTATTATACAGTGGAAAACGCTGATACTCCAGTATTGCGTTTGCGGTTGCACAACGTATGTAACTATGCGCTTTCAGCACTTGTCCATTTTGCAGTATATGACTTTTCGATAAAAAATATTTTTTTTCAGTACAAGCTTTATTATACAGTGGAAAACGCTGATACTCCAGTACTGAGTTTGCGGTTGCACAACGTATTTAACTATGCGCTTTCAGCACTTGTCCATTTTGCAGTATATGACTTTTCGATAAAAAATATTTTTTTTCAGTACAAGCTTTATTATACAGTGGAAAACGCTGATACCCCAGTACTGAGTTTGCGGTTGCACAACGTATGTAACTATGCGCTTTCAGCACTTGTCCATTTTGCAGTATATGACTTTTCGATAAAAAATATTTTTTTTCAGTACAAACTTTATTATACAGTGGAAAACGCTGATACTCCAGTACTGAGTTTGCGGTTGCACAACGTATGTAACCATGCGATTTCAGCACTTGTCCATTTTTCAGTATATGACTTTTCGATAAAAAATATTTTTTTTCAGTACAAGCTTTATTATACAGTGGAAAACGCTGATACTCCAGTAATGAGTTTGCGGTTGCACAACGTATGTAACTATGCGATTTCAGCACTTGTCCATCTTGCAGTATATGACTTTTCGATAAAAAATATTTTTTTTCATTACAAGCTTTATTATACAGTGGAAAACGCTGGTACTCCAGTATTGCTTTTGCGGTTGCACAACGTATTTAACTATGCGATTTCAGCACTTGTCCATTTTGCAGTATATGTCTTTTCGATAAAAAATATTTTTTTTCAGTACAAGCTTTATTATACAGTGGAAAACGCTGATACTCCAGTATTGCGTTTGCGGTTGCACAACGTATGTAACTATGCGCTTTCAGCACTTGTCCATTTTGCAGTATATGACTTTTCGATAAAAAATATTTTTTGTCAGTACAAGCTTTATTATACAGTGGAAAACGCTGATACTCCAGTACTGAGTTTGCGGTTGCACAACGTATGTAACTATGCGATTTCAGCACTTGTCCATTTTGAAGTATACGACTTTTCGGTAAAAAATATATTTTATTCAGTACAAGCTTTATTATACGGTGGAAAACGCTGATACTCCAGTATTGCGTTTGCGGTTGCACAACGTATGTAACTATGCGCTTTCAGCACTTGTCCATTTTGCAGTATATGACTTTTCGATAAAAAATATTTTTTTTCAGTACAAGCTTTATTATACATTGGAAAACGCTGATACTCCAGTACTGAGTTTGCGGTTGCACAACGTATGTAACCATGCGATTTCAGCACTTGTCCATTTTGCAGTATACGACTTTTCGGTAAAAAATATTTTTTTTCAGTACAAGCTTTATTATACAGTGGAAAACGCTGATACTCCAGTACTGAGTTTGCGGTTGCACAACGTATGTAACCATGCGATTTCAGCACTTGTCCATTTTGCAGTACACGACTATTCGGTAAAAAATATTTTTTTTCAGTACAAGCTTTGTTATACAGTGGAAAACGCTGATACTCCAGTTTTGCGTTTGCGGTTGCACAACGTATGTAACTATGCGCTTTCAGCACTTGTCCATTTTGCAGTATATGACTTTTCGATAAAAAATATTTTTTTTCAGTACAAACTTTATTATACAGTGGAAAACGCTGATACTCCAGTACTGAGTTTGCGGTTGCACAACGTATGTAACCATGCGATTTCAGCACTTGTCCATTTTTCAGTATATGACTTTTCGATAAAAAATATTTTTTTTCAGTACAAGCTTTATTATACAGTGGAAAACGCTGATACTCCAGTAATGAGTTTGCGGTTGCACAACGTATGTAACTATGCGATTTCAGCACTTGTCCATCTTGCAGTATATGACTTTTCGATAAAAAATATTTTTTTTCATTACAAGCTTTATTATACAGTGGAAAACGCTGGTACTCCAGTATTGCTTTTGCGGTTGCACAACGTATTTAACTATGCGATTTCAGCACTTGTCCATTTTGCAGTATATGTCTTTTCGATAAAAAATATTTTTTTTCAGTACAAGCTTTATTATACAGTGGAAAACGCTGATACTCCAGTATTGCGTTTGCGGTTGCACAACGTATGTAACTATGCGCTTTCAGCACTTGTCCATTTTGCAGTATATGACTTTTCGATAAAAAATATTTTTTTTCAGTACAAGCTTTATTATACAGTGGAAAACGCTGATACTCCAGTACTGAGTTTGCGGTTGCACAACGTATTTAACTATGCGCTTTCAGCACTTGTCCATTTTGCAGTATATGACTTTTCGATAAAAAATATTTTTTTTCAGTACAAGCTTTATTATACAGTGGAAAACGCTGATACCCCAGTACTGAGTTTGCGGTTGCACAACGTATGTAACCATGCGATTTCAGCACTTGTCCATTTTGCAGTACACGACTATTCGGTAAAAAATATTTTTTTTCAGTACAAGCTTTGTTATACAGTGGAAAATGCTGATACTCCAGTTTTGCGTTTGCGGTTGCACAACGTATGTAACTATGCGCTTTCAGCACTTGTCCATTTTGCAGTATATGACTTTTCGATAAAAAATATTTTTTTTCAGTACAAGCTTTATTATACAGTGGAAAACGCTGATACTCCAGTACTGAGTTTGCGGTTGCACAACGTATGTAACTATGCGATTTCAGCACTTGTCCATTTTGCAGTATACGACTTTTCGGTAAAAAATATTTTATTTCAGTACAAGCTTTATTATACAGTGGAAAACGCTGGTACTCCAGCATTGCTTTTGCGGTTGCACAACGTATGTAACTATGCGATTTCAGCACTTGTCCATTTTGCAGTATATGACTTTTCGACAAAAAATAGTTTTTTTTCTGTACAAGCTTTATTATACAGTGGAAAAGGCTGATACTCCAGTATTGCGTTTGCGGTTGCACAATGTATGTAACTATGCGATTTCAGCACTTGTCCATTTTGCAGTATATGACTTTTCGATAAAAAATATTTTTTTTCAGTACAAGCTTTATTATACAGTGGAAAACGCTGATACTCCAGTAATGAGTTTGCGGTTGCACAACGTATGTAACTATGCTATTTCAGCACTTGTCCATCTTGCAGTATATGACTTTTCGATAAAAAATATTTTTTTTCATTACAAGCTTTATCATACAGTGGAAAACGCTGGTACTCCAGTATTGCTTTTGCGGTTGCACAACGTATGTAACTATGCGATTTCAGCACTTGTCCATTTAGCAGTATATGACTTTTCGATAAAAAATATTTTTTTTCAGTACAAGCTTTATTATACAGTGGAAAACGCTGATACTCCAGTATTGCGTTTGCGGTTGCACAACGTATGTAACTATGCGATTTCAGCACTTGTCCATTTTGCAGTATATGACTTTTCGATAAAAAATATTTTTTTTCAGTACAAGCTTTATTATACAGTGGAAAACGCTGATACTCCAGTATTGCGTTTGCGGTTGCACAACGTATGTAACTATGCGCTTTCAGCACTTGTCCATTTTGCAGTATATGACTTTTCGATAAAAAATATTTTTTTTCAGTACAAGCTTTATTATACAGTGGAAAACGCTGATACTCCAGTACTGAGTTTGCGGTTGCACAACGTATGTAATCATGCGATTTCAGCACTTGTCCATTTTGCAGTATATGACTTTTCGATAAAAAATATTTTTTTTCAGTACAAGCTTTATTATACATTGGAAAACGCTGATACTCCAGTACTGAGTTTGCGGTTGCACAACGTATGTAACCATGCGATTTCAGCACTTGTCCATTTTGCAGTATACGACTTTTCGGTAAAAAATATTTTTTTTCAGTACAAGCTTTATTATACAGTGGAAAACGCTGATACTCCAGTACTGAGTTTGCGGTTGCACAACGTATGTAACTGTGCGCTTTCAGCACTTGTCCATTTTGCAGTATATGACTTTTCGATAAAAAATATTTTTTTTTAGTACAAGCTTTATTATACCGTGGAAAACGCTGATACTCCAGTACTGAGTTTGCGGTTGCACAACGTATGTAACTATGCGATTTCAGCACTTGTCCATTTTGCAGTATATGAATTTTCGATAAAAAATATTTTTTGTCAGTACAAGCTTTATTATACAGTGGAAAACGCTGATACTCCAGTACTGAGTTTGCGGTTGCACAACGTATGTAACTATGCGATTTCAGCACTTGTCCATTTTGAAGTATACGACTTTTCGGTAAAAAATATATTTTATTCAGTACAAGCTTTATTATACGGTGGAAAACGCTGATACTCCAGTATTGCGTTTGCGGTTGCACAACGTATGTAACTATGCGCTTTCAGCACTTGTCCATTTTGCAGTATATGACTTTTCGATAAAAAATATTTTTTTTAAGTACAAGCTTTATTATACATCGGAAAACGCTGATACTCCAGTACTGAGTTTGCGGTTGCACAACGTATGTAACTATGCGCTTTCAGCACTTGTCCATTTTGCAGTATATGACTTTTCGATAAAAAATATTTTTTTTCAGTACAAGCTTTATTATACAGTGGAAAACGCTGATACCCCAGTACTGAGTTTGCGGTTGCACAACGTATGTAACCATGCGATTTCAGCACTTGTCCATTTTGCAGTACACGACTATTCGGTAAAAAATATTTTTTTTCAGTACAAGCTTTGTTATACAGTGGAAAACGCTGATACTCCAGTTTTGCGTTTGCGGTTGCACAACGTATGTAACTATGCGCTTTCAGCACTTGTCCATTTTGCAGTATATGACTTTTCGATAAAAAATATTTTTTTTCAGTACAAACTTTATTATACAGTGGAAAACGCTGATACTCCAGTACTGAGTTTGCGGTTGCACAACGTATTTAACTATGCGATTTCAGCACTTGTCCATTTTGCAGTACACGACTATTCGGTAAAAAATATTTTTTTTCAGTACAAGCTTTGTTATACAGTGGAAAATGCTGATACTCCAGTTTTGCGTTTGCGGTTGCACAACGTATGTAACTATGCGCTTTCAGCACTTGTCCATTTTGCAGTATATGACTTTTCGATAAAAAATATTTTTTTTCAGTACAAGCTTTATTATACAGTGGAAAACGCTGATACTCCAGTACTGAGTTTGCGGTTGCACAACGTATGTAACTATGCGATTTCAGCACTTGTCCATTTTGCAGTATACGACTTTTCGGTAAAAAATATTTTATTTCAGTACAAGCTTTATTATACAGTGGAAAACGCTGGTACTCCAGCATTGCTTTTGCGGTTGCACAACGTATGTAACTATGCGATTTCAGCACTTGTCCATTTTGCAGTATATGACTTTTCGACAAAAAATAGTTTTTTTTCTGTACAAGCTTTATTATACAGTGGAAAAGGCTGACACTCCAGTATTGCGTTTGCGGTTGCACAATGTATGTAACTATGCGATTTCAGCACTTGTCCATTTTGCAGTATATGACTTTTCGATAAAAAATATTTTTTTTCAGTACAAGCTTTATTATACAGTGGAAAACGCTGATACTCCAGTAATGAGTTTGCGGTTGCACAACGTATGTAACTATGCTATTTCAGCACTTGTCCATCTTGCAGTATATGACTTTTCGATAAAAAATATTTTTTTTCATTACAAGCTTTATCATACAGTGGAAAACGCTGGTACTCCAGTATTGCTTTTGCGGTTGCACAACGTATGTAACTATGCGATTTCAGCACTTGTCCATTTAGCAGTATATGACTTTTCGATAAAAAATATTTTTTTTCAGTACAAGCTTTATTATACAGTGGAAAACGCTGATACTCCAGTATTGCGTTTGCGGTTGCACAACGTATGTAACTATGCGATTTCAGCACTTGTCCATTTTGCAGTATATGACTTTTCGATAAAAAATATTTTTTTTCAGTACAAGCTTTATTATACAGTGGAAAACGCTGATACTCCAGTATTGCGTTTGCGGTTGCACAACGTATGTAACTATGCGCTTTCAGCACTTGTCCATTTTGCAGTATATGACTTTTCGATAAAAAATATTTTTTTTCAGTACAAGCTTTATTATACAGTGGAAAACGCTGATACTCCAGTACTGAGTTTGCGGTTGCACAACGTATGTAATCATGCGATTTCAGCACTTGTCCATTTTGCAGTATATGACTTTTCGATAAAAAATATTTTTTTTCAGTACAAGCTTTATTATACATTGGAAAACGCTGATACTCCAGTACTGAGTTTGCGGTTGCACAACGTATGTAACCATGCGATTTCAGCACTTGTCCATTTTGCAGTATACGACTTTTCGGTAAAAAATATTTTTTTTCAGTACAAGCTTTATTATACAGTGGAAAACGCTGATACTCCAGTACTGAGTTTGCGGTTGCACAACGTATGTAACTGTGCGCTTTCAGCACTTGTCCATTTTGCAGTATATGACTTTTCGATAAAAAATATTTTTTTTTAGTACAAGCTTTATTATACCGTGGAAAACGCTGATACTCCAGTACTGAGTTTGCGGTTGCACAACGTATGTAACTATGCGATTTCAGCACTTGTCCATTTTGCAGTATATGAATTTTCGATAAAAAATATTTTTTGTCAGTACAAGCTTTATTATACAGTGGAAAACGCTGATACTCCAGTACTGAGTTTGCGGTTGCACAACGTATGTAACTATGCGATTTCAGCACTTGTCCATTTTGAAGTATACGACTTTTCGGTAAAAAATATATTTTATTCAGTACAAGCTTTATTATACGGTGGAAAACGCTGATACTCCAGTATTGCGTTTGCGGTTGCACAACGTATGTAACTATGCGCTTTCAGCACTTGTCCATTTTGCAGTATATGACTTTTCGATAAAAAATATTTTTTTTAAGTACAAGCTTTATTATACATCGGAAAACGCTGATACTCCAGTACTGAGTTTGCGGTTGCACAACGTATGTAACTATGCGCTTTCAGCACTTGTCCATTTTGCAGTATATGACTTTTCGATAAAAAATATTTTTTTTCAGTACAAGCTTTATTATACAGTGGAAAACGCTGATACCCCAGTACTGAGTTTGCGGTTGCACAACGTATGTAACCATGCGATTTCAGCACTTGTCCATTTTGCAGTACACGACTATTCGGTAAAAAATATTTTTTTTCAGTACAAGCTTTGTTATACAGTGGAAAACGCTGATACTCCAGTTTTGCGTTTGCGGTTGCACAACGTATGTAACTATGCGCTTTCAGCACTTGTCCATTTTGCAGTATATGACTTTTCGATAAAAAATATTTTTTTTCAGTACAAACTTTATTATACAGTGGAAAACGCTGATACTCCAGTACTGAGTTTGCGGTTGCACAACGTATGTAACCATGCGATTTCAGCACTTGTCCATTTTTCAGTATATGACTTTTCGATAAAAAATATTTTTTTTCAGTACAAGCTTTATTATACAGTGGAAAACGCTGATACTCCAGTAATGAGTTTGCGGTTGCACAACGTATGTAACTATGCGATTTCAGCACTTGTCCATCTTGCAGTATATGACTTTTCGATAAAAAATATTTTTTTTCATTACAAGCTTTATTATACAGTGGAAAACGCTGGTACTCCAGTATTGCTTTTGCGGTTGCACAACGTATTTAACTATGCGATTTCAGCACTTGTCCATTTTGCAGTATATGTCTTTTCGATAAAAAATATTTTTTTTCAGTACAAGCTTTATTATACAGTGGAAAACGCTGATACTCCAGTATTGCGTTTGCGGTTGCACAACGTATGTAACTATGCGCTTTCAGCACTTGTCCATTTTGCAGTATATGACTTTTCGATAAAAAATATTTTTTGTCAGTACAAGCTTTATTATACAGTGGAAAACGCTGATACTCCAGTAATGAGTTTGCGGTTGCACAACGTATGTAACTATGCGATTTCAGCACTTGTCCATCTTGCAGTATATGACTTTTCGATAAAAAATATTTTTTTTCATTACAAGCTTTATTATACAGTGGAAAACGCTGGTACTCCAGTATTGCTTTTGCGGTTGCACAACGTATTTAACTATGCGATTTCAGCACTTGTCCATTTTGCAGTATATGACTTTTCGATAAAAAATATTTTTTTTCAGTACAAACTTTATTATACAGTGGAAAACGCTGATACTCCAGTACTGAGTTTGCGGTTGCACAACGTATGTAACCATGCGATTTCAGCACTTGTCCATTTTTCAGTATATGACTTTTCGATAAAAAATATTTTTTTTCAGTACAAGCTTTATTATACAGTGGAAAACGCTGATACTCCAGTAATGAGTTTGCGGTTGCACAACGTATGTAACTATGCGATTTCAGCACTTGTCCATTTTTCAGTATATGACTTTTCGATAAAAAATATTTTTTTTCAGTACAAGCTTTATTATACAGTGGAAAACGCTGATACTCCAGTAATGAGTTTGCGGTTGCACAACGTATGTAACTATGCGATTTCAGCACTTGTCCATCTTGCAGTATATGACTTTTCGATAAAAAATATTTTTTTTCATTACAAGCTTTATTATACAGTGGAAAACGCTGGTACTCCAGTATTGCTTTTGCGGTTGCACAACGTATTTAACTATGCGATTTCAGCACTTGTCCATTTTGCAGTATATGTCTTTTCGATAAAAAATATTTTTTTTCAGTACAAGCTTTATTATACAGTGGAAAACGCTGATACCCCAGTACTGAGTTTGCGGTTGCACAACGTATGTAACTATGCGCTTTCAGCACTTGTCCATTTTGCAGTATATGACTTTTCGATAAAAAATATTTTTTTTCAGTACAAGCTTTATTATACAGTGGAAAACGCTGATACCCCAGTACTGAGTTTGCGGTTGCACAACGTATGTAACCATGCGATTTCAGCACTTGTCCATTTTGCAGTACACGACTATTCGGTAAAAAATATTTTTTTTCAGTACAAGCTTTGTTATACAGTGGAAAACGCTGATACTCCAGTTTTGCGTTTGCGGTTGCACAACGTATGTAACTATGCGCTTTCAGCACTTGTCCATTTTGCAGTATATGACTTTTCGATAAAAAATATTTTTTTTCAGTACAAACTTTATTATACAGTGGAAAACGCTGATACTCCAGTACTGAGTTTGCGGTTGCACAACGTATGTAACCATGCGATTTCAGCACTTGTCCATTTTTCAGTATATGACTTTTCGATAAAAAATATTTTTTTTCAGTACAAGCTTTATTATACAGTGGAAAACGCTGATACTCCAGTAATGAGTTTGCGGTTGCACAACGTATGTAACTATGCGATTTCAGCACTTGTCCATCTTGCAGTATATGACTTTTCGATAAAAAATATTTTTTTTCATTACAAGCTTTATTATACAGTGGAAAACGCTGGTACTCCAGTATTGCTTTTGCGGTTGCACAACGTATTTAACTATGCGATTTCAGCACTTGTCCATTTTGCAGTATATGTCTTTTCGATAAAAAATATTTTTTTTCAGTACAAGCTTTATTATACAGTGGAAAACGCTGATACTCCAGTATTGCGTTTGCGGTTGCACAACGTATGTAACTATGCGCTTTCAGCACTTGTCCATTTTGCAGTATATGACTTTTCGATAAAAAATATTTTTTTTCAGTACAAGCTTTATTATACAGTGGAAAACGCTGATACTCCAGTACTGAGTTTGCGGTTGCACAACGTATTTAACTATGCGCTTTCAGCACTTGTCCATTTTGCAGTATATGACTTTTCGATAAAAAATATTTTTTTTCAGTACAAGCTTTATTATACAGTGGAAAACGCTGATACCCCAGTACTGAGTTTGCGGTTGCACAACGTATGTAACCATGCGATTTCAGCACTTGTCCATTTTGCAGTACACGACTATTCGGTAAAAAATATTTTTTTTCAGTACAAGCTTTGTTATACAGTGGAAAATGCTGATACTCCAGTTTTGCGTTTGCGGTTGCACAACGTATGTAACTATGCGCTTTCAGCACTTGTCCATTTTGCAGTATATGACTTTTCGATAAAAAATATTTTTTTTCAGTACAAGCTTTATTATACAGTGGAAAACGCTGATACTCCAGTACTGAGTTTGCGGTTGCACAACGTATGTAACTATGCGATTTCAGCACTTGTCCATTTTGCAGTATACGACTTTTCGGTAAAAAATATTTTATTTCAGTACAAGCTTTATTATACAGTGGAAAACGCTGGTACTCCAGCATTGCTTTTGCGGTTGCACAACGTATGTAACTATGCGATTTCAGCACTTGTCCATTTTGCAGTATATGACTTTTCGATAAAAAATATTTTATTTCAGTACAAGCTTTATTATACAGTGGAAAACGCTGGTACTCCAGCATTGCTTTTGCGGTTGCACAACGTATGTAACTATGCGATTTCAGCACTTGTCCATTTTGCAGTATACGACTTTTCGGTAAAAAATATTTTATTTCAGTACAAGCTTTATTATACAGTGGAAAACGCTGGTACTCCAGCATTGCTTTTGCGGTTGCACAACGTATGTAACTATGCGCTTTCAGCACTTGTCCATTTTGCAGTATATGACTTTTCGATAAAAAATATTTTTTGTCAGTACAAGCTTTATTATACAGTGGAAAACGCTGATACTCCAGTAATGAGTTTGCGGTTGCACAACGTATGTAACTATGCGATTTCAGCACTTGTCCATCTTGCAGTATATGACTTTTCGATAAAAAATATTTTTTTTCATTACAAGCTTTATTATACAGTGGAAAACGCTGGTACTCCAGTATTGCTTTTGCGGTTGCACAACGTATTTAACTATGCGATTTCAGCACTTGTCCATTTTGCAGTATATGACTTTTCGATAAAAAATATTTTTTTTCAGTACAAACTTTATTATACAGTGGAAAACGCTGATACTCCAGTACTGAGTTTGCGGTTGCACAACGTATGTAACCATGCGATTTCAGCACTTGTCCATTTTTCAGTATATGACTTTTCGATAAAAAATATTTTTTTTCAGTACAAGCTTTATTATACAGTGGAAAACGCTGATACTCCAGTAATGAGTTTGCGGTTGCACAACGTATGTAACTATGCGATTTCAGCACTTGTCCATCTTGCAGTATATGACTTTTCGATAAAAAATATTTTTTTTCATTACAAGCTTTATTATACAGTGGAAAACGCTGATACTCCAGTACTGAGTTTGCGGTTGCACAACGTATGTAACCATGCGATTTCAGCACTTGTCCATTTTTCAGTATATGACTTTTCGATAAAAAATATTTTTTTTCAGTACAAACTTTATTATACAGTGGAAAACGCTGATACTCCAGTACTGAGTTTGCGGTTGCACAACGTATGTAACCATGCGATTTCAGCACTTGTCCATTTTTCAGTATATGACTTTTCGATAAAAAATATTTTTTTTCAGTACAAGCTTTATTATACAGTGGAAAACGCTGATACTCCAGTAATGAGTTTGCGGTTGCACAACGTATGTAACTATGCGATTTCAGCACTTGTCCATCTTGCAGTATATGACTTTTCGATAAAAAATATTTTTTTTCATTACAAGCTTTATTATACAGTGGAAAACGCTGGTACTCCAGTATTGCTTTTGCGGTTGCACAACGTATTTAACTATGCGATTTCAGCACTTGTCCATTTTGCAGTATATGTCTTTTCGATAAAAAATATTTTTTTTCAGTACAAGCTTTATTATACAGTGGAAAACGCTGATACCCCAGTACTGAGTTTGCGGTTGCACAACGTATGTAACTATGCGCTTTCAGCACTTGTCCATTTTGCAGTATATGACTTTTCGATAAAAAATATTTTTTTTCAGTACAAGCTTTATTATACAGTGGAAAACGCTGATACCCCAGTACTGAGTTTGCGGTTGCACAACGTATGTAACCATGCGATTTCAGCACTTGTCCATTTTGCAGTACACGACTATTCGGTAAAAAATATTTTTTTTCAGTACAAGCTTTGTTATACAGTGGAAAACGCTGATACTCCAGTTTTGCGTTTGCGGTTGCACAACGTATGTAACTATGCGCTTTCAGCACTTGTCCATTTTGCAGTATATGACTTTTCGATAAAAAATATTTTTTTTCAGTACAAACTTTATTATACAGTGGAAAACGCTGATACTCCAGTACTGAGTTTGCGGTTGCACAACGTATGTAACCATGCGATTTCAGCACTTGTCCATTTTTCAGTATATGACTTTTCGATAAAAAATATTTTTTTTCAGTACAAGCTTTATTATACAGTGGAAAACGCTGATACTCCAGTAATGAGTTTGCGGTTGCACAACGTATGTAACTATGCGATTTCAGCACTTGTCCATCTTGCAGTATATGACTTTTCGATAAAAAATATTTTTTTTCATTACAAGCTTTATTATACAGTGGAAAACGCTGGTACTCCAGTATTGCTTTTGCGGTTGCACAACGTATTTAACTATGCGATTTCAGCACTTGTCCATTTTGCAGTATATGTCTTTTCGATAAAAAATATTTTTTTTCAGTACAAGCTTTATTATACAGTGGAAAACGCTGATAGTCCAGTATTGCGTTTGCGGTTGCACAACGTATGTAACTATGCGCTTTCAGCACTTGTCCATTTTGCAGTATATGACTTTTCGATAAAAAATATTTTTTTTCAGTACAAGCTTTATTATACAGTGGAAAACGCTGATACTCCAGTACTGAGTTTGCGGTTGCACAACGTATTTAACTATGCGCTTTCAGCACTTGTCCATTTTGCAGTATATGACTTTTCGATAAAAAATATTTTTTTTCAGTACAAGCTTTATTATACAGTGGAAAACGCTGATACCCCAGTACTGAGTTTGCGGTTGCACAACGTATGTAACCATGCGATTTCAGCACTTGTCCATTTTGCAGTACACGACTATTCGGTAAAAAATATTTTTTTTCAGTACAAGCTTTGTTATACAGTGGAAAATGCTGATACTCCAGTTTTGCGTTTGCGGTTGCACAACGTATGTAACTATGCGCTTTCAGCACTTGTCCATTTTGCAGTATATGACTTTTCGATAAAAAATATTTTTTTTCAGTACAAGCTTTATTATACAGTGGAAAACGCTGATACTCCAGTACTGAGTTTGCGGTTGCACAACGTATGTAACTATGCGATTTCAGCACTTGTCCATTTTGCAGTATACGACTTTTCGGTAAAAAATATTTTATTTCAGTACAAGCTTTATTATACAGTGGAAAACGCTGGTACTCCAGCATTGCTTTTGCGGTTGCACAACGTATGTAACTATGCGATTTCAGCACTTGTCCATTTTGCAGTATATGACTTTTCGACAAAAAATAGTTTTTTTTCTGTACAAGCTTTATTATACAGTGGAAAAGGCTGATACTCCAGTATTGCGTTTGCGGTTGCACAATGTATGTAACTATGCGATTTCAGCACTTGTCCATTTTGCAGTATATGACTTTTCGATAAAAAATATTTTTTTTCAGTACAAGCTTTATTATACAGTGGAAAACGCTGATACTCCAGTAATGAGTTTGCGGTTGCACAACGTATGTAACTATGCTATTTCAGCACTTGTCCATCTTGCAGTATATGACTTTTCGATAAAAAATATTTTTTTTCATTACAAGCTTTATCATACAGTGGAAAACGCTGGTACTCCAGTATTGCTTTTGCGGTTGCACAACGTATGTAACTATGCGATTTCAGCACTTGTCCATTTAGCAGTATATGACTTTTCGATAAAAAATATTTTTTTTCAGTACAAGCTTTATTATACAGTGGAAAACGCTGATACTCCAGTATTGCGTTTGCGGTTGCACAACGTATGTAACTATGCGATTTCAGCACTTGTCCATTTTGCAGTATATGACTTTTCGATAAAAAATATTTTTTTTCAGTACAAGCTTTATTATACAGTGGAAAACGCTGATACTCCAGTATTGCGTTTGCGGTTGCACAACGTATGTAACTATGCGCTTTCAGCACTTGTCCATTTTGCAGTATATGACTTTTCGATAAAAAATATTTTTTTTCAGTACAAGCTTTATTATACAGTGGAAAACGCTGATACTCCAGTACTGAGTTTGCGGTTGCACAACGTATGTAATCATGCGATTTCAGCACTTGTCCATTTTGCAGTATATGACTTTTCGATAAAAAATATTTTTTTTCAGTACAAGCTTTATTATACATTGGAAAACGCTGATACTCCAGTACTGAGTTTGCGGTTGCACAACGTATGTAACCATGCGATTTCAGCACTTGTCCATTTTGCAGTATACGACTTTTCGGTAAAAAATATTTTTTTTCAGTACAAGCTTTATTATACAGTGGAAAACGCTGATACTCCAGTACTGAGTTTGCGGTTGCACAACGTATGTAACTGTGCGCTTTCAGCACTTGTCCATTTTGCAGTATATGACTTTTCGATAAAAAATATTTTTTTTTAGTACAAGCTTTATTATACCGTGGAAAACGCTGATACTCCAGTACTGAGTTTGCGGTTGCACAACGTATGTAACTATGCGATTTCAGCACTTGTCCATTTTGCAGTATATGAATTTTCGATAAAAAATATTTTTTGTCTGTACAAGCTTTATTATACAGTGGAAAACGCTGATACTCCAGTACTGAGTTTGCGGTTGCACAACGTATGTAACTATGCGATTTCAGCACTTGTCCATTTTGAAGTATACGACTTTTCGGTAAAAAATATATTTTATTCAGTACAAGCTTTATTATACGGTGGAAAACGCTGATACTCCAGTATTGCGTTTGCGGTTGCACAACGTATGTAACTATGCGCTTTCAGCACTTGTCCATTTTGCAGTATATGACTTTTCGATAAAAAATATTTTTTTTAAGTACAAGCTTTATTATACATCGGAAAACGCTGATACTCCAGTACTGAGTTTGCGGTTGCACAACGTATGTAACTATGCGCTTTCAGCACTTGTCCATTTTGCAGTATATGACTTTTCGATAAAAAATATTTTTTTTCAGTACAAGCTTTATTATACAGTGGAAAACGCTGATACCCCAGTACTGAGTTTGCGGTTGCACAACGTATGTAACCATGCGATTTCAGCACTTGTCCATTTTGCAGTACACGACTATTCGGTAAAAAATATTTTTTTTCAGTACAAGCTTTGTTATACAGTGGAAAACGCTGATACTCCAGTTTTGCGTTTGCGGTTGCACAACGTATGTAACTATGCGCTTTCAGCACTTGTCCATTTTGCAGTATATGACTTTTCGATAAAAAATATTTTTTTTCAGTACAAACTTTATTATACAGTGGAAAACGCTGATACTCCAGTACTGAGTTTGCGGTTGCACAACGTATTTAACTATGCGATTTCAGCACTTGTCCATTTTGCAGTACACGACTATTCGGTAAAAAATATTTTTTTTCAGTACAAGCTTTGTTATACAGTGGAAAATGCTGATACTCCAGTTTTGCGTTTGCGGTTGCACAACGTATGTAACTATGCGCTTTCAGCACTTGTCCATTTTGCAGTATATGACTTTTCGATAAAAAATATTTTTTTTCAGTACAAGCTTTATTATACAGTGGAAAACGCTGATACTCCAGTACTGAGTTTGCGGTTGCACAACGTATGTAACTATGCGATTTCAGCACTTGTCCATTTTGCAGTATACGACTTTTCGGTAAAAAATATTTTATTTCAGTACAAGCTTTATTATACAGTGGAAAACGCTGGTACTCCAGCATTGCTTTTGCGGTTGCACAACGTATGTAACTATGCGATTTCAGCACTTGTCCATTTTGCAGTATATGACTTTTCGACAAAAAATAGTTTTTTTTCTGTACAAGCTTTATTATACAGTGGAAAAGGCTGATACTCCAGTATTGCGTTTGCGGTTGCACAATGTATGTAACTATGCGATTTCAGCACTTGTCCATTTTGCAGTATATGACTTTTCGATAAAAAATATTTTTTTTCAGTACAAGCTTTATTATACAGTGGAAAACGCTGATACTCCAGTAATGAGTTTGCGGTTGCACAACGTATGTAACTATGCTATTTCAGCACTTGTCCATCTTGCAGTATATGACTTTTCGATAAAAAATATTTTTTTTCATTACAAGCTTTATCATACAGTGGAAAACGCTGGTACTCCAGTATTGCTTTTGCGGTTGCACAACGTATGTAACTATGCGATTTCAGCACTTGTCCATTTAGCAGTATATGACTTTTCGATAAAAAATATTTTTTTTCAGTACAAGCTTTATTATACAGTGGAAAACGCTGATACTCCAGTATTGCGTTTGCGGTTGCACAACGTATGTAACTATGCGATTTCAGCACTTGTCCATTTTGCAGTATATGACTTTTCGATAAAAAATATTTTTTTTCAGTACAAGCTTTATTATACAGTGGAAAACGCTGATACTCCAGTATTGCGTTTGCGGTTGCACAACGTATGTAACTATGCGCTTTCAGCACTTGTCCATTTTGCAGTATATGACTTTTCGATAAAAAATATTTTTTTTCAGTACAAGCTTTATTATACAGTGGAAAACGCTGATACTCCAGTACTGAGTTTGCGGTTGCACAACGTATGTAATCATGCGATTTCAGCACTTGTCCATTTTGCAGTATATGACTTTTCGATAAAAAATATTTTTTTTCAGTACAAGCTTTATTATACATTGGAAAACGCTGATACTCCAGTACTGAGTTTGCGGTTGCACAACGTATGTAACCATGCGATTTCAGCACTTGTCCATTTTGCAGTATACGACTTTTCGGTAAAAAATATTTTTTTTCAGTACAAGCTTTATTATACAGTGGAAAACGCTGATACTCCAGTACTGAGTTTGCGGTTGCACAACGTATGTAACTGTGCGCTTTCAGCACTTGTCCATTTTGCAGTATATGACTTTTCGATAAAAAATATTTTTTTTTAGTACAAGCTTTATTATACCGTGGAAAACGCTGATACTCCAGTACTGAGTTTGCGGTTGCACAACGTATGTAACTATGCGATTTCAGCACTTGTCCATTTTGCAGTATATGAATTTTCGATAAAAAATATTTTTTGTCAGTACAAGCTTTATTATACAGTGGAAAACGCTGATACTCCAGTACTGAGTTTGCGGTTGCACAACGTATGTAACTATGCGATTTCAGCACTTGTCCATTTTGAAGTATACGACTTTTCGGTAAAAAATATATTTTATTCAGTACAAGCTTTATTATACGGTGGAAAACGCTGATACTCCAGTATTGCGTTTGCGGTTGCACAACGTATGTAACTATGCGCTTTCAGCACTTGTCCATTTTGCAGTATATGACTTTTCGATAAAAAATATTTTTTTTAAGTACAAGCTTTATTATACATCGGAAAACGCTGATACTCCAGTACTGAGTTTGCGGTTGCACAACGTATGTAACTATGCGCTTTCAGCACTTGTCCATTTTGCAGTATATGACTTTTCGATAAAAAATATTTTTTTTCAGTACAAGCTTTATTATACAGTGGAAAACGCTGATACCCCAGTACTGAGTTTGCGGTTGCACAACGTATGTAACCATGCGATTTCAGCACTTGTCCATTTTGCAGTACACGACTATTCGGTAAAAAATATTTTTTTTCAGTACAAGCTTTGTTATACAGTGGAAAACGCTGATACTCCAGTTTTGCGTTTGCGGTTGCACAACGTATGTAACTATGCGCTTTCAGCACTTGTCCATTTTGCAGTATATGACTTTTCGATAAAAAATATTTTTTTTCAGTACAAACTTTATTATACAGTGGAAAACGCTGATACTCCAGTACTGAGTTTGCGGTTGCACAACGTATGTAACCATGCGATTTCAGCACTTGTCCATTTTTCAGTATATGACTTTTCGATAAAAAATATTTTTTTTCAGTACAAGCTTTATTATACAGTGGAAAACGCTGATACTCCAGTAATGAGTTTGCGGTTGCACAACGTATGTAACTATGCGATTTCAGCACTTGTCCATCTTGCAGTATATGACTTTTCGATAAAAAATATTTTTTTTCATTACAAGCTTTATTATACAGTGGAAAACGCTGGTACTCCAGTATTGCTTTTGCGGTTGCACAACGTATTTAACTATGCGATTTCAGCACTTGTCCATTTTGCAGTATATGTCTTTTCGATAAAAAATATTTTTTTTCAGTACAAGCTTTATTATACAGTGGAAAACGCTGATACTCCAGTATTGCGTTTGCGGTTGCACAACGTATGTAACTATGCGCTTTCAGCACTTGTCCATTTTGCAGTATATGACTTTTCGATAAAAAATATTTTTTGTCAGTACAAGCTTTATTATACAGTGGAAAACGCTGATACTCCAGTACTGAGTTTGCGGTTGCACAACGTATGTAACTATGCGATTTCAGCACTTGTCCATTTTGAAGTATACGACTTTTCGGTAAAAAATATATTTTATTCAGTACAAGCTTTATTATACGGTGGAAAACGCTGATACTCCAGTATTGCGTTTGCGGTTGCACAACGTATGTAACTATGCGCTTTCAGCACTTGTCCATTTTGCAGTATATGACTTTTCGATAAAAAATATTTTTTTTAAGTACAAGCTTTATTATACATCGGAAAACGCTGATACTCCAGTACTGAGTTTGCGGTTGCACAACGTATGTAACTATGCGCTTTCAGCACTTGTCCATTTTGCAGTATATGACTTTTCGATAAAAAATATTTTTTTTCAGTACAAGCTTTATTATACAGTGGAAAACGCTGATACCCCAGTACTGAGTTTGCGGTTGCACAACGTATGTAACCATGCGATTTCAGCACTTGTCCATTTTGCAGTACACGACTATTCGGTAAAAAATATTTTTTTTCAGTACAAGCTTTGTTATACAGTGGAAAACGCTGATACTCCAGTTTTGCGTTTGCGGTTGCACAACGTATGTAACTATGCGCTTTCAGCACTTGTCCATTTTGCAGTATATGACTTTTCGATAAAAAATATTTTTTTTCAGTACAAACTTTATTATACAGTGGAAAACGCTGATACTCCAGTACTGAGTTTGCGGTTGCACAACGTATGTAACCATGCGATTTCAGCACTTGTCCATTTTTCAGTATATGACTTTTCGATAAAAAATATTTTTTTTCAGTACAAGCTTTATTATACAGTGGAAAACGCTGATACTCCAGTAATGAGTTTGCGGTTGCACAACGTATGTAACTATGCGATTTCAGCACTTGTCCATCTTGCAGTATATGACTTTTCGATAAAAAATATTTTTTTTAAGTACAAGCTTTATTATACAGTGGAAAACGCTGATACCCCAGTACTGAGTTTGCGGTTGCACAACGTATGTAACTATGCGCTTTCAGCACTTGTCCATTTTGCAGTATATGACTTTTCGATAAAAAATATTTTTTTTCAGTACAAGCTTTATTATACAGTGGAAAACGCTGATACCCCAGTACTGAGTTTGCGGTTGCACAACGTATGTAACCATGCGATTTCAGCACTTGTCCATTTTGCAGTACACGACTATTCGGTAAAAAATATTTTTTTTCAGTACAAGCTTTGTTATACAGTGGAAAACGCTGATACTCCAGTTTTGCGTTTGCGGTTGCACAACGTATGTAACTATGCGCTTTCAGCACTTGTCCATTTTGCAGTATATGACTTTTCGATAAAAAATATTTTTTTTCAGTACAAACTTTATTATACAGTGGAAAACGCTGATACTCCAGTACTGAGTTTGCGGTTGCACAACGTATGTAACCATGCGATTTCAGCACTTGTCCATTTTTCAGTATATGACTTTTCGATAAAAAATATTTTTTTTCAGTACAAGCTTTATTATACAGTGGAAAACGCTGATACTCCAGTAATGAGTTTGCGGTTGCACAACGTATGTAACTATGCGATTTCAGCACTTGTCCATCTTGCAGTATATGACTTTTCGATAAAAAATATTTTTTTTCATTACAAGCTTTATTATACAGTGGAAAACGCTGGTACTCCAGTATTGCTTTTGCGGTTGCACAACGTATTTAACTATGCGATTTCAGCACTTGTCCATTTTGCAGTATATGTCTTTTCGATAAAAAATATTTTTTTTCAGTACAAGCTTTATTATACAGTGGAAAACGCTGATACTCCAGTATTGCGTTTGCGGTTGCACAACGTATGTAACTATGCGCTTTCAGCACTTGTCCATTTTGCAGTATATGACTTTTCGATAAAAAATATTTTTTTTCAGTACAAGCTTTATTATACAGTGGAAAACGCTGATACTCCAGTACTGAGTTTGCGGTTGCACAACGTATTTAACTATGCGCTTTCAGCACTTGTCCATTTTGCAGTATATGACTTTTCGATAAAAAATATTTTTTTTCAGTACAAGCTTTATTATACAGTGGAAAACGCTGATACCCCAGTACTGAGTTTGCGGTTGCACAACGTATGTAACCATGCGATTTCAGCACTTGTCCATTTTGCAGTACACGACTATTCGGTAAAAAATATTTTTTTTCAGTACAAGCTTTGTTATACAGTGGAAAATGCTGATACTCCAGTTTTGCGTTTGCGGTTGCACAACGTATGTAACTATGCGCTTTCAGCACTTGTCCATTTTGCAGTATATGACTTTTCGATAAAAAATATTTTTTTTCAGTACAAGCTTTATTATACAGTGGAAAACGCTGATACTCCAGTACTGAGTTTGCGGTTGCACAACGTATGTAACTATGCGCTTTCAGCACTTGTCCATTTTGCAGTATATGACTTTTCGATAAAAAATATTTTTTTTAAGTACAAGCTTTATTATACATCGGAAAACGCTGATACTCCAGTACTGAGTTTGCGGTTGCACAACGTATGTAACTATGCGCTTTCAGCACTTGTCCATTTTGCAGTATATGACTTTTCGATAAAAAATATTTTTTTTAAGTACAAGCTTTATTATACATCGGAAAACGCTGATACTCCAGTACTGAGTTTGCGGTTGCACAACGTATGTAACTATGCGCTTTCAGCACTTGTCCATTTTGCAGTATATGACTTTTCGATAAAAAATATTTTTTTTCAGTACAAGCTTTATTATACAGTGGAAAACGCTGATACCCCAGTACTGAGTTTGCGGTTGCACAACGTATGTAACCATGCGATTTCAGCACTTGTCCATTTTGCAGTACACGACTATTCGGCAAAAAATATTTTTTTTCAGTACAAGCTTTGTTATACAGTGGAAAACGCTGATACTCCAGTTTTGCGTTTGCGGTTGCACAACGTATGTAACTATGCGCTTTCAGCACTTGTCCATTTTGCAGTATATGACTTTTCGATAAAAAATATTTTTTTTCAGTACAAACTTTATTATACAGTGGAAAACGCTGATACTCCAGTACTGAGTTTGCGGTTGCACAACGTATGTAACCATGCGATTTCAGCACTTGTCCATTTTTCAGTATATGACTTTTCGATAAAAAATATTTTTTTTCAGTACAAGCTTTATTATACAGTGGAAAACGCTGATACTCCAGTAATGAGTTTGCGGTTGCACAACGTATGTAACTATGCGATTTCAGCACTTGTCCATCTTGCAGTATATGACTTTTCGATAAAAAATATTTTTTTTCATTACAAGCTTTATTATACAGTGGAAAACGCTGGTACTCCAGTATTGCTTTTGCGGTTGCACAACGTATTTAACTATGCGATTTCAGCACTTGTCCATTTTGCAGTATATGTCTTTTCGATAAAAAATATTTTTTTTCAGTACAAGCTTTATTATACAGTGGAAAACGCTGATACTCCAGTATTGCGTTTGCGGTTGCACAACGTATGTAACTATGCGCTTTCAGCACTTGTCCATTTTGCAGTATATGACTTTTCGATAAAAAATATTTTTTGTCAGTACAAGCTTTATTATACAGTGGAAAACGCTGATACTCCAGTACTGAGTTTGCGGTTGCACAACGTATGTAACTATGCGATTTCAGCACTTGTCCATTTTGAAGTATACGACTTTTCGGTAAAAAATATATTTTATTCAGTACAAGCTTTATTATACGGTGGAAAACGCTGATACTCCAGTATTGCGTTTGCGGTTGCACAACGTATGTAACTATGCGCTTTCAGCACTTGTCCATTTTGCAGTATATGACTTTTCGATAAAAAATATTTTTTTTAAGTACAAGCTTTATTATACATCGGAAAACGCTGATACTCCAGTACTGAGTTTGCGGTTGCACAACGTATGTAACTATGCGCTTTCAGCACTTGTCCATTTTGCAGTATATGACTTTTCGATAAAAAATATTTTTTTTCAGTACAAGCTTTATTATACAGTGGAAAACGCTGATACCCCAGTACTGAGTTTGCGGTTGCACAACGTATGTAACCATGCGATTTCAGCACTTGTCCATTTTGCAGTACACGACTATTCGGTAAAAAATATTTTTTTTCAGTACAAGCTTTGTTATACAGTGGAAAACGCTGATACTCCAGTTTTGCGTTTGCGGTTGCACAACGTATGTAACTATGCGCTTTCAGCACTTGTCCATTTTGCAGTATATGACTTTTCGATAAAAAATATTTTTTTTCAGTACAAACTTTATTATACAGTGGAAAACGCTGATACTCCAGTACTGAGTTTGCGGTTGCACAACGTATGTAACCATGCGATTTCAGCACTTGTCCATTTTTCAGTATATGACTTTTCGATAAAAAATATTTTTTTTCAGTACAAGCTTTATTATACAGTGGAAAACGCTGATACTCCAGTAATGAGTTTGCGGTTGCACAACGTATGTAACTATGCGATTTCAGCACTTGTCCATCTTGCAGTATATGACTTTTCGATAAAAAATATTTTTTTTCATTACAAGCTTTATTATACAGTGGAAAACGATGGTACTCCAGTATTGCTTTTGCGGTTGCACAACGTATTTAACTATGCGATTTCAGCACTTGTCCATTTTGCAGTATATGTCTTTTCGATAAAAAATATTTTTTTTCAGTACAAGCTTTATTATACAGTGGAAAACGCTGATACTCCAGTATTGCGTTTGCGGTTGCACAACGTATGTAACTATGCGCTTTCAGCACTTGTCCATTTTGCAGTATATGACTTTTCGATAAAAAATATTTTTTTTCAGTACAAGCTTTATTATACAGTGGAAAACGCTGATACTCCAGTACTGAGTTTGCGGTTGCACAACGTATTTAACTATGCGCTTTCAGCACTTGTCCATTTTGCAGTATATGACTTTTCGATAAAAAATATTTTTTTTCAGTACAAGCTTTATTATACAGTGGAAAACGCTGATACCCCAGTACTGAGTTTGCGGTTGCACAACGTATGTAACTATGCGCTTTCAGCACTTGTCCATTTTGCAGTATATGACTTTTCGATAAAAAATATTTTTTTTCAGTACAAGCTTTATTATACAGTGGAAAACGCTGATACCCCAGTACTGAGTTTGCGGTTGCACAACGTATGTAACTATGCGCTTTCAGCACTTGTCCATTTTGCAGTATATGACTTTTCGATAAAAAATATTTTTTTTCAGTACAAGCTTTATTATACAGTGGAAAACGCTGATACCCCAGTACTGAGTTTGCGGTTGCACAACGTATGTAACCATGCGATTTCAGCACTTGTCCATTTTGCAGTACACGACTATTCGGTAAAAAATATTTTTTTTCAGTACAAGCTTTGTTATACAGTGGAAAACGCTGATACTCCAGTTTTGCGTTTGCGGTTGCACAACGTATGTAACTATGCGCTTTCAGCACTTGTCCATTTTGCAGTATATGACTTTTCGATAAAAAATATTTTTTTTCAGTACAAACTTTATTATACAGTGGAAAACGCTGATACTCCAGTACTGAGTTTGCGGTTGCACAACGTATGTAACCATGCGATTTCAGCACTTGTCCATTTTTCAGTATATGACTTTTCGATAAAAAATATTTTTTTTCAGTACAAGCTTTATTATACAGTGGAAAACGCTGATACTCCAGTAATGAGTTTGCGGTTGCACAACGTATGTAACTATGCGATTTCAGCACTTGTCCATCTTGCAGTATATGACTTTTCGATAAAAAATATTTTTTTTCATTACAAGCTTTATTATACAGTGGAAAACGCTGGTACTCCAGTATTGCTTTTGCGGTTGCACAACGTATTTAACTATGCGATTTCAGCACTTGTCCATTTTGCAGTATATGTCTTTTCGATAAAAAATATTTTTTTTCAGTACAAGCTTTATTATACAGTGGAAAACGCTGATACTCCAGTATTGCGTTTGCGGTTGCACAACGTATGTAACTATGCGCTTTCAGCACTTGTCCATTTTGCAGTATATGACTTTTCGATAAAAAATATTTTTTTTCAGTACAAGCTTTATTATACAGTGGAAAACGCTGATACTCCAGTACTGAGTTTGCGGTTGCACAACGTATTTAACTATGCGCTTTCAGCACTTGTCCATTTTGCAGTATATGACTTTTCGATAAAAAATATTTTTTTTCAGTACAAGCTTTATTATACAGTGGAAAACGCTGATACCCCAGTACTGAGTTTGCGGTTGCACAACGTATGTAACCATGCGATTTCAGCACTTGTCCATTTTGCAGTACACGACTATTCGGTAAAAAATATTTTTTTTCAGTACAAGCTTTGTTATACAGTGGAAAATGCTGATACTCCAGTTTTGCGTTTGCGGTTGCACAACGTATGTAACTATGCGCTTTCAGCACTTGTCCATTTTGCAGTATATGACTTTTCGATAAAAAATATTTTTTTTCAGTACAAGCTTTATTATACAGTGGAAAACGCTGATACTCCAGTACTGAGTTTGCGGTTGCACAACGTATGTAACTATGCGATTTCAGCACTTGTCCATTTTGCAGTATACGACTTTTCGGTAAAAAATATTTTATTTCAGTACAAGCTTTATTATACAGTGGAAAACGCTGGTACTCCAGCATTGCTTTTGCGGTTGCACAACGTATGTAACTATGCGATTTCAGCACTTGTCCATTTTGCAGTATATGACTTTTCGACAAAAAATAGTTTTTTTTCTGTACAAGCTTTATTATACAGTGGAAAAGGCTGATACTCCAGTATTGCGTTTGCGGTTGCACAATGTATGTAACTATGCGATTTCAGCACTTGTCCATTTTGCAGTATATGACTTTTCGATAAAAAATATTTTTTTTCAGTACAAGCTTTATTATACAGTGGAAAACGCTGATACTCCAGTAATGAGTTTGCGGTTGCACAACGTATGTAACTATGCTATTTCAGCACTTGTCCATCTTGCAGTATATGACTTTTCGATAAAAAATATTTTTTTTCATTACAAGCTTTATCATACAGTGGAAAACGCTGGTACTCCAGTATTGCTTTTGCGGTTGCACAACGTATGTAACTATGCGATTTCAGCACTTGTCCATTTAGCAGTATATGACTTTTCGATAAAAAATATTTTTTTTCAGTACAAGCTTTATTATACAGTGGAAAACGCTGATACTCCAGTATTGCGTTTGCGGTTGCACAACGTATGTAACTATGCGATTTCAGCACTTGTCCATTTTGCAGTATATGACTTTTCGATAAAAAATATTTTTTTTCAGTACAAGCTTTATTATACAGTGGAAAACGCTGATACTCCAGTATTGCGTTTGCGGTTGCACAACGTATGTAACTATGCGCTTTCAGCACTTGTCCATTTTGCAGTATATGACTTTTCGATAAAAAATATGTTTTTTTCAGTACAAGCTTTATTATACAGTGGAAAACGCTGATACTCCAGTATTGCGTTTGCGGTTGCACAACGTATGTAACTATGCGCTTTCAGCACTTGTCCATTTTGCAGTATATGACTTTTCGATAAAAAATATTTTTTTTCAGTACAAGCTTTATTATACAGTGGAAAACGCTGATACTCCAGTACTGAGTTTGCGGTTGCACAACGTATGTAATCATGCGATTTCAGCACTTGTCCATTTTGCAGTATATGACTTTTCGATAAAAAATATTTTTTTTCAGTACAAGCTTTATTATACATTGGAAAACGCTGATACTCCAGTACTGAGTTTGCGGTTGCACAACGTATGTAACCATGCGATTTCAGCACTTGTCCATTTTGCAGTATACGACTTTTCGGTAAAAAATATTTTTTTTCAGTACAAGCTTTATTATACAGTGGAAAACGCTGATACTCCAGTACTGAGTTTGCGGTTGCACAACGTATGTAACTGTGCGCTTTCAGCACTTGTCCATTTTGCAGTATATGACTTTTCGATAAAAAATATTTTTTTTTAGTACAAGCTTTATTATACCGTGGAAAACGCTGATACTCCAGTACTGAGTTTGCGGTTGCACAACGTATGTAACTATGCGATTTCAGCACTTGTCCATTTTGCAGTATATGAATTTTCGATAAAAAATATTTTTTGTCAGTACAAGCTTTATTATACAGTGGAAAACGCTGATACTCCAGTACTGAGTTTGCGGTTGCACAACGTATGTAACTATGCGCTTTCAGCACTTGTCCATTTTGCAGTATATGACTTTTCGATAAAAAATATGTTTTTTTCAGTACAAGCTTTATTATACAGTGGAAAACGCTGATACTCCAGTATTGCGTTTGCGGTTGCACAACGTATGTAACTATGCGATTTCAGCACTTGTCCATTTTGCAGTATATGACTTTTCGACAAAAAATAGTTTTTTTTCTGTACAAGCTTTATTATACAGTGGAAAACGCTGATACTCCAGTATTGCGTTTGCGGTTGCACAACGTATGTAACTATGCGATTTCAGCACTTGTCCATTTTGCAGTATATGACTTTTCGACAAAAAATAGTTTTTTTTCTGTACAAGCTTTATTATACAGTGGAAAAGGCTGATACTCCAGTATTGCGTTTGCGGTTGCACAATGTATGTAACTATGCGATTTCAGCACTTGTCCATTTTGCAGTATATGACTTTTCGATAAAAAATATTTTTTTTCAGTACAAGCTTTATTATACAGTGGAAAACGCTGATACTCCAGTAATGAGTTTGCGGTTGCACAACGTATGTAACTATGCTATTTCAGCACTTGTCCATCTTGCAGTATATGACTTTTCGATAAAAAATATTTTTTTTCATTACAAGCTTTATCATACAGTGGAAAACGCTGGTACTCCAGTATTGCTTTTGCGGTTGCACAACGTATGTAACTATGCGATTTCAGCACTTGTCCATTTAGCAGTATATGACTTTTCGATAAAAAATATTTTTTTTCAGTACAAGCTTTATTATACAGTGGAAAACGCTGATACTCCAGTATTGCGTTTGCGGTTGCACAACGTATGTAACTATGCGATTTCAGCACTTGTCCATTTTGCAGTATATGACTTTTCGATAAAAAATATTTTTTTTCAGTACAAGCTTTATTATACAGTGGAAAACGCTGATACTCCAGTATTGCGTTTGCGGTTGCACAACGTATGTAACTATGCGCTTTCAGCACTTGTCCATTTTGCAGTATATGACTTTTCGATAAAAAATATGTTTTTTTCAGTACAAGCTTTATTATACAGTGGAAAACGCTGATACTCCAGTATTGCGTTTGCGGTTGCACAACGTATGTAACTATGCGCTTTCAGCACTTGTCCATTTTGCAGTATATGACTTTTCGATAAAAAATATTTTTTTTCAGTACAAGCTTTATTATACAGTGGAAAACGCTGATACTCCAGTACTGAGTTTGCGGTTGCACAACGTATGTAATCATGCGATTTCAGCACTTGTCCATTTTGCAGTATATGACTTTTCGATAAAAAATATTTTTTTTCAGTACAAGCTTTATTATACATTGGAAAACGCTGATACTCCAGTACTGAGTTTGCGGTTGCACAACGTATGTAACCATGCGATTTCAGCACTTGTCCATTTTGCAGTATACGACTTTTCGGTAAAAAATATTTTTTTTCAGTACAAGCTTTATTATACAGTGGAAAACGCTGATACTCCAGTACTGAGTTTGCGGTTGCACAACGTATGTAACTGTGCGCTTTCAGCACTTGTCCATTTTGCAGTATATGACTTTTCGATAAAAAATATTTTTTTTTAGTACAAGCTTTATTATACCGTGGAAAACGCTGATACTCCAGTACTGAGTTTGCGGTTGCACAACGTATGTAACTATGCGATTTCAGCACTTGTCCATTTTGCAGTATATGAATTTTCGATAAAAAATATTTTTTGTCAGTACAAGCTTTATTATACAGTGGAAAACGCTGATACTCCAGTACTGAGTTTGCGGTTGCACAACGTATGTAACTATGCGCTTTCAGCACTTGTTCATTTTGCAGTATATGACTTTTCGATAAAAAATATTTTTTTTCAGTACAAGCTTTATTATACAGTGGAAAACGCTGATACCCCAGTACTGAGTTTGCGGTTGCACAACGTATGTAACCATGCGATTTCAGCACTTGTCCATTTTGCAGTATACGACTTTTCGGTAAAAAATATTTTATTTCAGTACAAGCTTTATTATACAGTGGAAAACGCTGGTACTCCAGCATTGCTTTTGCGGTTGCACAACGTATGTAACTATGCGATTTCAGCACTTGTCCATTTTGCAGTATATGACTTTTCGACAAAAAATAGTTTTTTTTCTGTACAAGCTTTATTATACAGTGGAAAAGGCTGATACTCCAGTATTGCGTTTGCGGTTGCACAATGTATGTAACTATGCGATTTCAGCACTTGTCCATTTTGCAGTATATGACTTTTCGATAAAAAATATTTTTTTTCAGTACAAGCTTTATTATACAGTGGAAAACGCTGATACTCCAGTAATGAGTTTGCGGTTGCACAACGTATGTAACTATGCTATTTCAGCACTTGTCCATCTTGCAGTATATGACTTTTCGATAAAAAATATTTTTTTTCATTACAAGCTTTATCATACAGTGGAAAACGCTGGTACTCCAGTATTGCTTTTGCGGTTGCACAACGTATGTAACTATGCGATTTCAGCACTTGTCCATTTAGCAGTATATGACTTTTCGATAAAAAATATTTTTTTTCAGTACAAGCTTTATTATACAGTGGAAAACGCTGATACTCCAGTATTGCGTTTGCGGTTGCACAACGTATGTAACTATGCGATTTCAGCACTTGTCCATTTTGCAGTATATGACTTTTCGATAAAAAATATTTTTTTTCAGTACAAGCTTTATTATACAGTGGAAAACGCTGATACTCCAGTATTGCGTTTGCGGTTGCACAACGTATGTAACTATGCGCTTTCAGCACTTGTCCATTTTGCAGTATATGACTTTTCGATAAAAAATATGTTTTTTTCAGTACAAGCTTTATTATACAGTGGAAAACGCTGATACTCCAGTATTGCGTTTGCGGTTGCACAACGTATGTAACTATGCGCTTTCAGCACTTGTCCATTTTGCAGTATATGACTTTTCGATAAAAAATATTTTTTTTCAGTACAAGCTTTATTATACAGTGGAAAACGCTGATACTCCAGTACTGAGTTTGCGGTTGCACAACGTATGTAATCATGCGATTTCAGCACTTGTCCATTTTGCAGTATATGACTTTTCGATAAAAAATATTTTTTTTCAGTACAAGCTTTATTATACATTGGAAAACGCTGATACTCCAGTACTGAGTTTGCGGTTGCACAACGTATGTAACCATGCGATTTCAGCACTTGTCCATTTTGCAGTATACGACTTTTCGGTAAAAAATATTTTTTTTCAGTACAAGCTTTATTATACAGTGGAAAACGCTGATACTCCAGTACTGAGTTTGCGGTTGCACAACGTATGTAACTGTGCGCTTTCAGCACTTGTCCATTTTGCAGTATATGACTTTTCGATAAAAAATATTTTTTTTTAGTACAAGCTTTATTATACCGTGGAAAACGCTGATACTCCAGTACTGAGTTTGCGGTTGCACAACGTATGTAACTATGCGATTTCAGCACTTGTCCATTTTGCAGTATATGAATTTTCGATAAAAAATATTTTTTGTCAGTACAAGCTTTATTATACAGTGGAAAACGCTGATACTCCAGTACTGAGTTTGCGGTTGCACAACGTATGTAACTATGCGCTTTCAGCACTTGTCCATTTTGCAGTATATGACTTTTCGATAAAAAATATGTTTTTTTCAGTACAAGCTTTATTATACAGTGGAAAACGCTGATACTCCAGTATTGCGTTTGCGGTTGCACAACGTATGTAACTATGCGATTTCAGCACTTGTCCATTTTGCAGTATATGACTTTTCGACAAAAAATAGTTTTTTTTCTGTACAAGCTTTATTATACAGTGGAAAACGCTGATACTCCAGTATTGCGTTTGCGGTTGCACAACGTATGTAACTATGCGATTTCAGCACTTGTCCATTTTGCAGTATATGACTTTTCGACAAAAAATAGTTTTTTTTCTGTACAAGCTTTATTATACAGTGGAAAAGGCTGATACTCCAGTATTGCGTTTGCGGTTGCACAATGTATGTAACTATGCGATTTCAGCACTTGTCCATTTTGCAGTATATGACTTTTCGATAAAAAATATTTTTTTTCAGTACAAGCTTTATTATACAGTGGAAAACGCTGATACTCCAGTAATGAGTTTGCGGTTGCACAACGTATGTAACTATGCTATTTCAGCACTTGTCCATCTTGCAGTATATGACTTTTCGATAAAAAATATTTTTTTTCATTACAAGCTTTATCATACAGTGGAAAACGCTGGTACTCCAGTATTGCTTTTGCGGTTGCACAACGTATGTAACTATGCGATTTCAGCACTTGTCCATTTAGCAGTATATGACTTTTCGATAAAAAATATTTTTTTTCAGTACAAGCTTTATTATACAGTGGAAAACGCTGATACTCCAGTATTGCGTTTGCGGTTGCACAACGTATGTAACTATGCGATTTCAGCACTTGTCCATTTTGCAGTATATGACTTTTCGATAAAAAATATTTTTTTTCAGTACAAGCTTTATTATACAGTGGAAAACGCTGATACTCCAGTATTGCGTTTGCGGTTGCACAACGTATGTAACTATGCGCTTTCAGCACTTGTCCATTTTGCAGTATATGACTTTTCGATAAAAAATATGTTTTTTTCAGTACAAGCTTTATTATACAGTGGAAAACGCTGATACTCCAGTATTGCGTTTGCGGTTGCACAACGTATGTAACTATGCGCTTTCAGCACTTGTCCATTTTGCAGTATATGACTTTTCGATAAAAAATATTTTTTTTCAGTACAAGCTTTATTATACAGTGGAAAACGCTGATACTCCAGTACTGAGTTTGCGGTTGCACAACGTATGTAATCATGCGATTTCAGCACTTGTCCATTTTGCAGTATATGACTTTTCGATAAAAAATATTTTTTTTCAGTACAAGCTTTATTATACATTGGAAAACGCTGATACTCCAGTACTGAGTTTGCGGTTGCACAACGTATGTAACCATGCGATTTCAGCACTTGTCCATTTTGCAGTATACGACTTTTCGGTAAAAAATATTTTTTTTCAGTACAAGCTTTATTATACAGTGGAAAACGCTGATACTCCAGTACTGAGTTTGCGGTTGCACAACGTATGTAACTGTGCGCTTTCAGCACTTGTCCATTTTGCAGTATATGACTTTTCGATAAAAAATATTTTTTTTTAGTACAAGCTTTATTATACCGTGGAAAACGCTGATACTCCAGTACTGAGTTTGCGGTTGCACAACGTATGTAACTATGCGATTTCAGCACTTGTCCATTTTGCAGTATATGAATTTTCGATAAAAAATATTTTTTGTCAGTACAAGCTTTATTATACAGTGGAAAACGCTGATACTCCAGTACTGAGTTTGCGGTTGCACAACGTATGTAACTATGCGATTTCAGCACTTGTCCATTTTGAAGTATACGACTTTTCGGTAAAAAATATATTTTATTCTGTACAAGCTTTATTATACGGTGGAAAACGCTGATACTCCAGTATTGCGTTTGCGGTTGCACAACGTATGTAACTATGCGCTTTCAGCACTTGTCCATTTTGCAGTATATGACTTTTCGATAAAAAATATTTTTTTTAAGTACAAGCTTTATTATACATCGGAAAACGCTGATACTCCAGTACTGAGTTTGCGGTTGCACAACGTATGTAACTATGCGCTTTCAGCACTTGTCCATTTTGCAGTATATGACTTTTCGATAAAAAATATTTTTTTTCAGTACAAGCTTTATTATACAGTGGAAAACGCTGATACCCCAGTACTGAGTTTGCGGTTGCACAACGTATGTAACCATGCGATTTCAGCACTTGTCCATTTTGCAGTACACGACTATTCGGTAAAAAATATTTTTTTTCAGTACAAGCTTTGTTATACAGTGGAAAACGCTGATACTCCAGTTTTGCGTTTGCGGTTGCACAACGTATGTAACTATGCGCTTTCAGCACTTGTCCATTTTGCAGTATATGACTTTTCGATAAAAAATATTTTTTTTCAGTACAAACTTTATTATACAGTGGAAAACGCTGATACTCCAGTACTGAGTTTGCGGTTGCACAACGTATGTAACCATGCGATTTCAGCACTTGTCCATTTTTCAGTATATGACTTTTCGATAAAAAATATTTTTTTTCAGTACAAGCTTTATTATACAGTGGAAAACGCTGATACTCCAGTAATGAGTTTGCGGTTGCACAACGTATGTAACTATGCGATTTCAGCACTTGTCCATCTTGCAGTATATGACTTTTCGATAAAAAATATTTTTTTTCATTACAAGCTTTATTATACAGTGGAAAACGCTGGTACTCCAGTATTGCTTTTGCGGTTGCACAACGTATTTAACTATGCGATTTCAGCACTTGTCCATTTTGCAGTATATGTCTTTTCGATAAAAAATATTTTTTTTCAGTACAAGCTTTATTATACAGTGGAAAACGCTGATACTCCAGTATTGCGTTTGCGGTTGCACAACGTATGTAACTATGCGCTTTCAGCACTTGTCCATTTTGCAGTATATGACTTTTCGATAAAAAATATTTTTTTTCAGTACAAGCTTTATTATACAGTGGAAAACGCTGATACTCCAGTACTGAGTTTGCGGTTGCACAACGTATTTAACTATGCGCTTTCAGCACTTGTCCATTTTGCAGTATATGACTTTTCGATAAAAAATATTTTTTTTCAGTACAAGCTTTATTATACAGTGGAAAACGCTGATACCCCAGTACTGAGTTTGCGGTTGCACAACGTATGTAACCATGCGATTTCAGCACTTGTCCATTTTGCAGTACACGACTATTCGGTAAAAAATATTTTTTTTCAGTACAAGCTTTGTTATACAGTGGAAAATGCTGATACTCCAGTTTTGCGTTTGCGGTTGCACAACGTATGTAACTATGCGCTTTCAGCACTTGTCCATTTTGCAGTATATGACTTTTCGATAAAAAATATTTTTTTTCAGTACAAGCTTTATTATACAGTGGAAAACGCTGATACTCCAGTACTGAGTTTGCGGTTGCACAACGTATGTAACTATGCGATTTCAGCACTTGTCCATTTTGCAGTATACGACTTTTCGGTAAAAAATATTTTATTTCAGTACAAGCTTTATTATACAGTGGAAAACGCTGGTACTCCAGCATTGCTTTTGCGGTTGCACAACGTATGTAACTATGCGATTTCAGCACTTGTCCATTTTGCAGTATATGACTTTTCGACAAAAAATAGTTTTTTTTCTGTACAAGCTTTATTATACAGTGGAAAAGGCTGATACTCCAGTATTGCGTTTGCGGTTGCACAATGTATGTAACTATGCGATTTCAGCACTTGTCCATTTTGCAGTATATGACTTTTCGATAAAAAATATTTTTTTTCAGTACAAGCTTTATTATACAGTGGAAAACGCTGATACTCCAGTAATGAGTTTGCGGTTGCACAACGTATGTAACTATGCTATTTCAGCACTTGTCCATCTTGCAGTATATGACTTTTCGATAAAAAATATTTTTTTTCATTACAAGCTTTATCATACAGTGGAAAACGCTGGTACTCCAGTATTGCTTTTGCGGTTGCACAACGTATGTAACTATGCGATTTCAGCACTTGTCCATTTAGCAGTATATGACTTTTCGATAAAAAATATTTTTTTTCAGTACAAGCTTTATTATACAGTGGAAAACGCTGATACTCCAGTATTGCGTTTGCGGTTGCACAACGTATGTAACTATGCGATTTCAGCACTTGTCCATTTTGCAGTATATGACTTTTCGATAAAAAATATTTTTTTTCAGTACAAGCTTTATTATACAGTGGAAAACGCTGATACTCCAGTATTGCGTTTGCGGTTGCACAACGTATGTAACTATGCGCTTTCAGCACTTGTCCATTTTGCAGTATATGACTTTTCGATAAAAAATATGTTTTTTTCAGTACAAGCTTTATTATACAGTGGAAAACGCTGATACTCCAGTATTGCGTTTGCGGTTGCACAACGTATGTAACTATGCGCTTTCAGCACTTGTCCATTTTGCAGTATATGACTTTTCGATAAAAAATATTTTTTTTCAGTACAAGCTTTATTATACAGTGGAAAACGCTGATACTCCAGTACTGAGTTTGCGGTTGCACAACGTATGTAATCATGCGATTTCAGCACTTGTCCATTTTGCAGTATATGACTTTTCGATAAAAAATATTTTTTTTCAGTACAAGCTTTATTATACATTGGAAAACGCTGATACTCCAGTACTGAGTTTGCGGTTGCACAACGTATGTAACCATGCGATTTCAGCACTTGTCCATTTTGCAGTATACGACTTTTCGGTAAAAAATATTTTTTTTCAGTACAAGCTTTATTATACAGTGGAAAACGCTGATACTCCAGTACTGAGTTTGCGGTTGCACAACGTATGTAACTGTGCGCTTTCAGCACTTGTCCATTTTGCAGTATATGACTTTTCGATAAAAAATATTTTTTTTTAGTACAAGCTTTATTATACCGTGGAAAACGCTGATACTCCAGTACTGAGTTTGCGGTTGCACAACGTATGTAACTATGCGATTTCAGCACTTGTCCATTTTGCAGTATATGAATTTTCGATAAAAAATATTTTTTGTCAGTACAAGCTTTATTATACAGTGGAAAACGCTGATACTCCAGTACTGAGTTTGCGGTTGCACAACGTATGTAACTATGCGATTTCAGCACTTGTCCATTTTGAAGTATACGACTTTTCGGTAAAAAATATATTTTATTCAGTACAAGCTTTATTATACGGTGGAAAACGCTGATACTCCAGTATTGCGTTTGCGGTTGCACAACGTATGTAACTATGCGCTTTCAGCACTTGTCCATTTTGCAGTATATGACTTTTCGATAAAAAATATTTTTTTTAAGTACAAGCTTTATTATACATCGGAAAACGCTGATACTCCAGTACTGAGTTTGCGGTTGCACAACGTATGTAACTATGCGCTTTCAGCACTTGTCCATTTTGCAGTATATGACTTTTCGATAAAAAATATTTTTTTTCAGTACAAGCTTTATTATACAGTGGAAAACGCTGATACCCCAGTACTGAGTTTGCGGTTGCACAACGTATGTAACCATGCGATTTCAGCACTTGTCCATTTTGCAGTACACGACTATTCGGTAAAAAATATTTTTTTTCAGTACAAGCTTTGTTATACAGTGGAAAACGCTGATACTCCAGTTTTGCGTTTGCGGTTGCACAACGTATGTAACTATGCGCTTTCAGCACTTGTCCATTTTGCAGTATATGACTTTTCGATAAAAAATATTTTTTTTCAGTACAAACTTTATTATACAGTGGAAAACGCTGATACTCCAGTACTGAGTTTGCGGTTGCACAACGTATGTAACCATGCGATTTCAGCACTTGTCCATTTTTCAGTATATGACTTTTCGATAAAAAATATTTTTTTTCAGTACAAGCTTTATTATACAGTGGAAAACGCTGATACTCCAGTAATGAGTTTGCGGTTGCACAACGTATGTAACTATGCGATTTCAGCACTTGTCCATCTTGCAGTATATGACTTTTCGATAAAAAATATTTTTTTTCATTACAAGCTTTATTATACAGTGGAAAACGCTGGTACTCCAGTATTGCTTTTGCGGTTGCACAACGTATTTAACTATGCGATTTCAGCACTTGTCCATTTTGCAGTATATGTCTTTTCGATAAAAAATATTTTTTTTCAGTACAAGCTTTATTATACAGTGGAAAACGCTGATACTCCAGTATTGCGTTTGCGGTTGCACAACGTATGTAACTATGCGCTTTCAGCACTTGTCCATTTTGCAGTATATGACTTTTCGATAAAAAATATTTTTTTTCAGTACAAGCTTTATTATACAGTGGAAAACGCTGATACTCCAGTACTGAGTTTGCGGTTGCACAACGTATTTAACTATGCGCTTTCAGCACTTGTCCATTTTGCAGTATATGACTTTTCGATAAAAAATATTTTTTTTCAGTACAAGCTTTATTATACAGTGGAAAACGCT
The DNA here is from genome assembly GCF_947561715.1 of Ascidia mentula. NCBI lineage: Eukaryota > Metazoa > Chordata > Ascidiacea > Phlebobranchia > Ascidiidae > Ascidia > Ascidia mentula. The sequence continues at coordinate 12,223,950 of NC_138568.1, forward strand.
GATACCCCAGTACTGAGTTTGCGGTTGCACAACGTATGTAACCATGCGATTTCAGCACTTGTCCATTTTGCAGTACACGACTATTCGGTAAAAAATATTTTTTTTCAGTACAAGCTTTGTTATACAGTGGAAAATGCTGATACTCCAGTTTTGCGTTTGCGGTTGCACAACGTATGTAACTATGCGCTTTCAGCACTTGTCCATTTTGCAGTATATGACTTTTCGATAAAAAATATTTTTTTTCAGTACAAGCTTTATTATGCAGTGGAAAACGCTGATACTCCAGTACTGAGTTTGCGGTTGCACAACGTATGTAACTATGCGCTTTCAGCACTTGTCCATTTTGCAGTATATGACTTTTCGATAAAAATTTTTTTTTTCAGTACAAGCTTTATTATACAGTGGAAAACGCTGATACTCCAGTACTGAGTTTGCGGTTGCACAACGTATGTAACCATGCGATTTCAGCACTTGTCCATTTTGCAGTATATGACTTTTCGATAAAAAATATTTTTTTTCAGTACAAGCTTTATTATACAGTGGAAAACGCTGATACTCCAGTACTGAGTTTGCGGTTGCACAACGTATGTAACCATGCGATTTCAGCACTTGTACATTTTGCAGTATACGACTATTCGGTAAAAAATATTTTTTTTCAGTACAAGCTTTATTATACAGTGGAAAACGCTGATACTCCAGTTTTGCGTTTGCGGTTGCACAACGTATGTAACTATGCGCTTTCAGCACTTGTCCATTTTGCAGTATATGACTTTTCGATAAAAAATATTTTTTTTCAGTACAAGCTTTATTATACAGTGGAAAACGCTGATACTCCAGTACTGAGTTTGCGGTTGCACAACGTATGTAACCATGCGATTTCAGCACTTGTCCATTTTGCAGTATATGACTTTTCGATAAAAAATATTTTTTTTCAGTACAAGCTTTATTATACATTGGAAAACGCTGATACTCCAGTACTGAGTTTGCGGTTGCACAACGTATGTAACCATGCGATTTCAGCACTTGTCCATTTTGCAGTATACGACTTTTCGGTAAAAAATATTTTTTTTCAGTACAAGCTTTATTATACAGTGGAAAACGCTGATACTCCAGTACTGAGTTTGCGGTTGCACAACGTATGTAACTGTGCGCTTTCAGCACTTGTCCATTTTGCAGTATATGACTTTTCGATAAAAAATATTTTTTTTTAGTACAAGCTTTATTATACCGTGGAAAACGCTGATACTCCAGTACTGAGTTTGCGGTTGCACAACGTATGTAACTATGCGATTTCAGCACTTGTCCATTTTGCAGTATATGAATTTTCGATAAAAAATATTTTTTGTCAGTACAAGCTTTATTATACAGTGGAAAACGCTGATACTCCAGTACTGAGTTTGCGGTTGCACAACGTATGTAACTATGCGATTTCAGCACTTGTCCATTTTGAAGTATACGACTTTTCGGTAAAAAATATATTTTATTCAGTACAAGCTTTATTATACGGTGGAAAACGCTGATACTCCAGTATTGCGTTTGCGGTTGCACAACGTATGTAACTATGCGCTTTCAGCACTTGTCCATTTTGCAGTATATGACTTTTCGATAAAAAATATTTTTTTTAAGTACAAGCTTTATTATACATCGGAAAACGCTGATACTCCAGTACTGAGTTTGCGGTTGCACAACGTATGTAACTATGCGCTTTCAGCACTTGTCCATTTTGCAGTATATGACTTTTCGATAAAAAATATTTTTTTTCAGTACAAGCTTTATTATACAGTGGAAAACGCTGATACCCCAGTACTGAGTTTGCGGTTGCACAACGTATGTAACCATGCGATTTCAGCACTTGTCCATTTTGCAGTACACGACTATTCGGTAAAAAATATTTTTTTTCAGTACAAGCTTTGTTATACAGTGGAAAACGCTGATACTCCAGTTTTGCGTTTGCGGTTGCACAACGTATGTAACTATGCGCTTTCAGCACTTGTCCATTTTGCAGTATATGACTTTTCGATAAAAAATATTTTTTTTCAGTACAAACTTTATTATACAGTGGAAAACGCTGATACTCCAGTACTGAGTTTGCGGTTGCACAACGTATGTAACCATGCGATTTCAGCACTTGTCCATTTTTCAGTATATGACTTTTCGATAAAAAATATTTTTTTTCAGTACAAGCTTTATTATACAGTGGAAAACGCTGATACTCCAGTAATGAGTTTGCGGTTGCACAACGTATGTAACTATGCGATTTCAGCACTTGTCCATCTTGCAGTATATGACTTTTCGATAAAAAATATTTTTTTTCATTACAAGCTTTATTATACAGTGGAAAACGCTGGTACTCCAGTATTGCTTTTGCGGTTGCACAACGTATTTAACTATGCGATTTCAGCACTTGTCCATTTTGCAGTATATGTCTTTTCGATAAAAAATATTTTTTTTCAGTACAAGCTTTATTATACAGTGGAAAACGCTGATACTCCAGTATTGCGTTTGCGGTTGCACAACGTATGTAACTATGCGCTTTCAGCACTTGTCCATTTTGCAGTATATGACTTTTCGATAAAAAATATTTTTTTTCAGTACAAGCTTTATTATACAGTGGAAAACGCTGATACTCCAGTACTGAGTTTGCGGTTGCACAACGTATTTAACTATGCGCTTTCAGCACTTGTCCATTTTGCAGTATATGACTTTTCGATAAAAAATATTTTTTTTCAGTACAAGCTTTATTATACAGTGGAAAACGCTGATACCCCAGTACTGAGTTTGCGGTTGCACAACGTATGTAACCATGCGATTTCAGCACTTGTCCATTTTGCAGTACACGACTATTCGGTAAAAAATATTTTTTTTCAGTACAAGCTTTGTTATACAGTGGAAAATGCTGATACTCCAGTTTTGCGTTTGCGGTTGCACAACGTATGTAACTATGCGCTTTCAGCACTTGTCCATTTTGCAGTATATGACTTTTCGATAAAAAATATTTTTTTTCAGTACAAGCTTTATTATACAGTGGAAAACGCTGATACTCCAGTACTGAGTTTGCGGTTGCACAACGTATGTAACTATGCGATTTCAGCACTTGTCCATTTTGCAGTATACGACTTTTCGGTAAAAAATATTTTATTTCAGTACAAGCTTTATTATACAGTGGAAAACGCTGGTACTCCAGCATTGCTTTTGCGGTTGCACAACGTATGTAACTATGCGATTTCAGCACTTGTCCATTTTGCAGTATATGACTTTTCGACAAAAAATAGTTTTTTTTCTGTACAAGCTTTATTATACAGTGGAAAAGGCTGATACTCCAGTATTGCGTTTGCGGTTGCACAATGTATGTAACTATGCGATTTCAGCACTTGTCCATTTTGCAGTATATGACTTTTCGATAAAAAATATTTTTTTTCAGTACAAGCTTTATTATACAGTGGAAAACGCTGATACTCCAGTAATGAGTTTGCGGTTGCACAACGTATGTAACTATGCTATTTCAGCACTTGTCCATCTTGCAGTATATGACTTTTCGATAAAAAATATTTTTTTTCATTACAAGCTTTATCATACAGTGGAAAACGCTGGTACTCCAGTATTGCTTTTGCGGTTGCACAACGTATGTAACTATGCGATTTCAGCACTTGTCCATTTAGCAGTATATGACTTTTCGATAAAAAATATTTTTTTTCAGTACAAGCTTTATTATACAGTGGAAAACGCTGATACTCCAGTATTGCGTTTGCGGTTGCACAACGTATGTAACTATGCGATTTCAGCACTTGTCCATTTTGCAGTATATGACTTTTCGATAAAAAATATTTTTTTTCAGTACAAGCTTTATTATACAGTGGAAAACGCTGATACTCCAGTATTGCGTTTGCGGTTGCACAACGTATGTAACTATGCGCTTTCAGCACTTGTCCATTTTGCAGTATATGACTTTTCGATAAAAAATATGTTTTTTTCAGTACAAGCTTTATTATACAGTGGAAAACGCTGATACTCCAGTATTGCGTTTGCGGTTGCACAACGTATGTAACTATGCGCTTTCAGCACTTGTCCATTTTGCAGTATATGACTTTTCGATAAAAAATATTTTTTTTCAGTACAAGCTTTATTATACAGTGGAAAACGCTGATACTCCAGTACTGAGTTTGCGGTTGCACAACGTATGTAATCATGCGATTTCAGCACTTGTCCATTTTGCAGTATATGACTTTTCGATAAAAAATATTTTTTTTCAGTACAAGCTTTATTATACATTGGAAAACGCTGATACTCCAGTACTGAGTTTGCGGTTGCACAACGTATGTAACCATGCGATTTCAGCACTTGTCCATTTTGCAGTATACGACTTTTCGGTAAAAAATATTTTTTTTCAGTACAAGCTTTATTATACAGTGGAAAACGCTGATACTCCAGTACTGAGTTTGCGGTTGCACAACGTATGTAACTGTGCGCTTTCAGCACTTGTCCATTTTGCAGTATATGACTTTTCGATAAAAAATATTTTTTTTTAGTACAAGCTTTATTATACCGTGGAAAACGCTGATACTCCAGTACTGAGTTTGCGGTTGCACAACGTATGTAACTATGCGATTTCAGCACTTGTCCATTTTGCAGTATATGAATTTTCGATAAAAAAAATTTTTTGTCAGTACAAGCTTTATTATACAGTGGAAAACGCTGATACTCCAGTACTGAGTTTGCGGTTGCACAACGTATGTAACTATGCGATTTCAGCACTTGTCCATTTTGAAGTATACGACTTTTCGGTAAAAAATATATTTTATTCAGTACAAGCTTTATTATACGGTGGAAAACGCTGATACTCCAGTATTGCGTTTGCGGTTGCACAACGTATGTAACTATGCGCTTTCAGCACTTGTCCATTTTGCAGTATATGACTTTTCGATAAAAAATATTTTTTTTAAGTACAAGCTTTATTATACATCGGAAAACGCTGATACTCCAGTACTGAGTTTGCGGTTGCACAACGTATGTAACTATGCGCTTTCAGCACTTGTCCATTTTGCAGTATATGACTTTTCGATAAAAAATATTTTTTTTCAGTACAAGCTTTATTATACAGTGGAAAACGCTGATACCCCAGTACTGAGTTTGCGGTTGCACAACGTATGTAACCATGCGATTTCAGCACTTGTCCATTTTGCAGTACACGACTATTCGGTAAAAAATATTTTTTTTCAGTACAAGCTTTGTTATACAGTGGAAAACGCTGATACTCCAGTTTTGCGTTTGCGGTTGCACAACGTATGTAACTATGCGCTTTCAGCACTTGTCCATTTTGCAGTATATGACTTTTCGATAAAAAATATTTTTTTTCAGTACAAACTTTATTATACAGTGGAAAACGCTGATACTCCAGTACTGAGTTTGCGGTTGCACAACGTATGTAACCATGCGATTTCAGCACTTGTCCATTTTTCAGTATATGACTTTTCGATAAAAAATATTTTTTTTCAGTACAAGCTTTATTATACAGTGGAAAACGCTGATACTCCAGTAATGAGTTTGCGGTTGCACAACGTATGTAACTATGCGATTTCAGCACTTGTCCATCTTGCAGTATATGACTTTTCGATAAAAAATATTTTTTTTCATTACAAGCTTTATTATACAGTGGAAAACGCTGGTACTCCAGTATTGCTTTTGCGGTTGCACAACGTATTTAACTATGCGATTTCAGCACTTGTCCATTTTGCAGTATATGTCTTTTCGATAAAAAATATTTTTTTTCAGTACAAGCTTTATTATACAGTGGAAAACGCTGATACTCCAGTATTGCGTTTGCGGTTGCACAACGTATGTAACTATGCGCTTTCAGCACTTGTCCATTTTGCAGTATATGACTTTTCGATAAAAAATATTTTTTTTCAGTACAAGCTTTATTATACAGTGGAAAACGCTGATACTCCAGTACTGAGTTTGCGGTTGCACAACGTATTTAACTATGCGCTTTCAGCACTTGTCCATTTTGCAGTATATGACTTTTCGATAAAAAATATTTTTTTTCAGTACAAGCTTTATTATACAGTGGAAAACGCTGATACCCCAGTACTGAGTTTGCGGTTGCACAACGTATGTAACCATGCGATTTCAGCACTTGTCCATTTTGCAGTACACGACTATTCGGTAAAAAATATTTTTTTTCAGTACAAGCTTTGTTATACAGTGGAAAATGCTGATACTCCAGTTTTGCGTTTGCGGTTGCACAACGTATGTAACTATGCGCTTTCAGCACTTGTCCATTTTGCAGTATATGACTTTTCGATAAAAAATATTTTTTTTCAGTACAAGCTTTATTATGCAGTGGAAAACGCTGATACTCCAGTACTGAGTTTGCGGTTGCACAACGTATGTAACTATGCGCTTTCAGCACTTGTCCATTTTGCAGTATATGACTTTTCGATAAAAATTTTTTTTTTCAGTACAAGCTTTATTATACAGTGGAAAACGCTGATACTCCAGTACTGAGTTTGCGGTTGCACAACGTATGTAACCATGCGATTTCAGCACTTGTCCATTTTGCAGTATATGACTTTTCGATAAAAAATATTTTTTTTCAGTACAAGCTTTATTATACAGTGGAAAACGCTGATACTCCAGTACTGAGTTTGCGGTTGCACAACGTATGTAACCATGCGATTTCAGCACTTGTACATTTTGCAGTATACGACTATTCGGTAAAAAATATTTTTTTTCAGTACAAGCTTTATTATACAGTGGAAAACGCTGATACTCCAGTTTTGCGTTTGCGGTTGCACAACGTATGTAACTATGCGCTTTCAGCACTTGTCCATTTTGCAGTATATGACTTTTCGATAAAAAATATTTTTTTTCAGTACAAGCTTTATTATACAGTGGAAAACGCTGATACTCCAGTACTGAGTTTGCGGTTGCACAACGTATGTAACCATGCGATTTCAGCACTTGTCCATTTTGCAGTATATGACTTTTCGATAAAAAATATTTTTTTTCAGTACAAGCTTTATTATACAGTGGAAAACGCTGATACTCCAGTAATGAGTTTGCGGTTGCACAACGTATGTAACTATCCGATTTCAGCACTTGTCCATCTTGCAGTATATGACTTTTCGATAAAAAATATTTTTTTTCATTACAAGCTTTATTATACAGTGGAAAACGCTGGTACTCCAGTATTGCTTTTGCGGTTGCACAACGTATTTAACTATGCGATTTCAGTACTTGTCCATTTTGCAGTATATGACTTTTCGATAAAAAATATTTTTTTTCAGTACAAGCTTTATTATACAGTGGAAAACGCTGATACTCCAGTATTGCGTTTGCGGTTGCACAACGTATGTAACTATGCGATTTCAGCACTTGTCCATTTTGCAGTATATGACTTTTCGATAAAAAATATTTTTTTTCAGTACAAGCTTTATTATACAGTGGAAAACGCTGATACTCCAGTATTGCGTTTGCGGTTGCACAACGTATGTAACTATGCGCTTTCAGCACTTGTCCATTTTGCAGTATATGACTTTTCGATAAAAAATATTTTTTTTCAGTACAAGCTTTATTATACAGTGGACAACGCTGATACTCCAGTATTGCGTTTGCGGTTGCACAACGTATGTAACTATGCGCTTTCAGCACTTGTCCATTTTGCAGTATATGACTTTTCGATAAAAAATATTTTTTTTCAGTACAAGCTATATTATACAGTGGAAAACGCTGATACTCCAGTACTGAGTTTGCGGTTGCACAACGTATGTAACTATGCGCTTTCAGCACTTGTCCATTTTGCAGTATATGACTTTTCGATAAAAAATATTTTTTTTCAGTACAAGCTTTATTATACAGTGGAAAACGCTGATACCCCAGTACTGAGTTTGCGGTTGCACAACGTATGTAACCATGCGATTTCAGCACTTGTCCATTTTGCAGTATACGACTATTCGGTAAAAAATATTTTTTTTCAGTACAAGCTTTGTTATACAGTGGAAAACGCTGATACTCCAGTATTGCGTTTGCGGTTGCACAACGTATGTAACTATGCGCTTTCAGCACTTGTCCATTTTGCAGTATATGACTTTTCGATAAAAAATATTTTTTTTCAGTACAAGCTTTATTATACAGTGGAAAACGCTGATACTCCAGTACTGAGTTTGCGGTTGCACAACGTATGTAACTATGCGATTTCAGCACTTGTCCATTTTGCAGTATACGACTTTTCGGTAAAAAATATTTTATTTCAGTACAAGCTTTATTATAAAGTGGAAAACGCTGGTACTCCAGCATTGCTTTTGCGGTTGCACAACGTATGTAACTATGCGATTTCAGCACTTGTCCATTTTGCAGTATATGACTTTTCGACAAAAAATAGTTTTTTTTCTGTACAAGCTTTATTATACAGTGGAAAAGGCTGATACTCCAGTATTGCGTTTGCGGTTGCACAATGTATGTAACTATGCGATTTCAGCACTTGTCCATTTTGCAGTATATGACTTTTCGATAAAAAATATTTTTTTTCAGTACAAGCTTTATTATACAGTGGAAAACGCTGATACTCCAGTAATGAGTTTGCGGTTGCACAACGTATGTAACTATGCTATTTCAGCACTTGTCCATCTTGCAGTATATGACTTTTCGATAAAAAATATTTTTTTTCATTACAAGCTTTATCATACAGTGGAAAACGCTGGTACTCCAGTATTGCTTTTGCGGTTGCACAACGTATGTAACTATGCGATTTCAGCACTTGTCCATTTAGCAGTATATGACTTTTCGATAAAAAATATTTTTTTTCAGTACAAGCTTTATTATACAGTGGAAAACGCTGATACTCCAGTATTGCGTTTGCGGTTGCACAACGTATGTAACTATGCGATTTCAGCACTTGTCCATTTTGCAGTATATGACTTTTCGATAAAAAATATTTTTTTTCAGTACAAGCTTTATTATACAGTGGAAAACGCTGATACTCCAGTATTGCGTTTGCGGTTGCACAACGTATGTAACTATGCGCTTTCAGCACTTGTCCATTTTGCAGTATATGACTTTTCGATAAAAAATATGTTTTTTTCAGTACAAGCTTTATTATACAGTGGAAAACGCTGATACTCCAGTATTGCGTTTGCGGTTGCACAACGTATGTAACTATGCGCTTTCAGCACTTGTCCATTTTGCAGTATATGACTTTTCGATAAAAAATATTTTTTTTCAGTACAAGCTTTATTATACAGTGGAAAACGCTGATACTCCAGTACTGAGTTTGCGGTTGCACAACGTATGTAATCATGCGATTTCAGCACTTGTCCATTTTGCAGTATATGACTTTTCGATAAAAAATATTTTTTTTCAGTACAAGCTTTATTATACATTGGAAAACGCTGATACTCCAGTACTGAGTTTGCGGTTGCACAACGTATGTAACCATGCGATTTCAGCACTTGTCCATTTTGCAGTATACGACTTTTCGGTAAAAAATATTTTTTTTCAGTACAAGCTTTATTATACAGTGGAAAACGCTGATACTCCAGTACTGAGTTTGCGGTTGCACAACGTATGTAACTGTGCGCTTTCAGCACTTGTCCATTTTGCAGTATATGACTTTTCGATAAAAAATATTTTTTTTTAGTACAAGCTTTATTATACCGTGGAAAACGCTGATACTCCAGTACTGAGTTTGCGGTTGCACAACGTATGTAACTATGCGATTTCAGCACTTGTCCATTTTGCAGTATATGAATTTTCGATAAAAAATATTTTTTGTCAGTACAAGCTTTATTATACAGTGGAAAACGCTGATACTCCAGTACTGAGTTTGCGGTTGCACAACGTATGTAACTATGCGATTTCAGCACTTGTCCATTTTGAAGTATACGACTTTTCGGTAAAAAATATATTTTATTCAGTACAAGCTTTATTATACGGTGGAAAACGCTGATACTCCAGTATTGCGTTTGCGGTTGCACAACGTATGTAACTATGCGCTTTCAGCACTTGTCCATTTTGCAGTATATGACTTTTCGATAAAAAATATTTTTTTTAAGTACAAGCTTTATTATACATCGGAAAACGCTGATACTCCAGTACTGAGTTTGCGGTTGCACAACGTATGTAACTATGCGCTTTCAGCACTTGTCCATTTTGCAGTATATGACTTTTCGATAAAAAATATTTTTTTTCAGTACAAGCTTTATTATACAGTGGAAAACGCTGATACCCCAGTACTGAGTTTGCGGTTGCACAACGTATGTAACCATGCGATTTCAGCACTTGTCCATTTTGCAGTACACGACTATTCGGTAAAAAATATTTTTTTTCAGTACAAGCTTTGTTATACAGTGGAAAACGCTGATACTCCAGTTTTGCGTTTGCGGTTGCACAACGTATGTAACTATGCGCTTTCAGCACTTGTCCATTTTGCAGTATATGACTTTTCGATAAAAAATATTTTTTTTCAGTACAAACTTTATTATACAGTGGAAAACGCTGATACTCCAGTACTGAGTTTGCGGTTGCACAACGTATGTAACCATGCGATTTCAGCACTTGTCCATTTTTCAGTATATGACTTTTCGATAAAAAATATTTTTTTTCAGTACAAGCTTTATTATACAGTGGAAAACGCTGATACTCCAGTAATGAGTTTGCGGTTGCACAACGTATGTAACTATGCGATTTCAGCACTTGTCCATCTTGCAGTATATGACTTTTCGATAAAAAATATTTTTTTTCATTACAAGCTTTATTATACAGTGGAAAACGCTGGTACTCCAGTATTGCTTTTGCGGTTGCACAACGTATTTAACTATGCGATTTCAGCACTTGTCCATTTTGCAGTATATGTCTTTTCGATAAAAAATATTTTTTTTCAGTACAAGCTTTATTATACAGTGGAAAACGCTGATACTCCAGTATTGCCTTTGCGGTTGCACAACGTATGTAACTATGCGATTTCAGCACTTGTCCATTTTGCAGTATATGACTTTTCGATAAAAAATATTTTTTTTCAGTACAAGCTTTATTATACAGTGGAAAACGCTGATACTCCAGTACTGAGTTTGCGGTTGCACAACGTATGTAACTATGCGCTTTCAGCACTTGTCCATTTTGCAGTATATGACTTTTCGATAAAAAATATTTTTTTTCAGTACAAGCTTTATTATACAGTGGAAAACGCTTATACCCCAGTACTGAGTTTGCGGTTGCACAACGTATGTAACCATGCGATTTCAGCACTTGTCCATTTTGCAGTACACGACTATTCGGTAAAAAATATTTTTTTTCAGTACAAGCTTTGTTATACAGTGGAAAACGCTGATACTCCAGTTTTGCGTTTGCGGTTGCACAACGTATGTAACTATGCGCTTTCAGCACTTGTCCATTTTGCAGTATATGACTTTTCGATAAAAAATATTTTTTTTCAGTACAAGCTTTATTATACATTGGAAAACGCTGATACTCCAGTACTGAGTTTGCGGTTGCACAACGTATGTAACCATGCGATTTCAGCACTTGTCCATTTTGCAGTATACGACTTTTCGGTAAAAAATATTTTTTTTCAGTACAAGCTTTATTATACAGTGGAAAACGCAGATACTCCAGTACTGAGTTTGCGGTTGCACAACGTATGTAACTGTGCGCTTTCAGCACTTGTCCATTTTGCAGTACATGACTTTTCGATAAAAAATATTTTTTTTCAGTACAAGCTTTATTATACAGTGGAAAACGCTGATACTCCAGTTTTGCGTTTGCGGTTGCACAACGTATGTAACTATGCGCTTTCAGCACTTGTCCATTTTGCAGTATATGACTTTTCGATAAAAAAATTTTTTTTTCTGTACAAGCTTTATTATACAGTGGAAAACGCTGATACTCCAGTACTGAGTTTGCGGTTGCACAACGTATGTAACCATGCGATTTCAGCACTTGTCCATTTTGAAGTATACGACTTTTCGGTAAAAAATATATTTTATTCAGTACAAGCTTTATTATACAGTGGAAAACGCTGATACTCCAGTATTGCGTTTGCGGTTGCACAACGTATGTAACTATGCGCTTTCAGCACTTGTCCATTTTGCAGTATATGACTTTTCGATAAAAAATATTTTTTTTCAGTACAAGCTTTATTATACAGTGGAAAACGCTGATACTCCAGTACTGAGTTTGCGGTTGCACAACGTATGTAACTATGCGCTTTCAGCACTTGTCCATTTTGCAGTATATGACTTTTCGATAAAAAATATTTTTTTTCAGTACAAGCTTTGTTATACAGTGGAAAACGCTGATACCCCAGTACTGAGTTTGCGGTTGCACAACGTATGTAACTATGCGCTTTCAGCACTTGTCCATTTTGCAGTATATGACTTTTCGATAAAAAATATTTTTTTTCAGTACAAGCTTTGTTATACAGTGGAAAACGCTGATACCCCAGTACTGAGTTTGCGGTTGCACAACGTATGCAACTATGCGCTTTCAGCACTTGTCCAATTTGCAGTATATGACTTTTCGATAAAAAATATTTTTTTTCAGTACAAGCTTTATTATACAGTGGAAAACGCTGATACCCCAGTACTGAGTTTGCGGTTGCACAACGTATGTAACCATGCGATTTCAGCACTTGTCCATTTTGCAGTATACGACTATTCGGTAAAAAATATTTTTTTTCAGTACAAGCTTTGTTATACAGTGGAAAACGCTGATACTCCAGTACTGAGTTTGCGGTTGCACAACGTATGTAACTATGCGATTTCAGCACTTGTCCATTTTGCAGTATATGAATTTTCGATAAAAAATATTTTTTTTCATTACAAGCTTTATTATACAGTGGAAAACGCTGATACTCCAGTACTGAGTTTGCGGTTGCACAACGTATGTAACCATGCGATTTCAGCACTTGTCCATTTTGAAGTATTCGACTTTTCGGTATAAAATATATTTTATTCAGTACAAGCTTTATTATACAGTGGAAAACGCTGATACTCCAGTATTGCGTTTGCGGTTGCACAACGTATGTAACTATGCGCTTTCAGCACTTGTCCATTTTGCAGTATATGACTTTTCGATAAAAAATATTTTTTTTCAGTACAAGCTTTATTATACAGTGGAAAACGCTGATACTCCAGTACTGAGTTTGCGGTTGCACAACGTATGTAACTATGCGCTTTCAGCACTTGTCCATTTTTCAGTATATGACTTTTCGAAAAAAAAAATTTTTTTTCAGTACAAGCTTTATTATACAGTGGAAAACGCTGATACCCCAGTACTGAGTTTGCGGTTGCACAACGTATGTAACCATGCGATTTCAGCACTTGTCCATTTTGCAGTACACGACTATTCGGTAAAAAATATTTTTTTTCAGTACAAGCTTTGTTATACAGTGGAAAATGCTGATATTCCAGTTTTGCGTTTGCGGTTGCACAACGTATGTAACTATGCGCTTTCAGCACTTGTCCATTTTGCAGTATATGACTTTTCGATAAAAAATATTTTTTTTCAGTACAAGCTTTATTATGCAGTGGAAAACGCTGATACTCCAGTACTGAGTTTGCGGTTGCACAACGTATGTAACTATGCGATTTCAGCACTTGTCCATTTTGCAGTATACGACTTTTCGATAAAAAACATTTTTTTTCAGTACAAGCTTTATTATACATTGGAAAACGCTGATACTCCAGTTTTGCGTTTGCGGTTGCACAACGTATGTAACTATGCGCTTTCAGCACTTGTCCATTTTGCAGTATATGACTTTTCGATAAAAATTTTTTTTTTCAGTACAAGCTTTATTATACAGTGGAAAACGCTGATACTCCAGTACTGAGTTTGCGGTTGCACAACGTATGTAACCATGCGATTTCAGCACTTGTCCATTTTTCAGTATATGACTTTTCGATAAAAAATATTTTTTTTCAGTACAAGCTTTATTATACAGTGGAAAACGCTGATACTCCAGTACTGAGTTTGCGGTTGCACAACGTATGTAACCATGCGATTTCAGCACTTGTCCATTTTGCAGTATACGACTATTCGGTAAAAAATATTTTTTTTCAGTACAAGCTTTATTATACAGTGGAAAACGCTGAAACTCCAGTTTTGCGTTTGCGGTTGCACAACGTATGTAACTATGCGCTTTCAGCACTTGTCCATTTTGCAGTATATGACTTTTCGACAAAAAATATTTTTTTTCAGTACAAGCTTTATTATACAGTGGAAAACGCTGATACCCCAGTATTGCGTTTGCGGTTGCACAACGTATGTAACTATGCGATTTCAGCACTTGTCCATTTTGCAGTATATGACTTTTCGATAAAAAATATTTTTTTTCAGTACAAGCTTTATTATACAGTGGAAAACGCTGATACTCCAGTATTGCGTTTGCGGTTGCACAACGTATGTAACTATGCGCTTTCAGCACTTGTCCATTTTGCAGTATATGACTTTTCGATAAAAAATATTTTTTTTCAGTGCAAGCTTTATTATACAGTGGACAACGCTGATACTCCAGTATTGCGTTTGCGGTTGCACAACGTATGTAACTATGCGCTTTCAGCACTTGTCCATTTTGCAGTATATGACTTTTCGACAAAAAATAGTTTTTTTTCTGTACAAGCTTTATTATACAGTGGAAAAGGCTGATACTCCAGTATTGCGTTTGCGGTTGCACAATGTATGTAACTATGCGATTTCAGCACTTGTCCATTTTGCAGTATATGACTTTTCGATAAAAAATGTTTTTTTTCAGTACAAGCTTTATTATACAGTGGAAAACGCTGATACTCCAGTAATGAGTTTGCGGTTGCACAACGTATGTAACTATGCGATTTCAGCACTTGTCCATCTTGCAGTATATGACTTTTCGATAAAAAATATTTTTTTTCATTACAAGCTTTATTATACAGTGGAAAACGCTGGTACTCCAGTATTGCTTTTGCGGTTGCACAACGTATGTAACTATGCGATTTCAGCACTTGTCCATTTTGCAGTATATGACTTTTCGATAAAAAATATTTTTTTTCAGTACAAGCTTTATTATACAGTGGAAAACGCTGATACTCCAGTATTGCGTTTGCGGTTGCACAACGTATGTAACTATGCGATTTCAGCACTTGTCCATTTTGCAGTATATGACTTTTCGATAAAAAATATTTTTTTTCAGTACAAGCTTTATTATACAGTGGAAAACGCTGATACTCCAGTATTGCGTTTGCGGTTGCACAACGTATGTAACTATGCGCTTTCAGCACTTGTCCATTTTGCAGTATATGACTTTTCGATAAAAAATATTTTTTTTCAGTACAAGCTTTATTATACAGTGGAAAACGCTGATACTCCAGTATTGCGTTTGCGGTTGCACAACGTATGTAACTATGCGCTTTCAGCACTTGTCCATTTTGCAGTATATGACTTTTCGATAAAAAATATTTTTTTTCAGTACAAGCTTTATTATACAGTGGAAAACGCTGATACTCCAGTACTGAGTTTGCGGTTGCACAACGTATGTAACCATGCGATTTCAGCACTTGTCCATTTTGCAGTATATGACTTTTCGATAAAAAATATTTTTTTTCAGTACAAGCTTTATTATACAGTGGAAAACGCTGATACTCCAGTACTGAGTTTGCGGTTGCACAACGTATGTAACTATGCGCTTTCAGCACTTGTCCATTTTGCAGTATATGACTTTTCGATAAAAAATATTTTTTTTCAGTACAAGCTTTGTTATACAGTGGAAAACGCTGATACCCCAGTACTGAGTTTGCGGTTGCACAACGTATGTAACCATGCGATTTCAGCACTTGTCCATTTTGCAGTGCACGACTTTTCGATAAAAAATATTTTTTTTCAGTACAAGCTTTATTATACAGTGGAAAACGCTGATACCCCAGTACTGAGTTTGCGGTTGCACAACGTATGTAACCATGCGATTTCAGCACTTGTCCATTTTGCAGTATACGACTATTCGGTAAAAAATATTTTTTTTCAGTACAAGCTTTGTTATACAGTGGAAAACGCTGATACTCCAGTACTGAGTTTGCGGTTGCACAACGTATGTAACTATGCGATTTCAGCACTTGTCCATTTTGCAGTATATGAATTTTCGATAAAAAATATTTTTTTTCAGTACAAGCTTTATTATACAGTGGAAAACGCTGATACTCCAGTACTGAGTTTGCGGTTGCACAACGTATGTAACCATGCGATTTCAGCACTTGTCCATTTTGAAGTATTCGACTTTTCGGTATAAAATATATTTTATTCAGTACAAGCTTTATTATACAGTGGAAAACGCTGATACTCCAGTATTGCGTTTGCGGTTGCACAACGTATGTAACTATGCGCTTTCAGCACTTGTCCATTTTGCAGTATATGACTTTTCGATAAAAAATATTTTTTTTCAGTACAAGCTTTATTATACAGTGGAAAACGCTGATACTCCAGTACTGAGTTTGCGGTTGCACAACGTATGTAACTATGCGCTTTCAGCACTTGTCCATTTTTCAGTATATGACTTTTCGAAAAAAAAATTTTTTTTTCAGTACAAGCTTTATTATACAGTGGAAAACGCTGATACCCCAGTACTGAGTTTGCGGTTGCACAACGTATGTAACCATGCGATTTCAGCACTTGTCCATTTTGCAGTACACGACTATTCGGTAAAAAATATTTTTTTTCAGTACAAGCTTTGTTATACAGTGGAAAATGCTGATACTCCAGTTTTGCGTTTGCGGTTGCACAACGTATGTAACTATGCGCTTTCAGCACTTGTCCATTTTGCAGTATATGACTTTTCGATAAAAAATATTTTTTTTCAGTACAAGCTTTATTATGCAGTGGAAAACGCTGATACTCCAGTACTGAGTTTGCGGTTGCACAACGTATGTAACTATGCGATTTCAGCACTTGTCCATTTTGCAGTATACGACTTTTCGATAAAAAACATTTTTTTTCAGTACAAGCTTTATTATACATTGGAAAACGCTGATACTCCAGTTTTGCGTTTGCGGTTGCACAACGTATGTAACTATGCGCTTTCAGCACTTGTCCATTTTGCAGTATATGACTTTTCGATAAAAATTTTTTTTTTCAGTACAAGCTTTATTATACAGTGGAAAACGCTGATACTCCAGTACTGAGTTTGCGGTTGCACAACGTATGTAACCATGCGATTTCAGCACTTGTCCATTTTTCAGTATATGACTTTTCGATAAAAAATATTTTTTTTCAGTACAAGCTTTATTATACAGTGGAAAACGCTGATACTCCAGTACTGAGTTTGCGGTTGCACAACGTATGTAACCATGCGATTTCAGCACTTGTCCATTTTGCAGTATACGACTATTCGGTAAAAAATATTTTTTTTCAGTACAAGCTTTATTATACAGTGGAAAACGCTGATACTCCAGTTTTGCGTTTGCGGTTGCACAACGTATGTAACTATGCGCTTTCAGCACTTGTCCATTTTGCAGTATATGACTTTTCGACAAAAAATATTTTTTTTCAGTACAAGCTTTATTATACAGTGGAAAACGCTGATACCCCAGTATTGCGTTTGCGGTTGCACAACGTATGTAACTATGCGATTTCAGCACTTGTCCATTTTGCAGTATATGACTTTTCGATAAAAAATATTTTTTTTCAGTACAAGCTTTATTATACAGTGGAAAACGCTGATACTCCAGTATTGCGTTTGCGGTTGCACAACGTATGTAACTATGCGCTTTCAGCACTTGTCCATTTTGCAGTATATGACTTTTCGATAAAAAATATTTTTTTTCAGTACAAGCTTTATTATACAGTGGACAACGCTGATACTCCAGTATTGCGTTTGCGGTTGCACAACGTATGTAACTATGCGCTTTCAGCACTTGTCCATTTTGCAGTATATGACTTTTCGACAAAAAATAGTTTTTTTTCTGTACAAGCTTTATTATACAGTGGAAAAGGCTGATACTCCAGTATTGCGTTTGCGGTTGCACAATGTATGTAACTATGCAATTTCAGCACTTGTCCATTTTGCAGTATATGACTTTTCGATAAAAAATGTTTTTTTTCAGTACAAGCTTTATTATACAGTGGAAAACGCTGATACTCCAGTAATGAGTTTGCGGTTGCACAACGTATGTAACTATGCGATTTCAGCACTTGTCCATCTTGCAGTATATGACTTTTCGATAAAAAATATTTTTTTTCATTACAAGCTTTATTATACAGTGGAAAACGCTGGTACTCCAGTATTGCTTTTGCGGTTGCACAACGTATGTAACTATGCGATTTCAGCACTTGTCCATTTTGCAGTATATGACTTTTCGATAAAAAATATTTTTTTTCAGTACAAGCTTTATTATACAGTGGAAAACGCTGATACTCCAGTATTGCGTTTGCGGTTGCACAACGTATGTAACTATGCGATTTCAGCACTTGTCCATTTTGCAGTATATGACTTTTCGATAAAAAATATTTTTTTTCAGTACAAGCTTTATTATACAGTGGAAAACGCTGATACTCCAGTATTGCGTTTGCGGTTGCACAACGTATGTAACTATGCGCTTTCAGCACTTGTCCATTTTGCAGTATATGACTTTTCGATAAAAAATATTTTTTTTCAGTACAAGCTTTATTATACAGTGGAAAACGCTGATACTCCAGTATTGCGTTTGCGGTTGCACAACGTATGTAACTATGCGCTTTCAGCACTTGTCCATTTTGCAGTATATGACTTTTCGATAAAAAATATTTTTTTTCAGTACAAGCTTTATTATACAGTGGAAAACGCTGGTACTCCAGTATTGCTTTTGCGGTTGCACAACGTATGTAACTATGCGATTTCAGCACTTGTCCATTTTGCAGTATATGACTTTTCGATAAAAAATATTTTTTTTCAGTACAAGCTTTATTATACAGTGGAAAACGCTGATACTCCAGTATTGCGTTTGCGGTTGCACAACGTATGTAACTATGCGATTTCAGCACTTGTCCATTTTGCAGTATATGACTTTTCGATAAAAAATATTTTTTTTCAGTACAAGCTTTATTATACAGTGGAAAACGCTGATACTCCAGTATTGCGTTTGCGGTTGCACAACGTATGTAACTATGCGCTTTCAGCACTTGTCCATTTTGCAGTATATGACTTTTCGATAAAAAATATTTTTTTTCAGTACAAGCTTTATTATACAGTGGAAAACGCTGATACTCCAGTATTGCGTTTGCGGTTGCACAACGTATGTAACTATGCGCTTTCAGCACTTGTCCATTTTGCAGTATATGACTTTTCGACAAAAAAATATTTTTTTTCAGTACAAGCTTTATTATACAGT
The DNA here is from genome assembly GCF_947561715.1 of Ascidia mentula. Taxonomy (NCBI): domain Eukaryota; kingdom Metazoa; phylum Chordata; class Ascidiacea; order Phlebobranchia; family Ascidiidae; genus Ascidia; species Ascidia mentula. The sequence continues at coordinate 12,243,269 of NC_138568.1, forward strand.
GGAAAACGCTGGTACTCCAGTATTGCTTTTGCGGTTGCACAACGTATGTAACTATGCGATTTCAGCACTTGTCCATTTTGCAGTATATGACTTTTCGATAAAAAATATTTTTTTTCAGTACAAGCTTTATTATACAGTGGAAAACGCTGATACTCCAGTAATGAGTTTGCGGTTGCACAACGTATGTAACTATGCGATTTCAGCACTTGTCCATCTTGCAGTATATGACTTTTCGATAAAAAATATTTTTTTTCATTACAAGCTTTATTATACAGTGGAAAACGCTGGTACTCCAGTATTGCTTTTGCGGTTGCACAACGTATGTAACTATGCGATTTCAGCACTTGTCCATTTTGCAGTATATGACTTTTCGATAAAAAATATTTTTTTTCAGTACAAGCTTTATTATACAGTGGAAAACGCTGATACTCCAGTATTGCGTTTGCGGTTGCACAACGTATGTAACTATGCGCTTTCAGCACTTGTCCATTTTGCAGTATATGACTTTTCGATAAAAAATATTTTTTTTCAGTACAAGCTTTATTATACAGTGGACAACGCTGATACTCCAGTATTGCGTTTGCGGTTGCACAACGTATGTAACTATGCGCTTTCAGCACTTGTCCATTTTGCAGTATATGACTTTTCGACAAAAAATAGTTTTTTTTCTGTACAAGCTTTATTATACAGTGGAAAAGGCTGATACTCCAGTATTGCGTTTGCGGTTGCACAATGTATGTAACTATGCAATTTCAGCACTTGTCCATTTTGCAGTATATGACTTTTCGATAAAAAATGTTTTTTTTCAGTACAAGCTTTATTATACAGTGGAAAACGCTGATACTCCAGTAATGAGTTTGCGGTTGCACAACGTATGTAACTATGCGATTTCAGCACTTGTCCATCTTGCAGTATATGACTTTTCGATAAAAAATATTTTTTTTCATTACAAGCTTTATTATACAGTGGAAAACGCTGGTACTCCAGTATTGCTTTTGCGGTTGCACAACGTATGTAACTATGCGATTTCAGCACTTGTCCATTTTGCAGTATATGACTTTCCGATAAAAAATATTTTTTTTCAGTACAAGCTTTATTATACAGTGGAAAACGCTGATACTCCAGTATTGCGTTTGCGGTTGCACAACGTATGTAACTATGCGATTTCAGCACTTGTCCATTTTGCAGTATATGACTTTTCGATAAAAAATATTTTTTTTCAGTACAAGCTTTATTATACAGTGGAAAACGCTGATACTCCAGTATTGCGTTTGCGGTTGCACAACGTATGTAACTATGCGCATTCAGCACTTGTCCATTTTGCAGTATATGACTTTTCGATAAAAAATATTTTTTTTCAGTACAAGCTTTATTATACAGTGGAAAACGCTGATACTCCAGTATTGCGTTTGCGGTTGCACAACGTATGTAACTATGCGCTTTCAGCACTTGTCCATTTTGCAGTATATGACTTTTCGATAAAAAATATTTTTTTTCAGTACAAGCTTTATTATACAGTGGAAAACGCTGATACTCCAGTACTGAGTTTGCGGTTGCACAACGTATGTAACCATGCGATTTCAGCACTTGTCCATTTTGCAGTATATGACTTTTCGATAAAAAATATTTTTTTTCAGTACAAGCTTTATTATACATTGGAAAACGCTGATACTCCAGTACTGAGTTTGCGGTTGCACAACGTATGTAACCATGCGATTTCAGCACTTGTCCATTTTGCAGTATACGACTTTTCGGTAAAAAATATTTTTTTTCAGTACAAGCTTTATTATACAGTGGAAAACGCTGATACTCCAGTACTGAGTTTGCGGTTGCACAACGTATGTAACTGTGCGCTTTCAGCACTTGTCCATTTTGCAGTATATGACTTTTCGATAAAAAATATTTTTTTTCAGTACAAGCTTTATTATACCGTGGAAAACGCTGATACACCAGTTTTGCGTTTGCGGTTGCACAACGTATGTAACTATGCGCTTTCAGCACTTGTCCATTTTGCAGTATATGACTTTTCGATAAAAATTGTTTTTTTCTGTACAAGCTTTATTATACCGTGGAAAACGCTGATACTCCAGTACTGAGTTTGCGGTTGCACAACGTATGTAACTATGCGATTTCAGCACTTGTCCATTTTGAAGTATATGAATTTTCGATAAAAAATATTTTTTGTCAGTACAAGCTTTATTATACAGTGGAAAACGCTGATACTCCAGTACTGAGTTTGCGGTTGCACAACGTATGTAACCATGCGATTTCAGCACTTGTCCATTTTGAAGTATACGACTTTTCGGTAAAAAATATATTTTATTCAGTACAAGCTTTATTATACGGTGGAAAACGCTGATACTCCAGTATTGCGTTTGCGGTTGCACAACGTATGTAACTATGCGCTTTCAGCACTTGTCCATTTTGCAGTATATGACTTTTCGATAAAAAATATTTTTTTTCAGTACAAGCTTTATTATACAGTGGAAAACGCTGATACTCCAGTACTGAGTTTGCGGTTGCACAACGTATGTAACTATGCGCTTTCAGCACTTGTCCATTTTGCAGTATATGACTTTTCGATAAAAAATATTTTTTTTCAGTACAAGCTTTATTATACAGTGGAAAACGCTTATACCCCAGTACTGAGTTTGCGGTTGCACAACGTATGTAACCATGCGATTTCAGCACTTGTCCATTTTGCAGTACACGACTATTCGGTAAAAAATATTTTTTTTCAGTACAAGCTTTGTTATACAGTGGAAAACGCTGATACTCCAGTTTTGCGTTTGCGGTTGCACAACGTATGTAACTATGCGCTTTCAGCACTTGTCCATTTTGCAGTATATGACTTTTCGATAAAAAATATTTTTTTTCAGTACAAGCTTTATTATACAGTGGAAAACGCTGATACTCCAGTATTGCGTTTGCGGTTGCACAACGTATGTAACTATGCGCTTTCAGCACTTGTCCATTTTGCAGTATATGACTTTTCGATAAAAAATATTTTTTTTCAGTACAAGCTTTATTATACAGTGGACAACGCTGATACTCCAGTATTGCGTTTGCGGTTGCACAACGTATGTAACTATGCGCTTTCAGCACTTGTCCATTTTGCAGTATATGACTTTTCGATAAAAAATATTTTTTTTCAGTACAAGCTTTGTTATACAGTGGAAAACGCTGATACTCCAGTACTGAGTTTGCGGTTGCACAACGTATGTAACTATGCGCTTTCAGCACTTGTCCATTTTGCAGTATATGACTTTTCGATAAAAAATATTTTTTTTCAGTACAAGCTTTATTATACAGTGGAAAACGCTGATACCCCAGTACTGAGTTTGCGGTTGCACAACGTATGTAACTGTGCGCTTTCAGCACTTGTCCATTTTGCAGTATATGACTTTTCGATAAAAAATATTTTTTTTCAGTACAAGCTTTATTATACAGTGGAAAACGCTGATACTCCAGTTTTGCGTTTGCGGTTGCACAACGTATGTAACTATGCGCTTTCAGCACTTGTCCATTTTGCAGTATATGACTTTTCGATAAAAATTGTTTTTTTCTGTACAAGCTTTATTATACCGTGGAAAACGCTGATACTCCAGTACTGAGTTTGCGGTTGCACAACGTATGTAACTATGCGATTTCAGCACTTGTCCATTTTGAAGTATATGAATTTTCGATAAAAAATATTTTTTGTCAGTACAAGCTTTATTATACAGTGGAAAACGCTGATACTCCAGTACTGAGTTTGCGGTTGCACAACGTATGTAACCATGCGATTTCAGCACTTGTCCATTTTGAAGTATACGACTTTTCGGTAAAAAATATATTTTATTCAGTACAAGCTTTATTATACGGTGGAAAACGCTGATACTCCAGTATTGCGTTTGCGGTTGCACAACGTATGTAACTATGCGCTTTCAGCACTTGTCCATTTTGCAGTATATGACTTTTCGATAAAAAATATTTTTTTTCAGTACAAGCTTTATTATACAGTGGAAAACGCTGATACTCCAGTACTGAGTTTGCGGTTGCACAACGTATGTAACTATGCGCTTTCAGCACTTGTCCATTTTGCAGTATATGACTTTTCGATAAAAAATATTTTTTTTCAGTACAAGCTTTATTATACAGTGGAAAACGCTTATACCCCAGTACTGAGTTTGCGGTTGCACAACGTATGTAACCATGCGATTTCAGCACTTGTCCATTTTGCAGTACACGACTATTCGGTAAAAAATATTTTTTTTCAGTACAAGCTTTGTTATACAGTGGAAAACGCTGATACTCCAGTTTTGCGTTTGCGGTTGCACAACGTATGTAACTATGCGCTTTCAGCACTTGTCCATTTTGCAGTATATGACTTTTCGATAAAAAATATTTTTTTTCAGTACAAGCTTTATTATACAGTGGAAAACGCTGATACTCCAGTATTGCGTTTGCGGTTGCACAACGTATGTAACTATGCGCTTTCAGCACTTGTCCATTTTGCAGTATATGACTTTTCGATAAAAAATATTTTTTTTCAGTACAAGCTTTATTATACAGTGGACAACGCTGATACTCCAGTATTGCGTTTGCGGTTGCACAACGTATGTAACTATGCGCTTTCAGCACTTGTCCATTTTGCAGTATATGACTTTTCGATAAAAAATATTTTTTTTCAGTACAAGCTTTGTTATACAGTGGAAAACGCTGATACTCCAGTACTGAGTTTGCGGTTGCACAACGTATGTAACTATGCGCTTTCAGCACTTGTCCATTTTGCAGTATATGACTTTTCGATAAAAAATATTTTTTTTCAGTACAAGCTTTATTATACAGTGGAAAACGCTGATACCCCAGTACTGAGTTTGCGGTTGCACAACGTATGTAACTATGCGATTTCAGCACTTGTCCATTTTGCAGTATATGAATTTTCGATAAAAAATATTTTTTTTCAGTACAAGCTTTATTATACAGTGGAAAACGCTGATACTCCAGTTTTGCGTTTGCGGTTGCACAACGTATGTAACTATGCGCTTTCAGCACTTGTCCATTTTGCAGTATATGACTTTTCGATAAAAAATATTTTTTTTCAGTACAAGCTTTATTATACAGTGGAAAACGCTGATACTCCAGTATTGCTTTTGCGGTTGCACAACGTATGTAACTATGCGCTTTCAGCACTTGTCCATTTTGCAGTATATGACTTTTCGATAAAAAATATTTTTTTTCAGTACAAGCTTTATTATACAGTGGACAACGCTGATACTCCAGTATTGCGTTTGCGGTTGCACAACGTATGTAACTATGCGCTTTCAGCACTTGTCCATTTTGCAGTATATGACTTTTCGATAAAAAATATTTTTTTTCAGTACAAGCTTTGTTATACAGTGGAAAACGCTGATACTCCAGTACTGAGTTTGCGGTTGCACAACGTATGTAACTATGCGCTTTCAGCACTTGTCCATTTTGCAGTATATGACTTTTCGATAAAAAATATTTTTTTTCAGTACAAGCTTTATTATACAGTGGAAAACGCTGATACCCCAGTACTGAGTTTGCGGTTGCACAACGTATGTAACCATGCGATTTCAGCACTTGTCCATTTTGCAGTATACGACTATTCGGTAAAAAATATTTTTTTTCAGTACAAGCTTTGTTATACAGTGGAAAACGCTGATACTCCAGTACTGAGTTTGCGGTTGCACAACGTATGTAACTATGCGATTTCAGCACTTGTCCATTTTGCAGTATATGAATTTTCGATAAAAAATATTTTTTTTCAGTACAAGCTTTATTATACAGTGGAAAACGCTGATACTCCAGTACTGAGTTTGCGGTTGCACAACGTATGTAACCATGCGATTTCAGCACTTGTCCATTTTGAAGTATTAGACTTTTCGGTAAAAAATATATTTTATTCAGTACAAGCTTTATTATACAGTGGAAAACGCTGATACTCCAGTATTGCGTTTGCGGTTGCACAACGTATGTAACTATGCGCTTTCAGCACTTGTCCATTTTGCAGTATATGACTTTTCGATAAAAAATATTTTTTTTCAGTACAAGCTTTATTATACAGTGGAAAACGCTGATACTCCAGTACTGAGTTTGCGGTTGCACAACGTATGTAACTATGCGCTTTCAGCACTTGTCCATTTTGCAGTATATGACTTTTCGATAAAAAATATTTTTTTTCAGTACAAGCTTTATTATACAGTGGAAAACGCTGATACCCCAGTACTGAGTTTGCGGTTGCACAACGTATGTAACCATGCGATTTCAGCACTTGTCCATTTTGCAGTACACGACTATTCGGTAAAAAATATTTTTTTTCAGTACAAGCTTTGTTATACAGTGGAAAATGCTGATACTCCAGTATTGCGTTTGCGGTTGCACAACGTATGTAACTATGCGCTTTCAGCACTTGTCCATTTTGCAGTATATGACTTTTCGATAAAAAATATTTTTTTTCAGTACAAGCTTTATTATACAGTGGAAAACGCTGATACTCCAGTATTGCGTTTGCGGTTGCACAACGTATGTAACTATGCGCTTTCAGCACTTGTCCATTTTGCAGTATATGACTTTTCGATAAAAAATATTTTTTTTCAGTACAAGCTTTATTATACAGTGGAAAACGCTGATACTCCAGTACTGAGTTTGCGGTTGCACAACGTATGTAACCATGCGATTTCAGCACTTGTCCATTTTGCAGTATATGACTTTTCGATAAAAAATATTTTTTTTCAGTACAAGCTTTATTATACAGTGGAAAACGCTGATACTCCAGTACTGAGTTTGCGGTTGCACAACGTATGTAACTATGCGCTTTCAGCACTTGTCCATTTTGCAGTATATGACTTTTCGATAAAAAATATTTTTTTTCAGTACAAGCTTTGTTATACAGTGGAAAACGCTGATACCCCAGTACTGAGTTTGCGGTTGCACAACGTATGTAACCATGCGATTTCAGCACTTGTCCATTTTGCAGTGCACGACTTTTCGATAAAAAATATTTTTTTTCAGTACAAGCTTTATTATACAGTGGAAAACGCTGATACCCCAGTACTGAGTTTGCGGTTGCACAACGTATGTAACCATGCGATTTCAGCACTTGTCCATTTTGCAGTATACGACTATTCGGTAAAAAATATTTTTTTTCAGTACAAGCTTTGTTATACAGTGGAAAACGCTGATACTCCAGTACTGAGTTTGCGGTTGCACAACGTATGTAACTATGCGATTTCAGCACTTGTCCATTTTGCAGTATATGAATTTTCGATAAAAAATATTTTTTTTCAGTACAAGCTTTATTATACAGTGGAAAACGCTGATACTCCAGTACTGAGTTTGCGGTTGCACAACGTATGTAACCATGCGATTTCAGCACTTGTCCATTTTGAAGTATTCGACTTTTCGGTATAAAATATATTTTATTCAGTACAAGCTTTATTATACAGTGGAAAACGCTGATACTCCAGTATTGCGTTTGCGGTTGCACAACGTATGTAACTATGCGCTTTCAGCACTTGTCCATTTTGCAGTATATGACTTTTCGATAAAAAATATTTTTTTTCAGTACAAGCTTTATTATACAGTGGAAAACGCTGATACTCCAGTACTGAGTTTGCGGTTGCACAACGTATGTAACTATGCGCTTTCAGCACTTGTCCATTTTTCAGTATATGACTTTTCGAAAAAAAAATTTTTTTTTCAGTACAAGCTTTATTATACAGTGGAAAACGCTGATACCCCAGTACTGAGTTTGCGGTTGCACAACGTATGTAACCATGCGATTTCAGCACTTGTCCATTTTGCAGTACACGACTATTCGGTAAAAAATATTTTTTTTCAGTACAAGCTTTGTTATACAGTGGAAAATGCTGATACTCCAGTTTTGCGTTTGCGGTTGCACAACGTATGTAACTATGCGCTTTCAGCACTTGTCCATTTTGCAGTATATGACTTTTCGATAAAAAATATTTTTTTTCAGTACAAGCTTTATTATGCAGTGGAAAACGCTGATACTCCAGTACTGAGTTTGCGGTTGCACAACGTATGTAACTATGCGATTTCAGCACTTGTCCATTTTGCAGTATACGACTTTTCGATAAAAAACATTTTTTTTCAGTACAAGCTTTATTATACATTGGAAAACGCTGATACTCCAGTTTTGCGTTTGCGGTTGCACAACGTATGTAACTATGCGCTTTCAGCACTTGTCCATTTTGCAGTATATGACTTTTCGATAAAAATTTTTTTTTTCAGTACAAGCTTTATTATACAGTGGAAAACGCTGATACTCCAGTACTGAGTTTGCGGTTGCACAACGTATGTAACCATGCGATTTCAGCACTTGTCCATTTTTCAGTATATGACTTTTCGATAAAAAATATTTTTTTTCAGTACAAGCTTTATTATACAGTGGAAAACGCTGATACTCCAGTACTGAGTTTGCGGTTGCACAACGTATGTAACCATGCGATTTCAGCACTTGTCCATTTTGCAGTATACGACTATTCGGTAAAAAATATTTTTTTTCAGTACAAGCTTTATTATACAGTGGAAAACGCTGATACTCCAGTTTTGCGTTTGCGGTTGCACAACGTATGTAACTATGCGCTTTCAGCACTTGTCCATTTTGCAGTATATGACTTTTCGACAAAAAATATTTTTTTTCAGTACAAGCTTTATTATACAGTGGAAAACGCTGATACCCCAGTATTGCGTTTGCGGTTGCACAACGTATGTAACTATGCGATTTCAGCACTTGTCCATTTTGCAGTATATGACTTTTCGATAAAAAATATTTTTTTTCAGTACAAGCTTTATTATACAGTGGAAAACGCTGATACTCCAGTATTGCGTTTGCGGTTGCACAACGTATGTAACTATGCGCTTTCAGCACTTGTCCATTTTGCAGTATATGACTTTTCGATAAAAAATATTTTTTTTCAGTACAAGCTTTATTATACAGTGGACAACGCTGATACTCCAGTATTGCGTTTGCGGTTGCACAACGTATGTAACTATGCGCTTTCAGCACTTGTCCATTTTGCAGTATATGACTTTTCGACAAAAAATAGTTTTTTTTCTGTACAAGCTTTATTATACAGTGGAAAAGGCTGATACTCCAGTATTGCGTTTGCGGTTGCACAATGTATGTAACTATGCAATTTCAGCACTTGTCCATTTTGCAGTATATGACTTTTCGATAAAAAATGTTTTTTTTCAGTACAAGCTTTATTATACAGTGGAAAACGCTGATACTCCAGTAATGAGTTTGCGGTTGCACAACGTATGTAACTATGCGATTTCAGCACTTGTCCATCTTGCAGTATATGACTTTTCGATAAAAAATATTTTTTTTCATTACAAGCTTTATTATACAGTGGAAAACGCTGGTACTCCAGTATTGCTTTTGCGGTTGCACAACGTATGTAACTATGCGATTTCAGCACTTGTCCATTTTGCAGTATATGACTTTTCGATAAAAAATATTTTTTTTCAGTACAAGCTTTATTATACAGTGGAAAACGCTGATACTCCAGTATTGCGTTTGCGGTTGCACAACGTATGTAACTATGCGATTTCAGCACTTGTCCATTTTGCAGTATATGACTTTTCGATAAAAAATATTTTTTTTCAGTACAAGCTTTATTATACAGTGGAAAACGCTGATACTCCAGTATTGCGTTTGCGGTTGCACAACGTATGTAACTATGCGCTTTCAGCACTTGTCCATTTTGCAGTATATGACTTTTCGATAAAAAATATTTTTTTTCAGTACAAGCTTTATTATACAGTGGAAAACGCTGATACTCCAGTATTGCGTTTGCGGTTGCACAACGTATGTAACTATGCGCTTTCAGCACTTGTCCATTTTGCAGTATATGACTTTTCGATAAAAAATATTTTTTTTCAGTACAAGCTTTATTATACAGTGGAAAACGCTGATACTCCAGTACTGAGTTTGCGGTTGCACAACGTATGTAACCATGCGATTTCAGCACTTGTCCATTTTGCAGTATATGACTTTTCGATAAAAAATATTTTTTTTCAGTACAAGCTTTATTATACATTGGAAAACGCTGATACTCCAGTACTGAGTTTGCGGTTGCACAACGTATGTAACCATGCGATTTCAGCACTTGTCCATTTTGCAGTATACGACTTTTCGGTAAAAAATATTTTTTTTCAGTACAAGCTTTATTATACAGTGGAAAACGCTGATACTCCAGTACTGAGTTTGCGGTTGCACAACGTATGTAACTGTGCGCTTTCAGCACTTGTCCATTTTGCAGTATATGACTTTTCGATAAAAAATATTTTTTTTCAGTACAAGCTTTATTATACAGTGGAAAACGCTGATACTCCAGTTTTGCGTTTGCGGTTGCACAACGTATGTAACTATGCGCTTTCAGCACTTGTCCATTTTGCAGTATATGACTTTTCGATAAAAATTGTTTTTTTCTGTACAAGCTTTATTATACCGTGGAAAACGCTGATACTCCAGTACTGAGTTTGCGGTTGCACAACGTATGTAACTATGCGATTTCAGCACTTGTCCATTTTGAAGTATATGAATTTTCGATAAAAAATATTTTTTGTCAGTACAAGCTTTATTATACAGTGGAAAACGCTGATACTCCAGTACTGAGTTTGCGGTTGCACAACGTATGTAACCATGCGATTTCAGCACTTGTCCATTTTGAAGTATACGACTTTTCGGTAAAAAATATATTTTATTCAGTACAAGCTTTATTATACGGTGGAAAACGCTGATACTCCAGTATTGCGTTTGCGGTTGCACAACGTATGTAACTATGCGCTTTCAGCACTTGTCCATTTTGCAGTATATGACTTTTCGATAAAAAATATTTTTTTTCAGTACAAGCTTTATTATACAGTGGAAAACGCTGATACTCCAGTACTGAGTTTGCGGTTGCACAACGTATGTAACTATGCGCTTTCAGCACTTGTCCATTTTGCAGTATATGACTTTTCGATAAAAAATATTTTTTTTCAGTACAAACTTTATTATACAGTGGAAAACGCTTATACCCCAGTACTGAGTTTGCGGTTGCACAACGTATGTAACCATGCGATTTCAGCACTTGTCCATTTTGCAGTACACGACTATTCGGTAAAAAATATTTTTTTTCAGTACAAGCTTTGTTATACAGTGGAAAACGCTGATACTCCAGTTTTGCGTTTGCGGTTGCACAACGTATGTAACTATGCGCTTTCAGCACTTGTCCATTTTGCAGTATATGACTTTTCGATAAAAAATATTTTTTTTCAGTACAAGCTTTATTATACAGTGGAAAACGCTGATACTCCAGTATTGCGTTTGCGGTTGCACAACGTATGTAACTATGCGCTTTCAGCACTTGTCCATTTTGCAGTATATGACTTTTCGATAAAAAATATTTTTTTTCAGTACAAGCTTTATTATACAGTGGACAACGCTGATACTCCAGTATTGCGTTTGCGGTTGCACAACGTATGTAACTATGCGCTTTCAGCACTTGTCCATTTTGCAGTATATGACTTTTCGATAAAAAATATTTTTTTTCAGTACAAGCTTTGTTATACAGTGGAAAACGCTGATACTCCAGTACTGAGTTTGCGGTTGCACAACGTATGTAACTATGCGCTTTCAGCACTTGTCCATTTTGCAGTATATGACTTTTCGATAAAAAATATTTTTTTTCAGTACAAGCTTTATTATACAGTGGAAAACGCTGATACCCCAGTACTGAGTTTGCGGTTGCACAACGTATGTAACTGTGCGCTTTCAGCACTTGTCCATTTTGCAGTATATGACTTTTCGATAAAAAATATTTTTTTTCAGTACAAGCTTTATTATACAGTGGAAAACGCTGATACTCCAGTTTTGCGTTTGCGGTTGCACAACGTATGTAACTATGCGCTTTCAGCACTTGTCCATTTTGCAGTATATGACTTTTCGATAAAAATTGTTTTTTTCTGTACAAGCTTTATTATACCGTGGAAAACGCTGATACTCCAGTACTGAGTTTGCGGTTGCACAACGTATGTAACTATGCGATTTCAGCACTTGTCCATTTTGAAGTATATGAATTTTCGATAAAAAATATTTTTTGTCAGTACAAGCTTTATTATACAGTGGAAAACGCTGATACTCCAGTACTGAGTTTGCGGTTGCACAACGTATGTAACCATGCGATTTCAGCACTTGTCCATTTTGAAGTATACGACTTTTCGGTAAAAAATATATTTTATTCAGTACAAGCTTTATTATACGGTGGAAAACGCTGATACTCCAGTATTGCGTTTGCGGTTGCACAACGTATGTAACTATGCGCTTTCAGCACTTGTCCATTTTGCAGTATATGACTTTTCGATAAAAAATATTTTTTTTCAGTACAAGCTTTATTATACAGTGGAAAACGCTGATACTCCAGTACTGAGTTTGCGGTTGCACAACGTATGTAACTATGCGCTTTCAGCACTTGTCCATTTTGCAGTATATGACTTTTCGATAAAAAATATTTTTTTTCAGTACAAGCTTTATTATACAGTGGAAAACGCTTATACCCCAGTACTGAGTTTGCGGTTGCACAACGTATGTAACCATGCGATTTCAGCACTTGTCCATTTTGCAGTACACGACTATTCGGTAAAAAATATTTTTTTTCAGTACAAGCTTTGTTATACAGTGGAAAACGCTGATACTCCAGTTTTGCGTTTGCGGTTGCACAACGTATGTAACTATGCGCTTTCAGCACTTGTCCATTTTGCAGTATATGACTTTTCGATAAAAAATATTTTTTTTCAGTACAAGCTTTATTATACAGTGGAAAACGCTGAAACTCCAGTATTGCGTTTGCGGTTGCACAACGTATGTAACTATGCGCTTTCAGCACTTGTCCATTTTGCAGTATATGACTTTTCGATAAAAAATATTTTTTTTCAGTACAAGCTTTATTATACAGTGGACAACGCTGATACTCCAGTATTGCGTTTGCGGTTGCACAACGTATAGAACTATGCGCTTTCAGCACTTGTCCATTTTGCAGTATATGACTTTTCGATAAAAAATATTTTTTTTCAGTACAAGCTTTGTTATACAGTGGAAAACGCTGATACTCCAGTACTGAGTTTGCGGTTGCACAACGTATGTAACTATGCGCTTTCAGCACTTGTCCATTTTGCAGTATATGACTTTTCGATAAAAAATATTTTTTTTCAGTACAAGCTTTATTATACAGTGGAAAACGCTGATACCCCAGTACTGAGTTTGCGGTTGCACAACGTATGTAACTATGCGATTTCAGCACTTGTCCATTTTGCAGTATATGAATTTTCGATAAAAAATATTTTTTTTCAGTACAAGCTTTATTATACAGTGGAAAACGCTGATACTCCAGTTTTGCGTTTGCGGTTGCACAACGTATGTAACTATGCGCTTTCAGCACTTGTCCATTTTGCAGTATATGACTTTTCGATAAAAAATATTTTTTTTCAGTACAAGCTTTATTATACAGTGGAAAACGCTGATACTCCAGTATTGCGTTTGCGGTTGCACAACGTATGTAACTATGCGCTTTCAGCACTTGTCCATTTTGCAGTATATGACTTTTCGATAAAAAATATATTTTTTTCAGTACAAGCTTTATTTTACAGTGGACAACGCTGATACTCCAGTATTGCGTTTGCGGTTGCACAACGTATGTAACTATGCGCTTTCAGCACTTGTCCATTTTGCAGTATATGACTTTTCGATAAAAAATATTTTTTTTCAGTACAAGCTTTGTTATACAGTGGAAAACGCTGATACTCCAGTACTGAGTTTGTGGTTGCACAACGTATGTAACTATGCGCTTTCAGCACTTGTCCATTTTGCAGTATATGACTTTTCGATAAAAAATATTTTTTTTCAGTACAAGCTTTATTATACAGTGGAAAACGCTGATACCCCAGTACTGAGTTTGCGGTTGCACAACGTATGTAACCATGCGATTTCAGCACTTGTCCATTTTGCAGTATACGACTATTCGGTAAAAAATATTTTTTTTCAGTACAAGCTTTGTTATACAGTGGAAAACGCTGATACTCCAGTACTGAGTTTGCGGTTGCACAACGTATGTAACTATGCGATTTCAGCACTTGTCCATTTTGCAGTAAATGAATTTTCGATAAAAAATATTTTTTTTCAGTACAAGCTTTATTATACAGTGGAAAACGCTGATACTCCAGTATTGCGTTTGCGGTTGCACAACGTATGTAACTATGCGATTTCAGCACTTGTCCATTTTGCAGTATACGACTTTTCGATAAAAAACTTTTTTTTTCAGTACAAGCTTTATTATACATTGGAAAACGCTGATACTCCAGTTTTGCGTTTGCGGTTGCACAACGTATGTAACTATGCGCTTTCAGCACTTGTCCATTTTGCAGTATATGACTTTTCGATAAAAAATATTTTTTTTCAGTACAAGCTTTATTATACAGTGGAAAACGCTGATACCCCAGTACTGAATTTGCGGTTGCACAACGTATGTAACCATGCGATTTCAGCACTTGTCCATTTTGCAGTATATGACTTTTCGATAAAATTTTTTTTTTTCAGTACAAGCTTTATTATACAGTGGAAAACGCTGATACTCCAGTACTGAGTTTGCGGTTGCACAACGTATGTAACCATGCGATTTCAGCACTTGTCCATTTTGCAGTATATGACTTTTCGATAAAAAATATTTTTTTTCAGTACAAGCTTTATTATACAGTGGAAAACGCTGATACTCCAGTACTGAGTTTGCGGTTGCACAACGTATGTAACCATGCGATTTCAGCACTTGTACATTTTGCAGTATACGACTATTCGGTAAAAAATATTTTTTTTCAGTACAAGCTTTATTATACAGTGGAAAACGCTGATACTCCAGTTTTGCGTTTGCGGTTGCACAACGTATGTAACTATGCGCTTTCAGCACTTGTCCATTTTGCAGTATATGACTTTTCGATAAAAAATATTTTTTTTCAGTACAAGCTTTATTATACAGTGGAAAACGCTGATACTCCAGTACTGAGTTTGCGGTTGCACAACGTATGTAACCATGCGATTTCAGCACTTGTCCATTTTTCAGTATATGACTTTTCGATAAAAAATATTTTTTTTCAGTACAAGCTTTATTATACAGTGGAAAACGCTGATACTCCAGTAATGAGTTTGCGGTTGCACAACGTATGTAACTATCCGATTTCAGCACTTGTCCATCTTGCAGTATATGACTTTTCGATAAAAAATATTTTTTTTCATTACAAGCTTTATTATACAGTGGAAAACGTTGGTACTCCAGTATTGCTTTTGCGGTTGCACAACGTATTTAACTATGCGATTTCAGTACTTGTCCATTTTGCAGTATATGACTTTTCGATAAAAAATATTTTTTTTCAGTACAAGCTTTATTATACAGTGGAAAACGCTGATACTCCAGTATTGCGTTTGCGGTTGCACAACGTATGTAACTATGCGATTTCAGCACTTGTCCATTTTGCAGTATATGACTTTTCGATAAAAAATATTTTTTTTCAGTACAAGCTTTATTATACAGTGGAAAACGCTGATACTCCAGTATTGCGTTTGCGGTTGCACAACGTATGTAACTATGCGCTTTCAGCACTTGTCCATTTTGCAGTATATGACTTTTCGATAAAAAATATTTTTTTTCAGTACAAGCTTTATTATACAGTGGACAACGCTGATACTCCAGTATTGCGTTTGCGGTTGCACAACGTATGTAACTATGCGCTTTCAGCACTTGTCCATTTTGCAGTATATGACTTTTCGATAAAAAATATTTTTTTTCAGTACAAGCTTTATTATACAGTGGAAAACGCTGATACTCCAGTACTGAGTTTGCGGTTGCACAACGTATGTAACTATGCGCTTTCAGCACTTGTCCATTTTGCAGTATATGACTTTTCGATAAAAAATATTTTTTTTCAGTACAAGCTTTATTATACAGTGGAAAACGCTGATACCCCAGTACTGAGTTTGCGGTTGCACAACGTATGTAACCATGCGATTTCAGCACTTGTCCATTTTGCAGTATACGACTATTCGGTAAAAAATATTTTTTTTCAGTACAAGCTTTGTTATACAGTGGAAAACGCTGATACTCCAGTATTGCGTTTGCGGTTGCACAACGTATGTAACTATGCGATTTCAGCACTTGTCCATTTTGCAGTATATGACTTTTCGATAAAAAATATTTTTTTTCAGTACAAGCTTTATTATACAGTGGAAAACGCTGATACTCCAGTACTGAGTTTGCGGTTGCACAACGTATGTAACTATGCGATTTCAGCACTTGTCCATTTTGCAGTATACGACTTTTCGGTAAAAAATATTTTATTTCAGTACAAGCTTTATTATACAGTGGAAAACGCTGGTACTCCAGCATTGCTTTTGCGGTTGCACAACGTATGTAACTATGCGATTTCAGCACTTGTCCATTTTGCAGTATATGACTTTTCGACAAAAAATAGTTTTTTTTCTGTACAAGCTTTATTATACAGTGGAAAAGGCTGATACTCCAGTATTGCGTTTGCGGTTGCACAATGTATGTAACTATGCGATTTCAGCACTTGTCCATTTTGCAGTATATGACTTTTCGATAAAAAATATTTTTTTTCAGTACAAGCTTTATTATACAGTGGAAAACGCTGATACT
This sequence comes from Ascidia mentula, assembly GCF_947561715.1. Classification (NCBI taxonomy): domain Eukaryota; kingdom Metazoa; phylum Chordata; class Ascidiacea; order Phlebobranchia; family Ascidiidae; genus Ascidia; species Ascidia mentula. The sequence goes on from NC_138568.1 coordinate 12,259,987, forward strand.
CCAGTAATGAGTTTGCGGTTGCACAACGTATGTAACTATGCGATTTCAGCACTTGTCCATCTTGCAGTATATGACTTTTCGATAAAAAATATTTTTTTTCATTACAAGCTTTATCATACAGTGGAAAACGCTGGTACTCCAGTATTGCTTTTGCGGTTGCACAACGTATGTAACTATGCGATTTCAGCACTTGTCCATTTAGCAGTATATGACTTTTCGATAAAAAATATTTTTTTTCAGTACAAGCTTTATTATACAGTGGAAAACGCTGATACTCCAGTATTGCGTTTGCGGTTGCACAACGTATGTAACTATGCGATTTCAGCACTTGTCCATTTTGCAGTATATGACTTTTCGATAAAAAATATTTTTTTTCAGTACAAGCTTTATTATACAGTGGAAAACGCTGATACTCCAGTATTGCGTTTGCGGTTGCACAACGTATGTAACTATGCGCTTTCAGCACTTGTCCATTTTGCAGTATATGACTTTTCGATAAAAAATATGTTTTTTTCAGTACAAGCTTTATTATACAGTGGAAAACGCTGATACTCCAGTATTGCGTTTGCGGTTGCACAACGTATGTAACTATGCGCTTTCAGCACTTGTCCATTTTGCAGTATATGACTTTTCGATAAAAAATATTTTTTTTCAGTACAAGCTTTATTATACAGTGGAAAACGCTGATACTCCAGTACTGAGTTTGCGGTTGCACAACGTATGTAACCATGCGATTTCAGCACTTGTCCATTTTGCAGTATATGACTTTTCGATAAAAAATATTTTTTTTCAGTACAAGCTTTATTATACATTGGAAAACGCTGATACTCCAGTACTGAGTTTGCGGTTGCACAACGTATGTAACCATGCGATTTCAGCACTTGTCCATTTTGCAGTATACGACTTTTCGATAAAAAATATTTTTTTTCAGTACAAGCTTTATTATACAGTGGAAAACGCTGATACTCCAGTACTGAGTTTGCGGTTGCACAACGTATGTAACTGTGCGCTTTCAGCACTTGTCCATTTTGCAGTATATGACTTTTCGATAAAAAATATTTTTTTTCAGTACAAGCTTTATTATACCGTGGAAAACGCTGATACTCCAGTACTGAGTTTGCGGTTGCACAACGTATGTAACTATGCGATTTCAGCACTTGTCCATTTTGCAGTATATGAATTTTCGATAAAAAATATTTTTTGTCAGTACAAGCTTTATTATACAGTGGAAAACGCTGATACTCCAGTATTGAGTTTGCGGTTGCACAACGTATGTAACTATGCGCTTTCAGCACTTGTCCATTTTGCAGTATATGACTTTTCGATAAAAAATATTTTTTTTAAGTACAAGCTTTATTATACATCGGAAAACGCTGATACTCCAGTACTGAGTTTGCGGTTGCACAACGTATGTAACTATGCGCTTTCAGCACTTGTCCATTTTGCAGTATATGACTTTTCGATAAAAAATATTTTTTTTCAGTACAAGCTTTATTATACAGTGGAAAACGCTGATACCCCAGTACTGAGTTTGCGGTTGCACAACGTATGTAACCATGCGATTTCAGCACTTGTCCATTTTGCAGTACACGACTATTCGGTAAAAAATATTTTTTTTCAGTACAAGCTTTGTTATACAGTGGAAAACGCTGATACTCCAGTTTTGCGTTTGCGGTTGCACAACGTATGTAACTATGCGCTTTCAGCACTTGTCCATTTTGCAGTATATGACTTTTCGATAAAAAATATTTTTTTTCAGTACAAACTTTATTATACAGTGGAAAACGCTGATACTCCAGTACTGAGTTTGCGGTTGCACAACGTATGTAACCATGCGATTTCAGCACTTGTCCATTTTTCAGTATATGACTTTTCGATAAAAAATATTTTTTTTCAGTACAAGCTTTATTATACAGTGGAAAACGCTGATACTCCAGTAATGAGTTTGCGGTTGCACAACGTATGTAATTATGCGATTTCAGCACTTGTCCATCTTGCAGTATATGACTTTTCGATAAAAAATATTTTTTTTCATTACAAGCTTTATTATACAGTGGAAAACGCTGGTACTCCAGTATTGCTTTTGCGGTTGCACAACGTATTTAACTATGCGATTTCAGCACTTGTCCATTTTGCAGTATATGTCTTTTCGATAAAAAATATTTTTTTTCAGTACAAGCTTTATTATACAGTGGAAAACGCTGATACTCCAGTATTGCCTTTGCGGTTGCACAACGTATGTAACTATGCGATTTCAGCACTTGTCCATTTTGCAGTATATGACTTTTCGATAAAAAATATTTTTTTTCAGTACAAGCTTTATTATACAGTGGAAAACGCTGATACTCCAGTACTGAGTTTGCGGTTGCACAACGTATCTAACCATGCGATTTCAGCACTTGTCCATTTTGCAGTATACGACTTTTCGGTAAAAAATATTTTTTTTCAGTACAAGCTTTATTATACAGTGGAAAACGCTGATACTCCAGTACTGAGTTTGCAGTTGCACAACGTATGTAACTGTGCGCTTTTAGCACTTGTCCATTTTGCAGTATATGACTTTTCGATAAAAAATATTTTTTTTCAGTACAAGCTTTATTATACAGTGGAAAACGCTGATACTCCAGTACTGAGTTTGCGGTTGCACAACGTATGTAACCATGCGATTTCAGCACTTGTCCATTTTGCAGTATCCCAGTCATAAATTTAGGCACGGCCCTTGTCACTTTATGTCAAGATACGCTTGGCATCAAGCTTGGGCGGCGCATGTTCTCCGTACTTAAATGTTGGATATATGTTCGGCGTATGTTCTACAATTGAACAAATCCAAGCTTGGCCGAGCGAGCTTTCGCCGTGCGTTTACCGAACATAATGATATTGCCTGGCTGCTTTCAAAATATGACCTGATCAAACTCGCTACTTCACCGTCTCGCACGTAACACGACTTAAATTAACACAATGTTTTATTGAAAGCAACAACACATAAATAAAAATACATTGGCAAGCGCAGTGGAAGTACAGAGTAACTTGAAGTGCACTGTTCGAGGAAACTATGTACTCTGGGACGTGGTGGGCTTTATTGAGGATTGTTTGCCGTTTCTTGATATTCTGTCGTCACTCCGGCAACAACTCCAGGTAAAACTCGTTTCCCCGCCGTGGCGATTTCTTGGTATTTCACTGCCTGCGTCTTGCATCTTTCAATGCGTCTGCAGAACATAAAACATATGATTTAGTTAAAATTTTGGTAACATTCTGTCGTGCACAGAAATTAAATATTTGACATGTGGGAATTAAATATGTGAAAGTTGTGACAACTTCACAATCGGAAGGCTTTACAATGAGGCCCGCAGTGTGGCGTGTCTTGTGAGATTTCCAAAGCAATTTGACTCAACCAACATAAATGCCAACAGAGGATGTGATTTGAATGGGATTTTTGTTTTCCTGCGCCAAAACAAAATTGAAGAGCCAGGTGTTTTGTCATAAACAGCTTTACAGAATTCCGGAAGGTGCCACGAAGTTGGTCCATGTCCATCACTTGGGCAAGTTTTACTTTGTCCTTTTGAAAAGTATCAACATACAAAATGATGAAAATGTATAGCAGATGTCATTTACAGTGTAAAGCATGCAGACAAAAGCCTCAGTGCATTAGGTAAAAAGAAAGCTCACATTTGGTTTAGTAAGTAGAGCCATCAGATGTTCTTCGTTGACAGCTGATTGCGGCAAAAACTTTTCTGCCACACATGTGTTTTTTTTCTGTCAGAGTTTCCATTCTCTGAATTCGGTCACCAATCCTCCGCATTTCTTCCTTCACCTTTATTGTTTTGTCGATAAGGATGCCAATGTTTTCAGACAGTTCATGCTCCTGTCATTGTGACATTGTTTTTGCTGCTTGGGTGGCAAGAACCTGTTGAAAGTAAACTAAAATAAGCAAATGCACAAGCAAAGGTCCCCAGTCAATTAAAAAAATAAAGATGAATAATATGTGCCAGTTTTATGCATAAAAATCAGCACAAGGTTTATGGACCTTTTTTTGCAAGAGAGGTATCGTGGAAGAAGAACTGCTTTCAGTGGATTCGCTCATTAGAATGTCCCTTTCCAGATCAGCAGATCTACATTTTCTTTTCAAACAACGGGCATTTGTGCCTGAAAAGAACAAAGTGCATGAAACAAAAATGCACAATTATTTGGCACAAATACACAACTTACTCCCTTCACAAAGAATGGTGGAAGGACATGTCTGCCAAGCTGCATCCACAGAAATTTCATTTTTCAAGAATCTTTATACATCCAAATTGATGGGTGTCCACTTACATGCATTGGTGCCGACCATCCAGCCTTTGGGGATTTTATACAAACAAAATTTTTCATTCTAATGTACTGTGGAAGAAACAAATATACATGCAGATATATCATGTGGCATAAAGCAAATTAATGGCAACAAAATGTCCTTTATATGGCAACAGAATGCACCTTCTAATTTGATCATTATCACCATAAAAACCACACACTTTGTAAATTCCGACATGTTTTAAGTTGACAAGGTTTTTTGAAAAGACGACAATTGTTTTTGAACGACAATATGCAACCAAGAATCAATAGTGTAAATGTCACAAAGTCGATAAATATCATTGCTTTGTGAAATGGTCGAGTCGCTGATTTTTGTTGTAAAATTGCTATTGGCCAATCCACAAACCTTGTTATTGTGTGGGAAAGGAACACTTGGAGGGAAATTTACTATTTGGTTAATTTGCACTATTGCTTTGACAGTTTTTTCGACGGGATATTATATGGAAATTAAGAAACATATAATGGGAAGTTTGGTTTTCATAAAATGCAAATCTTGCAATTTGTTGCATAGGTTTGTAGCCAGATTTACAACTTTTTTTCAAACAACCCCAGTAATTTTCAAATTGAAAACAGCCAATGTTTTCCAATGAACCATGTTTTTCATAATCATTACACAAGTGGATCAAACAATGAACATTGTAACTGACAAATGCTTTACCATAAATATGTGAAGATTTGCTAACAAAGTCTTTTAGCATTTTGACACATAACGAAAACTCATGTGTGTTAATGTTTGGCGACAACAAACATCTCATAGCTAAAGAAAAATGCAGAAAATGACAATACGTTTATGGCACAGCACATTTTTATCTTTTAACAGCACCACTCCCACATACAGCATAAATAGTCTGAATTCTGTTGCTTTCCAGTAAAGCAAATCAGACAAAGGCCTCGATTTTCTGTTGAACTCAAGCGGTATAAATTCCTTATATTTTGTAAGGTTGTGGTGACGTTAACATGACGACAGTTGAAGAAAGCTTAACTTGCAATTGGCGTGGTCTACCCCTCCACCAGATTAACAATCGACGCATTACACCCAAACATGCAAGATGCGTATTCACCCTTGATCTAAATTTGAGTCGCAAGTATATCAAACAGAAATACCTGACATAAAACAACTGCTGTCGCAAACCACCTGTAAATTTAGACAAGGTTTCCCGCCGTCAAGTCATTACTACAACAAACAACTCATTAATTACGCGGTTAGCCAAGCCTCCTAGCCTGTCCTGCCTGCTTGTTGTTCATCCAACCATGACGAAGCAGCGCCTCAGCTTCGCTTTGTAATATTTAAAAAAACATTTTTGTTAGCTCGCAAAATCAACAAATAGCCTATTATGGTAAAAATCACTGACAATAATTTGCCCTCCAAAACTGCAGGTGTCACAACCCCACGGCAGAACTCACCAAGAGAGGTACAACCAAACTACCTCAAAATGAAATAAAATCAACTTCATGCTTCTATGCCCACCTTATGACAAAACAATATGATATGTGTGACACAGGTATACGCAGAAACACTCCCGCCGACGAAACTCACCTTCAAGCACCGTATTGCACTGCAAAATAATTTTGCGCAGGGGGAAATTATGCAAACTTAAGCACGGCGCACCATTCGTAAACCGAACGTATAAGTTTGGCTGACGTCCGAATAAGTGCTGATTGGCCGTGCCAAGCTTAAACGCACTAAACCGAGCTTAAACCAAGCTAGGCCCATACTAAAGGGGTAGATAATTTTTGACTGGGATACGACTATTCGGTAAAAAATATTTTTTTTCAGTACAAGCTTTATTATACAGTGGAAAACGCTGATACTCCAGTTTTGCGTTTGCGGTTGCACAACGTATGTAACTATGCGCTTTCAGCACTTGTCCATTTTGCAGTATATGACTTTTCGATAAAAAATATTTTTTTTCAGTACAAGCTTTATTATACAGTGGAAAACGCTGATACTCCAGTACTGAGTTTGCGGTTGCACAACGTATGTAACCATGCGATTTCAGCACTTGTCCATTTTTCAGTATATGACTTTTCGATAAAAAATATTTTTTTTCAGTACAAGCTTTATTATACAGTGGAAAACGCTGATACTCCAGTAATGAGTTTGCGGTTGCACAACGTATGTAACTATCCGATTTCAGCACTTGTCCATCTTGCAGTATATGACTTTTCGATAAAAAATATTTTTTTTCATTACAAGCTTTATTATACAGTGGAAAACGCTGGTACTCCAGTATTGCTTTTGCGGTTGCACAACGTATTTAACTATGCGATTTCAGCACTTGTCCATTTTGCAGTATATGACTTTTCGATAAAAAATATTTTTTTTCAGTACAAGCTTTATTATACAGTGGAAAACGCTGATACTCCAGTATTGCCTTTGCGGTTGCACAACGTATGTAACTATGCGATTTCAGCACTTGTCCATTTTGCAGTATATGACTTTTCGATAAAAAATATTTTTTTTCAGTACAAGCTTTATTATACAGTGGAAAACGCTGATACTCCAGTAATGAGTTTGCGGTTGCACAACGTATGTAACTATGCGATTTCAGCACTTGTCCATTTTGCAGTATATGACTTTTCGATAAAAAATATTTTTTTTCAGTACAAGCTTTATTATACAGTGGAAAACGCTGATACTCCAGTTTTGCGTTTGCGGTTGCACAACGTATGTAACTATGCGCTTTCAGCACTTGTCCATTTTGCAGTATATGACTTTTCGATAAAAAATATTTTTTTTCAGTACAAGCTTTATTATACAGTGGAAAACGCTGATACTCCAGTAATGAGTTTGCGGTTGCACAACGTATGTGACTATCCGATTTCAGCACTTGTCCATCTTGCAGTATATGACTTTTCGATAAAAAATATTTTTTTTCATTACAAGCTTTATTATACAGTGGAAAACGCTGATACTCCAGTATTGCGTTTGCGGTTGCACAACGTATCTAACTATGCGCTTTCAGCACTTGTCCATTTTGCAGTATATGACTTTTCGATAAAAAATATTTTTTTTCAGTACAAGCTTTATTATACAGTGGAAAACGCTGATATTCCAGTACTGAGTTTGCGGTTGCACAACGTATGTAACTATGCGCTTTCAGCACTTGTCCATTTTGCAGTATATGACTTTTCGATAAAAAATATTTTTTTTCAGTACAAGCTTTATTATACAGTGGAAAACGCTGATACCCCAGTACTGAGTTTGCGGTTGCACAACGTATGTAACCATGCGATTTCAGCACTTGTCCATTTTGCAGTATACGACTATTCGGTAAAAAATATTTTTTTTCAGTACAAGCTTTGTTATACAGTGGAAAACGCTGATACTCCAGTTTTGCGTTTGCGGTTGCACAACGTATGTAACTATGCGCTTTCAGCACTTGTCCATTTTGCAGTATATGACTTTTCGATAAAAAATATTTTTTTTCAGTACAAGCTTTATTATACAGTGGAAAACGCTGATACTCCAGTACTGAGTTTGCGGTTGCACAACGTATGTAACTATGCGATTTCAGCACTTGTCCATTTTGCAGTATACGACTTTTCGGTAAAAAATATTTTATTTCAGTACAAGCTTTATTATACAGTGGAAAACGCTGGTACTCCAGCATTGCTTTTGCGGTTGCACAACGTATGTAACTATGCGATTTCAGCACTTGTCCATTTTGCAGTATATGACTTTTCGACAAAAAATAGTTTTTTTTCTGTACAAGCTTTATTATACAGTGGAAAAGGCTGATACTCCAGTATTGCGTTTGCGGTTGCACAATGTATGTAACTATGCGATTTCAGCACTTGTCCATTTTGCAGTATATGACTTTTCGATAAAAAATGTTTTTTTTCAGTACAAGCTTTATTATACAGTGGAAAACGCTGATACTCCAGTACTGAGTTTGCGGTTGCACAACGTATGTAACCATGCGATTTCAGCACTTGTCCATTTTGCAGTATACGACTATTCGGTAAAAAATATGTTTTTTTCAGTACAAGCTTTATTATACAGTGGAAAACGCTGATACTCCAGTTTTGCGTTTGCGGTTGCACAACGTATGTAACTATGCGCTTTCAGCACTTGTCCATTTTGCAGTATATGACTTTTCGATAAAAAATATTTTTTTTCAGTACAAGCTTTATTATACAGTGGAAAACGCTGATACTCCAGTACTGAGTTTGCGGTTGCACAACGTATGTAACCATGCGATTTCAGCACTTGTCCATTTTTCAGTATATGACTTTTCGATAAAAAATATTTTTTTTCAGTACAAGCTTTATTATACAGTGGAAAACGCTGATACTCCAGTAATGAGTTTGCGGTTGCACAACGTATGTAACTATCCGATTTCAGCACTTGTCCATCTTGCAGTATATGACTTTTCGATAAAAAATATTTTTTTTCATTACAAGCTTTATTATACAGTGGAAAACGCTGGTACTCCAGTATTGCTTTTGCGGTTGCACAACGTATTTAACTATGCGATTTCAGCACTTGTCCATTTTGCAGTATATGACTTTTCGATAAAAAATATTTTTTTTCAGTACAAGCTTTATTATACAGTGGAAAACGCTGATACTCCAGTATTGCGTTTGCGGTTGCACAACGTATGTAACTATGCGATTTCAGCACTTGTCCATTTTGCAGTATATGACTTTTCGAAAAAAAATATTTTTTTTCAGTACAAGCTTTATTATGCAGTGGAAAACGCTGATACTCCAGTTTTGCGTTTGCGGTTGCACAACGTATGTAACTATGCGCTTTCAGCACTTGTCCATTTTGCAGTATATGACTTTTCGATAAAAAATATTTTTTTTCAGTACAAGCTTTATTATACAGTGGAAAACGCTGATACTCCAGTACTGAGTTTGCGGTTGCACAACGTATGTAACCATGCGATTTCAGCACTTGTCCATTTTTCAGTATATGACTTTTCGATAAAAAATATTTTTTTTCAGTACAAGCTTTATTATACAGTGGAAAACGCTGATACTCCAGTAATGAGTTTGCGGTTGCACAACGTATGTAACTATCCGATTTCAGCACTTGTCCATCTTGCAAACATCGAAAGAGGTACTGAATCCAACTGAATTGTTACTATACAATCCCAAGGATGTCTTTGAGCTATAAAACAATCAATGTTGTTATATTTGCATATTATTTTAGATAAAAAACCACCAATATGACTACAAATACGAGTCCTTGTAAATATTACTCTATGCAAGAATTTGTAAAAACATCACAGTGTATAGGCCAAAAAGATTTTTGTGTGACACATTTCAATGTAAGGAGCTTACCACACAACCTAGACACACTTGAAACATTCACCAACATGTGCATCGAATTACCCCATATAATTGGCATTTCTGAAACAAGGCTAAAAAATAGTACTGCAACCAATACTACTTTGAATGGTTATGACTTTTTGGGGGAAAACTCCTTGACAAATGCGGGTGGCGTTGGTTTTTACATTAAAAGGCCACTAGTTTACCGCAAAAATGACACATACAAAATATACATGCCACGTTGTGAAAACTTGTGGATTGAGTTGGATCTGAAACAAAATAATCAAAACAAAACCATTATAATTGGAGTAATATATCGCCACCCAGATCAATCTATATCACCCTTCACATCACAATTGGAAAACACCTTGCATAAACTGAACAAAAACAACACATTATTTTATATTCTCGGAGACTTAAACATAGACCTTTTAAAAAACACTCCTCAAATACAAGAATATACATTAATGTTAACAGCACTTAACAGCACAATAATAATCGACAAAGCATCTCACACTGCCCCTTCACAGAAACAATCCTGTTTAGATCACATTTACACTAACAACACCAAAAATGTTATCACATCCGGTTTAGTTACTTTTGATATATCAGACCACTTGCCAATATTTGCTATTACACACAACCTACAACCAACAGACTCACCACACCCCAAAGTAATACGAAATTACTCAAAGTTTGATGCAGACAAATTTTTGCTCACCATTTCAAACAAAGCAAGCACCATCTGGAATCAAACTGATATAAGCCAGAAAATGGTAACTTTTATCCAAATTTTTCAAAGTGCTGTAGAAGAGCAGGCCCCATATACAACTTTATCAACCAGGCGCAAGGCAAATCCTTGGCTTACCAAAGGTATCCTGAAATCAATAAAACATAAAAATAAACTTTACAAAAAATACATCCAACAAAAAATCAATGCAATGAAATACAAATCATATTCAAGCAAGCTAAAATCAACCATACGAGCAGCAAAGAGAAACTACTACAAAGTCATGTTTGAACACAACAAATCAAGTCCAAAACAAACATGGAAACTTATCAATAAAGTAACTACAAACAACATCAAAGGGAAAACACACATATCACAAATTACTACAACAAATGGTACAGTGACAAATGACCCACTGATCATGGCAAATACGTTCAATACTTTTTTCACCAGCATTGGAAAAGATATGGCGCTTCTTGTCCCCCCAACATCTAAATCACCAGCAGAATACCTCACAAATGGCCCGTCATCATCATTCTTTTTTTACACCATAGAAATAAATGAAGTTTTCAATACTATTGTACAGTTAGATTCAAGTAAATCACCTGGTCCCTATGACATGCCCATAAAACTAGTAAAACTAGCAGCACCAGTCATCTCTCCAATTCTTTGCATGTTGTTTAATTGTTGCATTCAAACAGCAAGTTACCCAAGTTGCCTTAAACTGTCTCAAATATCACCATTGTTCAAGGGCGGGGACCAAAAAAATGTCAACAACTACAGACCGATATCGCTTATACCAGTTTTTGCCAAAATTTTTGAAATAATTATACACAAAAGAGTTACCGAGTACTTAACAAAATTTGACCTTCTGACCAAATTTCAAAATGGATTTAGGCCTGGCCATTCCACAGATTTGACAGTCGCACAAATTTATGAGCATATAGCTAATTCCACAGATCACAAAGAAAAAACATGCGCAATTTTCCTGGATTTATCAAAGGCATTTGATACCGTCAACCACGAAATCATCCTGCAAAAATTGGAGTTTTCTGGATTCCGGGGAAAAATTAAAAGCTTTTTTGAAAACTACCTCACTGGCAGGCAACAATACACTAAAATTTGCAATTCCCGCTCCAATGTCTGTAACGTGGAATGTGGTGTGCCCCAGGGATCTCCTCTAGGACCACTTCTGGTTCTCATTTATGTAAATGATTTGCCTTGCGCCTCCTCATTCTGCACAAGATTATTCGCAGATGACACATGTCTCATCAAGTCGTGCAAAAATGTAAGGGATTTAGAAAAGGCTGCAAATATCGAACTAGATAAGGTTAATACATGGCTCAATTCGAACAAACTAACAGTTAACTGCAAAAAAACCACATTCATGCTCTTCGCAAACAGCAAAAAGACAAACAATACGGATTTTACCCTTAAGATTAATGACACCACACTAGAGCAAGTCAAGACCACAAAGTACCTTGGTGTACATATTGATGATACACTGTCATGGGCCCCACATGTTAACTCAACCTGCAAAAAAATTGCAAAAAGCGTTGCAATTCTTTACAAGCTGAAGCACATCATAGGACAGTGTACATTACAAACAGTGTATCACGCACTTGTTCATTCGCATTTGTCTTATGGCCTTTTGGCGTGGGGTTTTGTTTGCCCATCATTGTTACATCCAGTGGTGGTCCTGCAAAATAGAGCGCTTCGCATCATAACAAACAGTCCCTTTCGCACCCACACCTATCAACTGTACATTAAAGCACAAATTCTTCCAGTCAATCTACAGCACAAGCTGCAACTTGGTAAATTTGCTTACAATTACAAAAATCATCGTCTACCCGCAGCCTTTAAGGACTACTTTACCCCATTAGCAAACATTCACACCCACATAACACGATGTCAAACCACACATCAATATTATCTCCCACGTGTTTTCACTGAACTAGGTAAAAAAACTATAAAATACCAAGGCGCAGAAATATGGAATAACATCCCGCAAAACATTAAAAGCTTTAGCTTAAAAGGGTTTCTTAAAGCACTAAAATTACACTTTCTTCACTTATATGCCAATGCTGCACAGCTGTAGAGATGACCACGTGCGATGTAAACACCCGCAGGAATGTTTTGATGCGATAGGGCGCAATTTAGCAAAAAATCACAACGTCACTTCACCGCCGGCCTAATTGGTAATTGCCCTTGACATATGCAAATGGTAAAATTCACAACGATTCATTCTTATTCATATTGTATCTTTTAGTTTTGTAACATGCGCAATACTTACTGATTGTCTTTTCTCTGTTTCGTGTTATTTTTGTACTTCTTTGTTTATTGTAATGCAGAATGATTGTTGATTAAATGTTCCTTGCCTCATCAATGTCATTGCGTACAACCGCGTAAATCTTTTGCAACCTCGAAACAACCCAGGGGCGGTTTCAAATAACCAATTGAGGTTTCTACCGTCCCTTCATCTAATCCCAACTGGATCATTCATTGTGTTTTACTGTTCCGCATTTTATTTTCGCGGATTATGATGTAAATAAACTGAATTGAAATTGAATTGCAGTATATGACTTTTCGATAAAAAATATTTTTTTTCATTACAAGCTTTATTATACGGTGGAAAACGCTGGTACTCCAGTATTGCTTTTGCGGTTGCACAACGTATTTAACTATGCGATTTCAGCACTTGTCCATTTTGCAGTATATGACTTTTCGATAAAAAATATTTTTTTTCAGTACAAGCTTTATTATACAGTGGAAAACGCTGATACTCCAGTATTGCGTTTGCGGTTGCACAACGTATGTAACTATGCGATTTCAGCACTTGTCCATTTTGCAGTATATGACTTTTCGATAAAAAATATTTTTTTTCAGTACAAGCTTTATTATACAGTGGAAAACGCTGATACTCCAGTATTGCATTTGCGGTTGCACAACGTATGTAACTATGCGCTTTCAGCACTTGTCCATTTTGCAGTATATGACTTTTCGATAAAAAATATTTTTTTTCAGTACAAGCTTTATTATACAGTGGACAACGCTGATACTCCAGTATTGCGTTTGCGGTTGCACAACGTATCTAACTATGCGCTTTCAGCACTTGTCCATTTTGCAGTATATGACTTTTCGATAAAAAATATTTTTTTTCAGTACAAACTTTATTATACAGTGGAAAACGCTGATACTCCAGTACTGAGTTTGCGGTTGCACAACGTATGTAACCATGCGATTTCAGCACTTGTCCATTTTTCAGTATATGACTTTTCGATAAAAAATATTTTTTTTCAGTACAAGCTTTATTATACAGTGGAAAACGCTGATACTCCAGTAATGAGTTTGCGGTTGCACAACGTATGTAACTATGCGATTTCAGCACTTGTCCATCTTGCAGTATATGACTTTTCGATAAAAAATATTTTTTTTCATTACAAGCTTTATTATACAGTGGAAAACGCTGGTACTCCAGTATTGCTTTTGCGGTTGCACAACGTATTTAACTATGCGATTTCAGCACTTGTCCATTTTGCAGTATATGTCTTTTCGATAAAAAATATTTTTTTTCAGTACAAGCTTTATTATACAGTGGAAAACGCTGATACTCCAGTATTGCCTTTGCGGTTGCACAACGTATGTAACTATGCGATTTCAGCACTTGTCCATTTTGCAGTATATGACTTTTCGATAAAAAATATTTTTTTTCAGTACAAGCTTTATTATACAGTGGAAAACGCTGATACTCCAGTACTGAGTTTGCGGTTGCACAACGTATGTAACCATGCGATTTCAGCACTTGTCCATTTTGCAGTATACGACTTTTCGGTAAAAAATATTTTTTTTCAGTACAAGCTTTATTATACAGTGGAAAACGCTGATACTCCAGTACTGAGTTTGCAGTTGCACAACGTATGTAACTGTGCGCTTTCAGCACTTGTCCATTTTGCAGTATATGACTTTTCGATAAAAAATATTTTTTTTCAGTACAAGCTTTATTATACAGTGGAAAACGCTGATACTCCAGTACTGAGTTTGCGGTTGCACAACGTATGTAACTATGCGCTTTCAGCACTTGTCCATTTTGCAGTATATGACTTTTCGATAAAAAATATTTTTTTTCAGTACAAGCTTTATTATACAGTGGAAAACGCTGATACCCCAGTACTGAGTTTGCGGTTGCACAACGTATGTAACCATGCGATTTCAGCACTTGTCCATTTTGCAGTATACGACTATTCGGTAAAAAATATTTTTTTTCAGTACAAGCTTTGTTATACAGTGGAAAACGCTGATACTCCAGTTTTGCGTTTGCGGTTGCACAACGTATGTAACTATGCGCTTTCAGCACTTGTCCATTTTGCAGTATATGACTTTTCGATAAAAAATATTTTTTTTCAGTACAAGCTTTATTATACAGTGGAAAACGCTGATACTCCAGTACTGAGTTTGCGGTTGCACAACGTATGTAACTATGCGATTTCAGCACTTGTCCATTTTGCAGTATACGACTTTTCGGTAAAAAATATTTTATTTCAGTACAAGCTTTATTATACAGTGGAAAACGCTGGTACTCCAGCATTGCTTTTGCGGTTGCACAACGTATGTAACTATGCGATTTCAGCACTTGTCCATTTTGCAGTATATGACTTTTCGATAAAAAATATTTTTTTTCAGTACAAGCTTTATTATACAGTGGAAAACGCTGATACTCCAGTATTGCATTTGCGGTTGCACAACGTATGTAACTATGCGCTTTCAGCACTTGTCCATTTTGCAGTATATGACTTTTCGATAAAAAATATTTTTTTTCAGTACAAGCTTTATTATACAGTGGACAACGCTGATACTCCAGTATTGCGTTTGCGGTTGCACAACGTATCTAACTATGCGCTTTCAGCACTTGTCCATTTTGCAGTATATGACTTTTCGATAAAAAATATTTTTTTTCAGTACAAACTTTATTATACAGTGGAAAACGCTGATACTCCAGTACTGAGTTTGCGGTTGCACAACGTATGTAACCATGCGATTTCAGCACTTGTCCATTTTTCAGTATATGACTTTTCGATAAAAAATATTTTTTTTCAGTACAAGCTTTATTATACAGTGGAAAACGCTGATACTCCAGTAATGAGTTTGCGGTTGCACAACGTATGTAACTATGCGATTTCAGCACTTGTCCATCTTGCAGTATATGACTTTTCGATAAAAAATATTTTTTTTCATTACAAGCTTTATTATACAGTGGAAAACGCTGGTACTCCAGTATTGCTTTTGCGGTTGCACAACGTATTTAACTATGCGATTTCAGCACTTGTCCATTTTGCAGTATATGTCTTTTCGATAAAAAATATTTTTTTTCAGTACAAGCTTTATTATACAGTGGAAAACGCTGATACTCCAGTATTGCCTTTGCGGTTGCACAACGTATGTAACTATGCGATTTCAGCACTTGTCCATTTTGCAGTATATGACTTTTCGATAAAAAATATTTTTTTTCAGTACAAGCTTTATTATACAGTGGAAAACGCTGATACTCCAGTACTGAGTTTGCGGTTGCACAACGTATGTAACCATGCGATTTCAGCACTTGTCCATTTTGCAGTATACGACTTTTCGGTAAAAAATATTTTTTTTCAGTACAAGCTTTATTATACAGTGGAAAACGCTGATACTCCAGTACTGAGTTTGCAGTTGCACAACGTATGTAACTGTGCGCTTTCAGCACTTGTCCATTTTGCAGTATATGACTTTTCGATAAAAAATATTTTTTTTCAGTACAAGCTTTATTATACAGTGGAAAACGCTGATACTCCAGTACTGAGTTTGCGGTTGCACAACGTATGTAACTATGCGCTTTCAGCACTTGTCCATTTTGCAGTATATGACTTTTCGATAAAAAATATTTTTTTTCAGTACAAGCTTTATTATACAGTGGAAAACGCTGATACCCCAGTACTGAGTTTGCGGTTGCACAACGTATGTAACCATGCGATTTCAGCACTTGTCCATTTTGCAGTATACGACTATTCGGTAAAAAATATTTTTTTTCAGTACAAGCTTTGTTATACAGTGGAAAACGCTGATACTCCAGTTTTGCGTTTGCGGTTGCACAACGTATGTAACTATGCGCTTTCAGCACTTGTCCATTTTGCAGTATATGACTTTTCGATAAAAAATATTTTTTTTCAGTACAAGCTTTATTATACAGTGGAAAACGCTGATACTCCAGTACTGAGTTTGCGGTTGCACAACGTATGTAACTATGCGATTTCAGCACTTGTCCATTTTGCAGTATACGACTTTTCGGTAAAAAATATTTTATTTCAGTACAAGCTTTATTATACAGTGGAAAACGCTGGTACTCCAGCATTGCTTTTGCGGTTGCACAACGTATGTAACTATGCGATTTCAGCACTTGTCCATTTTGCAGTATATGACTTTTCGACAAAAAATAGTTTTTTTTCTGTACAAGCTTTATTATACAGTGGAAAAGGCTGATACTCCAGTATTGCGTTTGCGGTTGCACAATGTATGTAACTATGCGATTTCAGCACTTGTCCATTTTGCAGTATATGACTTTTCGATAAAAAATGTTTTTTTTCAGTACAAGCTTTATTATACAGTGGAAAACGCTGATACTCCAGTACTGAGTTTGCGGTTGCACAACGTATGTAACCATGCGATTTCAGCACTTGTCCATTTTGCAGTATACGACTATTCGGTAAAAAATATTTTTTTTCAGTACAAGCTTTATTATACAGTGGAAAACGCTGATACTCCAGTTTTGCGTTTGCGGTTGCACAACGTATGTAACTATGCGCTTTCAGCACTTGTCCATTTTGCAGTATATGACTTTTCGATAAAAAATATTTTTTTTCAGTACAAGCTTTATTATACAGTGGAAAACGCTGATACTCCAGTACTGAGTTTGCGGTTGCACAACGTATGTAACCATGCGATTTCAGCACTTGTCCATTTTTCAGTATATGACTTTTCGATAAAAAATATTTTTTTTCAGTACAAGCTTTATTATACAGTGGAAAACGCTGATACTCCAGTAATGAGTTTGCGGTTGCACAACGTATGTAACTATCCGATTTCAGCACTTGTCCATCTTGCAGTATATGACTTTTCGATAAAAAATATTTTTTTTCATTACAAGCTTTATTATACAGTGGAAAACGCTGGTACTCCAGTATTGCTTTTGCGGTTGCACAACGTATTTAACTATGCGATTTCAGCACTTGTCCATTTTGCAGTATATGACTTTTCGATAAAAAATATTTTTTTTCAGTACAAGCTTTATTATACAGTGGAAAACGCTGATACTCCAGTATTGCGTTTGCGGTTGCACAACGTATGTAACTATGCGATTTCAGCACTTGTCCATTTTGCAGTATATGACTTTTCGATAAAAAATATTTTTTTTCAGTACAAGCTTTATTATACAGTGGAAAACGCTGATACTCCAGTTTTGCGTTTGCGGTTGCACAACGTATGTAACTATGCGCTTTCAGCACTTGTCCATTTTGCAGTATATGACTTTTCGATAAAAAATATTTTTTTTCAGTACAAGCTTTATTATACAGTGGACAACGCTGATACTCCAGTATTGCGTTTGCGGTTGCACAACGTATCTAACTATGCGCTTTCAGCACTTGTCCATTTTGCAGTATATGACTTTTCGATAAAAAATATTTTTTTTCAGTACAAACTTTATTATACAGTGGAAAACGCTGATACTCCAGTACTGAGTTTGCGGTTGCACAACGTATGTAACCATGCGATTTCAGCACTTGTCCATTTTTCAGTATATGACTTTTCGATAAAAAATATTTTTTTTCAGTACAAGCTTTATTATACAGTGGAAAACGCTGATACTCCAGTAATGAGTTTGCGGTTGCACAACGTATGTAACTATGCGATTTCAGCACTTGTCCATCTTGCAGTATATGACTTTTCGATAAAAAATATTTTTTTTCATTACAAGCTTTATTATACAGTGGAAAACGCTGGTACTCCAGTATTGCTTTTGCGGTTGCACAACGTATTTAACTATGCGATTTCAGCACTTGTCCATTTTGCAGTATATGTCTTTTCGATAAAAAATATTTTTTTTCAGTACAAGCTTTATTATACAGTGGAAAACGCTGATACTCCAGTATTGCCTTTGCGGTTGCACAACGTATGTAACTATGCGATTTCAGCACTTGTCCATTTTGCAGTATATGACTTTTCGATAAAAAATATTTTTTTTCAGTACAAGCTTTATTATACAGTGGAAAACGCTGATACTCCAGTACTGAGTTTGCGGTTGCACAACGTATGTAACCATGCGATTTCAGCACTTGTCCATTTTGCAGTATACGACTTTTCGGTAAAAAATATTTTTTTTCAGTACAAGCTTTATTATACAGTGGAAAACGCTGATACTCCAGTACTGAGTTTGCAGTTGCACAACGTATGTAACTGTGCGCTTTCAGCACTTGTCCATTTTGCAGTATATGACTTTTCGATAAAAAATATTTTTTTTCAGTACAAGCTTTATTATACAGTGGAAAACGCTGATACTCCAGTACTGAGTTTGCGGTTGCACAACGTATGTAACTATGCGCTTTCAGCACTTGTCCATTTTGCAGTATATGACTTTTCGATAAAAAATATTTTTTTTCAGTACAAGCTTTATTATACAGTGGAAAACGCTGATACCCCAGTACTGAGTTTGCGGTTGCACAACGTATGTAACCATGCGATTTCAGCACTTGTCCATTTTGCAGTATACGACTATTCGGTAAAAAATATTTTTTTTCAGTACAAGCTTTGTTATACAGTGGAAAACGCTGATACTCCAGTTTTGCGTTTGCGGTTGCACAACGTATGTAACTATGCGCTTTCAGCACTTGTCCATTTTGCAGTATATGACTTTTCGATAAAAAATATTTTTTTTCAGTACAAGCTTTATTATACAGTGGAAAACGCTGATACTCCAGTACTGAGTTTGCGGTTGCACAACGTATGTAACTATGCGATTTCAGCACTTGTCCATTTTGCAGTATACGACTTTTCGGTAAAAAATATTTTATTTCAGTACAAGCTTTATTATACAGTGGAAAACGCTGGTACTCCAGCATTGCTTTTGCGGTTGCACAACGTATGTAACTATGCGATTTCAGCACTTGTCCATTTTGCAGTATATGACTTTTCGACAAAAAATAGTTTTTTTTCTGTACAAGCTTTATTATACAGTGGAAAAGGCTGATACTCCAGTATTGCGTTTGCGGTTGCACAATGTATGTAACTATGCGATTTCAGCACTTGTCCATTTTGCAGTATATGACTTTTCGATAAAAAATGTTTTTTTTCAGTACAAGCTTTATTATACAGTGGAAAACGCTGATACTCCAGTACTGAGTTTGCGGTTGCACAACGTATGTAACCATGCGATTTCAGCACTTGTCCATTTTGCAGTATACGACTATTCGGTAAAAAATATTTTTTTTCAGTACAAGCTTTATTATACAGTGGAAAACGCTGATACTCCAGTTTTGCGTTTGCGGTTGCACAACGTATGTAACTATGCGCTTTCAGCACTTGTCCATTTTGCAGTATATGACTTTTCGATAAAAAATATTTTTTTTCAGTACAAGCTTTATTATACAGTGGAAAACGCTGATACTCCAGTACTGAGTTTGCGGTTGCACAACGTATGTAACCATGCGATTTCAGCACTTGTCCATTTTTCAGTATATGACTTTTCGATAAAAAATATTTTTTTTCAGTACAAGCTTTATTATACAGTGGAAAACGCTGATACTCCAGTAATGAGTTTGCGGTTGCACAACGTATGTAACTATCCGATTTCAGCACTTGTCCATCTTGCAGTATATGACTTTTCGATAAAAAATATTTTTTTTCATTACAAGCTTTATTATACAGTGGAAAACGCTGGTACTCCAGTATTGCTTTTGCGGTTGCACAACGTATTTAACTATGCGATTTCAGCACTTGTCCATTTTGCAGTATATGACTTTTCGATAAAAAATATTTTTTTTCAGTACAAGCTTTATTATACAGTGGAAAACGCTGATACTCCAGTATTGCGTTTGCGGTTGCACAACGTATGTAACTATGCGATTTCAGCACTTGTCCATTTTGCAGTATATGACTTTTCGATAAAAAATATTTTTTTTCAGTACAAGCTTTATTATACAGTGGAAAACGCTGATACTCCAGTTTTGCGTTTGCGGTTGCACAACGTATGTAACTATGCGCTTTCAGCACTTGTCCATTTTGCAGTATATGACTTTTCGATAAAAAATATTTTTTTTCAGTACAAGCTTTATTATACAGTGGAAAACGCTGATACTCCAGTACTGAGTTTGCGGTTGCACAACGTATGTAACCATGCGATTTCAGCACTTGTCCATTTTTCAGTATATGACTTTTCGATAAAAAATATTTTTTTTCAGTACAAGCTTTATTATACAGTGGAAAACGCTGATACTCCAGTAATGAGTTTGCGGTTGCACAACGTATGTAACTATCCGATTTCAGCACTTGTCCATCTTGCAGTATATGACTTTTCGATAAAAAATATTTTTTTTCAGTACAAGCTTTATTATACAGTGGAAAACGCTGATACTCCAGTACTGAGTTTGCGGTTGCACAACGTATGTAACTATGCGCTTTCAGCACTTGTCCATTTTGCAGTATATGACTTTTCGATAAAAAATATTTTTTTTCAGTACAAGCTTTATTATACAGTGGAAAACGCTGATACCCCAGTACTGAGTTTGCAGTTGCACAACGTATGTAACTGTGCGCTTTCAGCACTTGTCCATTTTGCAGTATATGACTTTTCGATAAAAAATATTTTTTTTCAGTACAAGCTTTATTATACAGTGGAAAACGCTGATACTCCAGTACTGAGTTTGCGGTTGCACAACGTATGTAACTATGCGCTTTCAGCACTTGTCCATTTTGCAGTATATGACTTTTCGATAAAAAATATTTTTTTTCAGTACAAGCTTTATTATACAGTGGAAAACGCTGATACCCCAGTACTGAGTTTGCGGTTGCACAACGTATGTAACCATGCGATTTCAGCACTTGTCCATTTTGCAGTATACGACTATTCGGTAAAAAATATTTTTTTTCAGTACAAGCTTTGTTATACAGTGGAAAACGCTGATACTCCAGTTTTGCGTTTGCGGTTGCACAACGTATGTAACTATGCGCTTTCAGCACTTGTCCATTTTGCAGTATATGACTTTTCGATAAAAAATATTTTTTTTCAGTACAAGCTTTATTATACAGTGGAAAACGCTGATACTCCAGTACTGAGTTTGCGGTTGCACAACGTATGTAACTATGCGATTTCAGCACTTGTCCATTTTGCAGTATACGACTTTTCGGTAAAAAATATTTTATTTCAGTACAAGCTTTATTATACAGTGGAAAACGCTGGTACTCCAGCATTGCTTTTGCGGTTGCACAACGTATGTAACTATGCGATTTCAGCACTTGTCCATTTTGCAGTATATGACTTTTCGACAAAAAATAGTTTTTTTTCTGTACAAGCTTTATTATACAGTGGAAAAGGCTGATACTCCAGTATTGCGTTTGCGGTTGCACAATGTATGTAACTATGCGATTTCAGCACTTGTCCATTTTGCAGTATATGACTTTTCGATAAAAAATGTTTTTTTTCAGTACAAGCTTTATTATACAGTGGAAAACGCTGATACTCCAGTACTGAGTTTGCGGTTGCACAACGTATGTAACCATGCGATTTCAGCACTTGTCCATTTTGCAGTATACGACTATTCGGTAAAAAATATTTTTTTTCAGTACAAGCTTTATTATACAGTGGAAAACGCTGATACTCCAGTTTTGCGTTTGCGGTTGCACAACGTATGTAACTATGCGCTTTCAGCACTTGTCCATTTTGCAGTATATGACTTTTCGATAAAAAATATTTTTTTTCAGTACAAGCTTTATTATACAGTGGAAAACGCTGATACTCCAGTACTGAGTTTGCGGTTGCACAACGTATGTAACCATGCGATTTCAGCACTTGTCCATATTTCAGTATATGACTTTTCGATAAAAAATATTTTTTTTCAGTACAAGCTTTATTATACAGTGGAAAACGCTGATACTCCAGTAATGAGTTTGCGGTTGCACAACGTATGTAACTATCCGATTTCAGCACTTGTCCATCTTGCAGTATATGACTTTTCGATAAAAAATATTTTTTTTCATTACAAGCTTTATTATACAGTGGAAAACGCTGGTACTCCAGTATTGCTTTTGCGGTTGCACAACGTATTTAACTATGCGATTTCAGCACTTGTCCATTTTGCAGTATATGACTTTTCGATAAAAAATATTTTTTTTCAGTACAAGCTTTATTATACAGTGGAAAACGCTGATACTCCAGTATTGCGTTTGCGGTTGCACAACGTATGTAACTATGCGATTTCAGCACTTGTCCATTTTGCAGTATATGACTTTTCGATAAAAAATATTTTTTTTCAGTACAAGCTTTATTATACAGTGGAAAACGCTGATACTCCAGTTTTGCGTTTGCGGTTGCACAACGTATGTAACTATGCGCTTTCAGCACTTGTCCATTTTGCAGTATATGACTTTTCGATAAAAAATATTTTTTTTCAGTACAAGCTTTATTATACAGTGGAAAACGCTGATACTCCAGTACTGAGTTTGCGGTTGCACAACGTATGTAACCATGCGATTTCAGCACTTGTCCATTTTTCAGTATATGACTTTTCGATAAAAAATATTTTTTTTCAGTACAAGCTTTATTATACAGTGGAAAACGCTGATACTCCAGTAATGAGTTTGCGGTTGCACAACGTATGTAACTATCCGATTTCAGCACTTGTCCATCTTGCAGTATATGACTTTTCGATAAAAAATATTTTTTTTCATTACAAGCTTTATTATACGGTGGAAAACGCTGGTACTCCAGTATTGCTTTTGCGGTTGCACAACGTATTTAACTATGCGATTTCAGCACTTGTCCATTTTGCAGTATATGACTTTTCGATAAAAAATATTTTTTTTCAGTACAAGCTTTATTATACAGTGGAAAACGCTGATACTCCAGTATTGCGTTTGCGGTTGCACAACGTATGTAACTATGCGATTTCAGCACTTGTCCATTTTGCAGTATATGACTTTTCGATAAAAAATATTTTTTTTCAGTACAAGCTTTATTATACAGTGGAAAACGCTGATACTCCAGTATTGCATTTGCGGTTGCACAACGTATGTAACTATGCGCTTTCAGCACTTGTCCATTTTGCAGTATATGACTTTTCGATAAAAAATATTTTTTTTCAGTACAAGCTTTATTATACAGTGGACAACGCTGATACTCCAGTATTGCGTTTGCGGTTGCACAACGTATCTAACTATGCGCTTTCAGCACTTGTCCATTTTGCAGTATATGACTTTTCGATAAAAAATATTTTTTTTCAGTACAAGCTTTATTATACAGTGGAAAACGCTGATACTCCAGTACTGAGTTTGCGGTTGCACAACGTATGTAACTATGCGCTTTCAGCACTTGTCCATTTTGCAGTATATGACTTTTCGATAAAAAATATTTTTTTTCAGTACAAGCTTTATTATACAGTGGAAAACGCTGATACCCCAGTACTGAGTTTGCGGTTGCACAACGTATGTAACCATGCGATTTCAGCACTTGTCCATTTTGCAGTATACGACTATTCGGTAAAAAATATTTTTTTTCAGTACAAGCTTTGTTATACAGTGGAAAACGCTGATACTCCAGTTTTGCGTTTGCGGTTGCACAACGTATGTAACTATGCGCTTTCAGCACTTGTCCATTTTGCAGTATATGACTTTTCGATAAAAAATATTTTTTTTCAGTATAAGCTTTATTATACAGTGGAAAACGCTGATTCTCCAGTACTGAGTTTGCGGTTGCACAACGTATGTAACTATGCGATTTCAGCACTTGTCCATTTTGCAGTATACGACTTTTCGGTAAAAAATATTTTATTTCAGTACAAGCTTTATTATACAGTGGAAAACGCTGGTACTCCAGCATTGCTTTTGCGGTTGCACAACGTATGTAACTATGCGATTTCAGCACTTGTCCATTTTGCAGTATATGACTTTTCGACAAAAAATAGTTTTTTTTCTGTACAAGCTTTATTATACAGTGGAAAAGGCTGATACTCCAGTATTGCGTTTGCGGTTGCACAATGTATGTAACTATGCGATTTCAGCACTTGTCCATTTTGCAGTATATGACTTTTCGATAAAAAATGTTTTTTTTCAGTACAAGCTTTATTATACAGTGGAAAACGCTGATACTCCAGTACTGAGTTTGCGGTTGCACAACGTATGTAACTATGCGATTTCAGCACTTGTCCATCTTGCAGTATATGACTTTTCGATAAAAAATATTTTTTTTCATTACAAGCTTTATTATACAGTGGAAAACGCTGGTACTCCAGTATTTCTTTTGCGGTTGCACAACGTATGTAACTATGCGATTTCAGCACTTGTCCATTTTGCAGTATATGACTTTTCGATAAAAAATATTTTTTTTCAGTACAAGCTTTATTATACAGTGGAAAACGCTGATACTCCAGTATTGCGTTTGCGGTTGCACAACGTATGTAACTATGCGATTTCAGCACTTGTCCATTTTGCAGTATATGACTTTTCGATAAAAAATATTTTTTTTCAGTACAAGCTTTATTATACAGTGGAAAACGCTGATACTCCAGTATTGCGTTTGCGGTTGCACAACGTATGTAACTATGCGCTTTCAGCACTTGTCCATTTTGCAGTATATGACTTTTCGATAAAAAATATTTTTTTTCAGTACAAGCTTTATTATACAGTGGAAAACGCTGATACTCCAGTATTGCGTTTGCGGTTGCACAACGTATGTAACTATGCGCTTTCAGCACTTGTCCATTTTGCAGTATATGACTTTTCGATAAAAAATATTTTTTTTCAGTACAAGCTTTATTATACAGTGGAAAACGCTGATACTCCAGTACTGAGTTTGCGGTTGCACAACGTATGTAAGCATGTGATTTCAGCACTTGTCCATTTTGCAGTATATGACTTTTCGATAAAAAATATTTTTTTTCAGTACAAGCTTTATTATACATTGGCAAACGCTGATACTCCAGTACTGAGTTTGCGGTTGCACAACGTATGTAACCATGCGATTTCAGCACTTGTCCATTTTGCAGTATACGACTTTTCGGTAAAAAATATTTTTTTTCAGTACAAGCTTTATTATACAGTGGAAAACGCTGATACTCCAGTACTGAGTTTGCGGTTGCACAACGTATGTAACTGTGCGCTTTCAGCACTTGTCCATTTTGCAGTATATGACTTTTCGATAAAAAATATTTTTTTTCAGTACAAGCTTTATTATACAGTGGAAAACGCTGATACTCCAGTTTTGCGTTTCCGGTTGCACAACGTATGTAACTATGCGCTTTCAGCACTTGTCCATTTTGCAGTATATGACTTTTCGAAAAAAATTTTTTTTTTTTTGTACAAGCTTTATTATACCGTGGAAAACGCTGATACTCCAGTACTGAGTTTGCGGTTGCACAACGTATGTAACTATGCGCTTTCAGCACTTGTCCATTTTGCAGTATATGACTTTTCGATAAAAAATATTTTTTTTCAGTACAAGCTTTATTATACAGTGGAAAACGCTGATACCCCAGTACTGAGTTTGCGGTTGCACAACGTATGTAACCATGCGATTTCAGCACTTGTCCATTTTGCAGTACACGACTATTCGGTAAAAAATATTTTTTTTCAGTACAAGCTTTGTTATACAGTGGAAAACGCTGATACTCCAGTTTTGCGTTTGCGGTTGCACAACGTATGTAACTATGCGCTTTCAGCACTTGTCCATTTTGCAGTATATGACTTTTCGATAAAAAATATTTTTTTTCAGTACAAACTTTATTATACAGTGGAAAACGCTGATACTCCAGTACTGAGTTTGCGGTTGCACAACGTATGTAACCATGCGATTTCAGCACTTGTCCATTTTTCAGTATATGACTTTTCGATAAAAAATATTTTTTTTCAGTACAAGCTTTATTATACAGTGGAAAACGCTGATACTCCAGTAATGAGTTTGCGGTTGCACAACGTATGTAACTATGCGATTTCAGCACTTGTCCATCTTGCAGTATATGACTTTTCGATAAAAAATATTTTTTTTCATTACAAGCTTTATTATACAGTGGAAAACGCTGGTACTCCAGTATTGCTTTTGCGGTTGCACAACGTATTTAACTATGCGATTTCAGCACTTGTCCATTTTGCAGTATATGTCTTTTCGATAAAAAATATTTTTTTTCAGTACAAGCTTTATTATACAGTGGAAAACGCTGATACTCCAGTATTGCCTTTGCGGTTGCACAACGTATGTAACTATGCGATTTCAGCACTTGTCCATTTTGCAGTATATGACTTTTCGATAAAAAATATTTTTTTTCAGTACAAGCTTTATTATACAGTGGAAAACGCTGATACTCCAGTACTGAGTTTGCGGTTGCACAACGTATGTAACTATGCGCTTTCAGCACTTGTCCATTTTGCAGTATATGACTTTTCGATAAAAAATATTTTTTTTCAGTACAAGCTTTATTATACAGTGGAAAACGCTTATACCCCAGTACTGAGTTTGCGGTTGCACAACGTATGTAACCATGCGATTTCAGCACTTGTCCATTTTGCAGTACACGACTATTCGGTAAAAAATATTTTTTTTCAGTACAAGCTTTGTTATACAGTGGAAAACGCTGATACTCCAGTTTTGCGTTTGCGGTTGCACAACGTATGTAACTATGCGCTTTCAGCACTTGTCCATTTTGCAGTATATGACTTTTCGATAAAAAATATTTTTTTTCAGTACAAGCTTTATTATACATTGGAAAACGCTGATACTCCAGTACTGAGTTTGCGGTTGCACAACGTATGTAACCATGCGATTTCAGCACTTGTCCATTTTGCAGTATACGACTTTTCGGTAAAAAATATTTTTTTTCAGTACAAGCTTTATTATACAGTGGAAAACGCAGATACTCCAGTACTGAGTTTGCGGTTGCACAACGTATGTAACTGTGCGCTTTCAGCACTTGTCCATTTTGCAGTACATGACTTTTCGATAAAAAATATTTTTTTTCAGTACAAGCTTTATTATACAGTGGAAAACGCTGATACTCCAGTTTTGCGTTTGCGGTTGCACAACGTATGTAACTATGCGCTTTCAGCACTTGTCCATTTTGCAGTATATGACTTTTCGATAAAAAAATTTTTTTTTCTGTACAAGCTTTATTATACAGTGGAAAACGCTGATACTCCAGTACTGAGTTTGCGGTTGCACAACGTATGTAACCATGCGATTTCAGCACTTGTCCATTTTGAAGTATACGACTTTTCGGTAAAAAATATATTTTATTCAGTACAAGCTTTATTATACAGTGGAAAACGCTGATACTCCAGTATTGCGTTTGCGGTTGCACAACGTATGTAACTATGCGCTTTCAGCACTTGTCCATTTTGCAGTATATGACTTTTCGATAAAAAATATTTTTTTTCAGTACAAGCTTTATTATACAGTGGAAAACGCTGATACTCCAGTACTGAGTTTGCGGTTGCACAACGTATGTAACTATGCGCTTTCAGCACTTGTCCATTTTGCAGTATATGACTTTTCGATAAAAAATATTTTTTTTCAGTACAAGCTTTGTTATACAGTGGAAAACGCTGATACCCCAGTACTGAGTTTGCGGTTGCACAACGTATGTAACCATGCGATTTCAGCACTTGTCCATTTTGCAGTGCACGACTATTCGGTAAAAAATATTTTTTTTCAGTACAAGCTTTGTTATACAGTGGAAAACGCTGATACTCCAGTTTTGCGTTTGCGGTTGCACAACGTATGCAACTATGCGCTTTCAGCACTTGTCCAATTTGCAGTATATGACTTTTCGATAAAAAATATTTTTTTTCAGTACAAGCTTTATTATACAGTGGAAAACGCTGATACCCCAGTACTGAGTTTGCGGTTGCACAACGTATGTAACCATGCGATTTCAGCACTTGTCCATTTTGCAGTATACGACTATTCGGTAAAAAATATTTTTTTTCAGTACAAGCTTTGTTATACAGTGGAAAACGCTGATACTCCAGTACTGAGTTTGCGGTTGCACAACGTATGTAACTATGCGATTTCAGCACTTGTCCATTTTGCAGTATATGAATTTTCGATAAAAAATATTTTTTTTCATTACAAGCTTTATTATACAGTGGAAAACGCTGATACTCCAGTACTGAGTTTGCGGTTGCACAACGTATGTAACCATGCGATTTCAGCACTTGTCCATTTTGAAGTATTCGACTTTTCGGTATAAAATATATTTTATTCAGTACAAGCTTTATTATACAGTGGAAAACGCTGATACTCCAGTATTGCGTTTGCGGTTGCACAACGTATGTAACTATGCGCTTTCAGCACTTGTCCATTTTGCAGTATATGACTTTTCGATAAAAAATATTTTTTTTCAGTACAAGCTTTATTATACAGTGGAAAACGCTGATACTCCAGTACTGAGTTTGCGGTTGCACAACGTATGTAACTATGCGCTTTCAGCACTTGTCCATTTTTCAGTATATGACTTTTCGAAAAAAAAAATTTTTTTTCAGTACAAGCTTTATTATACAGTGGAAAACGCTGATACCCCAGTACTGAGTTTGCGGTTGCACAACGTATGTAACCATGCGATTTCAGCACTTGTCCATTTTGCAGTGCACGACTTTTCGATAAAAAATATTTTTTTTCAGTACAAGCTTTATTATACAGTGGAAAACGCTGATACCCCAGTACTGAGTTTGCGGTTGCACAACGTATGTAACCATGCGATTTCAGCACTTGTCCATTTTGCAGTATACGACTATTCGGTAAAAAATATTTTTTTTCAGTACAAGCTTTGTTATACAGTGGAAAACGCTGATACTCCAGTACTGAGTTTGCGGTTGCACAACGTATGTAACTATGCGATTTCAGCACTTGTCCATTTTGCAGTATATGAATTTTCGATAAAAAATATTTTTTTTCAGTACAAGCTTTATTATACAGTGGAAAACGCTGATACTCCAGTACTGAGTTTGCGGTTGCACAACGTATGTAACCATGCGATTTCAGCACTTGTCCATTTTGAAGTATTCGACTTTTCGGTATAAAATATATTTTATTCAGTACAAGCTTTATTATACAGTGGAAAACGCTGATACTCCAGTATTGCGTTTGCGGTTGCACAACGTATGTAACTATGCGCTTTCAGCACTTGTCCATTTTGCAGTATATGACTTTTCGATAAAAAATATTTTTTTTCAGTACAAGCTTTATTATACAGTGGAAAACGCTGATACTCCAGTACTGAGTTTGCGGTTGCACAACGTATGTAACTATGCGCTTTCAGCACTTGTCCATTTTTCAGTATATGACTTTTCGAAAAAAAAATTTTTTTTTCAGTACAAGCTTTATTATACAGTGGAAAACGCTGATACCCCAGTACTGAGTTTGCGGTTGCACAACGTATGTAACCATGCGATTTCAGCACTTGTCCATTTTGCAGTACACGACTATTCGGTAAAAAATATTTTTTTTCAGTACAAGCTTTGTTATACAGTGGAAAATGCTGATACTCCAGTTTTGCGTTTGCGGTTGCACAACGTATGTAACTATGCGCTTTCAGCACTTGTCCATTTTGCAGTATATGACTTTTCGATAAAAAATATTTTTTTTCAGTACAAGCTTTATTATGCAGTGGAAAACGCTGATACTCCAGTACTGAGTTTGCGGTTGCACAACGTATGTAACTATGCGATTTCAGCACTTGTCCATTTTGCAGTATACGACTTTTCGATAAAAAACATTTTTTTTCAGTACAAGCTTTATTATACATTGGAAAACGCTGATACTCCAGTTTTGCGTTTGCGGTTGCACAACGTATGTAACTATGCGCTTTCAGCACTTGTCCATTTTGCAGTATATGACTTTTCGATAAAAATTTTTTTTTTCAGTACAAGCTTTATTATACAGTGGAAAACGCTGATACTCCAGTACTGAGTTTGCGGTTGCACAACGTATGTAACCATGCGATTTCAGCACTTGTCCATTTTTCAGTATATGACTTTTCGATAAAAAATATTTTTTTTCAGTACAAGCTTTATTATACAGTGGAAAACGCTGATACTCCAGTACTGAGTTTGCGGTTGCACAACGTATGTAACCATGCGATTTCAGCACTTGTCCATTTTGCAGTATACGACTATTCGGTAAAAAATATTTTTTTTCAGTACAAGCTTTATTATACAGTGGAAAACGCTGATACTCCAGTTTTGCGTTTGCGGTTGCACAACGTATGTAACTATGCGCTTTCAGCACTTGTCCATTTTGCAGTATATGACTTTTCGACAAAAAATATTTTTTTTCAGTACAAGCTTTATTATACAGTGGAAAACGCTGATACCCCAGTATTGCGTTTGCGGTTGCACAACGTATGTAACTATGCGATTTCAGCACTTGTCCATTTTGCAGTATATGACTTTTCGATAAAAAATATTTTTTTTCAGTACAAGCTTTATTATACAGTGGAAAACGCTGATACTCCAGTATTGCGTTTGCGGTTGCACAACGTATGTAACTATGCGCTTTCAGCACTTGTCCATTTTGCAGTATATGACTTTTCGATAAAAAATATTTTTTTTCAGTACAAGCTTTATTATACAGTGGACAACGCTGATACTCCAGTATTGCGTTTGCGGTTGCACAACGTATGTAACTATGCGCTTTCAGCACTTGTCCATTTTGCAGTATATGACTTTTCGACAAAAAATAGTTTTTTTTCTGTACAAGCTTTATTATACAGTGGAAAAGGCTGATACTCCAGTATTGCGTTTGCGGTTGCACAATGTATGTAACTATGCAATTTCAGCACTTGTCCATTTTGCAGTATATGACTTTTCGATAAAAAATGTTTTTTTTCAGTACAAGCTTTATTATACAGTGGAAAACGCTGATACTCCAGTAATGAGTTTGCGGTTGCACAACGTATGTAACTATGCGATTTCAGCACTTGTCCATCTTGCAGTATATGACTTTTCGATAAAAAATATTTTTTTTCATTACAAGCTTTATTATACAGTGGAAAACGCTGGTACTCCAGTATTGCTTTTGCGGTTGCACAACGTATGTAACTATGCGATTTCAGCACTTGTCCATTTTGCAGTATATGACTTTTCGATAAAAAATATTTTTTTTCAGTACAAGCTTTATTATACAGTGGAAAACGCTGATACTCCAGTATTGCGTTTGCGGTTGCACAACGTATGTAACTATGCGCTTTCAGCACTTGTCCATTTTGCAGTATATGACTTTTCGATAAAAAATATTTTTTTTCAGTACAAGCTTTATTATACAGTGGAAAACGCTGATACTCCAGTATTGCGTTTGCGGTTGCACAACGTATGTAACTATGCGCTTTCAGCACTTGTCCATTTTGCAGTATATGACTTTTCGATAAAAAATATTTTTTTTCAGTACAAGCTTTATTATACAGTGGAAAACGCTGATACTCCAGTATTGCGTTTGCGGTTGCACAACGTATGTAACTATGCGCTTTCAGCACTTGTCCATTTTGCAGTATATGACTTTTCGATAAAAAATATTTTTTTTCAGTACAAGCTTTATTATACAGTGGAAAACGCTGATACTCCAGTACTGAGTTTGCGGTTGCACAACGTATGTAACCATGCGATTTCAGCACTTGTCCATTTTGCAGTATATGACTTTTCGATAAAAAATATTTTTTTTCAGTACAAGCTTTATTATACATTGGAAAACGCTGATACTCCAGTACTGAGTTTGCGGTTGCACAACGTATGTAACCATGCGATTTCAGCACTTGTCCATTTTGCAGTATACGACTTTTCGGTAAAAAATATTTTTTTTCAGTACAAGCTTTATTATACAGTGGAAAACGCTGATACTCCAGTACTGAGTTTGCGGTTGCACAACGTATGTAACTGTGCGCTTTCAGCACTTGTCCATTTTGCAGTATATGACTTTTCGATAAAAAATATTTTTTTTCAGTACAAGCTTTATTATACAGTGGAAAACGCTGATACTCCAGTTTTGCGTTTGCGGTTGCACAACGTATGTAACTATGCGCTTTCAGCACTTGTCCATTTTGCAGTATATGACTTTTCGATAAAAATTGTTTTTTTCTGTACAAGCTTTATTATACCGTGGAAAACGCTGATACTCCAGTACTGAGTTTGCGGTTGCACAACGTATGTAACTATGCGATTTCAGCACTTGTCCATTTTGAAGTATATGAATTTTCGATAAAAAATATTTTTTGTCAGTACAAGCTTTATTATACAGTGGAAAACGCTGATACTCCAGTACTGAGTTTGCGGTTGCACAACGTATGTAACCATGCGATTTCAGCACTTGTCCATTTTGAAGTATACGACTTTTCGGTAAAAAATATATTTTATTCAGTACAAGCTTTATTATACGGTGGAAAACGCTGATACTCCAGTATTGCGTTTGCGGTTGCACAACGTATGTAACTATGCGCTTTCAGCACTTGTCCATTTTGCAGTATATGACTTTTCGATAAAAAATATTTTTTTTCAGTACAAGCTTTATTATACAGTGGAAAACGCTGATACTCCAGTACTGAGTTTGCGGTTGCACAACGTATGTAACTATGCGCTTTCAGCACTTGTCCATTTTGCAGTATATGACTTTTCGATAAAAAATATTTTTTTTCAGTACAAGCTTTATTATACAGTGGAAAACGCTTATACCCCAGTACTGAGTTTGCGGTTGCACAACGTATGTAACCATGCGATTTCAGCACTTGTCCATTTTGCAGTACACGACTATTCGGTAAAAAATATTTTTTTTCAGTACAAGCTTTGTTATACAGTGGAAAACGCTGATACTCCAGTTTTGCGTTTGCGGTTGCACAACGTATGTAACTATGCGCTTTCAGCACTTGTCCATTTTGCAGTATATGACTTTTCGATAAAAAATATTTTTTTTCAGTACAAGCTTTATTATACAGTGGAAAACGCTGATACTCCAGTATTGCGTTTGCGGTTGCACAACGTATGTAACTATGCGCTTTCAGCACTTGTCCATTTTGCAGTATATGACTTTTCGATAAAAAATATTTTTTTTCAGTACAAGCTTTATTATACAGTGGACAACGCTGATACTCCAGTATTGCGTTTGCGGTTGCACAACGTATGTAACTATGCGCTTTCAGCACTTGTCCATTTTGCAGTATATGACTTTTCGATAAAAAATATTTTTTTTCAGTACAAGCTTTGTTATACAGTGGAAAACGCTGATACTCCAGTACTGAGTTTGCGGTTGCACAACGTATGTAACTATGCGCTTTCAGCACTTGTCCATTTTGCAGTATATGACTTTTCGATAAAAAATATTTTTTTTCAGTACAAGCTTTATTATACAGTGGAAAACGCTGATACCCCAGTACTGAGTTTGCGGTTGCACAACGTATGTAACTGTGCGCTTTCAGCACTTGTCCATTTTGCAGTATATGACTTTTCGATAAAAAATATTTTTTTTCAGTACAAGCTTTATTATACAGTGGAAAACGCTGATACTCCAGTTTTGCGTTTGCGGTTGCACAACGTATGTAACTATGCGCTTTCAGCACTTGTCCATTTTGCAGTATATGACTTTTCGATAAAAATTGTTTTTTTCTGTACAAGCTTTATTATACCGTGGAAAACGCTGATACTCCAGTACTGAGTTTGCGGTTGCACAACGTATGTAACTATGCGATTTCAGCACTTGTCCATTTTGAAGTATATGAATTTTCGATAAAAAATATTTTTTGTCAGTACAAGCTTTATTATACAGTGGAAAACGCTGATACTCCAGTACTGAGTTTGCGGTTGCACAACGTATGTAACCATGCGATTTCAGCACTTGTCCATTTTGAAGTATACGACTTTTCGGTAAAAAATATATTTTATTCAGTACAAGCTTTATTATACGGTGGAAAACGCTGATACTCCAGTATTGCGTTTGCGGTTGCACAACGTATGTAACTATGCGCTTTCAGCACTTGTCCATTTTGCAGTATATGACTTTTCGATAAAAAATATTTTTTTTCAGTACAAGCTTTATTATACAGTGGAAAACGCTGATACTCCAGTACTGAGTTTGCGGTTGCACAACGTATGTAACTATGCGCTTTCAGCACTTGTCCATTTTGCAGTATATGACTTTTCGATAAAAAATATTTTTTTTCAGTACAAGCTTTATTATACAGTGGAAAACGCTTATACCCCAGTACTGAGTTTGCGGTTGCACAACGTATGTAACCATGCGATTTCAGCACTTGTCCATTTTGCAGTACACGACTATTCGGTAAAAAATATTTTTTTTCAGTACAAGCTTTGTTATACAGTGGAAAACGCTGATACTCCAGTTTTGCGTTTGCGGTTGCACAACGTATGTAACTATGCGCTTTCAGCACTTGTCCATTTTGCAGTATATGACTTTTCGATAAAAAATATTTTTTTTCAGTACAAGCTTTATTATACAGTGGAAAACGCTGAAACTCCAGTATTGCGTTTGCGGTTGCACAACGTATGTAACTATGCGCTTTCAGCACTTGTCCATTTTGCAGTATATGACTTTTCGATAAAAAATATTTTTTTTCAGTACAAGCTTTATTATACAGTGGACAACGCTGATACTCCAGTATTGCGTTTGCGGTTGCACAACGTATAGAACTATGCGCTTTCAGCACTTGTCCATTTTGCAGTATATGACTTTTCGATAAAAAATATTTTTTTTCAGTACAAGCTTTGTTATACAGTGGAAAACGCTGATACTCCAGTACTGAGTTTGCGGTTGCACAACGTATGTAACTATGCGCTTTCAGCACTTGTCCATTTTGCAGTATATGACTTTTCGATAAAAAATATTTTTTTTCAGTACAAGCTTTATTATACAGTGGAAAACGCTGATACCCCAGTACTGAGTTTGCGGTTGCACAACGTATGTAACTATGCGATTTCAGCACTTGTCCATTTTGCAGTATATGAATTTTCGATAAAAAATATTTTTTTTCAGTACAAGCTTTATTATACAGTGGAAAACGCTGATACTCCAGTTTTGCGTTTGCGGTTGCACAACGTATGTAACTATGCGCTTTCAGCACTTGTCCATTTTGCAGTATATGACTTTTCGATAAAAAATATTTTTTTTCAGTACAAGCTTTATTATACAGTGGAAAACGCTGATACTCCAGTATTGCGTTTGCGGTTGCACAACGTATGTAACTATGCGCTTTCAGCACTTGTCCATTTTGCAGTATATGACTTTTCGATAAAAAATATATTTTTTTCAGTACAAGCTTTATTATACAGTGGACAACGCTGATACTCCAGTATTGCGTTTGCGGTTGCACAACGTATGTAACTATGCGCTTTCAGCACTTGTCCATTTTGCAGTATATGACTTTTCGATAAAAAATATTTTTTTTCAGTACAAGCTTTGTTATACAGTGGAAAACGCTGATACTCCAGTACTGAGTTTGTGGTTGCACAACGTATGTAACTATGCGCTTTCAGCACTTGTCCATTTTGCAGTATATGACTTTTCGATAAAAAATATTTTTTTTCAGTACAAGCTTTATTATACAGTGGAAAACGCTGATACCCCAGTACTGAGTTTGCGGTTGCACAACGTATGTAACCATGCGATTTCAGCACTTGTCCATTTTGCAGTATACGACTATTCGGTAAAAAATATTTTTTTTCAGTACAAGCTTTGTTATACAGTGGAAAACGCTGATACTCCAGTACTGAGTTTGCGGTTGCACAACGTATGTAACTATGCGATTTCAGCACTTGTCCATTTTGCAGTATATGAATTTTCGATAAAAAATATTTTTTTTCAGTACAAGCTTTATTATACAGTGGAAAACGCTGATACTCCAGTATTGCGTTTGCGGTTGCACAACGTATGTAACTATGCGATTTCAGCACTTGTCCATTTTGCAGTATACGACTTTTCGATAAAAAACTTTTTTTTTCAGTACAAGCTTTATTATACATTGGAAAACGCTGATACTCCAGTTTTGCGTTTGCGGTTGCACAACGTATGTAACTATGCGCTTTCAGCACTTGTCCATTTTGCAGTATATGACTTTTCGATAAAAAATATTTTTTTTCAGTACAAGCTTTATTATACAGTGGAAAACGCTGATACCCCAGTACTGAATTTGCGGTTGCACAACGTATGTAACCATGCGATTTCAGCACTTGTCCATTTTGCAGTATATGACTTTTCGATAAAAATTTTTTTTTTCAGTACAAGCTTTATTATACAGTGGAAAACGCTGATACTCCAGTACTGAGTTTGCGGTTGCACAACGTATGTAACCATGCGATTTCAGCACTTGTCCATTTTGCAGTATATGACTTTTCGATAAAAAATATTTTTTTTCAGTACAAGCTTTATTATACAGTGGAAAACGCTGATACTCCAGTACTGAGTTTGCGGTTGCACAACGTATGTAACCATGCGATTTCAGCACTTGTACATTTTGCAGTATACGACTATTCGGTAAAAAATATTTTTTTTCAGTACAAGCTTTATTATACAGTGGAAAACGCTGATACTCCAGTTTTGCGTTTGCGGTTGCACAACGTATGTAACTATGCGCTTTCAGCACTTGTCCATTTTGCAGTATATGACTTTTCGATAAAAAATATTTTTTTTCAGTACAAGCTTTATTATACAGTGGAAAACGCTGATACTCCAGTACTGAGTTTGCGGTTGCACAACGTATGTAACCATGCGATTTCAGCACTTGTCCATTTTTCAGTATATGACTTTTCGATAAAAAATATTTTTTTTCAGTACAAGCTTTATTATACAGTGGAAAACGCTGATACTCCAGTAATGAGTTTACGGTTGCACAACGTATGTAACTATCCGATTTCAGCACTTGTCCATCTTGCAGTATATGACTTTTCGATAAAAAATATTTTTTTTCATTACAAGCTTTATTATACAGTGGAAAACGTTGGTACTCCAGTATTACTTTTGCGGTTGCACAACGTATTTAACTATGCGATTTCAGTACTTGTCCATTTTGCAGTATATGACTTTTCGATAAAAAATATTTTTTTTCAGTACAAGCTTTATTATACAGTGGAAAACGCTGATACTCCAGTATTGCGTTTGCGGTTGCACAACGTATGTAACTATGCGATTTCAGCACTTGTCCATTTTGCAGTATATGACTTTTCGATAAAAAATATTTTTTTTCAGTACAAGCTTTATTATACAGTGGAAAACGCTGATACTCCAGTATTGCGTTTGCGGTTGCACAACGTATGTAACTATGCGCTTTCAGCACTTGTCCATTTTGCAGTATATGACTTTTCGATAAAAAATATTTTTTTTCAGTACAAGCTTTATTATACAGTGGACAACGCTGATACTCCAGTATTGCGTTTGCGGTTGCACAACGTATGTAACTATGCGCTTTCAGCACTTGTCCATTTTGCAGTATATGACTTTTCGATAAAAAATATTTTTTTTCAGTACAAGCTTTATTATACAGTGGAAAACGCTGATACTCCAGTACTGAGTTTGCGGTTGCACAACGTATGTAACTATGCGCTTTCAGCACTTGTCCATTTTGCAGTATATGACTTTTCGATAAAAAATATTTTTTTTCAGTACAAGCTTTATTATACAGTGGAAAACGCTGATACCCCAGTACTGAGTTTGCGGTTGCACAACGTATGTAACCATGCGATTTCAGCACTTGTCCATTTTGCAGTATACGACTATTCGGTAAAAAATATTTTTTTTCAGTACAAGCTTTGTTATACAGTGGAAAACGCTGATACTCCAGTATTGCGTTTGCGGTTGCACAACGTATGTAACTATGCGATTTCAGCACTTGTCCATTTTGCAGTATATGACTTTTCGATAAAAAATATTTTTTTTCAGTACAAGCTTTATTATACAGTGGAAAACGCTGATACTCCAGTACTGAGTTTGCGGTTGCACAACGTATGTAACTATGCGATTTCAGCACTTGTCCATTTTGCAGTATACGACTTTTCGGTAAAAAATATTTTATTTCAGTACAAGCTTTATTATACAGTGGAAAACGCTGGTACTCCAGCATTGCTTTTGCGGTTGCACAACGTATGTAACTATGCGATTTCAGCACTTGTCCATTTTGCAGTATATGACTTTTCGACAAAAAATAGTTTTTTTTCTGTACAAGCTTTATTATACAGTGGAAAAGGCTGATACTCCAGTATTGCGTTTGCGGTTGCACAATGTATGTAACTATGCGATTTCAGCACTTGTCCATTTTGCAGTATATGACTTTTCGATAAAAAATATTTTTTTTCAGTACAAGCTTTATTATACAGTGGAAAACGCTGATACTCCAGTAATGAGTTTGCGGTTGCACAACGTATGTAACTATGCGATTTCAGCACTTGTCCATCTTGCAGTATATGACTTTTCGATAAAAAATATTTTTTTTCATTACAAGCTTTATCATACAGTGGAAAACGCTGGTACTCCAGTATTGCTTTTGCGGTTGCACAACGTATGTAACTATGCGATTTCAGCACTTGTCCATTTAGCAGTATATGACTTTTCGATAAAAAATATTTTTTTTCAGTACAAGCTTTATTATACAGTGGAAAACGCTGATACTCCAGTATTGCGTTTGCGGTTGCACAACGTATGTAACTATGCGATTTCAGCACTTGTCCATTTTGCAGTATATGACTTTTCGATAAAAAATATTTTTTTTCAGTACAAGCTTTATTATACAGTGGAAAACGCTGATACTCCAGTATTGCGTTTGCGGTTGCACAACGTATGTAACTATGCGCTTTCAGCACTTGTCCATTTTGCAGTATATGACTTTTCGATAAAAAATATGTTTTTTTCAGTACAAGCTTTATTATACAGTGGAAAACGCTGATACTCCAGTATTGCGTTTGCGGTTGCACAACGTATGTAACTATGCGCTTTCAGCACTTGTCCATTTTGCAGTATATGACTTTTCGATAAAAAATATTTTTTTTCAGTACAAGCTTTATTATACAGTGGAAAACGCTGATACTCCAGTACTGAGTTTGCGGTTGCACAACGTATGTAACCATGCGATTTCAGCACTTGTCCATTTTGCAGTATATGACTTTTCGATAAAAAATATTTTTTTTCAGTACAAGCTTTATTATACATTGGAAAACGCTGATACTCCAGTACTGAGTTTGCGGTTGCACAACGTATGTAACCATGCGATTTCAGCACTTGTCCATTTTGCAGTATACGACTTTTCGATAAAAAATATTTTTTTTCAGTACAAGCTTTATTATACAGTGGAAAACGCTGATACTCCAGTACTGAGTTTGCGGTTGCACAACGTATGTAACTGTGCGCTTTCAGCACTTGTCCATTTTGCAGTATATGACTTTTCGATAAAAAATATTTTTTTTCAGTACAAGCTTTATTATACCGTGGAAAACGCTGATACTCCAGTACTGAGTTTGCGGTTGCACAACGTATGTAACTATGCGATTTCAGCACTTGTCCATTTTGCAGTATATGAATTTTCGATAAAAAATATTTTTTGTCAGTACAAGCTTTATTATACAGTGGAAAACGCTGATACTCCAGTATTGAGTTTGCGGTTGCACAACGTATGTAACTATGCGCTTTCAGCACTTGTCCATTTTGCAGTATATGACTTTTCGATAAAAAATATTTTTTTTAAGTACAAGCTTTATTATACATCGGAAAACGCTGATACTCCAGTACTGAGTTTGCGGTTGCACAACGTATGTAACTATGCGCTTTCAGCACTTGTCCATTTTGCAGTATATGACTTTTCGATAAAAAATATTTTTTTTCAGTACAAGCTTTATTATACAGTGGAAAACGCTGATACCCCAGTACTGAGTTTGCGGTTGCACAACGTATGTAACCATGCGATTTCAGCACTTGTCCATTTTGCAGTACACGACTATTCGGTAAAAAATATTTTTTTTCAGTACAAGCTTTGTTATACAGTGGAAAACGCTGATACTCCAGTTTTGCGTTTGCGGTTGCACAACGTATGTAACTATGCGCTTTCAGCACTTGTCCATTTTGCAGTATATGACTTTTCGATAAAAAATATTTTTTTTCAGTACAAACTTTATTATACAGTGGAAAACGCTGATACTCCAGTACTGAGTTTGCGGTTGCACAACGTATGTAACCATGCGATTTCAGCACTTGTCCATTTTTCAGTATATGACTTTTCGATAAAAA
This sequence comes from Ascidia mentula, assembly GCF_947561715.1. Lineage (NCBI taxonomy): Eukaryota > Metazoa > Chordata > Ascidiacea > Phlebobranchia > Ascidiidae > Ascidia > Ascidia mentula. The sequence continues at coordinate 12,300,825 of NC_138568.1, forward strand.
ATATTTTTTTTCAGTACAAGCTTTATTATACAGTGGAAAACGCTGATACTCCAGTAATGAGTTTGCGGTTGCACAACGTATGTAATTATGCGATTTCAGCACTTGTCCATCTTGCAGTATATGACTTTTCGATAAAAAATATTTTTTTTCATTACAAGCTTTATTATACAGTGGAAAACGCTGGTACTCCAGTATTGCTTTTGCGGTTGCACAACGTATTTAACTATGCGATTTCAGCACTTGTCCATTTTGCAGTATATGTCTTTTCGATAAAAAATATTTTTTTTCAGTACAAGCTTTATTATACAGTGGAAAACGCTGATACTCCAGTATTGCCTTTGCGGTTGCACAACGTATGTAACTATGCGATTTCAGCACTTGTCCATTTTGCAGTATATGACTTTTCGATAAAAAATATTTTTTTTCAGTACAAGCTTTATTATACAGTGGAAAACGCTGATACTCCAGTACTGAGTTTGCGGTTGCACAACGTATCTAACCATGCGATTTCAGCACTTGTCCATTTTGCAGTATACGACTTTTCGGTAAAAAATATTTTTTTTCAGTACAAGCTTTATTATACAGTGGAAAACGCTGATACTCCAGTACTGAGTTTGCAGTTGCACAACGTATGTAACTGTGCGCTTTCAGCACTTGTCCATTTTGCAGTATATGACTTTTCGATAAAAAATATTTTTTTTCAGTACAAGCTTTATTATACAGTGGAAAACGCTGATACTCCAGTACTGAGTTTGCGGTTGCACAACGTATGTAACCATGCGATTTCAGCACTTGTCCATTTTGCAGTATACGACTATTCGGTAAAAAATATTTTTTTTCAGTACAAGCTTTATTATACAGTGGAAAACGCTGATACTCCAGTTTTGCGTTTGCGGTTGCACAACGTATGTAACTATGCGCTTTCAGCACTTGTCCATTTTGCAGTATATGACTTTTCGATAAAAAATATTTTTTTTCAGTACAAGCTTTATTATACAGTGGAAAACGCTGATACTCCAGTACTGAGTTTGCGGTTGCACAACGTATGTAACCATGCGATTTCAGCACTTGTCCATTTTTCAGTATATGACTTTTCGATAAAAAATATTTTTTTTCAGTACAAGCTTTATTATACAGTGGAAAACGCTGATACTCCAGTAATGAGTTTGCGGTTGCACAACGTATGTAACTATCCGATTTCAGCACTTGTCCATCTTGCAGTATATGACTTTTCGATAAAAAATATTTTTTTTCATTACAAGCTTTATTATACAGTGGAAAACGCTGGTACTCCAGTATTGCTTTTGCGGTTGCACAACGTATTTAACTATGCGATTTCAGCACTTGTCCATTTTGCAGTATATGACTTTTCGATAAAAAATATTTTTTTTCAGTACAAGCTTTATTATACAGTGGAAAACGCTGATACTCCAGTATTGCCTTTGCGGTTGCACAACGTATGTAACTATGCGATTTCAGCACTTGTCCATTTTGCAGTATATGACTTTTCGATAAAAAATATTTTTTTTCAGTACAAGCTTTATTATACAGTGGAAAACGCTGATACTCCAGTAATGAGTTTGCGGTTGCACAACGTATGTAACTATGCGATTTCAGCACTTGTCCATTTTGCAGTATATGACTTTTCGATAAAAAATATTTTTTTTCAGTACAAGCTTTATTATACAGTGGAAAACGCTGATACTCCAGTTTTGCGTTTGCGGTTGCACAACGTATGTAACTATGCGCTTTCAGCACTTGTCCATTTTGCAGTATATGACTTTTCGATAAAAAATATTTTTTTTCAGTACAAGCTTTATTATACAGTGGAAAACGCTGATACTCCAGTAATGAGTTTGCGGTTGCACAACGTATGTGACTATCCGATTTCAGCACTTGTCCATCTTGCAGTATATGACTTTTCGATAAAAAATATTTTTTTTCATTACAAGCTTTATTATACAGTGGAAAACGCTGATACTCCAGTATTGCGTTTGCGGTTGCACAACGTATCTAACTATGCGCTTTCAGCACTTGTCCATTTTGCAGTATATGACTTTTCGATAAAAAATATTTTTTTTCAGTACAAGCTTTATTATACAGTGGAAAACGCTGATATTCCAGTACTGAGTTTGCGGTTGCACAACGTATGTAACTATGCGCTTTCAGCACTTGTCCATTTTGCAGTATATGACTTTTCGATAAAAAATATTTTTTTTCAGTACAAGCTTTATTATACAGTGGAAAACGCTGATACCCCAGTACTGAGTTTGCGGTTGCACAACGTATGTAACCATGCGATTTCAGCACTTGTCCATTTTGCAGTATACGACTATTCGGTAAAAAATATTTTTTTTCAGTACAAGCTTTGTTATACAGTGGAAAACGCTGATACTCCAGTTTTGCGTTTGCGGTTGCACAACGTATGTAACTATGCGCTTTCAGCACTTGTCCATTTTGCAGTATATGACTTTTCGATAAAAAATATTTTTTTTCAGTACAAGCTTTATTATACAGTGGAAAACGCTGATACTCCAGTACTGAGTTTGCGGTTGCACAACGTATGTAACTATGCGATTTCAGCACTTGTCCATTTTGCAGTATACGACTTTTCGGTAAAAAATATTTTATTTCAGTACAAGCTTTATTATACAGTGGAAAACGCTGGTACTCCAGCATTGCTTTTGCGGTTGCACAACGTATGTAACTATGCGATTTCAGCACTTGTCCATTTTGCAGTATATGACTTTTCGACAAAAAATAGTTTTTTTTCTGTACAAGCTTTATTATACAGTGGAAAAGGCTGATACTCCAGTATTGCGTTTGCGGTTGCACAATGTATGTAACTATGCGATTTCAGCACTTGTCCATTTTGCAGTATATGACTTTTCGATAAAAAATGTTTTTTTTCAGTACAAGCTTTATTATACAGTGGAAAACGCTGATACTCCAGTACTGAGTTTGCGGTTGCACAACGTATGTAACCATGCGATTTCAGCACTTGTCCATTTTGCAGTATACGACTATTCGGTAAAAAATATGTTTTTTTCAGTACAAGCTTTATTATACAGTGGAAAACGCTGATACTCCAGTTTTGCGTTTGCGGTTGCACAACGTATGTAACTATGCGCTTTCAGCACTTGTCCATTTTGCAGTATATGACTTTTCGATAAAAAATATTTTTTTTCAGTACAAGCTTTATTATACAGTGGAAAACGCTGATACTCCAGTACTGAGTTTGCGGTTGCACAACGTATGTAACCATGCGATTTCAGCACTTGTCCATTTTTCAGTATATGACTTTTCGATAAAAAATATTTTTTTTCAGTACAAGCTTTATTATACAGTGGAAAACGCTGATACTCCAGTAATGAGTTTGCGGTTGCACAACGTATGTAACTATCCGATTTCAGCACTTGTCCATCTTGCAGTATATGACTTTTCGATAAAAAATATTTTTTTTCATTACAAGCTTTATTATACAGTGGAAAACGCTGGTACTCCAGTATTGCTTTTGCGGTTGCACAACGTATTTAACTATGCGATTTCAGCACTTGTCCATTTTGCAGTATATGACTTTTCGATAAAAAATATTTTTTTTCAGTACAAGCTTTATTATACAGTGGAAAACGCTGATACTCCAGTATTGCGTTTGCGGTTGCACAACGTATGTAACTATGCGATTTCAGCACTTGTCCATTTTGCAGTATATGACTTTTCGAAAAAAAATATTTTTTTTCAGTACAAGCTTTATTATACAGTGGAAAACGCTGATACTCCAGTTTTGCGTTTGCGGTTGCACAACGTATGTAACTATGCGCTTTCAGCACTTGTCCATTTTGCAGTATATGACTTTTCGATAAAAAATATTTTTTTTCAGTACAAGCTTTATTATACAGTGGAAAACGCTGATACTCCAGTACTGAGTTTGCGGTTGCACAACGTATGTAACCATGCGATTTCAGCACTTGTCCATTTTTCAGTATAAGACTTTTCGATAAAAAATATTTTTTTTCAGTACAAGCTTTATTATACAGTGGAAAACGCTGATACTCCAGTAATGAGTTTGCGGTTGCACAACGTATGTAACTATCCGATTTCAGCACTTGTCCATTTTGCAGTATATGACTTTTCGATAAAAAATATTTTTTTTCAGTACAAGCTTTATTATACAGTGGAAAACGCTGATACTCCAGTACTGAGTTTGCGGTTGCACAACGTATGTAACTATGCGATTTCAGCACTTGTCCATTTTGCAGTATACGACTTTTCGGTAAAAAATATTTTATTTCAGTACAAGCTTTATTATACAGTGGAAAACGCTGGTACTCCAGCATTGCTTTTGCGGTTGCACAACGTATGTAACTATGCGATTTCAGCACTTGTCCATTTTGCAGTATATGACTTTTCGATAAAAAATATTTTTTTTCAGTACAAGCTTTATTATACAGTGGAAAACGCTGATACTCCAGTATTGCATTTGCGGTTGCACAACGTATGTAACTATGCGCTTTCAGCACTTGTCCATTTTGCAGTATATGACTTTTCGATAAAAAATATTTTTTTTCAGTACAAGCTTTATTATACAGTGGACAACGCTGATACTCCAGTATTGCGTTTGCGGTTGCACAACGTATCTAACTATGCGCTTTCAGCACTTGTCCATTTTGCAGTATATGACTTTTCGATAAAAAATATTTTTTTTCAGTACAAACTTTATTATACAGTGGAAAACGCTGATACTCCAGTACTGAGTTTGCGGTTGCACAACGTATGTAACCATGCGATTTCAGCACTTGTCCATTTTTCAGTATATGACTTTTCGATAAAAAATATTTTTTTTCAGTACAAGCTTTATTATACAGTGGAAAACGCTGATACTCCAGTAATGAGTTTGCGGTTGCACAACGTATGTAACTATGCGATTTCAGCACTTGTCCATCTTGCAGTATATGACTTTTCGATAAAAAATATTTTTTTTCATTACAAGCTTTATTATACAGTGGAAAACGCTGGTACTCCAGTATTGCTTTTGCGGTTGCACAACGTATTTAACTATGCGATTTCAGCACTTGTCCATTTTGCAGTATATGTCTTTTCGATAAAAAATATTTTTTTTCAGTACAAGCTTTATTATACAGTGGAAAACGCTGATACTCCAGTATTGCCTTTGCGGTTGCACAACGTATGTAACTATGCGATTTCAGCACTTGTCCATTTTGCAGTATATGACTTTTCGATAAAAAATATTTTTTTTCAGTACAAGCTTTATTATACAGTGGAAAACGCTGATACTCCAGTACTGAGTTTGCGGTTGCACAACGTATGTAACCATGCGATTTCAGCACTTGTCCATTTTGCAGTATACGACTTTTCGGTAAAAAATATTTTTTTTCAGTACAAGCTTTATTATACAGTGGAAAACGCTGATACTCCAGTACTGAGTTTGCAGTTGCACAACGTATGTAACTGTGCGCTTTCAGCACTTGTCCATTTTGCAGTATATGACTTTTCGATAAAAAATATTTTTTTTCAGTACAAGCTTTATTATACAGTGGAAAACGCTGATACTCCAGTACTGAGTTTGCGGTTGCACAACGTATGTAACTATGCGCTTTCAGCACTTGTCCATTTTGCAGTATATGACTTTTCGATAAAAAATATTTTTTTTCAGTACAAGCTTTATTATACAGTGGAAAACGCTGATACCCCAGTACTGAGTTTGCGGTTGCACAACGTATGTAACCATGCGATTTCAGCACTTGTCCATTTTGCAGTATACGACTATTCGGTAAAAAATATTTTTTTTCAGTACAAGCTTTGTTATACAGTGGAAAACGCTGATACTCCAGTTTTGCGTTTGCGGTTGCACAACGTATGTAACTATGCGCTTTCAGCACTTGTCCATTTTGCAGTATATGACTTTTCGATAAAAAATATTTTTTTTCAGTACAAGCTTTATTATACAGTGGAAAACGCTGATACTCCAGTACTGAGTTTGCGGTTGCACAACGTATGTAACTATGCGATTTCAGCACTTGTCCATTTTGCAGTATACGACTTTTCGGTAAAAAATATTTTATTTCAGTACAAGCTTTATTATACAGTGGAAAACGCTGGTACTCCAGCATTGCTTTTGCGGTTGCACAACGTATGTAACTATGCGATTTCAGCACTTGTCCATTTTGCAGTATATGACTTTTCGACAAAAAATAGTTTTTTTTCTGTACAAGCTTTATTATACAGTGGAAAAGGCTGATACTCCAGTATTGCGTTTGCGGTTGCACAATGTATGTAACTATGCGATTTCAGCACTTGTCCATTTTGCAGTATATGACTTTTCGATAAAAAATGTTTTTTTTCAGTACAAGCTTTATTATACAGTGGAAAACGCTGATACTCCAGTACTGAGTTTGCGGTTGCACAACGTATGTAACCATGCGATTTCAGCACTTGTCCATTTTGCAGTATACGACTATTCGGTAAAAAATATTTTTTTTCAGTACAAGCTTTATTATACAGTGGAAAACGCTGATACTCCAGTTTTGCGTTTGCGGTTGCACAACGTATGTAACTATGCGCTTTCAGCACTTGTCCATTTTGCAGTATATGACTTTTCGATAAAAAATATTTTTTTTCAGTACAAGCTTTATTATACAGTGGAAAACGCTGATACTCCAGTACTGAGTTTGCGGTTGCACAACGTATGTAACCATGCGATTTCAGCACTTGTCCATTTTTCAGTATATGACTTTTCGATAAAAAATATTTTTTTTCAGTACAAGCTTTATTATACAGTGGAAAACGCTGATACTCCAGTAATGAGTTTGCGGTTGCACAACGTATGTAACTATCCGATTTCAGCACTTGTCCATCTTGCAGTATATGACTTTTCGATAAAAAATATTTTTTTTCATTACAAGCTTTATTATACAGTGGAAAACGCTGGTACTCCAGTATTGCTTTTGCGGTTGCACAACGTATTTAACTATGCGATTTCAGCACTTGTCCATTTTGCAGTATATGACTTTTCGATAAAAAATATTTTTTTTCAGTACAAGCTTTATTATACAGTGGAAAACGCTGATACTCCAGTATTGCGTTTGCGGTTGCACAACGTATGTAACTATGCGATTTCAGCACTTGTCCATTTTGCAGTATATGACTTTTCGATAAAAAATATTTTTTTTCAGTACAAGCTTTATTATACAGTGGAAAACGCTGATACTCCAGTTTTGCGTTTGCGGTTGCACAACGTATGTAACTATGCGCTTTCAGCACTTGTCCATTTTGCAGTATATGACTTTTCGATAAAAAATATTTTTTTTCAGTACAAGCTTTATTATACAGTGGAAAACGCTGATACTCCAGTACTGAGTTTGCGGTTGCACAACGTATGTAACCATGCGATTTCAGCACTTGTCCATTTTTCAGTATATGACTTTTCGATAAAAAATATTTTTTTTCAGTACAAGCTTTATTATACAGTGGAAAACGCTGATACTCCAGTAATGAGTTTGCGGTTGCACAACGTATGTAACTATCCGATTTCAGCACTTGTCCATCTTGCAGTATATGACTTTTCGATAAAAAATATTTTTTTTCAGTACAAGCTTTATTATACAGTGGAAAACGCTGATACTCCAGTACTGAGTTTGCGGTTGCACAACGTATGTAACTATGCGCTTTCAGCACTTGTCCATTTTGCAGTATATGACTTTTCGATAAAAAATATTTTTTTTCAGTACAAGCTTTATTATACAGTGGAAAACGCTGATACCCCAGTACTGAGTTTGCAGTTGCACAACGTATGTAACTGTGCGCTTTCAGCACTTGTCCATTTTGCAGTATATGACTTTTCGATAAAAAATATTTTTTTTCAGTACAAGCTTTATTATACAGTGGAAAACGCTGATACTCCAGTACTGAGTTTGCGGTTGCACAACGTATGTAACTATGCGCTTTCAGCACTTGTCCATTTTGCAGTATATGACTTTTCGATAAAAAATATTTTTTTTCAGTACAAGCTTTATTATACAGTGGAAAACGCTGATACCCCAGTACTGAGTTTGCGGTTGCACAACGTATGTAACCATGCGATTTCAGCACTTGTCCATTTTGCAGTATACGACTATTCGGTAAAAAATATTTTTTTTCAGTACAAGCTTTGTTATACAGTGGAAAACGCTGATACTCCAGTTTTGCGTTTGCGGTTGCACAACGTATGTAACTATGCGCTTTCAGCACTTGTCCATTTTGCAGTATATGACTTTTCGATAAAAAATATTTTTTTTCAGTACAAGCTTTATTATACAGTGGAAAACGCTGATACTCCAGTACTGAGTTTGCGGTTGCACAACGTATGTAACTATGCGATTTCAGCACTTGTCCATTTTGCAGTATACGACTTTTCGGTAAAAAATATTTTATTTCAGTACAAGCTTTATTATACAGTGGAAAACGCTGGTACTCCAGCATTGCTTTTGCGGTTGCACAACGTATGTAACTATGCGATTTCAGCACTTGTCCATTTTGCAGTATATGACTTTTCGACAAAAAATAGTTTTTTTTCTGTACAAGCTTTATTATACAGTGGAAAAGGCTGATACTCCAGTATTGCGTTTGCGGTTGCACAATGTATGTAACTATGCGATTTCAGCACTTGTCCATTTTGCAGTATATGACTTTTCGATAAAAAATGTTTTTTTTCAGTACAAGCTTTATTATACAGTGGAAAACGCTGATACTCCAGTACTGAGTTTGCGGTTGCACAACGTATGTAACCATGCGATTTCAGCACTTGTCCATTTTGCAGTATACGACTATTCGGTAAAAAATATTTTTTTTCAGTACAAGCTTTATTATACAGTGGAAAACGCTGATACTCCAGTTTTGCGTTTGCGGTTGCACAACGTATGTAACTATGCGCTTTCAGCACTTGTCCATTTTGCAGTATATGACTTTTCGATAAAAAATATTTTTTTTCAGTACAAGCTTTATTATACAGTGGAAAACGCTGATACTCCAGTACTGAGTTTGCGGTTGCACAACGTATGTAACCATGCGATTTCAGCACTTGTCCATTTTTCAGTATATGACTTTTCGATAAAAAATATTTTTTTTCAGTACAAGCTTTATTATACAGTGGAAAACGCTGATACTCCAGTAATGAGTTTGCGGTTGCACAACGTATGTAACTATCCGATTTCAGCACTTGTCCATCTTGCAGTATATGACTTTTCGATAAAAAATATTTTTTTTCATTACAAGCTTTATTATACAGTGGAAAACGCTGGTACTCCAGTATTGCTTTTGCGGTTGCACAACGTATTTAACTATGCGATTTCAGCACTTGTCCATTTTGCAGTATATGACTTTTCGATAAAAAATATTTTTTTTCAGTACAAGCTTTATTATACAGTGGAAAACGCTGATACTCCAGTATTGCGTTTGCGGTTGCACAACGTATGTAACTATGCGATTTCAGCACTTGTCCATTTTGCAGTATATGACTTTTCGATAAAAAATATTTTTTTTCAGTACAAGCTTTATTATACAGTGGAAAACGCTGATACTCCAGTTTTGCGTTTGCGGTTGCACAACGTATGTAACTATGCGCTTTCAGCACTTGTCCATTTTGCAGTATATGACTTTTCGATAAAAAATATTTTTTTTCAGTACAAGCTTTATTATACAGTGGAAAACGCTGATACTCCAGTACTGAGTTTGCGGTTGCACAACGTATGTAACCATGCGATTTCAGCACTTGTCCATTTTTCAGTATATGACTTTTCGATAAAAAATATTTTTTTTCAGTACAAGCTTTATTATACAGTGGAAAACGCTGATACTCCAGTAATGAGTTTGCGGTTGCACAACGTATGTAACTATCCGATTTCAGCACTTGTCCATCTTGCAGTATATGACTTTTCGATAAAAAATATTTTTTTTCATTACAAGCTTTATTATACGGTGGAAAACGCTGGTACTCCAGTATTGCTTTTGCGGTTGCACAACGTATTTAACTATGCGATTTCAGCACTTGTCCATTTTGCAGTATATGACTTTTCGATAAAAAATATTTTTTTTCAGTACAAGCTTTATTATACAGTGGAAAACGCTGATACTCCAGTATTGCGTTTGCGGTTGCACAACGTATGTAACTATGCGATTTCAGCACTTGTCCATTTTGCAGTATATGACTTTTCGATAAAAAATATTTTTTTTCAGTACAAGCTTTATTATACAGTGGAAAACGCTGATACTCCAGTATTGCATTTGCGGTTGCACAACGTATGTAACTATGCGCTTTCAGCACTTGTCCATTTTGCAGTATATGACTTTTCGATAAAAAATATTTTTTTTCAGTACAAGCTTTATTATACAGTGGACAACGCTGATACTCCAGTATTGCGTTTGCGGTTGCACAACGTATCTAACTATGCGCTTTCAGCACTTGTCCATTTTGCAGTATATGACTTTTCGATAAAAAATATTTTTTTTCAGTACAAGCTTTATTATACAGTGGAAAACGCTGATACTCCAGTACTGAGTTTGCGGTTGCACAACGTATGTAACTATGCGCTTTCAGCACTTGTCCATTTTGCAGTATATGACTTTTCGATAAAAAATATTTTTTTTCAGTACAAGCTTTATTATACAGTGGAAAACGCTGATACCCCAGTACTGAGTTTGCGGTTGCACAACGTATGTAACCATGCGATTTCAGCACTTGTCCATTTTGCAGTATACGACTATTCGGTAAAAAATATTTTTTTTCAGTACAAGCTTTGTTATACAGTGGAAAACGCTGATACTCCAGTTTTGCGTTTGCGGTTGCACAACGTATGTAACTATGCGCTTTCAGCACTTGTCCATTTTGCAGTATATGACTTTTCGATAAAAAATATTTTTTTTCAGTATAAGCTTTATTATACAGTGGAAAACGCTGATTCTCCAGTACTGAGTTTGCGGTTGCACAACGTATGTAACTATGCGATTTCAGCACTTGTCCATTTTGCAGTATACGACTTTTCGGTAAAAAATATTTTATTTCAGTACAAGCTTTATTATACAGTGGAAAACGCTGGTACTCCAGCATTGCTTTTGCGGTTGCACAACGTATGTAACTATGCGATTTCAGCACTTGTCCATTTTGCAGTATATGACTTTTCGACAAAAAATAGTTTTTTTTCTGTACAAGCTTTATTATACAGTGGAAAAGGCTGATACTCCAGTATTGCGTTTGCGGTTGCACAATGTATGTAACTATGCGATTTCAGCACTTGTCCATTTTGCAGTATATGACTTTTCGATAAAAAATGTTTTTTTTCAGTACAAGCTTTATTATACAGTGGAAAACGCTGATACTCCAGTACTGAGTTTGCGGTTGCACAACGTATGTAACTATGCGATTTCAGCACTTGTCCATCTTGCAGTATATGACTTTTCGATAAAAAATATTTTTTTTCATTACAAGCTTTATTATACAGTGGAAAACGCTGGTACTCCAGTATTTCTTTTGCGGTTGCACAACGTATGTAACTATGCGATTTCAGCACTTGTCCATTTTGCAGTATATGACTTTTCGATAAAAAATATTTTTTTTCAGTACAAGCTTTATTATACAGTGGAAAACGCTGATACTCCAGTATTGCGTTTGCGGTTGCACAACGTATGTAACTATGCGATTTCAGCACTTGTCCATTTTGCAGTATATGACTTTTCGATAAAAAATATTTTTTTTCAGTACAAGCTTTATTATACAGTGGAAAACGCTGATACTCCAGTATTGCGTTTGCGGTTGCACAACGTATGTAACTATGCGCTTTCAGCACTTGTCCATTTTGCAGTATATGACTTTTCGATAAAAAATATTTTTTTTCAGTACAAGCTTTATTATACAGTGGAAAACGCTGATACTCCAGTATTGCGTTTGCGGTTGCACAACGTATGTAACTATGCGCTTTCAGCACTTGTCCATTTTGCAGTATATGACTTTTCGATAAAAAATATTTTTTTTCAGTACAAGCTTTATTATACAGTGGAAAACGCTGATACTCCAGTACTGAGTTTGCGGTTGCACAACGTATGTAAGCATGTGATTTCAGCACTTGTCCATTTTGCAGTATATGACTTTTCGATAAAAAATATTTTTTTTCAGTACAAGCTTTATTATACATTGGCAAACGCTGATACTCCAGTACTGAGTTTGCGGTTGCACAACGTATGTAACCATGCGATTTCAGCACTTGTCCATTTTGCAGTATACGACTTTTCGGTAAAAAATATTTTTTTTCAGTACAAGCTTTATTATACAGTGGAAAACGCTGATACTCCAGTACTGAGTTTGCGGTTGCACAACGTATGTAACTGTGCGCTTTCAGCACTTGTCCATTTTGCAGTATATGACTTTTCGATAAAAAATATTTTTTTTCAGTACAAGCTTTATTATACAGTGGAAAACGCTGATACTCCAGTTTTGCGTTTCCGGTTGCACAACGTATGTAACTATGCGCTTTCAGCACTTGTCCATTTTGCAGTATATGACTTTTCGAAAAAAATTTTTTTTTTTTTGTACAAGCTTTATTATACCGTGGAAAACGCTGATACTCCAGTACTGAGTTTGCGGTTGCACAACGTATGTAACTATGCGCTTTCAGCACTTGTCCATTTTGCAGTATATGACTTTTCGATAAAAAATATTTTTTTTCAGTACAAGCTTTATTATACAGTGGAAAACGCTGATACCCCAGTACTGAGTTTGCGGTTGCACAACGTATGTAACCATGCGATTTCAGCACTTGTCCATTTTGCAGTACACGACTATTCGGTAAAAAATATTTTTTTTCAGTACAAGCTTTGTTATACAGTGGAAAACGCTGATACTCCAGTTTTGCGTTTGCGGTTGCACAACGTATGTAACTATGCGCTTTCAGCACTTGTCCATTTTGCAGTATATGACTTTTCGATAAAAAATATTTTTTTTCAGTACAAGCTTTATTATACAGTGGAAAACGCTGATACTCCAGTACTGAGTTTGCGGTTGCACAACGTATGTAACCATGCGATTTCAGCACTTGTCCATTTTTCAGTATATGACTTTTCGATAAAAAATATTTTTTTTCAGTACAAGCTTTATTATACAGTGGAAAACGCTGATACTCCAGTAATGAGTTTGCGGTTGCACAACGTATGTAACTATGCGATTTCAGCACTTGTCCATCTTGCAGTATATGACTTTTCGATAAAAAATATTTTTTTTTATTACAAGCTTTATTATACAGTGGAAAACGCTGGTACTCCAGTATTGCTTTTGCGGTTGCACAACGTATTTAACTATTCGATTTCAGCACTTGTCCATTTTGCAGTATATGACTTTTCGATAAAAAATATTTTTTTTCAGTACAAGCTTTATTATACAGTGGAAAACGCTGATACTCCAGTATTGCCTTTGCGGTTGCACAACGTATGTAACTATGCGATTTCAGCACTTGTCCATTTTGCAGTATATGACTTTTCGATAAAAAATATTTTTTTTCAGTACAAGCTTTATTATACAGTGGAAAACGCTGATACTCCAGTAATGAGTTTGCGGTTGCACAACGTATGTAACTATCCGATTTCAGCACTTGTCCATCTTGCAGTATATGACTTTTCGATAAAAAATATTTTTTTTCATTACAAGCTTTATTATACAGTGGAAAACGCTGGTACTCCAGTATTGCTTTTGCGGTTGCACAACGTATTTAACTATGCGATTTCAGCACTTGTCCATTTTGCAGTATATGACTTTTCGATAAAAAATATTTTTTTTCAGTACAAGCTTTATTATACAGTGGAAAACGCTGATACTCCAGTATTGCGTTTGCGGTTGCACAACGTATGTAACTATGCGATTTCAGCACTTGTCCATTTTGCAGTATATGACTTTTCGATAAAAAATATTTTTTTTCAGTACAAGCTTTATTATACAGTGGAAAACGCTGATACTCCAGTATTGCGTTTGCGGTTGCACAACGTATGTAACTATGCGCTTTCAGCACTTGTCCATTTTGCAGTATATGACTTTTCGATAAAAAATATTTTTTTTCAGTACAAGCTTTAATACATTGGAAAACGCTGATACTCCAGTTTTGCGTTTGCGGTTGCACAACGTATGTAACTATGCGCTTTCAGCACTTGTCCATTTTGCAGTATATGACTTTTCGATAAAAATTTTTTTTTTCAGTACAAGCTTTATTATACAGTGGAAAACGCTGATACTCCAGTACTGAGTTTGCGGTTGCACAACGTATGTAACCATGCGATTTCAGCACTTGTCCATTTTGCAGTATATGACTTTTCGATAAAAAATATTTTTTTTCAGTACAAGCTTTATTATACAGTGGAAAACGCTGATACTCCAGTATTGCCTTTGCGGTTGCACAACGTATGTAACTATGCGATTTCAGCACTTGTCCATTTTGCAGTATATGACTTTTCGATAAAAAATATTTTTTTTCAGTACAAGCTTTATTATACAGTGGAAAACGCTGATACTCCAGTATTGCGTTTGCGGTTGCACAACGTATGTAACTATGCGCTTTCAGCACTTGTCCATTTTGCAGTATATGACTTTTCGATAAAAAATATTTTTTTTCAGTACAAGCTTTATTATACAGTGGACAACGCTGATACTCCAGTATTGCGTTTGCGGTTGCACAACGTATGTAACTATGCGCTTTCAGCACTTGTCCATTTTGCAGTATATGACTTTTCGATAAAAAATATTTTTTTTCAGTACAAGCTTTATCATACAGTGGAAAACGCTGATACTCCAGTACTGAGTTTGCGGTTGCACAACGTATGTAACTATGCGCTTTCAGCACTTGTCCATTTTGCAGTATATGAATTTTCGATAAAAAATATTTTTTTTCAGTACAAGCTTTATTATGCAGTGGAAAACGCTGATACTCCAGTACTGAGTTTGCGGTTGCACAACGTATGTAACTATGCGATTTCAGCACTTGTCCATTTTGCAGTATACGACTTTTCGATAAAAAACATTTTTTTTCAGTACAAGCTTTATTATACATTGGAAAACGCTGATACTCCAGTTTTGCGTTTGCGGTTGCACAACGTATGTAACTATGCGCTTTCAGCACTTGTCCATTTTGCAGTATATGACTTTTCGATAAAAATTTTTTTTTTCAGTACAAGCTTTATTATACAGTGGAAAACGCTGATACTCCAGTACTGAGTTTGCGGTTGCACAACGTATGTAACCATGCGATTTCAGCACTTGTCCATTTTGCAGTATATGACTTTTCGATAAAAAATATTTTTTTTCAGTACAAGCTTTATTATACAGTGGAAAACGCTGATACTCCAGTACTGAGTTTGCGGTTGCACAACGTATGTAACCATGCGATTTCAGCACTTGTCCATTTTGCAGTATACGACTATTCGGTAAAAAATATTTTTTTTCAGTACAAGCTTTATTATACAGTGGAAAACGCTGATACTCCAGTTTTGCGTTTGCGGTTGCACAACGTATGTAACTATGCGCTTTCAGCACTTGTCCATTTTGCAGTATATGACTTTTCGATAAAAAATATTTTTTTTCAGTACAAGCTTTATTATACAGTGGAAAACGCTGATACTCCAGTACTGAGTTTGCGGTTGCACAACGTATGTAACCATGCGATTTCAGCACTTGTCCATTTTGCAGTATACGACTTTTCGGTAAAAAATATTTTTTTTCAGTACAAGCTTTATTATACAGTGGAAAACGCTGATACTCCAGTACTGAGTTTGCGGTTGCACAACGTATGTAACCATGCGATTTCAGCACTTGTCCATTTTGCAGTATACGACTATTCGGTAAAAAATATTTTTTTTCAGTACAAGCTTTATTATACAGTGGAAAACGCTGATACTCCAGTTTTGCGTTTGCGGTTGCACAACGTATGTAACTATGCGCTTTCAGCACTTGTCCATTTTGCAGTATATGACTTTTCGATAAAAAATATTTTTTTTCAGTACAAGCTTTATTATACAGTGGAAAACGCTGATACTCCAGTACTGAGTTTGCGGTTGCACAACGTATGTAACCATGCGATTTCAGCACTTGTCCATTTTGCAGTATACGACTTTTCGGTAAAAAATATTTTTTTTCAGTACAAGCTTTATTATACAGTGGAAAACGCTGATACTCCAGTACTGAGTTTGCGGTTGCACAACGTATGTAACTGTGCGCTTTCAGCACTTGTCCATTTTGCAGTATATGACTTTTCGATAAAAAATATTTTTTTTCAGTACAAGCTTTATTATACAGTGGAAAACGCTGATACTCCAGTTTTGCGTTTGCGGTTGCACAACGTATGTAACTATGCGCTTTCAGCACTTGTCCATTTTGCAGTATATGACTTTTCGATAAAAATTTTTTTTTTTCTGTACAAGCTTTATTATACCGTGGAAAACGCTGATACTCCAGTACTGAGTTTGCGGTTGCACAAAGTATGTAACCATGCGATTTCAGCACTTGTCCATTTTGCAGTATATGACTTTTCGATAAAAAATATTTTTTTTCAGTACAAGCTTTATTATACAGTGGAAAACGCTGATACTCCAGTACTGAGTTTGCGGTTGCACAACGTATGTAACCATGCGATTTCAGCACTTGTCCATTTTGCAGTATACGACTATTCGGTAAAAAATATTTTTTTTCAGTACAAGCTTTGTTATACAGTGGAAAACGCTGATACTCCAGTTTTGCGTTTGCGGTTGCACAACGTATGTAACCATGCGATTTCAGCACTTGTCCATCTTGCAGTATATGACTTTTCGATAAAAAATATTTTTTTTCATTACAAGCTTTATTATACAGTGGAAAACGCTGGTACTCCAGTATTGCTTTTGCGGTTGCACAACGTATTTAACTATGCGATTTCAGCACTTGTCCATTTTGCAGTATATGACTTTTCGATAAAAAATATTTTTTTTCAGTACAAGCTTTATTATACAGTGGAAAACGCTGATACTCCAGTATTGCCTTTGCGGTTGCACAACGTATGTAACTATGCGATTTCAGCACTTGTCCATTTTGCAGTATATGACTTTTCGATAAAAAATATTTTTTTTCAGTACAAGCTTTATTATACAGTGGAAAACGCTGATACTCCAGTATTGCGTTTGCGGTTGCACAACGTATGTAACTATGCGCTTTCAGCACTTGTCCATTTTGCAGTATATGACTTTTCGATAAAAAATATTTTTTTTCAGTACAAGCTTTATTATACAGTGGACAACGCTGATACTCCAGTATTGCGTTTGCGGTTGCACAACGTATGTAACTATGCGCTTTCAGCACTTGTCCATTTTGCAGTATATGACTTTTCGATAAAAAATATTTTTTTTCAGTACAAGCTTTATTATACAGTGGAAAACGCTGATACTCCAGTACTGAGTTTGCGGTTGCACAACGTATGTAACTATGCGCTTTCAGCACTTGTCCATTTTGCAGTATATGAATTTTCGATAAAAAATATTTTTTTTCAGTACAAGCTTTATTATGCAGTGGAAAACGCTGATACTCCAGTACTGAGTTTGCGGTTGCACAACGTATGTAACTATGCGATTTCAGCACTTGTCCATTTTGCAGTATACGACTTTTCGATAAAAAAAATTTTTTTTCAGTACAAGCTTTATTATACATTGGAAAACGCTGATACTCCAGTTTTGCGTTTGCGGTTGCACAACGTATGTAACCATGCGATTTCAGCACTTGTCCATTTTGCAGTATATGACTTTTCGATAAAAAATATTTTTTTTCAGTACAAGCTTTATTATACAGTGGAAAACGCTGATACTCCAGTACTGAGTTTGCGGTTGCACAACGTATGTAACCATGCGATTTCAGCACTTGTCCATTTTGCAGTATACGACTATTCGGTAAAAAATATTTTTTTTCAGTACAAGCTTTATTATACAGTGGAAAACGCTGATACTCCAGTTTTGCGTTTGCGGTTGCACAACGTATGTAACTATGCGCTTTCAGCACTTGTCCATTTTGCAGTATATGACTTTTCGATAAAAAATATTTTTTTTCAGTACAAGCTTTATTATACAGTGGAAAACGCTGATACTCCAGTACTGAGTTTGCGGTTGCACAACGTATGTAACTGTGCGCTTTCAGCACTTGTCCATTTTGCAGTATATGACTTTTCGATAAAAAATATTTTTTTTCAGTACAAGCTTTATTATACAGTGGAAAACGCTGATACTCCAGTTTTGCGTTTGCGGTTGCACAACGTATGTAACTATGCGCTTTCAGCACTTGTCCATTTTGCAGTATATGACTTTTCGATAAAAATTTTTTTTTTTCTGTACAAGCTTTATTATACCGTGGAAAACGCTGATACTCCAGTACTGAGTTTGCGGTTGCACAACGTATGTAACCATGCGATTTCAGCACTTGTCCATTTTGCAGTATATGACTTTTCGATAAAAAATATTTTTTTTCAGTACAAGCTTTATTATACAGTGGAAAACGCTGATACTCCAGTACTGAGTTTGCGGTTGCACAACGTATGTAACCATGCGATTTCAGCACTTGTCCATTTTGCAGTATACGACTATTCGGTAAAAAATATTTTTTTTCAGTACAAGCTTTGTTATACAGTGGAAAACGCTGATACTCCAGTTTTGCGTTTGCGGTTGCACAACGTATGTAACTATGCGCTTTCAGCACTTGTCCATTTTGCAGTATATGACTTTTCGATAAAAAATATTTTTTTTCAGTACAAGCTTTATTATACAGTGGAAAACGCTGATACTCCAGTACTGAGTTTGCGGTTGCACAACGTATGTAACTATGCGCTTTCAGCACTTGTCCATTTTGCAGTATATGACTTTTCGATAAAAAATATTTTTTTTCAGTACAAGCTTTATTATACAGTGGAAAACGCTGATACTCCAGTACTGAGTTTGCGGTTGCACAAAGTATGTAACCATGCGATTTCAGCACTTGTCCATTTTGCAGTATATGACTTTTCGATAAAAAATATTTTTTTTCAGTACAAGCTTTATTATACAGTGGAAAACGCTGATACTCCAGTATTGCGTTTGCGGTTGCACAACGTATGTAACTATGCGATTTCAGCACTTGTCCATTTTGCAGTATATGACTTTTCGATAAAAAATATTTTTTTTCAGTACAAGCTTTATTATACAGTGGAAAACGCTGATACTCCAGTATTGCGTTTGCGGTTGCACAACGTATGTAACTATGCGATTTCAGCACTTGTCCATTTTGCAGTATATGACTTTTCGATAAAAAATATTTTTTTTCAGTACAAGCTTTATTATACAGTGGAAAACGCTGATACTCCAGTACTGAGTTTGCGGTTGCACAAAGTATGTAACCATGCGATTTCAGCACTTGTCCATTTTGCAGTATATGACTCTTCGATAAAAAATATTTTTTTTCAGTACAAGCTTTATTATACAGTGGAAAACGCTGATACTCCAGTACTGAGTTTGCGGTTGCACAAAGTATGTAACCATGCGATTTCAGCACTTGTCCATTTTGCAGTATATGACTCTTCGATAAAAAATATTTTTTTTCAGTACAAGCTTTATTATACAGTGGAAAACGCTGATACTCCAGTATTGCGTTTGCGGTTGCACAACGTATGTAACTATGCGATTTCAGCACTTGTCCATTTTGCAGTATATGACTTTTCGATAAAAAATATTTTTTTTCAGTACAAGCCTTATTATACAGTGGAAAACGCTGATACTCCAGTACTGAGTTTGCGGTTGCACAAAGTATGTAACCATGCGATTTCAGCACTTGTCCATTTTGCAGTATATGACTTTTCGATAAAAAATATTTTTTTTCAGTACAAGCTTTATTATACAGTGGAAAACGCTGATACTCCAGTATTGCGTTTGCGTTTGCACAACGTATGTAACTATGCGATTTCAGCACTTGTCCATTTTGCAGTATATGACTTTTCGATAAAAAATATTTTTTTTCAGTACAAGCTTTATTATACAGTGGAAAACGCTGATACTCCAGTACTGAGTTTGCGGTTGCACAAAGTATGTAACCATGCGATTTCAGCACTTGTCCATTTTGCAGTATATGACTTTTCGATAAAAAATATTTTTTTTCAGTACAAGCTTTATTATACAGTGGAAAACGCTGATACTCCAGTACTGAGTTTGCGGTTGCACAACGTATGTAACCATGCGATTTCAGCACTTGTCCATCTTGCAGTATACGACTTTTCGGTAAAAAATATTTTTTTTTCGTACAAGCTTTATTATACAGTGGAAAACGCTGATACTCCAGTTTTGCGTTTGCGGTTGCACAACGTATGTAA
This sequence comes from Ascidia mentula, assembly GCF_947561715.1. Taxonomy (NCBI): domain Eukaryota; kingdom Metazoa; phylum Chordata; class Ascidiacea; order Phlebobranchia; family Ascidiidae; genus Ascidia; species Ascidia mentula. Next base: position 12,321,197 of record NC_138568.1, read on the forward strand.
CTATGCGCTTTCAGCACTTGTCCATTTTGCAGTATATGACTTTTCGATAAAAAATATTTTTTTTCAGTACAAGCTTTATTATACAGTGGAAAACGCTGATATTTCAGTACTGAGTTTGCGGTTGCACAACGTATGTAACTATGCGCTTTCAGCACTTGTCCATTTTGCAGTATATGACTTTTCGATAAAAAATATTTTTTTTCAGTACAAGCTTTATTATACAGTGGAAAACGCCGATACCCCAGTACTGAGTTTGCGGTTGCACAACGTATGTAACCATGCGATTTCAGCACTTGTCCATTTTGCAGTACACGACTATTCGGCAAAAATATTTTTTTTCAGTACAAGCTTTGTTATACAGTGGAAAACGCTGATACTCCAGTTTTGCGTTTGCGGTTGCACAACGTATGTAACTATGCGCTTTCAGCACTTGTCCATTTTGCAGTATATGACTTTTCGATAAAAAATATTTTTTTTCAGTACAAGCTTTATTATACATTGGAAAACGCTGATACTCCAGTACTGAGTTTGCGGTTGCACAACGTATGTAACCATGCGATTTCAGCACTTGTCCATTTTGCAGTATACGACTTTTCGGTAAAAAATATTTTTTTTCAGTACAAGCTTTATTATACAGTGGAAAACGCTGATACTCCAGTACTGAGTTTGCGGTTGCACAACGTATGTAACTGTGCGCTTTCAGCACTTGTCCATTTTGCAGTATATGACTTTTCGATAAAAAATATTTTTTTTCAGTACAAGCTTTATTATACAGTGGAAAACGCTGATACTCCAGTATTGCGTTTGCGGTTGCACAACGTATGTAACTATGCGCTTTCAGCACTTGTCCATTTTGCAGTATATGACTTTTCGATAAAAAATATTTTTTTTCAGTACAAGCTTTATTATACAGTGGACAACGCTGATACTCCAGTATTGCGTTTGCGGTTGCACAACGTATGTAACTATGCGCTTTCAGCACTTGTCCATTTTGCAGTATATGACTTTTCGATAAAAAATATTTTTTTTCAGTACAAGCTTTATTATACAGTGGAAAACGCTGATACTCCAGTACTGAGTTTGCGGTTGCACAACGTATGTAACTATGCGCTTTCAGCACTTGTCCATTTTGCAGTATATGACTTTTCGATAAAAAATATTTTTTTTCAGTACAAGCTTTATTATACAGTGGAAAACGCTGATACTCCAGTACTGAGTTTGCGGTTGCACAACGTATGTAACTATGCGATTTCAGCACTTGTCCATTTTGCAGTATATGACTTTTCGACAAAAAATAGTTTTTTTTCTGTACAAGCTTTATTATACAGTGGAAAAGGCTGATACTCCAGTATTGCGTTTGCGGTTGCACAACGTATGTAACTATGCGATTTCAGCACTTGTCCATTTTGCAGTATATGACTTTTCGATAAAAAATGTTTTTTTTCAGTACAAGCTTTATTATACAGTGGAAAACGCTGATACTCCAGTAATGAGTTTGCGGTTGCACAACGTATGTAACCATGCGATTTCAGCACTTGTCCATCTTGCAGTATATGACTTTTCGATAAAAAATTTTTTTTTTCATTACAAGCTTTATTATACAGTGGAAAACGCTGGTACTCCAGTATTGCTTTTGCGGTTGCACAACGTATGTAACTATGCGATTTCAGCACTTGTCCATTTTGCAGTATATGACTTTTCGATAAAAAATATTTTTTTTCAGTACAAGCTTTATTATACAGTGGAAAACGCTGATACTCCAGTACTGAGTTTGCGGTTGCACAAAGTATGTAACCATGCGATTTCAGCACTTGTCCATTTTGCAGTATATGACTTTTCGATAAAAAATATTTTTTTTCAGTACAAGCTTTATTATACAGTGGAAAACGCTGATACTCCAGTATTGCGTTTGCGGTTGCACAACGTATGTAACTATGCGATTTCAGCACTTGTCCATTTTGCAGTATATGACTTTTCGATAAAAAATATTTTTTTTCAGTACAAGCTTTATTATACAGTGGAAAATGCTGATACTCCAGTACTGAGTTTGCGGTTGCACAAAGTATGTAACCATGCGATTTCAGCACTTGTCCATTTTGCAGTATATGACTCTTCGATAAAAAATATTTTTTTTCAGTACAAGCTTTATTATACAGTGGAAAACGCTGATACTCCAGTATTGCGTTTGCGGTTGCACAACGTACGTAACTATGCGATTCCAGCACTTGTCCATTTTGCAGTATATGACTTTTCGATAAAAAATATTTTTTTTCAGTATAAGCCTTATTATACAGTGGAAAACGCTGATACTCCAGTACTGAGTTTGCGGTTGCACAAAGTATGTAACCATGCGATTTCAGCACTTGTCCATTTTGCAGTATATGACTTTTCGATAAAAAATATTTTTTTTCAGTACAAGCTTTATTATACAGTGGAAAACGCTGATACTCCAGTATTGCGTTTGCGGTTGCACAACGTATGTAACTATGCGATTTCAGCACTTGTCCATTTTGCAGTATATGACTTTTCGATAAAAAATATTTTTTTTCAGTACAAGCTTTATTATACAGTGGAAAACGCTGATACTCCAGTACTGAGTTTGCGGTTGCACAAAGTATGTAACCATGCGATTTCAGCACTTGTCCATTTTGCAGTATATGACTTTTCGATAAAAAATATTTTTTTTCAGTACAAGCTTTATTATACAGTGGAAAACGCTGATACTCCAGTATTGCGTTTGCGGTTGCACAACGTATGTAACTATGCGATTTCAGCACTTGTCCATTTTGCAGTATATGACTTTTCGATAAAAAATTTTTTTTTTCAGTACAAGCTTTATTATACTGTGGAAAACGCTGATACTCCAGTACTGAGTTTGCGGTTGCACAAAGTATGTAACCATGCGATTTCAGCACTTGTCCATTTTGCAGTATATGACTTTTCGATAAAAAATTTTTTTTTTCAGTACAAGCTTTATTATACAGTGGAAAACGCTGATACTCCAGTACTGAGTTTGCGGTTGCACAAAGTATGTAACCATGCGATTTCAGCACTTGTCCATTTTGCAGTATATGACTCTTCGATAAAAAATATTTTTTTTCAGTACAAGCTTTATTATACAGTGGAAAACTCTGATACTCCAGTATTGCGTTTGCGGTTGCACAACGTATGTAACTATGCGATTCCAGCACTTGTCCATTTTGCAGTATATGACTTTTCGATAAAAAATATTTTTTTTCAGTATAAGCCTTATTATACAGTGGAAAACGCTGATACTCCAGTACTGAGTTTGCGGTTGCACAAAGTATGTAACCATGCGATTTCAGCACTTGTCCATTTTGCAGTATATGACTTTTCGATAAAAAATATTTTTTTTCAGTACAAGCTTTATTATACAGTGGAAAACGCTGATACTCCAGTATTGCGTTTGCGGTTGCACAACGTATGTAACTATGCGATTTCAGCACTTGTCCATTTTGCAGTATATGACTTTTCGATAAAAAATATTTTTTTTCAGTACAAGCTTTATTATACAGTGGAAAACGCTGATACTCCAGTACTGAGTTTGCGGTTGCACAAAGTATGTAACCATGCGATTTCAGCACTTGTCCATTTTGCAGTATATGACTTTTCGATAAAAAATATTTTTTTTCAGTACAAGCTTTATTATACAGTGGAAAACGCTGATACTCCAGTATTGCGTTTGCGGTTGCACAACGTATGTAACTATGCGATTTCAGCACTTGTCCATTTTGCAGTATATGACTTTTCGATAAAAAATTTTTTTTTTCAGTACAAGCTTTATTATACTGTGGAAAACGCTGATACTCCAGTACTGAGTTTGCGGTTGCACAAAGTATGTAACCATGCGATTTCAGCACTTGTCCATTTTGCAGTATATGACTTTTCGATAAAAAATATTTTTTTTCAGTACAAGCTTTATTATACAGTGGAAAACGCTGATACTCCAGTGTTGCGTTTGCGGTTGCACAACGTATGTAACTATGCGATTTCAGCACTTGTCCATTTTGCAGTATATGACTTTTCGATAAAAAATATTTTTTTTCAGTACAAGCTTTATTATACAGTGGAAAACGCTGATACTCCAGTACTGAGTTTGCGGTTGCACAAAGTATGTAACCATTCGATTTCAGCACTTGTCCATTTTGCAGTATATGACTTTTCGATAAAAAATATTTTTTTTCAGTACAAGCTTTATTATACAGTGGAAAACGCTGATATTCCAGTATTGCGTTTGCGGTTGCACAACGTATGTAACTATGCGCTTTCAGCACTTGTCCATTTTGCAGTACATGACTTTTCGATAAAAAATATTTTTTTTCAGTACAAGCTTTATTATACAGTGGAAAACGCTGATACTCCAGTATTGCGTTTGCGGTTGCACAACGTATGTAACTATGCGCTTTCAGCACTTGTCCATTTTGCAGTATATGACTTTTCGATAAAAAATATTTTTTTTCAGGACAAGCTTTATTATACAGTGGAAAACGCTGATACTCCAGTACTGAGTTTGCGGTTGCACAACGTATGTAACCATGCGATTTCAGCACTTGTCCATTTTGCAGTATATGACTTTTCGATAAAAAATATTTTTTTTCAGTACAAGCTTTATTATACAGTGGAAAACGCTGATACTCCAGTACTGAGTTTGCGGTTGCACAACGTATGTAACCATGCGATTTCAGCACTTGTCCATTTTGCAGTATACGACTATTCGGTAAAAAATATTTTTTTTCAGTACAAGCTTTATTATACAGTGGAAAACGCTGATACTCCAGTACTGAGTTTGCGGTTGCACAACGTATGTAACCATGCGATTTCAGCACTTGTCCATTTTTCAGTATATGACTTTTCGATAAAAAATATTTTTTTTCAGTACAAGCTTTATTATACAGTGGAAAACGCTGATACTCCAGTACTGAGTTTGCGGTTGCACAACGTATGTAACCATGCGATTTCAGCACTTGTCCATTTTTCAGTATATGACTTTTCGATAAAAAATATTTTTTTTCAGTACAAGCTTTATTATACAGTGGAAAACGCTGATACTCCAGTAATGAGTTTGCGGTTGCACAACGTATGTAACCATGCGATTTCAGCACTTGTCCATCTTGCAGTATATGACTTTTCGATAAAAAATATTTTTTTATTACAAGCTTTATTATACAGTGGAAAACGCTGGTACTCCAGTATTGCTTTTGCGGTTGCACAACGTATTTAACTATGCGATTTCAGCACTTGTCCATTTTGCAGTATATGACTTTTCGATAAAAAATATTTTTTTTCAGTACAAGCTTTATTATACAGTGGAAAACGCTGATACTCCAGTATTGCCTTTGCGGTTGCACAACGTATGTAACTATGCGATTTCAGCACTTGTCCATTTTGCAGTATATGACTTTTCGATAAAAAATATTTTTTTTCAGTACAAGCTTTATTATACAGTGGAAAACGCTGATACTCCAGTATTGCGTTTGCGGTTGCACAACGTATGTAACTATGCGCTTTCAGCACTTGTCCATTTTGCAGTATATGACTTTTCGATAAAAAATATTTTTTTTCAGTACAAGCTTTATTATACAGTGGACAACGCTGATACTCCAGTACTGAGTTTGCGGTTGCACAACGTATGTAACCATGCGATTTCAGCACTTGTCCATTTTTCAGTATATGACTTTTCGATAAAAAATATTTTTTTTCAGTACAAGCTTTATTATACAGTGGAAAACGCTGATACTCCAGTACTGAGTTTGCGGTTGCACAACGTATGTAACTATGCGCTTTCAGCACTTGTCCATTTTGCAGTATATGAATTTTCGATAAAAAATATTTTTTTTCAGTACAAGCTTTATTATGCAGTGGAAAACGCTGATACTCCAGTACTGAGTTTGCGGTTGCACAACGTATGTAACTATGCGATTTCAGCACTTGTCCATTTTGCAGTATACGACTTTTCGATAAAAAACATTTTTTTTCAGTACAAGCTTTATTATACATTGGAAAACGCTGATACTCCAGTTTTGCGTTTGCGGTTGCACAACGTATGTAACTATGCGCTTTCAGCACTTGTCCATTTTGCAGTATATGACTTTTCGATAAAAATTTTTTTTTTCAGTACAAGCTTTATTATACAGTGGAAAACGCTGATACTCCAGTACTGAGTTTGCGGTTGCACAACGTATGTAACCATGCGATTTCAGCACTTGTCCATTTTGCAGTATATGACTTTTCGATAAAAAATATTTTTTTTCAGTACAAGCTTTATTATACAGTGGAAAACGCTGATACTCCAGTACTGTGTTTGCGGTTGCACAACGTATGTAACCATGCGATTTCAGCACTTGTCCATTTTGCAGTATACGACTATTCGGTAAAAAATATTTTTTTTCAGTACAAGCTTTATTATACAGTGGAAAACGCTGATACTCCAGTTTTGCGTTTGCGGTTGCACAACGTATGTAACTATGCGCTTTCAGCACTTGTCCATTTTGCAGTATATGACTTTTCGATAAAAAATATTTTTTTTCAGTACAAGCTTTATTATACAGTGAAAAACGCTGATACTCCAGT